>NC_137695.1:64908293-66215793 GCF_964034855.1 Anser brachyrhynchus
ATAATGACAGACTTGAATGGGAATATGAGTACTTAAAGTTAATCATGTGCTTTTAAAATTGGGCCTCATATTATGACAATCAAATAATTAATCTACTCTGTTACAAGCTCCAGTTAACAAATATGTGCCCTGGACTTTCTTTCCTCAAAAGGGGAAAGAGAGGCAGATAGTGCCTAGAAAAATCTATCAATGATCTGTGGTAATGTAGCAAAGACCAAAACTGTGTTGTCTTGCCTCTTGGCTAGTTCTTATAACCCAGTAAATGCAGTGTGCCAAAACTTCAGTGATAACCAGTCAAATGCTTTAATGAATGAATGGACTATATGTTAAACGAAAGAAACAAGGAAACAAGAAAACAAGGAAGGAAACAAGGAAGGAAGGAAGGAAGGAAACAAGGAAGGAAAAAGAAAGAAAGAAAGAAAGAAAGAAAGAAAGAAAGAAAGAAAGAAAGAAAGAAAGAAAGAAAGAAAGAAAGAAAGAAAGAAAGAAAGAGAAAAAAAGAAAGAGAAAGAAAAAGAAAGAAAGAAAGAAAGAAAGAAAGAAAGAAAGAAAGAAAGAAAGAGAAAGAAAGAAAGAAAGAAAGAAAGAAAGAAAGAAAGAAAGAAAGAAAGAAAGAAAGAAAAAGAAAGAAAGAAAGAAAGAAAGAGAAACAAAGAAGTACAAAGAAGAAAAATGTACAAAAAGTAAATCTGAGTGACAGAAGCTTAGAAGGATTAGCTGAGCAGGGAACAGCAAGAAAGCTAGGATATTGTCTCCAAGGTTATGCAGATACAGATTAAGATAATGATTAGAAGTGACACAGTCGTGAGACTGAAGCTATTCTAATACAGTCATAGGTTACAAGCCTATGGTGGGGGAAAAAAAAAAAGTCTGCAGCGTTCTTGCTTACCTGCAAATGAGATTTTACGCTGCAGTCATTTTACAACTTTTAACCACAGACACTCTAGCCGAAGTAAACAGGTTCCTTAGTGAGTTTATAGATTAAACCACGTGCTTCTATAATTGAAGGCTGCAAAGTCAAAACTTTCAGTTCTTTCAACAAAAGCTGTGTGATGGACAAAAGCTGTGATGCACCTGCGGTTGGATTGGTTCACATGGCTAGGTACTGGCTCATATCTTCCTGCTATTGCAGAGGTGTGTGGTGAGCAGCCCTGCTAGGCTGTCATTTTTCAGAGTCTCAGAGGAACTACAGATGCTAAAGTAAGATGCAGTGCTACATGCTAATGTTTGGGATTCAATAACCTGAACAAAATTATTGCTGCAGCCCATGCCTGACCAGCTGGACCTGGCATCATTTCCACTAGTCCCCAGGTGAATTCCTTGGTTTCATTTTAACCAGAAGAATGATTTTACTGTTATTGCTGTTGTTGTATTAGACCTAGCACATAATCTGCTTTTGTCCCATTTTAGAGATGTTCTCCCTGTCAGCCTCTAGGGACAGGGTGGTGCACTGCATTAAGTCTTCTCTGGAAGTCCACTGCCATGGCTGCAAAATGGGAACTAGAAAGCTGGCTGTTACGATAATCATCACTGCATTAAGTTTCCTCTCTATTTTTAGTTCAGACATATAAATTCTGTATTCAACCATGTTAAGCTATGGATTATGAAACAAGTCTGTCTAAACCAAGACATCTCTATGTTTGTGTGCACATATGCACATGCATGTGTGCAGGAATACATGCATGTAAAAGGACAGAGAGAGAAAAATAATTGCTGTGTAAGATTAAATACTTACAGCTTTGCTTCCAGTTCTGAGAAGACCTAAAGATAGGAACTGCTTCAGCCTTCCTGGAAGAAGCCATGTATTTACTGAGGCAGTGTAAGTGAAGCCTTAAGACTCCTTTCCCATAGGCAGGGTAGTACAAGGGGTCACTGACCAAAGCAATAATGGTGCAGAAGGCGAGACAAGGGCCCTAGGTAATTACCAGATCAGTCTGTGAGGTCTGACAGGCAGCAATTTTCTCTCAGCAATGTGCAAAGTTCAGGCAGTTTTATGGGGCTCTCACACCAAAGGCCAGTCCCTGATCAACGTCTGTAAGGATTTCAGTTTTAGCTACTATAGCTAAAGCAAAATATGTTCAGGTTGACTTAAAGTGGCTCAATAAAAAGTGTCAGCCTGAACTTTCCATTCATCAGATCTACAAGAAATGTCACCGAAACAGTGTGACAGAGGCAACTAAGGGAGACATGGTCTTTAGGCTGTGCATCCCATACAGATCTGGTTGACTCCAGTAGCTTGAGGAGTTGCCAGCCCTCCCCACTTCTCTATCCACCTAGCTAACTAAAAGTGCTGTCTCTCAAGTGGAGGAATGCAGCTCTGAACTACCTAGAAAAAGAAAGTGAGCTTTGTTCTGCTCAGTTTTCTCCCTTTCCTGACTTCTGAGTGCCTGATTTTGTACTCGGTGCAAAACTAACTCAGTGGTGACACACTGACTCAGTGGTGTCATATCTCCAAATTCATTTCTTTACTTCTAATTTCTGTTTTTCTGCTTTGTTCTCCTTTACATGCTATGGCTGCTGCCTTTCTTTGGGACATCACTGTCTCTGTACAGACAACGTACTTCACCTTGTGACAGTACTGGGCTACCGCTCGCAATAGTGTACAAAACAGTTCTCCCTTCCTCGGGTGGAGGTAAATCTTGTGGCCTCCAGATGCAAAACTCTCATTTAGGAAGGCAAGATTTTCGACTGTTTTGTGGCACAGATGTCTGTCCTATTACAGCAGCTGAATGGTCATTTACATCTTGTTTATCCAAAGATTTTTTTGCTTGTGTATGGGTAAGAAACCCTAAATCTGATTTCGTCACTGCTCTGCATCCCTCATGAGTTTTCAAAATGCAATTTCCTTGTTTATTCAATGGTAATTAAAAAAATAAATAAATCCTCTGTTATTCCCAAGTCTGCCACGAATGCTCAGATAGTGGATGCCTGCATCCTGTTTCTAGTAGACACAGTGCTTAAAGTACCTTGTTTTCCCTTCCATGTGGCTGGAGAAACTTGATTTTCCTATAGTGTTTTTTTCTTAAGCTAGATTTGGAAACCATGACAACTACATGCCAGAAACTGAACTGAGAAAAAAATAAGGATATTTTTATGCCTTCTTTGGATTAGCTCTTCACCTCAAACAGTTCACAGAGGCATGGCCTATTGCTCAAGATTCAGTCCTGAGATCCACCCTCCCAGCAGCCAAAGACTTCTGTGCTTGTTCCAGGAGAGGATACTAGCAAAAGGTAACTCCACCACAGAAAGCTTTTCAGTTCCTTGCATTTCCAGTTTGCTTTAGAAAAGCAAGTCACTCACTTTCACAGCCGAACAGCTGACATGCAAAATTTCATGACATCTCTTTTGCTCTGAGTGTTTTCAGTGGTTCTAGTATCTAATCTTCCTTTCGTGTGTCTAAGTTGCTTCCTTCTCCTCACTGACCAAAGAACATGACTACGTTTCACTGATAAGCTGCACTGGAAAGCCCAAGCATCAGAAGATAGTTTGTTGTTGCCTTAGAACTAGTTCTATCTGCTCATAGTCAAATCTATTCCCAAACACAGCCACCACAATAGCAGAAGCAAAGCTTTCTATTTTATTCTCTGCACGATAGTGCACAGCAAAAGCAACTAACATTGTTCTTCAGACATTGCAGCAAAAGGCATGTCATCCCTCACCATAGGAAAAATAATCTCCAGAGGGTTCATCACCAAGGTGGATAACTCAAGGCTTCAGCAGCAGCTCTTGTCCACTGCCTTTTCTGCTCTTCTCTCTTGTTGTTAAGATGGAAGATACAAGAAATATTCGTAAAACAGATCCATGCCTCTTCTAGCTATTAAAGGTCATCTAAAATCAACTGTGCACTATTGTAGCAGATATTATTCACATTTTCCTCTAAGAAGGCAATTCATTGGCTTTTCTGAAGAAGTACAGTAGTCTGTTCAGTGTTCAAGGAGTTTGTACATGACCCAGAGACTTTAATAGTTATCATTGTATCAATAATCTCTGATTTGCAGGGAAAAAAATTGAGAAAATAGTAAAAGCTTAATGCAAACAACAAGCATCTGCCATATTTACATTCAGTAAACTTGTGGTGAGGCCTATGAACATGTAGAGAAGTCTTGCTACTGAGGATATCTCCTTGTAAGTTGGGGCCACACCTTGATATTTATTATTAAAACTCTTCAATCTCCTTGCAGCCTTCCCCAGTCTAGACCAAACTGGATTGCTTACTCACTTGCAACCAAGAAGTCACAATGGGCAATTTCTGCTTATCAGCTGAGCCTCTCAAAGGCTCAGCTCACTATCCTCTTCACTGCTTATGATGGCACTCAGAGGCAACGAGGAGATGCCCAGTGATCTGCTCTCAGCAACCCATGCAGGATACGTTTGCAACACCTATTTTCATTAGATGCAACTGTAGCACTCATACAGATGTTGTACTACTCAGAGTAGGAACAGCACTTGGATGAAAACTGGCTGGCTCAAGCCTTTGGTGTGCTTCAATGCAGGAGCACTTCAATGTTGCTAGTATTTTCCCCTTTACAATACATCAAACATTTCCTCACAGTACATAAGACTTTTCCTGTTCCATTTTGCTCCAAACTTACACTTTAATCCATCCTTACTCCTCCACCCTGCTATGTTATAATACTCTATTTGCACACAGGGGAAAAGCACTGGACAGCAAATAAAGATAATAGAACAGAAAAGCCATGAAAGTTAAGTGCTGTATTAGTTACACATTTGCTTCAACTTTTTTCTCTCTTTTTATGATTCTGTAGTTAGTAAGATACAGTCCCATTGTTTTTCTCTGGAAATAGTAGTATGAATCAGGCAGTTTTCCCTTACAAAGATTAAGGACGTAGTTGAAGTCTTTCAGCTTTCTGGTGTGATTTATTGATGGGCATGGTCAAGCCCCTAGGACAAATTACTTCCACAATAAAGCAGATGAGCAGCAGCTGTTGGCTTAATGCTGTATTTTTCAGTGCCTACCTGAGTGATGTTTTACGATGGCAGAAGCATGGACATATCTGTGCCTGCAGCCTCCAGGAGATGCCACAGCAGGGTTTCCAGCCCTTATGATGCAAACAGTGGGCAGGGCAGTGAGGTTCCATGCCTGACACCCACTTTGTCTACGCGCTCATCAAAGATCACCGGCACCATTGACTACTCACATCCTATGTCCCACAGGGTTCAATCCGTGGGATGTGATGTTCATCTAAGGCTGCCAGGTGTTCCTGATACCACTACAAGGATGATCTCAATCATCTTTTGAAGACTGTGGCAATTGCTTATGGAGCAAATCTGTTCAGAAATAGTATCCAGGCTCATCAAATATGAGGGGACTGAGAACAGTCAGAAAAGACTGACTGAGGGCAATGAACAACTAGCAACACTTCTCAGATCATATTGAGGTCAACACTATTTAACATCTGCATTAATGACACAGCTGGAGGGATGCCAAATTAAGATGGGTGCCTAGTACACTCAAGGGCAAGGCCCAAAGGCATTAAAGGGGACTTGGACAGGCTGGAAAAATAGGCTGACAGGAACCTTATGAGGGACAGCAAAATCAAATGCAAATCCCTGCACCTGGGACTGAATAAACCCACGAGATAGTAAGGGCTGGGCACTGCCAGTCTAGCAAGCAAGATTTACAGGAAAGGATCAGGACGTACCTTGTACAAGAAGCTGAACATGAGCGCCCTGGCAGCCAATAAGGCCAACCACATTTTGGGTTGCATTACCAAGAGCACAGACAGGTTTTATCACTGTCTCCAACTACCTCATGAGAGGCAGCAGACAAAGATGGAGCCAGATGCTTCCCAGAGTTGCATAGTGACAGGACAAGAGGTGATGAATATAAGTTGCAGCATGGGAAATTCCACTTACATGATAGGAAAAAAAAATCACCATGAGGAAGGTCAAATCTTGGAACAAGTGCCCATAGGTGGTAGGTTCTGCATCCTTGGAGATATTAAAATCATTGGAACGGGCTCTAAGCAACCTGAGATGAGCTTGCCCTGTTTTGAGTGATGGGTTAAAACAGGTGACCTCCAGAAGCCCATACCCTGTACTACCCTAGTACTCTGCAATTAGATCAGTCTTTAAGGGCCATGGAGAAAACCTACATTTCTGGGGACAATGCAAACTTTACTCATCTAAGAGTTAAAGCTGCAGGGCTATTTAATGCTCCATATAAGCAGCTTCTTAAAAACTTGCAGCTGTTTTTGGCTTGAAGTAACAGGGAGGTACTGGATTTCACAAGTTAATGTGACAAGTTTGGCTCTGTAAACCCTCCTAATTGTTACTGAAGGGAAAATACCCCCTACAGGTTAAAGCACAAGGCACAGCTTTAGGAGATATGTAGTCTAATCCTGATTCAGTAGCAGACTTGCTATGTGACTCTGAAGAAATCATCCGAACTCTTTTATACCTTACCTTCACAACATATAATATAGGACTAGTAGGGTATTGCACATTATTCTGTACTTTTAATTTTATGAAAGGCATTACTAAATCCTTTTTAAATGGAACTGGTTTTAAGTTTTAAACTGCAGATCACTAAAATCTTACAAGAATATTTTACAAGCTCAAACAGTAATTGGAGCAATAGTTTCCTTATTAAGCACTAAAAAGAGCACTTAGACATTGCTAGGGATAGAATTATATTTTCCTACACTATTGCTTTTTATCTTGGAGAATCTTGACAAAGGGATAAAACAGAACATTTAATGAGCTTTTGGGTTTAAATGTCCCCAAGTATATCCCCTTAATTTGGAAGAAAGTGAACACCTTTACTCCGAACACTTTTATTATTCATATTGAAACTCCTGGGAACGTACCTTCAAGTTTTTGAAGAGAGATGAGTTTGTCCTGCTACTTCCTGCATAGTCAGGTACTGCAGATATCCTGCCGCAACACTGATAGTGAACAATGTTTAGAAATTAAAGGGGGCAAAGGAATTCTAGGACCTTTGTACGTATCTCTGTTGCTCTGCCAGATTACTGGTTGCAGATACATACATTGAATACAAATTAGGGTACAGCCAACAGTGTATAATGAAGAGGATCATGATAATAGCAAATCCCTGCCAAAACTTCCTACTCCTTGCTTGCCTTATTCTCTTCATTTATAAAGAGACTGAGCTGATACTTTTCATTTATAAAAAGATAGTAGTGTAATACGGCACATACAGAGCATGTACTCATCTCTTTATTTCCTGCAACTGAAACTGCTTACAAGCAGATACATTTTGCAATAAGTGGACATATTTAATGTGTATTGAATAGAACAAAAATTCAAAAAATAAAAATCAAACAACCACCAACCAAACCAAACATATCAACTCCAATAGACACAAGAAGATCAGAATTGGTCCGAGCACATTTGTCAGCTGTTCGTGGTTTAAGGGCAGTGGGTGATATTTCAGGAAGCAGAAAGAGCTTGGTTGCAGTTGCAGTTCCTCAACAGCACTTTTTTGCAAAGTCAGTGAGTTGTGCAGAGCGACACAAGTCTCCTGCTATCCTGATGGAGAGTCCACAGGTAAGTGCTGCAAAGGTACTCAGCAGAGGTACTGGAGGCAGATATGCAGAGCAGAGGATTTTTTTCCCCTTACCTTAGAGAGAAGGAAGGAAATGTTATTAAACTCAGATGAAGAGGCTGCAGATTTGGGTGAACTTTAATGGTTCTTTGTGGGAGGTAAGCTCAACACTTTAAATTTTAAGCTGGGAGAAATGTTGTAAAATCGAAGTTAAAAGTGCTCGGGTTTTTACTTTACTGCAGCAGTTGTGAACATCAGATTTTGTGCAATTTGTGGAAGCAAAGTACAAGGCAGTTAAAAGTTATGAGAGTCAGAGGTGAAGGAAGTGCATCCAGGGTCCTTTTAAAATAGCATCTGCACTTCAAAAATCCTTCCCCAAAACTATTTTATTAAAAGAAAATGTAAGCCAGAAATACAAGACTAATACTACCGGTTTGGGCGGTCAATCTTTAAGCAAAGAACAAGAAGGGAATTTCCATACTGCTTTTATTAGCTCTCTCACAGGCTTTGATAATCTTTCATGAAAAGCCAAATTTACAAAATCACTTCAGCTGCTGAGAGTCCCAATGCCCCCTGACAATCAGAGGGCTGGCAGATCTGGCACCACTGTGGTGCTTTTGGACACCTTCCCCGATGCTTTCAGACACTTACGTAACTCAGCAAGAATGGCTGGTGAGCAGTTTAGTGTCCACTTCTTGACAGGCTTTAGGTGGCTGATTTAGCCACTGGTTATCTGCTCTGATACTGTATTTCACATCACTGTCCTCCTGTTGCTCATTGTGTACAAGAGGCTATTAGGAGAGCAACAAAGGCTTCATGGATGACAGGGTTTTTTACATGTTATTGATGTTAAAGATCTTTCTCTTGTTAGCTAGGAAGAGCAACTGAGTGCCCTTCCCAGTGATCAGGGAAAAGAAAAGCATGAACTGAGGTGACACAGATAAATCAGTCAAGGCAGAGCTGTGGCTGGAGGGTAGAGAAATGTGATCGGAAGGTACACCAGTAAAAATGACCTGTGTCACCAGATGTACACTGCTGTATGCATATATTATTCAGATAGCTACTCAGTTTCTGTTTGGACTTTGGAACTTTTCTGGGTGACCGTATATAAGGTAGGTTGTTTTTACTTCTCTAGATAAAAAGCAATAGCAGCTTTTTTCTCGCCTCGTTGTCAACCCACAGCTCCATGCTCCTTCCTGATAAGAAGAGATGGAGTAGCAAGATTGTTTTTTCACCTTTGAACTGTATCTTTTCAGTTCTCATCTTTGTGCCAACATTATCAGCTGAAGCGTGCAAACAACCTACAGTAGGTAAAACTAGGCTGTAAACTTTGAGGGCACCACATAACGCCTCAGTAACTTGCTTCTGTCCAGGAGCTTCTCACTACATAACAACTTAAATCTCCCTCATGTTCTTAGAACGCACAGAAAGGCATCACCCCTTTGAATGTGCTGCATATGTTTGGTCCCCAAAATATGTCTCTGCTGCTCTTCAGGTTGTGAGCCAAGCACAGATACATCTTTCTAGGAGAACCGCTGCAAAAACACACATGGTTCAAAAGTGATGCTGTAGGCAATAGCAAGTGCGATGGCTATTTTACCGTGCTTTGTTGCATGATTGTGTAATATAGAACTGCACTCCATTTTGGTATGTAAAGTTACCAGCCTTTCCAGTATGTTGTCAGAAGCATCTAGAGTCTGAGGAGATTTTTCTTGCCATTTCATAAGTGAAAAGCCACTTTTATAAGTGAAAATGCCACTAACCAGACAAAATAGTTGGAATTCTGTTCCATTATGATCTTGAGGATGTAAGAAAATATTAGCAGTAAGTAGCAGTGTTTGAAGTAAATTTTAGGTCAATGGCTGTCAAATGATGAAGAAATTGGTGTAAAAATCGTTTCTTTAGGAAAAAAGTATCTACCGACCTACAAAGAGCATTGTCATTAGTTGCCATTATGTGATGCCTTCCACGACGAATCAATTTGCTAAGTAGCTGAGGAGAGATCTGTGGACACCATCTACCTTGAATTTAGCAAGATCTTTGACCTGCTCATCCTCAGTATCCTGTTGTCAGGCTGGCAATATATGAACTGGGCAGACTGACCATGAGTTAGGTAGAGCACTGGCTAAACTGCTGAGCTGAAAGGGTGGTGGTTAATGGCTGGTGGTTAACCAAGAGCCAGTCACAAGTGATGTTCCTCAGGGGTCAGTGCTGAAAATATTCAATAGCTTTATAAAATCTCAGGATTGCCAGGTTTGAGTGCATCCTCAGCAAGTTTGAAGATGACACCAAATTGGAAGCTGAAAGATGCTGAAAGAAAGGGCCACCAAGCAGAGAGATTGTGACAGGCTGAAAGGTTGGGCCAACAAGAACAGCATGAGGTTTAACAATGGTAAATGTTAAATCCTGCACCTGGGACAGAGTAGTCCCATGTAGCAGTTTTGGGAAAGCGGGGTGTTTGACTGACTGGGGTGCAACCTGGAGGGTCCTGGTGGATGGGAACCTGCATGTGTGCCAGCAGTGTGCCCTCACCTATGAAGGGAAACCTTGTGCTGCATCAACAAGAGTACAGCCAGCAGTCAAGGGTGTGATTATTCCACTCCAATTAGCACCTGGCTGGCTGGGATACTGTGTCCAGGTTTTGTCTCCCTGGTTCAAGACAAACACTGAAACATTGGAAGTGGTGGAATCTCCCTTGCTGGAAATAGTTAACGCTTGGTTTGATGGGATTCTGGATAACCCAGCCTAAGGCACTGATTTCAACAGGTGGTTTGACTGTTAAATCTCCAGAGGTCCCTGCCAACCTGGATGTTTTTATGACTGAACAGCCCCAACAGACACAAACTGGGATGTGCACAAAGCTAGCTTTGAAGGACCTAACTGAAGCATTGAAAATACTATAGCCTCCAGGTCTGGAAAACTGGAATAAATTAGACCAGAGGGAGCATCATATCAACACAGACTTACCACCAACTACCTATTTAAAGCTAGGTTCGATATTTCTGCATTATGAACATACCTCAGATTCACATGGAAACATGCACATCTTCTTTTGACAATGCAATACTGAACAATTGAATGAATTCTACCCTTCTGCCCCCAAAAAAACCATGCTCAGGATGCTTCTGAATCTGGAAAAAAATCTTCAGGGAAAAATACTTCAAAAAAGCATAATAAAATATAATGTTGGATCCCCTTAAAAGATTAATTGACTTCTTTCTAACCTAGAAGAGCTCTCTGACACACAGCTGAAATTAAGTTAATGTGAGGATAATCTTAGGGGTAGGAAGAGAATGATCACCAAATGAGCTCAGATGTCCATTAACTTCTCTAGGGGAACATGAATCTGAAAATAAAGTAGAGATAGTTCATGGTACAGAATTCATTATTTTATTGTCAGCTCACTAAACAGAATGAAATCTTCCTTCCTAAATAAAATTAAGTGGAAACAGGTTTCAGCCAAAGTAAGATAGACATAAAGGAAAATCTGCAGTGGACACTTAATAGGCATTGCTTTATCTGCACTTTTGTGTTAATGATACTTTACAGCAAATGGTGAGATCTCTCACTGTGAGAGCTGTGGAAGTCATTGAATCACTTCCAGTAATGATCCTGATTTGATGATGCACAGAGAAAAGAAAGCTAGCAATGGGAATCTCTCCTCAGCGAGTTGATGCTTCTTATTTCCAATTCAGTAGCATAATTAAACACATTAACTATGTGCTTTATTCTCCTAATCTCATTGAATCCTTAACACCACTGAAATCAACAGGAAAACTATTTTTGGGATATCTACAAACTAGCTAACTTCAGAATAAGATACAGTGGGGCTAATGAAGTCTGAGGTCACTTGGCCTGTTCAGTCTGGAGAAGAGGAGGCTGAGGGGGGACCTCATTGCGGTCTACAACTTCCTCGCGAGGGGGAGTGGAGGGACAGGTGACCTATTCTCCATAATCACCACTGATAGGACCCGCGGGAATGGTGTTAAGCTGAGGCAGGGGAGGTTTAGGCTGGACATCAGGAAGAGGTTCTTCACCGAGAGGGTGGTTCCACACTGGAACAGGCTCCCCAGTGAAGCAGTCACTGCACCAAGCCTGTCTGAATTTAGAAGTGATTGGACTGTGCACTTAGTCACATGGTCTAAAATTTTGGGTAGACCTTTGCAGTGCCAGGAGTTGGACTTGATGATCCTTATGGGTCCCTTCCAACTCGGGATATTCTATGATTCTATGATTAAGTCTGCTGTTATGTCCAGTCTAACTGGACAACTCCTCTGTTGAGGATCAGAGGTCATATCTGCACAGGCAACACAAACTGCTGTACCAACTTATATTGATGCTATTTGGGCCTTCTTTCCACCATGTTCCACTGACTCGAGATGGAAGATGGATTTTACCTTTTTTTTTTTTTTTTTGTATGCCTATCTAGTAGGGCTCTTAATATCGTAAAGGAATGTCCTTCAGCAAGCAAAAATCTATACAGTACTTCTAGCAAATAAACTCGATGAAATGAAAAGAAGAAAGGCAGGGAAGCTAATTGATAATTCAGTGACTTTAATTCTTCTCACAGAGAGGTCTAAAGAACAACCAAGGGCAGGAGCCCAGTGGCATGGTGCTCTGTGCAGCATCAGAGGGCAGTCCATGCTCTGCAGCGCTCTGAAACCAAATAAACAGATTTAAGAAGGAACTGTGTGACATGATTTAGGTGTTCCTGTTCCAGCAGGCAGATTGGACTAGATGATCTTTCAAGGTCTCTTCCAATCCCTAATATTCTGTGATTCTGTGATTCTGTTAACTGTCATCATGGTAAAACAGCATTATGGCCACAAGCAGCATGGCCCAAGATTTTCTGGGGAGTCCTGTGTCAATGAAATAGGGAAAGAGGCTAAAAGGCAAGCTGACAGTGGGCTGAAGGGCAGATGTGGGTACTGCTCCACAGTCCAGACACACAGCCTTTACGCTAGTTGTTTCTACAGCTGCTCCTGGCTGGTCTCTCTAGCTGCATCCTTAATAATTTCAGCAGTACTTCAAATAGGCAGAAGTCTTCAAAAATGACTCAGTAATGTGCTTACTCCTAACACAATTAGCTTCACATTTCAGCAGATACACTGAAGATCTTTATCTAACACAAATGCTTGTCATTAGTTCAGCACAGAAACCTCCAGATTTAGCAGTAAAATGAGCCATTTCAGCCCAAACAATTTGATGTAATAGAGCAGTTGCATGCTTACAGTGCTTCATTTCATTATGCATTCTTTAGTTTTGCTGGTCAGGAAAGGCTCTTGCAAATCAGTATACTTTTTGAATGCAATGCAGAACATTTCTCTTACAGTAAATTCCTCATTTCTGAAAGAGATATCAGGAACCCTGAATTCCAGGCTTCTGTCTTACCCAGCTGTAGTATTTCATTGTGCCTATGGTGATGTAGGGAAGTATCTTCAGCATCAAAGTAGCAGTACTGGCAATAAGCTTTGCTTTCTGTACTTTTCCTATGCAGACAGTCTAGGCTAATATAGGGAGGTGTATTCCTCTGCCAACATGAAAAACACATTTTAGCATACTAAATTTCATAAATATTTGGATGTATATATGCAGCAGGAAAGTGATCACTACTAAAATGATTTTTTTCCCTGCATTTGGTTATACGTCTGTGGTCAGAAATCAAATGAAATAGAAGATCTGAGAAAAAAGATAGCATTAGCAATTTCAGTAAACATTTTGAGGATGAATAGCAATAGACTTGTGCTTTACATTTAAAAAAAAATATTCCTTCTTACAACATGCTACCTGCCTCATTAGGCAGTTAGTGAGAGGCTAGCACATAGTTCAAACAAATTTTAGGATGAGCACTGCCTTTTCAGGTGAAGGGAATGTCTTTTTCTTCTCAGAAAAGTACATATGCACATACGATTTGCACGGTAGTGCATATATGATTTCATTCTCTGCAGTTTAATGTCATCCTTATGGCAGGAGTAATGCATCTCCTTGTCAATCAGCTCCTTCCTCCATTTTTTTTTTTCATCCTGGTGAGAACAAGCTCTGATAACAAGTGATTAGCTGTGCTGGATTCCTGATGAAAGGCATATCTCCAGAAAAAACTACTGGCAAGCCAGAGATGTGAACTAGTAAAATCCTGCAGTACAAGATAATATTAAAGCTGGTGACAGACGGCTGGAAATGTGTTGTTAAAAATAAAGAAGATACCTTCTCAAAAGGTCCCTTTAGACTGAAGTCTGCACAGATAGCTTTTGTATGTGGTTCTGATGGCTCATACCTTCCTCAGTAACAAACACTGAGGCCAAAACAGCATGCCAACAGAAAGCATAAGCATGTAAGGAGAAAATAAGGCAAATTATTAGCGTTAGTACAGTTGTTTTCTAGATTCAAGATCCACACACCTCCTCACCCTATTAAAGAAGGAGTGCAACAGATTTTTATGTGGATTTAGGGTTTTGTTTGTTTGTTTGTTTGTTTGCAGTACTCCTCTACTGAAAGATTTGGGTTAGGGAAAGATCTGAATAGAAATCTGAGGCAGTTTCATTGATATACTATTCTTCAACAAGGAATGAGGTGAATCTTGTTGCTTGTAAAGAAGGTAAAGGTAGTGATACAGACGGAGGGGGAAACAGCCTTTATCCACATCACTCTGGCTCAGGTATTTTAAAGTGAATTTCTTTTGAGTAACAATGCCCAGGGATAGTAAATTGCAAAACGTTTTGTTTTGTTTTGTTTCTAAGTTAGAAAAGGGAACTAGGAGGAGGCCTCCAGATATATTTGCACTTTTCAGAGGAGCTTGAATTTATATCTCTGCTGTGCAAAGATGTGTGAAATGAGGAATTACAAGTCACATTTTCCTCCCTATACATTTTGCAAAATGTTCTTTCAGATGTGTCACAGGCAGTATTTCTCTCTTGTAGGATGCTTTACACCACCTGGGTGACAGCTGTAAATCACAACCACTTCAGAACCCAGATAGAGACATTTTAAGAAACCTATTACCCATAAAATGTTTCTGGCTGATACTGATACCGAACATTTCTCCTTTCATAGATAATTATTATCTTTCTATGCAGGTGCTTGAAATAGTAAGGCCCTTTAGAAGTATGAGTCAAAAATATGATTTTGTTAGTAGCAACTAAAAGTTACTCACTCTAACTACATACTAACTTTCAGCTATTCATATTAACAGCTGATCTTTTGCTTACTGATAAATTGCAATTAACCTGTCACAATTACAACTTCATGACTGATTTAAACAGTCTTACAAACTAGGATCTGGTCCATAGCTGGCACTGGGAGGGGATCTGAGGTTTGGGCTTCGAGTAACGAAAACAGAATGTAGCAGAAGATGCTCTCCCTGTGTCTCATCCTTTTTCCTAGGAAGCAGACACTGCCCTTGCTTGAGGACACTGCTCTGACTCCATCCTAAGAAAAGGTGTGAGGAGTAGTACCATGCTTGGTGTTTGTCAGTCCACAGGTACATCTGTCAAAACCAACTCTTCAACAGTCAAACATACATGACAATGTGGGATTTTCCCCAGTTCATGAGAGAAGGTAGATTAAAATCAGATCAGCTATCAAGAAAATGAACCTTGTTTTATCTGACCAACTCCCTGATCTCTCTACTGTCTTCATCTTGTAGTTGCCTGATTTATATTCAGACATAAATCAAAGGGAAAATTGAAAAAGCAGGGCTTTGATCTGCTGTCCCACCAGACTCCATCAGAGGTGCCATCAGGAAAAGTGGAACTGGGCTGTACTTAAATTATATGTTAGAAACGACAGTCAGGCTCATGGCTTGTTACAGGACTAGTAAACTGCTACAGGACTATGCCTCAGTTGATATAAGCAGGTTTATATTTATTAATGTAACAGAAGGTGAAGTGCTGGCTTTGAATATATACAGAGACAAAGAAGGCTAGTAACCAAGTATTGAAGACCTGTTTCTTCCATGAATGCAAGGGAGCTCTGCCAGTGTAAAAGAAAACATTATAATTTGCTATTTCTAAAAAGCTTTCTGGCTAGCAGAAGTCTGATCAACTGTCCAGCAAAGTTGATTTATACCAGCATTTTGGGTAATATTTTGAAACTTACTTTTAGCTAGCATTGGTGTAGAGACCCCTTTGAGGGCCTGATTTTCTACTATCAGCATCAGCTGAGTGTTTTCAAGAATGTCACTCTAGCTTTACCCTCGAGTAACTAAAAGGGTCAGGTTAACCACAGTGACTTTTAGGTGTTCAGGTGATCTTATTTTCTGCTTTTTGCCACCTACATAAGTGAAGGAAAGAAGCAGTTTTCCAAAAGACCAAACCACCACACCTGCATGCTTCCTACCACCCTGTATGGTCCACTTCTGAATTAGCACTTCAAATCCTTGAGTTCTGGCACAACAAATGCAGAAAATCAAAACACCTGCGTTGCCACGGTTATTCCATGTACATCTCCAAGTTCAGAACAGCTGAAAAAATCATTGACAGCATGTATTATGTCTGAGCATAAAAGGCATGGTTCTCATTTCTCAAGGACCTTTCAGGCAATTCAGAGTAAAGGAGCCTCGATGCTACTCCGATCTCAGAACAAGTAGTCCTTGAAATCTAGGACAGGTTCTCAACTATTATTAAGCAGCCTTGACCCATAAAACTGTTGCTATAATGCAAATTTAAAGTAGGTGAAGGTCTCATACAGGTGATACAATGGGGCTATGCAAACCTGCTGTCATTCTTCTTTAAGATTTTGGGTTATTGCTCAATCCCTCAGAAATTACTCAAGACTTAAAAAATATGTACATTTCCAGCACCTGTGTTTAAATTCAGCTGATCTGTCACCAGCTTAGTATATTACTGGTGAAAATCTAAACATAGCAGTCTGAAATCTATTCTCTGAATCACAGTTAGAGAAGCATATTCCAGAGACACTATTGCTAAATCTTGGACAAAATTACATCAAATTTAGCAAGGAAAATGAATTGCAATTATGTGAATTAAGGTTTTTATATCTATCTAGAACTTGACACTAACTTCAGCTCAGAGACAAACAAAGATAATAAGGATGTCTGTCCCAGAGCAAACTGGTATTTCATATTTATTTTCAGTTTGATTTAGGAAAAGAACTGAAAATTTGTTGCAGAATGCAAACATATGGAAAGAACTCAACATAGAAATTCCCATTTGTGATGACTGCTTAGGAAACCAACACGGTTATGTATCAACAATAATATATAACTGTATAAACATATTGTATGCATTAACTTACTGTATGTGTCAACAATATTATATAACATCCAAAAAGAATCATTAAGATGCTACCTACAGATTTTTAAGATATTGTTGCTTTCTTACCACTATTAATTGGCCTATATTTTTTTCTAGAACAAGATCTACAAGAACCCAAGACAACATGACTAACTTGAGGAAGCAGAGGACTTGATTTAAGGATATCTGGCATTGCCACAGAGGCTTCAGCTTTTCAGCTGTAGCATGGGGAGAATGATACGTATGCCTTTTAACAGAGCTTTGAGATCAACTGAAGAAAGGTACTAGGTAAGAGCTAAGTATTATTGTTATTATCACTTTTTAATATTAACTCAATACCTCTTCTACTGTTAGCCACTGTTAGAATTGCAAAATGCAAAAATATGGTCTCCAACACACAGCAGCCTGTTGTGAAGTACCACAGAACAGTATGTCCGTTGTGTTTTTTAACAAAATGTGAAGCAATAGGATGTAGTCAGTTAAAATGTTCTTATGTAAGACTATATCTAAATGTTGAATGTTAATACCCTTGCTTTCAGAAGTATTGTACTCAAATATACCTGTGTTCTGGCAGAAATGAGTAAAGCCTGCAGGAGGGCAAAATTCTCCTTGCACAGACTCAGAGATTCAGTCCTGCAGTAAGTCATCTATTACTACATGCACCACACTATAACCACCACTCCCAATGAGTCCTCAATGCTGATACAGCTAATATTTATTTACTAAAATCTCCTAGTTTCATTTTGCCAGCACTGTACAGGTATTGCAATGTCACTGAGTCCCAAGAGATCCAGATGCCAAATTACAGTCTTGGCAGAAAGCAGGGTGGAGACAAGGTGCTGGGCTATAGCATGCACTTTGTTTCACCGCTTTCACTTTGATGTCTAGACTTTAACCATATCCACAGATATGGTTAATCCACACTTTGTCAGGTGCAATATAGATCATATTTTGCTCCTGTACTTCCGGATTATCAAAACATTATTTCAAACAATCCCTTCTACCCTGGGCAATAACTTTCCAAACAAGCATCTCTGTGGTCTGTGAGGCTTACGTATGTGTGTAGACTTGATTATTTTGGGCAGTAGAATATAGCTGCTCAGAAATGGGAAGCTTTGAAGACTTCCAAAGTCTAAGAAATTGCTGTAAATTAAGAGATCTTCTGTTAAATTCTCTAAAGAGCTGTTCTGATATGATATCAGATGAGTGGTAGGGAATAGTAACATGCAAGCCAAGGAAGCATTTCTTCTCCTCATGAATTCTTCACTGGGAATGCAACCAAAATCTTCCTGAGGTTGTGTGCTTACGGGTAGCCCTGCCCTCACATAGCTGAAGGCCCACGGTTGTTGCTTTGTCATGGGTTCAAAGAAAGAAGCAAGGCAATGGCACTTCACAAACAGTGGGTGTTTTCCTTTTTGTTCTTAGAGCTTACATGAAGAGTCAAGTAAATAACACTTGAAGAGTGGAGACAAACTCTAATGTGTATGTATACACAGAATGAACAAAAGACTTGGTTTGCAATGCTTTTAAAATGGGTTTGCGACTTCAAAAAAAGTATCAATTTTTCTAGTTGTTTCATTATGAACTCCTTTCAAAGCTGTTCTGCACAACTGTTTTCATCATTTGTGTTTGTAATTTCCTAGTACAGGAAGACATTGCTTCAACCTTTTTTGTAATGCTATCCTGTAGCTCTACGCTGCCTCCTAAAAGTAGGAGTTAATTCTTTTGGTTTTCATGCATCTTTGAGCATGTGTTTGGTATCATCCAATACCTATAAAGACCAGAAGGGTACATTTGTTCTTTTCAGTATGATACAGCTTGAATAGTAAATCATTAGGAAGGTTCCACAGTTTCCATTTTTGTGTGAAAACAGTGAAAATACCAAACAAAAGAGGACTCGACATATTTTTTCCATCCCATTCATTCTTCAAGAGACTAAAAGGTAGTTTTATAATACTGATCTGATGACACAGTTACAGAACATAAGTAAATGAGTTAAAGAATGAGAATGAGTTAGAGGAATCACTAAATGTTGTTTGAAAAAAAATCAATATCTAAATACAGAGTAAATACACATTTCATATTTAAATATGTTATGTTTTACTTTAAGCAGACATTTATACTTCAAAATTCAGGTGTGTGCAGTAATTTTGAAATCAAGAGAATACTGCAATTATTCTAGTGGCATTGCATACATGATCATAACACAGCATGGAATGAGAGCAAATCAAAAAGCTATTACAATGCTCAACAGAAAGCAGCTCTGAGACTAAATGATGATGTTTGTGAAACAAATGCACATTTTAAACAGGCTTTTGTTAAATAATATTTGTATTTTGCACTGCTACCAACGTAGTTTACTTTGATGCAGAGATGTCAGTTTTGACAAACATTCTTTTTTCCATTTTATTAAGTCTGTCAAAAATAGAAATCTTTCATTTGGATTGAATTTTTTCCCCCTGCAAATTCAAATGAAACTTCTCAGTTGGCTGCATGCAGGCTGCAAATGCTTCTTATGCAGAACCCAACTGTCATAACACATGAAAATCTGTGTGAAGCTTGCCAGTCCCTCAGCAGATATACGGGGGGATAACTTTTGCAGACACTTGTTATACAGACAGTAGAGCTCACTGTTTGGCAGAGATTGTAGGAGTGTCATCATTTTTGACAAATGTGATTAATTTATTTATTTTTGGATACGCTGATATAATGTTGATGTAACCTAATGGTGACTGATGAACCTGCTTGGGAAAACATTGAGCAGTGAAGAGGACAAGTCAGTGACAGACTGATTTGGATTAATAAGTCAGGAGCATTTTAGTACTGTGAAATGCAAAGTTGTTCATATAAGAACAAAAGAATAGGAGCACGATGTTGATGGCATGGAGGAGTTCAGGGAGGAGCCACAAGTATGACTGAGACAAAGAGAAGATAACTATCTGTTACCTCTACTTTTCTCTAAGTATCTATCAAAAAAAATCTAAACATGGAAAAACTACTAAATATTGAGAAAAACAAAAAGCAAAATTTGACAAAGGTTTTTGAATCCAAAAGTAAAAGTATAAGCATGTATGATATCTGGAAGTTGAACTGGTACAAATTCTGTCTAGAAATATAGTTTTCCCATAATTTTTTTTAAACAGTAGGATAATTAACAGGATAAAAGAGAAATGAGAAATGAGTTCCCAAAGGTCGGAAAAAATATGCTTTTACTGGGAAAATTTTGACAGACTGAGTCATATTTGTAAATGACTTACTCTGTGTGACCAGGGTAGTCCAGGGAAGTTCTGCGGACTGTGCTGTGCAGAAAGTAACCAGAAATGAAAGTAATGGCATTATCTGCACTGAAAACTGATGAATCTTGAATACACATGAATCTTTCTGCTGATCATATTTCTGAAAGTACCCAGCATCTGGCCTCCTGGCAGTCCATCTCCTTTGTCAAACTAAAATGTAGCTATTTTGGCAATGTCTCTGAGCCCTTGGCACCAGCAAGGTGCTATGACATTCAAATAAAGTGGTTGCCCCTCATGACTAGTCAAAGCACAAGTCCAGCAGAAATTAACCAAGAGACTTAATGCACAGGAAGACCAAACCTTGCTCCAAAACTTGAGCAATATCACTGAACTGGCTGTGGCTAGAGGGGGAGGGGATAGGAAGGCACTGACATTTTGAGGAGAAAACCCCAAGCAGCGCTACAGGCTGGGAGATGAGTGGTTAGAAAGCTGCCTGGCAGAGAAGGACCTGGGAGTATTGGTTGACAGTCAGCTGAATATGAGCCAGCAGTGTGCTCAGGTGGCCAAGAAGGCCAACAGCATCCTGGCTTGTATCAGAAACAGTGTGGCCAGCAAGACTAGGGAGGTGATTGTCCCCCTGTACTCAGCTCTGGTGAGGCCGCACCTCGAGTACTGTATTCAGTTTTGGGCCCCTCACTACAAGGACATCGAGATGCTCGAGCGAGTCCAGAGAAGGGCAACGAAGCTGGTGAGGGGTCTGGAGAACAAGTCTTACGAGGAGCGGCTGAGGGAGCTGGGATTGTTTAGCCTGGAGAAGAGGAGTCTTAGGGGCAACCTCATCACTCTCTGCAGGTACCTTAGAGGAGGCTGTAGCGAGGTGGGGGTTGGCCTATTCTCCCATGTGCCCGGTGACAGGACGAGGGGGAATGGGCTGAAGTTGTGCCAGGGGAGGTTTAGGTTGGATATTAGGAAGAACTTCTTTACCGAAAGGGTTGTTAGGCATTGGAATGGTTTGCCCACGGAAGTGGTTGAGTCACCATCCCTGGAGGTATTTTAAAGCCATTTAGATGTAGAGCCTAATGATATAGTTTAGTGGAGGACTTGTTAGTGTTAGGTCATAGTTTGGACTGGGTGATCTTAGAGGTCTCTTCCAACCTAAATGATTCTGTGATCCTGTGAAATTCTGGCCAAAGAACTTGTTGGTTGTAATGCAGGTCAGTGGGCTGTAGCTACGTGAGTGTCAGCACAATAGGAAGCCTTATCTTACCAGAAAGCAGCGTCTCCTCTGTGAAACATCCTGTGTCATCCAGACTGTCAAACATTCTGTATCATCACACAGTGACATTTCAGTTGGATGTCTGTAGTAGTGGGGAGCTGATAAGCTTCTTTCCTATATAATATCTGTTGGTAAATTTTTTTCTGAAGATTAAAGAAAATGAGATCTCCTGCAGAATCTTACAACAAAGGGACTTAGAGATGACTGCAGAATTCTGCAGAAGCCTGCATTTCAGTGTCTAGGTTGATTTTTTGTAGACACAGACAGGTTTCTTGCTGTCCACCTAATAGAACTACATGAGGATAATATCAGTTATCTGACTTTTGCTTATCTTTTCCTTCCTGTCTCAGATCAAGTTTCATTGCTGGACTCTGAACAGTGACCACGAGAGGTCTTTCCTCTACAAGCACATCATTGCTGTGTGGCTGCTAACATGTACCTGCATTTGCAGCTTTTTGCTTTTAGGGCTGTGACACTTTTAAAACTTTAAATATGTATTTTAAATTAAAACAGTGTGATAATGCCACTTTTTAGGGACATCTTTTCAAATTAAAGTTTAACAACTTGAGAAAACGATGAGAAGCTACTGCTAATGACTTCTGGCTTTCATGGTGTGAGGCTGAAACAAACACATCTAAGAAACGAGAACAAAACTGGAAGGAACTTCTATGGTTTCTGATGCAAGAACTGCAATGTGCCAATAAGCAGCACCTTTAAGAAGAAGCTCTTCCGTTGTATGCCATTGTACTTCTCACAATGCACTGGACTTAGTTATCCATGAAATTCAGAATGACTTTTTCAAACAGAAAAGGTCAGTATATACCAACAAACACCACATACTATTTAAGGTATGGCAGTTCTGTTTACGTTGAATGCGATAAAATATCTGAAGTCTTACTTGCATTAGGATAAACAGAGAATAACTGATTTTTCAAAGTGTAAAGAGATCTTGATTTCTGTAGTGTCAAGTGCCTAGAAATACTGCTAAGAAACAATAAAAATATCTTAGACACATCACAGATATTAACCCCTCACTGTGAGCAAAACCAGTTTATAAAAACGTTACGGGTATTTCCTCTTTTCCACAAGAGAGAAAAATGCTAAATAACATTTTTCCCTCCCAACTTATTTATGAAAACAAGGTGAAAAAGCAGTCATACAAAGAGATACAAATACTACTTTGTGAAGTTAATATCATTGTCATTTTAGAAGAAAAGTTTTCAAAAACTCACCCAGGAAGAAAACCTTCTTGTATTGCAGGATTCACAGGTGAAATGGAAGACATACCAGAGTTAGTTTTAAATTAGATTTTTCAGGTTGCATTAGCAGTATAACCAGGACAGTACAGAGCCCAGCATTGTTCATTTTTTCCAGCTTTCTTTCTGTGACTGTAGTGTGGACATCCTCTTGATACCTTCATAGATGCAAACATGCTTCAGTATGACACCCCACCTGAACTTTTCTTCCCCCTCATACTCTCATAATACTTAAAGATCCTAACAGAAAATACATTTAGAATAATCAAAATTGTATTTAATCTCTCTTGGCAGAAGCATTATATTAAAAATGTATAGCATACGTATTAAACTTTCTGCTAACTTTCAGTTAGCCTCCATCAGTTCCAGACAGGAAAGCTTATTTGCACTAACCCAAGATGGCCTTTTCTAACATTTTCTAATATCCTATTTTGTAACACCCTGTGACCACATATTAGAATGAAATGGCCCTGAGCAGCAGGACAGCACTGCATGTGCTGCTCAGGCTAGCAGGATCTGAGCAGAATCTCCACTGAGCCTCAGTATCCATGCTATTTAATCCATTACTCAGATGTACTGTCCATGGAGAAGGAATTGACTGAAATGTGTGCAAAACCCAGCACACTGTAGCAAGCAAAATTTGTAGCTTTAATAGAACAGCATATGGTTATCTTCTGGCTCTGGGAAGGGCAGATTAGTGCTTCAGATAAACAAATTGATGAATGAGTAGCAGAATTCAAAGAATATCTCTGATGTTTGCTGAAGAACAATGGAAATGATCATAAGAGAGGTAAACTGAGAACACAGCTCAAAAGCAAAATCATGATTTCTCTAAGAATCTTTTCTTTTCACCTACTACTAATTCATGCTTAAGGGTATGGTAACATCTCAAGTACTCCAGCTGTTCCTCCTCCCAGCCTTCTCAGCTTGTTTTCTCTAGACTGGAAGATGTTTGAATAACCATTACAGCTTGTTCCATGTGTAAGAATCCAGGTTTACTCCTTGAGTAAGAGCCAGATGGAAAGCTCTGCTGGCATTTCAGATAGGCTCTGTACACTCCTACTCTTACCCAGTCTTTATGTATTCTTTCATTTTTAGAATATGTACAAGGAAGATTTCAGGAATATGACTGAAGAAAATATGGCTAGCAATGGCTCCTCCTCTTCCTTCATCCACACGAACTCCATGAGTGCCATCCTGATTACTGTCTACTCAGTTGCCTTTGCTGGAGGTGGGATAGGGTCCATTGCAATGTCATTTGTGCTGGTCAAGATGAACACTCTGTCCGTGACCACCACAGCCATCATTAACCTGGTTGTGGTGCACTGTCTCCTTCTCCTCACAGTGCCCTTCCGCCTGCACTACTATGTCAACAAGGAATGGGTCTTCCAGATGCCATTCTGCAAAATGGTGAGTGCTATGGTGCACCTCCACATGTACCTGACCTTCCTATTCTACGTGATTACGCTGGTGATCCGGTGGCTGATCTTCTTTCAATGGAAGGATAAGGTAGAGTTCTATAGGAAGCTGCATGCCATTGCCGCAAGCATTGCCGTGTGGATCTTCGTCATTGTCTTTGTGGTGCCACTCTTCTGCATTGAGTACGGACGCTCAGGGACATACGATAATAAAACATGCTTTAAGTTCCACAAAGAGCTGCAGCAGGACAGTGTGAAAATCCTGAACTACTTAATAATTGTGGCCGTCGCCTGTATTACTTGTGTTCTCTTGAGCTTGCAGATTTTCATTCTGATAAAAGTGTCAAGAAAACTCTCCACCTCCCTCTGGTCACACCAAGAGTTCTGGGCCCAGGTGAAAAACTTGATTTTCATCTGTGTCATCATAATTTGCTTCCTTCCCTATCACCTCTTTAGGGCCTACTACATACAGCACGTGAATGACTATGAACAGTTAGAAAGCTACAATGAAGTTTTTTTGAGTCTGACTGCACTCAGCTGCCTGGATCTGCTGTCATTTGTGCTGAGTGGAAGCCGCCTCCTGAAGCAAAATGTGGCTGTGCTTCGAAGCAGGTTGCCTTGCTGCTAGCACCAACCACCTGCGGTACGTGGACTGGTGGAGCATGGTGCTAGACAGATGGAGCAGATGGACAGATGGACAGATGGACAGATGGAGCAAACCCACTTCCCAGCAAGTCATGGTGGACCCTGGAAACAACATAACACACTCATGCAGGGCTCTGCTCATCCCAAAAATAATAATAAATTTATTGGATCACCCCAAAATAATGGGGTGATCCACCACCCACATCTCAGCTCACAAACTGGAGGGCTGCCTCTGGGATTTCCTCACAGCGATACCTAGCGAGTTGTGGATACACCTTGAGGAGTGGGGAGAAATGGCATGAGCCCATGGCTCACAGATTTTACTTCTTTTAGATCAAGCTTTGTGAAATCTGAGGCACTAGAATGAGACTTAGGAGAACTTGCAAAGTATGTAGAAACACACACACACAAAAAAAGAAGTTTTTTAATGGAATAAGGGACTGCATATTTAAAATCAAAGATCTATATTGTTTTCCACATACATTTCTTATTTATTGCCTGCAAGCATAAAATATCAGTGAAACTATTATTCCACTTGAATACGTCTGTTTCTTCACTGTAAAGACAAGCATAACTTTCTAAATGAACGATTCAATCAACTCTTTAAAAACAATCTATTTTTTTCTCTAAAAGACTTTCTCAGAATCACCTTTTGGAGATGGTATCATTACAGCAGAAAAGAGCTTTGTTCTTTTTACCACATTGTGAAAATGTCTCCACCAACAAAAATTATATATCCTCACTGAATATTGTAAGCTCAGACCAAAAGACTGCATTTTTACTTACAGATTTATTCAATTTCAAACAACAATAGCTAACGGTGAGGATTATTTTATTTAGATCATTCAGATAATAGTTGTCTTTTCATAAAAAGTCAAATATTTTAGGTCTCCAAGGTAACAATGCTTTTTTTAATCCTATGTTGATTTTGTGTAATTCTGAAGTTTGTAATTACTCTCAGTACCTTTATCTTGAAATCAATGCTTTAAATTTAGTACCCTGGACTAGGAGAAGAAATTAAAATGTTACTGCTTGGATTGGAGGGATGGAAAAGCTAACAAACCTGGTTTAGCTAAAGAGCTTACTATACCTCAATGGGGCATTGTGAGGTGCTAGCTGTGAAGCAGAGTTGAACTGTATTTGAAAAGAGGAAAAAGTCAGCAAAATAACTTTGTGAAAGACATTCGGGCTTTCATAGCTCTGCCGTTTTAAACCCATACCAAAAAATTAGTACAAATCTCTGACTGCTATAACCCAAGACACCAATGGCTAATTTATCTTTCTTATTGCCATCTGCATAAGGTCACATTTCTCATTTAGAGTCAGTGGAATAATATCTTAATCTTCTGACAAATTAGAGGTTATCAACTAATTAAATTCCAGTGGAAGTCTCTTCTCATGATGCTGTTGAAATCCACCTTTTCATACTTCCGAATCTTTCCATTTCTTTCTACTTCAACATCTCTTGCTCATCAGACAGCAATCAAATAATGATTGGTAGATCTTGCTGTACCTGTATGATCTTACTGCTATGCTCATTGCTTTTGTCCCCAACAAAGAGTGATGTCCAAGATGGTTCCCATCAGGTATCATCAGACAGGATCCCATCTCTTCCATATTCTTTCTTCCTCGTCTTCCTTTCTGCTTCAGGCTCCACTATATATCCCTTAGTAGGTCTGATCATGAGAAAGTATTTTCAGGTCAGAGACTGAGTACTGCTATATAACAACAAAAGTTGGAAACCACTGAAGTTTGTAACACAAGGGATATGTGGGGATACTCACATGGCCCACCCTTGGCAAAGTGCCTGAATCACAACAGCTGATTAACAGAGGGAAATGTGAGAGTTTACAGTGTGTGTGAACTTGAGACAAAACTGTCTGAGAAAGCATTTGCCCCAAAATAATTAAGTTAAAGACAAAGAAGACCACCAGCCAGATTAAACAGTAATTGAGGAACTACAGAGACATTTAAAACATGGAATGAATCAGTTTGAATGTGTAGTTCACTGACTGCCAGTTAATTATGTGTCATTAAAAAAGCAATAAAATTTTGGTTTAAAAGTACATTAAGCACTTTTACCCTGCAGCAGAAGACATGGTTGGGATCAAAGGGTTATAGTAAGTGGGGTTATATCAGGCTGGTGGTCAGTCACTAGAGGGGTTCCCCAGGGCTCCATTTTAGGGCCAGTTCCCTTCAATGCTTATGTAAATGATCTGGATGCAGGACACAGAATGATAGAATCATTTAGGTTGGAAAAGATCTCTGAGACTGTCAAATCCAACTGTTAACCTAGCACTGCCAATTCTAGCACTAAACTATGTCCCTAAACAACACATCTACACATCTTTTGAACACCTCCAGGGATGGTGACTCAATTACTTGCCTGGGGAGCCTGTTCCAATGCTTTACAACCCTTTCAGTGAAGAAAATTTTCCTAATATCCAACCTAAACCTCCATTAGTGCAAATTGAGGCTATTTCCTCTTGTCCTATTGGTTGTTGCTTCCCCTAAGCCTCCTTTTCTCTAGGCTAAATAATTGAATGCATAATAATTAAGGTTATAGATGATACTAAATTACAAAGAGCTGTTGAATCCCTTAAGGGTAGAAAGGTTCTTGCAGAAAGATCTTGACAAACTGGGAAGATGGGCAGTCACCAACCATACGAAGTTTAACAAGAGCAAGTACTGGACTTTGTACCTGGGATGGGGCAGCCCTGCTATACATATAAAATGGGCAATGAGAGGTTGAGAACAGCCCCGTGGAAATGGATTGAGGGGTTCTGGTCAACAGCAAAATGAACGGGAGTCATCAGTGTGCCCTGGCAGACAAAAGGGCCAGCCACCTCACTTCAAGTACTGTGTGCAGGTTTGGGCACTACAATGTGAGAAAGGCATAAAACCATTAGAGAGTGTCCAAAGGAGGCCTACAAAGATAGTAAAGGGTCTAAAGGGCAAAACATATGCGGAGCAGCTGAAGTCACTTGGTCTGTTCGGTCTGGAGAAGAGCAGACTGAGGGGAGGCCTCATGGTGGCCTGCAGCTCCCTCACGAGGGGAGCGGAGGGGCAGGCGCTGAGCTCTGCTCTCTGGGGACAGCGACAGGACCCGAGGGAACGGCATGGGGCTGGGACAGGGGAGGGTCAGGCTGGATGTTAGGGAAAGGTTCTGCACCCAGAGGGTGCTCAGGCACTGGAACAGGCTTCCCAGGGCAGTGGTCATGGTACTGAGCCTGTCAGAGTTCAAGAAGTGTTTGGACAACGCTCTCAGACATAGGGTTTGATTTTTTTGGTCCTGGTCGGAGCCAGGAGTTGTACTTGAGGATCCTTGTGGGTCCCTTCCAACTCAGGAGACTCAGTTATTCTATGATACATTTATGTTTCCTCTTATAGCAATATTGTTGGTGGATGGAAATGTCTTATATGCATTCTGTAGGCACTGCATACCTTTGTAACACTATATTATAAACCATTTTTTGCAATAAAGTTGTTAACACAAAAAATGTCTATTTGCTCAAAAAGTTAAATAAATAAAATTTGGAAAATAAAACACGTGTTTGCAAACAGTACATCTTGACCATTGAGCTTAACTGATCTTGTTCATTAATGCGTTAAAATCACAAGTAGTTTTTGTTAAAATGTACAAGTTTGCAACACCCTGCACTATGGCATCACAAAAAAATACCAGACAGAGTTTTGATTTTTTTTTTCCAAGTAGAAATTGATACTAATAATATTAATGTTTATTCGTGATGCTAATGAGCAGAATTAGGGGGATATAATTCTATGCTTTGAGCTGGTGATACTAGTTGGCATTGAGTCATGATTTCTATTGGACTATCTAGACAAACTTTACATCTGCCACTCATCTCACATTGTGAGTCTGTCAGAGAAAGCCTCCTCCTGCCCAAAAAGAATGAAGTCTTGGTTAACACTGGCAGGAATTGCACTGCCAGTTGGTGACAGAAGTGGTGCTTCCAGCAAGGGTGCTGACAGGGCCTGTGGGGAGGACTGGGTGCTGCTCCCTCCAGCCTTCCCCTGCTTTGCCCCTCACCAGCTTCTTGCTCTCTCCCACCCTCCCGGGCACCCTTCCTGCTCACTCTCCTTGCAAGAGCTGAGGAGGAACTGGAGGTGCTGCTAAGCAATGCCATGGAAGAAGTCTCTGAAAAGCTCCTGAAAATGAAAGCATAGACAAGGCCAGAGCAGCATCTGAAATGTAGCCAAGCAGCTCCTGTGAACAGTGATGGTGGAGGCAGTGGTGGGGAGTTGCAAATATGCAGGAGCCAGTCCAGAGAAGACCACACAAGAAAAAAAAAAAAAAAAAAAAAAAAAAAAGCTCTACTACAGAAGAACATAGAGGGCATAGGTCTTGGAAAAGGTGTTGGGGAAGAGAATAGGAAGGCAGAATATAAGTATGTTTCTACCAAACATAGACTGTGCCTCTGGACTTCATCTCATGTTGTTTATTGAATCCTTAATGCTGCCAAAAAGTGGAACTCTCACTGACAGGAACAAACTTGACCTCCATTGCTCCTTAATCCCACTTCTGCATTGCCATTCCATAGGATTGGGATTCTTCTCCTGCATTGCTTTCAGCTACATCTGTTCCCTCTCTAGTTCACCAGTGAGCCATGCAAAATCATGTTGATGCAAGGATAAATACAGCAAGCTTGGTTTTTGCAGCAATGCTGGTTTGGGGTATTTGTTGGAGTTTAGTCCTACTTTTCTCATCCCTCTTACGCTCCAGATTTTTTCTTTCCAGGCAGTTTTCCACAGACCCACATCACCTGACATTTCCATTTCCATTTCCATTTCCATTTCCATTTCCATTTCCATTTCCATTTCCATTTCCATTTCCATTTCCATTTCCATTTCCATTTCCATTTCCCTATGGTTCCAAGGACCAGGACATATTGAACTAGCAGTGCTGCCAGAGAAAGGGGGGATCTCCACAGCTGCAAGAGAAACAGTACTTTGTTTACACTCTCCTTGTAAGTAAACACTACGGATAGAGATTGATTGGTGACAAGGGCTGGTTTCAAAAGCCAAGGAGTCATTAATAGAACACCAGTTTGAGCTCCCAGCCAGAAGCTTCAGGAAATGAAACTAAATTTTCTGTTACTTAGTAAGACAATTTTCCCCACCTGCAAACAGTTGCTTAATAAATAAGATTTTTTGTTGAAAATAAAAATACCTCTAAGGATAATACACATAATCCATTCCCTGAAGTATAACTGTATTATATAATATATATATCTATAATGGAAATGGTGCTAGGCTCAGAGATGAGCAGTGTAACATGCAACTAACTGGGGAGCACAGCTCAAATCCACAGGCAACCCCATCTGTAGTGGTATCATGGTAAAGAAAGACCACCTGCCCAGCGCTGAAAAGAGTTAAGACAGATGTTAATGTAGAAATTCAATAGCATGTCTGAATCCTTCATCTGAACTTGGGAAGCAGGACCCTGACTTCTGCCTCTACAAGAGCAGCATACTAAGGGAATGGCACTGATGGAAAAGATCCCACTACGTCTCATCTATTTTAGAGGTCTGCAACAGAGAGAAACACAACAACCTGACAAAGGCTGAGGCAGGGAAAATGTACTAGTGGTGGCACCATGACCACTAACAAAGATGCAGGAGCACATGTTGTAAGAAATGCAGATAGCCCTTGGTCTTCCCAAAGCTTTTCTTCAGAAGAGGAAAAGACTACAGAGATTTCACTAGTCAGGTGCTACAGAAGCATGGGAAAAAATAAGAAAATAAGAAAAGACAGCACAGAGTGTATCAGCATTGCAGGAAAATCCTATGGTGGACAATCTTGAATCATATCCTTGGAGAATGGGAGAGACTGTATGTCTGGGGGCTGTGTACAGAGAAACATGAGTGAGTGTGAACTCCACATGCATGGAGACAGACGCCAACCTATTTTCCCTTCTTCTGTTGCAGTTCCCATCCTTTGCTATAGAAGGAGCAGTTGAATCAGTATCTATTCAGGACTGGAAATGTATCTGTACACTGGAAAAAAGCATTATGAAGTCTAACATAATAAAAAGAGGCCTGCAAGTTAAATTCAGCTTGGAAGAATAAAATTATCCCTGAAGTAAACTGGCCTCCAGAAGTTTAAACCCAAATGGCACGCAATGTATTATGTATATGTATTATGATGATACTGCGGAAGCAACTATTCTGAAAAAAAATAGACTTGAAATTTTTAGTTCCTTCATGAAATGACAATTTCAGCAACTTATTACATTAAATGACTGAAGGTTTAATGCATTTCAGAAAATACTGGCTATTTTATTACACTGTCCAACTCCCTACTTTATTTGACCATCACCTGAAACGCCTAATGGTTTCTAACATTTCATGAAATGACCCTCCATATTGTTTTAGTAGGGAAGGTCAGGTGCTTCAAATGTCAGTCCAGTGGAAGAAAAAAATTAAAAACAGATACAAATTTTACAAAGCAAAAATGACCTCACAATAGTCTCTGTTATAGAAATCTGCATTTGTTCTGTGATTTACTGTGTATTTCTACATAGCATGGGGAAAAAATGAAACAAAACAACTATTTCTATGTCTTTTAAGCTAATAACTTTAAAAAGACAGAGATTAGACATTTTGCATAATACCTGCCTACTATTTTCTGTCATTTCGCAAAATAAAGTCATTTTGAGAAATGACTGAAGATTTTAGTCATTTTGCAGAATGACTGGTTTCATAATATGACTGTAGCATACGTCAGCAATTGGTGCAAGAACAGTTGTACATAAAAGGAGGTACTTGGATCAGATTCCTCTACTTGCTAAGTAATACATTCTGAAGATGTCTCAGGACTTTGAAATTAAACTTAAAGAACTTTATAAGAACCAATAGAAATGCTCAGAGTACATGATCCTGAAGACAGAGTGTTATGTAATTACTGCTGAAATAAAAAAGGCAAAACAAAATCCCAGGTCAAAGTCAAGACATGAATACTATCTGCTTGCAATGTAAATATGGAGAATCCACCCTTTTTTTTTTCTCTTTTTTTTTTTTAAGTGTAAGTGTGTACATTGCTACTTTTTCCTCTTCAGAGATTCAGTTTTATTGCTAATGAAGAGTTTCCTTTTTCCCGCATTTCAGATATGAAATTCTATAATGTGGAGACACTGCGAAACTGATTAAGAGAAGGCAGACAAAAGAGGAATCTCCCACACATTATGTGAGCATCAAGGATACATATGATAACATCAAAAAAGCACATGTGGCGACTGGCCTTGGTGGCCATGATCATGTCGTAAAACACTTGTCATCTAACTATGCAAACATCACCAGAGATGCCGCTGAGCTCTTCAAATCCTGCTGTACAGTCTGCCAGGAAAAAAGAAGGTACCAACTGGCTGAACGGCTTGCTGGCCAGTCCCTTCTGAACAAGGAGCACTTAGCAAGGGGGCAAATTGACAGTATCGATATGCAGTCAATGTCTCTACGCAGCTTGAAGTGGATAATGATGTACCAGGACTGTGTCACCAAATTTTGTGTTCTCTGTCCACTTACATGAAAAAATGCAGCTGAGCTGATCCTACAGTTTCTTGACATCTTTCTCGTTTTTGGAGCACTTATTGTATTAGAGGGTCATGATGGAACTGAATTCGTTACTGAAGTCATGCAAGAACTGAAATATTTGTGGCCTCAGCTCAGCCTGGTGCATGGAAAAACAGGACACTCGAAGTCAAGAGCTGGTAGAGCGTTCAAATGGCAATATTAAGGAAGTGCTCATGGAGTGGATGGCAGACAATAATTCATGAAACTGGTCTATGGGAATTCACTTTATGCGGTTTGCTAAGAATTCTGCTCACCACTCAGGAATAAACCATTCACTGTATTCAGCTCTGTCTGGAGCAAATCCCGGGTTTGGGATCACGTCGACCTCTCTTCCATCTGATATCATCAACTGCCTAAATACTGAGGAGGACCTGGTCTCTGTGCTGACTTGCCGTGCTTCATCACCCATCCCAAGAGCCCACGCAGCTCCAGAGCACCCCACTGGTATTGAGGCTGTAACAGAGCCTGCGCCCCGGCCTCCATTAGAAGAAATCCATCCACAACCTGTGAAACCTCCACTCGCACAGACCTTACAGACATGTAGCCTTTTGCCAACAGAGTCCATGGCCAGTGCACAACCACTAGCTACCCCAGCCTGCAAAGCCGACCTCTGGTTTCAGCAACAGGGCAAAGGAGCACAGGCAGGCCAGGCTAGCCAGGTGGAACAAGGCAAGTCAGCACCCAGGAAAAGAGCGTGTGGCCAAGCCACCTTACAGCTGGCAACAAGGGAACCAGTGTGACCATCTCCCAGACTGTCCAAAGGACCAGCAAGCAAACCAACTGAAATGTTACAGAGCAGAATAGATGCATCAACATCCCTCCTCACAAATGTATCAATCATGAAAATAAGTGTTAGCTCAGTGAGAAAAAATGTTGTGTTTCTAACTAAAGCTTACATTTTGAGGTTATGTTGCTTTTAAACATTTTATACATGCAAATTAATGTGTTAAGATATTTTTCCAAAATTAACTTAAAAAATGAGAGATGATAACAGTTCACTAACTTACTAGTCTTTTTTTCTGGAGGAGAGGAAGGGGGGGAGGGAAGGAAGCTATTGTTTTCTTTGGTGGAAAAAGGAACAACCTCAGCCTACCAACAGAAAGTCCCTCTTCATCCTTATCAGTGATTACTGTTACAAGATAACAGATAATCATGATATTGTTTATGTCATCCTGCCATAATGAAGGAACCAGAAACTGATACAGTTTGGTTTTGTATTGACTTTATTCTAAATGTATTGTACTACATGAATTTAATTTCATCAGGGAGCAGAATTAATTAGTGTAGCTGTTTCTCATTACTAATGTAACCCATATATATGCACAGTCTTGTTAGCTCTGTTGTATCTCCTCTGTATGCAATCCTGAAATAAATAAAGAGGCAATTTACCACAGCACTGTTCTGATATTCAAGAATATGTTCCATTCAGGGCTGCTGAAAGGATATTGTACCCTTTCATGCATTTTGTTTTGCCTCAACAGTAATCGACCTGCAAAATCAGTCACAAAATAATGAAGAAAAAATAATGACACATGGGGGTAGATTTCTCGTTCTGTCCACCAACAGCAGACTGCAAACACAAGCTGATACATCTTTCATTAAGAAGTATTAATCTTCAGTCAATTAAACAGTTTGAAAGGCTGAACCTTCTTTGGTGCTTTAGGAGAGATGGAGCTCTTTGTAATACAACAATGGGGTGTGGATAATAAACAAGGCTGGAAAATAATACCAGCAAACTTTTCACCCCAATAAATGTGAAGTACACAAAGCAGCAAAACTACAAGAACAGATGAAAAACCTGACAAGTGAAATTAGGCAGTAAGCAGTTCACGGACAAATAAGTAAAGCCAAGCTGTGAGACAAAAATGACTGCAAGAAAAATCAGTTGCTCCTTGGCTAAAATCCCTGAACTGGTCACTAGTGGGCATATTTAACTGTATGAGGGATAAAAAAAGTGGTAAAGGAGGGACATGCAAAAATACAGCATGTGAAATAAATCACCATAACAACATCTTTTACAAAAGCGTGTAGGAGTGTCAAACCACTGCAGTTAGAGGTGAGGTAAAAATGAAATATATATATATGTATATATATATTCATACTGGACTAAAACAGTTTCAGGTCTTTTAATGTGAAGACGTATTTTAGCTATTACAGAAAAACCCCAAACTGATAAAATATTAGCAAGTACAAAATCTGGATGTCAGAATGTGTGTAAGAGCAAATGGTGACTTAGCTTTGCGTTACTAAATGTTCCACATTAATAATTGCTGCAAGTTAGTAATTTTAGCACCATATTTAATACCTTGAAACTTCACAGAACTACAGAGTATGGTCTGATTTTTCGGTGGTCCTGTGCAGAGCCAGCAGTTGGACTCGATGATCTTTGTGGGTCCCTTTCAACTTGGGATAGTCTCTGTATGATTCTATGATTCTAAAGATGTAAATAGGAGTTTGACTCCCGCCTTCTGTTGTACTAAGACTAGTTAAAATTACAGAACCACAAGAAAAGTAGATTGGAAGAGATCTCTTGAGGTCACGTAGTCTTATCCCCTGATGAAGTACAGCTAAACTCAAAGTTAGATAAGGCTGCCCAGGACTGTCTTGTGTTCAGAAAATTTATAAGGATAAAGAAACTAAACACCTCTGAACTACTGGCCCACAGCTGCACTCTCACATTATTATTATTTTTGCTTTTATGTATCATTCAGATTTGGAGTTTTCCTTACTGCAACTCACGACTTGCCTCTTGTTCTTTCGACCTAGTGATCAGGCAGTGATGATGCATGGGATTGTTTCATCCCAGGTGCAGGGCTCTCTAAGATTCCTGCCGGTCCACTTGCTAGTCTGCTGAGGAACAACATTCCTGCCTTTCAGCATGTTTCCAATTCCTCCAGTTTGGTGGTACCCAAAAGCTGTCCTATGTTATGCAGGTCATGGTGAGGATGTTGAAGGTTACCAGACCCAGCACTGAGAAGAATTGCTCATAACTTAATGCCACCTATTCCTGTCTGATCCTGGTCAGTGGTCTGTCAATGCCACATTTGAACCTCACATCTGAGGTCCTTGCTCACCTGATATGCCCTGTCTTCCAATGACTGAAGTAATTTCTCATTACTACACCTCACCCCACTCTGTCTGCTTTCTACTACAAATGGGATAAAGACTTTTTGCTACTTTTTTCCCCCAAAGCTAGATGCTTTGGGGAAAATGTTAAATAAATAGTTCTTCAGGCAACAATAGCCTGTATGGTCCATTCAGATAAAAACTGAAGTCTAGAAAGATTTTGTTCTGGACTAATGTGTACTCCAAAAAGGCTTTCTGAATTAACTTTTTTTCTCTCTCTTTTTTCTTACTTTTTCTTCTTTTCTTTCTTTTTCTTTTTTCTTTTCCTTTTCCCTCTTCCTCTTCCTCTTCCTCTTCCTCTTCCTCTTCCTCTTCCTCTTCCTCTTCCTCTTCCTCTTCCCCTTCCCCTTCCCCCTCCCCTCCCCTTCCCTCTTCCTCTTCCTCTTCCTCTTCCTCTTCCTCTTCCTTTTCCTTTTCCTTTTCCTTTTCCTTTTCCTTTTCCTTTTCCTTTTCCTTTCTATTTTTTTCTTTTTCTCTGTTTTCTTTTCCTTTCTTTTTCTTTTTTCTTTCTTTCTCTTTGTCTCTTTCTCTCTATTTCCCTCTTTTCTTCTTTTCCTCTTCTCTGCTTTCAAATCTTTCCAAACAAATGCTTTGATTTTGAAAAGCTTAATATTTTGTTAATATTCAAAATATTTCATCTGTTTGCTTCAAAATTCCATTTTTCCTTTTTGTACTGAGTCTGGCTTGGATGGAGCTGATTTTATTCACAGCAGACCATATATGATGCTGTATTATGGATTAACAAACAAAACAGTGCTGATAACACCAGTGTTTTAGCTCTCATTGCACAGTGCCAAAGCTTTCTCTGTTTTTTGGCCATGCTCCACCAGCAGGTGGAGTGGGGGTAGGCAAGAGTTTGGGAGGAGACACAGCTGGGAAAGCTGACCCAAACTGACCCAAGATATACTTCATACCATGTAATGTGATGTAATGTTCAGCCATAAAACTGGTGGGGGGAGCATCTCCAAAGTAGCTGTTGCTCAGAGGATGGTTGGGCATTGATTGGTCTGCTGATGCTGAGTTTTTGCATCACTTGTTTAACTTTTTCTGTTCTCTTCACTTATTAAACTGTCTATCTTGACCCATGAGGTTTTTTTTCACTTTTGCTTTTCCAATTCTCTCTCCTATCTTGCTGTGGGAAGTGACGGGCTGACTGAATGGGGACTCAGATGCCAGCCATGGTCAACCTACCATACTGCTGAAAGCCACATCTGTAAAGAAGGAGTTAAAATACAGTAAAATTCTTTAAATTGGTGTTTTGGACTACACTAAGTCCAAACTAAGAGCTTTAGATTAGGAATTAAAAATGGATTTTAACACAATCCTACTTTTATTCAAATTGTTAAATTTGAGCATGCAAAGCAAAGAAGTCCTAAAGCTCAGACAGGAAAAACCTGCTATGTATTCATATTTTAATCAGGAAGATTTTAAAGTATCAGGAGGGTCTAACAAGCAACTTTTAAATCAATTATTTTTTCATCTTTTTATAAGTAACAACTGGTTTATACTGGCTAACAAAGGTTTGAAAGTCACACCTAAACTGTGCCTAGTGGAAAAAAAAAAAAAAAAGAAAAAGAAAAAAACAGCACCAAGAGAATTAATTGCCTCTTTCACTGGCCCTCTTTGAACTGATTACCTAATGCCTGGATTTATTTCTGAGACTTTACATCGTCTGATGCAAAGGAATGTAACTTTGAATTTTTAGATGAATTAGGCCTCCAGCTTTACAGATAAAAATAATGTTTTTAAATACACTTCTTTCTACTACAGTTATTTCAGCTAATGTGTGTATTGAAAATGTACAAGTGAAGCATATAAATCTGTGTACCTTTGAAACCTGCAGGTAAACTCCATATCTGATTTTCATCTGAACTTTAGATCAAATTATTAATCACATTTAAAACAGCTTTTTCTCTCTCAGATACAAAAAGTAAATTCCCCAGTAGGTCAGGATTTGCTTAGAGGAAAAGTAGGATCTCTTGTAAAGAAAATCTTCCTCATGAGATTATTTCTTATAGCAAGTGAATGGCTGCTGAAGGGATGTTGGAGTAGGTCAATTAATGTGATACTTAGAATCTTAGAATCATAGAACAGAATATCCTGAGTTGGAAGGGACCCATAAGGATCATCGAGTCCAACTCCTGGCTCCACACAGGTCTACCCAAAAATTCAGACCATATGACTAAGAGCACAGCCCAAACACTTCTTAAACTCTGACAGGCTTGGTGTCATGACCACGTCCCTGAGGAGCCGGTTCCAGCATGCGACCACCCTCTCAGTGAAGAATTTTTTCCTGATACCCAGCCTGAATGTCCCCTGCTTGACACCATTCCCTCCGGTCCTATCACTGGTCACTAAAGAGAACAGATCAGTGCCTGCCCCTCCATTCCCCTTCATGAGGAAGCTGTAGACCGTGATGAAGTCCCCCCTCAGCCTCCTCTTTTCCAGGCTGAACAGGCTTAGTGGCCTCAGCCGCTCCTCATACATCTTCTGCTCTAGGCCCTTCACCATCCCCGTAGCCCTCCTCTGGACACTCTCCAACAGTTTCATGTCCTTTTTGTATTGTGGTGCCCAGAACTGCACACAGTACTCGAGGTGAGGCCACACCAGCGCAGAGTAGATCATGGTATGCTGTCGTGACTTAACGCCTCATGCAAGTATGTGTGGCTGCTGTTATCCTGAAAGCAAAGTACTTTGAGAAGTGAACATGGGGAAGTGATAACCCTGGGGAAACAGTCACTTGCCCCATTATTCTTGGAAGGCAGCTACATGATGTCAAGGTCGCTACAATCCAGAAGGCTTTTTAATGAACAGAGGAGAGATCTCCACATGAGAAAGAAATTATAGTCATAGGGCAGAGCTGGCTTGAGCCAGTCCTATGAACCTCTGTGAAATGCAATTACTTTTTTTCCTCACAGGTATTTAAAATGAGAGCTGATCAAGGACTGCAGGCCCTTTCAATAATTTCATGGTACAAATGACTGCATTTCCTTACAGAAAGGTGTGTGCCCTCCCAGGTCCTGGAGGTCTGTACAAATAGCCAACTGACAACACTGTCACTGTGCAATTGATTAGTTAGGCAGGTTTGCAAGGATGTTAGGAGCCCACTATGATTAAAGAACCACCAACTTCTCCTTTTAATGCTTGCCAGAATGCGTATTTACCTTGTGGATGAACAAGTACTAACACAGAAGCCTTTTCAGACTTGCAGCAATCTAACATGGGTGCTGTCAAATCCTGCCTCCCGCTGTACATGGGTATGAACAAGACAAAGTTCTTGTTTCCTCTCACTTGCTTGAATGAACAGACTTGAATTTAAGACTCTTCCTGGACTCAGGGATGTTTACATACCAACTTTTTGGATAAAAAGCAGCAGGTTTTTAATCTCTGCTCCATTATATTTGCTCAGAGCCTTTCAAGCTGCAAGTAGACAGATAGACTTCTTGGAGCTCAGGAGCACTGGCCAGCCCTCTAGTGGAAAGTGGAGACAGAGCACCAGAAGTAGAGCTGCCTCTAACCCCAAAGGGAAGTAGCTGCAGAATACTAAGTGTCTCTTTCTGCTTTTTGAGGCAGCCCTCTTGTGTCTCTCAGAAGCCAAGGCTGATTACCTACAGTGGGACAGTATGCATGCCCTGGTTTTGGCTGGGATAGAGTTAATTTTCTTCCCAGTAACTGGTACAGTGCTCTTTTCCAGACTTAGGATGAGAACAATGCTGATACCACACTGGTCTTGCAGTTGCTGCAAAGCAGTGCTTGCACAGAGCAAGGAGTTTCAGCTTCAGGAGGAGGCTGGGGTTGCACCAGGAGCTGGGAGGGGACGCAGCCAGGACAGCTGGCACACGCTGACCACAGGGATGTCCCATACTCTATGGTGTCATGCTGAAGAATAAAACTGGGGGGTTGGCTGGAGTGCAGGTGCCACTGCTTGGGGTCTCACTGGGCATCGGTCAGCAGGTGGTGAGCAAATGCATCGTGGCATTGTGCATCACTTGTTCTGTATATTCCTTTATCATTATTATGATTATTATTTTCCCTTCCTTTTCTGTCCTATTAAACTGTCTTTATCTCAGCCTATGAGTTTTACCCTTCTTCTGATTCCATCCCCCATCCCACTGGGGGGGGAGGGAGAGCAAATGGCTGTGTGGTGAATGGAACAGTGGGATTTGGGCTTTGCTCTAGACTCCCTTGTTCCATTTCTCTCTTCAGTTGGCAATTGGTGCCTTAAAATTTTCAAGCATTGAGCTTGTGGCATTTTGTATTAATTTGAGTTTCAGTCATTCAGAAATGATTGGTAGTTGAGTACATGGCCGTATAAAGTAATTTCATGTTGCATGTGCAAAAATAATTTTCTACCACTGTCATTTGTGCTAACAAAGGCTTCCCACATCCTTCACTTCGAGTAACTGCTGCTGGTTGAAAGAAAAGCGATTAAGTTAATCACTTTATTTTAAACATTCCCTTCTATCTCATTCTCTTGTTCTACAGTCTATTTTTGTTACCATGGAAAGATAAGTCCAACAGGACTCTGCTAAATGGTTCATTTGGAACAGATCACATATTTCATTTTCATAGAGTTAGCTTAAAGTATGTTAATTAGCTACATGGCCCGTCTATGCTCGAGGGTAGTAATGTTCTTACAATTACAGTAATTGCTCAAATCCTTGAGCTGATAAAACAAAGAAACAGTGAAAGCTATTGAATCAATCGATGTAGACAGTTTGACGATACTTAGGATCATGATCATTTTAGTCAAACAGGATTTGGATTGGTTGTCTATATTCTCTTTACCACGTGGTGAGAGTATGGGGTATAAACAGACATACGGCATGTCATTATTTTTATTTTGTTCCTGTGAACAGCATGTATAATGGAAGCACATAGCATTCCCAATTAATAAAAAGGCAACAGAAATGACATTGTTTTTTCATTTTTCTAAATGCTGGTTGTGGCTGAATTATTTAGTAATATGTATAATAAATATATTTTAATATATAATCTAATATAGTGAGCAAAAAGCCTTTCTGCCTTGCTTTGAGACATGCTCGCAAGTAATGTTTTCTCACATTTTTCTCACATTTCAGCAAATAGCAAACCTGCATAAGCCCTAAATCTTCATACAGTCTGCTGTATTATTTTAATTCATTTCCTCTTAAAGGTTATTTTTTTGCTTTCTGTGAAAGAATAATTTTCTGTAAGGAAACTGTGGTCACTTCTTTTTATTGTCACAGCAATAGAAGTAGCAGAAGTGCTGATGGGGATGTAAGTCAGAGCAGCTGGGGTAATCACTGTTGTCATTTAAGTTGTCTGCAACCTCCTCCTGAGAAGAGGATGAACTGGGTGCTTTAGACCCAAAAGAAACCTGAGGACTAGAAAGAGACCCCAACAGACATGGTATATTCTTGGTGACTTTGACAGTCTTTTATTAAACCACTGAGTTTCTAGATCTGATGATGCCAGTGAGATTTATAATTAGAATATAAAATGACAGCTCTGCCCTGAGAAATGTCTGCTGGAACTATTGGTCTTACCATGGGTGATGGACTGGCCAGACCTAACATTCATTCCTGGTCATTACTGGCACCTCTGAAGAAGTCAACAGAAAGATTTCCAGAGGAAGGCAGAGAGGAGGACTACTTTAAATATATAATCCACATCTCCTTTTAAATCCCTTGAGATTATTCGTCTGCACAATGCTGTGTTTCCTAAACCACCTCCATCATTGAACATCGCAGAACTGTTTTTGTCTCTTTTCACACAGTGTGGCCATGCTGTGTATAAGGCACTCTGATGGCGAAGGAGTCTGTTTTTGTAAATATAGAACTTATTCCACTGCACAAATGGTCTCAGCTTTGGAGGTTCCCCTGCTTGTGGATTTGCCCAACTGTAGGTTTACCAAACCTTGGCCTTTTCTTTTCTTTTCTTTTCTTTTCTTTTCTTTTCTTTTCTTTTCTTTTCTTTTCTTTTCTTTTCTTTTCTTTTCTTTTCTTTTCTTTTCTTTTCTTTTCTTTTCTTTTCTTTTCTTTTCTTTTCTTTTCTTTTCTTTTCTTTTCTTTTCTTTTCTTTTCTTTTCTTTTCTTTTCTTTTCTTTTCTTTTCTTAAGTTGAAGGAAGCAGGTTCTGTGTGGAAGCCACTAGCTTAAATACTCAGATTTCAAACTCACCATTGCTTCTCTGTGATTTTTTAGAAATCCTATTGGAAATTAAATAGGAAAAGCTGGTAGACTACATCACCAGTTTTGTATTCAGATCTCTAGTTAGTGAAAGGAACTGAAAAATCTTCTAGTTTTACAATCAATCCACTTTCCCTCACTGACAACAGCATGAAGTATTATCACTATACATTGGAGATGCTCTAGGTCTTCTGCTTTATATACTGGTATTAAATTTCTTTTATATCTCAGAATTCACACTATTGATAGTAGTAGTAGTAGTAGTTTCCAAATAAGGATAAATGATAATCTTCTTTTTTTTTTTTTTTTTGAGTTGTTCATGGGTTTGGGTTCTAGAGAGCTGAGAAAAAGATATAACTGATACTTTGAGTTCTCAAGAATTCAGAATCCTCTTTTGTCATTGTTTTTCTAGTAGATGCGTTTTTTGGGGCGTCTTTTGACAAAAATGGGTGACAGGTCTCTAGACACTGGAATCATCAAATTTTAAAGTAATTTTCTGACAGATGCATATTTTTTTATTTTCTGAATCCTAGTCCCTGTCTTCTAGAACTCTTCCTGGGATTCCATCCAGAACATGAGCACTTAGGTTTCTTCCAGAAAAATGGGAAACTTTCCTCAGTAAAGGTAAGGCTTATTTTTGTGGGACATAGTCACAAACACCAAAATGCAAGATCTCTGAAAGTTTAAGATCAGTGGGAATTTGGAAACAACAACCCCAAAACTGACATCTCAGCCCAGCTTAGAAAGCACCGCCTCTGTGTTTGGGGCACTTCCTGTGCTTCCTGTAATTCACTGAAAACTACTGCCCATGCAATGAGGATCTCTGCTTTTCTGCATGAGTCAATTGTTTTATATGTTTTCTTTCTAATTACTTTTTGGTTTAATAAACATTAAGCCTTGTCCAAATCTCCATCAAGCAAATATTTGTTGCAGGGATTTAATCCCTGCAGAGGCCTTGTGGATTGTGCATATTGGTAGCAGAAAAGAAGAATTTGGGCTCTGTGGCTGTATTTATCAAGCAACAGACTACGAGAAACAGGGTAAAGCAGTATCAAGCGTGGCTACCCCTAGAAAAGCAGACTTCTGAGAAAGGCTGTGGTACTCTAAACAGAGGAAATTAAATTTGACAAGGAGGGTGGGTGGCAGTGTGTTCAAGTGGAAAGGAAAGAATCTGGGACCAGGAAAAGGTTATACTGTCCATGCCAGAGCCTTGCCTCACATGAGGTTCTCTGCAGCTGTTCCCTAGTGCAAAGGTGTTTCAAAGCTGGCAATTATCAATTTGCTGGAATAATCTAAATCAGAAACAACTTTAATTGCATTTGTAGGTGTTGGAGAATAACTAGATCGAACAATAGTACATACCTATTTCATAAATCTAGCTTACTACTAAACTGGTTTATACCAGCACAAGAGAATAACAACTACAAGTTCCTGAACTTGTAATAATAAACCTTATCTCCATTCACCAAAACCAAGAACTAATATTTTTTTTTCAAAAAGCAACGTACCATCTGCCTGTAATATACCCTACTACACTCCTTTGTAGAAACCCATGATATATTATTTCTTGTTATATAAAGCATAATATCTATTTTTGAAATATATTAAATAGGTATGACTAAGGCAACTATATCATGATTGTTTCTAATGAACAGAGAAGTCAGATTGCCTCTTTCATCATAATAAAGCATGAGAAACTTCTCAACATATCTCCAACCAACAAACAGAGGATTAGTATAAGAATCTCAAATCTCTTCTAAACTTGTTGACCACTTACTGACTGAAATTATTCATTTCTTCGTGCAGCATGGGTGGGTGGGATTTTCAAGTTAAAGCAGTTATCCTAGTACAACAATGGAGTATGATTTCCTCATTTTACAGTACCTGTGCCTCATGTATGACAGACAAGGAATAAGACAGCAAGAATCACTTGCAATCACAGTACTAAATTAAAATGCAATACAGGCATTCTCTGTCCTACTGTTGTTTATGACTGACCTGTATTCAGCTTAATTTCCATATCAATCTAGCAACAGAGGATTGAAATTACGAACAATGATGACCCTAGGTTGGAAGCAGCTAAAACTGAAAGCCTATCCAGTAACACAAGGTAGCTTTATGTTTGTTCCTAGACAGAAAGGAACTCTTCAGCTCATGTAAAACTATAGTTTCTATTCTAATGACCAGTAAATACAATATTTTCTTACACAGTGACACTGAAAGCAGGGGAAATAGTGCAGAAATGAAACAAAATATAAAAACTTAGAATTCTACTGGAGATCTAGACCCTGCTCAGAGGAACTTCTCTACAACCATGCATGGGCACATTCAGGAACATCTCCAGAGTCTCTGAACATTCAGCAGGTCTTGTTCCTCATCTCTCAACTATCACTTCTTCTTCTCTTTAATTTTCTCTTCTTAATAATTTAAAACCTCACCTTTCCTCTTCATCTCATCTGTTTTCATCAGTGTTGAGCCAGACATGCCCAGTTCTTTCCCTCCTTAAACTCTCTTTGTGATACTTGTCTTGACATGGATCTCTGGTGTGTATGTGTATTTCTCTTAAAACCTTTATTCTCACCACTGGTCCAGGCAAACTGCAATGATGAAATAAGAAGCCAAAGAAAGACCTCAGAGTTCATTTGAAGAGTCTGAGATGACTCAATTTCCTGTTGTACTCTAATGGGAAGCTGACCTAAAATTTAAGACCTCATTTACAAAGTACATGATTTATTTATTTATGTTTTTCTGAACAGAAGAAGGTGAAGATGAAAGGTCAACAGACTGAACACTGAACGGTTTCAACATACAAACTTCAAGGAACACTTTGAGGACATAGCAACTCAGAGGTATGAAACCTCAATTCAGAAGTTCAGTTTCTGGCCCCCTACAGTTTTGGTGTCAGCCAAAACTGGTGTTCTTCCCCAAGTGACAAGAATTGAAAAGAAAACCTTTGTAGGGTTTTTTGAATTACTCTACATCCAAAGAGCTCAGACAGGACTGGATAAGGTAAGAGACTTTACTAGGCTCTTGATATTATAGCCTGCTTTGGCTCTGTCTGGAGCTGGCTGTCATATAGTAGTTATTTCAGGAACCCAGTTCCTTCATGCCTCTTCTACATCGTTACTTGATGACTCAAGCTGTGGATTGCTCCAGCCCCTGTGGACAGAACACAAGACTGCAGGCATTTCCCTGCTTTACCTAGAGGTTGTGGATATAGTTTCATGGTCACGTTAACCCATCTAAAGCATTGATGTTATACACCCAGGCTGCTCCCTACCCTCCTGTATATGTTTCTGCAGATCATTTTGCCATCTAAACATCATTACTACCATGTTAGAAGTCCATCCTTAAGTGGGATTAAGATGCTGGAACCGTACCTGGTGAGTACCATTATTCATATAGCTCTTTTCTTTTAGTGCTCTATCTGCTGGAACAATCACTCATTTCTCTTATCCCCAAGCCAAGAACACATGCAATCTCCAGAATAGGGTTTCTCTCCTGCTCTGAATCCTAGTCTAGATGAGATGGTAACTGCTCAAAGCTTTCAGAGATCATCCAGAGAATGTCACACAGACTGTTCTCTCTGTGGTTTTACTTACATTCAAAATCCTTTCAGTTTATCTCCCTGACTTTTAGTGCCCTTGTTGAGTCTTTGTATTTATTTACTCTCTATCTTGTTCTTCCTAATAACTGTACTTAATAACAGGAGAGAAGACTCACAAAGGGAACCACCCTCATATTACACAGAAGAGGATGACTGCATATAATTGCAGAAGCAATGCCAGTTCAGACCTGCTGAGATATTGGTTTTATGTTACTGCTCACAAAACCTCATGTACTATCCATTCTTGTTTGAGTACTGCTAATTCAGACTGTGGTCCAGAACTCTAATTGAAAAAAAAAAACACACTATTTTTTTTTCTCTTTCATTTCTAGTCAGGAAACTGCTTTTTGGTGTCCCTGGAAGATCCCCAACATAATGCTTTCCTTTTTACAGTAAGCTGTCTCTTACCAGTACTGTGGTTTGGGGTCAGCATTCATGCCTGTTGTTCAGACATAACCTTCAAGGTTACTGGCCTCTACTTTTTTTTTTTTTTTTAAATAGAATGAACTCTTACATTGCTATACGTGCATGTGTGAGGTTTATTTTACTTACACAATTTAAACAGTGGGTAATCTCCTCTTAGTTCTTGAAGATAGTACATTCAAGTGAAGTTTTTTTAAAATCTGCTAAATGCTTTGTTATTCTGGCACATTTTGATTAACTATTAAATATAAAACAAGTACAGCTTTCCAGCATTTCTTTCTGCATGAACAACAGAGTAACATTAGAAGCTGAACGTAATTGATTGTTATCTCTTGCTTGCACTTTCCTGTATGTGGGCTGAGAAAACTCTTAACTGTTCTTGGGCAAACAGTAACAACCAAGGCTCTTTTATTCACACTGATTATGTATGTTGTATGCTATGGATGCATGAAATGGCAACGAAGAAGGCGGAAACAACAAAAATCGGAGATTATAAGGTAAATTTTAAGCATTTTATTTCTATAAATAGCAAAAAATATAATCTATTTCTGAGTAACATAAACTGTTGGCGTCTGGGCTGTAATGATGCTGTTTATAATAAGAAGAAATGATTGTGCCTACTTAAATAAGTTTGAAATATTAACAACATACAGTGGAAAGTTATTTTGTGTCAGGAGCAGATAGTCATCTTTTTAAAGTTCATAAAACTTTTCTTACAGCAAAGTTGATAGAAAAGCAAATTCATCATGCCTGTCTCAAGAATATTAGGTAAGCACATAATTTTAAACATATGACTTTTTCTAAGAACGTGCATTTTAAAAGAGATTGAACAGAATGGTTTATATCAGTTTTGGACACAGCACTTCAGCAGCCATATGAAGATGCTTTGAGTGATGCTTTATAAAGAGGAAGTTTTTATGAAAATGTTTTTCAGTTACAAACAATTACTAGGAAAAATGTGATCCTAATACTGGAAATGCGCTTGTAATCACAAAAATGTTTTTTTTTTTCACTCACTTTTATAGATGAGTGCAACAGAATTAAGAACTTCCGATTAAAGCCACATTTCTGATTTCAAACTCGAGAAGAAGCAAAGAGAGGGCGCATTAACTTTCTAACAAAACATTTTTTAGCTGTTACTTCATTTTTTGGAGCTCTTTGTAAGGTAAGGAAAGATTAGCAAAGTACGCTTGTAACCTGCATGCTATCCCTGTATACTTTCGTACAAAAAGAAACCTATGTGCAAGCCTTATCTTCAAATACGAATGCAGATGTCAACAAGTGCCTATAGGTTTATATCCTTGGGAAAAAAAAAGAAAAAGATCCTATATTAATTTGTAGCTCTTCATTATTTTTCATAATAAAGTAGTGTAGGTGAAATTCTGTAACAAAAAGACTTGGAGCTGAAGCAAGAAGAAATTGTTTTTTAATCTGCAGATCTGTATTTTCACTGTGCTCTGTGAATCCAGAAACTGAAACTGTTGCTGTCTTATGGTTGCCCTGCAGTCACCCAGCAAGACGCTAAAAAGATGGCTTTGGTGTTTTCAGAAATTATGCACAAATTATACATGCAACCTCTTTGCAGTATTTTTCCTACCTTCAATTTTAGCTTTATAACATAGGTGCAAATTAAACTTGTAGAATTTACAGTCAACGTCTTGACTATGTCAAAAGGCTTGATAGAGGCAAATAATTGCAAAAATATCCTGGCATGCAGTTTAATAAATTAAAAACTCATTCTTTATTATATATAATACGGTTTTAACACCAAGAGACACAGCTTATTGCTGTCACATACAGCTTAACAACTATTATAAGGTTGTATATACACAGGATAAAATTATTTCAAACACAATTCACTAAAATGTCACTTAATGGATCTGTGACATTCTATAGTTAACAATAACAGAAGCAACAAAGAAAGCATGTCTATTTTAAAAGTTCACAATTTTAATTTTCAGTAACCTTCAAAAGAGGTGCTTAGGAGGATGCCTAATATCAGCTTGACCCAGCAGAACCACTCCTCCAACGAGACACTGCTGGACACCTCAGAGAGGTTCCACTCTGTTCTCATAATCCTGTACAGCATTGACCTGGCTGGCGGCACCCTCGGGGTCATCGTGATGTCCCACCAGTTGTTTCGAAGGAAGTCACAATCTGTGATGACCATTATCATCATCAACCTCCTGGTGCTGCACACCTTCCTGCTACTCAGCATCCCCTTTCGCCTCAGCTATTACATTTTACAGGAATGGAAATTTGGGACATTCACCTGCAGGCTAGTGAGTGCCATTATCTACTTCCACATGTACACCACCTTCACGTTTTACGTTGCTATCATCATAATACGTCTCTTCCGACTTGAGTTTAAGAAGTGCTACACTACAACGTGGGTGATTGCTGTCTGGCTGCTGGGAGCACTGGTGATTGCACCTGTTTTTCTCTCTTACTATGGCACCTCTAAAACATACCCGTCCTCCCAGTGCTTTCACTTCCAGCAGGAGATACAAGAGACACCCATGGTGATAGTAAACTACTGCTTGGTTGGAATTTTGATGGCTGTTTGTGCTGTGCTCACTGTCATCCAGCTATCTGTGATCTATAAACTGGCTGTGAAATACTGGCCTGACATCAACTCCCATGTGGAATTCAGGGCTCAGGCAAAGAGTTTCTTCTTCATCTTGGTAATGTTAGTGTGCTTTATGCCTCATCATGTATTCAGAGTATATTACATCCGAAAGTGCCACCTGGATAAAGACCATAAACTTCTGCCATACAATGAAATTTTTTTAGCTTTAACAACAATGTGTTGCTTGGACATGTTGTGCTTCATAGCAGGAATAACCCACTGAACTCTGAACTACAGAAAATCCAGCCACTCTGTGTCAATACTGGCTCTTGGCCGAAATAAACTTGTGTCAGGACTTTGCTGTGCCAGGGAGACTGCTGAGTTTTCAGGAAGGCTATATAGGATTGTCATAGTCTTTGGCTTTTGCAGACTAGGAAGATCCATCTTTCCAAAACTACTGTTTTTTATCTTCTCTCTTGAAGACAGACATATGAGCCTTACTTTGGTCTTTGACCTAAATGTCACGTCACAAAGCTTCATTAAGATTTTCTTCAGTCGTCCCACTCCCTAACCATTAGAGCACAAGTATCCATCCCTTCCTCTTTTTTCCGCAGACGGTCTCAATAACTACAACCCACTGTGGCTAATAAGTTTTCACTGTGAAAGTCTAACAATTTCTTCTGTCAGTTGTGATACTGACGGGGAGGGGTAAGAAGGAAATTCCTTTACAACATTTTTGTACAAGTGATTTTAGATAACAAGGACATAAACTATATTAGAAATGTATTCAAGGCATGAAACAGGGCATGAGTGAAATGTTTTAGTGGAATATTCTAGCATAAGCTTCTTTTGTTCATCTATACAAAGTGTATATTAAATTAAATGAAAACATTTAACATTCTCGTAACTTCAACTTTACTTGTTTCATTTCAAAAACACAAGCAGCTCCCTGAACTGAGGTAATTACACCTTCAAAGTGAGTGAGAGCTGAACAGGTCACAAATTTCAAAACTTTTGTCTTATATCACTCTCCCACAAGGTCTGGAACGGTGGCTGTTACCCCTTAAGTCCATTGCAGCCAAAGAAATCCAAGTTAATATTGTGCCCTGCCCATAACTGGAGCTGGAATTCAGGACTGAGGGGTCTGGTCCTTCATGGAAGGATCAACTGCTCTCTAGGAGAGGGAAATATTTTAACAGCCTTCAAAAACCCTTTGAGCAGAAAATGTCTTTGATGTCTGGTCACTTTCAGTTGCCTGTTGATTTATTATCAGATGCCATATTTTTTCCATTTACAGATGTAACAAAGCAAAACTAGAATAAACTAACTGAAATGTGTTTAATCAGTTCAACATATGCTCGTGCATGTGTATATAAACTTTTGCATGAGTGTATATTTTTTCCATTAGATGGATTATATTCTTTGTGAACTTGGAAAATAGAATAAAATAACTGGGTCTTGCTCCCTCAGGAACCACATCCGTTCTGGGAATCTCCATTTTCACTATGTAAAAATTATTTTCACGCATGCTGCTTGTTCTGCTCTGTGTAGAAGGTTTCCACCCTTCTGGCTAAGGCCTCACTGTCATTCGCTGCATCACAACAGCTTGAGGCCAGCTTTCTCCCATTCCAAACTCCCAGGACTCACACAAGTGTATATTTTCTCCTTCGTAACCCCATGAGTTACCAAAATGTGCATAATTTGTAGTCTGGCAATCTTTGCTATAGAAGTGCTATGACGCCCAGATTCAGACAGGTCAAAAGTTGATTTGGGAGGGCTGAAAAACTACACCTATCAAGGAATGCTAGTGATGCCTCAGATTGATGGCCTTTTTTTGAACAAAAGAGCATACACTGACTTTGCTAATGCTGAACAAGCATTTTTGCCTTTAATCATTTCCATAAAAACCTTTGTCCAAAATTCCTAATGGTTCCAGAATTCTTTCTGCTGCTTTTAAAAAATGAAAGTCCAGGGGACCACCAGCATTTCCTGAAGCCTTCCAAATATCCTGACCTTCCCCTGGTGTTACCAGGTCCACTCCTGCTCTTACAATACAGTCTTTTCAGTCCATGATTTTCAAAGACGGAAGTTACAGGTACAGTAAAATACAATAAAACACAGATACAACGCAAAAGGCCAGATTCTAAAAAAGGTAAATAGTTCCCAAAACAGCAGCTTTTTGATATTCTTCTCTGGGCAGTATGCTGCATATGTACCTGATAAGAGAGCCAGGGACCCTCAAGGTGAAAAAGCTTAAACAAAGCTTTGGCCCTTCAGAAGAAATTGGAGGAAAACAAGGCAAGAGGCAGGGCCCGCAAAGAAGATATTTGTATCTCTACCACCAGAAAGAGTTTCTTTAAGTTAAATCTACCAAAGTCTTTAGAAAAACTGGCAAAGCCCTAAGTGAGGCAACAATTGCCTTGCTCCCCCTTCTGATTACTGACTCCTGTAGCTAAATAAAATACATTTTGCTTGAAGAAATAACCATTGTCACTGCCTTTTTTTACTGACCAATGCTACCAAGCTGGCCTATCTGGAGAAGAACAGAGTCATCTGGTGTTGATTATGAGTCTTCTGATAATAAAGCAGTCCAGGATAATATAGTGCAAGTATGGGAGAAGGAAAGGGAAATTACACAATGTCTTCAGCTATGGTATCGTTCCATACAATTCCTTCAAGGAGATTTTAGGGATAATTGTGTAAGTTCTAAGTTCTGCTCAGACTGTAACTCCTCTGGAACTAGGTATTTATCTTTTCAGCTCCTCAAAGACCAGGGCTGTCCTGTGATCCATGTGCTGGTATAATGTCGATCACACTATATATGTATATAATACCTACATGTATTTGAGGAGTTGAATTGCTAACACATTCTTTTATGCAATGTCTGTATTCAGCCATACTTCATAATCAATTAAATCTTTCCAGCAGAATAAATCTAAGGAAAAATATTTTATACAGTTCAACAATTAGCTGTGAAAGGTTTTTCCTGAGCAAGTGGGCAAAGCAGAATTAATTTTACTCCATCCAGCACAGTAGTGGCAGGACCCTGCATGTACCAACAGGCTCTTCAGCCTCTCCCCACCATCTCCTAGAGGTTTGGCTGCTAGTGCTCAAGGCTGGCTGTGACATGGTGCCACTGTCTAAGCCTATGTAAGATGCTGTTAACAGAGTGGTGTGAGAAAGAGCTGTAAAAATCACCATGTTGGAGGCCTCCCCACCTTGGCTTGGTGGCCTATCTGTCTTGGTCTGGTGGCCTTGCCCTCAGCTTTTGCCTGATACTTTTTCCTGTGCCTGTCCAAGAAACTTGCTGAAATAATCTTGATCCACTGACTTGACTTTCTGCCGTGATGCTGAAGCTGTACTGCTTCTATGCTTAGGTTCTGTGGGCTTGCACGCTGCACTGGGTCCAGCTGGGATGGAATTAACATTCTTTGTAGCAGCCCAAACAGTACTATGTTCTGGATTTGTAGCTAAAATAGCACTATTAGCACAGTGATATTTGCTGCTGGACAGTGCTTGCATATCATCAAGAATTTCCTTTTTTCCCACTCTGCTCCCCAGTGAGTAGGCTGGGGGTGGGCAAGACACTGGGAGAGGACACAGATGGGACAGCTCACCCAAATTTGCCAAAGGTATATTGCATACAATCCAATATCATACTCACCAATAACAACTGAAGGAGAAGAAGAAGAATGGAGGGCATTGACTTCCTTGGTGGCCATTGCTCTGAGACTGGCTGGGCATCAGACTAGGTGTGGGACATGAGGAGTGATTTCCTGTGTATTGCTTGTTGCTAATTTTTTTTCTTTACTTTACCTGTTAAACTATCTGTATCTCAACTTATTAGTTTTCTTGCTTTTGTTCTTCCAGTTCTCTTTCCTGTCTTGCTGGGGGTGGAATCACTGAGAGAACAGTTGTGTGGGTGGTTGGTGGCTTTCTGGGGTCAGCCCACCATGCACTGCTTCTTGGTGAGGCCCCTGCCAGCCTTGATGGTACTTGGCTTCCAGCCCTCTCTTGCTGCTCCCCAACAGAAAGCCAAGACGAACTTCATTAATATTATACATCAGAAAAGGACCAACTGTGAAGAATAAGCATCACCAAGTAGAATCTATCTTCACGTTATCTTCACTTCAAACCTGGTGTGAGATTTTGCCCAGGGAGGTGGTGGAGTCGCCATCCCTGGGGGTGTTTAAGGAAAGGTTGGACATGGTGCTTAGGGACATGGTTTAGTAGATGACATTGGTAGTAGGGCGACGGTTGGACCAGATGATCTTGGAGGTCTTTTCCAACCTTCATAATTCTGTGATTCTATGATTCTATGAAATTTGGACCTATAATACTTCTTCCTTGCAGCCACAGTCAAACAATGATAACGTTCCTTATTAACCGTTGCAATGAAGAGGAGCATGGAAAGTGAAGTGCATCTTGTGCTTCAGCTCCTCCTCGTAGCTTTTAAAATCTAAAACAGGTTTGCACCATGGTTTCAGACAGAACTTCACTCTAGTGCTTGCTGCACCATCCAGATCATACCAAATCCCCATCCCTTCTTCCACCAAACTGTCACTTTCTTTAACCTTGCCCATGAATCACACTCCCCTGACTCTTGGCCTTCATCATTGATGTATCTATCCTGCATTTTAAGATAAGCTCCTTTTTCTTTTTCAGACTTGACCATTTTCTCTGTCTCTTCTCTCACTGACTAGCTCAGTCATGAAAGGACAAACCGCTCACTGGTCTCAGTATGGTCCTTTTAACTCAGAGAAAAATGGATTGACCATTGATCCCAGTGTTGTTAGATATGAGACTCACATTAAAGTGATAGATTGGCTCTATTCAATATCCAATCCCCTGCTGAAATCTGGAAGCACTCTAAATACTGGTTGAAGTAAGAAGTTACCATTCTCCAGGAGAGTAATCTAAGAAGTAAATTCTGAAAGGGCAATGATACTGAGTTCAGACTGCAGGAGATTGTTCTTGCTACATACTATGTAAAGACACATTCCTTGGAAAACAGTTAAAAATGGTTGGTTTGAATGCCATTTGTATGATCCAAGTAATTCTGGAGATAATTATACACATTAGTAATTGCTTTCGTGTTAACTGAAAATGTAAAATTGTAAACCATTTAGTCATTCCATTCATTTTTAATGCCATCAAATGAACACTGGGAAAATCCCCAGACATCCTAACGGAAAGAATATCAAACTGCTAAATGCATCTTCTGTTATTTTTTGCATGAAATTCTGCTTAAGAATAGGCAAGCAAAACAAAACCAAAACCAAAAGCCTGCTTGCACATTTTGACATCCTAAATTAGTTTGGTAAAAGAAATCTATAGGCAAAGCAAGAGAATTCTTATAATGAAAAAGTAGTGTGTCAAAAGGTCTCCAGGTATATTTTTTCTCCTCGCAGAGTTTGCACTCTGGCAAAATGTACTTGGACAACACTAGCACAGTAGGTTATTTCCTGTGCTATACTCTCTGCTATGACATATGCTAGAAAACTAGATAGACCAACAATCAAAAGTCCAGGCACTTCTGGAAAATGAGAAGCTTGACCTTGGCTTCCATCTTCATTACTGAAACCATGACTTGGGCAGTCTACTTCCAGGTCAACCTTGATCCCTCTGAAAAATTAGAACATAAATGTTATCTTCTGTAGTGAAATTGCTCTGAAGATCTCAATGGGAATGTAGAAAGTGCAAAAAACTCATTTACTACACATGCCTGAATATCCATGAGCATTTCTGGAAATTCCTGCTGTTACAGACACAGTGCTACAATAATTAGCCTGTTTTTACCTAACTCAGGCACATCCTTTTGAAAAAAGCTGAGAGTGATGTGAGCCCACCCACAAGTCAGCCTCACAAGGGGCATATTCTTTGTAATTCAAATCCGCTAGTATCCAGGACAGCAATGTTCAAATGAAAACAAACAAAAACAAACAAAAAACACCCAACTCTCCATTTCCTTCTGATGCATCTGTTCCTTCTGCTTGCTTATACAGAAAGGTCATATTGATGATGCTGTCAGATGAGCATGTCCCTCTGTGGGGAGGATGGTGTGGGGCTGACACACTTGCAGAGTGCGCGTGGTAGATGGACACGCTAACTTTGTCTCCATGAACAATGAAACTGTTCGCCTGATGTACTCTGCAAGGAATTCAGGATTAAAGCTGTAATCTGTCTTGAATTTTCACTGTTTGAGTCTGAATTGCTTGTCCTGGGTATCCTGACACCCTGAGTTTCTTTGATATGAAGTGGCTGGTCTCCAAACCTAGGATTCACTTCCATCAGGGTGCCGTTGTTCAGAACTGCAGTTTTCACAACTGTATCTTCATCTTTTCCAGTACAATCATAAATATAAAAACACAATGCAGTTCCTGCCTTTTATCATATATAATCCACTTCGGGGTCTTTAGTGCAGTGGTATTTTATAATCCATGAGCAAGGTAGCAGCTATCTGGCATACAGAGAAGAACCACACATGAGTAAACTTGTGATAGGAGTTTTGTGTTGAAAATGACTTCTATCCATAAATGCATGTATGTAAACATTGCAGAAAAGCCCTTGGAGGGCAAAATTTCTAGCAATGATTATTATGCAAAGAATAAATATCAGACAAGACTAAACCCACATAAACACAAAAACGAAAAAAGAATTTTTTTAAAAAAAAAAAAAAACAAAAACAGAACAATCAAAACAAAGCACGAAGCTACAAATGACCAGCAGAAAACACAATTTCTTTGTGTCTTTTTACTACATTGTTTTCAGCTATTGGTTGAGGGCCATGTACTAAATCCATAGTAAGGCATGACCTGTTGTCATGCAAAGGGTGTGACATACAGAGATATTTTATTCACACAGAGATATTTTATTCATCAGCTGACAATTTTTGACCAAACTGACAAGGAAAAGGCAGGAGTCTTAGCTAAGGAGGAAGAGACTGATGTTGTACAGCATGAAAGAGCTGCAGCACAGAAACCATATAGTGTAATGGCAAGGTTAACATTGCAAAAAAATTCAGTTTCTAAATTCTGTCACTGATGATCGCAATTGCTTACAGTGATCTGTGCTCTGACACTATCTTAACAGAACAACAGGCAAGGCAAAGAGCTGCCAGCAAACTGCTTCACTTATTCCTCAGCGGTAAGGAGACTTCTCATGTCAACAAATGGAGAATAAAAATTGTTGGGAGTTCTAGGAAAGAAAAGAGACAGACAGCACAAAATCAGGTGCCCTGAGCAATCCCATTTCTGAATGTTTAGGTACCACAGTTTGAAGTACAGAGTGCCTTCCACAGAGTACCTGGGCTCTTGAAAGGATTTGTATTTTGATCCATCCAGTATGCTCCCAGCCAGTCCCAGACACTTCTCTCCAAAAGGATGTGAAGTCCTCAGCAAACACATTCATTTGACACTCAAAAAAATGTGCTCCTTGGCAGCCTTGGTTTTGTTCCTTGTGTTTCTTAGGAGTCTCTCCTCGCTTTAGACCCTCGAGCACACCCCTCACCTCCTAGCTTCTGACCCACTTGGGACTAACATGGCATCCCTGCCTGCAGAGGCCATCCTGCTCCAAGCAGATCTATATAATCATTTATGGAAAACCACACAGGACCACTGAGGGACATGGAGAAGCTTGTGAATGTAGTCTGTGAAGCACCAGACTTGCATGCAGCAGAAGAGGGGAAAGCTGGGCTCCAGCTGAAGCAATTTTCTCTTTGTCAGGGAAAGATGTGAAGAACGCTCTTAGCGTTCTGCCTCAGTGTTTATAAGAAAGTATCTGCTTGCTTTTAAGTCTTGGCAAACAAAGAGGAAGATGATGGATATTTCAGAGGAAGGAAGGCTGCAGGAGACAGACCAGAAGGCATTTGCCTTGCACACTAATTCTTTCACTCATGATTTCTCTTGAACACTTGGGAAGGTTGATTTATGCTACCCGTGACATTCCATTGCCATGTAAAAAAGTATATGTTCTAATACTTAGTGACAATAAATTGCATCAATCCATCGGACAACATGAAAATAAAGAAGTCACTGCAATAAGGTAGAGCCTCTACATGATACTGAAAAACAACATAAAAATTCATGCTGCTTTCATATCATACTTTGTTTGGCAGAACTGTCTTACACTAAGTAAATCCAGTGGCACATCCTCTGTCACTACCCCACTAATGTTTACCCAAAGATATGATGAACAATCCTTCAGCTAGAATTTTTAATAAAACCTCTTCCTACAGCAATTCTTCCTCTTTCAAATTCATATTCTCTCTCTGTGAAAACCCCCACCTAAATTTTGCAGTAAAAAAGCAAAAACAAGCAGGTTCATGAGAAAAGGTCTACCCACTGAAACAAAAATATCACAACAAAACTTCCTCCTTGCACCAGATTATAAAAGGAACTGCAAATACAACTGTAATGTCTCTTCCAATCTCAGCATTGTTAAAGGAGCCAATGTATTAGCAAACTGAGAGAAACTAGGAGAAACACAGACAACTGACAGCCCCTAGTTTTGAAGCACTGTAAAAGAAATCGGAACCAGGAAGGGGTGGCTCTGATTCTGTGCACCATGCTTTATTTCATGCCTGGCTCTGGCATACCAGCCTCCCTTCCCAAAGCTTAACCTAATCGAGTGACCGCCTGTGTATTGCGGATGGAGCGAAAGAAGAAATGAATTCAGGAAGAGGCTTTTCTTCACTGACAAACATCATGATGATTATGATGTAGCGATAGGACAAGGGATAACAGTTTTAAACTGCAAAAGGGTGGATTCAAATTAGATATAAGGAAGAAATTCTTCACTATGAAGGTGGTGAGGCACTGGGACAGGTTGCCCAGAGAAGCTGTGGATGCCCCATCCCTGGAAGTGTTCAAGCCCAGGCTGGATGGGGCTTTGGCCAACCTGGTCTAGTGGGAGGTTTCCCTGCCCATGGCAGGGGGGTTGAAATTATGTAATCCTTGGGGTCCCTTCCAACCCAAACCATTCTGTGATTCTAGGATTCTCTGACTCATCTACTGCTCCTGGTTTCTCTCTAACTGTCCTCTGGCTCTTCTGTAGAAGCACAAAATGTCAGTGCATAGACTAGAGGAGTCTGTCTCATAAACAGCTGTGCAACGTAAGTCACTGGGCACACTCCTGTTTTATTTCTGCTGTTACCCTAAAAAATTTCCTATCTGTAAAAAGACATTTATCCTAATTACTAATTATCTTTCCTCTTAAGCCCTAGAACTCTGAAAAGAAGAAATGTATTTTTCAGACAAATGGCTCTTAAAACTTGCCAACCTTTTTTTGTCCCAAATTTCCCCCTTCCCTTGAAATGTTACCCTTTGGATCTCTCTGAGAAGAGTAACATCAGCAAAAGCTACTACTGAATTAGTTACAACTTTCTAAAATTCTAGACAACCACCACCATAGTGCAAGGAACATAAGACTTAGAATCCCTAGCACATGGCAAGGTCAAAAATGTTTTGTTTTGTCAAGCAGATAGGGGAGCTGCTGCCAAGAAGAGAGAGCAGCTCCCAGGCCGCAGCATGGGGGTAGGAAGTTCAAAGATGAATGGCTCTCTGTTAGTGTTTGGTGAAGAGGATGAGACAGGTAGAAAGAACAAAGGTGCAGGATAAGTACATGTTTGATTTATAGATATATTTTTATTCATTCAGAAGGCATTTCTGCTTGAAAGGGTAGCCAGCCACACAATGGAGGAAACTGGGTAACTGTAAAAGTCTGGACTAACTATCCGTGCTTGAGTTAGGAGTGTTAGGAGTAAGAAGTCACACTAGGTTTTACAGTGGTAGGTAGGGAACAGAATTTGAAAGAAAATGCATGGGAGTCTTTCAGGGACTACTACAAGGTAAGAATCCAAGTTGAAAAAGCAGGAGAGTGTACTTAGGAGTACAAATGTGCACATGCACTGCTACATGCTCTTTGCTGAAGCGCTGCCAGAGTAAGAGATACCACTAGCAGAGTGACAGCTCTTATCCAGATGAGGTAGCGGTGCTGGAGCTGCTGCAGCAAGAGGCAGCAAGAGGCAGGAGCAGAAGTAGGACAGCTGACAGATGCAGCCACCAGAGCAGCAGCTAGAGGCAAGGAAGGGACCAGGACAAGGGCAGTTTGCATCTGCTCTGGCTACCCATCCAGAGAGGAACAAACTTTTGGGATGCAAAAATCCCAAAGCATGCTTGACATGTTGGGCAGGAACTGGGAAGCAAGGTATGCAGTGACTTCACCATGAAACCAGAGAGGAGGTCTGTAAATAGCTCTTACTGTTCTTTAAGGACCAGTTTGGTATCATATGGCATGTGGTTTGTCTGCTCATTGCTTTTTTTCTTTTTATATATCTAGTGAAATGCTTTTTTTCTGTTTGTGGGTGAGAAAAGTAACTCACGGAGCACCAGTGTCATTTTTCCTGATTTCTAGATTTCAGCTGGTGTTTTATTAATAACCACAATACTTGACTTATTGACTTGTTGCCAATCAAGCTCTGGCATGACAAGGATAAAAAATACAAGGCTTGGAAACTTAAACCAAAATTATGGTATGATTACAATTATTTTCCAGAAGATTTAAATAGCTTTAAATTTTACTTAGGTAAACTAAAACTCTGATATAAAAGCCTGATATATGCTCACAGACAGTGACTTTTGCCATATAAGAAGACTCCCATCATACAAACACCCCAGATAAAAAACTTTGCTCTAGGAACCATATCGTACATGCAAAGGACACGGTCCTCTGATTCATGAGATAATCTTTGTGCAGAAACATGGGCTTTTATTGAAATCTCTGAACACTGTTGATGGCTGTTTCCACTAACATTACAGGTTCTATAAATATAAGAATCATTTTCAAAATAATCTCACAATAGTGGTATGTGCGTGTTAAGTATTACAGCACGATTAGAGACGCAGAAAATGAAAGAACTCGGAAATCTGCAAGAATGAGACAGCAACAAAAACAAAATAAGAAGAATCTACAGTTTTATAAAAGGGAAACAGCTCTATTACAAAACTTATGCCACTGTAAGTCAAAACAAAACAAAGAAAAGGAGAATGGAAGGAGAAGGAAGCATGTAACTCATAACAATCTGCTTATTTATTATTTAAAATAACAATGAAATTAAGAGAGCTTAAGAGAGAAATAGTTTCAAAAAGGCAAAAAAAAACCAATAGAGGCAGGCCAAAAAGATTTCTCTGAAGCAAGCTAGACAAATTTGATGGGTCAAAATAAACAACCATTGCTGGTTGATAAGTAGAGCTGACAGAAATAAGTGGGAACACAGAGTAAGGGTGAAGATGAAGTGTTAGGAAAAAAAAATAAAGGTATTTCCAGCAGAGTCTGAGTACACCAAAATAATAGAACACACTTGCAGAAGTTGCAAGTTGCTCTCTGAAGTCATCCCAAATAAGAACATCTCTATTATAAAATCTAACAATACCCTATTTCATTAGTTTTCTTCTAGTTATTCTTTTCTTCTAGAATTATTCTTTTACTGCTCACAGATCTTGAAAAGGAATTTGGTTAAAATGAAATGCTCTTCTGTCATTATCAGATGGAATAAAATCTGTTTTATCAGATTCTGTCTGATCAGATACAATAATCTAGTAAGAGAACAATACATCCTCTTCACATATTTCTGCAGTGGCTAGCTCTTGATGAAACAGCTCTTGGGAAAAAGCCCTCAGCTCACCTTCTGTTCCTACACAACCACACCGCAAAAGCCAGTGGGAGTGATCAAACCATCCTGCCTTTTCTGCCAACAGGTAACAGGCTCTGGCTGTGTTACTGCCTCCTCATGCTGAGGTTTCCCTGAGCTGTTGTCATCAGAGAAAGTTACCATTAATGTGTAATGGAGGCAATTCTATCCCAGTGGTGTCACTTTGCAATACAACCACACAGCACAGCAATGTGCCTGGAATACCTCTGCCTGGGAGATCACTGCACAGGAACAAAACAAGGAGCCAGAGAGGCGTAAGGCCCTTAGATGTCACCTGATTAAATGAGAAGACATCTAATATTTGCTGGTTCTGGCAGTCACCATACTGAAAAGGCACGATCCATGGACTAAAGAAATGTTGTTCAAGATACATCCAAAACTGCAAGAGAGATGTAAGAGTGGATACAATACTTTAAGGATATGCCTGTTCTGGGAGTCTGGCTCATGCCCGAGACCGTGCTTTATTTATAACTGACTAATTCTTCACACAATCAGACTGTGGCCTCAGTGCCCTCAGTGCCTCCTGGGGCCATGAGAGAAGAGCCAGCATGCAAGTAGGAAAGCTAGAGCTTGGTGACTTCTGCTGATTTGGTAAGTTAGAAGAGAGTCTGCATGGCTTCTCACCTATAATATCTACACAAAAATGATATCCAACAATTTTGGATCATAAAGACTTCCTCCTCCTGAAAAACCAGACGAGAATATCCGTCTTTACTTGCCACTAAGGGTAACCCCAGCCTTTGTTTTCTGGTGAGTAATTGTCCTTGCAGTAAGAGCATTTTATGAGATGCTGCCAGCTGGCCAGTGGAATAGAGCTGGGCACTTGTTCCTGGGAAGGAGTGCAGTGGGAATATAAGTTTTTAAGCAGTCAGCAGCACCAAAAAAAATACACTCTATGAGAGTTAAATAAGATGGATATTAGCCAATGAGAAAAATAATTTTGTGAATGAATTAAAAAACGCTACTGTAAGACTTTAAACAGTCAAAATATGCCATTAATCCATCTGGTAACCTGAGAAATCCCTTCTACACAAATTAAGAAGAAGCACTGATAAAACATCTCAAATAAACCCAATAGACCCAACAATGACGCAAAGACTCATTTCTTCAATCATTAAACAGCCATTTTAGTTGCTCTGGGATATGCCTCTTGAAAGATGCATTCGACTTCAGAGGAAAGAATTCATTGACCACTGAACTGGGGAACAATTGTGCCACATCACAATACCACGACAACGTCCTGTCACTCTGTGACTCATTACACTTAAATGAAGCCCTGTTATGCTACTACTTGTCCTCAGATAAACCAGTAGGCAGTATGGAAATGCACATAAAAACAATCTTCAAGATGCTCAATGGAGTTAAAGGTGAAGACTTCTTTATAGGATTAACATCTTTTGTCTCTATTCATCAGAGCTGTAAAGAACTTCCCCTCCTTTCTTGCCAAATCTTCTGTGTCATGTATTAGCATTATAGTAGTAGTTTGATTCTAAATGATGTTGAGGAAGACTAATATTAGGCATGGCTATTCCTGCAATATGTGCAGGACTAATATCCCGCTGTTCTGCTTTGCATAGCTTAGCACTGCCTTAATATGCACAAAAGCCTGAGCAGTTTTAGCTGCATGACCATTCTGTTTGAGCAATGGGAAAAAGGGACCAGTAATGATACATATCCTATTTCAATACTCTTATTTTTTCCTCTGTAATGCTTAGAGCTCCTCTTCCTACCCATCAAAATGCCAGGACACAGTACATGTGAAGCTGGTTGGTTCTCAGCAGGGAGACCTAACCCTGGAAAGAAATAAAACAGAATATGCCAGTAAGTTACTCGATATCTCTGAAAGTTACAGAGATATCAAATACCAACCAGCAAATTCTCACTGGAAATTGAAACCCCAGCATTTCACACAGCAACCCTATCAGTCTTTGGCTTTAGTTTCTTTTAATGCTTTCATGTATAGTGACCAGCAGACTATCAACCTACCTGTGGCAGATTGTTGATTTCCTACTTGTTACAGGGAAAGAAATGTTGCTGTTCAAGATATGCAGAACTGCTGTTTTGCCTAGGCAGCACTTCTGAACATCCATGAGCAGACCACATAAACAACCACCTCCAAATTAGACAATTTTTTTAGAAGAGTTTTGGGGCCATCTGTAGGCGGACCTTTTGATTTGGAGCTTAGATTTGTAGACTGAGAAACTCTCTTGACTCTTCCCAATTCCTGAAAAATAAAGTGAGACTGGCAGAAGAAACACATGGTCTGATAGTGCTTCATGTTGTAATTTCCTTCTTCATGTGCCAATCAAGACAGGACTTGATCAACATAGGACTCTGTGTTTGCTTTTGGATTTTTACGTAGTGATGTTAATAACAGTTAAAAATCAGCTCCGTGTGACTGTGTATTTGAACAACAGGCAGCAGTGAGCACAAGGCAAGTTGAGAACATTAAGGTTGTTGGTTGATATTGACCAAGACAGCATACTGGAAAAGCCAGGATGCCTTCACAGTTCTGCCAGACACTGGTGACACTAACAGTGAGAAGAACATGGTAAGACTATCTGTGCTGCAGGGTCTGTGCTGTGGAAGACAGCAACTGTCCTGCGAGCTCTTCAGATGTATGCTCTCCTTGTACAATTAATTAAACGTGCTGTTGCAAGCGTCAAAGTTGACCAGAAACAGGCTGCATTAAGTCTCTAACAGGAACATAGCTTGTCTCTGGCTCTAAAACTGCCACAGTCATGATGGTACATCAGAATCTGACTTTACATCTTCTGTGAAACAAATTCAGACAACAGAAGAAGAAAACAGCCAAACACCTTTCGCTGAACATTGGCTGAATCAATCAGATGCTGAAACGAACCATGTCTAAGGAAAACAAGGGCAGTATGTTTATACTGCTGGAAATTAAAATCTCAAAGATATGTTATAAAATGCTGAATTTATGTCAATATGAACACAACTGGAAGTAATGCAGAAGTGGTGCCAGCACCACTTGATTCACTGATGAAGGGAAAAGAGAGCCGCAAACACTCCCCCACCACAATAATTTCAGATGCAAAGAGATACCCATTGCTCTGTGGCAAATCTCCAACAGGTAATGTGTGATATTTCTGGAATTACCTGCAGTCTAGCATGCCACCAACCTCATCTCAAGCACCTGACCACACTTGTTCTTTCATTAAAAAGTAGCTAGGTTAGGTGCAACCATCGTAACAACTGGACACCCAATCACATAACTGTTTCTTTCCTTTGACTTGAGCTCTGCTTTATCAAGAAGCTTTTCCTGTAATGTCACATGAAAAGTCTTCAGCTTTGTCACTGTAAGATGAATGCTAGTTTTATTGTGCAGAATGTTGTATGTGCATAGGCAATAGCTGTGACAGCAGGAAGAGCACCACATTATGAAGCTTTCATAACAATGCAATTATTAACTCAAGTCATTCAGACACATTTTCCAATAACTGCTTTGTGTGTTTGATACCATAATCAGTTATGTTAGATGACTCAAAATGTGCCACCATTAGAAGCTTTTTGTCATAACTCTTTTCAACTCAATTTTATAGAATTGTGATACTTGGTGGCATCATGACATTTTTTGTTGGTATGGGTGCCATGGAAAACTCAAGTGGGATCCAGGTGGAATTACTCATTAACACTGTCCGCCCTTCCTTCTTCAGCATTCTCAGATGTGTCTGCTCACTTGTCAGGTCCTCAGAAAGCCTCTTACATGCTTCCAGCTGTATTTCCTCCCTGGCCATAGCCTAGGCACCATGTGATATTTTCGAACTTGTCTGGACAGTTTCTGTGCTTCCTACATTTTAGTCCCTCTTAAATGTCCAGGTCTGTAAGGTTCCTCACCATGAGCCGAGCTGGCCTTTGAACAAACTGCCTATAGCTATCCTTCAGACACCTGTGCACTTCCACAGATAAGAAAGCCACAAAAAAAATTGGAATTGAGTGTATTGCTCATACTAGTGGAGCTACCATATAAGAATGATGTCAGGTTATCTACTGTTTGAAAAGCACACACTGAAAAAGAGTACTAGTGCATAACATTTAACAGTGTGTTTTTAAAAAGATTAGGAAAGGTTACAAAATCTTTTTCCATTTGGCTGCAATGAATCACACTGTGGTTGGTGTTATCTCTCCTTGTCTTCCCAGTGTTTAAACTTCCCCTTCGTCACGAAGTCACTCACTGCAGCTAACTGTGGCCACACAGAAGTTGGTTGTATAGTTTAAGCCAGTTTTGAAGAGACAGGCACTTTCAGCAAGCAATCCATCCCTTCCTAAAGTGGGTGTTTAATATAAAGAGGAAAATTAACATCTGGAGGCACCAATCTATCTACTGAAGGATTCCAGATATCTGCCTTATTCTTTCTAACTTCTGGAACCCAGTATGAGGAAAATACAAGTACTACTGGCAATATAAGGGGATTCACATTTTGCTTACCTGATCTCCATTCACGCTTAGATCTAACAACCAAACTAACAGGTCTTAAAAGTTATAGTTTGTCCCTCTGACCCTCCCAGACCAAATGTCTCAGCTTTCTGCACTTCGCATTACACATATTATCATCAAGAGTTTATTTGGTCTGATTTCCATTTTTTACAATTTAGTTTTCATGGCCTTGCTAGACCTTTTTGCATTGTTTTGGAAATATTTGCAGTAAACAAGCTATTCTGGGCAGTACAATGCTGTTAAATTTGTCAAGAATTATCTGAGTTACCACAGTTCACTGAAAGAAGCTATGCAGAATCTGTAAGTGACATTAATCATATAACTGTGAAGCTGGTAGAGGAGTATAGTACAGTCTTAAGTTCTTTAGTATTAATCAGTAATCACAATGTATCACAAGTTGCAGCACAGGTAGAGGCAGGGTATGCTTGAAACCAGTCTGATATTAACATCATTACATATAAAAACAAACAAAACAAAACAAAAAAAACACAAGACCCTAAGGAGATTAGAATCAGAGGTGAGTTGTAAGTAATCTGAGCTGCTTCATATTTTATTTTCACCTCAAGAATTCATTCCTTCCCTGTCCCATCTCTCCTTCAGATGATAAGCTAATCATCCAGGAAAGGGCACAGTGATTTCTCATGTCGGCAGCAGTCCTTCTGTCCTTCCCCAAAAAAAGGTAGTCTTCCATTCATAATTTTTGATTAGTAAGCGATGTGTTTAGAGTGATAATCTTCACTTTACATAATCCTCTCCTACATCCACTTTTGTTTTCACTTGGGATCTAATACTAAGTTGATCATGCAAAGATTCATACATAAATGTCAACTAAATTTGGCTGTCTTCTTCCTTCACTGTTCAGTTTTACTGCAGTTTTACTGCATTTACTAACAGTTGATGTTTAAGTGCATCAGTGCTGACATTTATCCCATTAAAGCCTTGAGAATTCAAATGAGTGCTACTGCAATATTATAATTCTTTACATTTTTCCCTGACGGCTGAACAGGTGATGTGATTGATGACAAAGCCTGGTTATACAGAAAGTCGCTACTAGTAAAAGACACATTTCAGTGAGTCATGAATAAAGAATTAAATGAAAACCAGAACCTGTAGTTAGAAACAGGCTATTAATCAATTTAAATCAATTTAAAAAGCAAATCCTCTGTTCAGTTGTGACTTATTTTTCTACTTGAACCAAAACTTCAGAAGACAAGTAGACATGCATGAGCTATGACTACCCAGCGTGAAATCCAGTGAGGCTGCATGGTTTCTAGATCCTGAAAGATATGAAAGGGTGTTACCATCCAAGCACAAAACAGAAAGAGAATCAAGATGTGAAAAAAAAAAAACAAAACATAGCATCCACAGAGACTGGGAAAAAAAAAGAAAAAAAAAAAAGAAGGCAAGAATGGAGAAGAAATATCTCCACCACAAAATAGACTATGCCACTGTGGCAACTTTTTAAGGAACATTTGAAATGTAAGTTTCCTCTGTGACAGAAAAAGGAAGTGTGAGAAACATGGATTTACACAGTAGCTACATTTCATTATTTTATTGTATGCTATTTGTATAGTTATTTTTGAAATTACTATGTTTTTAGTTGAAAGATAAATATATAGGCTTTTCTTGTACACAGAATTAAAAAAAAAAAAAAAAAAAAAAAAAAAAAGTTATGAATTTCCTCCAGTCTGACTGTTAAAAGAGTTAATGTACACAGGAAAGAACATACTCTTTTTGACCTCAGGTGTCTTTCATTTAAAGGATAATTTTAATTGTGCCAGAGAAGGGAGTGATTTCCATGATGTATGTATCAGAACACTTTTACATTATCATACGCAATCTATAAGTTTATGAAAGATATCCATTGCAAGTTCCTACAACTTCTGCCTGTAAGGAAGCACTCTCTGATGCTCTATACCAATGCAGTTAATGCCACCTTCTGGTTTACTACCTCCAGTACAGATTTCGGTGCTGTACTCGGCTCTGGGGAATAAACTCAGCAAATCCCACTCAATTCAATACGTTCGGAAGTTGAGGTTATGATAAAAATGAAGCTCCAAAAAACCATTATTTTAACTTAAAATTTACAAATTCTCTCAGTAAACAGACTGGCAGTAGAGATAGACGCTGCAGTGTAGTAGTGACATGCAATCAGGTTAGTTTTGCGTTAAACCATCCTAACCAGATGTGTAAGTGTTGTGTTAAATGTGTCAGGACAAAATTTCTACAGCCGTAGGAAGATAGCAGTGTGAGAGAAGAAAGTGTAACAGAACACATGAATCCAAGAGTAGACCCATTGAGGAGGTTACTCAAAGGTGTATGTTAATTATGCATGAAGTAATAAAAGTTTTTGACAAGATGTATTAACAAGGTGTGTCTGAAGAATCCACCTAGATGATGAAAATGAAAAAAAAAAAAAAAGAAAAGAAAAGAAAAGAAAAAGTTTTTTCCTTTTTTTCTCCCGTTGGTTCATTTTTAAGGACAAAACAACTTCAAAGGAAGAATCTGAGTGGCTGCAGGAAATGAGAAACACTGCTAACTGCACTGCTGCTCAGCTGTTCATATGAAATCACATGTCTATCACTCCAGAACAGCAAGAGAAAGTAAGTGTGAGGTTTTAGTACAAACTCATTCCTGCCCTGTCAGCTGTCATCATTTTGTCACTCCACTCCTCCACCATTCATATTTCTCATCAGGATCCAATTCTGCTGGGATTCTGACACAATTTACGAGCTGTTCAGGATAGACTATATCCATTTTTAAAAACATCTGAAATGATTCATATCCGCAGGACTTTGGTATTAACCACACCATGCATCTTCCTGATCTTACTGTTTCCTAATTTTAAAATAACAACAACAACAACAAAGAGTACAAACATTAGGCAGGATAAACTGGGGCAGCAATAGGTAAAGTATGCAGGAAAACTCTTACCTCCTGCGCTAACATTGCAGGGAGGACAACAACGGACACACTCAGAGAGTATGGCAGGCAATCATCCTTGGCAGAATCCTCAAGAGATCCCTGACTCAAATTGACAGAACTGCTATCTTTCTCCGGATTCTGGATGGCAAATCCATCTTGCCGCTTTTGAGCTGGTGCAGATTTCTTATCAAAATCATGGTGAGAAGTAGGGCATTGCACAGTAACAGTGTCTCTTTCAGTGTGTACTCCTTTACAGCTGAAAATGAATTTCTAGAGTTGCAAGAGCACCTTGAAAAACTGTTCAAATAATGAGTAAAATCTCAAAGTAGCTGGCAACTATTTGGAGAATGCCAAGAAGGTCTGAATATACAACAGAGACAGAAATTTACCATCTAAAGGATGAGAATATCCCCTAAGAATATCAGGCAACAAATCTCTAGGTGCAAAAGCTTTCTTCCTGTGGTTGACACAACTCTTTCATTTGCCTATCAACTGCTTCATCAATCTGATGCTTTTGTAACACTTCTGGGATTTCTATATGACATTTCAGCACTGAGAAAAAGAAAGATTTTCGAACTATGACTTTACAGGTTTTTAACGGTGATATAGCTGAACTTTGTGATGAACTTGTGGTACTAATGAGCACCATCCCCAAAAAGCTGCTCTCAAAAGGCACCTTTACAGATTTGCAGAGGACCTATGACTCATACACTGTGCAGCCGAACTGTGTATTGCACAGTGCCCCAGTCATCTCGAGCAATTCTGGCATCTGTTGTGGCAGCAGATAATCAAAACATATTTGCATCTATTCTAAGACATAACAGGCTCATTTATTTGGTTTAGTTACTTCATCTGCTGAAAATGACGTTGACGAAAATCTCAATTATCCAAAAATGATTGATGGATACAATATAGAGGAAGCTTGCAAGTGGCATTAAACATAATGAACCTAATGGATAGCAAATGACCATTCACGGGTGTTCAAGACGATTACTTCTGACCTATGGTATGCAAAATGTCTGAAATGTGAATACATGGTTTCCAGGGTGTTTGTTCCTAAAAGTATATGCATATTGACCTCACATGAAATTACAAATTATTCCTTTTCAAGATTTGCTGGCATTTCTTGGCAAATTTATACTTTTTGTTTGCAAACGACAACACAGTAACAGCTATTTTAAGTGCATACATTTAACTTTCCTAATCATTTCAAAGAAAACACTTTTGAAACCAACAGGATAAATAATTTCAGTGATACACAAGGTGGGGGGAATGAAAGCTAGCAATCAGCAACAGAAAAGATATCCAAGAACAACATGATATTACTGAAAAAATGTAGAAACTTAAAGGTTGGTCCTCTGAATTAGTCTGGAATGTTGAAAAATCATGTCTTCCTTCCTGCAGGTTTAGATTTCAGTTTTGCACACATATATGCACACTTCTGTCCTGGTTCCAGTTAGGACAGAGTTAAGTAGCTCATAGTAGCTGGTAGGGTGCTATGTTTTGGATTAGGATGAGAAGAGCGCTGATAACATGCGGATGTTTTAATTGTTGCAGAGCAGTGTTTACACCAGGCCAAGGACTTTTCAGCTTCTCGCTCTGTCCTGCCAGCGAGCAGGCTGGGGGTGCAGCAGGAGCTGGGAGGGGACAGACCCAGGACAGCTGACCCAAACTGGCCAAAGGGGTATTCCATACCATCTGACGTCATGCTAAACAATATATAGGGGTGGCTGGCCGGGGTGGGGGGCCGGCTGCTCAGGGATAGGCTGGGCATCGGTCAGCGGGTGGTGAGCAATTGCATTGTGCATCACTTGTTTTCTTACACATTATTATTGTTAATACTATTACCATTATCACTATTATTATTATTATTGTTATTATTATTTTCCTGTCTTAATAAACTGTCTTTATCTCAACTCACAGGCTTCACTTTCCCGTTTCTCTCCCCCATCCCAGAGAGGGAGGGGGGAGGGTGAGCGAACGGCTGTGTGGTGTTTAGCTGCCAGCCGGGTTAAACCACAACAACTTCATATACAAGCTTCCGTTGTATTACTATAGTGAGTACTACATTTATATTATGCTGTAGCTTTCACAATGTATTTTCACTTAGTTTCAACCACAGATACACTGTTTGCCAGTGAAACAAATTTATCTCCTTTTTTTTTTTTTTTTTAAATGTGGAATATAAGGTTTACATTGCATAAGTATTCAGAGCTGGATGTTTCTAGGTCCCCCTAAACTAAGCTGTAGTAGTACCTGCTGGCAAATTTAATCAAGTCAGATCAAAGATGCTGATGGTGTAGCTGCCTATGCCACAAAAATTTATGTTCACCATACATGCAGAGTCAAATAAAATAAAGAACAGACATGAAAAAGTGATGAATAAACACTCTTCTAAATCTTTTGCGCCTCATATACAAAACAGTTTAGTAAAAATAGACAACTTTACATTAAAAAAAAATAAATATATATATATATTTTTTTCTCTTCCGGTATGAAATCAAAGTGCCCAGCATTCACTGGGTACTAGAGAGCATTTACTTAACTTTATTAATTGTTCTTAACTTCCACTTCTTGAGATTCTAGATTTGTCTAGCCTTTAACACAGATACTCATAGGAACAGGAAGCATTAGTTATATAAGTAGTCCTTAGTCCTGAGCATTATTTGTGTTAAAGAGGGCTACATGTACATTTTTCATTTGTGCAAGAATAAGATAGATATAAGATAGGCAGAACCCCAGATTCTCATTAATTTTGTTCATTGTTAAATTGGCCTTCTTGTTTTGCAGTGAGAACTTTATTTTAAATAAATCAGTAAGTACTTTTCAAAATCTTATTTGGGATCCACTTCCTTTCCCCAGCAGCTATGTAGGGATTGAAAATATATACTGTTATACATTGACTGATTTATTTACATAGTTTCTCTAGAGCCAGAAACAACTGGCCAACAAGAAAGCACAGAACAAATAGTTGCCGCAAAGTCCTACTTCCAAAACAAATTTAGTAAAGGCTGCTTTCTCAATTTACCAAAATGTGAGTTTCAGTGTTTGCAATATTCAGTCCCATGTATTTTTAGAGGAGAAGCAATTATCCACAATGAACTTATGAAAACAAAAGCACACAGCAAGTTTAGCTTTGCAATGTCTCAAAGGCCATTTAACAATTGCAACAATTGGCTATGCATCAAGATTTACACAGTTTGCTGCCCAAAGTGTCAGCTTTTACCTCAATTTCTGAATTTGCAAAAGCAAGAAAAATGTCTCCTCTTTGAAAAAAAGAACAACACACTCAATGGCATTTTTTTAAAAGTAAGAAAATTCTTGAAACAGAAGTATAATTCTATGAGATTTTGAAAACCAAATACCTAAGCCAAAACATGTAGTGAATTGCAAACCAAAAATACAATGTTGCCCTAAATTACTTCAGTTTATAAGCCATGTACACTTTTAAAATTCATCAAAACAAACAAACAAACAAACCATTTATAAAAAATTGTGCTAATCAGTTTAAGATGATGGAAAGCAGACCTCAAGAGAAGAAATGAATACTTCTCTTGTAATCTGTCCTCAGTCTACTTATTCTTTTGTGGTTAAGAAGAGGCGCAAATGACGTCTTTGGGATTGTTTTTAACAGCCAGATGAATCATCAGATTCTTTTTCAAGACATTCTGTTGATGCAGTAAGTAAACTTCCACTGGACATGAAGAAAATTATTGCTTAAAATAAGCAGGAACCTATCAGTGAATTCTACAGATGGTACACACTAACTGTGACTGTCAGATTTTTACACAATACTGGAAAAACTGCCTTAAGTCCTTTTTTTTGGCACAGAAGATTACACAATTACCGCATGCTAATTAAAAATAAATTGCTAATTAATAACTAACAGTTACAAAGCCAATCAGCAATGGGTTAGAAATAATTTAAATTTTCATGATGAAATTTTCATGAGGAAGTTCCATTTCTTAGATGCTGCTTCAAATTTCTATAGAAATGGTGTTTTCTTTTGTGTCTGCTGATTAGATAACCTGTTCTGCTGCAGTTGCTAAGGTCTCTTCTGACAGCAGTGTTAAGATACATTTCTTACATCCTGGTGAATTAAACAGCGACTGACTGATTTGGAATTACCTCCTGTTACTGGTCATGGATAGAAGTGAAAAAGTGACATCACCCCAAGCTCTACATTTACTTTGTGCCCTCTGTCTTATCTTGCATAAACCAGGCTTTTCTCCTGAAAAGGACTGAAGGAATACATCAAGTAATACAATTTTGATATCATGTCAAAATCCAGATGACTGTCAGAAAAAAAAGGACAAAATTGTTGGTTACCAGATGAACAAGATAACCAGAAAAGTGGGGAAAAAAAAGCAAGCAAAGAAAGAAAGAAAGGAGACAAAGACTCTTAGGCAAGAAATAGTGTTCCAAGAATGGTTTTTCTTTCAGTCACTGAGATTATTCCATGCCTAAATCTAGCTGCTTAAAAGACTTCCTGACTTTCTGAAACTGAGTTCAGATGAAGATGTTTTCTGGAGTAATTTCTAGGACTATTCCACCAACTAGAAGGTAAGCAAACAATCTCGTAGATCCACGGTAAATGGCTTATTTTTCTCATGGCAGATGCAGTTTCCAGTATCGTGCAGATCATTCTGTTATGTACTTTTGTGCCATGTGGTAATGCATTTGTTCAGTACATTTTCAATTCAATCTGATTTTTTTTTACTTAAAAAGAAAATAATTTTTTCTCTCTCCTTTTTTTTTTTTTTGATTGAGAAAAGTGAGTTCTACATAAAACATAAACTTAGCTATCCCTGCCAGTACTTCTACACTGACCTCCACTTGAAGTGTCAGCTGTGGGGCCTTTTGCAAAGATCTGGCACCAATCCCTGTATGCCTTCTGGGAGCTCATCCTGGTGGAGGACAGCGTTGTGTTATCTTTAGGAACTCTTGCTGGCTCTTACTGGCCTATGTGTATCTTGTTAGTGGAGAAGTCCAATAGGCCATGTCACAACTGTACCACTTTAGAGCAGATGCTGCTTACACACTTAGATCTTGTGCAGGAATCACACACCACAGAGGAATAAACATCTGGGAGATATCTGGTGCAACTGGATATAGGTATATCATTTAGGGAATTAGAGATCATTGTGGTAGGAATGCTTAGAAGATTGATAAATCAGGCCGGTTTTAAACTTTGCTCTTAACCCAAGTTTAGACTGTATGTGATAATATGGGACATCTGGTGCATAAAGAACATTTGGTACCTAACTGCAGTTCACATGGCAAATTTTCATAACACGTTCATAACACGCCTAACAGACCAGGGCTGGAGCCTTGTGTAGTTAGCATAAGGCATACTAGCACCTGTTTCTGGTGATTGCAGTAGTATTTTTTTACTCAGCCATTGGATACAGAAACACTTAGATTTTATTACCAGTTCTGTTATGTTAGTGTGCCTGTATTTGAGCTCAAAACGAGTTGTTCTTAATTATATCCTGCTTAATTGATCTTACTTTTATGAGTGCAGTAGGCCACAGCTGTGGCTATGTATAACCATGAAGATCTGAGGCAAAGGTTGGACAACAGTGCAGCAAGAAGTGTGTGCCTCATCACCACACTTCTAACCAAATATCAGTGGAGAAAATGGGGCCTCCAGCACCTGGACACCCAGCCCAGCCCCACTGGGCTCCCAAGACCTGAAGACAGAAAAGTAGATGAGGCTAGCAGTGTGCTTTTGTTCAAGATAGGGCTAGTTTCACCACGGCATTCAAAACACAGCACCAATCCATCAATACCTTGCAGCCATCCTACTAAGATTTTGGAAAATGGTTAGATTTCTCTTTCAACTTTGACATGCTTTGTACTTATAGCCCTGTCAGTACATAGGCCTTGGCTTGCACGTCCTCGACCTGTGAACATTTCTTCAGCACTGTACAATGGATGGGCACTCCCCAGGCAGCCAGACTTTTCCGTACAAATGAAGATAGGCTGTATTCCTTACGTTGCTCCATCTTGGTCTGTTCATGCCTTTTTTCCCTGTGCCACCAAGTATCTTGTCTGTGGTGGGTGCCAGAGTATGACAGACCTGGAAGTCTCACATGCAGAGGAAGAAGGCTATGAAATTTACTGCCATGGGCTCAGACGGGGTAAGACTGAAATTATTGGAAGGTTGTGGTGGGCGATGGGAAAGGGCCACTGTGGCGTTTGCTACACTCACAGGTGTCACATATGTCCAAAGCTCATTCTTGTCATTACTGCTCCTTGTTTCCAGGAGTGTGTGAGAGGGATACACGTATCCCAGGCACATGGTGCCATTCTTGAAATGTGATCAAAATCCAGATTTCCTTTTACCATCCACAGGAACATGTGACAGGAATGATCACTTGTGGTTTATCTCATGCTTGTGTCATATACTGGGGAGGCAAATGGCATTTATTCCTCTAGGTTGTGTGGCCTGTGCCAGGTAAAAGCTTGGCTACCATCAGCCTGTGCAGTACTTCTAAATGCAGATCCATACTACATGCAAAACAGAACTTGGCATCCATTAAAGAAGTAGCCTTGAGTGTTGATATCTGAAACTGGATGTAACACCTATAATGTTTTTGAACGTGACACTAGCATTCACAACTTCTAACCAGCAGTCTTCTAGGGTCTGTGCTATGGTTTTGAAAGCAACTGGTGGCTGACTGTTGTTCTTAGTGTGACCTGTTCAACTTTCTTTGCTTTGTGTGTTTATAAAGTTCCCACTCTCTTACTTTTTCTTTCAAATGACCACATAGAGCTAATAATAAGGAATTCAAAAAGAAAACCAAATCAAACTCTTAAAACAGCCAAATCTTGCTCCGTCTGCTTGATTATTTTGTCCATTATGGCCATAAAGACATACCTCAGTTAGTCTCTGGTGGCTATTTTGCTGCTTAGTTTCCACTCCTATCTTAACAAGGGACAGTATTTCATATGCTTTCATATTTCCACCCAATAAAGCTGTGCAGATACTAGCCTGTCCGATGACTGGAAAGTAACAGCCTGGTCTGTCTGGACTATGTGACAATCTGACTACTCATAAATCTCCATAATATTTTAAGGTCTGGTATTATCTCAAATCTTAAATCTTCACTCAATTAAATTTTGGTGCTCACTGTAATGCGTTAAGATGGTGTGATTAATTGTCTGATCCCCTATTTTTTTCTGCTCAGCTGGGATTTACCAACCCTGAATACACTAAGGCTTTTCACATATATCTGCTCAGATTGTACAGATGAAATCTTCAAGTCAAACGAAGAATACACAACAGACACGTTAACTATTCAGAAGGTCCTGCAAGCAACATCTGAAGATCTTTAGATGAGATAAACTAGAAACCACCTTCACATCCTCATTGGTTAACCTTGATTTATACTATATTTATGTACTTACGTATATATATACTTAAATACTTATGTGAACCTTGGTTACAATCTGATCTTGGTTACAATCTGATCTTTGTTACCTGGTATCACGGGTTTTTTTCCTCAAAATACAGGAAGTAACTTTGAGTCAATTTATCTTCACTGACCTAAACTTTTCAGATTCCATTCTAAAAACCGGTCTTTCTATTTCTCTTTATACAGAGTCCTGAGCAGGACATATGAGTAAGAGGGAAAATTGTACATGGATCTGGTGAATCAGTGTATTTCACACTGACAGAAAACAAACAAAAATTAGTCTGTTTTCAGCTGGCCTACATATGATCAAGATCAGATTTACCCATTACAAGTTTTGTAGGCAAGGGCTAATTTGGTAGGTTAGAGAGTGTGTACAAGCTTAACAAAAGTTTCCTTTCCTAAAGGAAGAAAGGTCCTTCTTGGAATATGTCCTTCTCTCAAAAGCCTGCCTCCTACCTGCACAAAAATATCAGGCTTCTTTCTGTGCCTCCATAAACTGACAAAGTGGCTAAGCAACTGGATAGACTGCCAAGTGGCTCAGTTAGGTGTTCTGAAATGTGAAGTATTGTGAAAGAGAAGTTTTAATGTTCTTGACAGGATCTTCCAGACCTGAAGGCCTAAAATATTATGCCCCAAAGCACTTAGTCATACCACCAGCTAAGGAAGATGAAAACGTAGGTATTAGGATTAGACTGAGCAAAAAAGAGGTCAGAGAGAGTTTTTGTTCTAAGTTTATGCTCATACTCCCAGCCTCAAGGCTTCAGCACTCATTCAAACAGCATCACCTATAGACATAATGCATATTGGAGTCAGCAGATAGCTCTGGCATCAGGCAGCACGCAAAGCTGCGAAGGACCTATAAAGGACAGCTGCATCCTGATCCATAGTAACAATAACTTTGACAAAACACTTTAGTATGGACAGTGGAACTATACAACCTCACTCACTCCCACTTCAGGCTAGTTGCTCTTTCTTAGTACGCCATGCACTGTTATGCTGCTTGGGTTTTGTTTCTTAATAATCCCTCCATTTTAGTCATGTTACTTGAGCTTTGAAAAACACTTACTTCTTGTTGCACTCTTGTATTCGTGAGTGGAGACATACTACAGCTACAAAGAGTAAACCCAATATTACACTCTTGTACTCAATAAATCATTATGTAAGATGTTGTTTATGTTTCATACAACCAAAAGTCAAGCCAATATACGTAGAAGGTCTGACAAGTATATGGGAATATTTATACACAAATTACCAAAACCAAACAAAAACTTCAACAAAAGCAGAAATTAAAAAATACATTGTCAAGTGTACTACATTCACAGCTATTAACAACGACATTCATATCATTTTGAGATTCTAAGCTAAGGTAGAATAAAACATCCCTGATTCTTCTTTGTCCAGGGCACCAAGTCCCAAAGATGACAGCCACATTACTTGGAAGGATTAATGCCCATATTTGTAAAAATTTGTAAAACACAAAATTATCTCAGTTCCTTTTCATGTGCACATTTTCTATATATTCAATGCTAATATTCATGAACTTCTCTTTTGTGGTACAAACTGTGAAAAAAATTAGGTATTAGTAACATCCTTAAGGGTTATTATTCATGTTATCATGAATCAGGGGGGATGTACCTATCACTGACCAAGCCAGGTCAGTCTCTGAAAGCAAGTTGCTAATTCCTTCATGTTAGTTACCATTTATGGGCAAAATTCCTATTAATTACCCCTCAGACGTTCACGACTGTAACATGTAGCAGTCTTGGACTGCCACCTAGAAGCTAACAGTATGCTTTTGGAGTCATCTGGTCTCTCACACGCTGGTGTGTCACAGTAAATCCTTATGCAATATTTCCTAGATTGCTCATTTATTTTATCTTGTTTCATTGTCTATCAATGTTTCTACCACATAGAACTATTACGCTAGCAACAGCCTGGGCAGTAGAGATCTGCCTATGCAGCAGCACGCAGCAGTTTCTTCAGTTTTGCAACTTTCTGAACTAACAACTGTTTTTGTTTTCAAGAAATAATAATCTCTCACATTTAAGATATTTGCTTTCTGTATTCCACAACAAAAGAAATAAGAAATCCAGAAGCTTTTCCATTGCTGTCAGATCAGTTGCTGTCATTGAGCAATACAGAAAAAAACAGTAAATACCTACAGAGCTATTACATGGCCAGTTATATCGCCAGGCTCATGGTTCTACACAAGAGCTAGGAAGGTCAGAAGTCCTCCCATCATGAACAATCCTTGAGTGAATTCAGGCAAGAGGAAAAACAGGAAAAAATCCAGGAAATCTAGCAAGCAAGACACAGATTGAATCATTTACATCACTAGCATGCACACAGACTATACTGCTACAGACGAAGACATGTTTGAAGAACCAAATCATGAGATTATAAATACCTTAAGGTGATTAAGGTTGCCAGTGTGGTGTGTTTATTAGCAGGTAGTTGTCACAGCTACATAGGCACTGGCACTCAAGCATGTACTTGGCCACAAAAATGACTGACTTGCAGGAAAAACACATCCCTAGTTTCATCTCAAAGTTTACTTACTAGTCTAGCAATGTCAACAACTGGTTTTCATCACTTTGTAAAAGAATGTTAGTCATTTGAAACTAAGTCACTATTAAAAACTCATGACAAAGAGCAGACGAACCTGAAATCAATTGGTATGGACAAAATGGAGTGAAATAATTGTAAACTTACTCAGAAGAATTGCATAGTCATTCATCATGAACCCATTCTGGCTTATCCATTGCACATTTTCAGTATATTTTCAGAATTACTTTGATTCAGAAAAAAAAAAAAAAAAAAAAAGGGACAGTAAATTCCTAACCCCTTTTCTCTGATGTAATTTATAACATTTATAGCAACCACTAAAAATTCTAGTCTGGATAAGCCAAGCATGTCATCCTTAAATTCTTTGAGACTTTTACAGGACTATAGGCTCTAAACTAAAGAGGTATCTTTTTATTATGCTGCTCCATCCACAAGTGAAGATTTGCAGAGTCTATTAATACTGTTTATTATTGAATAGCATTATATTCAATCAGCAAACTGAGCTGAAACTGCATAAGCTGGCAGCTAAAACATTCTGACAGAAGAAAGTCCCTCCTTTGGGGAAAAATAAGGTGCCACTGAAATCAGGTACAACCTCCAGTCAAGGAGAGCTTTCATGTCTGTATAGACAATGTTTTAAACATCACCTAAAGGGTCAAGAGAAGAAACAGTCATTGGCTGTTATTCCCAAAATAAATTCCAACTAGTATGGTTTGGTCAAGGGTATAGAAAGAAAGATAAGAAACTGGGGGAAAAAAAATCCATATTCAAGGCCCTTACTATTTAATTTCCCTTTCCCAATCCCAATCCACCCCAATCAGCAATTACTAGACAGTCCCATGTAGACTTAATTGCTCATTAAAATGTTGAAGATCAGAAAAAAATGTGGGATCTACAGCACAAGACCCAAGAGGAAGAGGCTCAGCTGCAGATTAGCAAACATGGCACAACTCTGATGTTTATTTACTACTTGTTTCTAAACTTTGTAAATTCGTCAGTGGGGATGGGTCAGTGAATATCAATCTCTTCTTCTGAAGTAGATATTTTAAAGTATAAAATTTATTAATGAGATCCCTTTACATTAAGTATTCTGTGATATCTAAAATATACATATAATCCTTTTTAGGTAAGTGGCTAAAGAACAGGCTCTAGCAGTTTGTTAACATTTGGTACATGAACATTACCTCATTCTAGTGTTTCTCTTCAAGACTTGCTTTTTAATATATGAAAAGGTGCATGTTCATGAAGAAAGTGGTCTGGATAAAGAAATTAGTAGTTTTCAAAGGAAATCCCCAAACAGAACTTATACTTATGGCCTTTAACTTCCACGTGGAGGGTGGGTTAAATCTCATCTTTCATAGCTGTCTAATTTTGTAAGTCTATTATGGTTAAAAAGTTGGGGTTTTTTTCCTACTTCATGCAGGAAAAGAAAGATTATTTAAGGGCCTACTTCCAAGCGGGCCAATGCAAAGTTTTTATTAGTTCCAACACTGGAGTTTTCCACTGAAAAAATGTGATCTAATCCAAGCAGTTGGGGCATAACACAATCTCAGCACTGAAATCTTCTGCAGCTCTGTGGAAATGTTGCCTCATGCCCTGCTGCAGAATGACACTTCAGCTTGGAATGACTTGGCTGTAAGAAGGAACATCTATTCTAGCCCCTTTAAGTGACATTGCCCTACTTTTTTTCTTCATATTAGTTTCAGGAAATAAAATGAGCTCCTCAGTGTGGGGCTTTGAAAGTCACGCTTTGGTGAGCAGTCCTGGAAAGTTCAAGAAAAGTGACAAGAGATTCCCTAGTGTGGTGGTTTTACCCAGTTGGGCAGCTGAGTTCCACCACAACTGCTGTCTCACTCCCCCTACTCAAAGGGAAGGGGGAGAAATTATGATGAAAAGGGCTCGAGGGTTGAGATAAGGACAGGGAGATCACTCAAACATTGTGACAGGCAAAACAGATTCAGTATAGGGAGATTTGAGAAATTTATTGCCTGATACTAACAAGCTAGAGAAGTGAGAAACAAAGGAAAGAAACCAAATGTGCCTTCCCCCCATCCACCCTCTTCCACCTCCTCCCCCCAACCGATGCAGGGGAACGGGGAATAGGGGCTGCGGTCAGTCCCTGATGCTTTGTCCCCACCACTCCTTTACAGTCACTCTCTGCCCCTGCTCCACGTACGGTCCCTCCCACGGGATGCCGTCCTTCCTGAACTGATCCTCCGGGGGCTGTCCACAGGCAGCAGCTCTTCAAAAACTGCTCCCACACGGGTCCGTACCATGAGGTCCATCCATCAGGAGCAAACTGCTCCACCATGGGTCCCGCACGGGCAGCAGCTCCCCCCAGACCCCCTGCTCCTGCGTGGGCTCCTCTCCATGGACTGCAGCTCTGGCCCGGGGTCTGCTCCTGTGGGGGCTCTCCATGGGCCACAGCCTCCTCCAGGCTACATCCAACTGCTCCACCGGGGGCTCCTCCACGGGCTTCAGAGTGGAGATCTGCTCCATGTGGGACCCATGGGCTGCAGGGGGACAGCCTGCTCCACCAGGGGCCTCTCCACAGGCCGCAGGGGAACTGCTGCTGCATGCCTGGAGCAACTCCTGCCCTCCCGCTGCACTCACCTTGGGGGCTGCAAGGCTGGTGCACACTCCTCACTCTCCCAGCTGCTGTTGTGCAGCAGGTTTTTTTTCCCCCTTTCTTAAATCTGCCCTCACAGAGGTGCAAACAACCTCACTTATTGGCTCGGCTCTGGGCAGCAGCAGGTCCCTTTGGAGCTGGCTGGAGCTGGCCCTTATCTAAAATGGGGCAGCTTCTGGATTCTTCTCACAGAATCCACCCCTGCAGCCCCATGCTACCAAAGCCTTGTCACGTAAACTCACTACATCTAGAACTAGATTTCCTCAAGACGCAATACACATAGCAGCACGTAGTGAGTTGGGACAGGGCTTCAGATATAAATTGGAATAACTGACTTTTTATAAACCAAGAACAACAGGCATACGTGAGATGCAAATACCTTAGAGATACCCAGGCCTGTGCGGGTACTTAAACATGTAACTCCACAAAGAAAGTTAAACCAACTTTACCTGTATCTTCTGTGCTTCATAGGGGCCACTGAGCTGCAGGCTCTGGTGGCGGTTGGAGCTAACGGCTATGGGGCGCTTTGGCAGCCATTAGAGCCATCAGGGTGCGGGCAGGCGGGGGCGAGGGGTGGGTGAGGGTCTGGAGTGGACCCGCAGGTCTGGGGGCATTTGCATGGTGGGATGTGTTTGTCTGGGATTGCTGGGTGTGTGGAGCTGTCCTTGAGGTGAGGTGGGGCCTCCTCACATGTGCTCAAAGGTCCATATGTGTGTCTGGAAGCTCATGGACACCTGGGCATGCTCACAGAGTGGGCCTGTGCAGCTGTGCATGCAGGTCTTTAATGAAATGAATTAGCCAAAGGAGGAAGCATCAGGGCAAGAGTTCTCACATTGGCCGTTACGCCTCTGTCTGTGATCTGAAAGAAGCAGTTCTAGTGTGACTGACAGGATAGTTCAACCTTGGGACATATATGCTGGTCGAGTTGTCAAATAGCACTGCCATTGGAGGTGACATTCATGGTGGCACCTTCCTTTTGCCAGGACAAAGACTACCATCTTAACCAAGAACTTTGGAAATCTCCACTCCATTTGCTGTTTTATTATTCAGCTTAGTTCCATTTGAAAGCTGAAGTCAAACTTCACCCAAGTATGTTAACTGAGATAGTTTTCCTGCCCAGTTCAAAGTTAAATAACTACTAAAAAAAAGATGAAGGATATGTTTTATTAATGGCAGAATGATGCACCAGCATTCAGTTTCGCAGTTCAGTTGTGATGAGACACCTGTAACTTACTGCTTTACAGATATCCCTGAATACAGGGAGACTGATTTGGTGTCATTTTGAGTCAAAGCTCTTTATTTTTTATTTTTTTTTTTATTTTTAAATGGTTCACTGTCACAGCAGCTGTCATCCAGGTCCTTTTGGTCATTCTTATCACAGCAATTATAAATTTGAGCAATGCTTGAGGCCAAATAATTCTAAAGGCCTTAACAGGTTAAGAAGCTGAATGTTATTGTTTCCTGTGCTATTTTGTTGCATATTGCTCCACAGAATGCTGATGTAGAGTGCTAACCTCCATTCCGGTAAGGGCTTCAGTGGAGTTAAATTTTTTAAGGGAATCAGAAAACAGTGCTATGTTGAAAAAAATCCATATAAATCAGTTCTACATGTCACAGATAAGGCTCACTTTTCTTTAAAAAAATGTTAAATGTGCTTTGTGTTTTGATATGTTTCCTGTAATCACAGGAATATGTCAGGCAAGAAGAAAGAAATCCAACTTCAGGTATAAATCCTAATTACTTAATTCTAGAGATGAAAAGATTATTATTTTCTTGCCTTTTAAAGATGTTAAAATGTCAATCCATTTTATTTCAGGCCACAATAACCAATCAAAATGAGTGGGATGAAATGTTGCTGACAAAAGGTGTAGTAGGTACTAACTATTATTCTTTCTTGACACATACAATTTCTCATATATCGTCTAATATTTAATACATAAAGCTAGAAGACTAGTGCCATACTGTCCTCTAAATAATGGTTATACTAATATATTTAAATGGGTATGTTGTGTTTATGAATAAATCATATCTTCTATAATAAATAAATACACCATAAATCATACTTTCCATTATTTTATCTGGTTTTATACACTGATGTTTAGAAAATGCCATTCCAATATCATATTTTTGATGGTAGGCAATAGGACATTTCTGTGGAGGTTTTTTCCCTGAAATCTCATAGAGCCTACGTTAATACTATACAGTTATACTCAGCAGTTAATCATACAGCATTCTGAGAGCGCATCTGCTATATTCTCCCCAGTTTTCAGTTCACTGAGTCCAATAACAACATCTAGGTTTCCTAGGAATTGTATCTGGGTAGAGGGAACAAATCTGTAGTGGAATGAAATCTACAAGAGATCGATGATGGGAAAGAAATGGGCTCATGGAGGGAAAAAGCAATATTCTGAAAAGAAAAAGAAGAATCAAACAGAAAAGGAATATAAGAGAGAAATGTAGCTGTTTGAATTACTCATCTCAAATAGTATTGGAAGCAGATTGTTGATGTCAGAAGTAATTGAAGTACTAGAGGAAACCATGATGTGTATATATTGATGTGTACATGAAGTATACATGAAGCATAATTAATACATCGATGTATACATGAAGTGTTCATTGACTAGAAGAGGACTAGAGGATGCATGTGACTGCCTTCTCAGTACTATTCCAACACACTCCTAAGTATGTTTCATTTTATAAGTTCCACAAGTCAGCAGTCTGTAATTCCAAAATATTATATTTTAGTAATAGATGTATATCAAGCTTGGTGTGGTCCTTGCATAGCTGTGGTAAATTTATTCAGAAAACTGAAGAATGAGTTTAGTGAAGATGACGTGTTGCATTTTGCAGTGGTAAGTATGTAAATTATATATGGAATTTGAATTCTAGTTTATGTTAGATGTATCTTTTTTTCTGCATGCATTTACAGAGTTTTCATTTTACTTTCTTTATACCAATTGAGTCACTAAAATTTTGGCCTGGTTGCCTTTTATTCTCAATATCTCCTTATATAGCTTTGTTCAGAGGTAGATTAGAAATGGTAGTAAGTGTGGAAGAATTTATAATAGAATCATAGAATCATTAAGGTTGGAAAAGACCTCCAAGATCATCTGGTCCAACCATCACCCTAACACCACTATCACCCACTCAGCTATGTTCCTAAGTACCACATCCAGAAATAATAATAGAAAGGGAGCTCACAATAATAATAACAACAAATTGTATAATTATTAATAACCTAATAATAATAGAAAAGGAGCTAATATCCTCCAGCTTTTCTTTTCCTTGATGAGAGTTGCAGAAACTTTCAAAAGCCAAGCTATATGGGTTTGTTTGTTGGTTTTAAGTCTGTTCATTATTGCCACATTTAAAACTCTTACATCCCTGAAAAAGTGTTGCATCTTTTTTTGCAAGTATTTCCTTGTATTTCATTTTTTAAAAGAACAAAAAGGGGGAGTTGAAAATAAATTATCACAAAACTGTAGTAGTAGAAATATTCCACTACACTGGCAGTTGGTATTCTGTATATCCAATATATATCCTGTATATAGGAGGCATATATATATTTGAATTAGATACATTTGTTTCACAGATTCAGTTCCTCACAGATACTGACCAAGCTCATTCTTTCTAATGTTACTGAAAACTTTCCATTTTTTGATCAAAGTTCCTTGAATTTTTGCATAAAATACGGGTATCATAAATATACAAAAAAACAGGAAGTTATGTTCAGAGGTAGTCTGAAGTGCTTTTTCATTGCATTGACCACACATCACAAAGAACTTAATAAAGTGGATAATTTCTTTTGTCAGGATTGCATATACTACTTCTCCATTTATGTATGTTTATACATGGAAAAACAGTACTAAAGTAACATTTTTCCTTGAGTAGCTGCTGTAATATGAAAGGAAGCCAGTCCCATATTACCAAACCAGCCCTTCCTTCAATACCAGCAGGTGGCATAAAGACTGCTAGTTGTATTTAAGATTGTAGTGAGATTATGTAACACAGTAGATGATGGCAGTTTTCTTTCAGACAAAATCTTTTTTTATACATATAAATATATGCATAAATATAAACACTTATGTAAGCAATTTTCTTCATCTGACTTCAGGCAGAGGCTAACAGTATTGAGACTCTGCAACCACTTAGGAATAGATGTGAACCCGTTTTTCTCTTTTGTGTTGTAAGTACACCACATTGCTTTCTGTTAATGCATTGCTTATTTTTACATTAATGTTTCAGTAGATTAAAAAGAAATGTGAAACTATATGTCATATTTATTTTTACATTAATGTTTCAGTAGATTAAAAAGAAATGTGAAACTATATGTCATATCTTTACATTTTACAGTATATAGGACCATATTATCAGATGTTGTTTACTTGATGCTCTTTCCCATGCCTAAATCTGTGGTTATCAAGCACATTTTTATTGTGGTTGCATATTCAGACAGCCACAGCAGATTTGTGGTACCCACATTTTTGGTAGTTACTGAGAAATCAGAGTAAGTTTTTCTGGGGTTGCCTCACATAAAATGCCTGCATTTGGCTACCCTGAAATGCTTATTCTGTGCACAATTTCCCTCAGGGAAAGAGATTACATTTCCTTCCACTTCAGTTTTTTAAAAATAAGCAAATAAGATTGCCATTTTCACATTTTAGCAATTGTAATGATTCATACATTTAATGTCTCTCGTTGATGGATACAGAAAGACTGTTTTCTTAGGACTCCATTTTAGAACACTGCTAACTTAGTAGGCAGTGAGTTTTGTTGTTGTTTTCTGTTTTTTTTTGGGGGGGGGGGGTTCTTTTTATTTTGGCAGTACTAGGATTTGAATTTCAGCAACTACGGCCTAAGAACACCAATACCTTCAGAAGTCTTTCAGGTTTTTTGCATTTACTTTGAATTGTACTAGTATTGGTGAGCCTCGAAATAATATAGAAAATTAGACAGAAAAAGGAAATGAAGAAGTGAAAAAAAAAAAGAAGAAGAATCATTCTGAACCAGCTAAGGCATTAGTAGTTTTGCTGTTAACTTCAGTGAGCACAGCAAGTTGTGATGTTGCTGAGGAAAAAAAAAAAAAAAGACAACACAAAATATAACATGTTCCAAAACTCAAGTAAATATGTAAACTAAGTGACAAGAACTCACTGAGAGTTTTATTTTCTCTTTTACAGAATGGCAAAATTATTGCAATGGTGAGAGGTGCAAATGCTCCTCTTATAAGTAAGAAAATAACAGAGCTAGTACAAGAAGAGAGGGAAATTGTAGCTGGACAGAAGGAACGCCCTGAGGTATGCTCACAAAAAAAAAGATATTTAAATATAAATGAATATTTTTATTATAATTTAATGGTTTCTCTCAAAGCCCATGATAGTGTTTTCTGCAAAGTTTAATTTTTTGTGTTTTTTCCTTAGTAATAAGTGACACGTGATTTTTTTATAAATTTCTTTTAAATTGTACTTTTTAGAAACTGAAGAAATTTACAGATTGCCCTATTATTCAGAGAAATGGAGGGACGGGTTGCTAACAAAACATCTAGAAGATAAACCAGTTTTAGTCATTATCTTTTTTATGTTTAAGGACTGACATTTTTTCATATATAACTTAGGAGGTATTCACCATACGAAACAAAAACTTGGGAAATAGTCATGTCTCATTGTTTGTTTTGAGTGAAAATTGAGATGAAAGAACTCCACTTTCAGTAAAAGGAAACTTTTAGCAAATTATAGCCCGGGTAAGAAAAATCAGACTAGTCCAATGTCTTCAAGTTGCAGGCTTTCCTGGATAGCAAATATGTCGCTACATGAAGAAAAAAGTGTTTTACAGATCTGAGAGCTGTGTTTGATGACTTTAGCTTCACAATGTTGATGTACTTCTCCTTTATTTGCAATTACCTTAGGTAGATGAACTTACTTTCCTAGAAGAGAAATCATCAGAAGATTCTATTGAGGAGACTGTACCTGAAGGTAAATACACTTGATTTATTTTAGAAAAGCTAACAGAAAGAAAAAAAGAACAAACATTTTTAATTATTTGATTAGGAATTGTGTACGCCAAGCTCCAATAGATTGTCCTTTGATTCATTAATAACATGACAGGTTACGACTGAGAATATCAAACTGATGGAAGGTTTTCTTCTTTGAGGAATTAAGATATTGGTCTGTCATCAGTTATTTTCAACCCCTTTCTCCGAACATACAGAGTTCACGTCATGTGCAATATTAGTGCCTGAAACTCACTTCTACTCAGTCCCTGCATTAACAATATACTTTTGTTGAGGTGATGCTTGTTAACATTTGGATGTTCTACAGAAAAAAAAAAAAAACAACAAAACAACACAACAGTATGAAGTGCATACTGTGAGGATTAAAAGAGTTAATCTGTGAAGGAATGGCATGCCTTGTATCTCAGTTTGTTTTTAATTATCTCTTTCACTAGACTAGATTTAACGCTCACATCTAAGATTTATTTCAGGCTTGTTGTGAGTTGGAACCTACATCTTTTCTATTCTTGTTATCTATGGCTACTGAAGCTTCTAAAGTTCCTGCTTTGTATATGTGTATATCATTTTGTGAGGTTGAAATGAAATAGGTTTTTCCATTTTCTCTCTTCATCTTCCTTTTTTCTCTTGTTATAAGGCACTAGATCATTGTCATGGATTAAGTCATGTATGTTCTCCTTCCCCTTCATACCTCCTTTATTGTGTGGTTCAAGTGGCATGTTCCTGACCTCAGCTTTAGCCTTTTTTTCACTTATAAATCCTCTGAGACTCAGTAATACAGTATTATAAATCCTTTAGAAATTATATACAGACTTCTCACTAATCTACAGAGTCTAAATACTCTACAAAATAGAATCATAGAACAGTTTGGGTTGGAAGTGACCCCAAGGATCACTTAATTCCAACCCCCCTGCCATGGGCAGGGACACCTCCCACCAGACCAGGTTGCCGAAGGCCCCATCCAGCCTGGGCTTGAACACTTCCAGGGATGGGACATCCACAGCTCCCCTGGGCAACCTGTCCCCGTGCCTCACCTTCACCTTCACAGTGAAGAGTCTCTTCCTTATATCTAATCTAAATCTCCCCTCTTTTAGTTTAAAGCCATTACTCCTTGTCCTATCACTATGCTCCCTGACAGAGTTCCTCCTAGGCTTTCCTATAGGCCTCCTTTGGGTAAATCGGGGCACAGAGATTCAGCGTGGATTCAGCTTTAGGTTAGGGTCCTTCAGAAGCCCCAGTGCACAACACTTTGTGGTAATATATTTCTTACCACCTGCAGGTGCCTATGAGTGTTTTCTAGTATTGGCAACAAGTACTAGTCCTGTGTTTCCATTACAGCTACCATTAACTGCTTCTACAGTGTTTGAGATCTGATTGAATTACATTCTAACACTTCAACTGTAAACCTCAGATTCTGCAAAGAAAGTTTATAGTTTGTATTTTCTTTGATCACTTTCTGTCATTTAGTGGTTTTGTGTATGCTACAGATGCTGCAATAGTATGCCTATGACTTGGAACACCTCTTGCTTTAAATATTAGATTAGAGCAAGCATTTTATTTACTTCGGTAGTTATTTATTGTAAATGAGTTCAGAATCCACAATACTAAGGAATCAAACATCTACTATGACAAGAAATGTGTATTTTACTGGAAATCAATACTCATACAAGGTTTTCAATTAGTGAGTTTTCCTTTGTAATATTAATTCCTTTCAAATTTCTAGTCCTGTACATAGCTCCCTAGTGAAATCATTCATCTTAAATTGTAGTTTTTCCACTGCACCTAGTTGCACGTGGAACATTTCTCTACCGTATGACCCAAAACACCAGTGGTTCACCCAGAATGTGGATTCCAGGGATGGCCAAGTACTACCTCACACTCCAAGACATGCTTTAAGTGCTGGAGTCACTTATTTACTGGAACCACTGTTTGGCTATCTCAGTATTAAGATGGAGAAGTGTTAAAAGAAACTCACTTGCAAGTAATGAAAAATGTAGTTGTGTATTTATTTTGATAAATATATTAATTGCCATATTATTTTTTTCCATTTTCCAGAAGAAGTCACATACTCTGTTGGAATTATAAAACCTGATGATGTCTTAGAAGGACATGTAGAAGAAATTAAACAAAAGGTAGACAAAATTTGAAAAGATTCATTCATCCTGTTTAGTTCAGTGGAATAGTAATAAGATGGAAGATCAAATAGATCCTAATTTATTCCCAGGCTTTAGAAAAAGGCTTGTTAATGCCTCTCTGTTAAGGATAGTAAAAACAAGTTAATTTTGCCCTGAAATAATATAGTATTCCAATTAATACTGTTGCTTTAATATTTTGTGCCAGTAAGTAAGGTATGGCATTGATTTATACAGTGGAGATCAATGACACATGAAATCTATAAGCGGATCTTTTTTTCCTCATATTTCAATAGAAATAAGGACTGGAAACTATGATGGTTAATTCTTTCAGGTGAAGAAGACATCTTTTCTGACTGTGCAGCATCTTTAAGAAATGTAGGCACATTTAAAACAACTAATCGGTTCACTGTGGAAATATTTGTGCTCACAAATGATTAAACACGTGCTTGTAGATGGAAAGGGTGATTTATGTGCACTAGTAATCACTATAATCAGAGACTGTATACTAATAATAAGAATCTCAGTGCACTGATGGATTCAGCATTTATTTAAGCAATCACATAGTGAAAGAAAATTCTCTTTCCTTCCAGAATACCATACTATACTGATGTTCACTTTAGTTACAGGAATTTTGCACTGATTCTGATACAATAATAATAATAATAAAATCTCATAACATTATATATATCAAGAATAAAAGTTAAATTTAAAAAAGATGTGAGGGTCTGCGACGTATGCAGGAGAGAATATCAGAGTGTTGTATTTCTTGTTTCTGCATTTACTCTATCTTGGCCAGAAAGGAAAAAGGTTCAATAAAGACAAAAAAAGCAGGCAGTGTTTGAAAGCAATTTAAATGGAGCTGAGCAGCTGCTAGTTGGCTCTGTCTTTACACTGCCTTGTGAGATGTGTACCCATACTGTTTCCACATTCAACCTCGTCAAGGCAATCTGGAAACACTCAGCAGCATCATAGGGACTTTTAAAGAGGAGAGTGCTGGTAAGCAGACTAACATTGGCATATGATCAGTATTGGGGCTGGATAGTGTCTTCATTGTTTAGATATAGGTATATGGTATAAATATCACATCAGTGGGACTATGAATTTTGATACAGGTCGTGTAAGTGTGCATCTCATACGTACTTTAGTATAGTAATGTAACTTAAGATAGGTAATCATAAAATAGATTTTAGCTTTGATATTTACTGTTTCTAAAGTTTATCAACTTTATAATGGTGGCCAAAAAGTTTAGCCTATTTTTATTGCAACATTTATTGACAAATACACAGTAATATGACTATTATGATTATAATACAATTTATAATAACGATTTTAGAAGTAGTTGCATTTTAATCATTCACAATGGTAAAAAATATTTATTCAATGTTAAATAAAAAGAATTATTAACCACTGAATGAATGCATACATTGAACTACACGGTATTTTCCAAAAACTTCAAAATAGTGGGCATTGTTATCCTGAATTCACCAAAGTGCTTTGAAAAGCTAGAACTTTAGTTTAGGCAAATATAGCAGTTATGTTTGGAATATTTCAGATAATTTGAATTTACGATAGCATACAAAGTCAATCAATCTTTAGATTTACATATGATATTGTATATACCCTTTTTCAAATGCCACTGAGTAATAACTGAATAATTGCAGATTAGAGATGCAGGCTTTGGCATTGCAGCTTCAGAAGAGAAAATGCTAACTGAAGAACAAATCAGAGAATTCTATACCCAGAAAAAAGAACAGGTAAAATAAAACAAACAAACAAACCAACAAACAAAAAACTTAAAAACATAAAGAAAAGAAGCAGATAAAATATATCAGTGTTACTGTATGTACTTTTAAATCCCTGGCTTGTAATTTTTTAGTATGTTGGAGAACTGAATTAATGGAGATTTAGTACACAGAACAAAAAAATAAAATGTTATCTCTCTTTTTTTTCTTACTAAGCCTTATAAAAATATAGCTCGGTAGAACTATAACATTTAGACTAAATTATATTGAACTCCAATTAAATGCTAAAATATTTAATAATTGTTTCTGTTATCATATTGTGCATGATGTTTAGCCATGGCCATAAACATAGGTTAAGTTAGCTGCTGAAACGTAGTGCAAAACAAAAACCAGTGTCATCCACAACAGTATGTATCTATTTGACACATACTGCTCCAGCCAGGTAATAATATATGCTACTTTTTCTTTTCTTTACAGCTTTTTTCACTGGATAATACTGGGAATAAGCACATGCATAGGCAGAAAGATAAAGTATCTCCACTGTAGCTTATTTTTCTGTCCTTATCCTATATTAGAGGTCAAAAGATAGCTAAGGACATGCAGATAGTTCAAGGAAACAATGAAATGGTGGTGGTCACCATTAAATGGCAATGGTCTAGCAAACTAGCAACTGGATATTGTCAAGTGTTTTGGCAAATTGATAGCTAAAGTTAGCTCTACAGAAGGATTCGAATCACGAAAATTAAGTATCTTAGTAAATACTTATTCGTTGTTAAGATCTGCATAAGATAACCAGGAATTACATGCAGACAACTAGCTTGTTTGATATTGTCAGGGGAACCAATGAAAAAGTACAAATAAAGGGTTGATATAATCAAAACAAGAAGGTGGGAAAATGTTCCTGTGGCATTCCAAATGAATGAGAGTGAGACAAGATTGTTCTTACTGAAGCCGTAGGGGAAAAAAATAGTAAACATCTGGTGGCTGCACTGTGGTTTAGAAGGGGAGTAACAGGGTGAGGATGTGAGGAATCTTGAAGAGCTTGGTTTTGCAATGTGGGATTCTAGCTTAGACAGGTAGAAGCAGTTTTGAAATATAGGTAAATCTAAGTTATCTTCATCAGAACAGCAACCAAATTTGAGATTAGTTAGGTGTAGAGGGTGACAGGGGAGGAACAAAGATGAGGAAAAGGCATACAGAGTTTGATATGCTACAGCACTACTAGGCTGTAGTAAATCCTAGCCAGCATTAGGGTAGTGAGAATAACAAAACTACTGTGAACTATGAGAAGTAGTTCAGAGGACTTTGTGCATACTGAGAAGCTATCATTTGCCATTCTTAAAGTGTAATTCTAAGCTGAAAAATAAATATGTTAAAGTGACGATATAGAATATAGCTTTCTTCGTGCTCAGTGGGAAAAATTCTTCCCAGTTTAATACTGTGCAATCTTGTTGAAGGTTCAGAGGATGCCTATTGTAACAGAATGGAGAATCAAGTTTAATAGACTTAATATCTTCAGATATTTCAGCAGAAATTGTTTCTTTTTAATGATGAAACCACCATAACCACATCTAATAGCTACATCAATTTCTTCTAACATGAACAAGTGTACTTTTGAAGTCACAACACTCACTTTGTATGTTTTACTAAATATCTGTGCTTGCATTCAATCAGGGTTGTGTTTTTTGAGGTTTTTCATCTTGTGAAGTGGGTTAAGTGGATGCATAGATATGAAGCTAACTGAAAGAGAAAAGCAATGAATTGAAAGCAATATATATGAATATTCCATCCTCATATTATTAAAGGAAAAATATGTCATACACAGTCAGATGAGGGCGGCTAGTAAAGAAAAGATTTACTCAAATGCTTAGAAGGAGTGAAGGTATCTGAGGAAATTAGTAATATTGAAGAAAAAGATGACATACAAAGGAAAAAAAGATGAAAAACTTACAACAGCTTGCAAAGCTATTTTCTGATGAAAATGTCCATCCACAGCATTGAAGATTGAAACTAGATGAGTGAATAGAACATAGCAGAGAGAATAACAGAAAAGTCTACAAATGTCTTGCAAACATTTAAGTGTTCTATATTTTTAGCCAGCTACCTGATTTTTAGTTTCAAAAATAGTGCATTGAATTGTATTGCAATTTATGTCACATGATAAGTGCTACTGCAAGCATAGCATTTGATCACATCAAGTTTCTAGATCATTTTCTTCTCTCTCGTTTGCACTTTAACCTCAAAGAACATGTACTGCTTTCATAATGTATTTTTATTATTTCATTTATCTCAGTTACTTGAATTTTAGACATTTTATAATTTTCCTGTCTCAAATGATTGATCAAAAACTCTTCCAAACAGTTTGACAGGATTTTGAGTAATATATGCTAATGCCATTGTAAAAAGGGAGTGTAGTTAGCTACTTACAAAAGGATGTTCTCATTTCTGATGATAAAGTCAGAGTTGCTGCAATTCATAGCAAAATATATATATATATGTTTAATTATGTTTTTTAGCATGATTTTGATGATTTTGTTCAGTTCATGATGAGTGGACCATGCCACATTTTGCTAATAACTAAAAAAAAAGGAACTGATGCTATTCCTCTCTGGAAAGAACTACGTGAATCACTTGAAGGCACTCCTGATGAGTCTGGAAAGTCAGAAAGGTAACTAACAATGAAAATTGGAATATGTGATTCAGTTACAGTATTTGAAATACACCATGAAAGCAACATTCTTACAGACTCATTCTTATATTCATATGTGCCTGTGTGTGCATAGGGCCCAGGGAGCCGGCAAAGTTCTTTACCTGGTCTTTCAAAGAACCATCACTACACACGCAGTCATAGATCCTTTGGGAACATAGAAACTTCATGATTCTTAGGGAAAGATAATAAGCAAAGGGCACTGATCTCATGCTCTTTCTGAACTAGATTTGAATGGGTTGTCAGTCCAAGGAGAACAGTGCTGTACTTCAGAGTTTGTGTGGTCCGTACAGTTCCACTTCATACTAATTCACCAAGACAAAGTGACTGCCAGTACTGCCAAATGAATGTTGTGCTTTTGTCCATGTTTACTTTTATATATGCTGGGAACCTGTAGGTGTGGCCCAAGTGACACCTGGGGGGACACCTGAAGCATGCTGTGCTCCCTGGCACCGCTCTGTAAAACTGAGCAAACAAGTGGGAGGGTTGTGGTTTTTTTGGTTTTTTTTTTGAGGTACCTAAATATATTGTAAGGATTTGCTGTTCCCAACCAAGGTGTCTTGGAATGTCTGTCTTTCTCTTATGCCAAGTATTTAGCAGAGAATTTTTAATAGGATGTTAGTTGTATACACAGCGCAAGACAATAGAATGTTCACAAAAATACAAATTTGGGATCGAGTTTTATATTACTATTTACAGAAAGTGGCAAAAATTGGCATACTTTGTTCCAAAAAAGAACCTGTCCTAATAATTTATATTTTTGTTGATACCTGCTGAATCCTTTTTTGAGTTGATTTAGTGCAACCAGGGAATATTGTATTTTCTCTGGGTGGCCAAGAATGAGTGTATTTACATTGCTAAATAAACCTTAGAATTACAGGCAAGTAACAATGAAAGAATCTCTGATAAAGAGAATTTTGTAGTGCAGTAGTTCTTAGGACAATGCTTTACATGAATTAAGCACAATCCTTTTTCTGGTCATTCATTATACACTGTACACTTGTCAGTAGTAATTCTGTCTAGTGAAACGGAGAAAATATTCTGAAGAATCTAGAGGGGAATTAGTAAAGCTGCATGACAGATTTCTCTTATAGCATATGTCAATGAACTTTTTGAGAAGTTAAGAAATATTTCTTGTCTCAGAAACATTACTTCAGTTATGAATCTGAATTAAATACAATCTGCATTTGTTTTTCTATTCTTATGTTTCACTAAACTTTAAGAAAGTACGTTTTCATCAAGTCAGCTGTTATCACAATGTCAAAATGCATAAAGGGACTTAAATATGACACAATTTTGTGTCTCATTAGACCAGAAGAAACTCCAGAAACTGAGAGTATATTAAATATGTGTGATGTGCAAAGCAGTATAGAAGATGCCAGCAGGCAACTTGCCTTCTTTTTCCCAAATTTTGGTCAAAAGAAGACAGAGCAAAAATTCGAAAAGACTTTGGCCTTAGTTAGACCTTGTCTCCTAAGGGAAAGACGAGGTAAGTTGTAATAACTTCATTTTCTATCAAGGGCATGAAATGTCTCATTTTGAATTTCAGAAATTCTAACACTACTAATGAAATGTTGCTAGATTATCTTTTCTCCTCAGCTTTAAGTTAACAGTAATCTTTATCACGAAAAAAGCTACATGGCTGATGTGTTTGATATATTTAGAATATAAATGTCAAAACTATTTTGTTCCTTTGGTTGACTTTTCAAGAATATCTTTAGGTTGTATATTTTCAAGAATATCTTTAGGTTATATATCTGGATGAAATTTTTATAGAAAACCTTTCAGACAAGTAACTGCATATTTAAGTACACTACAGGGAAACATAATGTAGTAGTTGATACTATCCTTGCCTTGGCATGTAGATCAATGTCAAGAGTGAAAAAGACCTGACTCAGGGTGTTCTATGCTGCGTACATAGGCCTATACAGATAAGATTTTTACAAATTGGATCAGAAAATCTGCTGCATTAGTATGAAGCTCCATCCAAACAAGTTTACTTTTCTTCTAATTTATATTTGCATTTCTTACTAGAATCTAGCTAGCTCCTTCATTCTAGAATTCTAGAATTTCTGTACTGGAAATAACTTAGAGATTTGAAAGACTACAATTTTGACCTCTCCTTGTGTATTTATTTTCTTGATCACTATAGAGTATGTTGCTTAGAAAAGCCATTTTGCAGTCCACATCAGCTTTGTGAGTGTCCAGGCAACTACTGAAGCCTTCTAGCAGTTTCTTTAAATTAGTTTTCTGCTCTTCAGTTAAGAAATTAATTCATTTGTAAAAATTTAAGATCATTATTGGATAGCCCATAGCCCATGTCATTTCTTCAAAAGTGTTTAATTGATGAATGGATGGCAATTTAGCATTATTTCAATATTTTAAACAGATTCTATTATACAAAGAATAAAGGATGATGGCTTCGAAATAGCAATGCAGAAAGAAATAAACCTATCTGAAGAACAAGCACGTGAATTTTACAAAGAGCATGAAAATGAAGACTACTTCCCTTTCCTGCTAGAGCAAATGACCAAGTAAGGTGAATGAAAAATGAGACTGCAGATCTAGAAATGAGACTGAAATTTTCACAACAAATAATTAACCTGAATATTATAGGGCTGTAAGATACCATCTTATCTGAGAGTTTAGTAAAGCTCAACACAGGATCAGAAAACTGCAGATAATGAGATAATTCCCAAATACAGTACACAGATCAGATTTCTAAAATTTTCTAGTGACTCCATACCTCCATACGTAAGATGTTGAAGTCAGTGGCCAATTCCACTGATCTGGGTGAAAATATTTGAGCTGTGCTCTCGAAGGCTTCATTTAGATTGTTTATAGGAGGACTCTATAGTCTTTATCTATATTGTGTGCTGGATTCCTTGGAGTGGAAAATAAATCATTTGGATATTGTCTTCATGTGAAGTTGGAACATACCTGGGACAAATAAAAAAGTTTAGGAGCTGATCAGTGTTTTTATGTCTAGTAATAAAGACATAGCCCAATTCTGTAACATTATTGGTGTTGTGGTAGCATTGAGTAACTTTGAAATATAAATTAATTTAATCTCCATAAGGTTTTATCAAACTGTAGCTTTTTGAACAGAGATTGATTTTAAAATCCTCCAGTACTAGGGGTCATTTTCCTTGTCTCGACTATATATAATTAAATTCCTTTTACAAATTACAGAGAGTTTAATATTTGATGTTCTTAATGCCAGTTTTCCACTTTACAGTGGTCCAACTCTTGTACTTGCTCTAACGCGAGAAAATGCTGTAGCACACTGGAGAAATTTATTAGGTCCAAAGACTATTGAAGAGGCTAAGAAGGAAAATCCAAACAGGTAATACTTAAATAGTAAACCATCATTCACAGTTTTAATTTACTTTCATATTCTTCAGGTCAATGAATACCACATTCGAACTGGTGTAACTATAGTGCCATCGTCTGGAAGCTGATGTATATTTCTGCAGCTTGTTAAGGTTTTCTTGTAACTATAGCATTGATTTTTTTTCCTTGAAAGAACATCATTATTTTTTAGTCTGAATGCCTGTTTTCTTAGCTAAATTAAAACCTTTCATTGATTATTTATTATTTGTGGCTGAGTTTCTTCTACACATTTTATAAAGGAGCATCTTGGTTTCACCTGCTTGTAGCATTGTCCTAAGAAACTGCTGTGGTATCACAATACTTATTGTTGACAGAAATGCTGTTTCACTAAGCAAGACCTGGTATTATCTTGGAAATATAACAGGATGACAGTTGGGAAGGAAAGTATTCATATTTCATCTGGTTAATTAAAAAGTTGATTGCTCTTTCTGTAGACAGTGAGTGCTTCTTACATCTACAGAGAGATTGTCAAGCACTTCAGTGGCCAGATCAACTTCTATTTATATTTATTGGGTTCAGGTTAGTCATAGCTTAAGCTCAGGATGGCTATTCCTTTACATAATTTCTCTGTTTTCATGCCTCTTAGTTTACGTGCACAGTATGCAGTTGACAACATACCAATTAATCAGCTGCATGGTAGTTCTTCACCTAATGATGCTCAGAAGGAATTAGAATTCTTCTTCCCTCAGGAGCACACTTTGGCTTTGATCAAACCTGATGCTGCTAAGAAGCATAAAGGTAAGTGATCTAGAAGGCATGGGCTATGTCTGCAGATATTATTTATCCAAAATATTAGCAATATACACCACAGTAAATCATGTCAGATGCATTATTTTTATTCTCTGAGATGCTTTTACCATGCAGTGAAATGCTTTTACAGGGCTTGCATAATTCATATTGAGGTCTCAAATATGACATTTCCTTTGCTTAAATAGCCTATAGCTCTTCTTCACAAGAATACTGGTGAATTGAAGTGAGAGAGTTCTCAGCTAAATTAAAATGTTTAAAAGCCAAGAATTTGTCCAAACTATCTGCCCAGCATTTTTTATATAAGAGAGAGGCCTTCTGAAGTCATGCTACTGATTTCAGACAGTTGTCTCTACTGACTCAAAAGGAGCCATTGCTGGATTAGATGCATTCCCATACTTGGCTTAACTTGACATCAGACAAAGGGAATAAGGAGAAAAGGTTAAAGTAAAAAGAACTCTATGAGTTTGGAATCTTACCTAAAATTTTTCTTGCAATTTTTTTTACCCCTGTATTCAGAGCCTCTTGTTGGCATTCTTCTTTTCTCTCCTAACAAGTTTTGTAGTCTTTTTAATTGTTAATTCATTGTTGGCTTTTGTAAGTCTTTCTTCCCCTCTTGTTACAATCCAGATTGATTTTATCAGGCCAGCTGGTGTGTAATGTAGCATTACTACTACATTCCACGTTCTGTCTAATGTCAGAAATAGCAATGAATGCTATTAGTATAGTTTGCAACAGTTTGGGTTTGTCACCTGTATAGAGATAATTTAGTCCAATGACAGTGGTTTATTTTACATTTTAGTTAAAAGTTGTAGTTTGACATTATAAGTAAAATTTTAATAGTTATTCATATTTGTTTAAAAAAAAAAAGAAAACTGATCTAATACTCTCTGAAAAGAAGTATTTTTATTTGCATCTAAACTACTTTAATCAAGAAAGAATGAATTTGCTTGTTATTCTCCTAGATGACATTATGCAAAAAGTTAAAGATGCTGGGTTTACCATCTCAAAGATTAAAGAGGAAGCTTTAACTCGTGAAATGGCTACGAAGTTTTATAAGGATCACGAAGGAAAACCTTTTTTTGAAGAGTTAGTGGCACTTATGACTGAGTAAGTGTCTAGCTATATAGTAATGAGTTATGCAAATACGCATCATAACTTTGAATTTACAGAACCAACAAAACAAGCAACACCAAGGTGCGCTGAGGATTTTACATTCTGTTACTCTTTCTGGCAAGTTTAATGTTTTTTTCAAAGTTTTATGATTACCTTTTAGCATGGAGTGCCCTTCCTTTAAAAGGAAAATTTGCAGTTCTTTCCAAATTTATGGACAGTGACTATTATTTTGGCTTAGTTTCTCAAAGAACTCTTTTTTAATGGAATCCTTGTTCTTCCCATGTGGGACAAATATTTTTCTCATAATATTTTTTGTATAGCTGTTGATAATGATGTGTGTTTTCTTGCTTCAGAAATTATTTGGTAAGAGCATTTTTAGGACAAGAAGTCCAAATTCAAATAGTTGATTATCATAACCTTTGTGATTTTCAAATATAGATATCAGAAATTTTATATTGTCTTAAAACATTCCAGAAGCACATTTTAAAATTTAAACAGTTTAACGTTATTCAGATAGCATAATGCTTAACATAACCCTTCACAGTACCTCTGAAGTTACAGCTAACTCTGCCTCTCAGAATCGCGGAAGAACTTTCATATGTTGATTTTACAGGGGCCCATCAGTGGTAATGGTCTTAACAAAGGAAAATGCTGTGCAAGAATGGAGGCAACTAATGGGTCCAACAGATCCAGAAGTAGCAAAAGAGAGCTCTCCTGAATCAATTCGGGCTCAGTTTGCACAAGATATTTTGTCTAATGCTGTTCATGGATCGTCTACTAGAGAACACGCACTGGAAAGCATTGAGTGTATATTTGGTGAGATTGATATAGATTGAACAATTAAGACACAATCTCTGAAAAGTTGTAGTCAAGTTATTAGATACATTTGTCTACCCAACCACCTGTATTTAGCACATATATGTACAAACCCATTTTCCTCCATACTCTATCAATTTTTTGTTACCAACCAATTTCTATATAGCAGAGCATATTAGTGTAACAAGTAATGCTTGCTAGAAGTCTGATGTTAGTAATGATTTCTTTATATATGCTTGGTAGGTAGTTTTTCTTTTAGCACTTTAACAAAGGTATGCCTTTCCAGTAGTCCAAGAGTCTGAGGTGTTTTTTGTATAGCTACCTTAAAAACAGGGTCAATAAAGAAAGGTCCTGAAAACACTATTAGTGATACATCTGCTGTGATGTAGTTAGAGTCCTTCAGTTCAGGCAGCCTACAAAGGAGAAATGCTATAAGGTAGTGGAGGTGCAGTTACAACATTGGCAGGGGGCAGCAGCAAGTGTGGGAACACTCAAGTGAGAATGGGCCAGGAGCCAAGGATGACTGAAACACAGGGTGTGCCCTCACTGGTGGGAGCCAGGGTCCTAGCAGAACTGGGTAGACAAGTACATTAACAGCCCCAGACAAGGCAAGTTATGAACCAGGTCCAGCACCAATTCAAGGGTCTAGTCAGGAGCAACAGGCAAGGGAGCCAGAGACAGGTACTACAACATAGCTCAGGCAAGGATTAAGCCCAGGTCTGAGCTTAAAGGGGCTCCTTGGCCCATTTGGCATGGGTGTGAATCACAAGAGATTGCTCAGGGCTATTAAGGCCTACTGGCTCCCTCAGGGCCCTTAGAAAAAAATGCATTGCTTGTTTATCCTTGCCCTAAACATCTAATGGTATCTATCACAAGCAGGATAATAGTCTAGATGGCCCTTTCCAGCCCAGTTGCTCAATTCACATATATCAGAAGAAGCAAAATATAAAGTCACCTCTTACGTACAGCTACTCTTGAAATATATATCCTTGCCAAACTAGTGAATTTGTATCCTGTCTCAGTCTAGTCTGGCTGGCTTTCAAGAAGAACACAAATATTCTTCAGTAGCTAATACATTTTAACTTTTACTGCCCAAGCCTGTGGAAGGTTGAGATACTAAAGAATGGTATTCAATTAAAGCAGTTTACGTTACAGCATTGATTAAAAGTGGAAAGTCCAGAATGAATGAGTCTTCTCACACTTCTCTTACTGTTCCTATTGTATTTGATGTGACTAGCTGTTTTAAAGAGCTTCCTGACAAATATTTATGTTGTGATGGGGCATTTGTTATTATAGACATTCCTCTAGCAGAAGTTGGACTGAGCATTCTCCCGGTGGCCCATTTTCACCTACAGCTGCTTTACTGCAATAAACTCTGCTTGAGGCAAGCCTCTAGGATATTTTGATTAGTGCAGAATTTATATGTCACCTCGGTGAGCTGACTTCAGAGAAGCATACCTCAGAATTGCTGTATGTTCTTTGGCTTTTTTTTTTTTTTTTTTACTTCAAAAACCAATTAAAACTGTTCTTCCTGGCATTATTTCAGTGCTCTGTGTCTTTTGGGTGTTGGTATGTTATACCTTAAGCCAAGAAGCAGTCCCAGAAAAGGCCTGAATACAGCAATTTCCGATGCATCAATTCAGTTTATTTCCCAAGATTTTTGTTAAAGTTAGTGGCTTTTCTACCAACAGGGCAAATACAATGTTGAAAGTTTAGATGGGATTGATTTTTGACAGGACAGGAAACGCTGAAACAACAACCTATGTTTATGTCTTACTAGAAGTTCATGAAACTTCTGATGTAAGTTCACAGCCAAATAGTACATGATCTATACGTATCATACACGAGATTTGAATACTGTAGATTACGTAGTGTACTGGTTTTAGAAATTTCAGTTAGCTGTATGGGTACACTAGTTCTGCCTGGTTAACCATGATATAATTGAATATACCAAGTTCTTGTCTTTTTAACTATTGCTCTTCATCCTCTATTACATCACTCTCAAGCATTTTTTTTCTGTTTGGTTGAACTGTTGAAGGACTGCATTTATTTGGGTTCATATATTCATGTGCATCAGTTTTGATCCCTGTTTTGTGCTTGCTTAAAATGATTCAGTAGATTACATTGAAATATTGTGCGATCTGTACCTAATATCTCAATGTAATTTACTGAATGTTAGGTATAGATAGTAAAATATGTTGAACTCAAATTGAAATTTGGGAACATTTAATTTGTTGATGTATATTTGCTTCTCCTAAATATCTTCTTGATCTTAAGGTCTTTTAGCAGCTTTGTAAAAAAGTAATTTAAAATATACATCTCAAAACAATAAAAATAATTCTGTCAGCTGGTGGAGATTCAGATTCATGAAGGTTGTGTCTCTTTGAGATTAAGACTTCTGTAGAGTTATCAAAATGTCAAAAATTCAGAAGCATGTACGTTGAAATACTGACAATATTTTAGCAAATTATTTTATCTCTTTAAAAGTTTAACTCAACATTTAGATGTTGTACACACAATTTAGACTGACATCCACTGTTCTTTAAGTTTTATATTACTGGGACATAGACATGGATGTGATGTTTAAGAGTTTGAGCACTGTGATGAGGTAGACAAGCATTTGCATTTACAGACTCAGAAGGAATGTGTTCCAACATAAACTCCATTGAGTATCACAGATGAAAATCTTCTTGAAATTACCTTTATAGAGCTTCTCTGGCTATAAATCTTACAGAAAGTCTGGCTGTCCTTCTGTCCATCTAAATGCCAGACAGAAAGAGAATGTGACCTCTGTGACCATTTATTTAGAAAATGTTGTGTGGTTCACTGTAGAATTAGGTGTTGCAGAGATGTGATGAAAATTCTTCCAACACTAACAAAAGATAACATAATTTTCTTCAAATTTTTGTCCCAGCAGGAGATAACTGGAACCACAGGGAATGTTTATTTGTATAATAGACCACATATTTCCTTGCTTAGGAACATTAATGAAATCGTAATCTGACAGTAAGATTATTTTAAAGATCTGTTTTACTTTAGAATGATAAATAAGGTAGTTCTAAATTTCAAAATACTGTTAAGAAGAATTAATATGCCTTATAGTAGTGAGAATTTGTACTGCATTACTGCATATAAAATAAGGGAACTGGAAAGAAGGCTTTTTTTCCCCATGAAGAAGATGGAGTTGATCAGCTTGTGGATGTGCACTGCTATAGTGGTTTTCCAATGAAGGAGGTACACGGGCAGGTCAGAACTTGTAAGTATCTATTAGCTTTTTTTTTTTTTTAGTCCTTTGTGACTGAATAATTAGCTTTCTGGTTACCTTGCTTAGAGGATAAATATTGATGTGCTCTGAGTATCTAAAAGCAAAAGTTTTCATCATACTGTAACTAAAAAGAATCAAAATGCCCAGGGTGTTGGTCTATTTGGGACTTCTTTTTATCACTCTGATATATCCGTTAACCTTCTTCTATCTGTAGCACATGACATCTGGCATATAAGGTACATTTATGTTTTGATTTTAGTATTCTTATCTACAGAAGAAGAGTGTGTCCTCCTGTGCAGATGTTTTTCTTTGTGCTTATTGCCATACTGTTTGATACACAAGCCTTTTGACAGTAACAATAGGAGCAAGTCTGATATTAATAGAATAGCTGGACCATCCTGAATTTCCTACATATCTGACAAGCAAGTTTGAAATACTGTTTCACCCTCTAATAAGGCTGGTGTTTAATTTCAGGGAAGTTACAGGAAAAATAGTGGCAGCAGTTGAAATTAAATGTAGTGTTACCACAGAGCCTTGACTAGGACTAATTAGAGGTAATATACCTCTATAGAAATTAAATACTTATTTGCAGGTTCTTGCAAGTTACTGTTTTTTACTATAAATGTAAACAATTTCTAATGTTTGCTGACCCATATTGATGGATTTGTATTTATTTGCATGATTAATTGGAGTTGATATGGTTTACAAGAAAACTTTGGTTGAGGAAATATTTTCAAGTGTGCATTTACATTCAACCACCAAGCACAACCAAAATATGCGGGTCAATTTTGCGTAATTGCAGTAAATATTTTTTCAGTTTTCATTCATTTGGAATCTAGGCTACAATGGCAGAGAACATAATTTAAGAGCTGTTTGAGTATTTTGGACTGGAAAATCTTCTTTTTGTTTGTACAGGAAGTATGTCTCAGTTATATGCAGTGACTGGTCAAAAGTAACAAAATTACAACACTGAACTGAATTAAAGTGACCGGGTCATTTAGGTCCTGTTGGAGGGGAGGTTATGGGTTTTCGTTGTTCTTGGTTTTCTTTTTATTTTTTAAGTCGTGCATAAAAGAGTTCTGATTTGCATTTATGGCGAGTTTCTAAAATAGTGCCAATTATTCACAATTAGAGCAAATATTTTTTCAGGTTTCGTTCTTTTGGAATTGAGGTTAGAACATTCAGTAAAAATATTCAATGGCAGTTCTTACTAAACCGGGTACATGTGTGTGGGAGGTAGCAAGACACTCACTAGAAACATCTGTTCAATGTTCCAGGCCATTTTTATTTTACATGAAAAAAAAATATCAAGCCCCTCAATGGAAGGCAGCTATAATACCGAGAAAAAGCATTTGACACTTCAAGTTTTGGCCTGCTAATTTTTCAGCTGTAAATAGCTACAATAATTACTTTCCTCTCTCAATAGACACTGTTTGTCCACTCTGCTAAATCTAGGTTTTGTGACTCTGGTGCCAGGGTGCAGTAACATGGCAATGACTACATATGGCCATGGTTGTGCACTAGGAGAGCCAAGCCTGACTTTTTGCCACATGTGAAGGAGCAGAAGTGGTGAGCTGGCCATGTGGGAGTGGAGGAGGATGCACTTGCCTGCTTGAACAGCCCTTGCTGCTCCAATACCTGCTTCGCACCTTTGTAAGGGAATGGCAGCAGGCTGGAGGACAGAGATGGTCTGGATTTGGATTCAGCCAGCATTTGATGTCACAGTGAATTAGTAAGTGTAAGAGATTTTCAAAATGGAGTGAATTATATTAGTACTGAATTGGTTTGATTCATGGCTCCATAAAAGAAATAGAGAAAATTATTTTGGGGGAACACACTACCTTAATAATCCATTTCCCCTGTTCGCACATCTGTTCTTTATATTGTGCTATCTCCTGTTTTTTGTTGTATTGCCTTTCCATCTTCAGTATTTTTACCACACCAGAATGAAAGTCAACCTAAGTCAGCATACATAAATATGTCAAGGAATTTGGAAATACTGGGTTTGGTGCATCAAAGTTTATACCAGCATAATGAAGCACTTAGTGTAATGATGGTAGCTTACAAAAGGAATGGTGAAAATTCTCTGTAGAAAATAATTTTTGCATTTTACTTCTGTGATATCAAAAAATGAAGAAGGTTTTATTTTAACAGTAGAAAAAATAGTGTGCAAAGTTGCTATGAAGTCTAGCTAGCTGTTCCAAAAGGTTCATTCAATGACCACGCTGGGCTATGTTCACAATAAAACTAGTCAAAGTGAAATATCATGACTTTTGTATTTGTTATTTCAACATCACATTGATAGGACTGTCATTCAGTTTTAATGGATATCCTTATACATAATTATTTGGTACTTTAAACTGGCATCAATATTGTTGTTGATCAAAGCTTAAGAACTCCTGCTACAGCATAAAAATTATTTTAGAAACTTTCCAATCATACTTATCTTTTAGATCATGCTTACTTAAGTTATCATTTTCAAACTTACCTAATTTAGTCAACTGCAGTGAAATTCTGTCTCCTTTGATTTCAGTTTCAGCTTTTCCATTTCATCACACAGGATTAAGATTACACCTGTAGTCTGTAATTAGGCACCAAAGTTTGTGGTCTGTTTTTTTAGACATGTCAAACACACACAGTTCTCACTGAAGTCAATGGATGCAGCATATGCTCAGCATTTCTGGCATCTGGATTGAATTTTGGATCCAATTCTGCAGATGTTCTGTAGAGATAAATTTCTGCATCTGCCCAGAATTAGCAGGAAGGACATACATACAAATGCTGACCTTCGCATATTTTAGCTGACAGTTCAAAACTCAACCAATGACCATGAAAGCTGCATTTGTTTTCCCTGAACTACCCTGCATTCTGTTTTTCAATTTCTCAATTTTTCTCTACCACTTCTGCCCTTCTGTTTTAAGCATTTTAACTTGCAATTTATGTCTTTGGCCTGTGTTTAGCATATTGCCAAATGTGTTACTGCTACTACCAGAATCACTCTGGCATATTCTGTTTTAAAATTCATGTATGCAAATTTCATTGGAAATCTTGTAATAACATATAGATCAATATATTGGCGTGATCAGCTTTAACTCTTTTTTTTTTTTCCTGATGTAGACCATCTCTACATTATAAACTGCAGGTTTGCTTTATAGATATTAGAAACATCATGTCTAGACCTTAGTGTTGCTGTAGTAATTCTTGAAGGTCTTTAAGACATTTATCATGAGTTCTTATGATGTCGATGAGGGAAATCTCCTTATTTGTTAATGGAAATCTGACTGTGCTAGCTGTACTGCCTTCTCCAGGTAGAGCCTGGACAGGAACAGCATAAATGCCATCTTGGAATATGCCAGTTAGGCTTATATGACCTTTGCTATTTTAGTAGCTCACACAGCTTAAAAAGGGCAGTAAATCTTAGTACATAATTAGTAGCATCTGCTTTGCCTGTGACATATTGCAGGGGGAATGTTACCTTATGATCAGCAAAACTGCAGCTAGACAGTTGTTTTGAGAAGTTCATTAACAGGAACAAGCCATCTTATTTATTTATCTATTTATTTATTTGTGTATTTGGTATCAGAGCAAGATTTAGAAATATGATATCAAATGATAAAAAATGATCCAAGTGAACATGGAGCCACACGAAGCCTTATCTTTTCTTTAATACTGTACAGTAGCTGTGAGTTTTGTTTAGAATAATGCTTCTCTTCCAGTTTTTGTAACAAAGCTATATTACAGCAAAAATATGTTATTTTAAAGAATTTTGCAGATCTGCTTCACTTTAATCTGTCCTTTTAAAAAATACTGATTTTCCAATTAGATGTTTAAATATATTTGAAATTATAACAACAGAAGCCAGCCTGAAGTACAATAAAAAATTAGTTTGCTTTCAATGCATTTTTGCTACACAAACTCACAAATTCAAATGCTAACAGTGTGAGCATATTTCTGGCACACACATAAAAAAATAAAATCACATAATGCATACCCAGATGCTTATTGGTAAGCTATGCTTTTGAATGCTCTGAACAAGGGCCGTGATTCCAAGTAGCAGATAGATTCAGCTCCGGCAGCTGGAGTAGTTACTGCACCAGCTCTCTGCCTTAAGTTACCATCTCTCTACTGCTCCTCGGTTGCCATGGTCCCCAACTCACCAGGCTAACCCAGACTAACTCTCCAGCTAACACAGCCGGCTGCCACGAGTACTTTCTGAGCAGAGAAGAGGGGCACCACACAGCTCTCCCAGCCTCTGGAGGGTAACAGGGCAGGCAACCAGGACACGGGGATAAAACTTCTAGCAGCCAAGGTAGAGCTATCTAGAATTGCAAATCAGAACCCCAAGGTAAACCTCAGTCAGCCTGAATATGCCTACCACTTATTAGTGCAAACCTATGCTCTATGGCTTGCAGTGGCTTGAAAGGAAAAGTGAACCTTTAAAAGTAAAGTGCAGCAAAAATGTCTATGCAGAAACTGCAGTGAGTTTTTAAGTCGATGAGTTCTGGATTAATAAAACATGCCAGTCAAGCCAGATTGTGACCCTCATCATGCAAGAAAAGTCTTTTGGAAACGTCACACTCATACTTTTTTAGCATTGGCTTCTTTCTGGCCATTTCTCGGTTTAGTGGCCTTTTTGGGGCCACTGACCAGTGGGTTGGTGTTCTTGGTTGATGGTTTTGGGGCCCCGCTCCGACCACTGCGCCCTGCATTTTGGTTCTTACTGCGGGCCATTCGCAGCTTTTGTTCTTGCAGCCTCTGTTCCCATCTCTGCGGAAGGGCAGAAAAAGAGGATGAGTTAGACAAAGACATTGCCATACATAATTGCATCTTAAAACTGTCCAGCACCATTGATACCAGTGCTGGTCTTAACATTTTTGTGCTCTATTCTGCAGAGCCATTGATCTCAGTATGTTATAGCTGGCTGTAGTGGGAACCTGACATATTCTTGGGTGGGGGAATTTCTACAATATCAGCTGATGAAAATGAAAACTGCACATCTTGGCTGCATGCTGCATGTGAGCGTGCTTCTCATGCCTTTCCAGAAATCCAGGGAAGTGGGCATCCTGCCATCAAAAAGACAGGATCTGCTCCCAGGGACTCATTTTGCAAAACCATTCTTTGTTGTCTTATTGAAGGTGCTACTTGAGTTTTCCTATGAAAAGTCCGCAATTGTGAATAATGTATCTGCAGCTTTACTCAGTAGCATCCCTGAGAAATTTTGGAAAGCAGTTAGATCAATGAGCCCACCAGACTACCAAACCCCAAAGTGCAGTGGCTAGAAAACAGGTTTTTGAAGAGAGGTTAAGTGGTTAGATGGTCCAAAATATGAAGAGATCCACAACAGTGTGGCAGAGATTGCAGTCTTTCACCTTTAGGAAGAGAAGCACTTGTTTTAAGGATAGTGAGGTAGATAGTAGAAGCTGGAGGGGGTCTCACTTTCCCCTCTAATAATGAACTTTCTTGTCTGAAACAAAGATAGGGGCTTTGCCCAGTGATCAGAGGAAGAGAAAAATGCTCTGCAGCTTTCCTGTTTAGTTTCTCTGCATTGACCTTGTTGCTACTCAGACTCTTGGCCTGGCTAGAGAAGAGACCGGCCATGCTGTGGTTATGTTAACAGATGTGTAGCAGTCTTATGTGGTCCACAGACCGCTAAAAACATTCACTTTAAGCTGTAACTCAAGATAAATGCTGGATGCAAGTCTCCAGAGACAAAAGATGCAAGTCTTTAGAATGAAAGATTGCAACACCTAGCTCCGTGGTGGCTATATTCATGTAGTCAGGGTCATTATACACAACTTTATAAAACAAAAACTATCAGCCAGCATTTAGGTGTGTCCCACTCAGACATGTTTAAATGAGGATTTAATTTATGAAGCTATTAGTATCAGAAGGAAAGATATATGCTTTGAGAAGTAGTTTGTTTTGCAGTCGTGCGTCTATTTTGACTGTCTGGAAATGAATGTCCAATCAGGTTTCAGGACACAATTGGAAATGAAAAAACAGTGTGAGGAGCCCACTAAAACACACTGTCTGCCAGCAACAGGCCATTAAGTTTACAGCTAACGGACTTCAGGAGTCCAAGTCATGTGTCAGTATTCTCCTAAATCCCATCTGGTATCACCTGCAATTGCAATATATTTATTTTTTTTAAAATTAAAGCACAATTTCTTTTTCACACATAGGTTTTACATGAGTAAATGAGGAGAAAGGGGGAATGATAAAAGCATCATACGGTTTCCTGCAAGAAGTTGCTCTGCAATCTAAAAGCTCCTACTGAAGTAAACATGTAACCTTTTTTCTCCTAACATCTATCCATGGGCCATAATTAAAGTCTGTATACCTACATATCTTTAATGCTCTGAAAACTTTTCTGAATCACAGAAATAACTTTCTTTCATCTCTAAAAGTGTGAGGAACCCCTTCTTTCCATTATAAAGAGTTTACAAGCAGGGAGTGATAGCAAGTGAGGGCATCTGCTGCCTCTGCCTCCCAGGTCGCTGTACTATAGATTTTTCCCTCCATATTCCTTGAAAACAGTGAGAGGGTGCTCAATACCTTCAGTGGGTCTTCAGTTGGAAATAGCTGGTGAGAAGTCTGTGTCTCAGGCCTGCAGTCTTTAATGCAGCAAAGCCCATTTATCAGGTGCAGTGGATCTTAACTACTCTTCTTACATAGTGTGTACTATATATTCATCTGCATATCACCTGGCAGTTACTTCACTTAGCAGTGATTATAAAGGAAAGTCCTAGCATAATTATTGTAATGAGAGCTCACACAAAGATCATCCAACATACTACTTAGGGATAGTTTGCAAATAAAATAGAAATAAAATGTTAGAGACTCTAAAATAAAAGACTAAATTTTTCTCATTTTCACTTACGTTTATATGTAAGTATGCATAGAAAAATAGCCTGACTTTTGGAGGTATTAAAATGTTGAAGTGAAAGTAATAATACCCAGAAGTGTTCTACATATCTGAATGTCAAGCAAGATATTCAATGACAGAAAATGCACAAAGATGTTTAACTTTTTATGAAGAATATCAGCATTCTTTTCTTTGATTATATTTACCTTAAATCTTTTGTTTAGTTGATCTTTCCATTTTTCAACTAGACATCCATCAAGAAGCATCAACCTGAAAATTAAGAAATAATACATGTTACATAGAGTTCTGGTTTTGATTCCCAAGATGTCATTCCAGATGAATTTGCACTGGTTGAGGTTGAAACAAACCATTGGATACTGGTACTGATATAGGAAGATGGTCAGAAACATATTTCAGACTTTCAAGAAACAAACAATCAAAAAAAAACCCACCATAAAAGCCATCACTTTCCTTCAGATTTTATGGCCAAAACTACAGCACATAAGTAGTACCGAGAAAACATTTAGAGCCCTCTGTCTTCACCTGCAACTATTCAGTGATGGAAAATTGTCCTGTCTTGATTGCTGTTAGCAAAAAGTGATGAGTTGGGTAACATCTCGTGAAACTGTTTAAATGTCTTTCACATAGATTTCTGCTTATGTCCACTATATATGTTTGTGTTCGTGTGTGTGTGTGTAGAAGAGCAGTTTAAATGAATGCATTTGACTTCTGAGTTGGAAAAAAGCTACGTTTATATGCACCACTTCATACAGCTCCTCTGACAAATGGTAACATTACATAACCACTTATAATTGTCTCCATTAATACTTACAAATACACTAGGATGGTATTATGTATTTGCTACTCATAGCTACTTAATGAGTGTTTTAAAGTGAATTTGGAACATGTATGAGTGTTGCTATTTGTCTAGCAATGAATTCTGGCCAGTTCCTGTATAAAATACTGAGTCTAGATATTATGAAGTGAAGGAAACCAAAGTGTAATTATTAAATAGTATATGCCTTAAAAAGCTTCTGAAGTAGTTTATTCTAAAGCACACCTTCTAAGTCCTAAGCTTGAAACAACTATTTTGTAGAAGAGGGCTGCTGCTGCAGTATCTGTACCTTCTCTACTGCTAATTTTTGTTTGTTTGTTTTGAGATACTGGGCCTTAATATGCCATTGTACAGCATTTTGCTGGTGGGTGAGGTTAACACAGCGCAGTGGGGCCTGACTCCCCAGTGTCCATGAGCAATGATGTCACTCATGGCAGTTCAACAGGAGTACGAAATGCTCCCACGCATAGCCACTAGTCACTGTGCATCCACTTTGCCCGAACACGAACGGGCCACAGTGAGCACAAGCCCTGGAGAACCAAGACCGACATGATCCACATCACCTCTTTGTTTCAAGGAGAGGTTGGAGAATTAATGTACAGGATTGAAGGCATGGCCACAGCACGATGAATGAAACTGTGATATGATGTACACCTGATGCAGCTCCTGCTCAGGTCAAGTTATCGAGTGAAATCCTATTCCTACTGATGGGAAAGGGGTGTTTTGCTATTGACTTTGGGAAGGCTGCAGCTTCCACCCGTTTTGCCTCTGACATGTTTTTAAAAAGCTACTGTAACTCAAAACCTTCCGTTTACATACCACTGAGTTCAACAGGAAACACATATAATAGCTTATGTTTCTTTTGCAAATCCATATAAAATTAAAAACCTCAGTGACCTTGAAAAACCATCACAAAATATTTAGAGATCGGTGTGTTTTCTCCATAGTAGGGGAGAAGCTGATTGGGATCTTTCACTTCTGAAATCTCTTCCCTCTAAGAACCTCCTGAGGGTCTGCTCTGGCAAAGCTCTGCAGCTTAGAGCTCCTCAACAGGTATCTTGGTCATACTTTTTCTGCCTGACCCAGGACATCTCTCTCTAACATAGCCAACGCAAGTAGAGGGCTCTAAATTAATCTCTGTGAAATACTTCCAGATCTGGAGGGCCAAGGTGCTATGTGATAATAAAATACTCATAATAATAAAATGTTTGTGAGCCCATTAGCTCACAAAAAAAAAGTTATGGTAATACAGTATGAGATGACAACTGTTAGAAATACCTGTAAAAGACTTTTAAAATATCATGACTGAAAATATGGATATGGCCCATCAAGCTCTGCATGCAAAAGTTTTATGATACTTAGAGCTGCACATATTCCATTATCAGTCATATGCAAAAATAGCTTGCACATTTTACAAAAAACCTTACCTCCAACCCACAGCACGGAAACCCAGGTACCTATCACACCACAACCTGTCCTGTTGGGATTTGTTGCTACTGGTACCCTTGGGGTGCTAATGGGGATGGGATGTCGCCTTCTGCCTCAAGAACCCAGAAAGAAAAGCATCCTGCGGTGCATCACTCCCTCTGCTCCAGACCAGCATGCTGGATTTCCTTCCATGCCTGGGGCTAGGCTGACTGCCAGAGGCAAGGTCTGGTAAAGTTAGTTTTGTTTTGTCTTTTAATCTTACAGCAGAACTGGCAAGCTGCACTGAGAGTATTTACTTTTCATCTGCCATCCAGGCAGCAGAGCTCCAGTGGCTGCAGCTTTGGCTGGTCCCAGTGCGGTTGTGGGATCAGAAACATCTCACTGATGGCATTGGTCCGAAGTATGGATAGGCCAGCAGAGAAGGCCTGGCCCTGACTGCAGCTGCTCTGTGGGCTCCCTCAGCTCCTGTCCCCTCCCCTGGGGCTAGTAAGGCAGAACTCTGCTTTCCCTTGAGCCACCGCATGGTACTACCAGCACAGACCACCGGGCTCATACCGTATGAAGCATCTCACACCGGTGGCCGGCGGTCCTAAAACATCCTGCCAAACAGCTGGAGGTGCCTCAAGCAGCATGCCACCAGCATCAAACAGTACCGGGGGTTGTGCTCCATCTGTGAGCCAGGTTTTGTAACGCTGCGCTGTGCACTAGAGCTGAGATTAACTACATGGAAAAAGTTAATCACAAAGGTAATTGAAACATGTAGGTATAATATTAACTATAGGCTTGCCAAACAGGCTCATGACCATGAAAGGGAGCTGTGCTGTCCCTCCTTCCCTCCCACCACAACCAGCAATAACACCTTTCTGAACTGCACAGCGTGTGCTCACCTCGAGCGCCACTCATAGCACATGATGAGGACATCCTGCTTCGGCTGCAGAGGTGGGCACTGGCAAGAGGAATTGGTAAGAAGAGGCACTTGGGACAGAGGAATCGGCATCGAAGACTTCAGAATGTCTTTTACTTCAACCACAGTTGTTATCTCATTGCAGTTCCCCTTTTCCACGCTTTTTACTTTAGCATGAATGACTGCAATTAGAAAAAAAGTGGCATAAGAACAACAAACAGTCTCAGAAACTTAAACACAACCTAAAATTAAATAAAACATATTAAATTGAAAGCTGTTGTTTTGGCTGTGAAACCAGAACTACTTCTCCATGTGTGGGCACATACAGTGGCTTAGAATAACAGAGGCCTGATCCCAATTTGGTTTTCAGCAGGACTGTTGACAACTGTGAAATTAAACATGTGCTTAAATCCCTGCCAGATCAGGCCAAGCAATCTAGACGGGAATCACACGCACAAACAGCTCCTTTGACTCAGCCATGAACAACCCCTCGCATAAATCAGAGCTGTTCTATATCCACGTGTTGCTACTGCCAATTAAGAGATGAATAATTTACCTCACAGACAGTTAACCTGAATCCAGCCTTTGCAATAGCAAAGTCATTTCAGTGCAGGTTGCATCCAGGAACTCAAGTCTTCTCTTGAATGTAAGGAAGAAAGGAGGGTTTGAAACACGTACTAAAAAGCAATGAGGCTTGGATTTTCTGTGATGCACCCAGTTGACACTTTTTAAAATTCTTTTACATCCAGATATGTATCAGTAGTAAGATTCTCATATAAAATACACTCTGAAGAGGGTTCTTCTCATTCTGAACACATGAGCATTCACATTTTTATCTTTTATTGAAGAATCTGCATGTCCACAAGAAGAAAGTCTGCAGATTGCTCTGCGGATGACACCTGACTGACTGTGTGACTCCCTGAGCACCCTGGGGGTATTGTCCACTGTCCTGAAGTGTGCACCAGGTCAGAGAAATGAAGAAAAAATTTTACATGAGGGACTTTGTCTCTAGGAAATTTCAAAATAAGAAGGGTCCTATTATCAGTCACAAAATTCTGTGAAAGAAGAAAGAGAATTTCAGTTTTAGAGACTCACCATCCATTTTCAAGCCTGGTTAAAGCCAAATAGTATTTCAGCTCCTGCATAACATGCACTTTTTGTTTTGTTTTTTTAAATGTTTACCCATAATATTTACAAGAAATTTAGGTGGAATTTTCTTTTCAGCAGTGAATGCCAGTGTTGGCCTTGCACTGTTAGCATAAAAGATATTTGATGCAGGGAGTGATTTATGAAAACATTTTAAAATTATACCTAAGGGTGTAGCTATGGGCTAGTAATCAGCTCTGATGCTCTCAGTTTTGACAACTAAAAGAAGTTCTGACCAGACAGAAATACAATTTGGCTATATATATTACCTTAAAGGATTTCAGGAAACTTTGGTTTTTATTTGCAGCTTGTTCTCCCTTGTCCTGTTTCTCAATCCCTTTTCAATGCGAACGTCTAATTATTTTAGTGGAGGCTGAATAAAAATCTACCAGTCAAAACCAAAATCTTGATTTTGCAAATTCAACAGAATGAAATCCTTCAATCTTTTCTAAATTTTGAATCCCAACACTCCGCTGAAGTCACTGGAATCAGAATTTGTGTGGCTAACACCTGCATTTCATTTCTGAACAGTCATCTTATAGCACTTCTTACTCATGTATTTCAGACAGGTGGGGAAGTTCATTGTCCCACCTGAACACATCCGTATGACATACTGAAAAGGACTAAGGAATTACATAAAAAGAACATATCTCATAAATGTACCAAAATGCCATGACAAGAAAGTATATAATCTCCTTTCTAAGTTAAATGCTCAGTTTGCCTAGTCCCACCAAACTGACTTGGATTTTTTTTCCAGGTACTAATAAAGAAGCAAATAACTACAAACTTACTTTCATTTGATATCAGACAAACAGGAATTGACTGGGTATAATATTCCTATTGCAAAAGAATTGAGTACTTCCCTTGAAGAAACAGCTTCTCTCTGAGAAAAAGCCCATAAAATGCAAAAGACCGTGATATTGCATGTTAAATTAATGGTTAATAGGGATTTTTCTATTGACATTGCAGATATTTAATCCGGTGTTTATTGGATGTTAGCTAGCATTCTTCCTGACTCCTACCATCAGAAAACCCAGCAGTGGGGATGGGAGGGTAGGGAGGACAGGATGAATACTTACCTGTATCGCCAACATATCTTGCAACATAAAAAGCTATTGTCATGCAACATAAAAACTATTGGCCAACTCCTTGCCAGGCTGGTGCCAATTGTCCCTGAATTCGATTAATCTGTGACAGTTTCCCACCAGCCAAAGCTCTGGTGGTGAGTGAAAGGATATACAAATTTGTAAATCACAAAGTTTTACCTTGCTTTGGTCTCATTCACATTTACAAGCTTTATTTAGGTGATAAATCTCTGTTTATTCCACCTGCTGGACAAAAACAGGAGCTGGCAAGAGCACGTTGCCAGACTCATGTTAGATGCAGCTGCGCTTGCTAGACAGACGAGTACAGTAGCAAGCACAGTTTCTGCAGGACGACCTGTTGATCCCAGTGCACACTACTGATATTTCCCTCGGAAAAACGCTACGTGCTTGGGTTCAGAAGGGGAAGCCCAGGCACCCTTGAGTTTTCGGATGGGACCTGGCAGAGGGGGTAAGCATGTAGCGGGCTGCAGAGGGGGCAAAAGGAAGAGGGGAAAACCCTCCCAGACTTACTGTAGCTGTAGTTCTTGGCCAGGTAGGTCGCCAGCGTGGGCTTTGTCTTTTTGCACCTGCATCGCTCTTCGGAGGAAGAGAAGGGGAAGCGGTTAAGGGGTGCAGGAGCGGGGCTGGCAGTGGGGAGGGGGACATGGGGAGGCCCCCTAGGCTCACCCTGGCCTCGGCTCCTGCACTCGGGCTGCGGGGGTCCGTCGGGCACCAGCACGCCCTGCGTGAAATCCGTCCACTTCCCATCTGCAAACAGAGGGCAGCGGAGCCATGGCTCGGGGGGATGCTCGGGGGACATGCTCGGGGGGCACTGGCGGGGGAGGGGGTGGCTCACCCTCGGGCAGGTCGGTGACGATGGCCTCGGGGGAGATGCAGACACCTCGGTCGTAGACGGGGAGGTCGTCGCAGGCCAGGCTGTCGGGCCAGCTGTGGTTGTAGCGGCGCATGATGGGCTCGCAGCCGTCGCGGGCGCGCTGGCAGACGGAGCGGCAGGGCTTGATGGGGTCGTAGAGGAACTCCAGCGTGCAGATGGGGGCGTACATGGCGCAGAGGAAGAAGGGGAGGACCGGGCTGCAGCCGGTGCCCACCAGCTCCTCGTACTGCTCGATGGCCAGGACGGCGTTCTCCTGGGTGCTGTGGTGGAGGTGGTTGGGCATGCGGGTGATGTTCCAGGGCATGGGGCGGCACATGGGGATGCGCACTGCCTCGCACGGCGCGCCCTGCGCCCGCGGGCTCACCCGCAGCCACAGGGACACCGCCACCAAGGCGCGCAGCATCCTCCCCCCCCTCCTCCTCTTCCTTTTCTTCTTCCTCCTCCTCCTCCTCCTCCTCCTCCTCCTCCTCCTCCTCCTCCTCCTCCTCGGCCACCGCCTCCCCGCGGGTCGCGGCGGCCGACGGGCGCAGAGCGGCGCTGACTGCCGGCACCCGACTGCGCTCGGCCATGGAAATCGCGGCACGGGCTTTATACCGGTGGCACGCGTGACGTGGGACCCGGGGGAGGCCCGGGGGGGACCCGGGGGGGGGGACCCGTGTGCGTGTGCGGGCACCGTGACATCAGCGCCACCCGCCCGGAGCATCGGCGGCAGCACCGCGCTCCTCGGGGGGGGGGCGGGGGGCAAAGCAAAGCAAAGGCATTTTTTTTTTTTTGGGGGGGGGGGGGTCGTGGGCCGGACCCCATCTCCTGGGGGGCTGATCCTGCCTTCCCCCAAAAGACATGGCGCAGAAACTTTATATATATATATATATATAATTATTATTAATTTTTTTCTTTGGACAGACGCGGTGCTAGCTGCCGTCTAGGGGGTTGTGGGGGTAGCCCCGGGATTGGGCACGCGGGGGGGAGGAGGGGGATAGTGTTCACTTTTTGTTCTCTTTACTCGGGATGGGGGCCAGCCGCCCCCATCTCCCTTCTATGTCGTCGAGAAGTGACTCGCCCCCTGCCCCCCGTCTCCCCGGGGTGACGGAGCCGTGTTGTGAGGGGGGCCTGGGGGCAGCGGGGAGAGATGCTGGCGCTTGGTCTCCCACGACGGCAGGTGCCACCTCGGCCGCCAGCAGGCGATGTTGAGGAAGGGGGGAGGAATAATTTTGGGAAGGGGGGGTGGTAGGCTGCAGCCATGCGGGTTTGGAGGCGGGCCGCCCCCGCCCCTCCTCGCGCCCGCCCCCCTCCTTCAACTCCCCCCCCCGCCGTTCCCGCGGCGGCGGAGCCATGGCGCTTCCCGTGCCGGTGACGGTGCTGGTGCTAGTGCTGGGGGGGCTCCTGGCGGGCGGCGGGGCCGGGGCCGGGCCGTGCCAGGCGCCGGGGCAGTGGGAAGGGCGCACCGTGTTCTACCGGCACGGCACGGGCCGCATCACCAGGGCGGCCGTCTCCTACGACGGCCCCAACCAGCGCCTCCGCATCCTGGAGGAGAGGAAGGCGCTCATCCCCTGCAAGAAGTAGGTGGTCAGAGGGGTGGGAGCGGGTGGCCCCTGGGCAGGGGGAAGGGGGACGCTGCACCCTCCCGAGGCTCGGGGCGATGCGGGGATGCCGGGGGGGCGGCCCCGGGGGGCGGCATGGCCGCGGCAGAACGGGGGAGCGAGGGAGCTGCCGCCCTGCGCTGGGCAGGAGAGAGCCCGGCACCCGCACGGCTGGCGTCTGGGGAGGTACAGGCTGGCAGCAGGCCTGCAGCCTGCCTGCTGCACAGATGCTGCTCTCCACAGCTGCTTTCTTCCCCTCCTCCCCCTCGTCCCCCTCCTCCCCCTCGTCCCTCCTCCTCCTCCTCCTCCTCCTCCTCCTCCTCCTCCTCCTCCTCCTCCTCCTCCTCCTCCTCCTCCTCCTCCTCCTCCTTCTCCTTCTCCTTCTCCTTCTTTTATTATTATTATTAATATTATTATTATTATTATTATTACTTGAAATGAAGCAGAAAAAATAAAATATATCCCCAAAATGCACAGTAAAATGTGGAAAGATCACCCTCAGATCCATGAATAATGTCGGGAGGGGGGGTAGTTCTAGCTCAGTAATTTGCTGACAAGTTTGAGTCATGTTTTTCTCTGGTCATTCCCTGTTCCTACAAATGCTAAGTCAGCACAGCGAGGGCACCTCCGTTACCTGTGGCACAGGGGCTCACCCATGTTACACAGGGGCTCGCCCACGTTGCTCAGGGGCTCACCCACGTTGTACAAGGGCTTGCCCATGTTGCACAGGGGCTCAATCACGCTGCGCAGGCTGCCCAGCGCCAGAAGACCTCACTGTTCATAGCTAGTGCTGATTGTGTCTACTAACACAACAGAATCACTCCTTCATCTTGCATTTCTTGATTCGATGGAAAATAAGTGCAGGAAAACGCCGGCTGAAGAAGGGTCTGTGTCTCCCCAGCCTGCCAAGCCCAGGCCCTGGCAAGAAGATGCGATCCGGCCAGCGAGGCCTACGGAGGTGCCGAGTGTCAGTCACGCATAGACACCACGTCGAGACATACCTGCTGCTGTGAGGCAGCCACTCCGCCTCTCCCACCTAAAAATTGCTCAAATAATAGTGCATCATAACTGGGGATGAGTAAACTAAGGTGAAGACCAATCTAGAAATGCTGTGTCATCCAGCCCAAAAGTTCTCTGCTATTGAGAGATCAATACTCCTTTTTGCTCCTGACTTAGTTCCTGCCAATAATCGACTCCTTGCTAACATCATATAGTCAGTGTTTTAATCTTTCTGAAGCATGTGCTCCCCCTCAGTCCTTTCTCCGACAGTCTCAAAACAGGCTCTAGAAACAGTTTTATATGAGTCCTGTGGTAAAGGTTCACTTCCCCTCATTGTGATTTTTTGTTTTTCTTTATTACTATTTTAAATAGGAGCCATATGAAGAATGTTACAGGTAACCTACGGTGGTTTGTTGGTGGTATGCTAACATACAAAATACAGTCTGATGTTGCCCATGCTCATAGTCTCTTTCTTTGAGAAGTCCCGGGTTGATCTGCACATTTGACAAGTGTAAAACTGCTCTACAAAGCCCAATGCAACTCTTTTCTAGCTCCTAAGCTGTACTGAGCTCATTTCTTTAAGCATATGTTTGCTTTATTTGAAGACTTTATTTTAAGATTGAACAATTATTTTACATTTTCCACCCAGGGTCAGATTTTGGCTTTTGCCAAGATCTGCTCTTTTTACGTTTTTGGTAAATATTTTCTCTGGACTCAGTTCTGTCTGGGCTGATAGTGCTAGAGAGAGGCACAGTGTGGGCAGGTGCACTGGATGCGTCCTGCTGTTGGTTTTGCCTGCATTAATTTTTTGTTGTAGACAATTTCTGACCTCAGGCATCCCAGCTGTTCCTGGGCTGACCGTGTTTTCTGCCATCCAAGACCGGAGGGTGGTTTTGTTATGAGAGCAGCTTGTGTCTGCTAAGGGTGTGACCCAGCTTCCATTGAAGTCAACGGAAGGACTCCCATTGATTTCAGTGTGTGCTGGATCAGGTCTGGGGCTGTGATCACGACTTCATTTCACATTGGACACAGTGAGTCATAAACTGAAGCCTTCAGAAGTTAAAGGCAAGGGGATTTATCCTGCCTTTTAAGAAAAAACCTCTCTTCCACTCTGCTTTGACGTTGGCAAGAAAAGGATAATTACGCTGGGCAGTGACTACAAAAGCAGCAAGAAAAATAGTGCTATCTTGGTCTCAGGGGGAATTTCAGTCTAAATTCTCACAAACAGACGCATTTGCTCCTATCAGATGTAACTTCAGTGTTGGCCAAAGACCAAATTTTTATAGAAAGCATTTTCTGAATCTTACAAATGTGGGCCGTAATCAGACACAGCCTCATTGAAGTTGGTTGACTGAGGTTAATCAGGGACACAAAGATCTGCCTGTATGAAGTGGCTTGCAGGCTCCTAACCACAAGAAAACTGAAAACGTTCAGTTTTCTTTGTAGGTATATGTTTCTAATTCATGTCATTTGCTGTGTGGCATTTTCATACCTACATCTACACGGTGTTTTGATTAAACTCCTGAAAGTAACCGTAAGGTAGATCGCCCACCACTGCTTCATTAACATCACTTCTTTACTCACCAGTCATCACATGGGCACCTGAGATCCCGTTGCTCTGTTGGTAAAGGCTGTCCTCTCCCCATCCGGCCAGCTGCAGCCTTGTCACCACCCATCTGAACAGCCACCATCCTCATGGGAGAACACAGCGATGAAAGACATTGCCAATGGCATGAGTCTTTGTGGGTAACACTGCTAACTGCTTGTGCTTCTTAGAGCGAAAAAAACTACTGACTGTGATCTTAGGCTGAGATTTTTATAGGAGAACCCATTCTGGTTGGATTCATTTCTAAATTTTCTTTTTCACTTCTTTTACAGCACCAGCCTTAGCTACACTCTGCATCTCTCTATTCACCTTACATTTTCTCCAGTGTACCTTGCCCTACTACTTCTTTCCCCTTTATGATCAAAATTTGGGGCATAGACGAGGAGAGCAGGGACAGTCTTCTCTTCTGGTTTTCTGAAGCACCCAGCAGGAAAAAAGAAAAGAAAACAAATGGAGATTTTATTGAGCAGAAATTGCCTTTTCCTGTTTGGAAGAGGTCATGCCAGTTGGGTTATTATATGTGATGTGATATGAGAGTACTCGGAACAGATCTGTAGAACTCTTAGGGCAGAGCTGTGTAACATTACCCGTTAAACACAGGAGGTGTTTTTTAATCCTTTATTTCCTACTGCATGGAGTTGCTTCCTCATGTGTCCTCTGTGTGTCAATCTTTCCTTGCTCCTGTTCAAGATGGCCGTCATCGCTGAACACTTCACCGAATAGGTAGCAGTCATCAGCACAGTTTTGCTGTTGTTGTGTCAGGTGTTTGTGTTGTTATAAGGTAATGTCTTCCTTTGTGTTCAGATTTGAGTGTGACATCAGTGCAAACTGCTTTAAGCCCTGCCACTGTCAAGGTCTAAACCCCAAATCCCATTGACTGCAGTGTGGCAAGTTTTGTTCCTCCAGAATGCCACACGTCCTGCATCACTTTTTTTTTTTTTTTTTTTTTTTTTGAGAAACAGAGCAAGAAACATACATCCTGGCACTGCTGAAGCCACTCAAGAGGTAGTAGTACTCGGTTATGAAGGAAGGAAGGCATGAGGTGGGGAGGGAGCAAAAAACCATGCAGGTGTTTTTGAGGGTTGGGGTGTTATATGTTGTGTTCATGGAGTTTCACCCTTAGCTTCCATATTATTTTTTGCAGAGTGATATTCAGAGGAGACACAGTAACACGTTGTCCTGTAAGACGTGGCGATGGTGAGGAAGAAGGTTTTCCACGTGATCAGCAACGTCACTAGGAGGAAAAAAATTAATTTATCTCTTCTATGAGTGTCTTCTAACAGGAATTTCCATGAGACATTTGCATTTGTTATGCAGTGTGCAGCACGTAGGGATGCTTGCACATTTGAGATTGTGAGGTTTGTTTTCCTAACAGCCATAACTGCAGAGTAGGAAAAAACAACAACAAAACCAAACCAAACCAAACCAAACAAATCAGCCCAAAGATATTATATCAGTGTTTGTTTAAAAATAGAGCTGCATGGTGGTAATTTCCTCAGTTTTGATTGTAGTTGCAAAAGACAGGCTCAGCTATGAACAGGATTAACTCCTTCACTCTGCAGCAAAAGCTGCTAGTGCAATAGAGGAGTGATGAAGCTGTGTTTAGAGAACTACATCCATCATTCCTGCAGGGTGTTTGTGTACATGTGTCAATCCTTGTCCTGGACTGAAGAGAAGCACTGTCTGGTCAGGTGCAAATATAAGAGCATTCGTCAGGAGAAGAGGTGATGACTTTTGAGAATAAACAGCATGTGAGCACATGTGTCTGACTTATCTCAAGCTACTTCTTAGTTGTTTTAGGATGTGTGATTGTAAAGGAAAAAACAGTGGTGTCTGACCTATTAAAATCATATAATCCATCCATTCTGTGGTCATTATGATGACTCAACAGGCTAAGTATTGTGCTACACTGAGCGACTGCAAATTTGTTTCCCAGACTTGGTTTTGGGAGTGGTTTCTGCAGCTTAACGTTTAGGGGAATGAACCATGGTCATGGGTAAAATTTTCAAAATTGGCCAAATGACTTGGGAACCCAAACCCCATTTTTTAAGATTATGTAGAATATGCAGACTTCTCAGACCCTTAATTTGCAGTGAAACATAGAACTGAGTTTTCAGCAGTTTCTCTATATCTAATGTGCATTCTTGGGATCTAAAATGCTTCATAAGCTGATGTGGATGTAACACGCACATACTTACATGTGCACTCACTTTTGAGAATAAGAACTAAGGGAAGGTACTCAGACCTCTGTAGTTTACTTTCCTCCCATGTGTGTCTGATTCTTTCAGGTGCCTCCTGCGGGTAACAGGTATGAGTTTGGAGAAGCAAGCACCAGAAAGCTGCTGTGATGCATGGGGTTGGTGGCTGGATGCTGGGCAGCAGTAACTGGGCAGGTGCTAGTGAGAGCTGTCTGCCTTTGGGGCACAGAGGGTTGGCTGTTCAAGCCCTAACCTTTGCCTTCCTAGCGTGAGTTGATTTCCAAATTGGTTTACTGAGTCCCTCAGTGATGCTCCCTGCCAAGGCAGCCAGTTCCCTGGAGGAGACCGATTCTCAAAGAGGGGGCCGTGGTCTGGGGGGGACTGCACAGAGGATCATCTCGCCTGGACTTTACCTTCTGCTTGGTTCTGTCTATGAGAGGCAAGAGACATTTTCTTTTTGAAGTTCTCAGTCTTACTGGAGTTTGGCCAGGCTATACAGCTCAGGGAGGCAGTGAAGCTCCTTGCCTTCATTGTTACAGTTGGGCTGGGTGGAAAGAGGTGAAAACGCCGTTCAGAGGAGGAGGGTGAATGTCTTCAGGCATTGAGCAGCAAGTGGACTGTGTCAAAGGAAGCTGGGAGCTGTTGGCTTAGCAATGGTTTTGCTGTCTTCTATTTTATGCTTTTCATAACTTCCTTGGCCTGTAACATCTGTGTCAGAGTTGTGTAAAAAGAAAAGGAAAACCAAGGATAACTGAGTTAAGAATAAAGCAGTTCCACTGCTTGAGATGCCACACTTGGTGTGGCATAGTGCTCTCAAAACCCTTCTTTCTGCTCTGTATTCTGGAGCAGTTACGTACTGTACCAAAACACACCACTAGCCCCTGCTGCAAAAAATAAACTCTCTCTTAAATTTGAAAGACCAGGATCCAAAACCCTTTAAAGCTGGAAAGAAAATGTAGATAGCCAGTGTCCAGCGATCTCAAACTGATAATTTGACAGGGTGCTGGTCAGTGTGTTTAGAAACTGCTGTCAAACATTCAGTGGGGTCATTGATACCCATCAGTTATAAATGCTGTTGACCAGATGTTCTTAAAAAAATAGAGTTCCTCATGATGAGGTTTTGTTTTTCTAAAAAACATCGTTAAATGATAGCCACTGGCATGATACTGCTGTTGATAATAGTGGATATTGGCCTCTGCCTTTTATCCATCTAAACCTTTAAAGTTATGGGAATGCTTCGTCCTTCTTATCACATCATCCTTGTCTATTTGAACTCTGTGGGGTAAAGTGTGTTTGCACTGTCCAGGACATTGAAATTTATGGCTTGTTTTATAATATTGGATGTAACAGAAAAACTTAAAAACTTAAAGCTACACGAGGATGACACTGAAGATGTTATACACCTACATTTCTGGAACTCAAATCAGAGGACCAGAGTTTTCACAAGATAAATCACTGTCATTTTTATTCAGGGATTTTATTTTATTGTATTGCTTTTTTTTTTTTCCTCTTTTTTTTTCTAGAGAGTTAGAGTGCAAATGAATTTATAGAGAGAGAGATTCGAGTTCATAATTTGTTCTGTGCTCACAGACAGCATGCAAACAGATGATGGTGACGTGACTGCACAGCTAAATAAACACGATGAAAGGAATCTTTATATTCATGATCTTAATTTGGGCTCTATTCATCTTGAGGCCTGATGTAATTCAGATGGCACGACTGGCAACATCACACCTATTCTCCCAGGACCAAATGCCATTTGTCTGAAAAAGCATCTTCTTTAAAGGATACACCCATAGCCTTCTCATATACAGAAGATCTTTTACTGTTGTGAGCTGAGAAAAAATTGACTGTACGTTGATTTCAGAGAAATCAGAGGGGAAAAATGTCACGGTGTGTGACATGATGGGGATTTAGAGCACAACTTCTTCCTAGTGATGTGTATCCATCAGTTTCTTTTGTGGCCGCTACTAGGCTGAGGGGTAGGTGCATGCCTGGGCTCCCACATTGCAGGGTGAGGGAGTTTGCTCCAGTATAAAGTGGCTGGGGCACGGTCCTGGGATTAGGACTTAGGAGATACTGCTGCCTCTGGGAATTTGGAGAAAGAGCCATAAGAGCTGAGGACACACTGATTTTTTCAATCCCATGGTAGGTCTTCCATATGCAAAGGATCTGTATTTTCCTTGATGTACCAGAAAGAGAAGGGTTTTACATGTTCGGTTAACAGGAAAAAGATCTTTACATGACTTTTTGTTTACTTTTGTAACTCAAGGTTGAAAGCTTAGTGAAGTCAATGAGAATTTTGCGTTTGGCACAAGGATCTCATCCCAGGACTGTATGTTAGATGCACATCTGTAACGTATGTGGGAGGTATATACAAGAAATACATTTCTCCGTTTCCAGTTCAAACAGCCTCAATTCCTGAGGTTGGTCCACACTGCCAAAAATGAAACCATCATTCACTCTCCAGCCTTATAGATGACAGCAATGGTAAAACTGTGGTGGACAGCTTTCAGTATTGTGTCATCTGAGTGGAACTGGGAGATGTGGTGATAAAACCTGTGCCTCTGAATCTGGTCCACACCCTGCCTCTGCCAGCACTTCCAGGGATGAATTTTGGTAGGCAATTGCCAGTTAGAGGAGATAAAGTGATCAGGAAAGGAGGCAGAATGTTTGAATTACAAAAACAAAAGACTTCCCTCTCCTCCGCCTTTTTTTTTTGTTTACCTTCCCTGCATTTCATTTTTCAGTCCATTTGCTCACTAATGTACCTAATTTTCATGATATTATCCTATTGCTGTTGATTGGTTAGCATTGCTATTGATTTGTTCATGTGATGAGAACTTAAGAGAATTTTCTCCAGCTAAAGACTGTTTTGTTTTACATATCAACAGGTTTGGCCATTTAGTAACTGTGGGGGACAGGTTTTCAGCTGGAGGAAGTTTTCATAGACAAGTGAAGTCAGTGAAATGGTAGTCATTTATGCTGTTAACTGCATGCAGGTCATGAGAGAGCCTTTTTTCATGCCTATCACGCTAGGCCTGCCTTCTGTTTCCATATGACCTGTGGCCATCCGGCCAGTGATGTTTGGGCTGTAGGTGTGTGTAGCTGCAGCAACAGAAGTCCAGCTCCTCACCTGCATGCTGCTCAGCTCCAGAGCTTTCTTCAGAGGACCTTCAGCTTGGCCTTCCCTGTAAATTTGCAAGGAATTGCTCGCTTGCATCTTGCTGAGCTCTCCCTCTCAAGGTATTTTTTTACCTGTTGCTCTTCTTTACTTGAAGGGGAAATTATTTCCTTCTTCAGAGTGTTTTTCAAGTATGGTATAGTGTCTGGCACACTGGGGAAGGGTGATGTCTGTGTGGAACAGGGCCACATTGTGCAACATTTTGGCTCTCTTAGAATAAGGAGCATTATGCATGGTACTGCATAACCTGAAGTAGCACCAGGCAGTGAAAATTGTCCTCATTACTGCCAAACAGACCTGTTTGTTTAAGTCTGTTTTTGTTTACTGCCTTATTTTTATGGCCCTGAGGGAGATGCATGTGTGTTGAGAAGAGATATTAGGTTCCATAGCAAACTGTGTCCTTCCATGGCTTTTTTTTCCAATAGCATGATTGCTCTCTGATACCTGAGAGTCATAGGTCAAGGACAGGATTTTCTGCCAAGAGTTCATTCCTGTGCATGAAAGAACAGGAGATTCAACGTGTGAGACTATCCTTGTGTTCAGTAGTGTATAAGTTTCCAGAGTTTGTACCTTTTATACTTTTATACGCAAGAGTAAATTAGGGGTTTTCAACAGCAGCACAACTGTCCTTGTCCAAAAACTAATTTATGACAGGTGGTAGTGAAAAAGAAAGAATCACTTGTTTCTGTCTGAACTTTTACTTGTTTTCATTTTTTTATAAATATAGATCCTTGACAAACATTTATTTGAGAATCAATTTAATCATTTTTTGAAGGTTACGCTTACACATCTGGCTTTATGTCCCATTTGATTATTAAAAGAAACTTCCTTATGCCACAAAAAAGTGAACAAGGTAATAGTATTTTTTGGAATTCTTTCTTTTGCACTGAGAATTTTCTTAGTAGTATTCATAATAGTCAATAGGGTTGCTTCTATAGCTTAGCAATGGGCATATTTTTGCTATTTCAAATTTTCTTTTCAGATTTTCATGATTTTCTGAATTTCTGGCATCAGAACATGAATTTGGCAGGCACTTTTTTTTTTGTAGAGTACTCATACGGTAGTCATTACAGTTCTTCAATCTTTGGCTATTAAGATTTCACATTCCTCGGGAGCTACTTAGCTGTTAATTCTGTGAAAGCCTATATTATCCTTTTCATTCCTTATGAAATGAAATTTACTCTTTCTTTCTATCATTATTATGTGGGCCAAATCCAGCCCAGAGGGGCTGTCTTTCCCAGCTGAATAGCTCCATGCTGCTTCCATAGTTGTCTGGCAATGCTGTATTGGGAAAGTAGTGTAAAAGTCAATGGTTATATGTGCAGATGCCACACATGTGTATAGCATATTTCTTTTGCGTATAAAACAATTCAGTGTTTAGTTATTTTTTAATATTATTAATTTCTTGTCTGTCAAAAAAAAAAGAGGACTTCAGTGGTTAAGATCTGGATTATCAGATATCATTGGTATAATAAGGTACCAAATCAATCTAAATCTGGAGCTCTCTCTGGATGTTTTTGTAAATAAGAAATACTATGTTTCAAAACGTAATGGAGATATGTGTGGAACTGTATAACTGGCTGATTCAACCCTTATGTCTCCAAGGAGCCATCTAAAAGCTGCAGGATACAGAGGAACATCAGATTTGTAGAATTATTGAAGTAGTAGTGAAAATCTTCATTGCTGCCTTCTTTTGGATCTTATGAAGTTCCAACCCAGTGAAGCAATTTTCCTCTAGCTCCCCCCTAAATTATAAGTAAAAGCAATCTATTCATCGTAGTTGAAATTGTCTTTTAGAGTGAAATATTCAAGCAGTTGTTAACTCTTAAGTTCATTAAACTTCTTTGTCCTTCTCAGCTGGAAGGTAGCTTTGCGTGCTTACTGGGTATTTTACTTTCTAAAAGTAGTATGTATCTGGAGGATAATTCATAATGAAACGTGATATTGTGACTGATAGCAAAACGATGTAGAAGACCAAGATTACCACATGCATTGCAACATCACATATTAAGGCCAGTTACGATGAACCTTATTTCTTTGCTCCATTTAAAAAATAACATTGTAATGAGGCCCTGCATATTTACCTTTTGGTCAGTTGAATAGTTCAGAAGTGATGCATTCCATAAATGGCTTCACTGATTCTTGTTGGTTGACTTCTTGTGCAGTCAAGTGCTCTTCAGAATCTGCTTCTTTATAGCTATTGCCAAATATTATTTCATATTTTTGAGTGTATGTTCAAAACACATTGTCAGCATCTTCACTGAAGTTAGCAGTAAAGCAGTAAAAGCTTTATGGCACCTGTAAATAATATTCCAGGTTGTCTCTTGGAACAAACTGTTTTCTAATAGATTTTTTATGTTTTAAGAAATAACATTTTTTCTTAAGGCTTTAATGAGGTGAGAAAGAAGGCTCCCCTAAAGAATCACTGCAGAATGGTACTATTTACCAGCAGGATAAAGAACAAAAATCTCTGCTTTTGTCCCGCTGCATTCTTATTCTGAGCTTGGGACTAGTTACAGAGTAAAAATGGTGTAGGATAGCAATGAAGGTGGTGACCTTACAGGACTTTCCGCTGAGGTTTCAGTCTCTGATGTTGCCCATTTCTGTCTGGTCTGGTAGTATCACGCTTAGCAAGCAATGTCTGTTGTCCTCCTGTCATTTCTTTGTGGGAGTTCAGGGTAAGGTCGCTACTCATCTGAAAATCAGGTGTCTCAGAAGGTAAGAATGCTCCTAAACATGTGGTGTGCTTTGCATTTGCCATTTATTTTCAAGAGTTTGGGTGAAACTCTGCACAAGAAGGTTGGTACAAGGCTGATATTGTGTATAGTTCCCAAAAAGCTGAGAATTGCACAGAATCGTAGAATGGTTTGGGTTGGAAGGGACCTTAAAGACCATGTAATTCCACTTCCCCTGCCATGGGCAGGGACACCTCCCACCAGACCAGCCCCATCCAGCCTGGCCTTGAACACCTACAGGGATGGGGCATCCACAGCTTTCTCAGTAACCTGTTCTCTTTAAGTAGTCTGTCCGCGTGGATACCTGTTGTTTCGGAAGTGGAGGTTTCTGAGGGGGAACGGCCAGATTTTCCCCAAAGTTTTCAAAGGGTATTTTAGTGCAAGGCAGTGCTAAGGACTTTTAAACGCTTGTATGGGGCACAGAGTTGAAGCAGTGATAGCAGCAAAGAGACATCTCATTTTTCATTGTTTCAGTATCTCCTAATACCATTTCCAACTGTGGTTTTATCATATTCAGATACTTTTCTTGCCAGGAAAATTATGATTCTGCCATACTGTTAGGCAGCCAGCACTGGAAAGTTTACTCATGCTATGCAGTTATGGTAATTCTCAGAGGATGTTTATTATTTGGAAAACAGAGCTCCATACATGATGAGGAATTCTTACTACAATTAGTTCCCAAATTAATGTCACTACTTAATTAGATCCAGATTTCTTGGCCTGCATCTTTTGTAGAAGAAACACATTTTTTTCCTTATCTGTGGTGGCATCTGGGGACTGGGAAGCCTCCTTTTATCACTTCAAATACCTGTGCATGTAAACACAGATGGATTTGCAAAATCAGACCAGTCTGTTACCTTGCTTTTCTCAGAAAAGTGTAAGATTTGGATAACGTGCTTGATTAAGTGTGGAGGTGTGGTTTCTGCTGTACTTTTTATAGAAGAAAAAATGATTTATGGGACAGTAAAAGGAGATAGTGGTGGGAGAGTGGACACATGCCTTGCATTTTCTTTATTCCTCTTTTTCTTGAAGAGTGAAACTGAAAAATCAAGTTACCTCAGCATAGCAGAAGAGGAAAGACTTGCTATTTTTTTAACGTACTGTTTTGGGCTGCCTGTCTCCAAAACCACATGTAAGCATGCAGATATTTATTCTCAATGCAATTATGGGTATTCTTTGTATTTCTCACAATTTTTAGTTTGTTGCTGAACTTTAGGAGAAGATGTTTTCACATCATACATACCTCATAGGCAGGGTATTTTAAGTTCATAAATCCTTAATGTGAAGTAACCTAGACTTCGAAGTAGAAAACAGTTGGTCAGGCAGAGGTGGAGGCAGAACTGGGTCTAATTCAGATACATTCAGGGTACCCGCTCCTTAACATGGTCAAGCGAGGCCCGAGTGCCGCACAGCCTGGCACGGAGGCACAAGCTGCTGCTTGAGGCACTGCCAAGTGTTGGTAGCACATCTGCTTAGCTGGGTCCCAGTGAATGGATTCACAGTGGGTCAGCTGGGCTCTCCTCTTTTACTGGTGTTTGGAAGTCTCACACACGTCTGAAACACACTTTGGTTCTCTGAATTTCCTTCCTCTGAAAGAATGGAAAAACTCACTTAGAAAGTTTGTATGTCTCTGCAGGATATGTATTGTAACTGAGATGCTTATATACTGTAGCAATAGTAACTATAAACATTGTTCAGTGTGTTCAATGTCCTCTGGATTATTATTATTATTTTTTACCATGGAAGTATTCTTCAAATATCCAGTATTCTCTGACACATTGGCCTAATGAATTACTTGCTGTCTGCAATTGACAGATGCATTTATATTGTCTGGTCTTCGTAATTATCCCCCAAAATATTTGAAAGCAGTTTTGTGCTGTAGAAATCCATAGATAACTTCTGTATTTTAGAAAATGTCACTTAACTTCTGTATTTTAGAAAATGTCACTTAAAATCTTATGAAAAGGGCGAAAACAATTTGTATATTATGTTAGCCAAGAAGTTAGTGTGGTGTCTGAACAAACATCAGATATATCAACAAAATTCTGCTTAAATCATTATTAGTCTGAGCTGTTCATGTAGAAATTACACTTTGTTACAGCTGATCAGAGCAGCCTCTGGATGCTACCACGAGCTTTCTGACTAGGGATATACCTGCTATTTGGAGGGGCTTAATGGATCTGCATCCAGCAGCCTTCTGCATCCTCTGCTTCTCCAGTTGCTTCAGGAAAAAGCACACTGATGTGGCCCTCTGAGCCTCGTACCCAAAGCCTGGCTGCACTGATAAGCAGTTTGCTGGGGAAGATGGACCATATTGTCACAACCATAATGTAAAAAATAGCTTTTGCTTGCTGTCCTCTAAAGCTTTAAGGATAGGGAGAATTTCTGGGATGATAAAAGGGAAAAGGAGGTGAGCAGCAGCCGAATTGCCATCTCACCCACAGTGAGAGTTTCCTCCCTGATTTTTGCTCCTCAACTCACCTAAACTGTAATAGCTCTGTCCCTAAACGAATCCATCTACAGGGTTAATGCAATACAGAGAATGTAGGAGAGAAAGTACCCCAAGAGACACAGCAGACCAGAGAAAGCAGATAAATGAAAATGCTGCAAGGATTTTCCATGAGTGAAGTCATTTTTCTGAGTTTCCACACTCTCAGTACTAGGATTTTTGTCAAGTTAGCTGTAGCAAGTGACCGCATTAAAAAGGCCCCAAAGAGGTTTTTTTTTTTTTTTATGACAAAAAGATGTTTCAAATAACTTAAGCACTTTTAATTTAATAAAAAGTAATAATGTAATTTAATAATAATAAAAATTAATATAAAATAATAAATTACAATTTAAGATTCAAATAATTTAAGCTAACAATATAAAGATATTAATTACTTTGCCTAAAAACAAAGCCCAGAATGCTATGAATAAGAGAAGAAGAAATATCATGAGACCCAGAATATTCAGTCAGTTTGAACTGCTGTTACAATGCGTAAAGAACAATCATCTCCTGACAGCCAGGGGAAACAGGAGAGATTGCAGGGAAAATCTGGTATATACAAGAGTGATTTGTGCAGATGCATTTCCCTGGGGAGAGGATTCAGGCGTTTCTTACACAGACTTCAAAAATTGTCTAGTAATTTTGGGCATCTCAGTTTTTCAATGGTTACACTGGCACAATGAATTTTAGAAAACACTGACTACTGTTCCTCTGAAAAGCAGCCCTCTTCATGTATCTTAATGCTGGGCGTACAAATTATGAAAATGTTCAAAATCACTGGTCAGTTTTGAAAATCTTGCCCATTAAATGTGTAAAAACACAATTAGAAACACCAGAAAGCTACAATATGCAAATGTAGTTTAAATTATAAATAAAGTCATTTGTGCTTTGAAAACAGAAATTATTTTTTATGATAGTATCTGTTATAGGAACGGTAAAAGAAACTAATTTTTGTATATACAGAAGTTCTGAATTCATATTAATTAAGGAAGCTCAAATAAAACTGTGACTCCCTACCAGTATAACATGCATCCCTACCATCCCTGCATGAGCTCTGTGTTGGGAAGAAAACAAATTTTAAAAAATTTAGGTAGACATACCTGTTTGCTAGAGACTTTGGTTTGCATTTGTGTCACATGCTAAATGGTAAACCTATTTCTGTCATGTTTTAATCAGCATGGGTAGTCTAAACATGTTCAATAAGTCTAGTGACCTTTCTCTGAGTCATGGAAAACTTTCAGCTGTGCCAGTGCAGTATATTTATACCAATATTATTTACAGGTCTTGTCCTCCTTGCTACTGTTTCTTAGAACTGTCCTTGAATGAAAAATAAATATGTCAGGTTTTTAATGCAATTAAAATGGCTATAAACTTTCTTAAAAACAGAATTGTATTCTTAGCTACTCTTACTTTAGGTGATTGCTGTCTTCAGGAATGAAGACATGTTTCTGTGATGGACTAACAGATAATCTGTGAATTCTCCATTGAGTACACAGATGTGTACACTAACGTGAGTACTCAATAGTTCGAAGGGAAAGATTTTGAAATGCATGTTCATCTATTAAATATTTATCTATTTGCGGTCCAGTTGATTTTTAAGAACATACTGAGCTCTGTCAATACAGAATATGTAGGTAGGTGATCGTTTTCAGTGTAGACACTAATTTGGCACAACAATTCCGTTGCAATAGCATTCACAGTGTCATGTTTAAAGATGGTGTCCTGGTTCCAGTTAGGACAGAGTTAATTTTTCCTCATAGTAGCTGGTAGGGTGCTATGTTTTGGATTAGGATGAGAAGAGCGCTGATAACATGCTGATGTTTTAATTGTTGCAGAGCAGTGTTTACACCAGGCCAAGGACTTCCATACCATCTGACAGGGAACCACTGGCTACAAAGTGGTTTAGAGACAGAAACACATAACAGCCTGATTTGGTTTGTTTTATCCTAACAATCTTACTAGAGATTCCCTAAAGCAATACCCTAAGGAAGTGGCCAGTAAAGGCAAAAGAAGAGAAACTGCAAGGACTTCCATACCATCTGACGTCATGCTAAACAATATATAGGGGTGGCTAGCCGGGGTGGGGGACCGGCTGCTCGGGGATAGGCTGGGCATCGGTCAGCGGGTGGTGAGCAATTGCATTGTGCATCACTTGTTTCTTACACATTATTATTATTAATACTATTATCATTATCACTATTATTATTATTATTGTTATTATTATATTCCTGTCTTAATAAACTGTCTTTATCTCAACTCACTGGCTTCACTTTCCCGTTTCTCTCCCCCATCCCAGAGAGGGAGGGGGGAGGGTGAGCGAACGGCTGTGTGGTGTTTAGCTGCCGGCCGGGTTAAACCACAACAGATGGATAGTTCTTTTATTTTCTTTAGATGAACTCTATGTTGAATCTCATTCTTGCAGTTTCTCTTCTTTTGCCTTTACTGGCCACTTCCTTAGGGTATTGCTTTAGGGAATCTCTAGTAAGACTGTTAGGATAAAACAAACCAAATCAGGCTGTTATGTGTTTCTGTCTCTAAACCACTTTGTAGCCAGTGGTTCCCTGTTAGTTTCGTGTGATGCATCATGGATATTGCTCACAGAGTAGTCCTACAATTTACGACATGGCACTGTCCTTCAAATCCCTAGGCTCCCCTTGAAATAAGAACAGAGGCTCAACTTTCTGCTGAGACTCCCGAAAGAGGATGGACAGTCACTGCCATTGCTTTTGGAAGGTCTTGGAAAATTATCATAGAATCATAGAATGGCTTGGGCTGGAAGGGACCCCAAGGATCACATAATTTCAACCCCTCTGCCATGGGCAGGGACACCTTCCACCAGACCAGGTTGCCCAAAGCCACATCCAGCCTGGCCTTGAACACTTTGAAGGACGGGGCATCCACAGCTTCCCTGGACAACCTGTTCCAGTGCCTCACCACCCTCTCATTAAAGAATTTCTTCCTTATATCTAATCTAAGCTTACCCACTTTTAGTTTAAAGTTATTAAATTGTCACCAAAGGTTGTTCAGCACCTCTGGGTAGACAGCGGTGTTGAGGATCCAAGTCAGTCATAGAACTGATAATTTCAGGACTAATTTATTAAGCTTACCTGTTACCAGAAGAGTGGAGCAGCCATCAGTATTCAAGCATGACCTACACGTAAGGCAGAGAAGGTCTCTGAGTCACCATGTAAGCTGCTCCTCCATCCTGGGGAAGCAAAGCATTATTTGGCATGTTTCTGACCCCTGCTTTTCCTATGAAATCTGGAACTTAAGAAGATTCAGTAGAAACCTGTTCCTGCAATGCTTGCCCATACAGAGTATCTCAGTTAAACCCTTCTTGATGAAAATGATGCTGTTTTCTTCCAGTGCTACCTTCAGTGAACAAGAGGAACGATTGGTATTATTTTTTAAATTCTTATATACTGGGCAAGCTTATTGTGTCTTGCTATTGTAGACTAAACAGGCCCAGTTTCTTCATAGGTCATGTTTTTTAAACATCACATTGTTCTTGCTGTTCTCTGGACTATATCCAGTCTGTTTATCTGTTCTCTTAAGTGTGGCATCCAAAACCAGAAAGAGCATTACCACTCTGACCTCACCAGGGCTAAGCAGAATAAAATAAATGACCTCCCGTGTCTTGCATATCATAATGCTGTTAGCAGGTCTGAGAGTAAGCTTTACTTTTGGTAACAGGTCCATGTCCTGTTTTATCTTTAGTCCATGATTTACAGGACTCACAGATGCTCTTGTTCAGAACCGCTGTCCTAGCAATTATTTCACTTTTTATTTATGTGCAATCCTTGCCCTTTTTAACTTACACTTGTTGATGCTGTATATAGATTTTTGATATACATTGTAGTTGATCATCTGGATGAATCTGATGTTTTTTTAAAGTGCTTGTGACCCTTTCTGGCTGGGTTTCATTAGTGAAGTACGTTCTTCATCAAGAAAAGCTTTTAATGACTACAACCAGGCCCAAGATAGATCTGTTTCAGGGGAGGGAGGTATCTCCATTTTAAAGGGCTTCCCAGTATTGATATGGAAAACTTGTAGCTATTTCCATTCTCTGCAATACAGCATCTTGTGGATTTGAACTTGCTTCAGTACATTATAGGGAAGAAGCAAAAGCATTTTGTGGACATGCTTATGGAGATGTGGGCAGAGGGCTAGGTGAAGGCAAGACACCACTCAGCAGATATGCGAGGGCTGTAATTCTCTGCTTTGAACTTCTAATCATGATGTGATCCCTACAGTCAGAGCTGTGAGGAATCCCACTCTTCTGTGCTCCTGCCTGCTGAGATCTGGGTGTCCCTTCTCAGCTTTAAATCTGTTCCATTCTAAGGCACGTGGTCCTTCTCTGCCCAAGGTGAAGGTAGCGCTAACTGTAGGCTTACCTTCCTATAGCATTACCATTTATTGTACCACAGATCAGTGGATATGTGTTCAAAATACTATTTGCTTTATAGCAATGGAGCAATTAACATTTGTTTCTAATGCTGCCTCTTCAGACATTCCCCTTTTTTCCCCTAATTCTTTTATTTTCCACACTTGCAGTCAACTCCACCTGGACTTTTCATGCCCCGACTCTTTGTATTTGAATCCAGTCACAGCAGTGTACCCTGGCAGCCAGGAGGGCCAACCATATCCTGGGGTGCATCAAGCACGGCATTGCTAGTCGGTCGAGGGAAGTGATTGTCCCACTACTCTGCGCTGGTGTGGCCTCACCTCGAGTACTGTGTGCAGTTCTGGGCACCACAGTACAAAATCACAGAATCACAGAATCGCAGCGGTTGGAAGGGACCTCGAAAGATCATCGGGTCCAACCCCCCTGCCAAAGCAGGCTCCTTAGAGCAGGCTGCCCAGGTAGGCGTCCAGACGGGCCTTGAATATCTCCAGAGAGGGAGACTCCACAACCTCCCTAGGCAGCCTGTTCCAGTGCTCCGTCACCCTCACCATGAAGAAGTTCTTTCACATGCTGGTGCGGAACTTCCTGTGCTCTATCTTGCGGCCATTACCCCTTGTCCTATCCCCACAAACCACTGAGAAGAGGTTGGCCAAATCCCTCTGTCTCCCACACCTCAGGTATTTATAAACATTGATGAGATCCCCTCTCAGCCTTCTTTTCTCCAGGCTGAACAGAGCCAGGTCTCTCAGCCTTTCCTCATAGGGAAGATGCTCCAGGCCCCGTATCATCTTTGTGGCCCTCCGCTGGACTCTTTCCAGGAGTTCCCTGTCTTTTTTTGTACAGGGAAGCCCAGAACTGGACACAGTACTCCAGGTGAGGCCTGACCAGGGCGGAGTAGAGGGGGAGGATCACCTCCCTTGACCTGCTGGCCACGCTCCTTTTAATGCATGCCAGGATCCCATTGGCCCTCTTGGCCACGAGGGCACACTGCCGGCTCATGGTCAACCTGTCATCCACCAGGACCCCCAGGTCCTTCTCCTCAGAGCTCCTCTCCAGCAGGTCATCCCCCAGCCTGTACTGATACATCCAGTTGTTCCTTCCCAGGTGCAGGACTCTACACTTGCTCTTATTAAACCTCATTTGATTTCTTCCTGCCCATCTCTCCAGCTGGTCCAGGTCTCGCTGAGTGGTGGCACAACCTTCTGGCATCAGCCACTCCTCCCAGCTTCGTGTCATCGGTGTACTTGCTGAGGGCAGACACTATTCCCTCATCAAGGTCGTCGATGAAGATGTTGAACAAAACTGGACCCAGCACCGACCCCTGGGGAACACCGCTAGTCACAGGTCTCCAGCCGGACTCTGCGCCACCGATCACCACCCTCTGAGCTCGCCCAGTCAGCCAGTTCTCAACCCACCTAACTGTCCACTCCTCTATCCCACACTTTCTCAGCTTTGCTATCAGGATGTCGTGGGAGACAGTATCAAAAGCCTTGCTAAAGTCAAGGTAGATGACATCCACTGATCTGCCCCCATCTACCCAGCTGGTGATGCCATCATAGAAGGCAACGAGGTTGGTCAAGCATGACTTCCCCTTGGTAAATCCATGCTGACTACTCCTCATAACATTCTTCTCTTCCAATTGCTTGGAGATGACATACAGAAAAAGCTGTTCCAACACCTTTCCAGGGACAGAGGTGAGACTGACTGGCCTGTAGTTTCCCGGATCCTCCTTCTTGCCGTTCTTGAAGACCGGAGTGACATTGGCTATCCTCCAATCTTCAGGCACCTCTCCTGTTGTCCAGGACCTTTCAAAGATGATAGAGAGTGGTTCGGTGATCACCTCTGCCAACTCCCTTAGCACACGTGGATGCATCCCATCAGGACCCATGGATTTGTGTGCATTGAGCCCACTCAGGCGCTCCCCAACTACCATCGGGTCAACCGCAGGGGAGCCCTCCATTTCCCAGCCCCTTTCTCCCCCCGCCAGGGTTGAGGAGTCCCGGGGGGGAGTCCCTGAAGCAAGGACTGAAGCAAAGAAAGCATTCAGTATCTCCGCCTTCTCGGCATCTCCCGTTACCAGGACACCCCCCTCGTTCAGCAAGGGACCTACATTATCCCTAGTCTTCCTTTTACTGTTTACATACTTAAAAAAACCCTTCTTATTATCTTTTATCTCTTTTGCAAGCCTCATCTCTAGGTGGGCTTTAGCCTTCCTCGTCGCGTCCCTGCAGGCCCTGACAACACTTCTATACTCTTCCCAAGAGGGCATGCCCTTTTTCCACATTTCATAGACCTTGCTCTTCCTTTTGATCTTATCACTTAGCTCCTTGCTCATCCACGCAGGTTTCCTGCCCCACTTCCCCGATTTCCTACTCTTAGGGATGCACTGATCCTGAGCTTGGAAGAAGTGCTGTTTAAATGTAGCCCAGCTCTCACAAGCACTTTTGCCTTCTAGCAACCTAGCCCAGGTTAGCCCTAACCTACAGCCCTAACCTACACCCAAAAAGGGTGTAAAACTGTTGGAGAGTGTCCAGAGGAGGACGACGAAGATGGTGAAGGGCCTAGAGGGGAAGACATATGAGGAGCAGCTGAGGTCACTGGGCCTGTTCAGTCTGGAGAAGAGGAGGCCGAGGGGGGACCTCATCGCAGTCTACAACTTCCTCGTGAGGGGGAGTGGAGGGACAGGTGACCTATTCTCCTTAATCACCACTGATAGGACCCGTGGGAACGGTGTTAAGCTGAGGCAGGGGAGGTTTAGGCTGGACATCAGGAAGAGGTTCTTCACCGAGAGGATGGTCGCACACTGGAACAGGCTCCCCAGTGAAGTAGTCACTGCACCAAGCCTGTCTGAATTTAGAAGCGATTGGACTGTGCACTTAGTCACATGGCCTAAAATTTTGGGTAGACCTGTGCAGTGCCAGGAGTTGGACTTGATGATCCTTATGGGTCCCTTCCAACTCGGGATATTCTATGATTCTATGATTCTATGATTTATGCACTCAGCAAACAATATTGTTTTTGATTTATAGCTACTGAAGGAAAAAGACCCGCACAAAGAATTCTGGATGAAATGAAGAAGTTATTTTTACATTGGAGGTGGGGAGGAAGAATGAAGTGCAGTGCCAGAACTTCAGGTTGCATTTATTTTCAGTGAAGTGAATCTCCATCTTCCACAAAGTTTATTTAAAAATAAGCTATACCCAGATCTTTGGATAAAGATGTTAGAAAGTTAAAGTGTACTTAAGTTTCAGACTGTGTTGTCTGATTAGCCTAGCTGGCCTAATTTCCAAAATCCCTTGAAAATAGACCTAGTGTTTTTTTTATTTTTATTTTTTACATTGGACAGATATCTGAAAGACCTGAATCATCCCTTTTAAGGAAATCATTGCAGATGGAAGGTGGAAATCATTACATCTTGGGGAAGTAATCTGGTACAAGTGAATATCCTCACAAATTTTTCCAGAGAGTATTCCACCACAAAGTAAAAGTTTGCTCTATCAGAAAAGGGACCTACTCCCTATCTGTTTTAAAGGGCAATCTGTTCTTCAAACTTCTTTGTTATTACTTTTTCTACGGGAATTCATACTGAAGAGCAACTAACTGGCCAAGTATGTGGGTGATAGGTTTTACAGTCTTAATGAAGAGTAACATACTTCTCTTGAATTACATGTGTCCCTGTTCATATAGTATGTGAAGATTCTTCTCTGTTTATATATAGAAGTGAAGATGTATATGAAGCTGCAATGCCCAATCCTAGCTGAAAAAGTGTTATTTATTTTTAATTATTATTTTTTTATTCCAAAATAAATGCCTGGAAAAGGGAGATTGTTTAAGCTTAGTTATTTGTGATTGTGGACTTCATTCTTTTATGACTTTCTTATGTGTACAATAGATATTATTATATTGGGGCAGAGCTAAGATCCAATTTAATACCTTGTCTTTGAGCCTATTTCAGAGAAAAGTGTAAAAACTCCAGATAAATCTGACAATTAGAAGTAAAATTAAAAACAGAAACACAGGTATGTCTTTTCTGTATTTTTTTTTCTTTTCGGAAATACTCTAAATTATTGTAACCATGATTTTTCTGGCTATCTCTACATGTTACATTTCCACTTCCTTTTTTTTTTTTTTAATTTTACATTTTTCCGAGCCCAGAGTGTGCCTTAATATAATTGCATGCTCAAAAGAACATTTTCACATCTCAGTTTTAAGCAGCCACTCCTTCAACTGTCTTATTTACTTCCCTTCTGTATATAATGCAAAGAAGATGAGAAGTATAATAAATAAATGATAATGTACCTCAGTCATTTCCCTCCTTTTTCCTCCTCTGCCATTCCTAAGGTCTTTAATAGATATTGAGATGAAGTCCTGGCATTCCTCATTCTTTAGGGTCTTCTCTAAGCCCTGCTATGATTTCCCAGTAACCTGTATTATTGTTAACCTACCTCACAAGCCTCTTTATGGAAGCCAAACAAGAAAATAATCCCTGACCTCAAGTATATTTTGATATCATGTGTCTCTACTAGGATATACCATGTTCCCTAGGAGGTGATACTATTAATTGGAAAGCATTATGGTATTCTGGCCACATCTTCCAATCCTTTTGTTTTGAACTGTGCTGTTGTCTTCTGAAGACTCCGGTTCACAAACATACCATTATTTAGGGAAACACACAAATGCTCTCTATTATAGACAGTACATCTTTTAGCCCCTTGTAAAACACAACTCTCTTAAACACAATGCTTTATTGTTTTCCTGAATTTCAACTTAAATTAGAATGCATTCTTCTCAGGGGTACCATTTGATGGATCAGGCTGTTTATTATGGAATGTCAAACTGTAAAAAAAGAACAGCCAGGGAAACAATGTTCTTGCTGAAGAACTTATTTCCCTTAGTATTTGCCAAGTAGCTAATCTAATTTGTGGAAAAAAAATAAAAGAATAAGACATTGCACAATTATTAATAAGTTTTGTAATTAAAGTCACAGAAATATGTAATTCTTCAGTTAATATAGCTTTGACTTCCAAATTTTGATTCCTATACTTAAGATCTTCTTTCCACATGAACTTCATCATTAACAGGATTTAAACTGCCTAATTCTCTGTGCTTTGGAAACTGGTAATCCTATCAGAGTTCCTCAGATACCTTGCTAATTACATACCTGTTACAGAGGGCTTGGTCATCTTGAAAATAAAAAAGGCTTTTCCAATCTGTGAATGATTTAAGTCAGTCTAAAAAATACTGCTTTTACACAATATCAGATTACATTTGCTGTCACATGTATTTGCACAATACTATATTTGTACAATATACCATAATCCAGCATCACTGCCAAACATGTGAGATCAAATATGGTAAATTACTGTTGTTGTTGAGGTCTGATACACCAGAAGAAAAACAGCAGTCTGAAATTACCGAAACTTCATGGGAAAGAGGAGAAGATTTCCCAGAAATATACTGAAAAACGAATGCTTCTCAGTCTTGAAGTGAGCTAGCCAGAACTTTCCAAAAGCAGATGAATGTTCTTGACCTGGAGTGTTTATCAACTGTCTGAATGTCTGCTTAGCAGTTTTGCTCCTTTGAAAATTTTCTTAACCTGAAGAGATGAGAAGATGATATTTATTAGTCATCCTTCTACTAGAGGTTCCCATTCACTCAGTACATCTTTCTTTGATAACAACTCTGTAGAAAGCAGTATTGTCACAAAAATTTTGTGGGCAATGTTATCAAGAGGATATAAGATAACTAGAATTACAGATTTGTACCTGTCTATGTTCACAAGAACAGAGGATTTGTTTGGGATATTTCTAGTGGAATTTCATCTAGTTAGAAGTGTTTCTAAATTCTTTCAGAGTGCTTAAAAGCATCTTTTTACAAATAGAGATGGCAAAGAATTAAATAATGCAACAACGGCAGACAGATGTTCCACATTCAGTTAATCTCAAAAAAAGAAGGCAAAGTTAGCTTTGGAATAATTGCAGCGAGCTCAACTTGATATTATAAATATCAAATACTGTTCCCTGCTGAGCAATACAACAGTTCTGATACAAATAATGCGTAAAATTTTGCTTCCATTTTTTCAATTGCTTCATAATAATTACTAGGTAGTATAAATCCTGGCTAATGTGAGTGGGAGTTTTAAGGATACAATAGCTGCAGCTGGGAAAACTGAGTCAACAGGTTAAAATCCTGGACACATAAAACCCCATATGTCTTTGCAGGAAAGGAACATCTGTTTTACAAGAGCCATTGTTCCATTGTTTTCTGAATTGTGGAATTGTGTTTCTGTTCTTTGTTAATACAATGCCTAGCACAACTGATTCTTGATCTCTGATTAGTGGCTCTTTGGTGTTATGGCAATTGAAAAATAAGGAATAAGAGGAATGGAATCTTAAGGCTCCGGTACTGAAGTTGCTTGTCCAAAGCCACAGAGTGAAATGATGCAGAGCCAGTTTGAGAGCACAAGGAATTTCTTTTACCCTGTCTCAGCCTCAGACCATTATTTTGCTTCTCTCTAGAAAATGATCTTGTCTGATGTGTTTCAATATGACATGCGTGCTGCTATCAGCACCTCTGCTCCTCTATCTCACTACAAAGGCAATTAGTCAGCCAGCTTCTTTCTAGACTTGAGAATTGAGAGGATCCTATGGAAGTGTAGAAGTAGACACCAGAAGTAGTGCAGATGTGTTGGATGGCATGCTGACTAGCATGCTTCAGAACTGACAACTGGAAAGAGCATTGGACATTTTTTGGCAGGGCTCAGTGCAGAGGCACCTGAAGAAGAGCAGGTAGCATGGTCTCAAGTCTAATGACTTTTTTCTCACCAAATTTATCCATTTTCAGGCGAGTATCCATTTTCAAAGGGAATATTAAGGACCATGAGAGAGTCCTAGTAAGGGCATAAAGTGCATGAAGCATAGGATGGGGTAGGATGGAATAGGACAGGAAAGAAAGGGAAATAATTTCAGTCAAGCAAATAGGGTAACTTGTCCAAGTAAATTCTGCAAATTGCTTTGGGCTTTCTTGAAATTACAGTTAAAAGAATGAAATTCATGTAAAAATAATATTAATGGTGGGCACAGCCTAAAAATGTGTTGCTTCTTTAGGAAGAAAAACAAAAACAACAAACTAATCATAAATCATTTCCTCTTCTGTTTCTTTGCCAAGACCTATTTTCAGGACTCTGTGCTTCCCCTCAAGCAGCCAGTGAAATCTCAGGCACCTAAAGCAAATAGAGGCAGTATACATAGGACTTGGCTGTTAAAAAAAAAAAGAAAAAAAAAAAGGAAATGATGGAAATGATTATGATTTTAAAATATTTTGGTTTAAAATATGCTAGATTGTAATTTTCATATCCACACACATTTCATTATTAATTTTGGCTGGTAAATGGTTCTGTTTATAGAGCAACAACTTAACCATTTGCCTTTCATATGCAATTAAGCTTAGATCCTGTGTAATCAATCTTATGTTTCTGTGCTAGCTAATTCCAGGACACACACATGAACAATTCTCTTTAAAATTTAGATGTGAGGTACATCAGAGTGGAATAATGACAGCATAGATATGTTCACCAGCTTATCCATCAGTGTTGTTCACAGTGAGTAAAGCCACATTCTCTGTGGTTCTCATCTTGTGTGTGTGCCACTGTAGCCACTGAGTTCATGCCAGCAGTGGTTCCCTGCCTCTCCTGCAAGCAAAAATGTAGGTGGTGGAGCCTCTTGCTCTGCAGAATGTATGCTACGGAGATGTTGAGTGATGAGTTTTACTTATTTGGATTTTTCACATTCTTTTTTTCATTGTTGCTGGTTTTTATACACATATTGCCATCTGCATGTAAGAGGCAAAGTCAAGACACTAAGCTTCTTTGGATTGTGGCCCTACTTGTGCAAGTACTGAGATCATCTTAATGAAGCCACAGTGGCTATTCATGAGCTGGAAATTAAATGCTTGCGTTTGTCAGATTGAGGTTTGAACTACTGCTTCACTTGAGTAAAGGTGGTACGTCTCCTTCATGCAACTATGTCAATTCTCAGGTTACAAAATTTAGAACAAAAGATACTTGCTCCATGAAATAATTTCTGAAGGAAATGATAAGGAAACAGAAAATGTGGAAAAAAATGTTAAAAAATAATTTAAAAAATCATGGGAGATAAGTTTCAATTGAAGATTTAAAGTAAAAAATAAATGAAAGTATGTACATTATATTCCCAGTAGCTTGTACTGCTTAATTAACATATTGGGGTTTTGTCCTTTCACAAAATGACTGTATTGTCATTCAAATATTTCAAATGTTATTAGTATCATCTCTAAGGCATTCCTTATCCTGCTTTCATGGGAGTGAACGGGCCACCAACTGAACAGTAGTTGAGTCATTACAGCCTGGCTGCAAACAAAAATCAGTGTATGTTAGTGTTCTTGTGACTGTGTTCTCTGGACTGAGTATGATGTAAAAATTACAAATGTGCTTATGTGATAACAGGCTTTGATTTATATAAGGAATCAGGTAGTTCTTCAGTAGTATGCTCCGCAGTGTCGCTGACGTGCTTTTAAGCAAAGTTACACACTTCCCATAATGCAACCTTAAAATGACTTTGTGTCAGGATGAGTGGGTGAATTGATTCCTATCTAATGTAGTTGTACAATTCAATAATTAACATTTTCAATTGTTTTGATGCCACCTCTGTTTTATGTAAACTTTACTTCCCCCTGAAAAGACAAGGGCAAGGAATTGCAGATGGAAGGAGACACTATTACATATGGACAAGATGAAGCTGTGCCAGGGAATTAATCCCATCCCTTTCTTTTCTCTGGAGTCACTGAATGATACTAGACTGTAGCCAAATATTTCAGCTGAGATATTCACAGGATGCTTCTAGTTATGTACAGTTCTAGGGGATTTAGAGTGTGGATCCTGACTCTCCTTGGCCAAAGGTGCAGAGCACTCCTGAGAATGCTCTGAATTGTGCTTTGAACAACTCATTGTGTGATAGGCAATGTTAAGTACCTTGGAAAGTTAAGCCTCTTGCATTTTTGGTTGCATATTCAAAATCAGTTGATATTTGTGATAATTTCAATTTCAATTTCTCTCTGTTTTTATCTCATTATAAGGTAAGGATGATATCACTTTCTTTTATAGGTGAAGTCACTGCATTTGTGGTAGAAGCAGCTATCGTAACTATGAAGTAAATGAAAATGTTCATGAAGATGTTTATCATCTCCCCCTCAGAGCAGGGCTTTGTCACTCCTCTCCTTCCTGCTTTCAGTACTGCCTTGGGTCTGGTGGCTTCCAGAGAGAAACTTTGCCATTAGGAGGGAGAGCTTCTCAGTTCTGCATTTGGAACCACGTGTTCTCTGCTTCAGCAGCATATCCCACTAAGCTACCTGTGTTTCCATTGAGGAGCATCTTTCAGAGTGGCAAATACCACATCTAACCAGCACAAAGAAAGGCTCTACCACATTCATTCAGCCTATGCAAACAGATTTTTTCAGAAGGCTTATAACTCAGCCAAATATGGGCAACTTCTTGTAAAAACTTCTCCCCTGCCAAATTTCAAGTTCTTTCTCCAAAACGTGGAGGCACTAGAGCTTTTTAATGAAAAGGTTATTAAAAAACAAAACAAAACTGGTAATAATAATATGTTTTTCTCTCAGTTGTTCTCAGAAAAGTTGTTCTGTTGTTCTCAGAAATGGCTGAGCCGGTCCAGCCTGATTTATTTATTTTGGAAAGAGTCGGCTGAGACGAACTTTCAGCATGGGAAATTTCAGCCCAACTGGTTAGCCTTTCTCAGAGTTTTGGCAAAGTTAAAAGCAAGTGAAAACGGTCTTATACTGAGAAGTCAAAGGCAAGCTTACCTATCGGCAGTGCTCCTTGTTTAGTATAGGAAAAGATTATCTACATTAACTTTTTTTTTTTATGTTTCAGATTCTTTGAGTATATATTGCTCTATAAAGATGCAGTGATGTTTCAGATTGAGCAAGTTACAAAGCTTTGTTCGAAGATTGCTCTGACTGAGCCATGGGATCCGTATGATATCCCCGCCAATTCAACATATGAAGATCAGTACTACATTGGGGGACCTGGAGATCAAATTATGGTACAGGAATGGTCTGACAGAAAACCAGCCAGGAAATGTATGTGCATACTTTTGTTTCATCTTAATAATAATCATTGTCTCTGCTACCCAGGGAAAAGTAAAATTGTTCATGTTTCACCCCAGCCTTACATATTTCTATAAAGTTTGCTGAAAGACATAATAAATATCCCCTATGTACAGCATATTGTTTTATTATCACATGTATTTTATTAAGAAAATGTTTTGTATCTCAGTAGGATCAAATATGTCCAAGGGACTTGTTTGCATTTTATTCTGTACCATACAGATTTTGGCATGGAAGAGCATTATTTTGCATCTGAATCCAGCATCCTGTATGCAAAATTTATCCATAGAAGAATCAGTAATATAATTAGAAACACAAACTAGCATTCATCATATCTCTGGTAAAACGCATAATAGAAACAAAACAGGTATCGAAGTGTGTCTGCATTCTAGTATTTAATATTGTCATAAAATACATCCAAAACATGGCTCTGCAGCAATGGACTTTGTTAATATGCACCTAAGTTTTGTTATCCACAATGCTAGTAAGAAACATCTGCTCCTGAGGCTTAGTTCTGCACTTGGCAGCTGAACACCTGCATCATAAAAGAAAGTAGGCTGAATTTTCCAAGGTAGAGTATGTTAGGTTTTGGATGCATAGCAATTTATTAGCAAATTGGCTTCAGTTTCATGTGTGGTTTAGAGATGACCCAGACAACTATAAAAATAATGTAAAAAAAGCCATGAAGTTTATGGCATTATTCAGCTAATGCAATACTTATGGTTATAGCCACCTAATATATGGGCTGGTTATGAACCTGAGCATTTAGCCAGGGGAAAATATTTCTTTCTTGAATAGAAGTAAAAAGAAAATGAAGGATAAGGTCATTAGACCTCTATAACTAGGTCGATATATCCTCTGGTATTCTACAAGAGACAAATTATCACTCAGTCCAAGAATTTTGTTTTTCTGATCCAGTATTTTGGGAACTTTTATGGAACTTAATATCCAGATACCTTCAGTTAATGATGTGTGATTTTTATCCTGTAGTATTTTGTATTTCCAGTGCTTTTCTGTATGATCATTCTGAAAAAAATAATGTCTTAAATTTGTCTGCCCATCTACCTTTCAGACAATACTGGTTTGGATTCTAGAAATTATAATCGTTAAAATTGTGGAGATTTCAGCGGAGATACAGAATACCTGGGTAGCATTATATTTTGCCTTAATTTTTTATTCAAAATTCTGATAAATGACTTGTTGAGGAAAAGAACCCTCCATTACTGGAAAATCAAAACATTGAGATCAGGATGTTTTTGGTATATTAGGATGACCTGGAGAGGTATGTTCAAATATTGCTCAGTTTGACACCTTTTTTTTTTTTAAATACTGCACAGGCATTTCATCTCAGAACTTGTCTGTTTCCAATAATGCCATTGTGGTACACCATATGAAACAATACTGGAACGATAGAAAATATGTGTGTTTGATTGCTGCTGAGTGATAGAAAATAAGCCTCCTTGTGACTGGAAAAAATTCATACAGATGGTACTCAGAGCAACCATTTTTTAACGTCGTGACTTTCTGCTATCGAGAGATCTGAAATACATGAAAAAATTGAATGAAGTGCTGTATGATGGAAGGGGTAAAGAAAAATCACAGAAGGGGTGCATGTGATAAATTTTAAAGTGAGGTTTTAAAAGTGAAGGGTGTTCAAAGGAAACTTCCTTGATGATATTGACTGCAGAAATAGAAGTAGATAGAGGTGATAGCAAAGGACAAGGGTGGAAAAGAATGACAGAACAACTCTTGAGATAAGCATGTGGAATTAAACTGATTTTTTTTAAAAAATGGACGGACTTGCTACATCACATACATGGAGGAGATCAGCATTAAGTGCATTCTTGAAGTAATGAGTGACCCAGTAGAAATGTTTGAGGGGAATAGGAATTACAAAAGATTATAGTGATCGTGATACTGATGTTATGAGCAGATGCTGGTAAATAGAAGGAATGAGTTAAGAGACGGGTGAGAGAGGAGTTGTATTTGAAAATATTACTGTTCTTTTGAGATAAACTCTCAGTGCTTGAGACAATATGACAGAAAAAGCATCATGTTTATTTAAATTAAAGATGTGGTGAGTATTGTCAGTGTACAAATGGTGCTTAAGATTTTAGATGGCTGTGAAGGCAGGATGTCACCACAGCAGAAGACAAGCAATTCATTGTGTAGGTGGATGCAGAACCAGGCACAGGAAAGAAATGAATGTCTTAAATAGTTGTAGGAGCTCGGTATTTTAGAGTGTTGAAGACTGTGTTGAGGCCCAACAATGTGAAGCGGACCACAAGTTTTCAGTATTCACACCTTTCAACTTTTTAAGAGCAGAATGTAAGACAATTTGTCCCCATGCTACCCAAGCTGGAGGCACCAAAATTTGCCTTCTAGGAGAATAACTCACTGAGCATTACGTTGCTTTACTGGTGAAGCGAAGAAGTGCTGACATGAAAGTAGCATGAAAGATTAGAAAAGATCGGATTTGTGCAAAACAACTAAATTTGTGACTAAGCAGAAGTGACATTCCTTCAAAAGAGGTAAACCTGAAAAGTGTTGGTATCATGATTTGAAATGTGCTCAATACCAAAATGTTAAGGTTTAAGATCACTGTGGTGTCCAAATTATGCTAGCTTTGTGGCCTTTCTTGTGTTGCCATGCATCCTCTGATAGGGAATGCTGCCATGGTAAGCAGACTGCATAGAAACCTGAAGTTAATTAGCTACTATTGGCCTGTAGGATAGCAAAGGTCAACCTTTTTCACTGCAAGTGCCATTGCATTTTCCAAAATTTCTTCAGGATCTTCTGCTAAACTGTTTCTCAATTCTTCATTAAGATTTTCAGAAAGATAGGCCCCATAAAGAAATATGGGCAGTTCCAGCCTGTAGGTTTTGCTTGAGAAACGGCCACTCTAACATCATTGTGACACTTTCATTCATGTTTATCATCTAAAATAGTCAAATTTCTGCTTTGTTTCAGTGGAATCTTGGGTTGGCATTTACACAGTCAAAGACTGTTACCCAGTACAGGAAACCTATACAAAGAACTACAGCGTGACAACCTCCACTCGGTTTTTTGATCTACAGCTAGGTATTGCTGACCCATCAGTGTTTACCCCACCCAGCACCTGCCAGACAGCCCAGACAAGGAGAATGAAAGATGAATGCTGATTATGGACACTGGCTGCTCCAGGCAAACAAATATTAGCCAGGAGGATGGTTATTAATAGTCCACTGCTGACGTCTAGTCTGATTTTTCAAGCTTATTGTTGCTCTTTTGGGAATTGTAAGTTTTCACTTGAAAGAGAACATAAACATTTAACTGAATAAAATATGTAACACAAAAGATCTCTTTCATCATATTAATCTGTTCAGTGATGCACTTGAAGTACTATATAGTTACCACTAAGATAATATTTATAGATACTATTTATTTAAACTATGGCTGATTTTCCTTTTGCAAAGGTTTTATTATTTATTTTTTCAAGAAGACGAAGTATAAGCAGACTGCAATAATGGTAACATCATGAAGAAAAAGCTAGATTTTGTTGTTACTTCTGGGGGCTCGAGAGAAGGGGAAATATGTCCTGGGTAAGAACTCATCCCTGCCTGACCAAAAAATATTCCATTTTAAACAATGTACATCAAAAGTATGGAAATTCATTCCCTTGGTTTTGTTGCCTAATGTCTGAGCTGATTTTTTGCTTTCTGCTAGAGTATTTCTATTCACATAATGCTGGCTGACATGCAAAAAAAAAATCCTTTTATGTTTCTTGGGAGAAGGGCATGAAAGGAAGGGAAGAAGGGAGAGGGACAACCCTAAAAAGTAAGCCGAAGTTTTCTTGCATTTACTACACTTTTGGTGAAGTATTCCAGAAGGGTAAAATTAGACATTTTTCAATAATATTTTATTTTAGCACTCACTTTTTGAGGTAATACTAGCTTTAACCTATGCAAAAAGATTGAGAGGTACTGCACTCTAAGTGGCTTTAATGTTTTGTAAATATTTTCAAAAGTCTTTCCATACTCAAAGAGTACGGAAACACCATTGTAATTCCATACAGAAGTGGAAAAAAATGTTCTTAGTACATAATTAGGAAAGCCTAAATCAGCATTCGGATATCCGCATCCTCACAATGTTGGGAAAGACAAAGCTGTGTGACTAGTGCAAGGAGATCTAAGATGCAACTGAAGCTGAGCTGCAACTAAGCTGAAGTGTCAATCTTGCTTTCTTTTGCACCTCCTCTATAGATGAGTACCATATTTGCTGTTCAGTCAGCATTTCAAACCTTGTCATCTCCACATCCTTTTCTGGTGGGCAGAGTGAAAGTTTCTGTGAGGGAAATAAATAACCAAAAAAGCGCAAGAAGTGCACATATTTTGCTTTAAAAAATTCAAACCAAATCTGCCTGCACCTGCAGGTGATCAAAAGTATGGAATGGTGATGGATTTTGTGCATTTACCAAATGAAATTAATTATCCCATTCTATAAGTCTAGGCATGCATTTTATGCATCATTTGCAAATATGTTTAAAGCCTGGTTCCTGTCCTCTTGCACGTGCTGGGTAGTAGTTTGTTCCAGAAGTTGTCTAGCTGAAAATAGTGCAACACTGGGAGGTTTGGTGTGGTTTTGGGCAGAGCTACCAAGTTCTGTTTCTTCCTTAGTGGCTGCTGGACTCTTCCCCACAAATAGTGTGCATTTCCAGGGCACCTTTTAGTGAAGAAAAATTATCCAAGTTGACAATGATAGGAAGTCTTGCATAAATAGGATACACAGTTTACTACTGTCTTATAGTACCATAGCTGAAGAAAACTAAAGGCTTTCACCATCTCTGGAAGAGAGATGCTGGGCAGGCTTTTAGTGCTTTATAAGCTCATAGCTTTTTATACATATGCAAGTGGTACCGTGGTTATTTTCCTTTTACAGTTGTCGTCAGGCTTTTTTTTTTTAGCCTTGTGCCTAGTGAAAACATATACATTAAAATTTAGATAGTTCATTAAAAATTTTCTCTCAGAAAAGACCATTCACTGAAACGTGCTAGTGGAAAAAAAGGAGTGTGTTTCCTTGAACTTTAGATGCATTTAGTCTGTACCGGTCTTTCGTATTTTTGTGACAACCTAAAAACCAACTGCATATTGTTCTCATTAGGGCAATGATTAACATGCATTTCTTAATATCTGTTTCTTGCTGGAATCTGGAAGACATAATAAATCTGGCTTGCAAACATGAAGCTGTGGTACCATATTGTTTGGGATTACTTTGTTGTGGTAGAGCAGATAGCTGAGTAATCAGAGTGCTTGTATTACGTTTTGCTGACAGTGATATAATTTCTAGCAATAATATTAAATGTTCCTTTAAAAATGAATTAGAAGTCTGTTACACAGAAATGCTTTAAAAATGTTGCAGTGACATCCAGGGTGATTTTATATGGCTAAATATGTACCTCTAAAACAATGCTGTTGTCTTTGTCTTTATCCTCTGCAAATTCAATAAAGAGAGTTGTCAAAGAAATGACAAATTACAGATTTTTTGATTACTTCTTGTAAATTAGCCATGAACCAAATACCATGCACAAAATGCTTGAGTCTGGTTTGTTACCATTTGCTGCACTTTGTTGTCATGTACCTCAAGAAACATTTTGTCTTTATGTGACTATACCAATGATTCAGTAAAAATGAACAAAAAATGACTTTAAAGTAGGTATATACTGTGCTGTTACAGTAAGTAAAAATGGGGCTTTCCTATGTCTAGTAGTCTGGGGATATTTTTAATCACAATTATCATGGTGGAAAATTTATAATAAATTGGTATTTATATGAGATACATTATAGTAGGTAACAGCAACAGGACCTCAAAGTTGGGTAGCCTGTCAGGCAAAGCTGTTTTTGTGAGATTTCCAGTGCTTCCCGGTTTCAGCTGGGCCAGAAACAGTGCAAATATAGATCTGCCTGCCATATTTTTTTTTGTATTTCTGCTTGGAGGCTTAGCTGAAAGCAGGATGTGTAGAAATACAACATTGTTTTATTTAAAGTTAACCAAATATCCCTGAACCTCAAAACAGGTTTAGTTTGAGTTTCGGGAGGAGATCTGGGCATTTGGTTCAGTTCCTATTTTAACAATTTGCTTAACACAAGTATGAGGGCCAGATTTTGCTGCCTCAAGCCATGCTGCACACTGTGAAAGTACTGCCATTTACCAGGTCATGCCAACAGGCTCTTTCATGAAGCTTGTAGGAAAAAAATACAACAATCCAGTCTCAAAGTAAGCCATAACAAAATGTGAACAAGGCACTCTGAAACACATTGAGATGACCAACAGTGTGAGCAGCCTTGGCTTAGGAGCAGTTAACAGTGTCCCAAAATCCAGACGGATGAGAGGCCTCAGAAGGGCTCTTGCATCACATTTGTCACAAGCTGGTGCCTGAGGTTAGCTGCAGTGCTTTCCCACATGGCAGAAAAACATGTAATGGAATCTTCAGCTGATACTTAACTGTGGGAAATAAAGATTTTAAAAAACATCACCCAGATGCCACTCAAAAAGTTAGAGGCCCCTGAGCGTATAAAGATATTGAAGTCTCTGTTAGTTATCCCTCCAGGAGACTGCATGTACAGCATGGGCTTGGTCACATACAGATTTAATCTTCACATCTGAACTTAGGCACATGAACAGATTAACTGAGTTTTGAAGGCTTCTAAAATACGTCTGAACATTTACTTCCTTTAAGGGGAAGGGGGAAGGGTTGCAATCCAGGAAGCAGTCCCTGTGAACCACTAGAAAGGCCATCTAGGCCCACCTCTAACTGCTGACGTCTGTACTTAATCCTTTCTCCTAAAATAAACATAAACTTCTGGCATTTATTGATCCAGTCTCTTCTGACAGTCTTAGTGACCCATGGTTTCTTTTGAAAGCCATCATCCCCATGAAAACAGCAACAAATGTAGGATAAGAGGTTGCTATGAAACTGCTGGGGTACATTTCCAAACTTGATTAGTATACACTGATTTAACATGCGCCAGGGCAAAGATTCATGCAGTTCATTGTGGCCCTTTCATCAGAAAGCCTGAAGCTGTGTGCTGAATGAAATAATGCACATAGTTACAGTACAGTATTTCATTTGAGGTGAGGACAAAAGGCCCAGCAGAGCGCATTTTTCAGGCATGAGGGAGTGGCAGCTGGCCTGCCTGCTGAGCTGCAGGAATATATATCCCTCTCCAAAAGGAGCCTTTGAGCACCTCAGAGGACAACACAGTTACTCTTCCTATAACCCCCTACCCATGGGAATCAGATTCAGGCTCAGCATCTTCCTGCTTTGCCAAGTGGGACAAAAAACACAGTTTTGGTCCTGTTTTTGTCTTCCTGACTGCTCCTGTAGGCCCACACCATTGCCTTACACAGCAGGGCCCACACAGGCCTGTGGACATTGCTACCGCAACGCCAATGTCAGGGAGGGTCCCCAGCGCCTTCCTTTCCACATGTGACAAAATCACGTGTGTGTTAGACGTGTTTGAATGTGTACACTCCTGTGTGCTCGCTGAGTATATTGGGTTGCTGCTCAGGAGCTCAGCTCACAGCCATCACTTTTAACTGGGCTCAGCACGGGTTTCAGTGAAGCTGGGCCAAGGGGAAGGAGAGGAAGATTTGCTAGCATTGTTCTGTACCCTGCAGGGCTTTTTCACAAGCTTGCCCAGCTCTGATAAACAGCTCTGATGTTCCTGAAACAGCAATAGCTGAGTTGCTGGCATTGGTGTCACACCAAAGCGAAGGTCGAGTTTCACCCCCTGCACTAAAATTATCCTGCAGGCCGGGCCAGGGATTCGGTATCATTTTCACTGGAGCACACACTCCCATGGCCCCCGTCTCTCACTGGACAGTGCTCCTTAGCCAGTCCCCCAGTGTTCCCTCTCTGTCCCCACATTCCCCAGGAGAAGCAGGGGCCTCAGGGCACAGGGCCTTCTCCACTTCCCTCTGTGTGTGCAAATGTGTGCAGGCATCCCTGCCCCACTTCTGTGTTTCAACATTCATTTTTGATGTGGTTGCTTCAGATGGTTGTTTTCTTCTTCATCTGAGAACTGCTTCTGTTAATTTGATGGGGCAATTTGACACAGGGATGCCTAGCTTGCATTTTTTTACCAGTCTCCTGGTGCCAGCTAGCGGCCCTTCCTTATTGCTGTTATATCTCCTACTTAGCGCTTGTCAGTCGAGGCTGCTGTAGCAATAGATATCCTTGGTGCTGTTAGCATCTTACACTAGTAAGAACACATGGTGAAAATACTGGAAATCATGACGGGTGACAGCAGAGGGCCTGTCAGTGGTAGCCCAAGTGACTACCAAGTACCATGATACTGTTGAACATCTAGGGATGGGGCTCTGGAGGAGTATTTATCCCAATAAATACCCCACACCTCTCCAAAGCAGATATGGGAGCTTTGCTGGGCATTGCATTAATTTATGAAAGCTTGTGCTACATGAACAGAAGCCTATACGTATGACTGTGGCTCCCTCTTGAGCAGTTGTTCCAATAGAGGGACAGAAAAACAGATGCTTTCTCCCAATGCATTTCTACAGAAATGATGTAAAACTCAGTTATAGACAGAAAATGTAGACTTCTGAGTTAGAGAAATAGTGTGCAAAAAGTTCCAAAGACTTGTAGTGAAACAAAAACTGTACCTATAAAGGAGTCTATGTCTTTGAGCCTTAGAACTTATACTTTTCAAACAGAAAGTGGAGAATTCTGAGGAAAGTAGGTGCTTTCAAAGCTGTTTTGTTGGATGACAGCTAAAAATATATTTTTCCACCCAGTTAAGGTGTTTGATGGAAAACTGCCTTAATTTTGAACAGAACAGACTAGAAATAATCAGTAATTTATTGGAAGATCTCAAAGCAAAGCCCACATGGCTACAAAAACCAGAAAATATGATGGTATTGTGCCTGCCACAGGACCCTCATGAGGCTCTACATGTAGCCCATGTTTTGCTTTCTGCCCACAAATGCTGTTTAGCTTTGCACTTGCAATAGATGAGGGAATTTTTAAATGAAATGAATTGCTAATTTTGGAATATAATTTAGTTTTGTGTTGTTATTACACCTTGGTAGCTGCAGGCCGCCAGATGCCATTGACAAAGGAGATCAGTGACAATGTTGTATTCCTAACTGGTAAAATGATTTTACTCAGCTGAAACTCCATCTCACTGAATAAAATGTATGTTTATTTGCTGATAAATTCTATGGTTTACAAGTGGATCTTCTCAGGTGAGCAAATCATGAGTTTGCATCATCAACATTTGATGCTAAGAATACTTTCTCAAATCATTAACATAAGAAATAAATCTTGTCAGAAGAACTGAACTCTGAATAAATAGTCTCAACTAACATTCTGCTTTGAAAGATGCTGCTTTTGTTGTGGACTGGAAGATGGGCTCTTGCCTAATGTATGCTACTTTTTCCAACCATACCAGCTGAGCTAATGAAAGATATTGCTTCTTCCTACAAACCTTGTCTTATCAAAGTGATAGGGTTTGTTTACTTGTGTGTACACTCAGTATTCTGCAAATTACCAAGAAAGATGTTTTACGGTGTCCTGGATATTTTTGGTCAAATATGTTTGCTTGAACACAGAACAGGCTATGAGCAACAGTCAGCATCCCTTACCATGGGACAAATTTTACCAAAAACAATGACATTTTCTCTGTTTTCTGCCAGCAGAGGCATCCTAGACTGGAAATCCCACTTAGGGTTCTATAAGGATCATCTCCTATGTAGGTGAGAATGGAGAAAAGCAGCAATGAAAGAGAAAGATGAAAAAAGAAGTGAAAATAGGCAAAACTAAAGTATTCTGACAAACTAGTAACCCAGAAACCAGTCAACCCCTCCTTAAATAAAGGGGGGGTGTGGAGAAGACATCAACCTGTCTTTGCCTATCCTTCTTAGTCTGTATATGGGCTTGTAGAAACAACATAGGGGACGAATTCTAAGTGGAAAGGTTCCTAAACATCAGCATCAGGCAATGAAAATCCAAAGTCGCAACCACCCTGAGAGTATCCATGAGGTTTGCTCACATAGATACTGTTCACTCAGTGCCTAATGCCTCTGTGGGGATTAGTGCAAGGTTTTTGGGTGCCCCACAGAAGGAAGGATGCTTTGGGTGGCCTTTACACCAATGAGAATTTGACCTTTCAGGCTTACTTCAAGGAAGTACCAAACATTTCCACCTCCCATTGAAGTGGATAGAATGAGCGTGAAATCATATCTAGTCAGTGGAAATTAACAGTCATCCTGTATGACCCTGTTCTTTTCTTTCCAAGAAAAGTTTTCTTAACTGAGCTGCTGAATTTGGACATTAAAAGCGCCTAACTCCCTTCCATTTAATTTCCACCTTGTGCTAGTTCATGCTGCCAAAATGATATTGCCCTTAGGATTATTTTTTCCAGCAGTTTCACTCTTACAGACGTGGATTAAAAGGAAAGATGGTCCCTATGGGAAACATTATGAGAAATAATCAGAGGGAGAAGTCCAGAATGGAACAAGGCAGGACAAGTTCCCATGCACCTGCTGCCTTTTCCATCATAGGAGACACTGGAGCTTCAATTGCAAAACAAGCAATCACAAAAACTAAGCCACAGAAAGCAAAGCACTGCTACACTTCAAAGATTGGTGCTAACATTGTGTATATTATAGCAGTGCTCTCATGATGTCAAATGTGTTGCTCACTAACGAAATAGCCCTCTCTGGAGGATCTTTTTTAAGAGCAGAAGGAAATGTTGGATAATGCCTCCACAGCAAGTTGTGTCCCGGCCAGCCAAAAGCACCATACAAGAATGGCCAAACACAATATATTTTTAAAGCTTTCTTCTTTATTTCTACAACAGCTGCTTGAAACGTGGCTGTCAAAGGGCTTTAGAGGAGGAAGACATGTGGCGTCTGTTTGGTCAGGTGTTTCAAGCACTACAATGAACTTTGGGCCACCTGAACCCAGGGGTGTTTGCAGAAGTGTTGCACTCAAGTGCTGTAAACAGCACTCATTTCGTACTGAAAACCATCACACTGAAGTACCCTGTTGAGCAATAGGATTTCATAGGAAAACATTGGGATGAGATATAAAACCAAGATCTGGCAATTGATGGCTATAAAAAAAAAAAAAAAAGAAAAGAAAAAAAAAAGAAAAGAAAAAGAAAAAAAAGCCAAGGGATTGTTAAAGAAAGAAGAAAGCCAAATAACACCTGCACTTCCAATATATTTTCCATCTACATTGGCTAAAAGATGTGACCTTTCTTTTTGATGTGGCAGTCCATGCAATTATCTAGGAATTTGTTACTTCCAGTCTGGATTGTTGTGATATACAGCACAGTACAAGAATGCAATTAGTACAGTTATAGCTAATTATTTCAGGATGTGCTGTTTCAGCATTCATTTGCTTTCTGGGGCCCTTCACATAGAGGAAAGCATGGTCTTAAAGAGCACTGACTTTATTTTCAAACAGAACTCAAACCGCAGGTTTAATTCCATATATTTTAAAATCCTTACTACTTAAAGACTGTCTTTTTCCTATAAGCCCTCTGGACAGAGGGCACTCATGGTAAGGGGGTAGGGAAAGTGATCTTTAGCCTCATGCTTCCTGCTGATCTATCAGATCTATGTTTAAACACATTCTTCACACTGACCTCACATCAAAATCCTGAGATGGAAATAGTCTGGCAGCTTTCTGCACTAATTGCACCAGTTTTGCAAACTGAGTAATTACCAAGTGCATACTAGAAGATTGCTTTTCATAGTCTCTTTTATTGTTATTTTTATTAATAATAACAACAATAACAAAAGTTCCTTTGTATCTGCATAACCTCATAGAGGTTAAAGAGAGGCAGTTGCTTTTGGAGTCAGATGGTCACCTGCACAGCCAGTTCATTAGAATAACAACCTTCCTCTTCTCTAAATACCTGCAGAATTCATAAAAAATAAAAAATAAAAAAAAAAGAAAGCAACTTTTATTCATGCTCCTGGAGAGTAAACTTCAATTCTAACAAGTATATCAGATGGTGACTATAAGCCAGGAATATGATATAGGCAAATGTATTCTTATATATCAGGCAAGATATTTCTGTAGCAAGGGCAAGCATTGTGCAAAGCACTGGTGATAACTCACGTGTAGCACTTTGGGTTTTCTCACTACTCTAGTTCAAGAAAGATAAATTCAGTCCAGGATGAATACAAAGGCTAAGCAGTTGAGTTGGGGCACGGACGGCCTATAGAGGAAGGAAAGAAGACTATGAGCAAGACAAAGACTGAGAGGGCCACAGTCAGTTTTCATAAAGATCTCAGGAATTAAGACCAAAAGAGGAAAAAAGATATTTAAGTGCAAGGAAAAATAAGGTAAAGAACATGAAACAATTCACTGCTTCTTTCCTAGATACAGACCTCATCATAAACAGTGTAGGAGCAAATGTCGTTGGTACGTTGGTGAAGGATGGTGAGAAAATTATGCAAGCTCTCTATGTCTCTGCAAAAAGTTATGTAGAGGAAACAAAACCCTTTCTTTAACCTTGGGCATCACCACAACCAAATAAATGTATGTGGTATAAATACCATTATTTACATAGTCTGAATGTACATATGAATTTTTTCAAAAATGTACAAAATGACAAGAATAGTACCTTGCTTCCTGTTTCAGTACTAAAAATACTAAATCCTAAAGGAGTAAGAGATTTGCCAGGGTTTTATATAAGATCTGAACGTCTTCCCACAAAATGAGGTAGACAAATAGCTCTCAAAAAGGTTAAAGGCACAAATGAGCTATGAAAGTTTTACCACATGGCCGAAGCACATTTTGTATCCCATATAAACACAGCCAATTGGTGTGTTTAATAGAGGAGCTGCGCAGCTTGGTTTCAGTTGGAAAAGGTGATGTCGCGGTGATAGTAGCAATGGGCTATTTTTACAGTTTGGAAGAGCCGTAGTTTACCTCACTGAGCTTTGGGCATGGATCCAGACGTTCTAGGTTTGAAAATTACCAACCTTTCAACCACACTGGTGTAACCTCCATTCACTTGTTTTTAAAACCCTGTATTATTTCCATTGCAGTCTATTGGCACCATCCATTCCAACCTATGGCTCTGGTTATACTTTCGCTTTCTTCCAGGCTGTGGCAGCCGAAATAATTCCCACCTCCGGAAAAGGATTTGTTTTCAGCCAGATCATGTCCCTGGTTCTCCTCACTGCATGGCCTCATGAATGTTAGCTCTGTCACAGAGAAGGGCAGGCTAGTGGGGCAGTCTGTTGGCTGCAGCATTGGTTTCTGCCATGGCCTGAGAGAAGAGCAGCAGCAATTGGTTTGTATTTGGGAGCCGGCATTAGCTTTCCTCCAAGGCAGAATTACAGAGGACACATTTATGGCTAGTGAAACAAGTCAACTGGTGCAATCCATGTAGGAATTAACAACCAAGTTATGTCCAATATTTATTTGTTAGTCTTTCCATGCCATAAAACATCTGAAATACACTGCTGCTAAACTACTCTTTCAAAAAAAGATCATGAAAGAAAGGGATTAAACCTCTTCTCCAGTAGTAATTAAGGCTTGAGTCTTTATTTAATCCACATTTCTCTGGCTGGAGCAGGGACATCCAGGCTCATTCCTAGTATGAATCCCCAGCAGTCAGTAGCCTTCCAGCAGTAGCAAACATATTGCAAGTACTGGAAAACTATTCAGGTTTCATTTAGAATTAAATCTTCTTACCTAAGATGAAAAAGATGAAACGATGGCTTTCACCTGCTCAAATCTGAGTTTCTTGACATTAAACTTGCTTTTATCCATGCTTAATGGCTTTCTTCCCCAGCTTGGCTCCTTTAAGGTGCTTCACCATGGGACTACGCATGCATGAGAGTGGTTTTCATGCAGAACTGGCCAAACAACACAACAGAGAATTTATTTTTTTCAGGCAAGAAATATGATTGTCATTGATTTGTGTAACACTTTTGAAAATACAGCACAGTAGCACACAGCTCTTCTGCATACAATCAGTACTACTCCTCATTTTTCAAATTCTTACTCTTTGGGAGACAGTGATCACTTGGATTACATTCATGCTGCCATAGACCTTGAGTTTTCACATCCTAAGTGACACATGGCATTGGTCAAGTCCTTTCTTCTCAAAGGCTAAAAGAAAAAACAATTTACAAACACGAGAGAAAATAGTTATAAACCATGTGTAGGAATTTTTTCTTTAATGCCAAAATAAAAACACTTGTGAAAAACCTTCACTACCCCCCCCAAAAAAAAGCAAAAATCACATTCGTAATACTTTTAAGTTTGTTGTAGAGAGAGCCTTCTTTGTTCATTGGTCAGTTATCCGTTTTCCTGTTTCTGGCAAAAGTTAATATTTTATAGGTGTGGCTTTTTTTTTTTCCAATATCAGTTATATATTTTCAGAATTACTGTATTGCTTGTGGGGTGACCCACTGCCTGTCTCTGATTTGAAGGAGGCTGGGTTCAGCTGACATCCCTTCTTTCAGCTCCAGGCAGTCCCATTGTTTGGGTTATTCTACATGGCGGGTTTCAGTAAGGAGCTGTGTTCAAAATAAAGTACATCCTATGAAGGAATGATGTTTACAGACCAGAATGTTCATTCTCTGCAGTGCTTGGGTGAAGGACATTCACAAGGAAGATAAAAACCCCATAACTCAAGATACTGGAAGAAACTCTGTGGGAAAACTTGCCTGGAGAGGTGGAGTTCAGAGCTATCATTCTGGATATTAGCTGTGCTGTTAATTCCTCATCACAAGAGATGAATGAATGAGACAGAAATGGGTACTCCTTGTGCTGTCTCTGTAGCATATGGCTCTCCACAAGACATAGAGGATTTGCGACTTTCTGTAGCTCTGTGACTTTACTTTGCCAGACTTCAAGTGATAGTTTTTTCAAGCTGAAATGAGGATTGCATCAGCCTGCTCCTGGCAACACATGCATATTGAGTTGATTCCCATGAATGTCTGCTCTGTGTGTTGTTGTGTGTGTTAAACTGTATTGCAGCTGTTACAGCAACCATCTGAGTAGGCAGCTAGTATTTTAATACTAGCAAATGAGCACTTATAAAGTACTTGTGAAGTTAACAGGTTGTGTCACCTCCTTTCAACCACTCAAAAATGGGAGCAATAAACTTAAGATGCAAGATACCTGTTAAAGAGCAATGCTCATATTCCCATCCACAGTAAATAGAAATGTAGAGCTGCTAGGGTTGTTCAGGGAGGGTTGGAAGAACTTTTCTGGGTACTTTTTTGGCTGTGGCTTGCTCTGAATAGCTCAGAAGATGGAATTCAGAAACAGATTCAGAAAAATAAAGTCCTGTTACCACTTGAAACCTTTCTGATATGTGGCCTTGAAAGTGATTCTGGAGCTGAAAAACAGTTGGTATTTCAGGCAAAAGACAGTTTCATCATTATTTGACTTATGAGAGCAAGAAAAGACTTATAAATAAATACATCTGTATAAAAACACATGGTTCCATCACCAGTTTGCTAGAGTAGCATACATGGCTAACTTTCTCTGGGACGCAAAAAGGAAGTTTGAGAATGCCTTCAAGAATACAGCTCTTTTTCATGAGTTGTAAGGGTAATATACTTCTAATATAGCCTTCTGTGGATAGCACTGGAACTACCACATTATCCAATTTCTCTAGAAAGCTTAAACATTATATGAGTTTATGCAAGTATGGAGCCATGGACAATTTAGTTCGACTTTCAAATCTTCCTCATACCAGACAGATCTTGGAAAACGAATGCAAGGGGTCTGTTCTTGTATTTCATTGAGTAACAGCATAAAGTTAGTCTTGCCCATTGAGTAGCATCAGGTAACAGAAGTAAAGTAGTCAGCATTAGCTCAGACATTCATCCACATGTTTTCCTGGCAAGTATGACATCCCAGCAGACAATTTAAGACTGAAAATAAAACATTCAGTAGCAGGAGCCTCCAGGGCTTTGTAATCTTCAGATGAACACAAAGGAGCTTGATGAAGAAGAATATCAAATATCTTTGGTTCCAGGTCCAATATGGCAATGATCTGGGCTCCCTAATTGTTCAGTATTCATTGCAGGTTTTGATTTTCCCTTGTAAAATTTCTTTCTGGAAGACTGAAAAACTCTAAGAAGAAAAGCCAGTGTCCTAAATTTATGCAGTTCTAAGAAGAGCACAGGCTTGTTGGCTCTGCAGCTCTCAGTATTTTATTTCAAGTTATCTGTGGTAGCTGCAGAGCTCAGCTGCCACCTGTTGAAGTTTCAGCTTATCTTTTCCTGTCAAAAGTCCTTCCTTCTATACCCCTCTCATGGCTGGCCTCTGCTTCAAGCTCTTTCATACCACTTTGTTTTTCCTATTACTCCATCCCACTGCTTCCATTTTCTGAATGATGGAAAGGGAATGAGGCATTTTGCTACCTTACTTATTGTAACCCTCTGGCTTACTGTAACCCTCTCATTTCATGGTACTGAAATGGTCAATCCCTTTTCAGAGGACAGTTGAGAACACCTCAACCCACAACCTTAGCAACATATTATATGTGTATATGCATATATATATAAATAGATGAATGTTATACCTATATGTACATTACACGTTAGGATAGCATATATCCATATAGCCAAGTATAAAAGCACTAATCATTTTTACTGTGGTTATTTACATAAGAACTGTTGTTAAGAAACCGACTCATCTCACACACATTGGTTATAACACTGTGTTTGAAAGTGCACCACTGCTATTGTCATTTCATTGAGTTTCTCCAATCTTATTCCTATATTTTTCTTTTAATGCAAAACTGTGTTTTGGTCTAACAGCTAAAAAAAGGTTGACATCTGCTCATGAAACTCATTTCTATTTTCACGTTCCTTTGTAGTGAATCCTGGCAAGGATATCAGCAAATGTGATGCTTTGTATCACTGTATACACCCTTAAAATACATTTATTACAGAAAGCTTTTCATTTGAACTCCCGCTGCCCTGGTAGGGGTCTTCCTAAGTTAAACACGGCATCTCCAGAAGAGAAGTCTTTGCAGATGGTGTGAGCTCATTCTCATTCTGTGTTTAACTTTGGTATTGTTTCCACTGGATCTAAAGATGGACTAAAGTTAAAAAGCAAGTGGAAGGCTAAATCACCAGGGAGATGGAAAAGAGTGTTTTCATGAGATCTATAAATCTTCTTTAGACGTTCTAAAATTACAGATAGCTGCCTTGGCTGGGTTTGGTGCTAGCAGTCAAGAAACTAAGCACTAATTTTACATTTTTAAACTGTCTTAAAATGAGTTTATTTTCCAGTTGGAATGTGGATGACTCACAGCAATCAGGAGGCCCAAAAGATGATGCGCCAGGTCTTCGCATGGCGCAAACCAGCGTCAATCCATGGCGTCCAGGGGAACTGTGCTGGCTGGCACCGAGCAAGCAGATGACTCTTATCTACCATTTGGTCTTTGTGAAATCCAGGCAGACAGCTCTTCTGGGCTACAGATGCAAGGGAGCTCTGCAGGCCAAATTAGCTCCCGGTTATGCAGCCTGCAGAATTTTATCTCAGTTTTCACTGACCTAAAGAGTGGCGTGTTGGTCAACTCCCTGAGACAAAATGTTAATCCCCTAAACTTTGCTGTTCTGTCCAGGCAACCACCCTGGGGGACACGGGACATGACACCAGTAAAGTTTCCTCATGACGTTGAGCACTGACATTGTCCCCTCTCCAGCATGATGAAAGCAGGACGTTTTTGCACAAGCAGTGGGTGAGCGCACCCCTAAATTTACTGTCATTTCCTTGTCACCCTGCAAGGCACAGCGGACGCCAGAGCTGCCCAGTTGCATAAACACACGCCATCAAAGACCTGGAAGCCGCACACTGGCGCAGCACAGAGGCAGCACTGCTGTTCTTGTAATTAATGAACTCTTGGCAGGAGGCTGCCAGGAGCTCAGCATCCCCTAACAAACCCATGTAGGACCACTCAGGGGTGCCACTCACTGTTATTAAAGCCACAGATCTAGTGAAAAAGAAAGGGGAAGCAAACAGCTGCTTTTTGCCATGCCATGCGTCTTACAAGGTTAAGGCTCAGAAGCCATGCAAGCTGGCCCTCTGCACAAATCTGATTTTCTTTGTTGCTCAGACCCTACAGATCTAACCTCTGTGCATCTGGAGCTCCCCAGAAAGTAGCCCCAAGCTGATAAAACAGAATAATCAATTCTTGGCTTTCCGAAGTGTAGTGCATGTACTGGCATGTGTGCAAATCCAAGTGATCTCTGCTTCTTGAAGCAGCTTGTAGGATCCTTTGTTAATAATCTGAACAACCTCTTCCACTCAGGTGAAATGTCTGGAGAGAATCAAGATTACAGCCACAAGGATGTTTTTAAAGATACTGGGGGAAGACCTGAACCAGAACAGCAAAACTGAGAAAAGCCACAGAAAAGCCTGTGCTGACATGAGAATGTCATGAAAAAGAGCTGTGCACCCATTCAGTGTAAATGAACACACAAAAAAAGAGCCCAAATCCTAACCAGAGAACTGGGAATGGGCACCTCTAATTCAAGGCCAAAGGAACTAACCTGAGACCTTTATGGTAGCTCTGGAGCAAGTGTTACCTCCCTGGGCAAGTATCACCATTTGTTGGTTTGTTGGTTTTTTTGTTTGGTTGGTTGGTTTGGTTTGATTTTTGGTTTTGTGGCGCCTGGCATGACACATCTCAGTCTGAACTGGATATCTAAAACATGGCATATTTGATTGCATGGGGCAAGCAGGAAAATATCCTGCTGTGACGTCTTGCCTTTGTGAAAGCTGCTGGCATACAGACATGCAATAGATTTCGCGGAATGATTTGTTCAAATGAGCATTTCTCTGGCATAAACTCAGCAAGTTTTGCTCCTGACCTTTATTTCTTCAGAGCTAGCACAGCTTTTGCCTGTTTTATACCCCATTTCTAACATCTAAATTCTGATTGCTTTTCCCAGCTCTTAACAACCTTCAACTTTCTGGCATTTTAAGCTTGTTTCTATCAGTTTTACATTCAAAGTAAACACTAAGAATCCAAATCACCTTGTTATTTATGTCTTGAATGATTTTGTAGTGTTAGAAATTATTCTTAACCTCTTCTTTTCTGATGTTGTTTGCCTATATTTTTGATCAGAAGTTATTTTTATTTTTATGAGAGAAATGCACAGTACAGATGTGCTTATGAAAGAGAGGGCAAAGCAACCGCAAGCAATAGAAATGTAAAACTAATTAGAAATTCTTCTGGCTTTTAATTTGGGAAGTAGCATGTAGTTTGAAAAAGAACCAAAAGCACAATTATTTTTAGTTTTGTTTCCTGGAGAAAACCTATGCAAGCAAGCAGGCATTTAGGTCAAAGACTTCTTGACTCATTTCATATCTCTCTAATGAAAATAAACAAATATTTCAGATCTGCAAGAATTTTTAAACTTAGCATCTGTAAAAAAAAAAAAAAGGGGAAGAGTCATAGATTTAGGTCTCTCAATTAAAAATTGCTCTGATATTTTCAAAGCTACACACACAGTCTGGACAGTTTTTGTAGGATTCATTGTACCTAACTTTAGATACCAGCATGGGAAGGTCTACATGTGGCTGAACAATCTCAGTTCTCTTTGGAGGCAATGAATAAGAAGAGGTACTTTATGGAGTGTGCTATATGACCTAGGTGAGAAGTCTGCTTTAGGCAGAGACAAATTAGTCTCTCAGAATGCATGTTTGTAACCTTCATTGACTAAAAAGGAATCTCTTCATCTAGTTGCAACACAAGCAACTTTGGTGACATCTCCCTTGGACCACAAGAATCTTGTCTCTTCCGTTTACTGCTAAAGGGTATTGGATGCCCAAAGTCCCCAGATTTAGGCACCAAATCTCATTTTTTTTGGTGCAAGTATTATTTCCTCATACTGCATATTTTAACAACATTTGCTATGATTTTCCCTTTGGATAGTGATACAAATCTTACATTGTGTAGTGATTCATTTTCTAGATCTTTTGTTTCCATCCTTCTTTATCACATAACTGTTTTCTTAGGATATTAGTATCATTATTACCTGAACTGCAATTAAAACCTTGTAGTCTGTAGCCAGGGTTTTCTTTCACTTAAATATGGAGCAAATACTCCTAAAATTGAGGATGAAAAAAGAGGGTTTTTACTTCAGTGAGAAAATGACTATTTGACTGTTTCATTTTCTAACAAAAGCTGAGGAGGTAAATATCTAATATTTGCAAATCTCTGTGATGCATTGCCTCTAAGTGAGAGGGGAAAACACCTGTTTTGTTCAAATTACGTTATGAAATTAAACCTTGTCTGTGTATAGATATATATTTCAATACTATGCAGCCAACAATCTTTAAAAAAAAAAAATCTGTCACCCAAACCTCAAAATTCAGATTCTTAAGTTCTTGTTTAAGTACTTAATAAGATAATTTCAAACACAGAAGTTTCTTAAATATTCACTCCTGAAAAAAAAAAAAAATCAAATGCCAGCAGATTAACTTGAAACCTAACTTGTGACATTCACTTTCAAAAACTACAGTCAAGACTCTGATAACTCTAAAAGTAGGAAATACTATCCTTGGAGGATCCTGGGAGATCCAAAGTCATACTATAATATTTTATATCTAAAAGTTATTTTAGAATATTCTTTAGACTTTTCAAACTAAATTTTTGATATTCTTCAGAAAAGTATACAGACTGCATTGAGAATAAATAATTCTGAGTTCTCCTTAGAAATATAAACAATTAAAATTTCTTATTAAATTATACAGTTTCTTAATTTAAAGAACACGTGGCTCTGTCTACTAAAATATGTGTTAAGAATGGAACTTACACTTCTTCACCTGTGTCATATAACTCTTTATTTCATATTGTAATAATGTATATTTAACTTACAAGATACTGAAAATATCTGCAATGTTAGCGAATGAAGAAAAATCTAATTTATGTTGCCTTAAAACTGTGTTACCAAAAATTTCACCTTGGAGTCCATATTGTACACACTGAGCATTGGCTCACCAAAACAATAAACTTGTGATAAAAGGAAAGGAAAGGTTGGGCAGGCTATAGAAATCACCAAAAAGAAAAAGAAAGAAAAAAAAAGAAGGGAAAAAAATGAATAAAAGAAAAGAAAAACAAAGGGCATTTGGAAGCAACACCTTACACTCTGCAGATGCCAGGTTACATTTCTCCTCTCATTGGGATATTCAGTTCTAGGGAGTCTTCCAAAAGCACATACCTACCTGTGTTGCCAGAGAGTTATTAAGTAATATTCCAATTCCCAGATATGAATTATGTTTCTCTAGCACTGAAACCTACTACTAATTAAAGGTGACGGAGGGTTTTCTGCCTATATAACAATGCCAGGTTGCTCTACTGCAATCAGGATGTGTGCTGAAACCTAATGAAAACACTGGAAAGGTGCCCATTGACTTTAGAGAGATTTGGATCTAGTCCTGAAATGGTAAGAAGAAAAAAACAACAGCTATTTCTCCTCTCTTTTCCCCCTTCTAAAATAAATCATGAATGTGATTGCACTGTCACGCTGGAAGATATATTTTGTGATAACAGATAATAAACAGGCACCTTATGTCTCAGTGCACTTAGCATGTGCTCACATGTACAGAACAGTATTCTTGCTTACTTAAGACATTTAGTTACTCCTAAGTCTTTTTTGCTTCGGTCACTTTCTCCTTGCATTCCTTGGCATCAACATCCCACTGGCATCTCTACATGACAGTCCTACAGTTTGCTCCATTCTTTGCACCATGCTGCTGCCTTCCTCCATCAGCTCTCCCAGATACCTTTTGCATGCTTTCAGACAACAACAGGAGCCTCCAACACGGTATCATGGTGCTCTTTTGCAGCACTGCTTTTCTGTGATGCTGCAGCAGGGCTTCGCTCACTGCTGTAAGCCAGAGACTGGCTGTGAGCCTGTCCAGCCCTTAGCTGGGCTGCTGAAGGGTGTCCATGAGATCCATCTTTCATCATGTCCCACCGGTTACATGGCAGAAAACAGGTACATGTTGCTGCTTCTAATTTGTCCAAAACAGGTGAGCTCATAGAGGTATAGCCAAGAAAGGACCATGAACTTTTTTTCCATCCCCCTGGTCAGTGCAGGGCACATACAGGGTTACACATACCCAGCACACAGCCAAAGGAAAATGGGTGCTCAAAGCCTTTTTTATCTCACCCACACTACAATAATTTGTCCCTGTCCGAGGGGAGTGCCAGGGCTAAGCGGGCTTCCTGCATTGTGCTCCCAATGTCTCCTGGCTCGGGAAGTGACAACATCTTGAACTAATTTTTTTAAATGGGGGTTGACTTTAAGCAACGTATTTTCCAAACTGTTTTTTTAAATGTAAGTCTAATTCTTTTTTTCTTTTCCTTTTTTTTTTTCCCATTTTTTAAAAAAATCTCTTGGCAGAGGAGATAATTTTCTTCAGGGCCTGAACGAGGGACACTCAGGGCAGCCAAAGACATCAGCAACATCTGCCAGCCACCTCTGGAAGGCAGGAGCATCACTGAGGGCTAGACGGAGGCTCCTCCATCAACAGAGCCCTCAGCCGCAGACAGGGTCAGTAACCACAGCCCAATCTGCTGCTCTTTCCACAGCAGACAGTTGTCCTTTTCCACACAGTCAGGTACAGTGCTTCAGGGACAAATCTGGGGGTTGTCATCACCAGTGGTGAGGGGGTGGGACAGAAACTGCATCCAAATAAAGGACCATAACATATTGGGCTGGAGTAGAAAGGTCTCCCATTAGCCAGGCTGTGGACACAGAGAGAGGTTTCCTGCACAGTGTCTCTTCCTGGATGATGGGAGCCATTTGAGGAGCAGTGAAACGGGCAGCCAAGGTTTCCTCTCCCCCCTGCTGCCTTCCCACAATCATGCAGCTACTCGTGGAACTTCCTTGGCACATTGTGAGTCTGCACAACAGGGAGGAGGACTTGGCCAGCCCCAGCTTCCTTGGGTTTGTTGGCTCACCTTGCATGGAAAATATATGAAGCGCCAGATGTCAACCATTGAGGCTGTTTTGCCAGCCCCAGCCATTCAAACATCAAGAAAAATTGCTCCTAGATAAAATGAGAGCGGCTTACACCACCTAAAATTAAAGTGTGTGAGCTTACTAGCTGATGTTTCTTGCAACTCACAGTCAGACATTCCTGCAAGCTAATGTAGACAAGGTTTCCCAAAGGGAGTTTGCTTTTCCTGGACTTACCTGGTGGTTTGGGATTTGCTGAGCCAGAGGGGGCCAGGAAGATACTACAAGACACAGCATAGCTTCCACTGGTGGGGCAAGATGAGGAGATGGCCAAGTGGAGTTGGGTGCTCCCTCTAGGAAGATGTTACGATTAAATCTGGTTTGTCTCCCCAAAGGCACTCTGCTTCCCATGTACCAAGTCACTGTGCAGCCCTGCAGGCTCCTGAGACAAGTGAAGGGAGGAAGGCTAGCAGCTGATGGCCCCTGCCAGCACCCCATGGTTGCACCACACAGACCCAGTATCTTTTTCCCAGGACCATAATGGAAACTTAAGACCATTCCTCCCACCACCATCCCCAGCCATGTGCAGGACTGATGCTTATCACTCTGCTCTGGAGGGCAAACCCAAATTCTTCTCATAGATTCAAGCTTTTCTCACTTTGTGAAATTTTCCACCTCTTTCACAGACAGGCTTCTCTGGCTGTAGGCTGGCTTCCACAAGCCTGGATAGGAACACTTTACAGCAGCAGGATGTTTTTTTGCTGCCTTTTGTATTTTGCCCAGACAGCATTCCTCTGTCCATGTGCCCAGTGTTGATTATTGTCAGTTTTCTTTGATGGGGAGAGACCTTTTGTCTTCCTGGAAAGCCGGCTCAAAAGACCATGACTGATAGGTAGCTGATATTTAAGGAAGTGCTGTTGAAGGAGGACCAGTCTCTGTGCAGCGATGTCTGGATCCTGCCATGCAGCATGAGGGCATTTGCCATGTGTCTCCATCAAATGGGGCAAGCAGCTGGGAGTAGGTGCTGACACCCAGCCGAACCTCTGTGGGCAAACCAGCAGGCTTCCTGGAGCAGGGAGAAGCCCTCATGTTGTCCACCGAGATCACCACGGAGGGTGAAACAGATACAATTGTCCCAGATACAACCCCCACCCCCCAAAAACAAACAAACAAACAAACAAACAAACAAAAAAAAAAGTTCTAAATGTCCATTTCAGTGTGTTTTGAAGCTTCTGATGAGGAATGACAAGTCAGGTTTTGAATGCTTTTAGTGGTTTTAAAAAGAACTTTTGGAAGAAGTGAATCAGCATTGTAAAAGGGTCATTTTATTTTATGAGAGCTGCTTATTGAACACTATGTGAACTATATGAATGTCCTAATAAGCCTATATCCACTGAAAACAAAACTTTAAAAAAAAATGGAATTCTCTAAATATGTTATGTGAATTTTCCTACCTATAAATTTCAGAAGAAGGCCCCTTTTTATTAGAATTGATTATTTTTTTTTTCAGAAGATTTTTTATCTAGATTTGGTGTTTTACTCAAGGACAGGAAACCCATAAGAGGTATTTGCCCAGAGACTATCTTGGTTATGGCCAGCTTTCCAGTCCTAGCAGTTATGGCCCAACTTTTCCACGTCAGACTGTTGGACCTGATGATCTCGAAGGTCTTTTCCAACCTAAAAGATTCAGTCTGTCCCACACCTTAACCTTTCTCATGAGGCAAAACTCGACTGTAGCTAGTTCTAACACTTCCAACTCTACAACAGCTAAGTTAAATAATAATAATAATAGTAAAAAAATTGAAACATCATAACTATACTATCACCCTGTAAGCTAGAAGCTTTTCATTGTGTATGTGGCTTTGTACTCACAGACATTTTTTTTTCCAGGTCTGCCCACCGTCATAAGTCTGTAATGGTCTGGGCTTTTTAGGGATTGAGTGGGTTTGGGGGCTAGGGAAGTGAAGTTTATCATAAACATTCACTGCATTGCAGCTGAGGTGCTAGGCTTAGGATTCCCTCAAAATAAATAAATAAATAAATAAAAATTAAAAATACTGTAACAAAACAGCAACAACAAAAATCAGAATGAACCAGGAGTCACATTTAATATTTAGAGATTGTGCATACAAATCAGATGGTACTATACTGAAATGTCAGAGTGAGTGTGCATGCTGGCAACCTCAAAAGGATTGCACTCAGCTCTTGGTAAAACTGAAGAGCAGAGTGGGGGAAAAGGAGCCAGGTCAGCAGTTTTGCATTAAGCAAGGCAGGGAGAAGTTTGTCATGCAAGGCAAGAGGCAATTAGCTCAGCATCACGTGGTGGGGAGGGCTCGGGTTTGGTTTCTGCAAGTGTTTCTAATGAAAGAAGCAAGATCAGGAGGTGTGTTTCAGTGCCTAGCTAATCATTTCATAGCAGACATTTTCATCAATTATTCAACTACGTCAGAGCATTTATCGCCAAGACTGCCACTGAACTTCACCTAAATCCCCAGAAATCTGTTGGGAAACACTCTCATTGCTACAGGTCTGTGCATCATTACTTGGAGCTAGAGCAGACAGGAGTGCAGTTTTAAACTTGCATTTTTTCTGTTATAGGATGCAGATGTCCAACATTTCAGAGCGTTCTTTCTTTCTTTTCTTTCATTTCTTTCTCTCTCTTTTTTTTTTTTTTTCCTAAAATCCTAGGGATCTGGTAGCCACTAGTCCTGCAAAAAGTTTAAAATGTAATGCATTTTTAAAACTAATTATTATGGAATTGTAGTGATTAGCAGACACAGCAGTTTAGGCAGGAGATTCTTCACTTCATACAGTTCAATCCCTGCCACCTAAAGCAGGCATGACCCCACCCTGTTCAGATGCAAAATACTGCACAAATGCATCAGGCTGAGCAGGGGGTGCGGGTTACAGTGTCTGGAGTATGGATGAGGATGATGCCTCCCAACAGTGACAGACCCCACTTTTGTCTCTCCTTCCCACTCCCAGCAGTGGCATGATGTAAAAGACCAGGTTCTCCAGAGCTTCTGTCCTCCTACAAACCTTCTGCAGCCACTCTGCCTCCTCCACCTTTCCTGCTCTGTGACCACAGTTTTTTAATGAAAAAATAAAAGAATTACAAAACTGGCTGATTGTCCTGTGATATCAGTATCTTTGAGACAAGTGAGCATCAAAAACATCTTTTAGTTTCAGGTAGTCTTTTGACATGTTAAAATGTAAGACTGTAGTTTATGCACTTGAAAATCCTGGGATCAGGCTTAGCAAAGCTAAGCTAAGAGCTCAAACTCAGCATGCAGTCACCTAGAGCTACCAGTAAGAACCTAAAGCTCAGGTGTATTGCAGATGTCTCCTGCAGGTATATTAAGCAGAATCATAGACTATCCTGAGTTGGAAGGGACCCACAAGGATCATCAAGTCCAACTCCTGGGTCCCCCAAGGACCACCCAAAAAATCAGACCATGTGTCTGAGAGCATTGTGTAACCACTTCTTGAACTCCAACAGGCCTAGTGCCGTGACCACTGCCCTGGGGAGCCTGTCCCAGTGCCCAACCACCCTTTCGGTGAAGAACTTTTCCCTAACCCCCAGCCTGACCCTCCCCTGTCCCAGCCCCATGCCGTTCCCTCGGGTCCTGTCGCTGTCCCCAGGGAGCAGAGCTCAGCGCCTGCCCCTCCGCTCCCCTCATGAGGGAGCTGCAGGCCGCCATGAGGCCTCCTCTCAGTCTGCTCTTCTCCAGGCTGAATACCCCAAGTGATTTCAGCTATTCCTCACACATCTTCACCTCCAGACATTTCACCATCTTTGTTGCCTTTCTTTGAATGCTTTCTAACAGTTTTATATTTTTCTTATACTGTGGTGCCCCAAACTGCACACAGTACTCGAGGTGAGGCTGCATCAGCGCAGAGTAGAGCAGTACAATCACTTCCCTCAACCAGCTAAAGTGCTGTGCTTGATGTACCTCAGGATATATTTGGCCTTCCTTGTAGAAGTCTCAGGACAGATCCAAGAAAGGACTTTGCTCTCCCGGAAGATGACCCAATGCCTCTGTAAGAACTATGGCCTGAAATGTTGGACTGTCTATCCAGTAAGAAAGATGGCTGTCGATAACTTGTCTTTAGACTGAATGGATCATTAGCCACATTGCTGAAATGGGATATTTAGCATGTGTCACTTCTGCATGTCAGACTGAACAATCAGAAGTTTGTGTCCACTCCTTGGTTTCTTATTTCTCTGTTTATCCTGCATGGGAGCAGAAGGGGATTAAAAAGGCATAAGCACTTACGTATTGTTTATCTTCCAAAACTCAAGTGAATTCACTGGAAACACTCTGGTTAGCTTCAACTGGCTTTGGACCAGTCTCTCAAGGAAAAGATGCAAACTTTGGTTTTCAATCTACTGTACCATCCCCTTGAATTAGTTTGGGAAGCTAACTTGTAATTTAGCACTTAAAACATTTTAACCACTGTTATTGAGGAATTTTAAGCCTAAGCAGTATAAAAAGTCATTATTCAGGGACTCCTTCATAAAGCCAGGCTTTTAATTTACTTTTACGTCATAATTTTACTGAGCATGATCTTCTTTTCTAGGTGGGACTTCAAATTTAGAAAACTGATCCTTTATGTTTGAGTATCTCATAGACAACTGATATTCATAAAGTCTTACGTTAGCATGAGATATAAAGACAGTGGGACTTTTGTTTATACCATGGCTTAGGAAAGGATTTACCTGTCTTCTTTTCAGACTATTTTCAGCTTGAAGAAGTTCATCACTTCTCTTATGAATGGCTTTATTTCCTCCTGTTTCACTTACAATTACTTTTTTTTCCCAGGAATAGAGCGTGTAAAGGTAGTAAAGACAGAGTTACTTTTGGAAGAAGTTTGCAAAAAGAAAATATGGTAGAACATTTTTGAGGATTTTAGAAAATTGCACTCATTTAAGCTTATTACAATATCATCATTACAAATACAGTCAATGTTTTCTAGCTAGAGCTTTCTCTTAAATGACAATGAAACCCGCAATACCATAAACAATTGCAAGAGGACTTCTCAAATCTGTTCTGCTTAGACAGCAACAGCTTTCGTCTTCTTAATACTGAGTGTTGTCAAGCATGCTGACTGGCTTAAAGACACAAATTAAATCCTTTCAGACAATACCTACTTTCTCACTGTATGTTGCATAGTACACTCATGAGAGAACATTATGGAGAATTTCTATAACCTGAGGATCTGAATGAGATTTCTGTTCTCAACTTTTATTTTGGAGATGTTTCTCTTCCTTCATCTTATGGATGTGGCATGGTAAGGGTGTGAGAATGTTTTATTCATTCTTTACATCTCTATACGATCTGGATATCTTATGCTTGAGTGTTTAGGCCAACGAGAAAGATGCTTCAGGAGAAAGCCTATTGTCATGAGGGCCTAGGTGCAGGTTACTTTCTTCCACTGTGCAATGCAGTGCAAACACTACAGAGATCCACGGGTTATTTGAGGCTAAAAGGAAGCACTGCTGGTCCTCAAGTTCAGCAGTGTTCAACACAGAACTACCTCCAAAGAGAGGCCAGGTTGCTCAGGACCATGGCTGGTTGTGTCTTCAGCATGTCCAAAGGACGCGTCTCCACAGATGGAGCTTTTCCTCATCCACAGCTGCAGCACACCCATGGTGATTTTTTTCCCCTTACATCCAACCAGTGTTTCCTCTGCTGCATCTCTCAGCCATTGCTTCCTTGCCCTTCCCTGGGCACCTCAGAGAACCTGGCTCTGTCCACTCTCTAGCCAGACCATGGGGTGGAGGACAGCAATTATCTTCGCCCTTTGCCTGCTTTGCATGCCCAACTCAGCCAAGATACCACTTCGATGGGTATGCGATACCAATTGCCCCAACGGATCACTCTCCACCTTGGGCACCCTGAGTAGCCCTCTGGTTCTGGTATGTACCAAGAGCTCCCAGGGCCTGAGGTCCTGGGAAACACATTCCTTTTCCTGACTCCACGGGTATCTGGGTACAAAAATGTTTCTCTCTGACACCTTTACAGTGATCTGAAGTGTCACACAGCAAAGAGATTTATGAAGGTTGGGCTGTTGAATCTTGCACCTCAGTCCCCTTCACCATTTCCCCTAAGTGTGCACAAACGGGTAGTAGGAAGAAAGGGAGATGACAAAATAGTTCCACAAAATCTGAAGGGTTTAAAACTTTAAAACATTTTCATCGGTATTTCACAACATTTACTATTTTTCTTTTGAAACCAAGCTATGCAATTTTCAAGTGAATTCAGGAATGAAATACGTTTTATTACAGAAGAAAATCCCTATTTTGACCCATAAAGGACTGAAGAGACATTTTCAACAAAGTCCTCAGAGATGGCAAGATAAGCCACACATGTGGACAGACTTATTTTGTAAAATGAACAATAATTTATGGTCTCCTACTATAGTCTCTTTAATAATATAATATCCTGAAAATAAGTCTCAATAGTACCAGTTACATTTTCAGAAATGTCACTATAAAGCAAAGTCTTCTAAATTCAAATGACGTTTCCAAAATATCACAAAGTTCAGTCATCAGAGTTGACTCCATTCAGATCACTGAGGAAATTAATTTTAATTTACTTGACCTCTTTTCACTGCCATTTAGACTGAGCAACAGCCTCTAGAACTAAAATTTCAATGTTCTGTAGCAAGTACTTCAGTTTCTGATGCAGTGAAGCAGAAAGGCTTGTGGCTTAGACTGGAGAAAATGATTTACTTCTTTAATGACAATAGCAGTTAAAGAAAAAATAATACTGAGTTGATACAAAGGCATGAACGGCTCTACTTCTCAGTGCCTCTATAGATTTTCCTCACTTGAGAGTGTTACCTGAATCCAAGCTGTAAAAGCTGCTATTAAGTTATTATTCAAACTTTTGAAGCTGATGGATAGCCAGAGACAGAGAGAGAGAGAGAGAGAGAGAGAGAGAGAGAGGAAGGATCCAGAAAGATATAATTCCCAAGAATATAGAGAACAGAGACTTGGAAAAGTCAGGCAAATTTTAGTTTTAAACTTAAGCGGTTTCTCTAAACATAACCTCAGTGGCTGATGTAAATTCCCATTCTGAATTCATAACCAATAATTTAATATGGAAGTATTTTGCTCTAGCTGAAGTGAGTGTTCACCCACCTCTGAACTAAGTAAAGCACCTGGGTATATAATTAGGGAGACCAAGCATTCTCCTCAAATTTATTTTTCTCTTCCTCCAACAACCTAAGAAGTTTCCAGACTCAAATTGCCATACTGTACAATGCTTGAGAATAAACCTAACCTTCCAGGCCAGGGTAGCTCTGCCATCCTCAGGCAGGCAAGAAACTACGAGCTACTCCTCAGCACCTTAGTGCTCTTGCTTAGGTTTCCTCTGAACCCTTCTTGTATTTAAAATAAATATTGAAATTTTATGACAAGCACTTAAACTCTTCAGTACAATGGCACTCAACATTATGCAGCATTATGCTATGGCTGCAGATAGTTATTTACAGATTTGCAACAAAACATTTGAGTGTTCAGCGTTGTTTTAAAAAACCTAGGTGGAGGAATTCCATGCTGGATGGGAAGAATGATACTGGTCCTTGCAGAAATGTAGGTAGTATCCACTCTGCCAGTACGACTTTAATGAAATCATTAACACACATTTTTGAAAGAAAAGGGAAATGCTAAACACCTGTAGTGGCTTGCACTTCCTAATGCCTCCTCATGAAAGATTCCTTTCTCCTCTCATCTACTGGCCACAAAGGGCTGGTACTAATGTGTATACTCTCAGCCCTCTAAAGTAGCCTTCAATGACTGTACCTGTCAACAGATGAAAAGGAGAAATACTGATGGACAAAATATAGTCCTTTTGCTAGCTTTCCTTATGGAGGAAAGAAAATTTACAGGTAAGCTAACAGCAAATATTAACCATAGCTGAATGTCCTTTCCTAAAACCTGTTTTTTGTTATTATTATTATTTTGCACTGAGGATAGAGCACTCACTGTATTGTTATTGCCACAGAAAGAACGTAAACAGCAGATATGAAACTGCATCTAAAAGAATAATTGGATGAGAACTAAAAAAAAAAAAAAATTACCGAAAGACTTCCAACCCACACCACGACAGAGACAAAGCCACTACATTTCACAAGACCAGTCTGGAGGGAAATTCTTGTGTGTCATTTAAAAGGCCATTTATTTTTGAAATATCAGACCCTCTGATGGAGTAAATGTTTCACCTCCAGCTCTTTTATATCATTTCTGGCTTATTAAAATTTTGCCCTCCTTTATGGAGACTTACAACCATTCTTCAGATTTATGAGAGAGAGAGAAAATGCAGCAGGAACATCAGAGAGGATGGTTAATGATAGGGTATCTTTGTATGTACTGAAAAGACTTAGTTAAAAAAGTTAAAGAATAAAAGCTTTAAATATTGACCTTGCCATCAGCTTCCAAAAGTAATTTTTTCGTGGCAGAAGTATTTTTAAATTCCTACCAAATAGCCCTTTCATAATATTTTATTTTTACGTACCCTTTGAAAACAAACAAGTTTGTTGAACTTCTTTCGTACAGATTTAACAGTCACATGAGGCCTTTTGTTGTAACAAAAACAATAGTTTAATATGGAGACATCCAAAACTCCCTGCAAATAAATTGTAACAGTGCAAAATTAGAGAGCAGTAACTAGAGCACTAGAAAAGCTACCTTAAATGTTAAAAGACCTTATCCCAAAGTAATACCTCAGAACAGTTTAAGGCAATGCCACGCAAAGCTATTCTCTCTCTTCTCTCTCATTCTTCCAAGGTTATGAAAGCCTCATGATCTTCTTTGAATTATGCTAATCTTTCTGCCTTGATTAATTGCAAATGGAAATTCAAATTCCAGATTTAAGAAATCCAAAATACAAATGGGATGTCACAATGTTTTTTAATGTTTCCAGGGAGAAAGGCTGGCCTGCAGGAAAGTGTTTGTACACTGGTGGAGCAAGTTAAGAGTGGGTCTTGACAGAGAAATTAAATTAAAATATAATTAGAATCATAGAATCACAGAATGGTTTGGGTTGGAAGGGACTTTAAAGATCACTAGTTTCCAAACCCCCTGCCATGGGCAGGGACACCTCCCACCAGACCAGGTTGCCCAAAGCCCCATCCAGCCTGGCCTTGAACATATCCAGGGATGGGGTATCCACAGCTTCTCTGGGCAATTAGAAAGAGTCTCTCATGTAGAAGTATACAATCTCAAATGAGAAGCAGGATTTTAAGGAAAGCTGGGCCATGGGTATTCTCTGTAATCATGGAAGCTGTCTGTCAAATTAAAGAGTGGTAGCAGCCTGGAAATATCTACTGGTCTATATTTCTGCTCCTTGCAAGAAGGAGATGAACAACTAGGTCTTTTAGCCTATGCTGCTCCTCAGCTGGTATGATATGTCCCGAAGTCAGCATTACTTGTAAGAGATTCCAAGTTACCGGTTACAATTCAAAGACAAACCTCAGTATAAGACTAGTGGAAATGTTTCTACACCCAGTCTTTTCCTCTGAAAACTCTAGAGGAGTAGACAGATGGGTAGGAGGTTTGAACAGGTTTGAAGAAGGCTAAAAATCCCACACCGCAGTGCAGGAACTACTTTTTCTGAATTTGACCTCTGTTTTTCTCCCATGATTATGATTTGGTAAGGATATAATCATTTACAGTCCTAATCCTAGGGGGTTGTAAAGAGAATTTGAGCTTGTAGTGTTACATCTACAAGTGGTGAGCAGACAAGATGGGAATCATTTTTACACATTTTTAAAATAAAAATGTATTTATAATTTTAAAACTTTTTTCGAGTTGTTGAATGAAAAAGAGCATGACTGTTGGAACCAATGTACTTTTCCCTCCTTTTTGAAGACATGATAGAAGTTCAAGGGCAGCATAAGCTCATGCAGGATGTGCTCAATGTCAGGATTTAAGATCATAAATTCTGAAGGCAATTAAAAGCAATAAAGATAAATATAAAGCTTTTGTGTAAGCATTTCATAAACATTTTTTTTCCTGTTGATGCTCCCTGACTTTTTTTTTTTTCAAAAATAAATAATCCATTCCAGAAACTCTGTTTTTGTCCAGTCACTAATAAATCAAAGGAACAACAGCTAAAAAGTTAGTGCATATCTTGAAGTTGGATGTAACAGAATTGCTGTGTATATTCAAAAAAGCCAGAAAGCCAAATGTCAGTGGATTTTTTCCCTTTCTCCAAAAGAAAGCTATATACACTATCAGTGAATAGGAATCCAACTCTGACCATAACTGTAAATCACATGGCACAGGAAGAGATAGAGACCAAGATAAATAAGTTCCAGTCCCATTAAAGGCTTCATGAACAAAACCCAATATGACAAAACTCTACTCAGCATTTAACAGATGAGAGTTTCAATTCCAGCCACATGGCCATGATGGACCTTGGAAAGATGTAGCCTTCAGTAAGCAGCTGTGACCTGAATCCCATACTGCTTTTGGCTTCAGAAAAAGTGTCAGATGTAAGCATGTACAAACTACATTGCAGTAATTCAGTCTGAAGCAAATAAATGAGGAATAAAATCATCCTTCTACACAAGAAACCCATGGTCACCACCAGCAATAATGACTATATATGATCGACATGGATGTTAGCTAACCCCTTAATTATTGCTTTTCCAGGTAATATCATTGTGGAGATTGCTTACTCAGACTGAGTAACATGGAAAACTACTCATCACCTTTAGCAAAGTAAAAATCTTAGCAGATAATCTTCCCTCTGAAGAGTTTTGCAGAATTGTTTGACCATCCACTGAATGCCTCCCAAATGCCTTACTCGTCTATGTGCTCTGAGCACGTATTCCCAAAGCTGGTCTTAGTTTAGGTGTCAATTTGTTACAATTAATATATACACAGCAAGCATGACAGACGTGGGGATTTGTCTGAAACCTTGTTATTTTTCTTATCTGGACTATCTGTTAACATTGTCCAATGTTTCATGTTGCAATGAATACTTTGAAGTGAAATCTGGAAGACAAATCCACACTTGCTTTCACATAAAAATCTGTCTTCCATTCCAGACCTGTTGCTGACTTGCTGTGACTATTGGCAAATAGTTTAAACTGATCTTGCTTCCACATATATTGAATTATTTGCTAATATTATTTGGTAATGTTTATCTTTTAATAAGGAGACTTTGTGCTGTTTTTATAAAATAACTTGATTGGAAATGGTGGCTGATACTTAAATCTGTAGAAAAGTGGCTGTCACAAATGGTTTCACTTTGCAGAATATCCTGCCTTAAATCCTATTGCTGTGTATAGAAGACTGCTTAGTAAGATAGTCATTAACAAGCCACCCCCACCTCCACCCCAAAAAGGAAACAAAATAAAAACAAAACACAAAACTAGGTTTAGGTATAGGACTAAAATAAATCATAAGGACTACTGTAAAATATTCTAATTCTGGATAAACGTAGCAAGTACATCTATCAAATATGCTTCCAAGTATTCCCATTACTATTTGCTCATCACATTTTTTGGAAAATGGCTCCAGAAGATAGAAGCCTGCTCATACGCCAAAAACTTAAATGTTGTAACAGTTGCCTAGGGAGTTGTAGGCCAAGTCAAGATAGAAAGCTGAACAATTGCTCAGAGGCTGAGCAATCTTGGATCTCAACAAGACATTGAAAGACATATTGTAAGATGTGAAAAACATGGAATCATATATGGAAGAACTCCTTTGTTTTCTACTTTGCCAGATCCCAGAATTACATTATATCTGTTTAGAAGCAGAATTGTTGCCTAAGCCTAAGCACAGAACACATTAAATACAAGGAGTGCAAAGGATCCTCAAGCATGGCACGCAAATCCTTCCCAGGCCTTGGCTGGTATTTATGCTGTCCTTTTTTAGGCTATGTTGACCAGTCCAGACATTCATCTTCAACATCATGTCAAAGTCCCTATGAGAATATCCATTATCATGGTTAAAGAGAGGTGATAAATGGTGTCAAGGTCCTGGACGTAAACAATAAAGTATAGACTGTTACAGCTGTATTGCGGAGATCATGGGATATAGTAATAGATCCCTGCTCTTAGTGGAGGTTGGTGGTATTTGACAGTGGGTAGGAAAAACTGACACAGGCAATGCTGGAAGCCAATTTCCAGCCTAGGGTAAAGATCCTACTGTAACAGGCTCAAAACAGGGCAGGCAAAGCCCATCCCAAGGAGCCTCCGCTGACTCATAGGTGTTAGTGGTGTCAAACTTAACTGGGATCAAGGAACAGTTGCAGACATGTGGTGAATCATTCTTCCACTTTTATTCTAGGCAAAAACTCCCCACTCCCCCAGCCATATTATTAAAGCATAAGACATTTCAAAAACTGCTTCAAACCAACTTCAAGACAACAAAATGTTTCCTCCCTTGACCCTTCTCTTTCCAGTTATTTAGAGAAATTTGTATCTCTTCATCATTCTGTCTTTCTACTCATTTCTATGTATTACATGTAAGGACTTCACCTTCAGGTAGCTATCAAGAAATGTAGCATATGCAAGAGAAGCCTTAAAATTATTCATCAGAGATATATTTCTTTCTTTTGGACAGTCCATTTACTTTGGATGGGAGAAGGGGGTTATTTTAACTGAGATAGCAACTAAGGAATTTGTTGTCTGATAGTGTTACCACACTCCAAGTAATTAGTAGCAGGCTCTTTGCAGACGGTTTTATGTGTTAGTATAAAAGCATGTTTAAAGTAATCCTTCCATTACCTAGAATGTGGTTGTAAAAAAAGTCTAGAGATTGTACAAAAAAAAAAAAAAAGAAAAAAAAATTATTTAGACAACTTATTTTCTATTGTGCTCAGCAAGAAATTAGGAAACTAAATACTATTTGGGACCTCAGAGGCCTGGCTGACTATGGCTCCTCTTGGCTTCCCAATTCTATCATGACAGATTAGGTGAGTGATCTCTGGTTTAGCATTCCATATGTAAAAGGAAAATAATATCCTTTACAAAGAAAAAAAAAAAGCATCTTCCATACACAGAGAGCTCCCAGAGGAACCTCACTGCCAAATTCAAAAAGTTACATGGAATAGAAATATGCCAGACATGCCTGGAAGACTATGCAGTTCTGATCATCATGTTTCCATTTTTTGTTGGTCTGACACTCAGACTAATCACTGTAAGACTTCATACTGATGAAATCATTTGCAGTATACCTTGAATTAGGAGAATATAGCTGACAGGAATTGTCATGTAATAGGTAAAAATGTTCTCAAGTTCTAAGTACTGAGTGAGGGCTGTCAAGGCGTTATTACTGTCCACAGCAATATAAGCTGGGGCTAATAGAGGACCAGAATTATTCACATCACCTTATGCTTCTGATCACAAAAACTGTGAAATAAGCTCACTTTCAATTAGCAGCCGTAAATTCATTAAACTCAATTCTGACACTGCAGAGAATGCCATTTTCTGCTTTCACTGCTCTAAAAAGAAGCAAGAGAAAAAGAAGAGATCACCACATTAAGGTCTAGAAGATGTCATGTATTATTAATCTGAAAGACTGATTTGTCAACCTCATCAACTTAATCATCAGATGGAAAATTTTAACACTCAAATATAGAAGGTGCTGATCATCAAAAGAACTGTTATTCAGACAACAAGAACTTGCTTGATTTTGTTATTGTAAGAAGTGAACAAGTTTTTCCATCATCCATGCACTTCTTTAACTTGAAAATGAAGCACTCCCTCTGAGAGACCTCTTCATTTCTTCTTACATAGGCTTACTATACATACAGATGTTACCACCTCAGTGGTTAATATTTGACCTCCATCTCTTAACTGTTTCCCACTTGACGTTTCCCCTGCCTTGTTTACCATCTGGTTGCAATGAAAGCATTCCAGGGCTTTGTATGCCTTTTCAGCCCAGAAATCTTACTTAAAAGTAAAATCCTGCTCATGCGGCTTTATAAACCTATTGGACCTTTAGTATGTTGACCACTTTGGCAATACCTTCCCATGCAGGATTTTTGTTCACTGGTTCTGCTGACACTGAAACTAGTTGTAGGTAGGAAGAGAGGAAATCTCTTTCATCCACATCGTAGCAGTCTGCTGTGGTATAATGTAGTAGGAAATCTTCAGTCTTTGCTGAGAGGCGTTTCGCTACTTATCATGCATCACACATCACATATCACATAGACATGGCCCAAAAGATGCTCTACTGCGACTTACTCATGAAAACATTCCCCTCTCAGTCTTTCACACCATGAGAGAGCCTTGTCTAACAAAGCCTTTGGGGACAGCAGCACTCCAGCTGTCAAAGCTGTGCTGGGAACAGCTCTAGCTATGAATACCTGGATCTGGTGACCACAGGATCCACAGGGCTAATTTTGATCTTGCATTTTTTCCCCATAGTCCTCAGATTGATGTTGCTGTTTGGTGACATCTACATGGGACTTGAAAAGAGCTCAAGCACACTGAAAACTTCCTATATGGCAGTCATTCTTGATGACAGCCTCTGAAGTTATTGAAGGACCTGGTTTCTGTGTTCTAGGTCCTTTTGATATAGCTACTGTATTTTTCATGTTCCAAGACATAAACCAACACAAACAAAATTCCATGTCTTTTCATTACTGCTTCTCTTCTTATCTTAAGGTCAAATGTTGCAACCTAAGACGTGGAAAAATGCTTTCCTGGTTATATTGCAATGGTGAGAAGAGAAAGACTAACACAGAAACTTTTTATTGCTGACATTGGATTGTAAGCATTGAATTTTGCTTTCTGGCAATCGCTTTCAAGTGGTATCAGAGAACTCCATCTCCCCACAGTACAGCTGTCCAATGTTTCCAGGCAGGCATGAAAAAGGGTGGTGAAGCTGCAGTGTCTTTGAAGTAGGATGGGCTCATTTTTAAAATAGTTTTGAACTCATCCATTTCCCAGTGTTGGTTTTACCATGTCAGTGAGTTTCAGCTTGCAGGACTGGATGGTAGGATGGTAGCTCAGGAGACCATCTAGCCTGCCTGTCCCACTCCACAGCTGAGTCAGCTCTATCTGTGTCATTCCCAATCCGTGTTTAACCAGACTGCTCCTAGCAACCTCCAAGGCTGAAGACCCCACTGCCTCCTCAGATCATCTATCCCATGTTTTAATTCCCATACTCCAAGGTGTGTCCCTGCTGATATTTAGGCCACAATCATTTGTCTTCCCCTTCGGGTACAGAAAAATGATTATTCCCTTCATTGCATTTCATGACTTAGAAACCTGCAATGGCCCTGCTTAACCATCCCTTCTTTAGGAGAAACAAGTAAATTCAATTGTTCTTCAAAAGCTGTATTTTCTAGCTAGACACAGAGCTTCATGCTGTAGCACAATGTTTGGATTTTTCCATCCATGTGTCTTATAGGTCATCCTCTTGTCTATACAGCCCAGCTTTTGCTTTTCTTGTAGCTCTACACCATTGTTGACTCATGTTCAGCTTGTAGTCCCTTTCCTACTGATGTGCTACCCAGACAGTAATTACTCCTCTGTGTCTGCATACCTTGCATTTGTCCCTATTGCAAAGTGTTTTGTTTCATTTTGTTTCTGTAATATAATTCCAATTTGGCAAGTTTTTTTGCATTCTAACCTTGCCCTCCTTCCCATCTTGGTGTCATTTGCAAATTTAATACAATACTTTATTCTATCATCAGGTCATTTATTAAAATGTTGTATAGTAGTAGACTTGGTTTGTGCCCCTGCAAAACCCTACTCAACCTACCCTTTGATTTTGCAGATGATATGGTTTACTAGAAGCTTTGTCCCCATAGAATATTCATTTCATCTTGATTGTGCTTCCTAGCTTATTTATGACTGTTATATGAAACATTGTTAAGATATACGACACCTACTGCTTTTGCTTTGTCCATGAGCTCTGTGACAGAAGGAAATTAAGTCAGTTTGACAGACAACTAAGAGCAGAGAATGGTAATTAGTAGCTGTGGTGAACACTACCCAGTTAGACAACTATATAACGACTATCTGGACTGTTGTTTTAGATTGGAAATAAATTGAATTCCCAACAGCATACCCTGGCAGTAAGTAGTGTATCACTGATCTTTAGCTCAGTGGCTGCAGAAGGCCACCTCTGTGGTGGCTTTACTTGGGTGGGCAGCTGAGTTCCACCACAACTGCTCTCTCACTCCCCCTCCTCAAAGAGGAACGGGGAGAAAATACGATGAAAAGGGCTCAAGGGTTGAGATAAGGACGAGGAGATCACACAGTAATTATTGTGACAGGCAAAACAGACTGATCATAGGGAGATGGTAAGATTTATTACCTATTACTAGCAAGCTAGAGAAGCGTGAAACAAGGGGAAGAAACCAAAAGCACCTTCCCCCCCAACCACCCTCTTCCACCTCCTCCCCACAGGCGGCGCAGGGGAACGGGGGAATGGGAGTTATGGTCAGTCTATAGCGCTTCTTCTCTGCCACTCCTTCTTGGTCACTCTCGTCCCCTGTGCTGTGGGGTCCCTCCCACGGGATGCAGTCCTTGCTGAACTGATACGGCGTGGGCTGCCCACACGCAGCAGCTCTTCAAGAACTGCTCCAAATACGGGTCCGTACCACAGGGTCCATCCCTCAGGAGCAAACTGCTCCAACCTGGATCCCCCACAGGCAGCAGCTCCTGCCAGGTCACCTCCTCCTGCGTAGTCTCCTCTCCACGGGCTACAGGTCCGGCCCGGAATCTGCTCCAGCAGGGGTCTTCCACAGGCCGCAGCCTCTGTCAGTGCAGGTCCACCTGCTCCACTGTGGTCTCCTCCATGGGCTGCAGGGGGACAGCCTGCTTCACCATGGTCCTCACCACAGGCCGCAGGGGACTTCTGCTCCGGTGCCTGGAGCACCTCTCCCCCTCCTTCTTCACTGACCTTGGCACCTGCAAGGCTGTTCCTCACTCCTCTCACTCTCCCAGCTGCTGTGTGGTGCAGCATTTTTTTCCCTGTCTTAAATATGTTCTCACAGAGGCACAAAACAACATCACTTACTGGCTCAGCTCTGGTCAGCAGTGGGGCCCTTACCAAACATGGGGCAGCTTCTAGATTCTTCTCACAGAAGCTACCCCTATGGCCCCCTGCTACCAAAACCTTGCCACGTAAACCCACTACAACCTGTCAGTAGAAGGCCAGAAAGGCATAAAGGAGGCTTTGCTGAACACCGACCCAGAGATATGGGGAGGTTGTTGTGGTGCATCTTGAATTGTGCCAGTGCCAGCAGTGAGAGAGGAGAGGGTAAGTGCTCTAGCAGTCACATTTTAAAAATTTATATTTGTGTATCTTATACATGTACATAAGCCAAAATGAAAACACCAGATGTGCCTTAGATGCTGGTAACTGTTATGGTGCAAACAGGTCAAAAAATCCCAAACCCCAAAGTCCAAGACTTTTTTACCCAATAGTAGACAACATCAACACAGCTGTTTTTGAAGGTTTTCTTTTTCCTTCCTTCTTTCTTTCTTTCTCTTTCTCTTTTTTCTTTCTTTCTTTCTTCCTTTTTTCCTTTCTTTCTTTTTCTTTCTTTCATTTTTTATTTTTATTTTGTAAGACCCAGAAACATGACACGTCTGTTCAAACACTTTGTTATAACTGATACTTAATTGGGCAAGGAAAACTTTCCCAGGCCTTCATTAACCACAAGCCAAATTAAAAGACAGAGGCTGCATTCCTCAATGAAGTGCTCTGCATTTGAAGCTATGAGTAGACACTCATATTACACACTCATTCATGTTACAGGCATTTATTACATAACACACCTCCGGAAAATAGAAAAAATGAATTTATTTTGCCCTATATGAATTTCTTAAACATCTTTTCAATGGATCAAGGATCATTTCTTGGAGCATGAGGACCAGGTTCCTGCTGCCACAGTTAGTTCTTTTATTAACAGAATTCTCTTTCACAAGCAAAGGGTTGCTCCATCTTAAAAATAATCATGTTATTTTACCTCCTGCTGCTCCTATGAAAAGGATGTTGCAAAATCTCCCTTTTTTAATAATTAGACACCTTCCACTTTCCAGCTTAAATGTATTCATGCCTAGTTTATACTTCTTTGCTTTCTTTTATCGTACAGCACAGCTCAGCTGTGGGGGCCCATAACACTTGCTACTGTCTGTGCTTGCATCTCTTCTGTTTCCACTTTGGTCCTACCAGGAACTGATATCCAATGAAGTAAACCAATGGGTAAAGCCACAAGGGCTGTGCTGGGATCTTTCAGGGACATAACATTAACTGAGCAATGTCTGAGTCAGTGTAGTAAAGCATTCACCCTAGCACTGATTATCTTTCCCATCAGTGTCAGCCACTTAAGCCGTCTCCCAGAAATTCATCCAGCTTGGTTAAAATTTCTGGGAAGGAAAGGTTTTCTCTGTTGCCTGTCCAAGTCCACAGCTGTAAGAGTAGAAAACAAAAGGACAAGTCACTTTCAGCAAATGGATGATAAAAGTTGTGTTTATTTTTGTTTTTCTGAAATCTTTTGTTCTTCCTCAGAAGACTCAGGTGTGGTGTCCTGCTATCATGACTGTGGTGCGTTTGCACCCTCCTATATATTTTCCATCTTAAAATATAACTCCAGTTGAGAGACTCCGTAGGTCTCCTCTAACCTCCAGAGGACATCCTTTCCATTGACAATGAACATTTGTAAAGACATGAGACCAGGGGAAGACATGACCCAGAAGTAGGGGAAGTTTTTGAATGTATATAATGCTGCCCAAATGTTTGATTTTACAGCAACATCCAACTTGGCTCCTCAGGCCAAAGCAACCTGGCAGGGTCACCTGGTGCAGGACCTCAATGCAGCCTTCTGGGATGCAAGTGGAGGTTACCAAGAAGAGGTCAGCACCTTGGAGGATTTCAAGACCCATCTGGACAAAGTCACATGCAACATGGTCTGAACTCAGCCTTGACCCTTTGAGCAAGAGGTAGGACTGGAGACCTCTTGAGATCCCTTCCTGCCCAAGGGATTCCATGAGTCCACGCTGATTTTCAGTACACAGAAGCCACAGATGGGAGTTCAAATCCATGAGCAGCTCACTGGCTAACATCCTTCCTACATAATAAATTGCCAAGTGTTAGCCACTCAGAAGCCCTGCAATTGAGAGCTGGAAATGAATGAAGGTAAATAACCCAACACTGGAATTACAAAAAGCAAGATGAGACTGCTGTGGCTACTTCAAAGCAGGTACTTTGAAAACTTAATCAGGCTGAAGAGCTATGTAAAATAAGCTGGCCTCTGCCTCTGCTTATACAAAATATGCCTTCAGAGCCTCCCACTGAGATTCTGGCAGGAATTGTTCCTGGACATCATCTATTGAAAAAATGATTGATTTCTCTTTGACAGAACATCAGAGCATCTCTAGAATTTAAGTTTCCTTGTGCTTGGCAAGCACTTAAAATTATTAAGAAATAGAAATATCAGAATGCAAGTGTTTAGTACTCAGTTTTATGACTACATTGCCCAAATGACAGATATGTGCAAGATTAGAGACCTGTTAATACTAGCTATTTTTAAGCCTGGAAAAGCAATTTCTTTTTCTTGCTGCACTACTGTTCTCTGCCAAATTACCGTACAGAATGTTTCTAGATTCCAGGACTTCTCCAAAAAGATATTTTAATTCATAGTATTGCAGGCAGGAAAGTTACAAAAAATGTTAAACGTTACAGAGAAATGAGGAAAAGCCAGCATTGCCATTGTGGACCTCACGTGCTATATGGTCATTTCTGAACGTCAGAATTTAATCATTTTGACATGGTGACAAAATTGAACACTCAGGAATCATTCCTTCATTGCATTCCGTCTTGCAAACACCGTCTTGCAAACAGAAAGCTAAACCTAATAGGCTGCATGTATAATGGACCTTGCTTAAGTACACAGCATGTCACTACAACATGGTGCATTTATAAGACTCTGCCACTTTGTTCCAAAAATCTTAAGCAAATGCCTCTTCAAAGCAGAGTGGTTGATCACTTGTTCTATATTGTTTCATACATTCACCTGGGTAAACTCATGAGGTAAAACATTTAATGAGACTAGACTATTTCTCTTAAACAGTATATAAATAAAAAAATAAAAACAATCCAGGAAATGTGTTTCATTCCCAAATTAAGCATCACACCACTGCAGGTCTTTAATGACTCCAGTAAAGGTTGTAGAGAGTTATATTATGGAGTTTTTAAGCCTCACATATTTGTATGAACACATAAAGATTACACATCCATTTCTGACTGCGATAAGCTACCTCAATTGGTATATGTAAGGGGCTATTTAAATATTCGGTTTTTGTTTGGTTGGTTGGTTAGTTGGTTGGTTTTTGGTTTTTGGTTTTTGTTTTTGGTATGTGTGTGTTTGTGTGTTTTGTGTGTGGTGGTTTGTTTCCTTGTTTGTTCTGAGGGAAATTAAATTTCTGTTCTCTTTCAGACTTCATTTGCCAGGTCTCAGTTCCTGCTTTTCCTGTTCCTAAAACCATTTGCATCCAGCAGTCATCATTCAGGTAAACAGCTTTCTTGTGCCACTGCTGTTTTCTGCTCAACTGCTTGAAATTGCCTTGCTAGAGCCTCATGCCTCACACAGGGCATGGGGAGTCTCTTGTGAGGAGGATCTGGGAGTGCACGGTTACAAGGACTGAAGGACATTTTCTGTTTTGAGATATTGAAAAAAAAACACAAACAAAAACCAAACCAAACCAACCAAACAAACAAACAAAAATATTGGCAGCCATTTCCTGGGTATCAGTTTAGGCAAGCCTCCCAAAGTACCCCAGGGCTGTAAAGAGGCCGTAACCAGGCCAGACTCAGCCTTCAGACATCAGCTGCTGTGCATCAAGATTGGTGGAGAAAGGACTGGCCATGAAACAGCAGGCCAAGGGTACAAAAGGTAATATTGAAGGTTTTCTGCAAACCTTGCTGAGGCCTTTGACCACCTTGGAAAGGTGTCATTCAAAAAAAAGCAATGGTTTCAGCGTGTTTTCCTTCACAAGCCCTCATCAGCCCTGTCAGTCTATTGTAAATTAGGCTTCCTCAACTATTGGAAAAAAAAAAGCTATTCCTCCTCCACTGAAAACCTGCCAGAAGTCTGTTTCTCTATTTCACTTACTTAGTCCCAACACTATATTGCCCCAATCTTGATTTCTCCAAAGATTTAAACCCCATCAGCCCCTGCTGGGTTTTACCCCAGGCTTTGTCCAGCCTAACTCACAGGCCCTCCTCCTGGGCCAGTGCTTGGAGACCCTTCAAAATGTCTTGTATTCCTGATTTTTTTCCCACAAACCATACACTTGCTTCATCAGATGCTAGAGGGCAAAAAGCTGTCTTCCAGTAAACTTCTGATGTCTCAGCCTTACACAGTCACCATCACTGCTCACAGCAAAAGAAAATACGAATCTCCTCAAGCATGGAGGGTATGTCCTGGGAGGATTCAGCTTTGACACAGCTGTGTGTGTAGATTAGTTGGTTTCTCTGATGAGTACACGTTGTGGCAATTGAACAAACTTCTGGAGTTAACAGCGAGTTATGTGGAGTTATCTGCGTTTCTGGAGGTTTATTTAAGAAAGCACTTGTTGACCCTGCTGCTGTTATCTCTATTGCCACATGGCCACTGCCATCATGTAACTGTCCTTTCATTACAACCAGGATTGTATTTTGAAAACACTGCTTTTCATTCTTTGTGCACTGATTACACACACAAAAGAACTCATCTCTGATAACCATTTCTTTAGCTATAAAAAGCACATCTACATAGTTTTAAAATGGAATGGGAGATGGAGCACATTTTCCCAGTATGGAAAATCCCATTAGGGTTTATTTAAATATTTCAAGCAATTTCAGAAGTTTATATAGAGTTGTACTTATAAGATAGAAAATTCATCCACAGCTTGGCAAGACACATAGTCCAAGAAGGTGTTTGTTTAAAGGCAGATGATCATGTTGCTGTAAATTTGTTGTTGGCAGCTGCAACACAAGAAGAAATTTCATCATAAATAACATCAAGGCTTCATGCTGTAGCAGAAATACTGCCACTATTTCAAGTAAAACCAGACAACATAAAAATCATACCTTATCATTTACTCATCAAGTCTGATTTATAGGGACTGCTGTACTTGGTGCCAGTCATTTTGATTGCATCCTGGTATTTCTTTATAGGATGCTAGCACTCTCCCAGTTTGGGGCAACAAAAGCTTGGGGTGTAATATTTTTATTAGGCTTTCCCTCATTTATTAGGTAAAACATGGTATCAATTATTCGCTTCAAGCCACATTCTGTCATGAAGGGCTCCTTAACAGAAATATGTTTAAATAAATTAGCTATTAACTCTAACAGTACAGTGCACTACCTTTCCTTTCTATTTATCCACTTATTAGTTAGATGAGAAATATACAAAATAGAAATAGAATGAGTAACATTTTGTGATCTTACTTCTTTTCTTGGGTGAAAACTTCCAGGGATAATACAGTGTCTTGGAGGGTTGATACTGCCTCAATAGGAGATTTTAGGGACTGTAGTGGTTAGCAGAAAATAAATACTGCCAGACTGCAATCAATGTGTGGAGATCCTATTTTTCGCACCTCTTCTTTCAAGAAGGTGGAGTGCCCCTCTCTCTGTAAGCAAGGAGGATTTCAGCTCAGCTGGGTTTTCAGTAGTCTGAAACTTGTTCTTTCCATGTGCTTCTGAAGAAGAAATTATCGTGTATTTAGTTTGGTAAGGCTGAGACTATTAAACACAGAGCCTGCAGGAGATGGCATGTTTTGGAATTTCTAGAAAAGGACCATGGTTTGATTTGAATAGTTTTGCTGCTGATTGGTGGCACAAAATTTGGATAGCATCTGTTTTATTGCATCACCGTTACTGGACATCACGTGATATGATAAGACTGACCCACCCTGAAATGACTAATCGAGTGGGATGCTTGAAGAGGTTTTTTCTTTTTTCAACCCTCAATTAGGGAAACCACATTTTCCAGGGAAAAAACAGTAACTTTTAAGCATGTGTGAGTGCGTGTGCATGTTGTGGTGGTTTTTGTGTTTTTGTTTTGTTTCGTTTTCTTTTTGTTTTTAACAAAGAAGGCTCTCCTGCCCACGAAAGAATTTGGTCAGAGAGGCTCTTTTTTCAAAAAACCTGTACTGAATCAACATGAATCATCTAATTTTAACCAGCATCTTTATTGTTTGATGCAAAAAGTAAGACTTACTCTCTAGGCGAGGCAAAAATGAACTTCCTGGCTCATGTAGCTTATCGCCCCATTTGTCGTGAGCTATACAGCCACGTTACTTCCCTCCTTTTCAGCTATGCCTACTGAAATTGCAGCTACACCATTTCCCAAGAATATGCTTGGTGCGTCAGCTAACATTTAAATATTAAAAATGGAGAGTGGCTTTGCAAACTTATGCCAAAATGGAAAGGTGTAAGGAAACCGCAGTCTGGAACACGAGAACTTGACGTTCCTCATGCTGAGGCCCCTCTGCATCTTTCAGCACTGAGGCCATGGGTGGTTTCTAGAAATAATATTGTGTTTGTAGCTGTGCACTGCTAGAAAATGGTTTTCAGACCTACCTGTTTATGATAAATTCCTGAGCAGTAAGCAACTGACTTTTTCTCTTTTCCTGCTGAAACTGGCATGCTCAGTACCTCAGTAAAGGCAATTTCATGTTTTGTCCCTCTGTCTCTTTGCAGGATATATGTCTATTGACCTTGGTAGGACAACTATAATGTGCAGCAGATTGAGTGTGGGACACCCATACACCCATAATTCATCTGAGATATTCAGATGTGTTTAGATCCCTTCCGCCATTTTTAAAGAGTTTTAGGGTAAAAGGCACCATATACTACAGTTTAAGTGGGGGTCATCCTTCCCCTGTCTGCTTTCCTCTTAAAGAAAAATGAAAAGAGTCCTTCTTGTCACCAGAGTGCAATAATGACTATCCTTCCAGTCTGGTCATGTAGGCTAAGTAGAGCCTTTGGCAGAACAGGCAAATGGTTGCTGACCCAGGTCTTGAACTGCCGAGTCTGGGGGAGATGACTGTGTACCAGACTACAGAAAACTCTCAGTCTTCCACAGAAATTGAGAGGTCAGATATCAGATGTGACAAGATCCATGGTGCCTGGCCATATCCACAAATAAGTGCTTGGCTTTAAAAATCACCTTCATATGAAGTGTGTGTGGAGTGGTTTTTCTTCTTTGTGGTCTCCAGCAAGGTTTGAATCTATCAAAAACTTATGAGGGGTCCTTCATTTGCAGCTTGTGTCTGCTGTCACTGTAAGAATGTTTCTCCATAACAGTTTTCTACCTCTCCTAGTACCTTCAAGACTTCTATTTCATAATCTGTGAAAAGGAGGCATATTTTAGTAGTAATGTGATGACATGCTCTGCACTAACAGCCTGCTCAGCCTTGCTCTGAGTGAACCTCTTGGGATGACAGTGCAGTTTGCTGGGATCCAGTATTTTTCACTGAACAAAGGAAAGAAATGCTCCGTATCCAGCTCAAATTTATCTATAAATGCCATCTAGCTGTGTTTTTCAGGAAGTGCCTCACAGATATGACAACAGTCATCTCTTGGACAACTCCAGGGAGAAACATCCTTTCTACAATTTCCTAACCTGGTTTGTGTAACCTTACTTGACACTAGCAGGGTGGGACAATGTATTTTCTGCAGACCACTTATGATGTCCAAGTTTCTTGAAAAGAGTAGGAAAGACATCCCATCCTTCTCAACACCTGTTCCTCCAAGTGCCCCTACAGAAGGTGGCTGTGGCTAGAGCTGCTGCCACCACCTCTAGGGGTGCCAAAATCCACACAAGCTCCCTCAGGCAAATCCTCTGTAAAAATTAAAACAACTTGAAATTCAAGAGAGCAGCTAGGAAAGCACAGCTAAGGCCTCCAGAGCTTATATTCCCGTCAGGTACATGCTCCAAAATAGTGGAGAGGCGTTGTGGTTTGTAGCTTGTAGTCAACTGGTGGATTTAAAGTGCCTTCAGGGCCCCCGCAGGCTGTCAAAAGAAAACAAATGGTTGCTGTGTGGCTGCAGCCTGGGGAATCCCTTGGGCCGCTGGTCACGGTCCTCACGCCCTGAGCTTCAAACCCCTAGTAACAAAACAAAACACTGTGACGAACTTCATCAGACGTCAACGTCCAGCCCAGAGAGCTAAAGGGGGACGTGTCCTATAAAACTGTCCTAATACTTTACAGGAAGGATCCCAGCCTGCTGTAAAGGTAACAGTCCATCCGCAAAAAACACTCGTATTTAAGGGAGTTTTCCTGCTTACTACAACAGCTCCTTTTGGATCCACACAGTCTGGGCTGACTGGGAGCAGAGCAAGTATTGGTCTCCTGTCACTGCCTCCCACTTCAGCTGCACCTTCTTTTCAAGGTCTTCAGAAGCAACTGGTTTTGCATCAAGTTGGGGATTTCGAGAAAGCAGCCACAAATAAGCCCCAAGCCTTAACTGATTTAATAAAAAGGACTGACCTCTAAGAAAATGGTGAAAGACCATACCCACAACCTGTAGAAAAAGCCCAGGGCATTTGGCGATATCTTTGCCCTCCCATCTTCTCTTTTCTCCCTAGAAACCATGATGTAGCTGTGAACGTAGCTGGAAGGTGATAAAGAATATAAGGAGTGCTATGTAACTCCTCTTCTTGCTGCCTAAACCTCAGAAATGGTCTGGAGAAACTCTGGAGGATGAGTCAAGGTTTAAGGACAGCTCAGAGACCTTGCCATGCCTTAGCACCCCACCTCGATGGGCTGAGCAGGCAAACACCTGCTTCCAGGGCTACCCAGAGGACATGTGGCTGCTGTCCTCTCCCTGTGCTCCTGCTGACACTGGCACTCTTCAGGTCTCAGGGGGCTCACAGGGAGTCATCTAGTCTGCGCCCTCAGGGACTCTTTGGTCCTTGCTCAGACAGAAGTTACCCATCCCTTCTTGGGGCAGGACAATAAGGGTTGCACCTTAGCAGCTGCTCACGAATTCATCATCTATCTCTTTTGGCCTTCCTATACTTTAGGGCACCAAAGTAGATTTAAAAAAAAAAAGGAAAAAAAGGTTTGAAAAACTACTTCTTTATGCTCTTGTCAAAATCTGACACCCATTTGGATATACTAATAGTGTTTTTATGCTGGCTTTTCAGTTTGAGCTTTACCACAAATTTCCTATGGCTGTAAAGGCAAATACTACCATGTAATTACCATGGTTTTCATTGTTCAGTGACATTAACTAGCTGGTTATGGTGGTTTTTATACCCTGGTTCATAGCCACATGCTAACGTTCACTCTTAAATTTGGTCCCTGAGTCAGATCCACAGTTATGTTTTATCGTGGTAGACTGATGTTTCCTCTTGCTGTTCTATACCTTACCAGCTCTGTGCTTGCTGGCAGTTACTGTATGCATACAAAAAAAAAAAAACACAAAACAAAGCAAAAGAAAAGAAAACCAAAACCATAGAGCAAAACTTAGGATAAGCACAGAGGAAACTCAGCATGAATATTGGTGAATGACTGATTTAACAGAGGTATGTGACTTGATCATGTATGTTATTACATGAGCTTTTAAGGTGTTGGACAGAGTACAACAGATGACTATTTGGCAGTGAGAACCATGGGAGTCCAGTGGGACAGTTTGTTAAATATCCACACATTTATTTCCTAGCAGAGTTGGTCTGGCCATGAAGCTGGAAGTGGAGCTCCATAACTGTCTCCTCAGAGGAGGGAACAGCTGGTGGTGATGGACAAAGGGGAAGGCAAAACCTTCCTTGTGTCCCTGAGCATCTATGCATCAGTCTGTGCGTTACTGTATTCAGAGGAGATAGAGATTGGATTAATTTTTCTATCATTCATTGGATATAACTGACATTTGCATTTAAGGAATAGGAAATTAATACATTCTTGAGAGGAAACTTACAGAAGTATTGATCAATATAATATCCCATGCTAATGAAAATTTTTAATTCATTCACAAACCAATGGACAAATTAAATGCACATAGCAAATAAAAACAGTGGAATATGATTTAAAATGCCCCTTGGAAAGACATGGCTACAGCTTTCTCAGTTTTTAGTGAAAAACCTGAAAGAAGTTTGACATCAGAGCAAGCAAATTTCACATGGTTGTACTGGCCATAACAACACCCTTGATGCATATTCATTTGGAGCATGATGGATGTCCATAAGCAGCAGCAAATACAAATCTTGAACTGAGAGGCAGAGACTTTCTGAAGAGTCTCAGACAGTAACAAATCCTTTTCTAGAAGGGGAGTTTTACTGTGAGCTGGAGGGAAAAGAGGGTGCAGCAACAGAAAGGAGAAGGCTGCAGACTCATATTCATAAACAGTCCCTGCTCAGAAACACTTTAGATCCAGTTTGTCCATTATATCGAGACAGTACTGCTGATGGGAAATGCTTTGCAATATAGCATTAGCTATGCTTCTCTTTGAAAGGTTTTTGGGAAGTATTTTTTTTTTTTCATAGAGAGCACTGATATTAGAGACGGTCATACTAGTGAGCCACGTAACACAAGTGGCTCTGCCACAATGCCCTGTTTGCCTCCTGAACTGAAACCTGCTCCTTCAACAAGGCTGGAAGCCAGAATTTCACAGACTGAAATATTAAAGTGCTATCAGGATTTGTCAAGGGTCTTCAAAACACCCCTTCATATATTCTGGGCTAAGACAGATCCTGTCTCATCCTCCCAACTTTGACGTAGCGTCATATGATGATTCATACTAACTAGAATAAAAATGCCAGGTAATATATGACTACAGAATGAGTGAACTCTCCTCTTTCCTCCTCATCCCTGATCTTTCTTCTCTCCTGGGTCCAAGAGGTTAGCTGATTAGAGATCTGTAGCATCAAGAATGGCAACTTCTACTCCAAAAAGTTAAAAAATTTACAGAGGACAATGTAAGTCAGCAACTCTTGTTCTATTTCTGACTCATCATTTGCAATGAACAGTAACTCAGCGTCAGGGTCATGCAGCTCCTTTTATCCCTAAATCTATTTAAACTCAAACATTGGAAGTCTTGCCCTCCACCTAAATGTTTTTATATGGAGATACCACCTAAATGTGAAGGTGGCACCTATGAGGTCCAGTGTGAGGAGTACTGAAATATTAATAAATAATAATAATAATAAATATAAACACAAGAGGGTATTGCAAGCATCAAAGGCACCTGTGATCAACCTCTGATGTTTTTAAGCTTTGTTTACTGCCAAAGCATTATGTAGCACTAGAAAGCTGTGTAGTCTAACTTTGACTTGGATCCAACAGGTGGAAGAGTTATTAAAAGAAAGGCTGCAGGGCCAGGAGGTTTCATTTTCTTGTACAAACATCAGGGTACATTGGAGCATGTGGTGTTGATGATACTGTGGGGACACAGCACAAACTACTTGGGCCATTAAAAACCCACATCCTAGACTATGCCACATGGCAGCACAGAAGAAAAACCAAGCATTTCTTGCTAACACAAATCAATTAAATTATTTTTATCTTCTACGAAAACAAAAAAAAAAAACACAGCTAAAAGGCAGCCACAGTGGTCACTAAGACAATAAGCATTTCTAAGATTAGACTTGAAATTCTCTAAACACATGCATCCTCTCCCCTCCTCCCAAAAGGAAAATCATAGTAACCATTAGGGTGTCTGTGTTTATGACTAAAGCCCATAAAACAAAGATTTGTATTAAAGGCTAAGGATTTTACTTTTCATTCTGCTGTGTGAATATAGCTTTTTTTGCTCTTCTTTGCTCACAGTAACATGATCTATGTGGCCATTTTCTATAACGCCATATTTAGCAGTGAGTTAATAGATCCTCTGATTTCCCTTTACCCATGTTGTTTTCACCAAGCAAAGCAGGTTGGGGTGTGAAGTTTCCTACAGCCTTTTCACCTGTTGTTGGCTTCATGGGAGCAATTCCTGTAGCTCAGACAGTTGCCCAAGGTGTGCATTGCTCTTCCCTTTCCTCTGCTTTTACCATGAAGTGGGTTTTTCTTCAGACTTTTATTTAAGAATATTGTGCAAGAAAAGAAAGGTGGAATAATAAAGCCATGTATATCCCAGGTATGCTTTATTTTCTTGGGAAGCAAGTCAATATGTGTGTCTGCATATAGATGTGCAAACATATATAAATGTCTGTATATGTGTGTCTCAGGATCTTGCATATGGACAACAGGACCGAAATGTTATAACAGGAGACTGGGAAAATATTCTTTCATAACCTTTGAGGATGCTTGAAAGCAACCCTGAGGTTTTGGGGAGGAGGGCGGGGGAATTGTAAAGCACTGTGCAGGCTGCCTCAGTGAAAATATCCACTAAAGGCACCATCATAATAGTTATTAATGAAAAAAAACTTCTTGAAAATGTAATGCATGGTTATCATTTGAATCCCAGGAACAACGTAAGGAAAACAGCACTTCAGATAGTGTATCAATGTGCTTTGGAAGTTCTTCCTAATATAATAAACAGTGAATTTTCTTGCCCTCTTCTTAATTAACATGAAATGATATGAGCTGTTATTTTTATTTTCTGAAATTGTGTGACAACTTTTCCAAAAATATGTAATTGTTGTTGTAAATTATGCAAAAGTAAATATATCTGTATACATTCTTAAGCTGTTTGCATCTAGCACCACCAGGTAATTTTTGGAACTGCTGGCTTAAGCAGCCTTGCAGTGGCTTGGCTGATGACCTGGGGCAAGAGAGCCCAGGATGGCTGGCAGCTACCTCCACGCCAGCCCTGCCTGGCTCGTGCAGAAGCCTTCAGAGATCTGATGCACCAGGACTGGCAGATGGCCCTACACACATCTAATTCATGTCCCTTGTTACCACCTTTTGGGGTATTTCAGTTAAAAACCACTGAGTTCCTAAAGGTGGGGAAACTTGGACATTTATAACCCTGTGGGGAAGACCATGGGCAACTCCACCATGCATGACATGCCCAAAATGAATGACCATCCATCCTAATTTGAGGCTATAGCCTTAGAGTAGCAAAATGTTGGAGAAAGGGTTTCTTTTTTTTTTTTCTTTTTTAAGAAAGGAAAAGATTCCTCTTAGAAAATCTTCATTTTTTATGTGGCAAGGACTCTGTGTGGATCCTGCATGTCACTGCACCCTCTGTAAAGAAATCCCTACCTACAATTAAAAAGGAGTATTTTACAAACATATGTCCTCCAGAATTGGGTGTGATGACAGGGCAGGACGTAGCCTGCTGGAGGACAGCTGCTGGCCAGGTCAGGCATCCCCAAGAGCTTTTTGGTGGAGAGTGCATGCTACGAGGCATTATTGTTGGGACATTTCTTGGTGCTGCTCAGGTGGCTTTGGAATTGCTTGTGTTTTGCTTCCCATTCTCCTTTCTTTGTTTCCATGTTGCTTGCCATTAATGCAGCCCTGCACTGTCACACTGGAGCCTTGTTCACCAGCCGAGATAAGAGCTGGAGGAGCTGGGAAAAGAGAGCACCTTCAGTGACCTCCCTCCATGTAGGTTGGGTATGCATCTCAACAAGAAGAGGAATATTTTTTCTCCATTTTCTGTCAGTTCCCATAACCACCAGAAAGAAACCCAAGCTTAAGTCCACCTCCATCCATGCATTATGCTGTTTGGTCTTTTCGCTTCTGGTGGTTACGGGCTACAAATCCTCCTAATTTTTCTATTCTTCCTCTTTGGTTGTCCATTCCTTTAGTTACTAGTGGTGGTATGCTTCGAATCTGAGTCTCATACTTGGCATCACTAATGCTTTGCAATGACCACACTTATTTTTCCAAATAACGGGGTTTTAGTTGTTATGAGAACACTTTGAATAAAGGAAGTGCCTTCTGGCAGCAAAGAAAAGATGGCAAATTCACCTCATGACATAAACACTATACACTATGCCACTGATTAGAAGACTACACAAGCAAGCTCTTGAACGCACTATTAAAACTCCCTGTCAGCAAGCCTGCTTTGTTAAACTGTTGGCTTTGATATTTAATTTCATGGAATCTGACCAATAAATTCCTTAGCAAATGATGGTCAAAAATCACAAAGCCCAATAGCCAGTCCTCTAAGCATGCAATATGAAGTTACATAATACAGATTTTTTTTCTTAAGTTAATAATAATTAATCAGTTACTTTAATGTCTTTATTTTTTCAGGCTTTTTATTTTTGCTTTGCTTTTCTACTGAATTTTACTTCATTCTGTTTCAAGCCCTTTCTATTTATGCCAAGATACAGTATAAAATCCTGGCATGACTATTCATATTGCTGACTTAAGGGGAAGTGGAGCTGCCTATTTTAATTAAAACAAGTTATCCTGTGGTCTGGGGTAACAATTATTTCTGAAGACTAGCAATTTCACAGCTTTTATCTACCACTTGCTTAAAATTTAATGATGACTCTGCCGTCTGTCTTCCCACCCATCTTTCAACATCCTCCTCTCCCAGTGAGTCATTTCAGAAAATCCCCCTGCAATTTTCTGGTGAACTGATATATGTCTACCTGAGGGAGCAGCTCCATGGGCTACTGCTGTCTGTCAGGCAAACATAGTGCATATTTTAGGGGTCAATTGCACAAGTTTGAAGCTATAAACCCATTAAAGAACTTTATTATTTCTACTTTTCATTATATAAAAAGCTCTTTTGTACAGGTTTTAACGTAATATTAGAATGATTCCACTGTGATCTTGTAACGCTAAACAATCCTTTTTTCACAAATCCCATTGTATTGTATTAAAAAAAATCATTACATACCACTTAACAAGAAAATGGCTAAGTAATTCTTAGTAACATCTAATGTCTTTAATTTTATATAACTAAGAAATATTAATGCATTTAATGCTTGAGTATTTTTAATATGCTGAGGAATGAATTATAGTGGACACTCCATTGTATATACAGGCCATACCAACCATTTGAATATATAGCCTTCCCTTGTGACCAAACATCCTCTCAGAAATATTTTTCAGCCACAAGTAATATAGTTTCAAACCCCACTTTGACCACTAGAAGACAAATGCATTTATTTTATGCATAATCATTGTAACAGGACATTTTGTCCACGCTGTGACATTTTGTTCTGGTTCCTCCACAGCAAATGATGGGGCAAAGCACAGTTAATGTAGAAAGGGTTAAATCTTATGAGGGGCTGGATAATTAGACTTCATGGAAGTTACAAACATATGGTCCAGATATGTAACCCCAAGCCCCTTATTTAGAAACCTAAAGGAAAAACACTGATCTCACTGCAACATTTCCCATGTTTATAGTCACTGACTTTATCACAGGTTTACATAGATTTGTGCATTACATTCTCCTGAATTAAACAATTTGAGGTTCTTGAATATATGCTTTAAAAAAAAAAAATGTATTTAAAATATACAAAACTGATGAAGTCCTTTTCAGCCAGGACAAAATCTCAAAAGAGTACCAACAGGTTTTAGGTATGACAGTAGCCCTTGCCCTGTGGGTTTCTTCAACAGAGAAAACTCAGTTTCCTTACAAAAAACACTAAGATATAAGACATTCACAAAAGCGTGCAAATTGTGGAAACAGCAGACACCTTCAGCACTCTTAGTTTGGAAGGCTGCAGAAAGCAAAATGTGGAGAACTGGCTTAAAAACTTTAAAACAGTGAAAGGCAGAATTTAGAAGCAAAAGTGAAACTCCACATCAGAATTCATATCTAGCATATATGAGTCCTGCCAACATTTATTTAGGCATCAGAAGCACAGAAGACCCTGAAAAAAAAAAAAAAAAAGATACGATTTGATCAACTCCTGCCAAATGGATGGATGCCAGGAGAACTTCTTAAAGACAACCATGCTGAACTGAGTTGTTCCTAAAGACTAGTCAGACGTGGCTGCTAGAAATAAGTAATTCAGATTCTTCAGTCCCAGAGAAGATGTAAAAAGAAGAATATGACTTGGAAGAACTGAAGTCCTTCTTATTCATCCCCAACCCGCAGAGTCAAAATAAACTTCATGGTCATGGGCTTGCTCCATTTAGTCGATGATGGTCCATTCAAACCAAATGCACCAAACCTTTACCAGACTCATTGAGCTGTAGGTGTAATTTCCATCCTGGAGATCAGTGCATCACTCAAAGGTTTGCAAACAAGCAATAGCAAATAATCTGACAAGCATCATTTCAATAAATATTATCCTTCAGAGCAGATAAACATCATTTTATTTTCAGTTACTTAAATAAGTATCTGAAATAGTCTTGGGTCTTAAAGAACAGCCAAATTTCCTGTAAATAAGTAATGTTCAATTTCCCAACAGGTTCTTTCTGAACACAAATACATTAACATACCCTGCTAAATGTATTTGCCTATTGATCAAAAAATAAAAATAAAGCAAGTGCTGCATTCAGTAACAATCACTTGGTGTACATCTGATGTAAAATATGCACTGCTCATGGGTTTGCGCTTTTTCTTCTGGCATGGTTCAGCTGTGCCTGCAAGTAGGTCTTCCAGGATGGAAACAAACAAAAACAACAAACAAAAACAAACAAAACCCATTGCTTTTAGAGTGTTATTGCAATGATGATTTTATTCTTTGCTTCAGGCTCTTACAAGACTTTTGTGATTATGGTGGTTGTTGTAGAGGAAACCAAGCTGCTACAAGTCTGAACAGTCCAGCTGGCTTCCCTGAATGTCGCTTCTTTCTGGTGGCCACAGCTGTTGCTGCACCAGTCGTACTTCATTTACTTTCAGGGCAGGGCACAATAATGCTGCAGTATGCAAGTGTCTGTGGACAGCCATCAGGTGCTGTTTTGGTCATTTGACTTTGTGTGCATCAAAACTGGTTAGCATTTCTTTTCCTACTAAGCAGGCTCACAGAAGGTATCATACACAATATTTCCTTGTAGTCTTCCAGGCTATTTCCCTTCTGAGGCTCATCTGAACAAATCAAACAGCAAAATGCTGGCAAAGGTGCGGGCTGGAAGAGCCTCAGAACTAAGCCTTTTGGTGCAATGGGAGGGATCAGCAACATGGGGAACAATAACTCTTTCAAATCACTATCAAAACCATTTTTGCTGTTGCAATGAGCATTGAGTTACCTTTGCATCCTTCTACTAACACCTCTAAAAGCCACTATTTGGTGTCTGTCAAACCCTACATGTGACTGTGGGCCCATCAACTGTCCTCTTAGCCTGTCACTGAGCTCTGCATGGTCACTATCCCATTGCTACCCACAGCCACTTGGTCACCACCTTTCTCACATGTAGGTTCATGTTCTCTGCTTGTCCCCCACCCATCCAGGCTTGTGCTATAGCACATCTCCAGCTTGGGCAACAGGCAACATTAAGGACTGTCAATACAACAGCTTTGTATGTGGAGGGGAGGTTTGGTTTCCAGCCTTCTTTTCCAGACAGTTCCATCTTTGCAATCATAGTCACATTTTTAAAAAATTTTTTTGTCAAACCCTTTGCTACCCAGAGATTTCACCATGTTCCTAAATTCTACCCACTACCCTGACAGATGTTCCAGAAGGACAAGTAAATAAGGATTAGTTAACCAATAAGGCTAACTAGCATAAACATAGTGAATTCATTCTACCTCTTTTTCAAGTAGGCCTTTTATCTTGGCTTTACCATGACCTGGACAAACCACTAGCAAGTTCCCAGGCTGGCATAAAAAGAAGAAAGACCTTCTACATTCTTCAGGAAAAGCAGTTTTATCACTATCAGTTTTGGCTATGAGCAGCTCCAACGAAGAACACTTTATTAAAAATACGCTGTGTGTTTCATTTCTTCAGAGAGACCGGTAGCAGCATCTGTAGTCCTCATCTGTCCCACAGGGCTTCTCTCACAATCAGAGATGTCTGCATTTCTTCTCAGCCCACACAGGAGCAAAGTAAGCTCTCCTTTTCTTTCACTTCCCTCCCAGCCTGATATTTACTCACAGATCAATGGGGTGGAGTGAACCCAGCAGCCCAAGAGCCATTTGCTGGGCCTCGCATGCTCTGTGGGCATGACACATCGCCCTCCAACCTACGTGATGCTGCACTTAATGCTGTGATTAATGTGACTGGCCAAAGACAAGAGTTGCTGACATTTCTTTGGTAATTAATGTAATGGTAACATTTTGCCCTAGAGTGGTGACAGTGTAACTACCTGTAGTTGTGCTTAACTTTACTTTCCAATGTTTTTTTAGTTTTCCTGTGGGTGATGATGCTTGTGTAAGCATAACATAAATGCAGCTGGAAGCCCATCTGCCCTTTGAACTCCCCACTTCCCAGAAGGTCTGTCTTATTATTTCTGCTCAAGGATACACAAAGTTGGCTGTACGCCTAGATTTGCATCTGGTGTCTAAAAAGAAAAATAGCAATTTGCTTCAACACTATATTTGGAGATGACAGAGGACAAGAAGAAGTTGATGCTGAGAAACAACCATTGTCATGGAATTGAACAGCTAAACACATCCCACCCATAGCCTGAAGATGTCAGTCCTGGGCCTAAGAGCAGAGGCCAGGGAACACAATTTTTCCTTGTATGTACATTCTTGCAAAAGCAAACTTTGTTAAACTAGAATGGGATTTTTTTCAAGATCCAGCCAACTTCCACTTATATTTTACATTTACCTTGTTAGTAGAAGTCCTTCAGACAGGTGAAACAATATTCATCCTCTGTAGCCTAAGAAGGATTTGTGCCAACCTGCCACTCCTACTCTGAAAATTTCTTGAGAGTGTGGAGATACTCTCCTGGCACCACAGCTCTGCAGGAGCTTCAGCATCCATGGGAACAATCAGGTTCTTTAAAGTTCTTCAAGGCATTAGGCATACCCAGAATGAAAAAAATTGTCTCTCTCTTCAGAAGTGCTCACATGCCCTTCCACTTCCCCTCTTCTGTGACGGAAACTTAGCAATTGCTTCTTGATAGCACACAAACAAACACAAAATATTATAATTTTTCCAGAGCTGTCAGCTGTGCATCTCCACTTTTGACTCCTTCACCACTCAGTCACACGATTGGTTTCCTGTTGTTGAGGCTATAGCACTTAAGAGACTGTATTAACCCTCAGCCTGCTCTACAGTTTTTGTCAGACTGTGTGTCTCAGATGAGATGTCTCAGACTCCTACTGCCTAACCCATGACTTGGAGCCCTAGCCCTCCTTCCAGACACCAGCCCAGCATCTGTACTAACAGGAGCACCCCTGTGGCACACTGCTCAAGGCTGTCCTGACACAGGCTGATGAAGGAGTCATCTTCTTGTCTAGACCTCCTTTGCGGGCACCCACAGAAAGCTTTCTGAAAGCACCAGCCCTCTAATTGTGAGCCCCCACCAAGGTGGTATGGTACATTCTGATTTCTTCACTTTTTCCACATCACTGCCTAAATTGTTTTAATGAATTCGGGGGTTCTGGATCACCAATGATGCCCACCAAGCTTTATCTCTAGATGAGATATTTTCATTTGGGAATGTGGTCCTTTAATAGACATGTGCTGCATCTATATTATTTGCAACACCAACTTGCCCTTTTTACTGAAAACATTTTATTAACGTATTTTTAAGCCTTTCTAATCAAACTCAATCTAGTTGTCATTCATATGCTAGAAATTATTCCCAAGGCTGTCTTGACTAGGGATAGTTCAGCTATAGCAACTATGGAGAAAATTGTGGTTTTATTTAACTGGAGACTAAAGCTCTGTCAAATTTCAGAGGTAGATTGCCATCATGAGACTTCACTGACCATTGTGGGGTAACACGCGTTTGAGAAGTTGCCATAACTTAAAAAAAAATAATAATAAAAAAATAAAAAACTATCTGATAAATGCAGTCATTGCCTTGGAAAGGTGTCCTTAGTCTTCAGCCAAAATATGCAAATATTTGCATGACTGTCACTTACACTTTAGTATTATAAGCACTTCTATCCAGAAAAGAGCAGCTGAAGGAAAGGTCTGGTGTGCCTTATCTCTCATACAACCAAGTCAGCATGAGGAGAGCATGTCCTTAACTGGGCCACAATGGAAGACTTATGCATTGAGAGTGTTTTACGTAGTGTCAGCATGTTGGCTAGCTAATAACTAACCTGTAATAACTATCCTGTTCTCCCCACAGGATGTGCAGCCTCCTAATTTTTGTGGGATAAATGATGAGCTTTCTGAGGATGGGTATTTCTGTGGATTGGATTCTGTTTTGCTGAAGTATGCCCGTGTGAAGAAAAACTCAGTCCTTTCCCAGGCTTGAGATTTGCATTGAACAGGAAGACAATGTTCACTCTTCTGAGGCTAATGACCAAGCGAATTTTCCTTCCCTCAGGCTGTTATTTACCCAAGACTATCAGACTTCGGTCACTCTCAGTCCTAGCGCTTCTTTGGATGCCTCTTTAGGGGAATCAATGTTCATATCACTTCAAACATAGCTTTATAGGGGGAATGCATATTTCAAATATTATCTGTATATTGTGACCACAATATATGGTGAATGTAGCTCTATTAATACACCCTAAAGTAAGCAACAGAAAGAACAGATGGAAAAGATTTTTAAAGCCTTCATAAGAAATCCCAAGTAATTTCCAGAAACTATGTCAAAGTTAGCATAACAATAATTGCACCCACAGTTGTTCCTTCTAGAAAGATTTGATATTGTAGGTATGGGACTTCATAGCCTTGTATTGCATTTCTACAGCTTTTAAAGTCTCATTTAGAGTTTGGAAAGTGAAGCTATTGGAAACTTGGCTTTTCTCTCCTAGCTGAGGGCCAACCAAAACACTGGATATGTCTTGTCAGATGTAAATGATAGGATACTATGTTGTGATGTGTGTATTTTAGAGACCAAATCCCTGTTTGTAGAGGTTTTATGTTGACATGGGAATCATGCGCCACTTCATCAGTAATTTCATTCTCAAACCAGTGTAATTATAATAAAATACAATAGAGTAGAACCAAGCCACAACTGAAGCATCAGCTTTCTATCCTGTCCCATCACTTGTGAATGAGATGTGAAAAGTTCAGGCTTACCGTAACTCTGCACTAGTGCCCAATACACAGGATTTCGTTCAGTAAAAACAAATATTTTCAAGTCCTTGTTGCTTTTCTTTTTAGGTTGTAAGCAGAACAGTCTAAAAAAACACTGCCATAATTCTATCAACACATGGCCAGCTTAGCTTAGTCTGCTTTGATAGTGGATACCACTAATACACTAATAGAAGACGATTTTCTGACTTGGCCATTTCTTCTAAAGCTTCCTCTCCTGATTTTTTTTCCTTTTTTCTTTTTGTATGGCACCTGTCTGATGAAAAATGCTAAGGTGAATTCCTCTTTATTAAGGTACCTATTAAATAGAACATTTTCTTAAAGATTTCCATTTACCCATACTATCATTTTTTTCTCTCTCTCTCTTTTTTTCTTTTTTTTTTCTTTTTTTTTTCTTTTTTGTTATCTGTACATCTGGCAACGTTGCAATCCTTAAACAGTCACCCAGCTGAATTTATTAACTTTGTGATATTAGGGTACAGGTAACAGATTTTGCTATGATGCTGTAATGCTTTCATTTTTAATATCAGAGTGATCCCAAGAATAATCTCTGGGAGATCTGCACACAGGTCAAAGAGCAGCAAGGTATGGATGAACTAACTGACTTTGAGGAATTGGTTTAGTATTCCGCTGTTGTAGTAGCAACAGCCCTTGGAGACTCATCCTGTTTTCTGTTCTTTGCACCTCACCTGCGCTCTCACAGTCACTGTTCTCTTCTTCCACATGTGTTGCCTCACACCTAACGCAGTCTGATTCCCCTTCAAAAAGTAACAGCATTGCTGTGGTCATGCCGAGTGAGCTGTTCTCAGTGACTTTCAAAATTAGCTAACATAATTCAAAATGCAAGGGTACTAGTTCACACTTCACCACAGGTTCAAGAAACTAAAGTACTTCTCTAATTAGCCCTAAATGTATTATAAGTTCTGTCTTGAAAAACTGGAAAAGGTCCTGGTTACACTTACGGCCTAGATTACAAGGACATTAAGCCCTGTTTTAGTGTTTGTTACTGTTTGCCTCATTTGACGTCTCTTTCTAAAAGCAAACACTACCTTTAACCAGAGTAGAACTGCTCTCATTCCTTGTACAATGCAAAATTAATAATAATAATAATTCCAGGCTTAGATCCCAAAAGCTGGGAGGGAAACCAACCCTGGTCCTTCTTCACAGAAGCTCAGGCAGCTAATACTTTCAAAATAAACATTTGTTTAAGAAAGACTTTTTCCCTTGGAAGGCGAAATCTTCCCTTTGAAGGCTGTGCCCTAGTGCTTGGGACACAACCCCATGCTTCTTACTGCAGCCATGGGAGCACTTTGCCACCTTCTGAATGGGACCACGTGTGTACAGATGTGTATGAAAGCATTTACCAACAGAGGTGTACGTATGTCTCTGCACCTCTCTGGTCACAGATGAGCTCAGCTGTTACAGCACTGCTTTCCTCATCATGATAGTATAGAAATCGATTTCTGCTTTCCATACCTGAAATGAGTCATCTCACGTTCCTGAGCAGATGTTTCTGCAAGGCATTTCCCCAGGACATTTTCTTTTTCCTTGACTTGCTTCTGCCTCTGCCACCCACGAACACAAGCCCAACAAGGTGGGTCATTTCCCAGGGCTATTCCTGCATTGTTCCTGGGCTTGGAGAACAGAGTTCCTCTTGCTCGATAACCCTGGGGTTTGAGGATGCTGGGTGGAGGGAAGGCAGGAGAAGAGAAACATTGCATAAGATAATGGAAATGTGAGAGTTAGAGGTAGTAACTGGGCTGTAGACTATTTCAGACCACCTTTGAAACTTGTTTTGGACAACATGAACCTTTATGTTTGTCTTCTGAAAATGTATCTTATATATCTCTGGCATGCTTGCCTTGCTCCTTTAGCTCTGAAAATGCCACAGGGCATGAGCCACAAAGGAAATCTGATTCTAGGCCTCCTTTACTCTAATCTCTGTTAAAGTAGATACATGCTGCACCTGATGTAGTGTTTTATGGGTTTTTTTTGTTTTTTTTTTTGTCTCAAAAACTGAGGTAGTATATTGGTATTTTAATAAGTATAAATTACCTGTATAGTATCAATACTATTACCACAATAGCATTAGAAAGTGTCATACTACGTTATGGATTTTTTACCCGCTGTAGGTGAAGGGACTGAGAACAGGGCTTGCAAAAAAGGAGGCCCACAAGAACTGAACAAAAAGGGAGAGAAGGCAACAGGTCTTTCACTCTGAAGAGACAATGTAAACACAGCTAATCAGGATTTGCACTTAATTCAATAATTCAAATAACAATAATTCAAATAACAATAATTCAAATGACAAATTCAAATGACAAATTCAATAATTCAAATGACAGGTCCTAAATCACTGCCTGAGCTGTCTCTATACACTCAGCAGTTAAGAATATAAAAATAAAAAAATATTATAGAATCATAGAATGGTTTGGGTTGGAAGGGACTTTAAAGACCATATAATTCCAACCCCCTTGCCATGGACAGGGACATCTCCCACTAGATTAGCCCCATCCAGCCTGGCCTTGAACACCTCCAGGGATGGGGCATCCACAGCTTCTCTGGGCAACCTGTTCCACTGCCTCACCACCCCCATAATAAAGAATACCCTCCTCACATCTAATCTAAATCTACCCTCTTTTAATTTAAAGCCGTTACTCCTTGTCCTATCACTACACTCCCTAACAAAGAGTCCCTTCCCACCATTTCTGTAGGCCCCCTTTAGGTACTGGAAAGCCACTATGAGGTCTCCCTGGAGCCTTCTCTTCTCCAGGCTGAATGATCCCTGCTCCCTCAGCCTGTCTTCACAGGAAAGGTGCTCCAGCCCTTGATCATCTTTGTGGCCCTCCTTTGGACTCGTTCCAATACATCCATGTCCTTCTTGTGCTGGGGGCCCCAGAGCTGAACGCAGCGCTCCAGGTGGGGTCTCAGGAAGGCAGAGAAGAGAGGGAGGATCACCTCCCTCCACCTTCTGGCCATGCTTCTTTTGATGTAGCCCAGGATTCAGTTCACTTTCTGGGCTGCAAGTACATGTTGCCAGCTCATGTTGAGCTTCTCATCAACAAATACCCCCAGGTCCTTCTCCTCAGGCTGCTCTCAATCCATTCTCTGCCCAGCCTGTATTTGGCTTGGGATTGCCATGACCCAGGTGCAGGACCTTGCACTTGGCCTTGTTGAACCTCATGAGGTTTCCATAGGCCCACCTTTCAAGCCTGTCCAGGTCCCTCTGGATGGCATCCCTTCCCTCCAGCGTGTCGAACTCACCACAAGGTGTTGTGCTCAAACGTGTTAATTTTGTCTGCACCTTTTAGGCTCAACAAGCCTTTAAATACTGTATCCCTGAAGAAGCTCCTAGGAGTGTTCCCTGCCAACACAGTGATTAACAAAACAGAGGTGTAGATGGTTTCCAGAACTTCCCAAGATCTGAAATTAGCATGGGATTAATGCCCTTCACATCCCTTCCCTGGCCAATGTATCTGCAGAATCCTGAAGGCTTGGTGGTAACACGTTCCCAGTGCCCAGCATGCTAGCAGACAGCAACTGCTGCCACATGAAGTCAGGTATCAGGTTTTGGCAGTCGCTGCTTACTGTGGGAAAGGCTCACGCTGCAAATGCCATTGTGCAGAAGCAGGTGCCAGATTTAAGCCGAATAATCCTCCATTAATTGCACGCAAGGTTCTCTCCCTTGTGAGCAATCAAAGGAGAACAAGACAATATTTCCCAGCACGCTAGCAACAATGCATAACTGTGAACGCACTTGGGAAATACGTTATAATTGCAGCACAGCCCTACTTGCAGCAAGAGGAAAGAAGTCAGCAGAGGCAGGAGGAAGGGATCTTTTCCATCATCTCTCACTCTGGGAGCCACGCACCCACCAGGTCTCCCCTGGCCTCCTCGTGTGCAGCAAGATGCAATGCTGCTGAGGTAGGAGGGTTACAAGGAAAAGTTTGATGAGGTGTTCCTGAGCACACAAGCCTTATGCAAATGAAGTCACAACCCTGGCATCAATGCCATTAGTTAATAAGGTACAAACTCAAATTCAAAGCCTGTCCCTTCAGGGGACATGGTTGTGTGGGCTCAGTGGCACGAGGTGATGATTCAAGAATTTTTCCTGTGTGCTGGAAATGCTATTCGCTGTGTTACCTAAATGATTTGCCAGTCAAAACATACCTCAAAATTCAAATTCAGCTCCCATGGAGTCAGTGACGGATGTGGCAGCCCACAACTGCTTGCACCACTCTGCTCTCAGCATGACAGAAGGGATTTCACACCATAACAAAAGATGGCTGTGGGTTTGCTTATCAAAGACTGGAAAAAAAAAAAAAAAAAAAGGATAATTTTCTTCCCCATTTCTGCAGTGCAGTTTAACACAGCATTAGAATGGCAGCCACTTTCCATTTTAATCAGATAGACGCAGCACACTGTTTTGCAGTGTGCTACATATTGTATAATAATACAATTAGCTTTATACATAAATATAATTAGCTTTAACATAAAATTTCTCAAACTGTCAACACTTTATGTTTACAGTCACTTCAAACTAAGTAGTTTCTCTTAGGAACTTTGTTGGTCAGCTTTAATAATTCTTAGTAAAAAATACAAATTGCTGCTAATAAGATTTTACTAAGCTTTTGAAATATTTCATTTTCTGAAGCTAAGGTTATATTTCTGAAGCTGATAACATTGATTACCTCTTCTTTAACTGGTATTCTTGCATTTTTATACTGTCTCTACAAATGGTTTTCTCTTGCCAGAACAAGATTATGCAAAATATATCACTATAAAAATCTGAAAGATTTTTAAAGTTGCAGTATCATTTGTCACAAATCACTGCTGAATGCAACTCAGCATAAAAGAGAAATAAATTTGCTCTCTGCTCTTATGTATGAAGCATCTTTCATGTGCATAAAAAAGATAACGCTCCCAACAGCTGCTGTGTTAGTTGCTTTATCCAAGCAACCTACACGGGTAGGACTTTGCATGACATGCGGTATGTTTCAGGCGTGCTGCTCGCTGCCTAACCGCGTCTCTCCCGAGGCAGAGCCGATGAGTGCGAGAGAGGAGCTGCCTCCATCCATCAGCCAGGAGCCGCGGGTGCAGAGCGCCGGCTCTCCAGGAGAGGGGGACGGCTGCACGTCCCAAAGCAGAGCTCCTGGCCGGTGGAGGAAAAGGAGGAGAAGGGAGCAGGGGACCCATCATCCCCTAGCCCTGGTCTCTGTTCTGCACTTGCCAGAAACCAGCAAAAAAGTTAGGTGGTGGGTCAGGGAGGTTTGCTACTGCAACAGACTTGGCTGTACCAGCACACGGTTAGAGACCACCAAGCTCCCGGCCATCTTACAAGACCCTCCCCTCCCTGTGCACCCCAAGCGCTGCTCCGGTACGCTTTATGTCCACCTCTAGCCAAAAGGGACTTTGCAGGGGACCCGCCGTCACCAGTCCTGAGCAGTAGCCTTAGAAAGAGAATCTCAGCTTGGAGTGTCTCATTTCACTGCATCCCATCGGAAATGAATCTGACACCTTGCATGAGGCCCTTATGTGTTATTTTAGAAAACAAGCCAAAACCATGCAGGAATTTCACATGAAACTGCAGTTGTGAGGATGGTGAAAGAGATGGAAAGGAGCATATGACATCGTTCAGCAAGGAGTAAGTTAAAAGAATAGAACATAAAAGCTTCATTAAATTTGGTCAGAGACAATTAAAAAGTGGATTCTGGAGTTTATTCTGCTGTTTTCCTGTGTTGTTTTGTAAGGCAGGACAGCAGATATTTTAAAATCTGATATCTGCTTATGTGGCCATATGCTTTAGCATGGAGGAAAAAAATAAAATACAAGATTTAGTCATTTGAATTTTCCAGGTTTCCTTGTCACCTGCTTAATTCTGCTTCTCTCCTTTATTTATTTGCATGATTTAGTACTTCTTTTCCACTTACCCAGAATCCCCCACAAACATTTTGTTCAGAAAAATATTTGTCACTCAGACAGGAACAACATGTTTCACATTACTGTTGTTCCCACTAGAATATTCTTAGAGCAAAATAGAGAGGAGAAAAAGGGAGGAAACAAGGGCCAGAGGGCCCTACTCACTCTGTTCAAGAACTAAAAAATGGACTGCAGCTATTTCAGCACTCCTTTCAAATGGTGTGAACAGCTTTTGTCAAAACACCCTTTTCAAGTAATCCCCTTGCTGAAACAACACCAGCATTTTCAGCCTTTCTAGAACTGACAGCACTTCAAATATCAATCATTTCCTTAACAGAGTTTTGAATTTTTACATTCAGAAAATGTTATACAAAATAATTTGGGGCCAAAATACTTTGATGCACATATGCAAACTATCCAGGAAATGGTTACTATCTTGTTAGTACCACGTTGTTAACACTACATTGTTAACCATGTCAGATTAAAAACAGGGGTGCATTGACTGTCTATGGAGGTGATGGCAGTCGTGCTGATAATACCATATCTGTAAATTTGTTTATTGAAGGTCGCAAGTGTACTTAACTCTGTTGGTCTGCTGTCTCAGGATTTGGAGGATTAGCATGATAAATTCTTGGGTAATGTCTAGTTTGGTGAAACACCTGTCTTGTTTACAGGACAGTTTCTGTACAGTAATCTGGTTATATTTCCTCTTTTAGCAGAATAAAATATACCAAAGGGTCATACTTAAAACCTCAGGCCTAGGATTAATATTTCTAGGTTTTAGTTTTTCTCATTTCTAGTTCTCATTTTTTCATGTAAATGTTTTAGTTTCAGTAAGGCTGGTCACAAGAATGAGAAACTTTATGTCTTCCTTTTTAAACATCATGCAACTGCCAAAGCTTTATTTGGTCCTACACACGAGTATGCATATTCATAAGATTAACATTACTAGATATATTTCTATGTATAAATGAATTTGTTTAGGTGGAATCAACGGTCAGTTAAATCCAGAAACACATAAAACCAGATAAAAGAGAACAAGCAGGTTCAGAATAGAATATATTGCAGTCTATGCACCAAAGCATAGCTGAAAATAGGGTAATTATTGAAGTGTACATGGATTGTATAAAGAAGCTTCCAGATAAAGACAGCAAGATAATTTTGGGTACAGATGAATGTTTAAAGCTTATTTCTGCTTATCATGAATTTCTAGGAAAAGAAATTGTAAGAACTTAAATGCTTGAAACTGCTCATTTTTAGTCTTGCTAAAAGCTTCCAGTCAGCAACTCTAACTGTGGGTGAAGAACTTTTAATAGGACAGGGGAATTTGATATGAAGGATAAAGGAAACAATCTGAAAAGTCACGTACAGAAACAGGGTCTCTGTAGATGGAACGGAGAGGAATTGGGGTGGGGGGGGAGAGAGAGAGAATAGAAAATAGTAATATGTGTTACAAAGATAAGGAAGAAGAAGTAGAAAAGACAAAGAGTTTGCAGAGAGAGAGAAAATGAGTGTGCATGGCCAAAAATGACAAATTGGCTGTGAAATTGCCCCTTACCATTCTGCCTGCTCAAAGCACTTTCCAAAAGCCAACAGAAATTCAAAGTGGTCTTTTGTCTGAAAGTAAAGAACAAGCATTTCTTTCTTCCTCCTAAGTGAATAAGCTCTTATCTTTAAGATGGGATTTGTCTCATTTTGATGATGGACAAGAGCTCAGAGAAGAGCATTGCTGTCACAGAGCTGACTAGCAAACTGCTGTGCATTTTGGTCAAATAAAGCTCCCATTAACATCAGAGAGTGGGGTTCGGGGTTTGTTTGCTTTCCAGGGATTTAGAGCACAGGGTTGCAAAGTTTGATTCATGAACATATTAGAAATTTGGGGACTTTTAACATTTGAGGCAACAAATTTGTGCAACAAACACATCTAATTTCATGGCGTGCCAAAAGGTGCCTACAAAAGTGGCATCAGCCTTTTAAATGAGGCACTGTTATGAAATATGCTGTACAGTACTGCTTAGTTACTGCACTGAATATTAAGCAGCAATTATTGCTTGCAGGAATCACATCGCATCATCTTGAACACAGATTTAGAAAAGAATGTGTTTTATATAAATGTCTGGCAAATGGTTGGACTTTGGCTCTCAGTTTTGCTTAGTCACTTTTCTTGCCACAGGGTGAGCTTACAGTTCCTACACTGGGAATTCATTCACTTAAATTGAACCACATCACGGAAGAAAGCATTAACATCATCTATAATATTGAAGTGTGATAGGTATGTTATCCTAACTCAGGTTATGTAACAATCCTAACTCTACATTCTCTACTAATACTAATTTCTTAGTCAAGATATTTTTTTCTTCCTGCCATATTGCAGAAGTATTTGATTGCCTCCCAAATAGATAATAAAGTTAGACTGCTATCTGATCACCAGGTGCAACTTATTTCACTTTTCTTGAAGGAGTAATAGACATTAGGAGCTTGCCAGCAAGAGAAACAGAGGTGTTCACTCAGAGCTAGCCAGGGATGTCTTTGGTCATGGGTTTGCAGCTTTAGGTTAGAGAATCAGTCATGCACAGGAAAAAAAGCCTTTCACCATGTCCTTAAATGCCTTTAAGCACATAAATTCCTTTAATTTCAAATGAGATTTGGGGGCTGTAGTGACTTTGCACATCTTCATGTCTCTCTTTAGAAGCTACATTGAATTACAGGATTATTTGAGGACATTCTGTTACATGAACTGACCAACACGTTTTGGCTGTTTACCACAGCATGAAAGAGCATGAAGGAACACTTAAGGACCTTACATCAAAGAGTGACTCATCTGACATCTATCTGCTTGATGTAATGAGGCACATTAGAGATAACTGTTGCAGTGCCCATCCTTCATGTTAGAACATTAGCTGGTGTGAGAACAATTAACTGATGCCCCAAAGCCAACACTGACAGCAAAGGGCAGTGTCACGCCTTATGTGTGAAACCTTGCCTTTAGACCTGATGATTGCCCAGGGTGAAGTATCACACTGAAATGTTGCAGGTTCATCACTGGCCTGAGAAGCTCTATAGCACAGCACAGTACCTGGTAAAGCCTTCTTACTCCCTTCCCAGTCACCCCTCCACTGTTACTGCAGACTGATGGATCCTCTTTCTAAGGGGCAGCATTAAGGACAGCTCAGGTTTATTTGCCTCTGTTTTGTGTCCTTCTTGCCCTACCCTTTATACAGCCTAAGGCTGAGGAATCCTGCTTGTATTTGAGAGATCTTTAGAAAGCAATTTACAATCAGTGTCTTTAATTAGATTTCACCTACTTTCTGTCAAGTAGGTGATGTCAAGCATCCATAGCACTTCTGAATATGAAATCCGAATTCCTTCATCCCTCAGAGAAGTACTGAACACTAATTGTCTTCCCACAGAAAGAATATAAAACTGACAATAAATATGTAAAGAATAACATGCAAATATTAACCTGTCCTGGTTGCTGGCTACTTACTCTGACAAGGAAACTATTACTGCCGTACACTTTTTACTGGGGGAGCAGACCTAAGGACTGAAAATGGGAACTTAAATAGAAGCAGAGGAAAACTAAAGGAGGAAGGTTTTAGGATGTAAGTGATGAGTCCTGACCTCGTGCTTCTCTCTCCATTTCTATTGCTCCAGAAGATTGCAGACACTCCTTCCTTAATGCCCAGTAATAAGCAAACGTGAACACAATCCAAGGTGACAATTTAAGTGGAATGTTGTCTGAGACATAGGTACAACCTGATTTACACCTCTGTAAGGAGGGGCAGGCACTTCATTATCTGCATACATGCATGCCTCTATTAGTAAAGCACTATTAAGAAACTGCATAGTTATTTACATGATCTAATGTTGTCTGTCCCTCCCTGCATTGAGATCCCCCAAAGGCTAGGAAAATACCTCTGCACAACCTGGAAAAAACTAGCCATTAGCCTATACTCAGCTCATTTGCTCCAAATCTGCACTGCTATATGTCCTCTCTCTGGACAGCACTGCAATCACAAGATTGATCAGTTATATCTATTCATAAACAAAGACTTTCAAAGCCAACTTCTACATAATTTAATCTCTCGAAGTTTACCAGAGTGGTTACTGAATGTAAAACCATAAATCTCTCAAGTTCTTATCCAGGAGCAGAAGTTGATTATAAGCTCCCAAAATGTCGATGTCATTTAGCTCACTAACATGATCTGAAATTAAGGCGCACAGGAATACTGTGTGAGATGCAAAAGAAGGTATTTTGGTTCTCAGAATGTCAGCAGATCTGAAAACAGCCTTGGCATATTGTGTTAAGCACTTCAATAACTAAGTATTTTTAGAAAAGCTTAGTAAAGCCTTCTCAAAAAAAAAAAAAAAAAAAAAACACTTTATTGGATTTCCTTGAATAATTTGAGAAGTGATGTCTTTGACTCCATGCAGTAGGAACTGAGAGAGTTCTTCACTCATCAGGACCCGCCCCCGTGGACCCTGAAGAGCAGGAAAAGCCAGCCAAGATTCTCTAAGGAAGTATTGTGACAAAGCTAGCAGAAGAGAGGAGATAGGCCACCCAGAAGCAGGCAGAGACACCAACATTAATCTCACAGGTCTTCAGACATCAACTTAATACAGAGATTCCCCCCCACCATCTTCTGATCAAAGATACCCTTTTCCCCTCCCTTCCTGCCTTCTATATTTGCCTCATGCCTTTCTCTGAAAGCCAACCACCTCTCTCCTCAGCCCTCCACCTCTCTATAATTTAATCTCTCCCAGATATCACTAGTACTCTAGAAGAGCTTTCAACATGACTATGGAGAGCATGTCAGCAAGAAACTTGAGGTCAGAGACAAGTTGTACTACATGATATGAATAGCTTAAAGAAGCTTTCTCTATTAAATTTGGTGAGACTTTACATTACTTTTACATTTTCCGGTTTCTTCTTTTTTTTTTTTTCTGTTTTTCTCATGCTACATCTATCATAACTACACAATAGAATAGCCAGTCTGTGGCTATAATCTGGTGTCCTCCTACATAGTCCTTTCCTTGCTGCCAGAATGCCTTTTGCCCATTACCCGGGTAGATGACTGGTTCTGTGAACATAGGCATATATGAGGCCCGAGTCTCATCTGGTTATAATTATTACATTTCTTTATTTTATACCAATTTATTCCCTTAGAAAATTTGGTCAGATGTGTGCAGGAATATTGTGAGTTCTTCTTTATTTGTGATGTTAATGGTTACACACAACCTGCACAGGCTTTAGTTAGCTGAAAGCTATGCTTTATTTATTTGGTTTGGTTATATTTTCAAGATGTAGCACTGGTCTTTTTTCTAGTTTGATAACCACTCATGAGGCCCAATTAACAGTGTCTTTCATGTGTTTTCATAAATTGTGCTACTGATCTGTTCAGCTAAATGTCAACCACACTTTATTTAAATGTGCTTTTATTTTAGTGTATGCAATGACTGAGGGCTGCTGGTTTTGCTTTTATAACGTGTTAAACAACTTGCATCAAAATGCTTTGGAGACCTGTAATTCAAATACAGACTACTACTGAGATTCAGAAGCCTTTCTCTTTGCATTTGCATGAAAAGTAATGATAATTCATAAATATAACTACCTGCCTGAAAGCCTGAAGTGATCCTCAGTACAATAACTGAAATAAAAACTACAGGAAGATAATCAAAGTAAACTCACATTGATAAAAGAAACATAGAAGTGCACAACTTGATTGCATGTTTACAGACTTTGATTAAGAAAAAACGATGAACATCACAAAGTTCATGTAAAATTTTCCTCCAAGCTAAATTAATTCCTCTCCCTTTTTGTCAACGATAAGCAGTAGTGAACAGGCTGTTTTGTTGCAAGCTCCAAGTTTGTGGAACAAGGGTGAAGTGGTTCACCTCAGCTACCATCCACCATGATTTTTTTTTAATTAGTTTTATTTTTTATTGTAAGTGCTTAGGGTACTTGCTTTCAACTCTGTTCCAACTCTGGGTTGAACACTGCAGCCCTCATACTGCTGCAGGTGCTGTGTATGGATCACCCTGAAGATGTGTGGTGTCTTGCTGAGCAAGGGAGAGGTGAGCAGGGTGACGACAATGAGGAAAGCCTGTTTTTCCCTTTTTGGCAAATGGATAGTTGCACATATGTACTGCACTGCAGATTTTCACTCTACATTTCTTTTCAGAAATTTTATTGCAGACAAACCCTACATTTATATGCATTTGACAAGCTTTGGGCTTCAAGAAGGATGGAGACTATGTCACCCCAAATGAGGAGGTAGTTTTCTTAACTGCCTCGTGGGTTGAGTTTCTGTCATTTTCACAAGAACTCCAGTTCTGCCTTTTTTTTTTTTTTTTTCCTCATCTGTGTAAATATAAGGACTCTGCTATAACAAGACACATGAGCTTAAGCAGAATTTAGGCCAATGACAGATAATCTGCTTTACTGTGTGTTTTGATTGCTTCATTAAACTTTAGGGGTGTTCACCTGTAAATAAAGCTCTCTCTGAAATGCACAAGCTAAAGCAAGATCATAGGCAATTTGTTATCTTGAAATATAGTACTTCTTCTAATAACAACGTGGGTAAGCTAGTGTCTCAATGCAGTTTTTGACTCCTACATGTATCATTGTATGTTGACACCTAATTGCCTAAAGACTGCAGAGATACATGACTCTTAGGCGATGAGGAATTAGCACAGAAATCCTGCTATAAATGCAGAGCCTGTAACGTAGAATCAGCATGAATATTAGCTCTTACAGGGTGACTATCAGCTCCTGCAGTGGGGAGTCTGAAATGCTAAGGCCAGCTTTGGTTTTATATTGTTATTTCCAGCAGAACTGAGCAACGGGCAATGTTCTCTATGGAGGAAAACCTCACCTGGAGTACTGCACAAGAGAGATGAAATAAACGTGGTACTGATGAGGAAAAAGGCTTCTTGGAGGGTGGAAGCTGCCTCAAGCAGTGGGACAAGCAACACCGCTACGAACAAGGCTGAATAATTCATGGAGAGTTATGGCTTTACATTTTTTTGGTAGAGTTCTCTTATGTTGAGGATACGCACTGGGGAACTGATAGGATGGGAGGGGATGGCCTCAGGTTATGCCGGGGGGGTCGGGTGGGAAGTGAGGAGACATTTCTGCTCAGAAAGCGGTCAGGTGTTGGAAGGGGTTGCCCAGGGAGGTGGTGGCATCACCGTCCCTGGGGGTGTTCAAGGAAAAGTTGGACATGGTGCTTAGGGATATGGTTACTGGGTGACAGTGGTGGTAGAGGGCCGGTTGGACCAAGTGATGTTGGAAGCCTCTTCCAACCACCACGACACCGCTGCCCCCAGAAACCGAAACAGCCTCCCCCGCTTCCCCTCAGACTCTCCCCGGAAGGGGCGGAGCGCCCGCGGGCTCAGCCCCGCCCCCCAGCCCCTGAGCCCGCCCCCTCGCGCAAACCCCGCCCCACACGCACCTCCCGCGCCCCCCGCGCACTGACCCCGCCCCCTGCGCACCGCCCCCGCTTCTCCCGGCCGGGCCGGGCCTGCGGCGACGGGTGCCTGCGGCCGGGTCCCTGCGCGGGGCCGGAGCGAGGCGGGCGGGGTAGGAGCAGCAAAGCGCCGGGGGCCGGGGGGGCAGCGCGCGGCGGCTGTTGGTGCCAACGGGCAACGGCTGGGCGGGGGGGAAGGGGGAGGAGGAGGAGGAAGATGGAGGAGAAGAAGAAGGTGGTGGTGGTGGTGGTGGTGGTGGTGCAGCAGCAGCAGCAGCAGCAGCAGCAGCAGCAGCAGCAGGGCGCGGCTTTCTTCCTTTATTATATATGTATATTTACATTTCCACTTTTTTTTTTTTTTCCCCTTCCCGATGGCCGGGAGGGGCTAAGAGAGGTAACAGGGCGTTCTGGTACCCGTGTGTGCCCCCTGCCTTCCGCGCCGTGGTGTGGGACTGTGAGGGGCGCTAATCGCCGATCTCTTCTGGAAGCCCCACGGCTTTGTCAGCCCTGCGCTGCCTGGGGTCTCGTTTCCAGCTACGGTTCGGTAGGGTTGGGAGTGTTTTAGCAGGTTTGTCATCGGCTTTGCAGTTTTAAGTAGGCCAGATGCAGCGTGACTTCTCTTTTTTTGCTCACCTGTTACTTTTTTAGGTAGGGGTTCATCGGCAGACACCTTGGATAAAACCAGTGGCCTGTCTTAAGAATCTTTATAATAACTCACGTATATTTCTGTCCATCTGTTTGTTTATTTCAGGGTGGATGTTCTGTATAGACTTGGTGTTTGGAGAAAGAAATATTCGACCTTTTTAATGATACTGAAATTTGTGGCTGGCTTAACTCTTAGATGAATTAGGCTTTCTTTCTGGTGCATTTAGACAAGAATGCGTTCTAATTTTCTTGAATTCTCAAAGAATTGTTTAGCTACAACCATTTCAAAACAAACTCTGCAGTTATTTTAGGCTTTGATATGCTTGAAAGAATGTATTTAGGTTTTACCATTTGAAACCTCATTGGGTCATCATAGTTAAATGTACGTTTTAATAGCGTCATTTACTGAAATATTTTATAGGCCCAAATATTTATTGAAATATTTTATAGGCCCACTTGAGGCAGGCTCCCCAGATTTCTCATAAGCAAGATTAATGGATTTCATCCAAAAATCAAGTCAACAAGCGAAATGTTATCAGTGCTTTTGCAGAAGAGTCTGGTGAAGTAATGATAAATCACACTTATGGCAGCAGCAGACTGTGATTTCAAATGGTTAGCCAGCACCATCCAACAGCTTAATGCTTAAAGGTTTACAGGTGTGTTGCTTGTCAAATATTCTGATTTTACTATCAGATAAAAATCTGTTTTTAATTTGAAATTCTTAGCGATCACATTAAAAGACAACTTTTTAGTCCTACCTCTCAGCCTCACTGGGTTAAATTCAGTTACGTATGAGATTAGAAATAAAGGTTGGAAAAAAAGATCTTAGTAAATAACCAAGTGAGTATCTTATAATGATATTGGGCTTCACATATTAAGATTAGCTATTCAGTCATCAACCAAAGTCCTGAAACCATGTCACCTCAGATATCAGGAGTTAATTTCTGTCTAGCACTGAGAGAAAAACTAGACAAATTATGCAGAAGTTTGCTGGGAGAAATATTCTATGCTGAAGGCCCGGGTGTAGATCTCTGCTAGAGTTTGCTGCAGCTTGGACTAGGTAATATTTTCTTCCAGTGTCATTTAAGCATTTTAAGGAGAAAAATTGAGGTAACATAAAATGTGATGCTTCCTTTTGCTTTGAAGTGTGTTCATGAGCTATAAAATCAGAGTTAAAACTGAAAAATCTTACAAAATTTTTTTTATTTTAACAGGGTTATTAGGTTCTTAAAATACTGTGTTTCTTAAGAGTTCTGAGGAATTTCCAGGGATCAAATTCGCATGGAGAAAACTTTCGCACCATTTTGTTGAATAGCTCTTGAGAGGGTGAAGGAATCCTGGCGGTTTCTCACTAGTATATAAAATGCCTGAGCTTTTCTTGTTCCAGTAGTACCTGGATTGCAGCCCTGGGGCATATGTTTGTTGTTCAGTTAGGACACTTATTAATATTTGCTTGTCTTCTCTATGTAATAAACCAGTATTGTGTTCGATATTCCAGTAAACCTCAGTAAGATGTTTGGCCTCTCTAAAGATTTGTTTTATATTTATAGAGAAATGCTGACAAGATAAATTATATCTGGTATTGATACTCAGAAGTGGGTTTGTTTGGCCTACAGTTGTTATGACTGGTAAACTGAACGTATTATAAACTTGTTGCTTGTTATTTAGTGCTTAATGTGGTAAAGTGTGCAGTGAAATCTTTATTCTTGAGAGCTGATGTTGGGTGGGCTACAACGTCAGCTTCAGAGAGCAGGAGAATGTAGAGAAGAAAAGTTAAGACAAGATGTGGTGGAGGTTAATTGTCTTTGCTCTATCCTTGTACTACTTTCCTTTTAGGTCAATTTCCCCCCCCCCCTCCTCCCTCTCTCCTTTTCCAAGAAATCAGATGCTTTTTTTTTTTTTTTGAGTTTTCTGTTGCCAACAGCTATTGTATGTTACTGGCATATGGTATGTATATAGTACCTTTGTATATTTTATATATATGTAATTAATATAACTGTGAGCTGATTGCATTTAACATACAGTGACATAGTTTCATGTCTTTGGTAAAACTAGTCCAAAACATCTAAACCAAAAAAGAGGTGATTTTTTTTTCTTTAAAGGAAAGCAACAACTTAGCTTTGCTAATTAGTTAATTAAATAAGTGAATACTATAAACCGAAATGTATTGGTTTTAAGTAGAATACATCATCGATTCTATAACTAAAGTGCTTTTTCGTTGTATATTCTGAGGACTTAACTCTAACAGGGATAAAATGCATGCAGGTCAGGTCTGTAGTTTGAAGCAGTTAAATGTCCTGAGTGAAGATGAGATCTGAGCCACAACTTCAGCATATGTTACAGTGCATCTTCCCTACATGTCAGATTTTTCTATTTTTCTTAAAATAGAATAGAGTTGTCAATTTAAGGACACTCTTGATTAAACAAAAGCTGAACTCCAGACATTTCGACTTCTGGCAAGTATGTTTCAAGTGTTTCATGAATTCAGCATGGAGTATATTTTCAGATTTGCTTTGGTTTAACTCTGAGGAACTGTTCCTTCATGTGACATTTCCTATGTCTTGTTTGAGCATGCTCTTATAGAGGCAGAAAGTATTCTTGATCATTTTGGAAGTAAAATGCTTGGGATGTACTGTTAGGAAGGAACCTGGAGGTAAATGTGGCAACGGGGATAAAAGCAAGGCATCACCAATACCAAATTTACAGGCTGTTTGCAATTTTTTCAGCTCTTGTAGAGCAAGAATTGAAGTGGTAGTGCAGGACAGTGCTTACTAGCAGGGCTTCTTCAGCTGCAGGGGAAAAATTAGTCCATGGTTGGAGCACTTTGATTTGACTTTCTGGATCAGTTAGACTCACTTCTGGGACAGGGTCAGATGACTTTGCTGTTCCCTCAGATGTCCTCGTGACCCCATATTTTGGCTTACTTTTTTTGTCCCCATTTCTCCTTTTAGCTTGTAAACTGTCCTGCACTCTTCTGCACTTTTGTCCAATGTTCTGAGAAAAGTACTGCTCAGTACGACTGTGGGATGTGTGTGGCTGCACTGTTAGTTTTGTTAGGTCGCCATTAGAGCATAAGAAATTGGGAAGCATTTTTCAACTAAAACAACGAGTGATTTTTGTTGTTCTCAAACAGAAGTTATCTCAATATTTTTCAAGTACAGTTCTTACTTGAGTAAATAGCATGACTTTAGAATTAAGCTGTGTAGTCATACACAAAAAATAACATTAATAGAAAATAACTTAAAACCCATGTGAAAGAAAATATGAAGTTGGCAAAAGAAAATAATATGCATCTGCTAGCTAAAGGACGCATTTGTTTTTCCATTAATTTTCTAAATAAGACGTGCTTAATCGCTCTTCTTACTTTGTCTTTTTTTCTGACATCTAATTACCTGCTTGGTAACGTATCTTTCCAAATCTTGGCAATAAGTTATTTCAAGGTTCATCAGTATGAAACCAGATTGGCATTATAAGTACAAGAATAATTTGTATGCTGTACAGGCTGCACTCAGATTGTGCTTTTTCATTTTGTACTTTGAATGAGAAACTTCCTTATGACTTGGGTAGGTAAGAGCTTCTACTCAGGGTCACGCAGAGCCACTCTAGTTCTTAATGCTCAGACACAGCCAAGCCCATCTTAAGGGGTTTTCCTGTATGCTGAAAAGTTCTGTCCTGCCCCTCCAACTGGAAGATGTCCCAGTTTCTAAATGTATCGCATATTTGCAACTTGTGATTCCTGCTGTGTTGCTTCATTGGGCATCCAGGGTAATGCCAAAAAGTTATATGCAGTATCTTGTACTTATATTTGGGAATTTTGTGAGCATGCAGCATTTGGAATTTTTCAGTCTTATGTTAGTTAAAGTGTTTAGCCTAGGTAGAATAGGTAGAATGCAACAGTATCTAAAAGCTTTTTTTTTTTTTTCCTTCACTAAGGAACTGGATAGGATAGAGGATAGATTACAACATAAAGTATATCCGTAAGTGTAAGTACACGAAATCTCTGTTGGAGTAGGAGAACATTGCAGTAGTTGTTGTGGAGCTGATTTAGCCTATCCTACAGAGAAGGGAGGTGTGTATTCCTGGTCTATAGATAGAATACTGTCCTTGGACTGAACAGTTCCTAGAATTGGCATCTATGATCCTATCTTTTTAGCATTAGACTTCAGGTAGTTTTTGGTACGTTTATATTGGTCCGTACTGATCATTTTCACTTTTTAGAGCCTGGGTTTCTTGGTGCACTGTGCAGCCATGCATTTTAAGTCTTGCTTCACCTTCAACACAACCCACATAATGTCGATTTGAAGCAATTGCTTTTAATTCTGTAAATGATGGTTATGCCTTTGGACCTTTTGATGATATCATGTGACCTGAATGTTAACTAGAATGTCACATGTCAATGAAAATGGCATGTGTTTTTTATTTCAGTCTCCATTCTGAATGTTAACCATTGTTTTTTTAGCTTATATTTGGTTATTTTGTAGTTCTCTATTACTAAGTGGATTTTAGTTTTGAATAGACATGTCCAGTATTATGGTGTACCCACTTACATAGCGTAACAATTTCTGCCTTCCTCCCTATTTTAAAACCAGAACTTGTAAAAACAAGTGTGTATTTCTGTGAACTTTATTCTTTAAATGGAATAAGAAATCTGTGGAGAAAGGAAGAAAAATAGTCTTAATTCTCAAATGTGCTGTGAAGTAATTAATAGCAAAACAGATGATGCTGTGATTTTTCACACTGACCCAGATGAAGTATTTTTTTCATCTGTCTCACAGTTCAGATGCTGTGTCTTGGATCTATCATGTCAAGGAGTAAGCAGTCTTATAAACTAAGTGATAAATCACTTGGGCGACTTCTCATCACTCTAAAGGCTACTACTGTATCAAGGGCAGATGTCTTCAGGTTGTCACTTAAACCCTTTGGAAATAAGTATCTTTGGAAATCAGAGTTATGCCAGTAAGATCACCCAACAAGTGTTAGCTAATTTTCTGAAACTGAAAGTCCAGGAAAGGCTGGAATCACCATAAAATAGCTGCAATTTAATTTTTGCTGTGTTAAATCTATGTTTTCTCTTTTTATGGCTTCCTTTTATGCTTGGATTTTGTCTAACTAATACATGCAGCTACACGTGAGGCTTAAAGCAGTGGCTGATGGAGCCAAACTCGTCTCAGGAGCCATAACAAGGGGCAACATCAACAAACTGTGCCTCAGGAGGCTTGGGATGAACCATAGAAAAACTTTTGGAAAATGGAAATATCTCCTGATGCAGTTCCATCTTGCAAATTTGGGGTTTAGCTAAATGAGAACAGATATTATAAAGCCCTGGAATTTCAATTCCACAAGACTTTAGCTAGAGAGTTGGTGTGGTACTGGCAAATATTACCCAGAAAAACATAAAATTTTTCAAGTCTCAGTTAAACAGAGCCTCAACTGACCACGTGTTGATGGTAGTCCAACACTAGTCCTACTAGAGGTCCCTTGCAACCAGCATTTCTGTGATTCTGTGGCTACACAAGTGTTGTTTTTTTTTCCATTCTCTCCATTTTCTGTAGCTATGCATCTGCTTCATTTCAGCCAGGCTTTATACAAGTTTGTCTTTTTATTCTGCTTATGTTATTCAAGTCAACGTGAAGGAGGCGATATACTGCTGTTGACCAGTCTCTAGAGAAGTCTTGTGGTATTGAAATACTACCTGTTCTTCTTTAGCTAAACCTCAGATTTCCTGGAGGGAACTGCATCTGGAGATATTTCCTTTCTCCAAATTTTGTGCTTCAAAGATCAGGATGTAATATCTATTAACTGAATCAATTTTAAAATTAAGTTGGCGTTTTTCACTAAAGGTGTATACTATTTATTTTTTAAATATTTTTTCATGTATAGTAAGGAATGTGTACCAGGGACATTACTTCAGACTAACTGAGACATATTTTCAAAGATACTGAAACCTTAAAATGCTTCTAGGGCAGTGATGTGTTACAGATAAAGACAGAATGAGCGCAGCTTGAAAAGGTTCCAAGTGCTCATTCAGAAAAGGGGAAATGGCTACCAGGAGGTCCCTAGCAATGTGTCTGCTACAAGCCCACTTCACAAAAATGAGTTCTTTCACTTTAATACAAAGTAGAGGGAGAGCCTGTCAGCAGGATGGGTTTGGTTTGTTTCTAGCAGAGAATGGTGTAAAAAAGTGTCCAGGTAAGTTTTGGAAGCACTCTCTGTCTCTTTGGGATTTTATTTTATTTTATTTTTGAATTTTTTAGTTGTCATTACCTGTTCTTCAGAGCGGTTGCTTTATCTGGGGTGGCTCTTAACTGGGTTGATGTTGGAGCTCCCAGAAGACAGCTTCAGAGATTTCTGCTGATACTCCTAGAGGGTAAAACAGGTTTATCCATATATTCTTCGTTTATTAGCCTTTTTATATTGCGTTATGGGAATGCATTCTTTACAATTAATTGCTTATTCTGTCTGAGGTGTTGGCTAAAGTAACATTTCTCCACGCACAGAAAAAGAATAATGTTGGAGATGTTTGTGATGGTAGGAGAGCAAATGGGGATGACAATTAAGTCTCAGGCCCTGAGGTCCCTTATTCCTTCTGGAGTATGTATTTAGAGAACTCAAGCCTGGCATAGTTCGCTGTGCCAAATCATTGAATCCTGGAGTGCCCCAGTGGGGCCATTCATTGCCTATGGTGGATGCTGCCCGCATGGGGCCTGGGGTTGGACCTTTGGAAAGATCCCCAGAGTCTGGTTCCTTTGGAAAGCTGCTGACTCGGGACTTGCTGGCTTCAAGACCATTTACTGCAGGTAACAGGTTGGCTGTTTGCTGATACTTCATCATTGTTTGAGGTTACACAAATGTGTGTTACAATTACCCAAGATTGTCTTGAGGTGTCACTTAAAGATAAATGCTTTAGTGTTATGATTATAATGCTGGTTACTGTATTAAGGTCTGGTCTTGTAAGGAATTTTGTTTTTAATATGTTACATATTGTGTTCCTAGAGACAAACAGGGAGTGTAGGTAGTAACATGAGGTTTGATAAGGAGTTGGAGAGGTAAAGAACTAGTATGTTTTTTTTATTGGTATATGAGAAAACTTGTTGGCAAAGAAGTACTTTTTTGTTTGTTTATGAATGAATATTACTACTGTTGCAGTCTCAGCTTTTTCATCAAGAAAGGGAAAAACTTTAATTTACTAATGAAAACCCCGTAGTTTTTGTGCTGCTTTGGCATCCTGACCATTGTGTTGGCCATGTCATCCTGTTTTACTCATTGAAGAGAAATAATTATTTTCATTTTTTTTAACCTTCACAGAAAAGCTATTAATGATGGGAGTTCTTGGGAGTATTCAGTGTTGTCAGAGACATAGATAGAAAATACTATAATTTTTTATAGGTTTCAACAGCAGTCATAACACAATATTGCTTGATGTGCGTAGTTACTTCTATGCTAACATAGTTTTTCCTATAGTTTCTCTGATATTTTTAGCTACTATTTCTTTTCCTAAAATCACTTACACATGATACTTTCACTTTCAGTTCTGATGAGCTGCTAATAGCCCTTTGAGTAAGCTATTTTCTAATTTTTTCACTTTCAATTCTGGTATCTCAGTTAAGTTCTGCTGTGTGGTTTTTTTTTACTTGTAAAGAAAAAAGGTAACAAATTATGTTGTTGCTTATGCGTAATAAATTAGTATAGTAAGCATAAAAATAAATTAAAACAAGGATGGTAGAATGGAAGAATAAGGATAGTATAGCGGTAAAAAAAAAGAGAAGTGCCATCCTGATCTTGCATCTCTAAGATGCATGCAAAACTAACAGATGTATAACATGTGCCATCTGCTTATGTTAAAGGGAAAATAATGGTATTAATTGTAAATGTAGCCTTAAAATTAAGGGGTAGTTCTCATCATGCATTATGAAAATGTTCATTAGACTTGAGGGCAGTGAAGGAGTGCAGTTCTTAGCAGTTAACCTGGCTTATTTTAACAAAAACCTTTACTTTTCACTCATACTAGTTAATACTATTAATCAAGTAAAATCTTCAGTTCTCCAGGATAAATTTGGGTATTCAGTTATCTATTTGGAAGCTTGAGTTACTGCCATAACTGTGAAGTGTTTAAAAAAAAGTATTTTAAATCTTGGCTACTTTTCAGGGGGGAAAAAAAAAAACAAAAAAAAACTTGTTTGTAACTTTTAATGTGTCTGTATAAAAAATTGACTTAGCTAAATTTTTACTTTAGCAGTAGGAGTTGAGTGAAAGTGAATGTGGTTAAGAAGCCAAAAACAAAAAACCCTTTTTCTTCACACAGAGTCAGAAGGCATGAGGAGAAAGTATATCACAAATTTACTAATGTGAATTCTTATCTCAGGAAAAAATATTTCCCTGTGAAAAGTTTCGACCTTTCAGTAAGCTTACAATAAGAGGATTGTGAGTCTGGTGTCACAGGAAATTCGTGGCAATGAGTATTGTTTCTGTTCAGGGGGAGAGAGGACAGAACAGACGGCAGAACTTTCTGCAGAGTTTTTACTTGGTTTCAAAATCTTGTTCCTTTCTGTAAAGGAGCAACACAAGCCCTTGGGTACAGAGCACGGGCTTTACTGGAGGCTGTTATGAGAGAACCTGGTTTCCTCTTGCCTTTGCTGTGTTCCTATACTGAAATGTTCCTTGCGTAGAGTGGCTAAATGAAATGTTTTGTTTTAGTAGGCAGGTGTTTTAGAAAATATGTGGCTATTATCAAGCTAACTGATATATGTGACTTGTAGAAGAAGGTTTAGTGGCTGGTATTTGAAACACAGGTATAGAAGTAGTTGCAAGGTATTTTCTGGCTGAAAATGTTCAGCAGTACAGTATAGCTGTGGAGAAGCAGGTTCATCCGTGATTCTTACTGTGAAAGAATTCTGCGTTTGTGTTCTTAACATAAAGCTTCCTGCTGCTTTCAGTACTTCATCATAAAAGTGTTTTGCACAGAAATGTGTTGCAAGTTTGTCTAACTTCCAAGTTTGTTCACTTGCCTAAGTGTTTATAATTTCTAATTTGGGGGTGACTCGGAGGGGAGGGAGCTGTGTTCCAGAGCTGAGGCTGGTTCTGACTGGGGAGAGTCATTGCAGTAACTCTCACACACAAAGCTGGGCAAACAGGAGAGGGAGTTGAGGACAGTGAAGATGCTCTGTGCTAAATCTGCTTGGAACCATCCCTTCAGCCATCCCTCTTGTGTCTGCCTTTTCCTCACCAGTGATGTGTTTGCACTGGAGATTCCCTTCCCCACCTTTTCTTTTCCCACATCTCCGTGTATCCTTGGGTTTGTCTAGTGCTGTGTTACAAATCATGTCTGCTTTTCTTCTTGTGCCATGCCTGTTTTCTTGCCTAGTGGAGTTGAAACACTGTTTTTCACTTGGGATGGAAGAGTGGGAAGCGTTTCTGTTTCCATTTTGTGGTTTACTGAAAGACAGCCCACACAGGAGGAGACAAAGTTGTGTTCTTGAATTTCAAGAAGTTACTATCCCAGAGTCACAGAAGCTCGACTGATGTGATTTGTTTTGCGGGATGTATAGCTTAATCTTCTGAGTGTTTTGCATAAAATTAACATTTCTGTGCATTTCCTTGAAACTTGAGACCTTCGTCAGCTCCTTCTAGGAGCTTCATTTGGGGAAAAAAAAAAAAATGTTCTAATTGAGTATATCAGTATATTCCAGTTTTATAAGAAATTGAACCTGAGAATCTTTTTAAAAGGCCTTATAGACAGTAGAGACACAGCAGCTGAATTCATCTGTAGAACAGATAGCTGTATACTTGCTTTACAGAATATTTACTACAGTGTTCAGGGTTTTTAATGGACTTTTAACCTTTTGGTAATGCCAGTTTGGGATGTGCTGAGAGCACATCCTACGAGGATTCCTCCCTCTCCTGTGAGGAAAGGCTGAGGACACTTGGTTGTCTAGCCAGAAGAGGAGGCCAGGAGGCAACCTCCTTGCTCTTTTCCCATTGCTTCCCAAGGAGGGGAAGTGCAGAGGGAAGTGCCAGTCTCTTGACCTTGTCACCAATGCCAGGACATGTGGGAATGGCACAAAGCTGTGTAGAACTTCCTTTAAGTTGGGTTACTTTTGAGTGTTTAAATCAGAAACCTTAAAGATGTACATCATGCTTTCTATTTATGCCTGTTTGATACAGCAACATAGAGAATGGAGTCTTCCACATCTGGACAGTGCTCTCTTACTCCCACCTGTCTATATGAAAATTTATTTCCCTTGTTTCACAAACCTTAGCGAATGAAGAGGGCATAGGTGTATCTTTTTTTTTAAAACATTTTTTAGAATCTACTTACCAAATAGTCCTAGTTGTCAGTTTATGGCGAAACAAACTGACTTGGTAAACAGAAATTGCGTAGTGGATTTTTGGTGCTTTGGTGACTAATATAGATACCTTTGTTTACTTAGAAATTCTTCCTATATGGATCATCCTTCAAGTGATGGTGAGCCTGGAAGAAGACTACTCTAAGCAAACCCAGGATGAATAGGGTGCCAAATGATGCAGAAAATGCTCACAGTAGCAGTGTGGAATCCTGTCCATCCTTGCGAGATGTCCACTCTATCAACCCAGCACAGCTGATGGCAAGGATTGAGTCCTACGATGGAAGAGAGAAGAAAGGCATATCAGATGTCAGAAGGACTTTCTGTTTGTTTGTTACATTTGATCTCTTATTCATAACCTTGCTGTGGATAATAGAATTAAATGTGAGTTGTCTTTTCAGTACCCCTAGACTTTATTTGCTTCAGGAGTGGTTAACAAGCTTTCTATCCCAACTGTCATTGAAACTAAGGCAGTTTCTCATTTTTAATGTTTTGTGAACTTGATATCTACTTTTATCATTAGAATACATAGTTTTTATTCATATAATTAAACCTTTTGATGTTCCTCTAGTCTATGAACAATGCTGAGGAAACCACTGGAAGTCCAGTGAACTTCTCAGGCAGCAAGTAAACAGAAGTATTACTATATTTGTTTGAATTTGGCAAGTAGAGTGAATTTTATCAGTATTAAGAGTTTTCATTCTCCTGAGTAGCTCAGTGACTGAAGTGTTAAAAAGACTTAAATGGCAAAAACCTTTCTTTTGTAGTGCTGTATTTTCTGAGAAACTTAGTATAATGTACGTTGTTTGTGGTAGGGTATATTGAAACAACATGAACTCCCACAGTTGCTACCTTTTATCTGCAGCATTTGTAATTTGGAAGACAAGGTAGTTCTTAAGAAATTTCTGGAAAGAGGTAGGGCAGAAGGTTTGGTACTGTTTGATCACTAGCATTCTAGTTTTGGAGCTGAGTTTTAAGCTGTAACCTAAAAATTAATTTATGAAAGGGCACAAATGAAAAAATGGGAGGAATCCCTTTTCTAGATAATAAAGTTCTTGGGTTAACATTTTTTTTGTCATCATTCTGTTACAAGATAAATAACCTTGGTTATTGATCTGACATTATGAAGTTTTAGGAATCATCTGTCCTAATAGTTTGATATACTGAAAAATCTATTTCCTGATTTAATTTGAGAAAGCAACCTTTGCCTGCCTGAATGCTGTAATTTTGTGACTTCGACTTCCGTTATCTCCTTAGGTGGAAAGACTGTTGTATCTGGTGCGTTACGTCAGCTGGCTCAAAAGAAAACATAGAATTCTGATACTTCATTTTGGCTAGTTTTAGTATCTGGTTTTGTAATTCTTATTGGGGATTCAGAATACAGAATTTCATATTATTTCTCTCAGTGTATTTAAGACTATAGAAAATGCCGTAAACTCTTGGTGTTTTATTTTGAATGCTGCAGCATTAAGGATCTCAAGATCCCAGCAGTTAGCAGTTCTCTTTGTGAAAAGCCTTTCTTTAGGGGGAACTTATGAACCCTAAGCCTTGTAGTGTCAGATGTCAGCAAGAATGAAGAATGATGTATTGCTTTCATAAATCATAATATTCAGAGCTATCTGGGATCTTGACACAGTTTTTTTTTGTGCTGTTTTTTAAACTGAGTTTTGTTTGTTGGGAAGCTAAATAGCATTGTGTTAGGATTGTCCTCCACTGATATGTAACTAATAGGACTTCAGAATTGCTGCCAGAGTTCCTGTATGTATGGTTTTCCTATTGTCCCTGTTATCCAATGTGCTTAAGCAAAACCTTTTTTTTTTTTTTTTTTAAGTACTTCAGGGAGTAGCTTCCTTGGTAGTTTGAGCAAACCCTGTATCAAGGCTGTCATGGTTCTCTGTTCATCCTTGTGTTAATGTGGTGCTCATGCAACCATACGTTGAACAGTTTGCTGAATTGTCTCAGAACTCAGTCATCAGCCAGTGCTGATGTCTTGTGTTCTTTTATTCTGTGGTGTGTTTTGTTTTATTCTGTGGGAGAGGGCTGAGACAGCATGTCTGCAACTGGAGAAAAAGAAAAGACTAGGCAGTCCCTATTTAAATTGACCTCAAGTGCCATGCAACAGCATTCTGTGTGTTACTTTGCATGTATCTTCCCTTCCATTTCCTCCTAAGTGCTTTCCAAAGGCGTATGAGTCTACATACAGTTTCCATCACTCTAGAATCTTCCTTCTTTATTGTGGAAATAAATGACCATACCTGGTGCAGTTGAGTAAACGATGGGAAGCTATATTTAAAAAGCTGTCTGGTAGTTATAGAGGGGAGGGGGATAAGGAGAAAAAAAAAAAAAGAATAAATTTGGAGTTGGCTTGTATAGTCACAGGGAAAAAAAAATCTAAAATATCTGGCAATGTAGTTGGAAAAAGAATGTGAAAGTATCTATGCTGTACTGCTTTGAGATGGTGAGCATATATTGGGATGCTTTAGTGTACCTCCTTTCTTTGAAAGAATAACAGAAATCAAACTTAAGATTAGATCTTTTTGTTGATGTTATTTTCCACTGCTCTTTATGTAACTATTTCATGCAGTCCTTAATTATCTGATTTAGTATTAAAATCAAACAGCTTTTGGAATAGGATATGAACATTACGGTTCTTTGCTCCCAACTAAGACACTCTTGTTTTCTGACCCAATGCATCCTAAATTATTCTCTTAGTAACCCATTTTGGATAGGAAAGTGATGAGTGCTTCCATGTGAAAGAAACATGGTGGCTAAGGAAGATGTAATTATGAATCTCCTCAAGCAAATGAAAGAATTAAGACCGGGTCTTAAACCATTCTCTCACAAATAACTAATGATCACAGCTTCTGTGCTCTTTACAGTGTATTTCTTTGGTTTTGCTCAGTTCTCTGGAAACAAATAGCATATATGCTGTGAAGAAAAAGGTCTGGAGTGTTAATTCAGTTCTTTGAATTCAAGTGCTGAAGCATCAGAGAAGAGATTTTTAGTATTTCGTATTTGCTAGAATGTGACTAATGAGCTAATTTATTGGTGCCTTCCTGGTCAGCTGTTTAGATTCTTCTGAGACATAAAATTCTTAGTAAATTTTTGTAGAAGTTGTATTTAATCTCTCTTTCCCTCAGCAACTCGTTTGCTTTTATTACAGGACGGTCTGAAATGTAGCTTGCGTAGGTCAGGTTATTAACAGTGATAATCCTAAATGTTTTGATTTTGTAAAGCATTCTCATTGTTTTTCGTTATTATAATCTTGAAAATTATGTTCTTAGCATAGATCTCCTCTGTTTAGTTTCATGATTGTACATCCATCAGAAACTATTAATTTACACTTCATATTTGTGTGTTTTCTGGCTTCAGTACCTTCTGTTCTAAAGCTGTGTGTGGTGTTGTTCCCTTGTAGGTGAAGGGAGGTATTGAAACTACATTAGAGAAAGAAGTTCTACAATATGACTACTCTTCTTCGTATTTTGATATATTTGTAAGTATCCTTAAAAAAAGGGAGGGGGGAGAGGGTGAGAAAAGCAAATTTAGAGTTTTCCCAGTTTCTTCCTTCCACAGTTGTTCCCTAGTTTGAGTCCTGTGAAAGGGTTGATCTCTTCTTGATAATTAAAACCAGAAGGGCTTGTGCCAAATTTCACCTGTGTTGGGGTTGCTTGGTCCTTCTTTGGCAGCAAGTTTTCATGGAGCCTGTTGATAAAGATGCTTTGGCATGCTTCTGCTTTGGGGAGGAGGGAGAAGTGAAAAATTCAGTCATGTGAGACTAATCTAACATAAAGATAATTCATTAAGAGGTGAAGACCAGTAGTCCTTCAGCTGTAAAATCATTTTGTTTAAACTGACATTTTTGTCCTTTCACATAAATAAGTTTGAAGTGAGGAGAGAGACTTGTTACCAGGTTGGCCTGTATAAGTCAGGTTTCTTTCAGACTTCTCTGTTTTAACTCAGGGTTTTAACATTGTACTAAAAACCGGTGACATGAAGTATGGTGTTCTCCTTTCCTATGTAGTTTCTTAGGTGCATGGAAGGAGGTCTTCTGCCTCAGTAAGTTTTTCTCTCTTTCAGCAAGGTTGTAGCTCTGTAGTTGCAAAGTGGTTTGCACTGCATAGACCAAGTTACTGATCTCTAAGTGAAAGTTATCTCTTTATGGTTCTCGTAAAGGGCCCCATTCCTTTTGTGTGATTGTTAACTCTACCAGATCTTGTTTGCCTGGTAGAGATAAATTGTTTTAGTTACTTAATACTGATCACTATATCTAGAATGTCTCTTTGAAACTGTTTTCTGATGCAGAAGCAAGTTTTTTACTGTTCACCATGTCAAATGGAATGAGATACTGGATACAAAAATGTCATAAGCTAGCAAACTATACTGCTTCTCTTTTTCTCTCATCATTATTTTGCTGGCTGCTTTCCGTGATGTTTACTTTACTGTAGAAATGAAAAAAAAAATGTTATCTGTAAATCTCGATTCTCCGAAGATTATTTTGCCCTGTAGTTGAACCAAGGGTTAAAAACTTATAATGAGAAATAACAGATTTCTATTCCCCAGGAAAGGACTGGGTCATTGAATTCTGCAAAATAAGTTGTGGATTAATACAGGATTTATTCTGTTTCTGCTACAAATGTCTGAAACATATTTGCATAATATTAAATGGATTCATTGTAACTCTGGCAATATCTGTCCCTGACCTTTCTTCATTTTTTAGTGTTTGTTTTCACATTTTTAAAATTGGATGCAATCTAATATTAAAGAATAAACAGGGAAACTGAAGGTTAGGATCAGTAATCTCATCTGTCTGCTATTGATTTCATTTTTTCTGGCTGAGAAATTGCATAATTTATCTTCACCTTAAAAATATTTGTAACTGCTTGCTTCTGCAGGCATCTCCATAAAGAATAATTAATCATTGCAATATTGATATTTCAGTAAATATCTAAACAATAAGTAAGTAGAAAATTGTTTTTAAAAAATTCTCATCTTCCCATTGCATTTTTTAAATCTTCACAGTTCTTAATGATATTATTGGCACAGTAGTGCACTGGTAAGATTAGTGAGAAGCACAGTGACATTCAAGGTATTTGCTGAATTAACTGCATCCAGATTTAACTGACTAGATTCCAGTCAGGTAAAATGATCATAAACATGTTTTGTGTAGCTTTCTTATGTTTCCAACTTATATTTGTGGATTTGCACATGCTTTTATATTTGAATCTATGTAGGCATGTGAGTAGCATCAGCTGTGTGCTTTAAAAATGGGAAATTATATTCCTTTTCTGTTTTAATAAGCAAAACCACCTCCAAATTTGTTTCTCAATAGCAGAACTTGGATTGCCCTGTTATAATTTATTTTGTGAGCAGTTGTGTTTTCAGTCAGCTGAGAATCTTGTGGTTCTTCTGTGTTCCTAAATTAACCAACAAATATTTTTTTCCTTTCTCTATAGCTACTGGCAGTCTTTCGATTTAAGGTGTTAATACTTGCATATGCAATGTGCAGACTGCGCCATTGGTGGGCGATAGCTGTGAGTAGTAGCCAAGCATAATGGAGTTTTAACTAAAATGGATCAAACGCATTTTTAGATGCCTCTTAGCGTTTGTATGTTAAGAAACATCTTGATTCTGTATATAAAAATTCATTTTACAGTAACAGACTAAACACGTATGGAAGATTTTAAGCCTAAAGACAAGAATTTAATAGTATAGTGAGTGTGTTCCTCATTAGATATCATGTTAACACAAATTGAAAACTAACTGAATCCAGCATGAATGACTGGTCATAACCATTTTGATATGTCTGACTTACTGCTTGAAATATATTTGAACCGGAAGTATTGAACTGTATTTCAAAAAGAACTGACATTTATTGTACCAGAAATCCATCAGTCTTAGACTTTTTTCCCTTACACTGTAGTAGGTCCATGTGGAATGTATTCATGTATAACCTTCTTCAAGTGAGTAGCATGCAGTTTCTTTAGTAATCTGAGATTGTCATGATATTTTTGAAATTGTGGTATTAGAATGATACAAATAACAGTTACTGGTGCTCTGATTGTGATTTTTTTTTAATTAAGTGCACATATCTAAAAATCCTTTGCCCTTAGTTGTGTAGCTTTAGAGTATTTTTTCCAGTGACATCCTCCAACTTGATACAGTTGGTTGTGAGGTGATGAGGGCAAAACTGTCATGGTGGTAAGCAATGGATATAGCAATAGCTTCAGTGAAGGTTTTGAAGAAGCTGGTAGTCTTTAAAATCCTGCTCGTGCTTAGGAGAATCTGGTTAGGTTCTGCTATTATTTAAAGAATTGCTGCACCCAAGCACATTAATAGAGTTTGAAGGCTTGCCTAAATGAATAATACTTGTCTACTGTTGTGGGTTTTTTTTTGTTTGTTTTTTTTTTTTTTGCAGGTACATGTTCGTCACCTGCTATTTTTCAGTCATGTCAGGGAACATCACGTCTTCAAAGTGATTTCATTTTTTCATAATATCAGAACATGAATTAAAATATTAGTTCAAGTTCCCTCACGCAAATATATATTTGAAATGGATCTTTTGATTTGGATGATAGTGAAAAAAGCATTTGGAGAGATTGCTGTTCACTTTTTCCCAAATAGTTGGATTTAGTGTTCTTTTTTTTTTTTTTAAGGGAGTTGATGAATAAAATACTGTATCTTCATTATAGAGTAAGGTCACAATTTATACAATGCATCATCTGTGTAGCATCTAAACTGCCTGTCTGCTATATAGAGGTCAGATATATATTTGGAGTCGTCTGTATTAAAAAGACTATCCATATTAATGAGGCTATTTTAATAACACTTTGTTAATTATATTATACTTGATAAGTTTTTTTAATTTATAATTTTGCTGTTAGTAAATTATTTAAAGCTGCAACTGATATAATGGCAGAAATGTGAAGTAAATCCAATTACTAGTCTTAACTTTTCTTACCCTGTCTCTTTCAGTTTACAACAGCAGTGACCAGTGCCTTTTTATTAGCAAAAGTAATTATTTCACAGGTATATATTCTAATCAAATGTTTGCTTTACTTTGCTGGTTTTTGAAAGCAAATTTCTTCAGGTAAATTTCTATAATGTTGCTTGGTTTTGTTTCCTTCAAGCTGTTCTCACAGGGTGCTTTTGGCTATGTGCTGCCCATAATATCCTTCATACTTGCCTGGATTGAAACCTGGTTCTTGGACTTTAAAGTGTTACCACAAGAAGCTGAAGAAGAAAACAGTAAGCTTTTGTTGTTTCTCCATCAGTTACTGAAGTTGGCAACATTTAGTTCCATATTGTCTGGCAGAAGAATGCTTCTTTCAGTTTCTCAAAAAATTTGAAGAGCTGTGGAAAAATTAAATCATGGCATTTTTTTCCTTTTCTGTAAAGGAAAATGTGTCTTCAAAGAAGTAGGGGTTTTATTAACTTAGTGAGGCAAAGTTACAAGGGACAGACCAGTAATTTGATGAATACTTTAAGAGCATATCTAATTCTGTATGTTTAAGACATGAAAATTTAACTGGCTTGGGCTTGTAAAATTTTGTTTTCTGAGTAATGCATAGAATAGTTGTTGGCCCCTCTTCTGCGGAGGGTAGGCACAATAATTAACTCTGTGTCACTGACTCTTCCTTTGAGATGGAAAAGGGAAAGCGAAGAAGTATTGTGGAGAGTCTGCTTCATGCACAGAACGAGACCAGAGCAAGTATGAATTCAAGACGGGGCAGCAGGTCATCTGACACTGAATGTATTCAACTAAATGGAGGAAACCCACTGGTTTACTTGAAAGAGAACATTTCTTGGTTGGTGAGGAAAAGAAAGCATAGATTTCTGCCTCAAATGCTTTGTTAGTTTCAACAGTAGGCAAGTAATTGTATAGCAAACCTCTTCCTTGTACATAACTATCCAAAATACAGTCTGAAATGCCACTGGAAGGATGTTTGCCTGTTAGGTAAAACCAAAAACTTTACACAGGCATGGATGCTGTCGTTCCTTAGTTCACTGAAATGCAGTCTTTCTACTTCAGTCCCTTTCCTCCTCTTTTCTACCACTCCAAGGTAGAAATCGGTTGAATGAGTACATTCAGTTTTGCCTAGAGAAAGGGAATCTTAGGATATTGTTTATTTGTGTTTTTAATTTTTTTTGAGGGGGTGAGGAAATACAGCTACATTACACTTAAATAAGAAATCTAACCACCTCAGAGACTTTTGCATGTTTTATACTAAGTATTCATAAACAAAGAAAATATGACACATGTAAATACTTGATGATATTCATAATTGTGTGGGAAATCAGTGATATTTTCTTTCTTCATTGTTACTAAGCTTCAAATAGATGGTATTTACTTAGACATGTGTTGTATTTGAACTTTGTTTTTTAAAAAAAGACAGGGTTTCACTGGAAAATTCAGGTTTTAGGGAATTAAGTCAGACGTGATAGGCAGCATAGGCAGATTGTGGTGGATGGTGGTATTTATATAGGGCCTTATTTGCTATTAAGTTAGTCTGAGGCAGGTAAGGAAGCAAGATTTTAATAGTTTTTGCTTTTTAACCAGGTACTTTTCTCAGCTGTCTTCTCTGGGGATGGAAATTGAAATTTTGCCATCTTACTTTCATGGTTTTTTTTAAAAAGAAAAAAAGAAAACAGCAAACCTAATGCAACAGTGTTCACAATTCGGAGATATTATGTCTGTGCCTTTTAAAGGAAAAAAAAAAAACAGTCTTTCCATTGATAAAGATTTCCAGTTCTAAAAATTACCTTCTGTGAGCAGGGTTTAAAGCTAAAATCCTCCCAGAATGTCTTCCATTGTCTTGTGACTTGTTATTAAGTATGGAGACTGTTCTCCCTGTTTTGGACAGAATAGAAATACAAGTTAAAGAAGTATCTCCTTTGGGGACTTCCAACTGGTTAGTAAGATAAATTGATATGTAAAAATAGTTGCTTGACTTTAAAAATAAATAACTCTTTCCAACAGAACTGCTTGCTATCTCAGATAACTCTCCTGATTCAGTTAAACATCAAACTTTTTTTTTCGAATCAGTCTTTACATGACTGAGAGTAAACAATAGAAGTTCAATAGCTTTATGTTGGTCTAAAATGCTATCTTTGCCCTGTTACTTATCAGAAGACCTGTTGATGGCAGTAAGGATGAGAGGAATTCCATTCTTTCCCAATCCCTTTTTTGTCCTGTATTATACACACCAGAATAACCCCGGGATCCATTGTATTTTCCTGATTTGGGGTGAAATTGAGCCAAAGGAGTTGGAGTTACTAGGTGCATTGAGACAAATAAGTGGAACCAAGCTGTAAATTAGGAACTTTATTTGGTTATGCATAGCAGCTCACTGAGCATTAAAAAAATATATTTCAGAATTTTACTTAGCCAGTGAATATTGATGAATTTACATAATGCATCCTAATCATGCAGTTGCACACAGTGGAAAGAAGGATTCCTTAACTTGTGTACAGTACCCACGTTTTCCTGTAGTGTATTTATAGAAGTAACTTACTAGGAATGGTAATAGAATACATCAGTCTTTAAGGTGCTTGATCTTGATCAAGTCTTGATCGTTAAGATGCTGTCTAATAACATTTGGATTTTTTTCTTCCTTTTAGGGTTTTTGATAGCGCAAGATGCCTCTGAACGAGCAGCTCTTCTTCACCCAGGAGTCCTCTCTGATGGGCAGTTCTATTCTCCTCCTGAATCTGTAGCAGGTAGTTATGTCTGTATAATGAATGGTTGTTCTTATTGGCATTAAACTTCCGCATATTCCCTCCTCCCCCCACCCGTCTTTTGGAGTGTAAGGGGGTGGAGGATGAAAGGGGAATTTTTTTTTTTTAAATGGAAAGTGTACTTTACAATCCTAAAATAAAGCTTCCTAGTAAATCAGTTTAGTAATGACCTATCAGATGAATTACAATATAGGTAGTTGGTGGGTCTTCTGACGTGCCCCAGAGTCGTTACAAAAAAGATAGTCTGAAATAAAATGGCACATCAACTGAATGGAGGTGATTATTGTTTATTTCTGATAGCAGTAGTGTTTATTCAGCAATGCATTATTTAATCCAGCCTAAACTTGGAGTTTTACAATATCGTAGGGCAGACAATGAACCTTAAACTGCTCCAAAGCCAACTGAAACTTCAATTGGAGGCGCTCTTCCTTTTTTAAAACAAAAAGCCCCCTCTGCTTAAAAAAGCTAGCCATGGGTATATTAAACTGAGGGCAAGCATTAATAATATCCTGAGTATGTGTATAGTGCATGCTGTTCCAGCTGAGGTATGAGTTGAGTAAGCCAAAAAATAAATTGAAATACTTCAAGATTTAAGAAAGTGTTTACAGGCATTTCAAGGAAATGAGTAATTCCTTTGAATTAAGTGGACCCAGTGTGAACCCCAGGATTCCATGTCAGTCTTCTTACCCTAAAATGTAATTTCTTTTTTGGTAAAGCTCTGCTGTACTATGCAATATATTTAAAATACAAATATCCACTGATAGCTACAGAGACTTCTGCCAATCTTGCATGATAGAGATACAAATGTTGGCGATACCTCTCAGTTTAGTGGCAGCCTCCATAGTTGCTGAATGTCTTGGCATTATAAAGGACTTAGAGCTCCATCTAGGGATGAGAAAGCATTAAGACAACATTGAATATAACGCAGTGCTGTACCAGCATACTAAATAAATCAAGAACCATTTCAGTGATTCCACATAAACTTGCAATCTTTTCCGCATGGAAATTGTTAAATCCTTATCAGTAGCATGATCACAGGGAGTAACGTGGCTTGAAAATAATAACTAATGATTCAAACGTAAAATGTATTTTAGTTAAAGCTGTGAGTATATCCTGAGGATTATTGGTGGAAGCATTATACTAGCTCAGTCTGAGAGCTTTTTGACAATAGAATGTACAGTGTGAGAGGAAGTAAAAGTGGAGTTAACATATTTTTCTTGGCAGTTTGGCTGGGTCAGTGTTGCATGTGCAAACAGCTATTATGCATCAGACTGCATGTGGTGACTACAGGCATAGGACTATGCCTTTGCTTTCAGCTTATCTAATGCCCACTTGGTCACCTGGGTTTCAGTAACAGCTCATGTGCCTTCTCTTGGGCTGCCTTAAACTGCCAAGTGAAATTGTGTTGGTTTAAATACCCTTTATGGGTACAAGAAGCAAAGGAAATAGTCAAATGAATACATTTGAACTAAAACACAGATTTTGGTAGTCAGAAAGTATTCTGAAACAGATAGAGATGTACAGTAAAAATAAATCAAAAGTATTTTCTTCAAAATTCTGTGTTTTTTTTATGTAAGACAAACTTTCGATTGTTTAGGAAAAATGTTTAGACAATTTATTCTGTGTATTGATTGGAAAAGTATTTAGAGGTAAACTATTCCTCATGATCATGCAGGCTAAATAAACCCTTCTACTTGCACAGTGATACATCTAAAAACAGATCTTTGCTGTCAGGAGGTGATGTTTACAACAGGCTCTGTAAGAGTTTGCAGAGTATGTTTCCGCTTGGTTGTATGGGTTGACCCTTCATCTTCAACATAACACTTCGTTGCCAAGTAATCATTCCAGATGTAGCATGTGGAAAGTCAGCCTGAAAACAGCTACTCCTTTGAACTGCCTGAGACATGCATGTTCAATGCACAGAGTGAGAATTTCCTCTATCGTCCCAGATGGGGTTGACTGCCACCTCAGCTGTGGACAGAGACATCTGCAGTCTGGACTGTAGCTCAAACTGCAGGTCAGCACTGCTCACTGCGCTTGCTTAGTACCTTCTTGCTCTCCCTGAAATGATTGATCTGTCAAATCACTCTCCAGCAAAGCCCTGCCATCTGCAGGGGCCATCTTTGTGCATGTGGTCTTGTGGTCAGCTAAATTTTCTTTTTGGAGCCCTCTAGCACTTTGTCACAGCAAAGAGCTGGGATCATGAAGGGGAGAGAAGACAACCAGTAAAGGAGGAAGCTTAGAGTGAGACATTCTCTTGCAAGAACACTAGTTACAGAAATTATTAATTTTGTAAAGCAGAGTTTTTTGGTGTTTCAAACATGTCTTCCAGAGCTGTCTTTTGAAGGGCAGGAAACACCAAGTGAGAAAAATCTGCTTCCCAGTGAGCTCCTATTTAGGAGTTGATTGTCCTGATTGTGTTGTAGAGAAAACTTGAAGCACATGCTAACCAAATCCCTTGACAAGGGTAGGTATTTCAGGAATGATCCCACTGCTGGTTTTGGGGTTCAGTAACTGGAGCGGAGGAAGCCTTCAAGGTGAAACATATTTGAAAACAAGATAAGCAATCTAAAATTAAATATTTTTGAGAAATAGTTACTTTGAATTACCTTTTGATGAGCCATCACTAGTTGTTCTCTCAACTGAATTAATAACGTTCCTTTCTTCCTGTTCAGGATCTGATGAAGACTCTGAAGAAAAACAAGACAGTGAAAAACCAGTTGTATAGCAAATATGGAAAAGCAGGTAAGTTCCTCTGCATAGAACCAGAATAATCTTGAAGATATTTATTTCTTCTTAGCTCCTTCCCAAATAATTTGAATGGTGAGCTAATTCTTAGGAGTTCATCTTTGAGGCTGTTCTGCCTTTGACTTCTGAGTTAACGCCCAGTCCCAGGGGGCCGAGGTACCTGTTCCAACATACAGTGAAAAAGGGATGAAAGGTTTTTTGGAATGAAACTCCTCCAACATTTCTTCTCTTGCTTCCTGGAAGGAAAGTGATGGACTGGAGGTGTAAAAGGTCCGTGTTTGGAAGGGAGGAGAGAAATTTCTCTGGAGATGAGAATGCGGGAGGTGTAGGAAGTGTTTAGGTCTAGGACAAATACATGAATCTAGAAGATTGCATGGACAGAATGACTTCTGATATTTCCCTTCCGCAGTCTGTTACAAATACAAGAGGGTTGCATAATACCAGCCGTGTCTTAAGATTTGTGTAGTGCACTTTGGCTAAATGAGAGATGATTTCTCTATTTTAGAAATTAATTTTCTTTCAGAATTATTTTGACGTATGCTTTCATTTCGCCACAAATGGCAATGCTCAAGCTAGAGAAGATATTAAATATTCTTGAGCAGCTGAAGCTTCTGATTTGAAATTGTCTAGTGCCCATTTGGAGTAGCAGGCAGCTTCTTCTTTTGAGCCTCCCTGTCTTCAGTAACTGTTGTCTTGACTCATCTTAATCTTGATTTGTGTCATCTGTTACAGAAAGAAAATCCCCGAAAAAAGTTGATGGGATTTGGAAGCTGTGGCAGTGGAGTCTGTAGTTGATTTGCTGGTGGAGCTGCTGAAGAATTTATTCCTTAGAAAGCAAAGGGAATGGTTCCTATGTACTGTAATACCTCACAAAGATGTACCTTGTGACATATGTATATTAGATTGCCTCCCGGGTGGTATGAAAATATTTGTCCATGATGTATTATTCAGTGATTCCTGAAGTTGATCTTCTAATGACTAGGTAATTACTGGAAAGTGTTGTCTTTGTGTACCTAATAAAGAGACTGGTAATATAATGAAGTAAAACTTCTCTATGGTGGAAGTATATTTAACAATTGGGACTCACTAGGTGAAATTATTTTATGTTTTTGAGAATTTGTCATTAGTCTTATGTTTACTTTTTTTAACTCTGTGCATTTTCTTTTTTAATGGATATGTTCACTTTCTAAAATAAAAATGTGAAACGCAGGTAATGCGCTGATATTTTTTCGCTTTATCAGCAGATAAATCAGCACATACCAGTTCTTTCATTCTTGAGGGCTAATGGGGATTCTGGGTTGCATAGTTTTTGTACAGAATGTGTTCACAGTGCTGTTTTGGCTGCCTGTAGGGATGCAGTATTAGTGCTTAGCAGAACAGCATTTATTTGACAGTTGCATATGTGGTATCAAAAGGACACAAGGAGCTTTTTGAAATAATTTAGGTCCTGCTCCTGTCCGGTGGTGGGTGTTATGCCAGTTCAAGGAGGAAACTGGAAGCCGGTTGAGCCTTTGCAAACTGTAGAAAAGGGAAGCTTTAATCAATTGTTGCATATAGGTGTGTAGGTATAAAATGTGTTTTTTTCAAATACAAATTTTAAGTGTTAACCAATCAAATTTTTTGTTGATCAAAAAAATTTTCAGTAACACCTAGTTTCTTCCAAAAGGGGATTGTAAGTTTTGTCACTTTCTTTGTAAAGCCATTAGTTTTTATGATACCATGAGCATACAGATAGCAATCTGCACAGCAAATAGTAGGTACCACCGTGTTCCTCTCATGTTAATGCAGATGTATGCACTTCACTGCTCTGTAATACTTCTGTAGCTACATTTAAGCACCTTATTTGAGAATATCTTCACACCTATCTTATTTCACTTCAGGTTGCTACCAAGCTTTAACAATTAAAAACATCACCTTTTTTCTCCAAATAATGGTTCTGCAAACGTGTATGACTAAAAATGACGTATCCCATCTTCCTTTACATGGAAGAAGATCATTATGTCTTGAAGGCAGTAGGTAGTTAAATCGGCTTCAGTGTGCTGTTTCTAAAATTCTCCAGTGTGACTGTTGAGTTGCTCCTAACTTTTTCATTCTATTGGTTGCGTGACTGAGAGCATTCAAGATCTGTTTCAAAGGATACAGGTAAGAATAACTCATTAGAAGAAACAACCAGAAGTTGGAACTTCAAAGTGTTGGAATGTTCCTAATCAAATATTAAACTCAAAGAGAAAAATGCATCTGGGCTAGCTAGCAGTTCCATTGTTATAAATAACCTTTATCTAGAGGTGTGACTTCTTTAACACCTTCCTCAATTTGCAGTATGGAATTCATCTTGAAATCCAAGAAATGTAACCTTATTCTCAGTGCATGCTTCCCCCTGCAGTTTAAGATGCAGTTTAATACTTGGGGAAAAATTAGAAAAGGTGGATGGGTTAAAAATACCAGCTGTGAAGTAAAACAAGCCATATGCAGCAGTGATGGATTTTTTTTTTGGGGGGGGGGGGTATTTTTCTTATATCAGACACGTGAATAACTACGTAGCAATCTCAAGGTAAGGATTTTGCAAAGCTTTCCCTAAGCCAGCATATTTTTTTCCTGTGGTACATAGTTGAGGTTCCCAGTCTGTATGTTGAATTGAGATGTTCTATTTTTACACATGGATAGTAGTTTGCCAAGGAAATGACTCCCTCTGGCACATCTGCTAGTTTTGGTTGCTGCCATGAGAAGTTTTATCTCCTGGAAACCTAAACTGCATCAGTTATGGTATGTAAAAGTTAAAATACTTGATCTGAAATCATTTTGTTCATAAACTTATCCCTCCCAAACCTACCTGCATCTCTCGCCAGATCCACAAAATCTCAATTGTTCCATCCTGCTTTTCCAAGGATGTTTTCTCCTCAGCCAACCCCAAAGATGTCATTTTGTACCAGCTGTTCCTAGAAAATGTTACTTGCTTTTGTTTGTAGCACAAATGAAATTATTCAGGGACAGTACGATACTGGCTGTCATGGTAGATTTCTCAAAAGTTGACATTTTTGTTGATGTGAGATGTGCTCAGAAAAACAATGAGCTAATAAGCAAAATAAAGAGTTGAGTGTGGTGTGCATTTTAACTAAACTAATGTATGTCAGGCCTGGAGATGTGTTTTCCTATAATTGTTCTGTTTTTCTGCAAGTTGTGGGTAACTGAGATGATCTGAACAATTAAAAAAGCAGGCAAGAAAGATCGCACTGACCTTTTCTAATTTGAAAAAGTGAATCTGAACTGTTGTAAAGGCAGCAAATGTGGCTGTGTGCTGTTTGTAATTTGTTGGTTTTTTTTTTTTTTTTGGGGGGGGGGCTTGAAAATGAGTTTTGGAATGAGTGTTATTTAAAGAGGCAGATTTCAATGAAGAAACTAAAAGGAAAAAAAAGAACCCCAACGAACTGTTAGCGAAATTGGTACTGTTATTTGGGTCTCATTTTGTAATCCATAACAGGCTTGGGAATGTTTTGATCGAGTTATGCAGGATGTATTTTGCAGTGCTGATTGCAATTTTTCTCCTGTTAAGGAGACAAGGTGTCTCCAGTTAATAGTTGCTTAAAGCTCTGAACTATAGAAAAAGAACAGTTTCAACTGTAAAGGTAGCTCTTAGATTCGGGGAAAAAAAATTGCTCTCCCTATTTGAGAAATATTGCGGGAAGTAACAAATCTCCCTATACCTAGTCAGTGAACAGGCTCCTAGAGTAGGTTGGTGAGCAGAGAGATCATTGTACTGTTAATTCTTTATTCACTTCGTGAAACCATCAGTTTTAATAGTTGTATTTCTGGTGTATTCTGCAAATAAGAGATATTTTGGACTATGTACAAAACATCTGCTAAAAAACTTTTTTTTTGGCATATGGCAAGGGGCACATCTTTTAGTTTAGTTTTTTCAAACCACCTTCTGTACGATCATCCGTAAGACCATCCTGCTGGACTCTGGAAAAGTCAGAGGTCAAATTAAAGCATAAGCATTTTTTTTCCTACCTAAGCAGGAAGAATGGCTTCCTGTCACCCTGGAGCCTGCACTCAGACTGACAACTGCAATTCTTCTTTGAAAGGGATTTCATGAAAGGGATTTCATGGGTGCAAACTTATTTGTTACCTGTCATAGGCATCCTGCTTCCATTTTCAGATTCTTTGGTTAAAATGGCACATGATCCCCCTTATTTCAAGCAGGGGATCTGAAACACAACAGTTTATCCAGTACTAAAAAATTAACCTAAGTGCATTCCATGTATGTTTGCGTGACTTGTTTGACAGTACCTGCCTCATACTTTAACTCAAGCTCATTTGTTTTTTCAAGATCACTTAACTTGATTCATCTCTATTATATTCTATTGCTGGATTGTTTAATATTGACACTGAAACCATGAGTGAGGATTTAACTGAAATGTTTTAGTCAAAATATTTCTTTATTCTTTGATAAGTTGAAGGAAAATACATGTTTAATATCATACTAATATGATAGCAAACACCTTCCTCCCTCAGCTGAGATTTTATTATCTATTAAATAAAATAGAAAACAACATGTGTACAAGTCTATACAAATAACTACTTGTTCAACATCTCTCAAAAACTTTATACAGGTCAGACAAGTTAGCAAGCTGTAAGATGTTGCCATCATCTGTGAAGTGTTTAGGAGGTAAAAGGTAAGTCCTAAAAGCTTTATAAACAATGTGTTCCACAGTCCATTTCCATGGTGGTGAAGCAGAGTCAGAATCCTCGTTCTGAAATACAGAAAAAGTAGAAACAAGCTGAAACTTTTACTGTAGGAGAGCATTTCAGCTTTATCAGACTACAGAGACTAAAATTCCATTAGTGTTGAAGTTAACTGTACAGAATGAAGTCTAAGTTCTGCAAAGTCTGTTTTGAGTCGTGCCACTTGCAGAATGAGCTAGCTTAACTGAATGATTAAGCAGGTACTTAAAATACAGTCTGCTTACATTTATATGAATCCCTCTATAGAAATCTATTGCAGCTGAACAAGTTAAAAAGACATCCCAAACTCCAAGGCCAAGGCCTGTTGCAATATTAAGTGCAGTGCACAGCCTGCCTGCTGTTAAAAGGTTTTGTCAGGAGACATACTTCAGAAAACCTCAAGCCCCCCTCTTTCATTTGGAGTCTTGCTGCACTGCTACTCGATTTACTTTGTTGAAAGGAGAGTTGGTATTACAAGTCTATAGTTGAGGGAATTCAAGTCTTAACTCTGCTCATTTAAGTAGTTGCAGATTACGGTACCTGGGAGTGGGTCAGGGTGACTTCATCTATTAAATATTGCTTTCTAATGGAGTAAAACAGAGAGAGTTCTTTACTCAGGCTTTCAAAGCACTCCTTTTCTTCGTCCCAGTTTACCTGTTTCAAGAAAGAGAAATTATTTAATAGAGCCTGAATAAGCAGCCAGAGACTTAAAAATTCCTAAGATGGAAAAGTCATAATATTTTGACCATTTTTGTGTTGGTAAGGTGGAGGTACTGAACAAAAAGGGGAAGAACTGGAGGCATTCAAATCAAAACATCCAATTAGCAGATACAAATACAGAGGTGAAGTACAACTAATCAGTAACCATAGCAAAAGTGTCTGGAGTATGTAACAGTACAGTTGATCAACTCCAGCCTCTCCTTTGCAGTTTCTGATAAGGAATTTGATTCATTTCAGTATTTCCTAAGTGGAAAAAATTCATTTGTGAATGAATTGTTGAAGAACACATACCTCTGTGGCCAGACGAAGGATAAACATAGGTAGTCCTTCCAACAGGGGAATGTAATTATCTATCAGAAGTGGCAAGCCAATCAGATTTCCTTCCTGCAAGGCAATACTGCTGCTTCAGTAAGAAAAAGAATTGTTCTTTCTTGCAGTAAATGAACCAAAACTGTTACGTGTTGTAGGACTGATTTTTACCGAACTTGCTGAGCCTTAAGGGCAGCTGAAGTTAAAAGGTTTTAACACCTGATTCTAGGCGGACATTACAGGAAGGTCAGTGGTGGTATTTAACTTATGCTGCCTGTATTTAGATGTTTTACTGCAGGGAGACCAACTCAGCTTTCTCCTCCACCTCTAACCCTTGACTATACCAGTCCCATTTCTGAGAACACAGGTGAGGTGCCCGAGTTATGGCACCTGCTGAAGCTGTTCAGTTTTGTATGGAGTAGGAGTGCACAAAACAAGAACCATGAACAGCAAATGTGATCCTGTAGATCAGAGTTGGTTAAGCCACACACCTTGCTGGACAGGAGACATGCAGACTAGTTAGTGAAGAGATGACTCATTTGATAACTAATTAATTAAGCTTTGCATAGTCCCCCTCTAAAAGCAGTGAGAGTCCTGAGCCTTTTTTTTTTTTTAAATGAAAGGGGTAAACCACCTAAACCTTACTGGAGTTTGCTCTTAGTAAGTACAGCAAGCAAACTGTTGTGGTTATCAGTTACCAAAATGTAGCACCATTTAGAACAAAGAGCAATAGTAGCAGTCATCTACCTCGTCAATTTCAAGAGAGAAATAGTCTTTCAGCATTTCAGCCTTCTTTTTCAGAAACTCAACTATGTACTCAGCAAGACCTTCTTTTGGGCCATCTTCTTCTGTCCAGCCACTCTCAGGGTCCTCTAAAGCAAGCATTGCAAGCTCATATAAAGGAGCTGCCTCCTAAAAATGGAGGAAGCAGAAATGTTGTTAGTGATCCCACCATGAAAGGCTGTAGCTTTTTCCTTTACAAACAATCTAACTTTACTATACAGCTTTTGGGATGCAGAGCAGACAGTTGTGCTAATCAAGCAATCTAAGGGTAAGTTGATTTCCGATACAATTCTCTGCAGCCCACGATCTTGCTAAGTGTTGATATTTACAGGATAAGCACTAGCATTCTATGTCTAATAAAGGTAGATTGTGTATTGTAATTTTGTCCAGATGTAACAATAAATAGCAAAGCTGGGTGAATAGGCAGAAGCAACACTAGCAACAAGCCCCCAGGATCACAACAGCTGTAGCTACAAAATGACTCAAGGTGTTTGCTATTTTGTATTACTGTGAAGGCAATGGAGTACCACTCTTACAGTGAGCAAAATCGAACCTATAAACATATACATTATCTGAATGGGCAGCCTCACTGTATATAAGCATTTTTTATATAAAATAATGTAAAATTATACTTACAGAGAGCCTTAAGACTCCAAAGTTTGCAAAGTCATAAATAAGTATCTGGTAGAAGAGTTCTTGGCTAAATTGAATTAAAAAAAAAAAATACTAGTTACAGACATGATCATGCATCTCCAAGGTACCATAATGAAAAGGGGAAAAGTAAAGGTCACCTTGGAAACAATAAATGACCATATCCTTTCATATTAATAAAGATCTTACTTTTAACTCAACAGTTTAAGATTCATACACCCTCTCTAGATGTTTACAACTAAGTGTTTCTTAGTTCCTGACATCACCAACACTGATGCAGAGCTGTTACATAAGCATGGAGCTGCTATCAGTTTATTCCCAGATCCCTTATATTTCGTGGTCTTTAATCCTTTGCTGTTCTGCAAGAAATACACAGGAACTTGGAACTTGATACAAGTCCATCTTAAATTTTGTAACAAATAAGAGAATACACTTGTGTCTGGCCCAGTAAGATCTCAGGTGCAAAGCTTTATGTTATGATCACATCCTGCAACTTCTCTTTACCCAAGTGGATTGAGTCACTGACTTTTCTAAAGCCTCTGCTCGCTCCTCTTTCCACTGTGGGTACTGAGTAGTTGCTGTAGGCAAGCATAAAGCAAGTAAAATTTCTTTCCCTTACTCCAGTCTGTGAGCACAAAATGCAGTAGCTGGCATTTAAGATTACACTGAGCTTCTGCAGCTTTTCACAGGCAGTCCAGACATGTTTCTACTGTTTTGAACAGGCTGCTTAATCGTCAGCCTCATGACTTTCTGGACAGGCCATAAGAAAAAATAATTTTCTATCATTTCCTTCTTCTAATGAGCTTGGTAACAGGTAATTATTTGAACTGCCAGCAAGTGTGACAGCTTCTTTACCTGAGTTTTGTTGTATTGAGAAGATACAGTTTTGTCTGATATTGCACCAGAGCCCACTGAGGGCTGACACAGCCAACAAATGAGTGATCACGTAGCATTTCCTGAAGAGCTGAAACAAGGGGAAAAAGGAAAAAAAAGGTTAATGTTCTGTGTGCAACTCTGCCCTAATTTAGTCAGTTGAGTGATTTGTGACTATCTAAAGTCTGGCTACTGTTCAACTACTACTGCACTACAGTTTCTAATATACACATACTACCAACTCTATTTTAAAATGTTAATCATTTCTTTGTATACGCATATATTCATAATATATTAAAGCATAAGTCAGTTTATAAAAATTCACACTTATAATTTAACTGTTAAGAAAAATCTCTCCATTTGATTTGAGCAACCTGACTTTCTGAAGTTGTTTCCAGCCACAGGAGACTAGTAAAGGAGCATAGACTTATTTCAAAGAAAACTGTATATGCAAAACAAATTTGCAACAAAATCTTGTAGTATTAGACTAGGTTCTGGCAATGCAGTAGATTAGGCCCGTAGTCAGTGTCGTCTTCCCTCCATAAGTTTCCAGCCTCTTTTATTTGAAAAAATAAAAGTGCAGAGTCCAGATTCCATGTTCATTTTATGCACTCTGCCAAAAATGTCACTACAGCCCTCAGAAACAGCTTCATCATTATAGGAGCTTGACACAGCCATCACAGCACATACAAAGCATTACACTAAGCAAATTCCATTGCAATATTGTATTCTGATGGAAAAGATGACAAGAAGAGCATTTCTTACACCAGTCTCTTGTAGGTGTTTCTTACATATGTGAAGATGAGAACCTAAAGCAGCTGCACAAGTTGTGCTGTGTACTTTAGGGCATTTTTGGATATTTCATAGCACAGGAATAACTACCTGATTTCAGTATTTAAACCGCAACAGCCTAATATGGAATTACCAGCTTAGAATTAACCAGCCTACTGCAGAACTTATTCTATAGCACCGGTAAAGTGTCAGTACGCGCTTACTAGAAACCTTGATCTTTAGAAGTTGGTTGTTTTTTTTTTTTTTTTAAAAGATTTTTAAAGAGTTATTTATTTCAGAAGTCTGTTAGTCTAGCCATTTTAGCTGTGGAGCTTCTCCCCAGATTCACAATTCAACAATGACAAAAAAACACAAGGTTCCTAACATTTAGACCAACTGAATATTACTGGAATATGACTCAATATGACTCTTAAAGCAACTGAAAGAGCAAAGAAGAAACAACCCTAGGAAGAACTGCAAACATTCCACCTTTTCTCCGAAGAAAAAGAAAGAGTATTTCACCAGTCTTTTTTGAACTCCTCCCATAAGTGGGACAGATCCAAATAAAAATGACTAGCAAAAGCAGTAAATAAGAAAATATGACCATCAGGTGTGTCCCATAAAGTTTTTCTTGTGAATATTTTGTAATCATGCAATTAAGCAAAATTTTTAATGACTATTAATGGATATTTGTTTGAAAATTACGAAATACCATAGCTTTTCAAGCTGTGATTTTTTTGGTATTAGTTATGACGCAAGTTAGAGTTTACAAGCTATTTAGAATGAAGCGTTTGCTTACTAACAAGATATGCAAGTTTTTAGTAAGTTTTCCCAGTATGTCTCATGCTTTTAGCAGCAGACTGTTCAGAGTTTGACCCTTGACATTTAACAATTTTGTTCGTCAAAAGCTCAAGTAAAAACATGCCCCAGTCAGCTCACTGTGTTGCTTTCTTCCCCTCAGTAGTCCAAGCAGTCGTACTTAGTTGGTGAAATAAGCCTAAGAATCAAAGCCACCTGCTTACTTTCATGCGCCCGGCTGCTAATTTCCTCCCGAAGAGTCAACACACTGGTCAAATTGATAATTCTTCTTTTAGGGGTGCAGGCAGCAGTCATCTCCTTTCTGGAAACATCTTTTTCCATTTCTATGTCCGTGTCTTCCCGGGGTCTCTTTCTGCAATACAGAAAAAAAAAAGAATTATGTTCTATCCTCCTATCACTGAAGCAAAACACAAACAGATGGTCTGCTGCATTCACACATTCTACGTTAAAAAAAGGGAAATGCAGGAAGTTTCCCAAAGCTTCCACTGTTTTTATTTTACTTCCTATGCATAATTTGTTAGAAAAAGATAATTCATAACGAATTTAAGACTTTAGTATTGGTCATATTGGATGTCTGTTAAGCAACAAGCCAATGGGCTCTAAAGGACACATTACAAATGTTGACATTTCTAATGATGCCCCCTCACACACTTCTCTGGCCTCTCATAACAGCTCCATGCAGGGGCTATAGAAGATGACAGTGCTTCTATCTTCACTAGGGTAATGTCTGCAAAATTCAGTAATGTAGTTCCTACCTTTCAGTCATACCACAAAATGGTGTCCTCCAAATTGAGGAGGACCACTATTATCTTTCTCAAGTAAAGTCAAGGTCATCATTATTTTTATAGGTTCCTGCCTTCCAGCATGCACAGAAATCCCATTCCAGTTAGAAAATTTATCACGAGTTATGTAAGTTACAGTTCACAGATTAAGTTGAATTTCTCATTAAAATACCATGAGAAGTTATTCTAGGAAAAGTTTTCCTTCTGAAAAAAACACGTCCAAAGGTATCAGAAAACCCTCCAAATTCAAGGCAAAGCCATGAAATAAACAGGTAGGACTGCAAGACCTCAGGAAAGACGAGACTTACCGAGGAAGTACTTTCTCGGGAGACAAGTGTCTACTCTTACTCAGCTCTCCAGGCATTGCCATGTCCTGCTGAACCTCGGCCGCTTCAAGGATATCAGCTATTTCAAGATCACTGACATCTTCCATTTCAGCATCCTGCAGCCTGGCAGGACCCTCTGGAGGTGCTGCATTAACCCCCACTGTCACTTCAGCAGGGCCTGTACTTAGGGGATTGTTCACTGGCTGAAGGAAAGCATCCAGTTTCTGCTCTCGGGAATCAGTGCGGACCATCTGGTGTGCATAGATTTTATCACTGCTTCCTTTTGTGGCCGCAGAAAGGTTAGCTGCTGATTTTACCACCTCACTGGAAGAACATTCAGCCCCTGGAAGCAACGTCTTCATTCAGATATGGGGAAGGAGACATCAACAATAAGTAAGTAAAAGCAGAGACCAATCGCGCTTCTCACAGCACCTTACTGCTCAAAGGTAACTTCCAAACCCCACAGACACCATGTCAGTTGCTTAAACAGGCCACCAGCTTTGCAGTGGCTTTCTGCATAATATGAGTGTCACCATCTTGGCAATTACTGAAATCATTAGTTTGTATTCGAGACAAGGGAATGTTAAGTTTTAAAAACAAAAACTTTTTAGAAGATTACAGTTAGCATACTATGCTATATATAAAAAGAAATTAGGGAAGCTTTTTCCTGCTACTTTTCTGGTTATGTTAAATCCGAAGTGTCACCAAATACACAGAATGAACAATTTCCTCACACATCTTTCTTATAAAAAAGGGCAGAATAAAATATTTAGTGCATGTGAAGGGTAATATACCTGTAAAAATCAAGAAGATTGAACAGATACTTGACAGAAAATTACTTTAAACATTTCCATGCACTTCTCCAGTAAGTTCACTGCCTCATTGTTAACGTTGGTATATTAAAGCACATCCATCCCTGGAACAGAGCAAAGATCTCACGCTACCAGTGTAACAGTGATGACTATCCATCACTGCGTAGCTTGTACTTCTGAAGAAGGTAAACACACCCACTACTGTTAAAATAGCGCAGAGCTATGGCTACTTGAAACATGTATTCTCACCTGAGTGAAGTACATCCTTGAGGAATTAGAGCCCAGTAACTTGCTCTCTACGTGTTGCTGCACACGCTCTAGAATGCTGTCTTCATGAAGGAAGTGGACCTCGTGTTTTGTAGGGTGCACATTCACATCTACATTCTTGGGAGCTATTTCCAGGCTGGAAAAGATTTTAAAGGAAGTTAACCTAAAATTTTCCCTGGATGGCAGAGAGCACACATTGGTTCAGTATAAAGTTTGTCAGACTTGGGGCAAATTACTACACTCAAAGAAGCCAATAATAGTCCCAAAACCTACTAAAGTTGCACTACAGTCAGATTTGTTTGGTATATTAAAAAAAAATTACTCTGAAGAACCCTATTCTGAACTCAAAGTCAGCTTGCACAGGTAAGCTTAAATCAACCTCTCCACTGTACTACTAAAAACCATTTTTAGAAATAGCTTTTACTCACAGTGTCTCATGAGTTAGTTTTTGATGCCCTGTCATTATCAATGACCCCAAACACTGCAATGCAAGAACTTTATTCTTAGAAAGCACTGGATATCATTAAGTTTCACTGGTGAATGACAAGATTTAGTTGCTTACCATTTAGTTGCTTGGTTCTTAAATTTTTCATACTCTCCGATTTTTAAAAGAACAGTCTGGTTTTAGCTATTCTTTGTAAATAATTACTTCCAGTAAGCAGCATGCAATTCACTTTTTTGTTACACTAGCATACCAAGAAGAACAGTAACTATTAAGAAGAGAGATACAAATATAATTCCTAGCAAGAAAAAAATATGAATGGTGTTTGGAAAATTATCTGAGTGGTCTTAAAATCACTGCTGTATTCCTAGTATAACTCATTTTCCTAAGCAAAGAGCATAATGTCAAAGGACTTAAGTTCACTGCTTCTGAAAATTAAAGCCTGTCTTCAATGTTACAAAAAAGAAAGTCAGTACAAACAATTAAAGATGCATGGTGAATTATCTCCTGTCTAGCAATAACCTACCTTAGTACAATACTTAGCACTACCATCGGGAACACAAATGACCTTCTAAACCTACTCACCCTAGCTCCATCCTATAAGATAGTAGCAAAAGGCTACTTTTTCCCATTACTTTACCTTAAGTATAGGAATGGATGTGTACTTTTTGGCAAGTAAGCAGCATACACAGTCTCTATGGCTTTCCGCAAAGCGGTTGACTCTACCAATCGATCTGAAAGAGAACAAAATGCTATTTTCCAAAAATGCTACAGAATAACTAATCCTTCAGAGCAATATCTTCATGCTTTATATTTTCAAAAGGCACGCAGTTTATCCCTCTTTTTCCCTAGACCTCTCCAAGTAAAATACAGGTTTAGGCAATATCATCTTAGTATTTGTTTTATATTTAGAAGTACTTTTCACAAATACTGAAATAACCAGACTACCTTTTCAGTATTTCATACAGTCAAGGTTCATTGCACCCTGCACTCATGTTGCCACAGAAGGAAGAGACCACTCCGTGTTACTGGGCAGGACACCCTCATAACCTCGGTATTTCACAACCTTCAGTTTAGACCCAGTCTTAGCTGCTTTCCAGTACTTACAGAGCAAAACTTGACCCACATTACACATAGAAAAACACCTTAAGATCTACTGTTAACTATAATATTTATCCTTCAATGTTTTCAAGAATTTTTATACTCACAAGATTTTTGCAATTCTTCCGAAAGTTTTGTTCTGATTATTACATAAGAAGCAATGACTGTACAACTTTTTTTAAACTTACGGTTTATGAAGAGTAAAAATATAGATTTCTTCACAGAATAATTTGCATTCGTGATGTAGCCTTTCATTTTAAAGGCCAGATTTGCATCTTCACAGCCCACTTCTATCAATTCCCTATTGACAGTTTGACAAAAACACAAAGTTTCTCCTGTTAATGCAAGTTTCAAACGGTATTCACAAGTAGCAGCACACTGTTCTATGTTCTATTTATGCCACAGTTACAGAAAACTACAGTATGATTTGAGAGCTCCAACATTCTTTGCTGAGCCACAAAACTATCTAACCACAAAAAAAATAATGAAGCGCCAACTGCATTTTCTTTCTTTCATTGGTTTCTTTCTGCACCCTCGTATCTCTCCCTAAGAGAATGTAAAACAGTAATCCAGTATGATTGGAGTCTGTGAAACTACCTACAGTACCTTTTTAATACCTATCACAATATCATAGCCATGTATTGACATAGCATTAACAATTTTCATAACAGATTTTATACTTTTTGTGGTACATTAGTTAGAGAAATCCAGTTACATTTTAGTAGCTTATAAGTATACATTTCTAGCAGCGTGTTGTGCTAGCTGCTGAAGCTCACATAAGAAAGACTTATGGGCTTTGTATTTCCCATTCAACCTCTCTATATACACAAGTGCCAATTTAATGCAAGTTCCTCTTTTAAGTCAAAATAAGCTAGACTAAACACAATCTGAAATTGGGTAAAATAGGTTTCACTTGAAAAAGTAAGATCAAAACATGTCGAAATGGACAACTTATTCAGGACTGTACAAAGGAAAAAACTGTATCAAACAAGCATCGGAAGTAGACAAAAAAATGCATGGCATAGAAATACTGTCTATCTTATTACTAAGCAGCCTCTCTAGTGTGCTGTATTTCCATGTATTACAAGTTAAATTCCTTAAATGTGAATTGTGATTTTAGTAACCAAATCAAACTGACACCTCGGTATTCATGGGGAGACCTCAGAGAACCTAATTCTACATGTCTGTGCTATGAGTTCTTCTCAGCTGAAGATTTAATAAAGAGATTTTTTCCTAAAGTGGCAGATAAATTTTGAATAGATGACCAGTTTTGTTTCCAACTTCTCTGTCTGGTTTACTTAGCCTCAACTGATACAGCTTTTGTCAAAACATTAAACCTTAAGATTTTAGAAAAAAATTGAGAAGACTTCGAAATGTATCAAACAGACTGCAGTATGAAGAGGTAAGATTTTCATGGTGTAGGAAGAGGACAGGAACTCATAAAGAACACAAGTACAGTTTGCTTTTTTAGATTAGCACACAAAATTACAAGTAGGTTTTTCCCTTTCGGCACATTGAAGGAGTAATTTTACAGCTTCCCTATTTTCTTTGATATACTTAAAAAAGAAGTCACTGTCTGCAATACAAAGGAGAGCTTTTTATTACTGCAACAGTCACGCTTCCATGTAATTCACCTTGAAGGCAGGAGAAGTTTGCATAGCCTGTGTTCTTTAAAAGAGAAGGTGGGAGGAGATTCGCTAGAAAGTCAAAACGAAACTCAACGCCAACATACCTGCTAACAGCATTTCCAAAGATGGACCTAATGTTGTCCACTGTTGAGGCATTTGTTAAAGTTCTAACATCTGACACGGTATCACCTTGCTAAATAGAGCAGAAATAAGTATCAATCAGTTCACAGTTCTGTCTGAAGTTTCAGAAACATACTCAACTTAGCAATAATAATTCTAACAAAAAGGTACAATGTAATTATCATGTTTTATATTATTTCCTTATTAATATTCAGAAAAGTAACATGTTAAATGGCACAGGACTGCAGGATGTTAGCCCACATCAAACCTATTCACACTAATACTCCATCTTTGAAAGTGAAGAACATATGCAGCTCTGTACAAAAGTTCTGTTGCTTAAAAAAAACTTGACTGGGTGTATATATGGTGAAGTTAAGGACTTTTTTCACATACCTTTTTAACTGAAAAGCTGATACCTGAGTTATGGATGGCGTACCTGAAAAACAGGTAAGCATAAGACTGCAGTATGTGAAAAAGAATCAAATGTCACTACATGAATAAGTCATGAGAAAGAACCTTGCAAGATGAAAACAGTAAAAACGCAGAGGTTAGATTGCTGTAACCAGGACAGCTGGTAGCTTCAGATCAGCCCATTCCAGAGTACTGGGACCTGACACTTCACCTCCTGGCTGAAGTCTTCCTGGGCAGTAAAGATACTTTAAGTAGCTCATTCAGGGAGTATGCTAATACTTTTGCTACTCTTTGCTATCTTGTTTTCACTGGAAGTGCAAAGCAGTTTTTTTTGGTTAAATTGAATAGATTCTACTTGCAAAGCTTCCATACATGGCAAAAGATGCAAAAAAAATAAAAAAAATAAAGGGACCCAGTAAAGGAACATCTGGTAGTGGTTTTTTTTTGTGTTGTTGTTTGTTTTCTGTTGTTGTTTAAAAAAAACGTGAAATTGCCATTCAGCCTTTTCTTATTCAGCCAAATCTCAATACTCTTACACATTTTTTTTACACTGATTCTTTTTTTCTCAAGTTCATTGAGAGTTCACTCATTTAAGTCTATCATCATTTGTTTGCTGAGATTCTTGGTAATAAGAGGCATGGAGTGAATATACTATGTTTCCTGTATTTTTCTTTATCAAACTGGACTGTTAACTGTTATCCAACACCATACGCTTAAAAAAAAAGCGGAAAAAAAAAAGCACAAAAAATACCATACATGCATATGCCAATATCTCTGAAAACAAGCAAACAAAACAGTGCTCTCCATGGCACTAGAAACCGGAGTTTCTTATTTCAGTTTACCTGCCAACAACTTCTAGTATTTTTGCATACTCCTCACTTGGATTTTTTAAAGCTTTCCTCCGTGTATTTACATTGTAAAAGAGATCTTCAACCTACAGAGATGATCACAATTAAAAAACATTTAAGAAGTCTCCTCTCACTATATAATTAAGATAATTTTTGAATATATACTACAAAATTTTCTGAGAACATTTCAGTTTCTGAAGAATCTGTGTTTGATTTTTTTCCTTACCTGCTTAGGTTTACCTAATAAATTTAAACTCTAGAGAAATACATGGCTTTAAATATTTTGGTACATTAGTTTTTTGTTTTGTTTTTTGAAAAAAACACCACCACCTCTACAAGTACTTGCTTTTCAGTGAAAATTATATTCCTTCCATTGCTGATAACAATGGATTCCCTGATTAGATTGTTATAATGAACCACAAATAAACTTTAAAACAGCTGTTGCAATCAGGGCTATTAATGTTATTAAAACAGCAGCTTAAGTTTTTCATTTTCACTATTTATTGAAACAATATGCAAGTTATTTTTCTATAGTGAGAAAGGCAGAATTTTGAAGTTTACTCTTTATGTCATCCTGTATAAAAGCACAAACGTAAATCTACGTCTGATTGACACGCGAAGCCTGGAGGGTGCATATTCCCACTGCAAGGCAAGCACATACCTGCAGACTCTTTGGCCAGGCTGGCTTCTACTTCCCACCCTAAACCTTGCAACACACATGATCTTTCTCATTTTGAGTTCCCTACTTTTCTTTATCGTAGCCTTCTGTCTCATCCTGATCACATGCTAACATCTGCAGTCCCATCATCTCACCACAAGACCAACTGAAGATCTGCCTATACCACTCCTCAACTTCCCACTCTTTTTTGTGTAATACGCCCCACTTCTTCCCTTGCAACGCAACACATACCAATAGGTGGTGCAAATATAAAGACCAGGGAACAGCAGGATAACATACAAAAAAAAACTTACCGTGATCTGTGTCCCTTGGTTTCCAGCACAGGGTTTTGGAGGGGCTTTAATTTTTCCATCACTGTAAGAAGCTCTAGGCAGAAAATAAAAATAAGTTGTCAGACAGCTGCCAGGAATGGGGGGAAGAAGACAGAAACCCCATCGTCACCACACTTCTCCCAGCAAAGAACTTGGGTTGCTGTGAATTGGCTGCAGCTTCTCCCTTTCTGCTAGCAGAAAACTGACTGTGTTGACCTTAGGGCCCATCAGGGCCACGGGAGAGTGGGAGTAACAGCAGAGAACACGTAGTAGGTAACAGAATACGCATTTTGAAATTGTACTACTGAGACTGATCCTGTAACTGTAGGATTATTATATAGTGATAGTAGGGTTATTGTAGCTTTCTTTAACAATTAGACCTGCATTAATAATAATTCTTCCACTAGACTTCACACTTCAGTTATATTAATAATAAATTATTGACTTTATACATAAGATGTGTTTCCTTTTGGGCCAGTAACAGGATTTTGACCATAAAAGATTTCTGACCCATTTAGTTCTTTCTGAAATTCTGCATCTGCATGACTTCCTAAGGACATACTTCCTTTGACCTCTTACATTCCCTACATAATTAATAAAGACCATCATCATACAGTCTTTTGAAAAAAAAGTCAAGATGTAAACCTTTTCCCTTCTTTTTCATAAAAATAGCTGAGACGTTAATGAGTTTATTTTTGCTTATGTTTAGAGCTCAAGTCTTCAGGAGGATATTCAAAACCCTTTTTGGATAGGATCAGGAAACACAAAATGTTTCTGTGTTCAGAGACATGAAATTTGCAAGACTTGCTGACTGTGTACATACATCATTTTATCCTTAAATGCGAAAGATAAAAGTTAACCCTACACTGGCTGCTGAAGTAGAATTCCTTTTAAGATTTCCCCCACGCACATTTAAATTATACTGTTTAGGTAAAGCCTACCCAGTCTGCAATAAAAATATTTCAAACTAGGTTTTCTCATATTCTGGGCCCTGTTTGTAACTGTCCTAGAAACAAAGTATTCATTCAGTGTCCCCATTCCCACCAATAAGAGCACTGAAAAGAAAATGAAACGCATCTGTTTGTTATTATCTACAGCAGAAGTTACTTGGATCATAACTAGCATACCTGTATGCACACTTTGCATCAGCTGTTTTAGTTGTTACCGTAACATGGGCAACATGACTGATGCTAGCCAATGCCTAGAGAAAGAAAAAGCACCTTTGTAAACCTTGCTCTAGACGTCACTGATAGCTGAAGAATCGTACAAGCTTCAAAGAGCACCACAAAATTCTCATATACTGTCTGCAAATACTTAATAAAAACTCCTGTAAAAATGTCGCTGGGGTCAGTAAAGCTTTAATGACTTTCAGTACCTATAAAACCAGTCTTTATCCAGGACCTTCTTTTGGCTTTAAGTACTGTATTTAGCAAAAAGTCTGTCATCAGTGATTTACCATCCAGTCATATCTTCCATTGCCTTTCACCTGAAGCAACCTTGTTCCTCAAGCAACACTTGAAAAGACAGGTCTTGTTTTACTTAAATAACTTCTTACTCCAGAAATCAAAAAGAATATACACCTCTCACTAGGAATCCATATATTCTTAAAAGACAAAGAAATATATTTTGAACTACATTCATAAGGCAGATTCTCAGAAACCAGAACCTTCTGTATAAAGTTTTGAGAATGAGCAATTATGTAAGCTCTGCACTACAGAAGGACAACAATAAACAATGAACAATTTAAAAACCTTGCTGAAGAGCTTACCTCACCCCTGAAACCATATGTAGAAATACTAGACAAGTCTTCAAATTTTTGTAGTTTACTCGTAGTAAATCTCTCACATACAATGTTGAGATCTTCTTTCTATATAACATGGATAAGAAAATAATGACAGCTACTTTCTGTTTCCACACTTTTCAAGATCAGAAACATTTATAAATCAAAACAAGTGTTAAGAGGTAATACAAAACATCAGCACAGAGCTGTTGATACTCACTCTGATACCACAGCCGTTATCTTGGACTTGGATGAGCTTCAGACCACCTTCTTTAACTACTACCTGGATACTTGTAGATTTAGCATCCAAGCTGTGGAAAGCAAGAAAGCATAGTACAGAACAACCATTCTAGAGAACAAATAACTTTACGAAAGTGGAATTTTAAATTGTTCTTATATAACTGATACATGTTTCTACTCTAGTTTTCAGTCACATTGGAACTTCTGTTTCAAACAAGTATTTACCACCTTCTTCCTTTTTCTTCTAGCAGCGACGTAAATGATTCTAACTCACTATTCACAATTCAGACACGCTTTCAGAAAGTCCAGAGAGCAAGGAGGGTGCCTCGGCCCGGAACAATCCCTTCTCCCCCCACTCCCGGGGCGCACTGCACTCAGCTGCTGCCCTCCACAGGGCTGGCTCACTCAGCCCGCCACAGCGCCCAGGCTGCAGCTCGAACCCAGATGTGCCTCCCCTTCAGAGCGACCGCATGGAGCCCTCGCACCCCCAACCCCGCAGCTCGCCTCACCAGTTCTCTATCATCTCTTTGATGGCATTCGCCGGTCTCTGGATGACCTCGCCGGCCGCGATGCGGTTCACCACAGTTTCATCCAGCCGCCGGATCACGCCGGCCATCGCCACCGTGACAGGAGCGGGGCCCGGCCCGCTGCGAGGCCAAAAGGGCCGGGGGGAGAGGGCGGCGGGGCCGAGCAGAGGAGGGAGGCAAAAAAATGGCGGCCGCCTCAGGGCCTTGAGATGGTGGAGGGAAACAGCCGCGCGCCCCGCACGTTCGCGCCAAGCGGCAGCACGCCCCGCAATTGGGTGAGGTAAGTGTCCATCACTCGGTCGCCCTCCCGCCCCGCGCGGCAATTGGCGGAGGGCTGGGGGCCGGCCTCGGTGTGACAGGCTGGCGAGGTGGGGGTGGTCCGTCTTCCCCTGTCTTCATGTCTGGGGTCATCATTAATTGTAACATGCTAATAGCAATCAGTAAAACAGTTTTCACTTTACAGAAAGAAAAAGAAATCAAAAAAACATCCAGAGGAGTATACTGAGACCAGTCCCCCCTGCTCCTGACACCTGGTGATATGGTTGGCATAACCAACACCATTTCATGAAGCACGCAGCTGCTATCTGCCGGCAGGCTGATGGCAAATCACCCCTTCCACCTCTCTGCATGATTTTTGAAAGCACGTGTGCCCACCAGCACTGTGAAAGCCCTGGGCATGGAGTCCCTAAGATATGGTGACACCCATTACGAAGCAAGGGAGCAAAGCAGCATTTGAGATACCGCCCGTCAAACCCAGCAGCTGTTAGTGGGACTTAGGTCAGAACTGCTGCTGGGCAGCAAAACCTGTGACCCCCATGGCCAGGGGCACCGCCAACACCATCTTTTTTCCTCCGAGGATTGAGTAACTCATGTAATTTTACATGTATTCTGAATCTAGATCATGATTATTAAGAATTTGATCCAACTGGCAGAGTGTCTAGGTGATCAAAAATCTTAGGTAATAAAAAAGCCATGCTGATTGCTAAAAAATCTATCTAATAATGCAACTCTAATTATAACCACAACTAAGTGGCATCCACATTCTACTCAGTATTCCTAAAGAACCTGCTTTAATTCTTTTAGTCCCCATAGCACAGGTAACAGTACACCATCACAGGTGTCACTTCAAACAAGGGGTTTTACAAGGTACCACATGCCTTGGCCAAAGGCATGAAGAAGACACAGTTCCTGCAAGAAACATGTGAAGCGTGAAGCAAAGCCATTTTTTCTGGGTGTTGAGGGTTAAGAGTGTGAAACATGGACTGGCTGTGTCTTGCTGTAAGGTGCCTTACCTTGCAAGGAGGCCAGTAGTCCTGGGAATGCGATGGGAATATCTGGAGAGAGTCAGCAGACTCCAAGATTGAATTTGAGCCAGATTCAGAAAGTAGGGAGGTGGTAGAAGCCCAGCCCCTCACAGAAATGCAGGAGCAGCAGGAGCTGGCAGCCAGCGGGGTGCAGATCACATGCACCTGTATCCCAAAAGAGTTAAAGGTGAGAAGGAAACAGATGTGGAATGACCTTGTGCAAGTCGGTGTCCCACAATCAGATGGGATCACAACATCAGAACTGTTTCGCCAATGGCAAAAGTTAGCGCCTATGCAAAAAAAAAAAAAAAAATCATTCCCCTCCACCCCACCTCAAGGCAAGGCACTAACTGGCAAGTGCCAGAACAGCAGAAAGGAAGGTCTGGTGGTTCCTCCCAAATTATCTACACTGTAGCCTCTTACCACAAGGGGGACCAACACCTCTGTGTTCCTTCAACTATAAAGAAGAGTCAGTCTGGAGGGATTTTACCTGTGTTAGCTCTGGTGGATACTACTGGAGCTGAAGTTACTGTATTACATAGAGATATTAATGGTAAAGAAGCCGCACCACAGAGCACAGAAATTCCGACCCTCCGCCCCCCCCACCAGCCCCCAAACTAAGATTACTTTAACAGTAGGAAATACCACCCCATTTACCACAATGGTGTTAATTGCAACAGTTGAATACATTTTGGGTATTGATGTGTTAGCAGGATGAATTGTTGAAACAGTAAATGGTCACTTCTGCTTCGGGACATCGCAAGGGGGATTTACTATTCAGTCTATAACTGCTTTGTGTGAATTCCCAAAGTGGGATCCAGTTGCGCTGCCCGCACCTGCCAAGGTGGCAACTGTAAAAGAGCATTGCATTCTGAGGGACAGGAGGAAATTACTCAGACCGTTCAGGCACCTTAACAAGTAGGAAAAAGAAACCATGACTGCTTTTAGGAGAATGTAGATTGTAGAGAGCTGACCAAAGTCACACCCCCACTTGTAGTTACAGTACCAGACATGGTTACTCTCAGAAAAAAATACCAAAAATTCACAGCCCTGGAAGGTAGTGCTCTGGTTCCAGGAATTATGTTATAGCAAACAGGTGTACAGGCATCTAGTCACTGGGCCTTGAATAGCTGGCATATGGGTTACATTGGCCCCCATCCATCAAGGGGGTGGTGACGTGTATTCACTGCTGTGGATACAGTGTCAAGGTTGTTCAATAAACCCACCAAACATGCCAATCAACGTAGCACAACTGAAGCACTAGAACAACTCACTAATACAGACCTCCTCACTAAATACATATGACCAAGGAACACACTTTAGTGGACACAATATCCTAGACAGGGCTCAATGGCTAGGTAGAGATTGGATATTCCAATTTGCCTACCATCCCCAAGCTGATGGCTTGACTGAAAGAATGAACGGGATGATGAAGGAATAATTAAAAATATTAACCAGCACTAAAACTTTATAACATTGGAACTTTCATCTTGCTAAATATTTGTTGTTGTTGTTATTTTTTTATTATTATTTCTCTGTTGTTAAATTACCAGAATGTTCATAATCAGACATGCAATGATTGTATCACAACACCTATACTACAAAACATGGTAACATAGGGTTACAGTTAGGGTTAGGGACATTAGGGTTTTGGGTTAGGGTTAGGGCTAGAGTTAGGGCCATTAGGGCTAGGGCTATTAGGGTTAGGGTTAGGATTAGGGCCATTAGGGTTATGGTTCAGGTCAGGGTTAGTGTTTGGGCCATCAGAGTTAGGGCAAGGGTTAGGGTTATGTTAGCGTTAGTGTTTAGGGTTAAGGTTAGTGTTAAGGTTAGGGTTAGGTTTAGGGTTTAGCATTTGGGTTAAGGTTTATTGTTAGGGTTAGGTTTAGGGCCATTAGCGTTAGGGTTAGCATTTACAGTTAGGTTTAGGTTTAGCGTTAGGTTTAGGGTTAGGTTTTACGGTTAGGCTTTAGGGTTAAGGTTAGGTTTAGGGCTAGAGTTAGGGCCAGGGCTAGGGTTATGTTAGGATTAGCGTTAGGGTTTTGGGTTTGTGTTAAGGTTAGGGTTAGGTTTAGGGTTTGGAGTTTGGGTTAAGTTTTATTGTTAGGGTTAGGACCATTAGTGTTAAGGTTAGACTTAGTGTTTACGGTTAGGTTTAGCTTTAGGGTTAGGTTTTAGGGTTAGACATGAGGGTTAGGGTCAGGCTTCAGCCTAGGGTTAGGGTTAGTGTTAGCCGCTTCTAGACAACCAGGGAGCACAGCAAGTTAGGAAAACAACCTGTTGTACTTCAGATGGCTCTCACCTCCAGGACACACCAAGAGGCACTTGTAGGGCCATGGTACAAGGCAGAAGTTACTCATGGATCATTTTGGTATCTTAAGAGTCTTTAGAACTGTAAAAGTAAACAATGACTGAAAACAGGCACATTTCTGACCATAAACTTTGCTTCTATCAAGCACTTAAGTTGTTTGTTCTACTAGTACAAATAAAACACTTACAGTTTCTTTTGGTTTTGTTTTCCTGAAAAGCAGATTTTATTTTCACAGCAGTGTGTACATACAGCATTTCTCAAAATACACAGATTTGAAAACAAGAGACTACATACAAGTCATTGATCTGTTTGCTGTGGTTTACTAATAGCTGTAAGTTTGTTTCCAGCAAGTGGCGGGCGATACTGCATCATAGACTTCCTATGAATTGGACTGTTTGGTATAATTATGCAGTATAGTGCAGCTCATTAAAAAAATTGCACAATTTACTATTACTGTCACCTGAAGACTTTTGAAGTATACATACCTTTCCTGAAATAAAATAGAAAAATACTATTTAAAGCAAGCGTGGCAAATCATGAACCTTAGGGAGATGCTTTAAAATACCTAACAGCATCCTAATTTGAGTGTTTTTTAAACACATTTCTGAATTAAGTTTCCTGAACTAATCCCAACAGGAGCAACATAGCAGCATCTTTGTAAGTGAGGAAGCCAACTTCTCCATTTTATTTAGAAGCAGAGCAGAGACTAAGAACAACAAAAGTTGCTTACATTTCTGTTATGTTTAAAAATAGAATAGCATTACCATTTCTTTTTTTTGTTTCACCACAGATTAACACGTATCAGAATATGCTATATATAAATATCCTAATCCATGCAGCATTTATTAATCCACTACAGAAATATTTTCAACATATATCTTTTGAAAATATAATTTAAATATAATATTTTAGTAAAAAAAAAACAGAACACCTCACCAGAAGATTCAGTTTGCAGATTGTTTTCAATGTGCTAGAGCTCTTAATGAAGCTGCTCCAATTACATCAAATAATGTTGCACATTTTGCCCCCTGCCCCAAGAATCACAAAACAAAACAAAAAAACAGGTTAAGAATAAATGGTGATCACTTCACGTCCACTGCCTCGGACTAGGAGAACTCTGTCCAGACCTTCTGTCAGTACTTCCAAAAACTCCATGTCTGAAGTATCATTAAGTCAAAAGATCACAGAAAAGAAGCAAAACAGCTACTAATGACCCAAGATGTCTGATGTACAATTAAAAAGCAAGTTCATCAGGAAGCTTTCCTGTGTCTCTCCCTTTGCTGCCCAATTATGCTTGGGCACTTCCACCTGCTTATTCAGGCAGAAGAAGTGAAGACTAATTCTGGGGATTTCTACAAGAAAATGTGTTGTTCTGCCCTACTGACCTACATAAAAGAGAAAATAGAAAGTTAAAAGAAAAGTTCAACATTGAGGAATGTCTTGCATCAATTCAACTGACAAAAACTCCGTGGCTGACAGTGGTAGCACTATCAACACTTGATTTTTTTCTGTGAAATCGAAAGTAGACAATGGCACAACCAAAAAAATCAAACTTCCAATTTCAGGAACTATAGAAGCAATATAGCAGAGGATACAGTTTTCATCCCCTTTTCTGTTTTTAGGAGGTCCAGGCATATTCAGGAGAACTAGTTGCGCATGTTGTGATTTATTAAGTACCACTCCATTGAGCTTCACAGCAGTATGCATTCTTCTTACATTCGACTGATTCCTGTACACAAACAAATCTTTTTAGGTATTGCCACAATACTTATATATTTGTGCTTATAAATTAATATGTACACATCTTATGCATTTGAATTTATAAGTGTAATCTGTATACATGTATAATAAGCTATTTTCATGGACCTCACTCGTACATATTCAATATAAATTTGAGAAAATGAAATGCCTATGTTTTAAAGATTTTTTTCTTCAAAAATAAAACTTAGAATTGCCTGAATATCATCATTAAGTGAATTGCCAAAATGCACAACCCTTTCAATTGTCGGTTATCTTTTACAAAGATGACACAAAAGCTTAATTTCAATGGAAATGAAATTTAGTCAAATACTGAGAATCCTGCTAATTGAACTACATAAATATGTAACTGGATTTTGCAAGAAATTCTAAACATTGAAGGAGCTACAAAAATACAACAGAAAGATTACGGTATTTGTTATCATGTCCAGTACAAGACTTCCCCTGTGGTCCTTTACAGGGTTATTGTAAGCCCGACAAAGAAAATTCATAAACAGCAAAGAATTTATGAGGAAAAAAAAATTCAAAAACACACAATAACACCCCACCCCACCCTCCAATTCCCATAAAATCATGTGAGCTCAGCTGGGCTCCCATACTGCCTTAGGTCTGGCATATGACTAGTGGCAGGACATAGACATCCTCTGAAGTGCCTGACCAAGTCCAGACTCTTTTGAATTCCACCAACAGTAGTCAAAATGATAGTACAAACGCTTCAGCACTGTTTTAGCTTAGGAAAACAATGGACATGAATGAGATCCCTTTTCCCAAAACAAAAATATTTTGGATCTCAAAATTTACAAAAGAAAACACACACTACTTTGTTCTGCTGCCACAGGCAGAACAGCAGGTCATTTCAGTGGACTAACCCTATATTTAATTCTAGACTCTTCCAGCAACACAAGGCCACCATCAGATTACATAAATAAGTGCAACATTCAGAAGAGCAGACAGACACAGGTTCATTCAAACAAAGGGTGGGACAACATAAATGGAGAAGGCTGGGTGCATGTGTACTTGTGTTCCAGCACACCCCATTTTACTGCAAAGGGAACAGCTGTTAACACTAAACTATTAGAAATGGCATGTCTCAAGTCATATTTTTATCCTTAACTTTGCAGGTGCAATCAGAAAAAAACGACATTTGGCCTGAAACTTAGTGATCTGTGCAGACCAGCCTCACTAATACCCATTTTCCTCCAAAAGACAGTGACATTTTTAAAGCTAAGTTTATCAGGCTGGGGGATTTTCTGTCACAAGGGCCATCTGTCCTGAGTAAGAACCAACTGTAAGCAAACCATATATGGAACAAAAGAATACTTGAAGCTCAGCTTTTCAGAAGCAGAACAGCAGCTTAAGGGGACAAAAGAACAACTATGAGGAGAGAGGTGTATAACTGAAGAGGTGCATAAATACTGAATTAGAAATTTTAAGCTACATATAAAATAAAGGCGAAATAGGGTAGATGTAAATTTGTGATGGAGCGGACAAGCATTCAGCACTGAAATAATGGGTCAAATTGACTGTTCACTATGTACAATGTAAATTGAGGTTATCTAACCTCATTTCCCTTTCAAGTGTTGGTCAAAATGAAATAATATATGGAACACAAAGTAAGCCTTCTAGTTTTCAAAAGAAGCTCAAACTGGTAAACAGACAAAATGAAGACAACACAGGTCTGAAAAACAACAACAACAAAAACAAGCAAACAAACAAACAATAAAAAACACACAGAGCATCATGAGCTGCTTCCACACAAGTACAAGTAGAGATGAGATGCCCCAAATGGTGCACTAGTAAATTTGCACTAGTAAAGGCCAACCTTCTTACTTTGCTCTTAAGACAGGATAGTGGGTATTCAAAGGCTGCAGGTGTCTATACCACCTACCCCAGTGCTGTTTGATGCCTCCACCTAGACAGCTGCTGGAGGGTGAGGCTGCAGTGCAGACTTCAGACTGCAGGAAGTGCCTAGATCTTTCTCTTATGGCAGGCACAGAGGCTTACCTGTTTGCAGAAGTTGTGCCCAGATGGAGGGCTTCCTGCAGCAGGTAGCCAAGCTGCTGTCAGAAGTGAGAATCTGACTGCACAACATCAGGGAACCTGAGGAGTTAGGTGGTTCCATGTGCAGTTTGCAGCAGACCCACAATCAGAAACTCCCCCCGCAGGAATACACATAAAGAAACAATGCTCAAAACAGAAAAATGAAGCTTGTTACGGCAAGGAAAATCTGAAGGGACTTCCCCCACTGCCTGATATGCCCTTCCAGAACCAGTTTACTGCTCTAGGGACTACAGAGGAAGGACCTGTCATGTCAGGGGAGACACTGGTGTTGACTGAGCCAGCTCAGTCTATTCCCAATATAATGATCAGTCTAACCAAGAAAGAACGATGGGTGATAGTCATAGCTGATCCTCTTCTGCAGGGAATGTAAACACCCATTTGCCAACCTGACTTAACCTCAAGAGAGGTTTGTTGCATATAAGAGACTCACGCTGGGGATGTCACCAAGAGACTACCAAGCCTTGTACAGCCCACAGACTATCCACTGCTTTTATTTCATGTGGGTATCAATGACTGTCGAGAGCAGTCCAAGGCATATTATGAAGGGCTACAGAGCCCTTGGAGCAGCTGTAGAGGCTCTTGGAGCACAGGTGGTCATCTCTTCAATCCTTCTGGTGAGAGGAAAAGGCTTTGAAAGGAACTGGTGCTACAGACGGGGATTTGGCTGTTTAGACCATGGGACTCTTTGAGAAACCTGGTCTGGGGACCACTGAGGACTGATGGGGTCCATGTGTCAGAGAAAGCAAAAAGTATCTTTGGTTACAGGCTTGTCAAGCTGGTGAAGAGAGCTTTAAGGTTGCTGGGGGAGAGGAACGCTAGTCCATAAGACTTTTATTGGTCAGCATCAGCAATAAACGCTCAGAGATGGGAAAGGGAACAGGTGTCAGTGGGAGAGCACCTGAAGGGGAGCACAAAGGAATTTCAATCACTTCATCCAATAAAACAGTTTCATCGGCCCAATTTAAGTGCTTCTATTTCCCATGCTGCACTTATTTAAACAAGGTGAACTTGAATTTTTCTTAAGTCTCAGGACTTTCATGCCTGGAGTGCTGTGATAGATGGTTACAGACTCTACAGGAAAGATATGTAGGGAAAGAGAGGAGGTAGGGTAGCCGTTTACAGTAGGGAATGTTTTGACTGCATAAACCTGAGTGATGGTGATGAAAGGGTTCAGTGTCTCTGGGTAAGAGCCGGGGAAAGGCCAATAAGGCTGATATTATGGTGGGAGTCCATTACAGCGCACCCAACCAGGATGAAAATACAGATCAAAAATTCTATAAGCAACTAGAAATCTCACAATCACTAGTTCTCGTTCTCATGGGGATCTTCAACTTCCACAAAGTCTGTTGAAAATATAATACAGCAAAAGGGTGACAGTCTAAGATATTGCTGGAGTGTGTGGAGGATAAATCCCTGACACAGGTGGTGAGGAAGCGAACTAGGGAAGGTGTCCCACTTGAGCTGTTGTTTGCAATCACAAAGGACTTTTGTGTGAGGTAGTGGTTGCAGGCCATCTTAGGCAAGCAATCACAAAACAATAGAGCTTTTGATCCTTGGTGAAGTAAAGGAGGCAATTATCAAAACTGCCTTGGATCTCCAGAGGGCAAACTCTGGCCTATTTTGAGATCTGGTTGACAGAGTCCCTTAAGGAGACAGTTCTGAAAGGCAAAGGACCTAGGAAGGCTAGAGCTTCTTCAATAATGAAATCTTAAAAGCACAGGAGCAGGCTGTCCCAATGCACCAGAAGTCAAGCCAGTGGTGGAGAAGATCAGCTTGGCTGAACAGAGAGCTTCTTCACTTAAGAAGAAAAAGAGAGTTTATGAGATCTGTAAGAAGGAGCAGGCAACTCAGAACTGCTGTCAAGTCGTGCAGGCAGAAAATTAGAAGGGCCTAAGCCTAACTAGAACTCAATTTGACTAGTGCAGTAAAAGAAAAATGCTTTTATAAATACATCAACAGCAAAAGGAGAACTAAGGAGAAACTCCATCCTTTGTTGGATGTGAGGGGAAACAGTAATGGAAGATAAAGCTGAGGTACTCAATGGTCTTTTTGCCTCAGTCTTTACTTAGTAAGACCTATTGTTCTCAGTGTACTCAGCCCCCTGAGTTGGAAGATGGTGACAGGGAGTGAGATGAAGCCACTATAATCCAATGGGAAGCTGTACATGACCTCCCCCATGTTTTGAATGCTCAAAAGTCTACAGGGCTGGACAGGATCCACCAAAGAGTACTGAAGAAGCAAGAAGTCGTCCTCACCAAGCCACTTTCAATAATTTACCAGCACTCCTGGCTAACCAGGAAGGTCCCAGATGACTGGAGATTAGCCAATGTAACTGCAATCTACAAGAAGGACAGGAAGGAGAATCCAGGGAATTACAGACCTCTCAGTCTGACCTCAGTACCAGGAAGGTTATGTCATCTTGAATATCATCACACATTCTGTGATCAGATCCAGCCAGCAGGTCCTGCTGCCTGACTAACTTGATCTCCTTCTGACAAGACGACCTGCTTATTAGATGAGGGAAAGGCTGTGGATGCTGTCTACATGGATTTTAGTAAAACACGTGACACTTGCCCACAATATCCTCCTGGAAAATCCAGCTGCTTATGGCTTGGACAAGTATATGGCTCAATGGCTGAAGAACTGTCTGGATGGCAGGCTCAGAGTCACAGTGAATGGAGTTCAATTCACTTGACAGCTGGTCACCAGCAGTGTTCCGCAGGGCTCAGTACTGGGGCCAGTTTTGTTTAACATTTTGCTAAAAATGATCTGGATGAGATCAAGTGGACCTTCAGCATGTTTGTTGACAGTACCAAGTAAGGTGGAATTGTTAATCTGCTTGAGAGTAGGAAGGCTTTGCAGGAGGATCTGGATAGAGTAGATCGACGGACAGAGTCTAATTGCATAATATTCAGCAAGGTTAGATGCCAGGTACTGCACTTAGGTCATAATAATCCCTTTCCACAGTACAGGACTGGGGAAGAGTAGCTGGAAAGTTGCCCAGGTGAAAAGGACCTGCAGGTGCTGCAACAACCAGCTGAACATTATCTGACAGTGTGCCCAGGTGGCCAACAAGGCCAATTGGCATCCTGTCCTGTATCAGAAATAGTGTGACTAGAAGGACTAGCAAAGTGGCTGTCCCTTTGTATGCAGCACAGATGAGACTGCACTTTGAATGCTGTGCTCATTTGTGGGCCTCTCACCACAAGAGAAATATTGAGTTGCTCACGTGTGCAGAGATGAACAACGAAACTGGTAAAGGGACTAGAAGACATGACTTAAGAGGAGTGGCTGTGGGAACTGGGATTGTTTAGGCTGGAGGACAAGAGGCTGAGGGGAGACATTATCACTCTTTAAAACTACCTGAAAGTAGGTTGTCAGTCTCTTTTCTCAGATGGCACTGACAGGGTGTACGGAAACTGTCTCAAATTGAACCAGGGGAGGTTTAGATTGGATTTTAGAAAGAATTTCTTCACAGAGAGGATGGTCAAGCATTGGAATGCATTGCGCCTAGGGAAGTGGTGGTTTTTCCATCCCTGGAGGTATTTAAGAGACATGTGGATCTGGCACTAAGAAATATGGTTTATCAATGGAACTCAGTAGGCCAGGTTGACAGTTTAACTTGATGATATCGAAGGTCTTTTCCAATGTAAATGATTCTTTGATTCTACTCTATGATTTTTGTATGCTAGAGCCATACCCAATCTATTATCTGCACTCACTATAGTTCTATACGTGGATTGTGGAAGTGAGGCAGAACTGGCATTTGATGGAATGTGAAAGTTCTTTGTGATATAACTACTTGGACAAAAAGAATGGAACTTATCACAGTGGGGGCTATTTTTCTAGACCAAATTTATATTCACTTTTTATTGTATTTTTTTTTATATTTTCATCTGGTGGAGAAGAGTACTGTCAGATTTTGCATTCTTCTAGAAACTAAAGTACTTGCTCTGTGACTTACCTTGAAAGTTGATGATATTTAGAAGAAAACATTAACAGATAATGAAGAAAACTATTTTTCAGTGATAAATGCTAAAACACAGCATAGAAAACAATGAACAAAACAACATACAAACTGCAAATCATGATTTAGGAACATGCAGACAGTATACACCACCACAAGAACCAGGGAACACAACCAAAATTGCTTAAGTGAAATGAAATTTAGAGACTTACAGATTTCCCCATTCTCTACATGGAAGGGAAGCAAACGTATAAAAAATTATTTTTATGCTATCAGGTACATGTTAATTCAACAATAGCAATGCATTGTACAGGCACACCAAGTTCAAACTATAATTTCCACCCTGATCATATACAGTAGTTTTTAAATAATAACACCTAAAGTCTACACCTTGTACAATTCTAAAGAAACAGGAAATCTTTCCAACATTTAAAAGAAAAAAAAAAGTCTAAGAATTAGAGCACCTGTTTTTTGTTCTGAGCTCCAGAAGGTGAGCAAGATGTTTGGAATTTGCAAAAGGCAAATTCTTTCCAAAAAGCATAGAGCAAATCCACAAAACAATTTAGGATTTTAGGAAAGTACACCTAGAATTAGTGCCTAAATCTGACTCTAAGTCCTAGATTTAAGATATGTTTCCTCTAGACATTAAATTTCCCTTGCCATCCACAGTTTTGATTTGAGCATGGGCAGAGAATAGACCAGACCATGCTTAGAATTCCTTTCCTTCCAGAACTCAGAAAAGATGCGTGCACTTGAATCACAAAACAGGAAGGAGGCAAATAAGCTGATATCCTTCTTTCATCGGTTTCTTGAGTCGACTATATCAGGCCTGACAGTAGCTCTTATTGAGTAAGTGACTTATATTTTAAAAGATATTAAGAGATAAAGCATAGTTTCACCAGGAAATACTGAATATATCAAGACATACGTATAAAGCAATATAGACCTTGTGCTTATATACTCATTTTAGAGGAAGAAGACCTAATAAATTTTTTCCACAAAATCATATAAATCTCTTTCAAGATATTTAGTTTATCTGATTCTTTGTACTTCTACCACTTCAACAAAACACAGTAAATTTAAGGGAAATGATATACAGTAAATAGGTACCCAGAAGGATAGAGGAAAACGAAAGTTATCATTAAGCATTTAACATTTGTGCTTTCTGGTACAATCCATAAGCTGAAAGTCTTAAAGTCTGTCATACTTTAGATCCATCCACAACATTATGAATATTTTTATATGTATATTAACAACGTTCATTACTTTTTTAATATTATATACATATAAAAATATAATGAATATTAACAACGTCCATTACAGACGTTCCACCCAGCCTGTCTCACAAAGATGGCATTTAAGTGAAGTGCATGGGAAGACCGTGTTTGTACTCAACTTTAAACCTGAATCTCTTAAACACAAACAAACAAACAAAAACTATGTAACAGCAACAAACCAAACCAACCAACCAAAATCCACCCAACAAACAAGAAAACCCTACACCCAAAACACAGAATCGAATACAAACTCCAACTATCACACGTGTACTTACGGCTTCATGTTGAAAATATCTTTAAAACCAGACACATTTGTGTCTTTGTTTTTATGCTTTTCAGCTACAAACTTTTCTTTGGTCCAGGTCATTTGCACTTTTTCTGGCACAGAAGCAGCCACACTTGCTTTGACAGCTGGAGTTAAGTGCGAGGCTGTGTTTCTGTCATGGATCAGTTGAGCCTGGAGACAGACAGACAGGCAGACAGATAGACACACACACAAAAGAAACCAAACCAAAATTCAGCCAAATGATCACTTGTAGATTATAGATTATTAATACCTTGAAATTGAATTTCACTGAAGTATAGCAAAAGAAAAAAAAACAGAAAAAGCCACTGTATTTTGTGAACAAATATCAGAAAGTGTTTTGATATTGTCATTAAATGAAACTGCTTGTAAAAATCTAGTTATTTGTTTACATTTGCAGGATTACTTTTGGGCTGGGACATGATTCTTGTAATGAACTAAAGTGAGTTTGAATCCAACCTGAGGTTAATCTTTATTAATACCAGGGGCTTATGACAGTGAACAATGTGTTGGACAGTGCTCTCATTCTTCCTCAGGTTTCTATCAGATAAATTGTTATTTTTAATTTGCTGTGACAATGTTGTAAGCACTGCACTTGAAAGATTTTATGTGCCTTTATCTGAACTACCAGCATGACCATTACACTTCTAAAACCACAACATTGGATTTTAGAGTTTCCATGGTTGAAGTGAAGGCCAGCCATGTTCCATTTTGATGGAAGGAGCATAGATTATTTCTGCACGCAAATGCATTTTACATAACAAAAGCCAATCACAGTCTTACCATGGAAGAGCCTTGTCTTCTGTTCTAATAGCAATAACTCAATAAATCAAACCTTTAAGAATATAATGTTACTGCCTCATGTATAAACACTTCTGAGATCTCCATTTCCCACTCCCCTTTGTTCTCTTGAGGAAAAAAAAAATAGAATATTTAATTCTTGTTTACTTTCCATCACAATACATTGTCCATAGGCTTTTGCATTTCCATCAAAAGTAACCCAAGTACAGTATCTTAGACTCTTATGATTGTAAATAAATAGGTATTGGTGGAAGGATGATTGTTATTGTGGTTTTTGTTTGCTTGCTTCCTTGTTTTTAAAGTTTTAACAATTAGGAACCATCTTCAGATACTTATTAAATTGTGAATTGGATCCCCTATTCCATTCAAGAACCTCAATTATTCATGCTAGTGAGGGGCATTGTCCCTCCATACATGTGATGATTCAGAAGAATTGATTTCATTTAGTCACAATCAAAGACGTGAATAAAATTGAAGCAGATAAGAAAACTGCATTCATTCTCAGAACACTGATTCCCCCCAGTGGTTCACAGACTGTAGTTGTAGCTGTTTTAACTGCCTAAGTGCTCCTGTGTTTTTCCTAAATTATTTCTCTCATCCCTAGCCTAACCTTGAGGATTCTCAAATCCTGGAGCTCATTTTTCTGGCTCACATCTCTCTGTATGATGGTCTTCATATCTCCCCCAAAAAAGTAAATCATGAGTCAAGAGTATAAATCAGAAGTTACTGTGAATACAGTAGCTATTGTGAATACGGAAAAAGTTAACAAAATACATGCAGCTACTATACCTGCTATACTGCAGTATCCAATAAACTAAAACTTCAAACTAACAGATGTAAGATGAATTCAATTCAGTTATGCTTTAGGAGAAGCTAGTTCTCCATTTTTGGAAAGACAGTGAGGCCAAAACAAATTCTGAACCTATAGCACATTTTCATAAAAATGCACAGACAAAAAAGTACATTTTTGTTAGTGCTACTTTGATAACAAATTAATTCCATGTAATAAAAGGCATGCTTCCATACTTCAAGAAGAAAGGGAAACACAAAGGAATACTGCACTTCTACAAACTAGGCTATGCATCTTTACAGATAAGCAACACTTCAAGTGCACACTAAAAGCATTGATAACATCAGTCAACTTCCTTTCAAACTCAGTAAGCAGAAAAAAAATAATGACTAAAAAAGCCCTATCTATACAGTCTTTGAGAAGCTTCATCACTTCAGTAAGGGAACTAAAAGGAAAAGCAATGCTCTGAAAGCATGAAATGTGCTTATTAATCAAACACCCGCTATAAAAATTTGTAGGAGAGAAAAGGCAGAGAAATAGTGTTGCCTCTAACTCTTAAGAAAACCAATTGCTCCCAGATAATATATGAATTTTTTTAATCGAAACTGTGACAAAATAGGATGCAATTCATGTCACAAACATCATCTAGAGAAAAAAAACATAGCATGATTAAGACTATACTAAAATTAAAATTTATGAAATGCTGTTTTGGTAACAATCAACATGTTCATTTCTAGTTCAGTTTGCAATAGTAGCACTAAGTGTTGCAATGGGAAAGACCTATACAGCCAGTACAATGTCCAGCTACCTCCTCCTCTCCACAGTCATTAGTCATCAGTGCCTGTACATCTTGGCCAATGGACTGTAGACTAGAGTAGCTTTTTCTTCTGATTGAGCCTCGAGACTCATCAGTGATGCTCTGAATCTGGGACAAAAAGGTTACCAATGACAAAAATAGTCTAAAGAAAAAGAACAGATGATTGTATTATTCAAAATAAAAAATGTCTTCATTTAAACAGATGAGATTTGGTATCATAGGTTATTATACACTTGGTTTGTTTTCACAGATGTGCCACTTGTTTATATATGTATATATTGTGGAGTTCTGTACCTAACTGCTAACAGTTTCAAAAAAAGTCTCTTTACAGAGATTTGTTAGATCATGAAATGAATTGAAACATTATGGGAACCTCAAATACTCACATGTTCATGAGGGTCATATCCATTCCTATGTGTGATGATTCAGATGAATTGATTTCATTCAGTCACAATCACAAGTATGGACAAAATGTAAGCAGATGAGAAAGCTGCTTTCAAGTTCTAACTGTAGATTTATTCCCCAGGGGTTTACAAACTATAACTGTGCTCTTCATCTACATGTGTCCACATTTCTGTCAATCTTACCATCTATGCAAGAGTACTTACGTGGAATAACCCAACACCAAGTAGTGTTGGGATGGATGACCGCCATATCAAAACTCGAACAAAATTGCTGCCTGCCCCAACAGTTAGAACTAACCAGAGGAAAAAGCCAACCATAACCAAGCAGATCAGCAAGGAGGTGAATCTATCTCTACATTTTTTTCCATATCACAGAATCACAGAACGTTAGGGATTGGAAGGGACCTTGAAAGATCATCTAGTCCAACCCCCCAATATTTGAAGCATTATTGACAAAGTCAAGTAAATAAACGTTTAGCAGATGCACCTAAATCTGCAGATCTTATTCTTTGCAGGCATATATTGTAATTACGCTTGAACGAGAGCAAACCAACCAACTTCATCAAAAAAAAAAAGGGAGAGGGAGAGGGAGAATCTAATGTCTCCTGTGCCCCAATTCTGCAAGAAAACCCAGCCATCACATGGTCAAGATCAATCAAAGTTCACTTAAAAATAAGTGAGAGAAGGAGGGAGGACAAGGACAATTCCTCAGGTATACGAGCAGGCCTATGAAGGAAAAATGAAAAGAACAATGTACAAAAACAAATTATCTTGATGAAGGTTTGAAGAAGTACAAGCACAAAGAGCTCTTTTTTTTTCCCTTTTTTCTTTTTTTTTTTTCTTTTTTTTTTTACTAAAAAGATTTTAGGTAGATTCAGACCAAAAGGAAACTATTATGACACAGATGAAAAGGAAATTACAATGTACAGCAGCACATTTCTATAGCAATACAGTGTAACTTTAGGAAATCCTACAAAAATGAAAAGGATAACTAAGGACAAAAACAAAGGAACTACACAGGCATGAAAGATAAATGTCAAAAAAGCTTAGGTGTTAAATGAGTTACAATTCCCATTAGACAAAAAACACCAAGACAAATATTCTAGTTATTTCATGAATGAGCAGTTAAACACTGTAGAGGTCTCTCATTTGGCATGGGAGGGAAATCACTACAAATGACAGAACAGCCAAATTATTTAATCACTTTTACAGCACTAAAACATGTTGGTAATAATAGGATAGTTAATAGAATAAATGAGTGGAGAGAAACACTAACCAAAAGTGAAAAAGAAGATCATTTTTAATAAAGTTACAAATATTCAGGAAAACACAGCTGCATAAAATTTGTCATTACGATGTACAAAATACCATGGAGGACTAACAAGAGTAGGGGAGCAGCAAACAGCATCCTCATCTGGAAGAAAATATGGGCTCAGAGGATTAAAAGCTAGTCAGCCTAATTTTGTCTTTTGGTGCCACAAAAAACACAAAACCCAACAAGAAAAAAAAAAAATACACACACACACAAACCCACAAAAACAAACAAACAAAACCACCAGGAAAACTATATGAACACTTATTCAAATACATATGGATTTTTTTTCTTCAAATTATTTTATTCAAGTAAGTGAAACCTGCTGCAGAGAAAGTAACATAGAATACAGTTATAAAAGCTTTTGACAAGTGAGAAGCTGATAAGAAATCACAAATAAGAAACACTATTTTCAGATTTTTGACAGAGTATCTTACCAAGCTGAAATTCCTACCTCTCTTTCTCTTTCATTCTTTGATAGTTGCATCTGTTTTAGCATCTGGGATCGCTGTTCCATCATAAGTGTCTTTTCATACGTAAATGCAGAAATGTCATTTTCAAACTGCAAAAATGATTGGCATTAGAAACATCCGAAGTACTACTCAAAAAATGACCAACATTTAGACACTTGTACCCCACTTATTACTGCATTCATTGAGCCCTAGATTCATTTATGGCATTAGAGAAATCCCAAATGTATATCTGATTGACCATTTCTGCTGTTTGAAGATGAAGTGTTAAGAATAAAGACAATCTCCTACTATAAACTGCCATACTATACCAACAGCAATGTAATGTTAGCTAAATTTGAGGTACTTGGGACAGACTTTCCATTGATCTGTTCCAACAAGGCTGCAGAAGTGAGGAAGGGTCAAAGGCATTTGTTCAAACTGTTTGCATTGCTAACCCCTGAGCATGTGAGAGTTATTATTATCTAAAGACACCCTGTGTCTTTAGAAACAGTCTAGAGTCGCAACATAACACATTACCCTTTCTCCGGTGAGAACTGTTCACTATAAAAGCACTTATGAAGAAACTCTAGTGTATATTCTCACATGAGCTCAAAGCTAAAATACAACCCATAGCACTTATGTGTGCTGCCACTGACATTTAAAGTATCTCATCATTTGGAAGATTCTCAGGCTTAAATATGGCCCACGTAAGAAATGAATAAATTGTGCTTCCTATGCTGACTTCTGCTTACAATGCAACCAAGGCCTTTCTTGTGGCATTCTGTCCATCTTCTTTCACCTGTGTATGCCACAGCATTTATTTTTTTTTAAGTTATTTATGCTAATTTAAGTGATTCTTAAAACAGTATAAACTTGCTTTATGGCATGATAAATATTGAGAGGTCAGCTATCTCAAAATATTCTAAGAACACCAGATCTTGAAAGGAACAACCCATTCCTATGCCCCCTTCATATCACTTCAGAATGAGTGGAGTGGATTTCTGGTCTTAGGTCTGAAAGTGAAATTACACTTTTCCTTAGTTGCCAAATGGGTATGTACAGGTTACAGCTTTATCCCTTTCTTTTTAGCAGCTTACACTAGTGTTTAAAAAAGAACAAAGTACAAAATTTACTTTGTCTGAATTTGAATCATGAATCTGTAGCTACATTGTCTTGCTGTTCAGTGCCAAAGAGACTGACAATGCCAAAAACAACAGACAGTATCATGGGGGGCTGAAGATTCCTTATTCCAGAGACATATTTTTACAACAGTTAGAGAGATGGACACATTAGTCATTTCTCATGCTGGATGCCAGGGATTATTAGACTACACATATTTGGTCTTTTTTATCAGTGACCACTCACTAAAAATCTCTTCAGTGTTGTATTTATGCTAACATGTTAGTTTCAAAAAGACTAAATCCAGTTTCCCAAGTTTAGTCTCAATTTCAGTGAAAAAAATGCAGTAACATACCATTTCAACAACTTCCACTTCAGCATTCAGGCGAAGATGGTACAAGAACATCTGAAGATCCTTCTTCATTTGAATGCTATTATCATCCATTTGAGCAACAGTGAAGATACGCATTTTACATTTTCTCCAAACCTATCCAAAAATGCATTATTTATAACTATTCATACTACAGTGATTGCTATCTCCAAGTATAATTCTTTCACAGTGAAAAGTATTTCACTAGAAACATTTAGAACTATTTATTACAAAATGAAATCCCAGCCATTTTCTATTGTCCTTGCCTTGTGCTGTCGAAGGAGAAAAGGCAGTAACATCAGCATACCACCATCATGAACAATCCACCACACATCTATGTTTCCTTCAGTAAAACGTTCTTGATTTGTTGGAAACAAATCAATGTTCTTAGCCACCAATAAAGCCTGCTGAGCTGCTGTTGTTTCTCGTACAGTGTCTGCAAGGGAAAATAAGACATTTGATCAAGAACTTCTAGTTTTCATTCCCAATGTTTGGTTTTTTTTTTTTATTTATTGTTATTGTTGATGTTTGTTTTAAATTTAAAAGCTTAAATCCTCCCAGATTCTGCCTTGGTGAAAGAGGACATTCTGGGTTTAGTGAATAATCTGCTTAAGAGGACAAGAGAAGCCATGGTTAAAGAGACTGAGTGCTGAGAATACCCACTCCACATGAAGTTAGAAGTGGGGAAATACCAAGTGTCCACTGGATACTCAGCCTCACATTTTTCCCCACACAGCAAATACAATAGCTATATAGTTGTATTACAACTGCAATAAGAGAGTCAACACGTACCAACAAAATTTTTCCACGAGAAATGATTTTCTGTCCGCTTCCATGACTGTGGCCACGCCATCAAGACTGTGTTGTGTTTCATTCCTCCTAGACCAGCTGACTGAATCAAATGTGATATTCCATCTCTGAAACTAGGAGACACCACAATCTGGCAAAATCCTTTAGTCTTTTCTACTGCCATTAAGGCCTTAACGTTCTGTGTGAAAGGAAGATTACACATGAGGAAGTACAGTCAACAACACTGATAATAAATACCATAAGGAATAACAATACTACATAAGAGAAAAATATTAGACACAATGTACAACCAACATCAAGGAGCCACTCCAATTCTCCAATAGTGATTTCCAACCTAAACATGATTTCATGATGCTACAATTCTATGGTAACTAAATCCCAAAATAACCCCTGAAAAGACACCAGAGGTTTTACATTTGTTTAGTTATTCAGCCTTTTATTTCCAAAGAAGAATCAACAGGATATGAGTAAAATCACATAAAATAAAGCTAATAAATGCTGCTCCAAGTGAAGCCAAAACTTTCTTCACTGAGAAAACACCGTATCTATGGAATGGCAAGTCCTTCTTTTGGAATTGGAAGGGTATGGAAAATGGGATGACAAAGACTTTAGAACTCCTTAAGAAAGAGACGCATTATTTATCTGCTCCTAACATGGTAAAATAGATGTGCAGGAGACAATCAGAATCACTGGCTGACTAATGATAAAATAAGCTGACTAGATTTAGTTCCCACACTCCTCAATTTCAATATGGCTCCCCTTCATTTAAACACTGGCATACAGTCACATAACCATATAATTTAAAAGTAGCATTCCAAATGGCATCATGGTTTTGCAGACGACACCAAGCTGGGGGAAAGTGTCGATCTGCTGGAGAGTAGGAAGGCCCTGCAGAGGGACCTGGACAGGATGGGTTGATGGGCAGAGGCCAATGGGATGAGGTTCAACATGGCTAAGTGCCGGGTCCTGCACTTTGGCCACAACTACCCCATGCAGCACTACGGGCAGAGTGGCTGGAAAGCTGTGCAGAGGAAAAGGATCTGGGGGTGTTGGTCAATGCTCGCCTGAACATGAGCCGGCCGTGTGCCCAGGTGGACAACACAAGGACAACAGCATGCTGGCTTGTATCAGGAACAGTGTAGCCAGCAGGAACAGGAAGGTGATCGTACTCCTGTACTCTGCTCTGGTGAGGCCGCACCCCAAGTACTGTGTTCAGTTTTGGGCCCTTCAGTACAAGAAGGGCATTGAGGCCCTGGAACGTGTCCAGAGAAGGGCTTCGAAGCTGGTGAAGGGTCTGGAGCACAAGTCCTATGGGGAGCGGCTGAGGGAACTGGGGTTGTTTAGTCTGGAGAAGAGCAGGCTCAGGGGAGACCTTAGGGCTCTCTACAACTGCCTGAAAGGAAGCTGTAGGGAGCTGGGAGTCGGCCTCTTCTCACAGGTAACTAGTGATAGGACTAGAGGGAACAGCCTCAAGTTGCACTGCAGGAGGTTTAGGTTGGAAATTAGGAGACATTTTTTCTAAGAAAGAGTAGTCAGGCACTGGAACACATTGCCTAGGGAAGTAGTGGAGTCACCGTCCCTGGCAATGTTTAAGGAAAGGTTGGACATGGTGCTTAGGGAGGGACATAGTTTAGTGGGTGACATTGGTACTAAGGAGGTGTTTGGACCAGATGATCTTGGAGGTCTTTTCCAACCTTAATGGTTCTATGATTCAAAGGTTGACAAGGGAACGTCAGATTTGGCATTTCCTATGTTTTGATAGCATGACTTTGAAAATCCTATCATCATCAATCGCTTACGTGGGAGATAAGCATAGTTTCTAATGAAAGCACCAAAGCACCAAAATATGTATTTACAGAAAGCACCAAAATATTTTTGTCATTTTCTGTTTGTTTTAGAAGAAAATCGTTTGGAAGTTCAGAGGAATAGATGGTTTTGGACTCACAAAATAACCTTCAATAACACATACAATAGCATTAATGCATTCCTATTTTCTTTCAGATGAAGCAGCTTGTAAAAGTGGACAGTCACTAGGTTTGCTCTTTGGCTTCATAGTTGTGTCAGAAACGAAGAAGGCTGAGGACTGAAGAACTGTCAATTCTGCTCTGCATTTGGCCAGACAGTTTCAGGAGGTTTCTGGGCACTTCATGCTGCCCACAGTGTCCTTCGAAAGGTTATCCCTACTGTGGTAGCATCCTGTTTCTGCTTTCCTCTGAACAGACGAGAATCCTCTGAATTCCTGCCCACTTTTTATTCCTTATAGTTGCAAGCTCATATCTCTGTCTCACTGTATATAAGTTCTCACTAGGTTCTCTTGTCTGCTGTTCCTTAAGCGTATCTCCATCTCCCTCCTCATGATAACTGGAGGCCAGACAAAGGAACTGTTGCATAAAAAGTAACACAATTCTCTGCTCTTAGGTCCTGTGCCTGACCACACAAAGACTTCCAATCAAAAAGTACTGTTGCAAGAGAAGCTCTATAAAACACCAGTAAGGAGACATTTGATTACAAAATGATTGGTGCTAGCTTAGTGTGGTTTCACATAAGAAATTCTGTTCAGTATAGAAAAAAAAAAGTCTTCTGAGAACTTGGTATCAAAACTGACAAGTCTGTGTGTACAAACAGTATCTGCAAGGGCATGTATGTATATATATTTCCTTTTCAAGAGAAAAAGGAGAAATTTTGATTTTCCACAAATCTTCTAGAAAACGCATTTTCTAGTTGATGTTTTCCAAAACCACTGAGCCATTCAGACACTGTTTTAACATTTGTCTTCATTTATGTTTTAAAAGCAACTGTGTCCTTGATCTTGACAGTAGAGGGTCTGACTTTCTAGAGAACATAGAGATTAGGTCTCCCTTAAATTAATTCCCAGATCCATCTCTCAGAAATGCTTATCTATGTTAGAGGTGTCAGGTCCAAATAATTTAGTGCTTTAGGAGTCTTTACACAGATTTCAAGAAGCCTTGGATCAAAACAGTAGACAGTTCAACTGTTGCTCATTTCAGTAATACTGCAGATATTACCCATTTTTGAAAGAGATAAAAGACTACATGGTATTTTCTAAAAATGTTTTGTTTCTCTGTAAAGTTAGGAGTAAGACGACAGCTTTAGAACTCTATAAGCAACTATATATCTATACTACCACCAAATACCAATACTGGAGCTACTGCAGTATACAAAGAAGTACACAGTTTGTTTAAGATGAAGCAAAAATGTAAAATTGCTTTGCTTTGAAAATCAAAGTTTTATGAACAACAGATATTCAGAACTTCAGTCTATTAACTTGCATTTTTCATTCAAGGGACAGATTTAAAATTTAGAGTTCAGATATTTTCAAGTGCTTCCCACAAAAACATCTCCATGTAAATCCAAATAGGTAGCACAGTCAAATACATGTTGTCAGAAAAAAAAGAAACATTCAAATTAAATTGTGTTTGTAAATACAGTTAGATGTCATCATAAACTATATGACAACTTGCTATTTTTTTCTACCTCATCCTACCATCTTTGGGCATATGGGGCAAATAGTAAAGAGAAAAAGAATGATGTTGCTTTATATTTAAGCAACCAGCTAAGATACAGAAAGATTGTTCCTAACCTTAGCTCTTCTAAGTACTTCTAGGACAATGTAGAAAGCAGTATCAAGTATACATCTAGAGGACGAAATTATGCCAAAATTCTGCATTTTACAATAAATAAATCTGTTTTCTTCATAAAGTTATTGTTAAAAATCTACCACTTAAGATTTTTCAAGAATGTAATTTGATTGCGAACCCAGGGCCCTCAACACTGAAAATACATCTAAGAAGTATCGGCATGGTCTCATTCCATTAGGAATTTTCATAAATCATTTTGTTATAGTACACCAACCTAGTTTTTATTTATATATGAATATATAAAATATATACATATATCAATTGTACTGACAGTCAGAACATTTTTGAAAGCATTTTTTTACAGCAGTTTCATTCAAATTATCAGATTCAACATTTAAATGCTAATACAAGAGTTTGTAATACATCTTTTACATACCTCTTCAGCTTTCTGAGTTTCTGTACATTTATCCAAATAGGTTCCTTGAAGCACAGATCCCACAATAGTCAGCCCTTTACCAGCCTTCAACTGGGAGGTGAAAGAAAGCAATCTTGGATGTTTCACCAATTGTTCACAATCCAAATTTAACAAGACCAAAAGCTGAGGTCTGCCAAAAAAAAATTTACATAAGAGCACACACATACATAAAAGCAGGGAAGAACTGGAAAATAGAATTAACAAGCAATAAAATGCAGATTCAATGGCAAACATTCAAACATCAAGCAAAGAAATCATAATTAGCAGTAGCTACACCATTTCAGGTACATGAGCCACCATCCTCAACACCTTACCCTAAGAGAACAGAAGAACTAAGAGAACTAAAGAAGAACTAAGAAAACTGTTGAAACAGAATTATCACCCTTTGGAGGTTATATAGTCCAACCTGCTGCTTGAAGCAGTTAAATGTTGAATTGCACACCAGATTGTTTAGGCTTCAGTCCAGTTAGATCTCGAAAACCTCCAGGGACAGAGATTCTACCACCTCTGGGCAACACCTACCGATGCTTAACCATCATCATTTTTATTTTTTTTTCTTTCCATTTTATCATTTTCTCTCATTCTCCCACCATCTATTGCTGTAAAGAGTCTGTCTTTTCAGCTGTCTCCTCTTAGGGACCGGATGTTTACTAGCTAGTTATACTAGCTTTTAGGTTCCCCTTAAGCCTCCTCCAAGCTGAATAAGCCTAGCTCCCTCAGCCTTTCCCCACAGGAGATATGCTCCTGTGCCCCACCCATCTTGGTGGTCCTCTGCTGAATGTACTGCAGCTTACTGATGTCTGTCTGGTAGTGGGGTGCCTAAAACTGGATCAAATACTCCAAAGATATTCTAATGAATGTTGTGTGAAGAGGAATATTTACTTCCCCTCGGTAGGCTAGCTATGCTCCTGTTGCTGCAGTCCAGCAATGCCAAAGCCTACTGCTGGCTTACTATCCACTCAGAACAACAGGTTCTTTTCAGTATCCTTATCCTGTACCATTGCACTGGGCTAGTCTGTCCCATGGAGTAGACTTTGCCTTTGTCCTCCTGATTTTTCATGATGTTCATGTTGACTCATTCCTCTACCTCTTTAGGTCTTTCCTAGAGAGTCATAGCCTTGACTGCATTGACAGCACAAGTTTGGTTTCATCTGCATACTTAATGAGGTTGTATTTTTCTTCCTTCAATACACAACTTGCTTACTTTCCCCAAACAAAAGTTCTATAATTTTCCTGTCATTACTAAAAATTCAAAAGAACTACAAGAGAACTGGAGTGTATTTCCCTCCTCAACAAGAGCATAGCTTAAGATGGAACGAGAAGGTCTAGTTCTACCAATTACGTTGACACAATAGCAGGGTAAGTCATCTGTAACTGACTGCAGACATTTAACATTTACATTGAGTTATTTTAGTTGACATTTAAGTTAACATTTACACTAATGTTTATCACAGATGTCAAGCTCACACACAATATAGAGGCTAGGAACAAGCAATGGCTCATGGATTCTTTAGTAACTGCTTGGGTTCTTCAGCCCCATAACAAAAGGTAAAATAATACGAATAATGCTGTCACACAGAAGAGCAGCAGAACATTGCTTGTGCGTGTACCCAGGGATACAATCACATCTAGTGGCAGTTTCTTTTTTGTGTCTTCCACTGATCTGTGAGTTATTTTAACTTGCACTGCGTGTATCAGAAGTGACGTGTGAAAATACTTTTGTTTTTAAATAAGTTTTTGTGTTGGCTTTGAGAAAATTAATAGTTTACCAAGTAAAAGGAATAGATTGTAAAAACAGTAATGGACACTTATCCCCATTACAAAGAAAGTACTCCAAATGTGAGATTTTAATAAGATCTAAGCACTTTCAAAGATCTTGCTATGAAATTACATCTACCTTACATTATATTAGGTATAAAAAAAACATATTGCCACAAATAATGACTCCTCTGTGTATTTTTACAATGTATTTCATAGACGCAAAATAGAAGTCTTACAGAATTGCAGCATGTTTCTTTTGTTAGAGACAGTGGGACCAAAGTAAACTGTTCCTTTGAATGTGAAAATCTTGATAAAAAACATTAAAACCCTTCTGCATTTTAGAAAACTACATCAATATCACATGGATTTCAGTTCAAATTTACACATATCCCTACCAAGCTGATTACGTGCTGACCACAAGTTAACATTCAATTACAGTAAAACAATAGAACTGCAATGCCATCATTTCCATGACCAAGTAAAAACATTATTTTAAAGATGAATATCACTTTGGCCATTAGCTTTACCAGTAGTATTCCCAATAGATTTACATATTTCTAGAATGAGTGAACTTAGATGGCATAGACTTTTACCTCCAGTTCTTGGTGTGAGGAGGACCATCTTCAACACGAAGCAAAGCATAGCGAGCTGCATTCAAAGACAGTCCGCGTATTCCATCACCCCACTCTTTTTCTGCTCTTTGTGGTGCAGAAGACATTTAATTAATTTAACTAATTAATAGGATGCAGTTTATTTACACAAATTAAGTACATTTTCTTGGGTGAGGGATAAATAACAAACAATGAAACTCGCCTTTTTTTTTTACGTGAATGCTTGAAAAAGACTCATCTCGCACACTTAAATCATGAATGAAGACTAACCAATAATGAAGCAGTCTCAGGTTCTTTCAAGAGTTGTATTTATTAAGTATTTATTATTATTTATTTTGGTCTCTTTTATACTTCAAAAGATTTTTGTTTTAATCATGAGAGTCTCTTAAATTGCTTGTAAGTGGTAGAACGAAAAAGTGAAATTTGAGTTCCTATGCATTAGTTTTACATCTCCTCCCCACCCTCCTAAAGCTGTCTCTACTTCCTTTCCTTCCCAGCTTCTCACAGATGAACATAAAGCTTTATGCGTCTTCCCAGGGAGAGAGATTTGTCCGGACAGAAGTTTTTAGACTGTTTCAGAGTGGGTTCTTGCTCACTCCTCAGACTTAATCTGCCTTTGCATTTGTAGTGGGAGGGACTGAGTTTCTGCAAAAAAGAATCTTTCTACAAGGTAGATGCAACAGCTTATGGTCCAGCGTTTGGAGAATCTGTATACGAATTTGGATGTATACATATATATACATCCACAATATTTTATGTATGTATATACATACATATACATACAGGCAGAATTCCTTTCATCTGATCTGACTTGCTGGCTAAAACAAGCAAGAGAATTTCTTTGTAATGAAACCAATAGCAGGAGCTGTTATAATCCAGGAAGACTATATCCAAGAAAGCATCTATCCTGGAGATGGAGGTATTAAAAGATGGAGAATCCACAACATGGAACAATCTATATCTGTTGATCTACTGAACACTTGTGCTTAATTACTCATCAGAATAACTAGACTCATTTCAATTTTCTGGTCTTGCTCTTTTTTTTCTTTCTTTTTTTTTTTTTTTGACTAGAATTGCATTGGATCTTTCCTTAGAAAGGAAAAATGTACACACCAAAATCATAAATACAGAAATAAAATCTAGAAGAGATTATTTAATGAACTGAGCATTCTCTTTAACTCTCTTTCTGTACTGCATTTCTTACAGGTGTGGCTCTTAAAGTACATTGCAAATTAAATTCTAGCCTTCAGAAAATAGATCAGTGGGCGCTCTGGATTGTTCTGTGTGATTGATTCTAAAAAGTGCTAAAGTCTACATAAAAGAGTAGAGTTTTATGGCTTTGGCACAAGATAATATAATATTTTTGTAGTAGTTCCTGTTTGTGTAAAAAGATGATATACCTGAAGTATCAAATTTGACAGCAAATTTTTTGTTCAAATGAAAACTTCCCAACCTTATTAGTTCTTATTTTGATCAGTTACGCCTGCTGAGGAGTTCAGAACAGAGCTTCCAGAGAAATTAGAACCTGCAAACTTGTAACCCTTAACAGAGATGGAATCTCACTTTTTTTCAGGGAACACTTTGTTCTATTGCTTCAGTTGTATCTACTTTATATAAAAAAGCTTTTTGCTGAATGTTAAATATATTAAATATAAAATACATACGATATATGGTCTTACCCTCTATATTCTATATACTTGTATATACATCCTGCAATTAACATGGCAATCAAAGCATAGTACCAGGAGCAAATGAACATCAAGGCAAGACATAAACTCATCCCCAGGAATGAAAGAGTCCTAGAAGAAACCATTTTTTCAATTATTAAATAGACATGCACGTGTTCTACAAAGTCAATTTCTTACTTAAGTCAACTCCCAGAACGACCTCTCTATACCTTCAAAGAATTTCATAGCTAAATATATAAAATACATTGTCACAGCTTTAGTTTATAAAAATTACATTCTGAAGCCTATGTGAAATAAATGTAATTGAAGAACTAGATATAATAGATTTACCACTATTGCCAGTTCTGTAACTCTACCATTATTTTTAAGTAGGATCTGTTTCAAAACATGCTATCGCTTACTGTTGATTTGAATTTAAGCTTTAAGATTTCTCAAACAATACTGAAGAACATTATGCTAATTCCAGCAAAAAAAATAATTTAAATTAAATTTTACTAATGAATTGTATGTTCTACTTACAATGTGGCATGTCTCAGGTAAGAACACACACACATAGTAGAACAGATTACTGAAAACAATCTTTCAAAGGCTTTAAAGAATGACTGAGCTGAAAAAGTCACAGAAACATTTCCAGATTAAAGTTTATATGCCTGTTTTGTACCTAATATCATTCAGACAGATGTAGGTCACCTCAGAACAGGACAGTTTTGTGTCTACTTTTAGTCAGATACTACACCTTGAATTTCTTCATACCTGCCTTCCAAATCAGAGCTAGCTTTTACTGGATTGACAAAGAACATAGAAAGAGACAACTTTTGTTTGGCTCCTTTAGTTTACCTTTTTATTACCATGCAAGTATTGAGTACAAACACATCTGTTCAAAGAAATGCTTTCTAGCTGTTCTATCAACCTAAATGTAGCCTGTCTAGAAAAGCAACAGATGCTCTTTCATGCTTAATTTCACCTAACCTAAGAGTCTGCTTTTACTCAAAAAATAATCCCAACCCAACTCTGACCAAGCATTTTGACACTCCGTTTGCCTGGCAGAAGTGATTATATAGACACACAGTGAATCAATTGGCTCACTGGTCTCTCTGAGGCAGGGGACAGGTTGTAGAAGCGTTGCCAAATCATTACAAACTTTGCAGCTGCCATGTCAAAACCCTTTGCTTTTTATTCCTTACCATGGCCCATCCTCCTCTGGCTACCCTCTATCTTACTCATCTGCTTTAGCTTTTTTGCTTTGGACCTTCTACTATTTCTTCCATAATCACATTATTTGGGAGAGGAGGGGCTTTAAAAGACAAAACAAAACAAACAAACAACCTCAACAAGATACAACACCCACATTTTCTTCTTGATGTTGCAAACAATACTTGCAATGATAAACTTCAGATACAGGCACTGAAATATTTGGAGGTTTAAGTGCCAAACTAATAAGTACCTACTGAGCATATTCAAAAAGATGTGTCAGGGATATAATTGTGGCATTTCATTTCCACTCTACCCTCTAAAGGGGAAAAAATAAACAACTCTTACATCCTAGAATCAGGCCAGTATATCTTCTGAAGGCTGTAGTTTTTAAAGCATTTTGGCAGTAAAATTTTTCAGTAAAATTTCTCAATTGAATCACTGCTAATAAAAAATCATATGCATTTTTAACATCAACTCAAAATTAAAGAACTCAATCTTACTCTGAACTTGTTCTAAGTCACTTAAGAAAAATACTTTGTATTTGACCCCATTGACTTTCAAGCATTCACTTTTCTTCAATTTCTGAAGCAATGGCTAAAGCATGACACAATTTAAAAATACTGATTGGTTACATAGCAAACTGATACATATTATTTTTTTCTGTACAAGTTTGTTTTTTGTATATGCTGATTATTTTTCTTTTTGCATAACAAAAATGAAAGTCAGCATTCCTGAAGATTTTCACCATTTCTTTATCTATATATGGAAGATGATACTCCATTACATCTTCATTCTTGCATATTCAGAAGGTCTGTTAGATAAGCAACATGTCATCCTCTCAACAGGCCCCTTCTCAGGGCCTCTGTATTAGTCACTGGTTTTCATGCTTGAAACTTTCACCAGCCCTATTCTAAACACATAACAGCAAATGTTACCGTTAGAGAAATTGGTTCATGGACTGAATACTAACTCATTGAAGTCAGAAAGGATATTTTGCTTAATTACAGCAATGCAATTAACAAATCAAGGCTGTATAAGCAGTTTTAATTCTTCTGAATGAAAGAATATCTCCTACCAATGGTAATACTTGAAACGAGGTCTCCAGTTGGGAGTCCGTAAAAGCGTCTGAACTGCACAAGCCAGATTTACAAACATATAGCACATCAGGAAAAACCTGTTACGGTAAAACAAACAAACAAAACCATTTTCCAACAGGAACGAACTAGACAGACTTGTGTTAAAAGGCTAAGTCTAAACACAGTCCAAAGAAAGTGCAGAAACTTCTCTACTGTGTTCACAATGGCCAACAGAACACAAGATGTAGATTAAATTAATGCTTTGTCTGCGTTTTGGTGGGGATAGAGTTAATATTCTTCCTAGTAGCTGGTATGGTGCTGTGTTTTGAATTTAGGACGAGAATAATGTTGACAGCACACCCATGTTTTAGCTGTTGCAGAGCAGTGTTTACACTAAGTCAAGGACTTTTCAGCTTCTTATAGTGCTCTGCCAGCAAGGAAGCTGCAGGTACACAAGAGGCTGGGAGGGGACAGAACAAAGACAGCTGACCCAAACTGGCCAAAGGGATATTCCATACCATATGACATCATGCTGAACAATGAAACTGGGGGAACTGGCCAGCTGTGGGGGAAAGAAGCACTGTTGCTTGGGCACTGGCTGGGCATTAGTCATCGGGTGGTGAGCAACTGCACTGTGCACCACTTGCTTTGTTGTTCTTCCCACCTGACCCTCAACCCCCCATTAAACTGTCCTTATCTCTTGCTATATATCTTATATCTTAGCTTTTATCTTACCTTGTTTCTTAGCTCTTAGCTTGTTTCTTAGCTCTTAGCTTGTTTCTTAGCTCTTAGCTTGTTTCTCAATTTGCTCTCCCATCCCACTGGGTAGGGCAGGGAGCAAATGGCTGTGTGGTGTTCAGCTGCCTGCTAGGTTAAACACCAACATGCTGGTAGAATTTCATGTCTCAAAACATGATGTTAGAATAATTTTCAGTCTCAAACAAAGATTTCACAGAAAACACAGCTAACATCTGACAATAGTGGTGTATTGGTTTTGGCTGGGATAGGGTGATGGTTGAACCAGATGATCTTGGAGGTCCTTTTCCAACCCTAATGATTCTGTGATTCAGTATTAATTTTTTTCATATTAATTTGTATGGTGTTATATTTTGGATTTGTGACCAGAACAGCACTGATAAGACACTGATGTTTTAGCTATTGCTGAGCAGTGCTTGTACAGCATCAAGGCCTTTTCTGTTTCTCACGCTGCCCTGCCAGTAAGTAAGCTGTATGTGCACAAGAATTTCTGGGGGACACATCTGCGACAGCTGTCCACAGAGGATCAAAGGGATATTTCATTCCATATGAAGTCACGCTTAGCAATAAAAGCTGAGGGAAAGGAGGAAGGGGAGGATGTCTGGAGTTATAGCATTTGTATTCTCAAGTAACTGTTATGAGTGACAAAGCCTTGACTTTTCTCGAAATCGCTAAATATTTGCCTACTGATAGAAAACAGTGAATTCCTTATTTTGCTTTGCTTGCCCATGCAGCTTTTGCTTTAACTATTAAGCTGTTTTAATTTCAACACATTATTTTTTTTCACTTTTACCCTTCTGATTCTCTTCCCCCATCCCACTGTGAGGGGAGTGCACGAGTGGCTGTGCAGTGCTTAGCTGCCTACTGGGGTCAACCCAAGACACATGGAATAAACTTCCAAGACAACATCAGTAAAATAAATTTCAGTTCATACCCTAAAACACGAAACTGTTTAAATAGGGAGAATTTTTATTTAACTTCTTTTTTAATATGTATATTTTTAAGTTAAATGTTTTTACTAGCATTCAAGAACTCTGTCAAGGAAAATTACTTGTGCCTTGAAATTAATTCCAACCAAAACATTTCTGCATTTCAGATTATCTCAAAGATCAAATAGAAATGTAACTTGTTGGAAGACAAAGTCTAGAATGCATTATTTCGAAGAGAAAAAAAAATCTAGTTAATTCAAAAGTAAAGTACTATTTAACTTAAAAGAACATGAAATAACAAATTCATACTTACATTGAAAGAATTGGTGCTACACTGTCCAAAGAGGCTATCAGAATTCCTATTTCACAAATACCAGCAGTGAGGAGCAGAGCCCACGTTGGTTCTCCATTTGCTTTTCCATGACCAAATACCTAGTTCAATTCAAGTATACAGTAAAACTGGGGAAAGGTGCATTTTATACTATTGTGAAGCATATTGCAGATTGTGACCTAACTAACTTGAACCTAAACCAGTAATTAGTTACAAAGGAAAACAAGAAAATCTATACCATAAAACAAAACAAAAATGTATGTTTTTCAACGTTGCAATCTTTACTAAAATAAACAATGACTACATTACATTAAAGTGCTACTGCAGCTGCTGTTGAAATAAACTTAACTTGAAATCTGAATGCATCAGAGAGTTATGCTTAGTCTATAAAAAGCTAATGGTTGAAAGCATTATTTTTTGTAATATACAAAATAGACATCAAGTCTGTATTTACAAACATAAATATTGATCCTTATTATTGGTTATTCCTAAAAGGACTTAGGAAAGCCCAGGATTCTGTACAAAGCCCTACAAAAAATCATCTAGCATGTGGTAATTTCCTTTGTTGTGAGAGCCATCCAGCTATACTGGATGATAGATGGGGAAATGCCTCACCTAAAGCTAGAGCTACATTCAGTCTCCTCCACACTCCCGTCTACAATTATAAGCACCTAAAGCCTCACTCCCATTTTCCGTAACTGCTTCCTTTCCAAATGTCTAGGTGCTTCACTTCATTCCTTCTCCTGTCTTCTCCTCTTCCCTTAGCTTCCTCTCATTGATCAGTCTACATTCCTTTATATTATAAAATGTCATTTTTTCTGCTCATGTTTTAAAAGAAGTTTTTTTGCTTCTTTCTTAAACACGTCATACTCTTGCTCCTGTATTCATCTCCTCTCATTTCTCTTATTGTCCACGGAAAGGCTGTATGACTCCAAAACTGTAAGTACCTTCCAAGTCTAAAATCTCTCTTCAAACATGTTTTTTTTTAATTTGTATTTAAAAAAATGCATGACATATGGAGTCATAGAATGGAATTAGATTCTTACATCTTTCTTGACTTCAGCCTACAAAATTGAATAAAAATGAGAACTGTATCTCTATGACATTAGAAGTTAAGTATCATGCATCTCCATCATAAAATTTAATTAACTTATTTCAAATTACAAATTGTCAGCACAATCTGGACTCAAAAAAAGTTTAGTTGTTTCTTAGCTTGTTCATTTCCATTCACAGAATATTTTTAATTTTGACTCTAACATTTATATGTAAGGACAAAAATAATTAAATTGCACAGAAACAGACATGTTCAAACTTTGGCCTGAAAAAACAAATGTATTACTGCACAAGACTACTACTGAGCTCCAAAACATTTCCTCACAGTTCTGGAGGAATAACAGAAATAATGCCTCATATTTTGTTAACAAAAGATAAACCACATTTGAAATATAAAGAAAAAATATTATCTCACTTGGATAAATGGTACAATGCCATCTCTTGCAATGGCCTGCAACAGACGGGGTGCACCAGTGAGACTCTGTAGACCAGCACCACATGTTGAAAAGAATGAACCAATCACAATAACCCATGGAGAAGGCCAGGCCAGTGTACCAACCACTAGATTTCCATTAACTGCTTCTCCAAACCTTAGGGAAGTGAAGAACAAAACAAAACAGTGAACAAATACACACATAAACCATCATACTCCAGAAGAATTTCTTTCGTAGCTTCTAAACTCATATCTCGAACTTTTTTGGACAACATCGCTTTTCAGCAACAAACACCACATCACATCATGCGCTATGGGATTTCCCAAACAACCAATTCATTATGCTGTATTAAAGAAAACATAATTGATTGATTTTAGGTATAGCCTTTTAAGCAGACACTGACATATGGACAACGAAATACAGAGAAACTGTTTGCATTGTCATGCTAACTAATGCAATTTAAAAGAACAACTATGACAAACAAGGTGGGGAGGGTGTGGAAATAAAAGAAAGAAGTGCTTTCATAACATAGCACTGAGTATCCAATCCAAACGTAATTGACTTTATGCTCATTTATGGACATCTTAGGTAAAGCATGAAAAAGTACTTCCCCGCCCCCCATGGTAGTATATAATTTCTTTACGTTTTCATTTTCTTAAAAATATCAGAGAAAAGAAAAGGCTACAGGCTAAGAAAAATGACATGCTTCATCTCTTTTTGGACTGGCTATTGACAACGCCAAGGTAAATCAGATTAATATAACAAGCCAGTGTTCAAGTTCTTGCGTATGCTTAAGCTTGGATGCACAGCTACATACTATCTTCACTACATGGGAAGACAGGAAAAAACACTACTTAAATACATAGGAGAAAAAAAAACACACTATGCTTCTCTGATGACATATAGCTGCTTCTTAACGCTTGCACTGAAGTTTGGCTTCCATTAAAACAAAGAGTAGGTACAACTTGAAAAGATTGAAGACAAACACTAGAAATGTACAAGCTTTTTTTTTTCCCCATGGCAGATATTATGGCAATCCATGATGAAAACAAAACAAAAAACAGTCTTTGAAACAGACAAATCCCCCTACATTTTACTATTATGCTGATTTATTCTCATTGTATTAGTTCTGATTGGAATCCAGATTTTAACTTACACTTTTCCTTCTAGACTAAAAGAAATAAATTGTCTAAGCATTATCTCTTTCAGCTTCCAAACGATATCCCAATGTCCCTGTTTCATCAACCAAAGCAAATTTGTGCATTGGTCAGTATAAAAAGAGACTCAGAAACAGGCAGGGAAAGAAAACTGAAGTCTGCTAGCACATTCCCCACAGTATCTTCTTCAACTCAGTCTCTCAACAGAGAAATTTATAAAGATCTGGAGGTTCAGTTAATGCTTATCTCTATTAATTTTATGCCGTTCATGCTTCAAAAAGTGAGCCTCAGAAAATAACACAGATGACAACTAATCTGCATAAGCATCATGCAGCCAGTAGAAATTATAGGTCTGATGGTGCATTGCAGTCTTTCTGATGAACTCTGCTTGTCATGCAACTGTCAAAAATTCTTCTGCCTGCATTCTTCACAAATGTATTACCTCTCCCTAAGTAATATCATTCCCCTTATTCCACCTCAATAAAAATACTAACTATGCTTTTTCTCTCAAGACCATTTTATTATGAACAGTTCCACTTAAACATTTATCTCAGATTCTTCTTCTACTTTTTGCAGTGATACAGTCCATTAACATTTCCAGTTTTTGCAGCCATCTCAGCTCAAGAGATAGTCTTTCCCTACAGTTTTACCTAAGTGAAAGAAAAATATTCCACATGGATGTTTCCCAGAATAGCCATTTATGAAAATAAGTATGATTAACATAACCCATTTTCATACATGCTCCTGATAAAAGTACAAGTTGAATGCAACTTACTTATCTCTTAATATCACACCTTCTATACAAGCACCAAACAGCACTATGCAAGAGAGATCTGTTATTGAGACTGAAGGAGGATTACACTGTAAATGAAATCACTGTAGAGAGAAAACTATTTCCTACCCAGGGATGAAATTAAAATGTCTATGATAAACTTCTTTTTTTTTTTCATTATTCTCCCATACAACAACTTTTTAGTTTATGTTCCCTACAACTGCATTTGACCAACAATTGATCTGGAAAATATTTTAAGCAAGCAGTTCATGCATCATGCAACTGGATATTTTCTCATACAAATATATTTGTGTCTTCTAGTTATTGAACAACTAACAATTTCTTTTGCTGTTAGTTTGCTTTAAGACTTTCAGTAGTTATGCTGAGTATAATGACAAAGCAATCTGCCAACTGAAATACGCTAAAATGTCTGTCACTTAACTGAAACCATAAATTGTAACTTGGAGCTTAAAATATTAGTAGGACACAGGAAATTTTACATACATACACATACATATATGTATACATCTACATACACACACTATATATGTGTGTGAATAGACAGATATTTAAAATTTCAGTTTAGATTTCATTAATTTTATATTCAGACAACTCAAACGACTTTTTATTGAAATTCTATAATGTACTATACCTACAGAATGTCCACTAGAAAAAAAAAAGCCACAGAACAAAGGATACAAATAAAAGAAGTAGTTGAAATAGCTAAAATTGTTCCAGTAGGAATAGATTTCTGAGCATCCTTAAGATCGCCAGATCTGTTTGAACCTGCCATAATACCTGGAGAAAAAAAAAAGTCACAAAAACACGGAATATTAATTTCATTTAAATAAGCAATACCTCTCTGACCTGGACAGGAGGGGTTGATGGGCAGAGGCCAATGGGATGAGGTTCAACATGGCTAAGTGCCGGGTCCTGCACTTTGGCCACAACTACCCCATGCAGCACTACAGGCAGAGTGGCTGGAAAGCTGTGCAGAGGAAAAGGATCTGGGGGTGTTGGTCAATGCTCGCCTGAACATGAGCCGGCCGTGTGCCCAGGTGGACAACACAAGGACAACAGCATGCTGGCTTGTATCAGGAACAGTGTAGCCAGCAGGAACAGGAAGGTGATCGTACCCCTGTACTCTGCTCTGGTGAGGCCGCACCCCAAGTACTGTGTTCAGTTTTGGGCCCTTCAGTACAAGAAGGGCATTGAGGCCCTGGAACGTGTCCAGAGAAGGGCTTCGAAGCTGGTGAAGGGTCTGGAGCACAAGTCCTATGGGGAGCGGCTGAGGGAACTGGGGTTGTTTAGTCTGGAGAAGAGCAGGCTCAGGGGAGACCTTAGGGCTCTCTACAGCTACCTGAAAGGAAGCTGTAGGGAGCTGGGGGTCAGCCTCTTCTCACAGGTAACTAGCGATAGGACTAGAGGGAACGGCCTCAAGTTGCACTGTGGGAGGTTTAGGTTGGAAATTAGGAGACCTTCATTTGATTCAGAAGTTTGTGTTACCACCCATCATGAAATTCCAGAAGGCTCAGAAAAAAGTCAATCATTTTTAGAAAAGGGAAATATGCAAGAGTAGCAAAATGTAGGAGATGGATGTTTTAAACTAATAAGGGTTTAGAAATTTTAACCAGTGTGACCAAATGTACTAACTTTCTACTAAACACACCACACACAATAACATATGTAAGCAAATCAATTAATAATAACTACAGAAACAAAAGGAAAGGAGCAGGCATGAAGTACAGAGGAATGGTCAGGGGATCACAGTCATACATTTGTGTTTGAACCTAAATACAGAACAAAAATCACTTTCCAACACACTGTAAAATAATGGAGAAAAATCATGCACTATTTCTGCCATCTTTCCTAGAATTGCCCTGATCACTGTTAGAGGCAAAAAGGAGAAGCTAAGGTCAAGAATCCAGTGCAAAAGCACTGCCAAACTCTACACAATGAAATTGTAACCACAGGCTGGGATACAGTAAGACTTTGGTAAACAGACAAGGGTGGAGAAGAGAGATGGGAAACAGGAAAGAACCTGAAGTATAGAAATGAGAACAGTGAGGGGACAAGCATATGAAGGGACATCTCCATTTGGTATTCTTCTAGCAAATAATGTTGCACCTTTGCATCAGAATTCTGTTTTGTTACTTGATATTAAGTTGCTTGAGCTAGGATTTTTCAATAAAAAATGATTTAGTTATTTCAGTCAAACAAGACCTGAGGGAAATGATATAAAACTAACCTAACTTTTAATCTTGGTAAACAAAAAAATCTCTACTAGTCACGGTTGAAAAAAAAAATGGAAGTTTAAACAAAGCACACACAGTTCATGGCTTGAATACCTGAAACACCTTAATACCCAACTGTTCTCTCTCATGCATTTGAAGATTAACACATTATGAAGGTAAGAAATTTTCAACTCAGCTGCAGCTTATTCTGAATAAACATTTAGTAACACATGGAGCTTTCTTTTTATTTCCAGGTATAGAAATAAAAAAGTATATTTCTGTTTTATTTTCAGGTACATAAACAGCACTTGAACTGATCCATCAAGTTCTATAAACTCCTAAAATAACCAGTAGCCAGCTATGTCTTTCTAGCACCAGAAAATCTGCTACTTAAAACTTGGACAGAGACTAGGAATATCATGTCAGCAATAAACATTCACACAAAAATATTTTTTCAGCTATGAAAACACATCTTCGTTCAAGGAAAGTAGGTATATCTACCTGTTACAGATGGGAAATAAATCCCTACAAGCATTGTGAAGTAGGTCATGATGTCTGTAAAAACATAAGGGCGTCCACCAATTTTCATGTCTTCTGATCCAGAAACTGATGGCTGATCTTTTTTCTCAACTATTGATCCTTTTTCTGAATAGGCACTCCACAGATTATCTACAAGGGGAAAAAACAATAGCAATTGTCAACTCTGTTTCATAATATTAAATACTGAGAATGAAATACCATTATAAATTAAATGACTTTTCTTACACAAAAGTCATGATGCTTCCCAAAACTTCCTTATGAAATGAAGAACGAAGAATCAATAACATCAATATCAGTTGTAATTTGTAGACATTTCCACTGTATGCCAGTAGAGATGCAGTGGTGTATGGGATGTGTCATAGAAGATTTTCTCTTCCATTAAAGAAAGATTCAGTTATAGAATTAAATTCTAATACACTTCTAGAACATCCACTTACATTGCACAAACATATGGGTGTATGATCAACTATAGTAGTCAAAAAAAAGAAAAGTATAGCAGTGAAAAAAGAAATATTTGCAGATTCAGGCAATCTTAGCATACATCTACATTTCTTGTTCTTAATTTTTGAGGAACAGGTAAAAAAAATGCTTCTTGGCAGCAACCTGAGTTGAGACCTGCTGTACAGTATAATCTGGACAATAGTTCAAGACTTGGCTGCTCATGATTAAGGTATTCCACATGGTCACTAACCAGACTCCAGAAGAGAACAGACAATCAAATTACTTTGTTTTTGTTGTGTTTTTTTTAAACAAAAACAAAACAACTCCCGCTTCTTAAAAAATAAAAAATAAACAAGAACCATAGCTTTTGAGAGCTTACATTTGGAAAAATTCTAGTTATGCCCCTTAAAACGATGATAAGGACATCTAAACTTGACTTACTTTAAAATAAGATAAGGTCTCCTATCACATGGTAGGAGACAAAACAGATACTCTCCCTATAAAAGACAGATTCTATACAAAGGATTTTCCATCACGGAAATAAATACTTCCTATAGACTGCCAGGACAACAGATCTGATGGTCAATTTTCAGTCATCCAGTGCAACTTTCGGGAGCTGAGCATAGCATTCTAAGCCTCCACAATAGCAACATGTTACCTTGAGCACAATACGAAGATTCAGAGTCAGAGGTAATCTCCTAAATGGCCAAAGACAGAGTGGCTGTACGCAGATTTGGCAAATATTAGAACTAGTATGAAATAACCATAAACAGAAGCATGCATGAGAGAACAATGCAAGAGTAGAATAAAAGTTAAAAAGAAAGGTAAATATGAATTGCTACAGTGCAGCTATGTGTTCTTTCATTCAAATGAAGAACAAATTGATGTAAAGATGAAGACTGAAGCCACAAAAGCAGAAGTTAAGGAAAACAAGAGAACTGTAAAATTCAGGAATTTCAGCAAGTACTTGAACAGTGACATAAAATGACGTAAGATCTCCAAAATAATATCCACTCCCTCTGAAGTGTATAAAGGAAGTCTAGAAATCACTTTGTCACTGCCATTCAAAATCACTAAACACTTACAGGACTCAACAGCAAGCTTCCTTTGTTCAGTGTGACACAGACATGACACTATCCTGACCACTCCAACAAACATATTTGTATTTGTGGATGTGCACATGCGAGCACAAACAGGAAAAAATAGCTTAGAGATTTTTAATGTGTAAATCACTTTCTCCTTTCGTGAGATGTCTCACTGAGCTTTGTTACATTAAGTTCCTATACTCACGGTCCCCAAAGTGATAAACCAAGTGGACTTGAAATTCTGGGTGAAGAAAAAGGGTTACTTTCTAAAAGATGTAAACTTACTGTATACAGATGTCCTGTAAATTGTGGGAGGACTCAGCACACACTTCCTGAGACATCCATCTATGATATCTGAGTATTCCCAGCTACAGCCATAGACACATGGGTATTATTGTCTTTGAATTTGGGTAATTATTCATTCACACTGCTTTTTTTTTTTCCTTGAGTTTTAGGAACTGGGGAAGTAACAGCTTTTTAGAAAGAAAATTGTATGTCAAGAGTATTCTTGATGGAAATATAAGTGAAGGTGATCTATTTAATTTAGCCCACTCAGATTTCCCACGTGTTTTTGATAGATTCCTTGGGTGAAGAACATTAAGACAGTCATGGGATAAGGGGAAAAGTCATCACATGAATAATAAAAATGGTTCAAAGATAGAAAACAGGTAAAATTAAAAATAGATTCAGTTTTACAATGCAGGAAAGTCACCAGTGAATTTCCCCAAGAAATCATACCAGGATGTAACCAGTGCTTTGCAATGTACTGGACTAGAAAAAGGAGTTAGTTGCGAGATGAGAAAGCTTACCAGTAACACTCAGTTATTCAAGGTGGTGGAAGCAAAAGCCAACTGCGAAGAACTACAGAAAAACCATACCACACTCAATGACTGAACAGAAATAGATGAGTTTCTTCAACAGGTTAGCAATGAACACTGGTAAGTGTTTCTCTAACATTGAGCTTTCAGCAGACTCTGAACGGTTGTTAGAAAACTTGGCATTATATGATACTGGATAAATGAAATACACTTTTATATGGCAGTGCTGGTTCAAAAAAAAAAGTAAACAGAGTACATCTGGACAGAAGATGGATAGAAGGAAGGAAATAAAGAAGGAAGAAAAGAAGGGTGGAAGGAAAGAAGGAAGGAAAGAAAGAAGGAAAGAAAGAAAGACTGCTACAAAATAGAAACAGCAGTTTGAAGTTCAAATTGTAGCAGAAGTTAGAACACAGGATTGTATCCTGAGCATGCAGGGGGAATGTAAAGCAGCATCAAAAGAAATACATTTTTTTCCTGAATATTTTAAGAAGTATGTGGTAAATTATAAAATGCATAGAATAATAAATCTCAAGTCACAGTTCTTGTAACAGTCAAAAAAAGATTTACATTTTTGATTCTGAAGAAGTTGAATGATTTTATATACAAATACATTTATATACAAATGTCTCATGTCCAAGTGTTATATTAAAAGCTTAAAAAGACTGTTTTTTTCAAAACCCAGAACTGACTTGCCATACAGTGTCGGACAAACAACAGACTTCATTCCTCTATGTAGCACTTGTAAATTGGAAAAAGTTCTTCCTCAGGAGAATTTGAAATAACTATATCTGGTGTAAAAAAAGAGCTAAACATTTCATTTTTTCTAAAGCTGTAATAAACACTTCACCACTTTTTTGGATAGAACAACAGTTTTTGAACGAGTGCCTATAAAACCCCAGTGATCCCAAATCAAAGCATTTGATACTAAGCTTCCAAAAACAAATGGAAACATTAAAGGAAGCAACGCTCCAGGAAGCAGTCTTCCACGGAAAAAGATTAGCGCAAAAGACTAGTGACAGGCTAGACCACTATATTACTGAAAAGCTACAGGCCAAATCAGTACTGCCTAAAAATTCAGTGCTTTCTGACTTACCAATTAGAACTCCACTCATTATTCCCGGAATCCCTTGAATTTCTGTTACATTATTGAGACTAAAGTAGTCATCACACGTAGCATTATGTAAAGAGCTACTGCAGAAGAGGCGCCACAAGGTTGTAGTCTTTGTTTCATTATTGCTTTCAGTAAATTTGGCACAGATATCAAAGCTGCGTTTTGACAACGTACGGTTTCCAAGAAGACAGATGCTACCAAAAACAAACAAACAAAAAAAAACCACCATGATCCTTCAGCATAGTGTTGTGCATTAAAATATATTTGTCCATTAAATTTCCTCAGAAATACATTATTTACAATACCCGTGTAATGGGCTATACAACATCTACTAAAACAGTATATAGTCTCTCCACATAAAACCGTCATCAATAATCTTTAAAACACCAAACAAACATTTCAACTTTAAGGCAGCTATTTCACTTCCTGATTTTTTCTTTGGAGGATACAATCAATTTAAGCAGCTTGGCCACCAAATAACAGGAGTGAACAAATCATGATCTCTGTAAGAAAGAAATGAAATGTAGTAATTGGAATATTTAATACAATGACAAGCCTGACAAAGGAAAACTATAAGAAAAATTAAGCAAGTGCCATGCATTTTCCAGCAAACAAATATTTTATGTTAAAAGGTAGGAAATAAGACAGGACTATCAATCAGCAAGATCTAAGAACACTGAACTCCTAGTTCAAATACAAGTATCGTGTATGTTCTACACAGAAATCAGTTAAAGCACTTAGAAAACTCAGAATGGTTTGCAAAAAGCAAATAGCTAACAAAGAACATCAAACATCTGGGAACAATCTGTTGATAAGTCTTTGTTAAGCAACACAAAAAATGTTCTGGAAATATCTCCTCCAGGCTTGTTTAATAAAGTGATACATAAAAATACAGAGAAATTGTCAGAACAGCCAGGGATCAGGTTAGGAAAGCTGAAGTCTTATTAGAATTAAATTTGGCCAGGGACATTAAGGGCAACAAGAAAGGCTTCTATAGGTATACCAGTGATAAAAGGAGGACTAGGGAAATCGTGGGCCATCTCCAGAAGGAAGAACTGGAGAACTGGTTACCCTGAATACGGAGAAGGCTGAGGCACTCAACAACTTTTTGCCTCTGTCTTCACCAGCAAGAAGCTCTAGCCTTATAGCCCAAGTCCCAGGAGGCAAAGGCAGGCACTGGGAGAATGAAGAACCATCCACAGTAGCAGAAGATCAGGTTCAAGACCACCTAAGGAACCTGAAGGTGCACAAGTCCATAGGACTTAATGCGATGCATCCAAGGGTCCTGAGGGAACTGGTGGATGAAGTTGCTAAGCCACTACCATCATATTCGAGAAGCTGTGGCACTCTGGTGAAGTTCCGCGTGACTGGAAGACAGGAAACAACCACCATTTTAAAAAACGGATGAAAGGAAGACCTGACAGGACAGTCAGTCTCACTTCTGTGCCTGCCAAGACCATGGGGGCAGATCTTCCTGGAAACTATGCTAAGGCACATGGAAAACAAGGAGGTGACTGATGACAGCCAACATGGCTTCACTAAGGGCAGATCATGCCTTACAAATTTGGTGGCCTTCTATGACAGGGTTACAGCACTGGTGGATAAGGGAAGAGCAACTGGTATCACCTAGCTGGACTCATGCAGAACATTTGACACTGTCTGGCATGATATTCTTGTCTCCAAACTGGAGAGACATGGATTTGACAGACAGACCACTCAACGGTTAAGGAATTGGCTGGATGGTTGCACTCAAAAAGTCAGTCAATAGCTCAGTGTCCAAGTGGAGACAGTAACCAGTGGTGTTTCTCAGGGGTCAGTATTGGGACTGGCTCTCTTTAACAACTTTGTCCCTGACGTGGACAGTAGGATTGAGTGCACCATCAGCAGATCACCAAGTTGTGTGATGTGGTCACCGTGCTGGAGGGAAGGAATGCCATCCAGAGGGACCTAGACAAGTTTGACAGGTGGGCCCATGTGAACATCAGAAGTTCATCAAGGCTGAGTGCAAGGGCCTGCACCTGGGTCAGGGTAATCCCCAGCACAAATACAAGCTGGGTGGAGAATGGATTGAAAACAGCTCTGAGGAGAAGGACCTGGGGGGGGTGTTGGTTGATGAGAAGGCAATGTGTACTTGCAGGTCAGAAATCCCACCTGCATCAAAAAGCCTGGGCTGCATCAAAATAAGCATGGTCAGCAGATGGAAGGAAGTGATTCTCCTTTTCTCTGCTCTTGTGAGACCCTACCTAGAGTACTGTATTCAGCTCTGGGGCCCCCAGTATAAGAAGGACATGGATGTATTGGAGCAAGTTCAGAGGAGGGCAACAAAGATCATCAAAGGGCTGGAACACCTCTTCTATGAGGACAGGCTGATGGAGTTGGGGTTATCAGAAGGCTCTGGGAAGGTCTTCCAGTACCTACAAGGGGCCTAGAAGAAAGCAGGAAATTGTATCAGCAATTGTATTAATAGGAAAAGAAATAATGGTTTTAAACTAAAACAGCGTAGATTTAGATTAGATATTAGGAATAAGTTAGTTACTCAGCAAGTAGAACAGGTGATCCAGAGAAGTTGTGGATGCCCCATCCCTGGAAGTGTTGAAGGCCAGGCTGGATGGGGCTTTGAGCAACCTGGTCTAGTGGAAGGTGTCCCTGCTTGTGGCAGAGAGCTTGGAACTAGATGATCTTTAGGATCCCTTCCAACCCAAACCATTCCATGATTCTATAACATCTGTAAAGACGGAAAGAGGAGCATCAAGTGAAGCATTCATGTTAGTCAGATAAGCAAAAGTACACATGTAGTACACATTCATACTTTTGAAGGAGCTCAGGAAGCTAGTAACAAACAGTAAAAACATAATATTTGCCATTAGAACAAGCAAAAAGCATACTAAGTGACAGAATATTTACTTAGTGTAACATCCTGTTTCTGATAGCAGTCAAGAGTAGATGCCTTGTGAAGGGTATAAGAACAAGAGAAGCTTACAGGACACTAGTACAGCTTCAAGGTATGGCATCACTTGGAAGTCAAGCAGATTTCATAGAGAGCCTGCTGCTAAAAAGGATGATTTTGCCATTTTACTCTTTTTGCTTGCTATGGTATTTGATGAACTATTTAACTTATGGAAACTTCTTCCAGTTTGATTTAGCTGGAAGATCACGATGTAAATTAATGACATACACTATTTCAGCATCTGCACCATGGCTAAACCTAACAGAGACGAAGTGAGGTGATGGATAGCTAAGTGAAAGAGGAATCTGGTAAGCTGTCCAAATGTTAATAAGAGAAGCTAGAAAGAATTATTTTTTTTTTCCAAACCAATGCTAACTTGCTGCATGATGGTGAGTTTGGTGACCTGCTCACCATGAGATCAGCTTTAACATAATATGAAACCATGCTTGAGTTTCTTATTTTAAGGCAGACTCACCAAAATGTGAACAATTGCATTTATAGGAAGAAAATTTTTTTTTTTAAACAGTAATATATCACAGTAGCAGTTCCCAGTTCCCAGAAAACCAGGAACACGTTTTACCTCTTACAAAGACCTGTTCCCAGGTCTTTTCAGTGCTACATATCTACATGATCCCTCTTTTACCTATATAGACGAACAAAAGATTTAAATATTTTCCCACTGGAAGTTCCAGTTTTTTAGAAATTCATGTTTACTTCAGAAAAGTGCCAATTTTGAACATACCTTTATTTTTCAATAGAAAAGTAAGTATCATTTTACAGTACAAAAATACTGCTTTAACGTTCAGTTTATGAAGCAACCATCAACACTTCAGAGTACTACAGAATCCAGAACAATCATACAGCACAAGATCAGTTCTGCATAATAGATGGCAATTCACTACAGTAGTTCCCAGGCTCTTCCACTAATTTGTTAATGGTACCATTGTTTACCCTCCATGCAGGAACAAATGCACAAAAATGTAACTTGCATACTGATAACTGGACACCAGAAAAAATTCTTAGCAAGCTGGCGATGTACAAAGTAAGGATGTTGAGGAGCAATATGCCACATGTGACAACAAAGCTAGATTTTAGTAACAAAAAGGTAGAAAAGTCTTCATATAAAGCAAATGAAATTAACGCTGCAAACCTTCTATTTTGAGTAGGGTGAAATGGAAGCTTTGAAAATTTCATTATCATGACGAAGTTTAAAAGTATATTACCTATGGTTCATAGTTACATTTCTTTGAAGGTTTTATTTTATCCTGTAGATTTAAGTTTTTCATTCATTAGATAAAACAGCTATATTTACTGTCAGCAAGACCATCTTCATGTTTAAGTGTGAATGGAATAATGGCCAGTAACATTAAGTACCAAAGAACTTTTTCCAGAGTATCATGTCTGGTGAACAAAGATTCAAATACGTAGTTCAGACAAGCAAACACATAAGTGCCTAATAAACATATGAATAATAATAATAAACTTATGAACATAAACATAAGAAACCTACCACTGAGGTCAATTGACATACATTTTTTTAAAATAATAACCTATACTACTTAATAACATCACTTACGGAAAGTCAGGTGGGTCAAAAGCAGTCTTAATAACTCCAGCATATATGGCAATGATGGATAAAATCACACAGGCAAGGAAGACCAGTGCAAGTTTGTTAACATACTTGACTCCCACAAAAACTACTACAGCCATCAGAATGATAATACATGTTCCATAAACTCTCATGTTATTCAGCATAGCCTCTGTTTCTTCACCACCGTCTTCTGCTTTAAATATAGCAGCACTTGGAGAAATGTAAGTCTGCAGGAAATATGACAAATTATCATACATATTTTATTACTTCACAAACAAGTTCTATCAGATGACAAAAGTGTTTATCAAAGAGCAGAAACAATTATCTCACTTGATCTGGTATAATGAAATTGCAAAAAATTATTTTCAAGATTTTTACTAGTACAGAGACATTGTAGCAGACTCAATTTTAACATACAATGAGTTTTTAACTATATGCCCCTCCTCCTTTTTAACCCTATCTATTATATAGATTACTTTGAAGACCTGCATGTACTCAAAGTGACATTATCAGCTAACTGTAAAGTTGAATAATCAGTGACCTATGTAAGGGAAAAAGGAATGGGGGTGGGGATAAGAGGATAAAACCGAGTGTATACGCTGAGAAAGAGGTACTGCTTTTGATCCAGCTTTTCTGCTAAGAACTTCTGCCTCTCATAAATTTGTGTCTCTGCCAGACAAGAAAACACAAAAAGGAATGGAGGAGGAGGAGCGGCATAACAAACATTTTTCAATACGACGGGTACAGATTCCATACAGAACCTATACTGTAGCCTAGTCTGATTGCTTTTCTTTCTCTTCTAATACCTTTACTTTGGATTTTTTTTGCTAAGTCTTACCAAAATTAGCATAGCTTTTTTTGCAGCTATGTATGTGCAGCACAGACACAATTTGTGGGACCATTTTTATTTAGAATGCATTAAGAAAAGGTGACAACAAATATTGTATCTGGTACAAATTAGTAAAGGTCAGTTACTGAACTGTTTTGTTCCCAATTTAAGTGGGAAAAAACGGACATCAGTCTTTAACGTGTTTATGTATCGCTGATCAAAGTTTGTTGAACTTCTTCAAATAATCATAAGTATAGTACGAATATTGACATACAAGAAACATAGCATCAAAGCATTCAAAAACAAACTAGAATACAGTTTAGGCCTTATTATAACTTATTTATGATTACTGAGTAATGTCTAAATACAGTAATCTCCCACAGTAGCCTGAATACAGCCACGAGACTTAATAGTACTTACCAACAAAATTTCAATGGTACCAAGAATGTACATTGCTCCTGCGAAGGTTGTACCCAAGTAGAAACAAAGTCCCACTGCTCCACCAAACTCTGGTCCTAAGGATCTCGAAATCATGTAGTAAGAACCTCCAGCTGTGAATTTAACCAAAAAGGTTCCAACCTTTCAGATTAGTAATGGCAATAGAGAACAAAAAAAATGAGTAACTCAATCAACCTAGATACATATTTGGGAAAACTGCATGAACCTCCACTGAAGTGTTCATACCAAACCTGTATTTTTTTTAAAAAAAAAGCTGAAACTGGCAAATACAGATGTTCACACTTTTTTCCTTTATTACACAAATAATTCAACATATATCAAATAGCAGCAATAGAATTCTTGCTGCGCTTTACTATTCTCTTCACTGATCCCTATTGATAGTCAGTCGTCAAGATGATAGCTCTGGTGCTGGCTCAGTCCACAGTGCAGTGGTTGATCATGACAGTCAGGGCTGTATAACCACCAGCACAACCAAGAAAAGGCAACAGATGATGTCTGCAGGGGACTCTTCTGAGAGGTACAAAGGCACCCATTTAATGACCTGACCCACTCTCAAGAGGTTTGTTGCCTACCAGGGGGGTCACATTAGTGACATTGTCAAGAGATTACCAACCCTTGCACAGCCTGCAGACTACTATCCACTGCTGTCATTCAATGTGGGCATCAGTGACACTGTCAAGAGCATCCAGAGTGTTTCACGAAGGACTACAGAACCCTTGGAGCATCTGTAAGAGTCTCTGGAACAAAGGTGGCTTTCTCTTCAACCCTACCTGTCAAAAGGTAAAAAAATTACCGCGGTTGCAGGACTGGTGTTATGGTCTAAAAAGCCAAATTGTTGGCCATGTGACCCTTGGAGACACCTGGTCTACTGGGGACTGGCGGGGTCCAACTGTTGGAGAGTTTCTAAAATATATCAGTATAAAGTATATTTAAAGCTTATCAGTGATAAAAGGAGGACTAGGGAAATTGTGGGCCATCTCCAGAAGGAAGAACTGGAGAACTGGTTACCCTGAATACGGAGAAGGCTGAGGCACTCAACAACTTTTTGCCTCTGTCTTCACCAGCAAGAAGCTCTAGCCTTATAGCCCAAGTCCCAGGAGGCAAAGGCAGGCACTGGGAGAATGAAGAACCATCCACAGTAGCAGAAGATCAGGTTCAAGACCACCTAAGGAACCTGAAGGTGCACAAGTCCATAGGACTTAATGCGATGCATCCAAGGGTCCTGAGGGAACTGGTGGATGAAGTTGCTAAGCCACTACCATCATATTCGAGAAGCTGTGGCACTCTGGTGAAGTTCCGCGTGACTGGAAGACAGGAAACAACCACCATTTTAAAAAACAGATGAAAGGAAGACCTGACAGGACAGTCAGTCTCACTTCTGTGCCTGCCAAGACCATGGGGGCAGATCTTCCTGGAAACTATGCTAAGGCACATGGAAAACAAGGAGGTGACTGATGACAGCCAACATGGCTTCACTAAGGGCAGATCATGCCTTACAAATTTGGTGGCCTTCTATGACAGGGTTACAGCACTGGTGGATAAGGGAAGAGCAACTGGTATCATCTAGCTGGACTCATGCAGAACATTTGACACTGTCTGGCATGATATTCTTGTCTCCAAACTGGAGAGACATGGATTTGACGGACCACTCAACGGTTAAGGAATTGGCTGGATGGTTGCACTCAAAAGAGTTGCAGTCAATAGCTCTACATCCAGGTTGGGACCAGGGATGATGGTGGTGGCAGTGCTTTAATAGCTGTGTGCTACTGTTGCACCAGGTGGCCAGGCACCTGTACACCAAGGATAAAGGTAGTATTCTGCAGCATCTGGATAGGACTGTCCTGAGCTGCTGCAGCGATCACCTTGAGGTCCCAGGGAGAAGGATTTCTACAAGGCTTATAATGGAGACTGTTACGACAGCTTTCTTCTGGAGCTGCAAAAATATCTTCCAAATAATTCGATGTCTGGTCACCACCTACTGCACCAAATGATACATATCTAAAAGCAGAAGTTATGACCTGTAAGTTTTACAAGCCTTGCATAATGGATGTAAAAATAGGGCAGAAAAATTATGACTGATATGCTTCAGCTGAGAAGATACAGCAGCAGGTCTGCAAGTACTCACTGATGGAAGAGCTTGGCTTTTCAGTACTTGACATGAGGGTTTACCACATCTTCTGACAGCTATGAGACTCAAAATCAGCACTATGAAATGAGCTTGACAAAGGAAACAGTAAAGGATGGCATTTCAAAGTTTTTCTACAATGGGTATTGCTTGAGAAAGATGTGATCACTGCCAGCATTCAGAAGATGGAAAAAATTTTGAGGTGATTTGAGGGCCAGAAACAACTTTTATGCAAGCTCATTACCGTTTGTTTACAAAGTTTCATGTCAGGCAACAACCATGCACTTCAGCGATGACACCTTGGCAGAGAAGAGGGGAGTGCCCAAAGGACTGTTATCAGGTGGAGACATACTTTAATATAATAATATTCATAAATAATTAATTCTACATAGAATTGAAAATTTGAGGTCTCTAAGGAAGGGCTTTTCCAAATTTTATGCACTTCACAAAAAGGCATACTCTAAGAGGCAACACAGTCAGATCTCAATAAAAGTAGAAAATTTGGAGCAGGACAATTTATGGAAAAGCAGCCGTTGCACGAACACAGGAGCACCTGAACAGAAATGTTATACCCCAACTGGAAAAAGTTTTGTCACCTGCCAGTGGAGATCAAGGAAAGCACAAATGTAGAAGTCCAAATGATAGATTTTGTTCGTGTGTTTCGTAGCAACAAAACAGATGAGGGCTACGTTTATGACCTGTAAAATTTGATTACTGTACTTCAAAATATTTTGGATAACTAAATTCTTTGTTACGGTTTTTACTGGGGGCCAAAGATAACTAAGAGCAACAACATGATGAATTTCTGCACTTGTAATGCTGCATATCTGGGTTTGTATTGTTCTACTATATTTTATTTGTCTTTGTACTTTTGGTAGAAGGGTTTAACTTTCTACAGTCTCACTCACGAAAATAACTGGTTGTTAATTGGGTAGTACAAAAGGGTGAAGACCCTTGAGATAAACAGGACAGGTAAATTAGTAGGATGAAGTGTATATGGTTGGCTTAAATCCAAGGAGTACTGTTGTACAATAAGCAGGGATTGTGCTACTACCCATAACAACTTTAGCTTAGATAACATTTGCTCACTTAGCCTTGATACTGGGCCATATCTCCATTAACAGGTTTTTAGAAAATAGACTGAAAACTGTGAAGTACAGGACTGATGTCCTCAGTACACTGCCCTCTTGCATTTACTGTATTTGAATAACCGGAGTTAACCTTATTTTGAGAGAAATCCCATTTAGATTCAGACATCTAACCTGGGAACCAGCGTACCGAGAAGTGCTTTTCCATATAATGGGGTGATATTGTTCTTCTAACGCTGGTGTGGGTGCTTCCCCTCTTGGTGGTTATCCATAGCCAGATGTTCATTGCAGACCAGCTGCAATGTAATTTGTATTGAGATGCTACAAAAATGCTAGACTAAAATGTGGTAACAGGTTTAAACTGTACAACTGCTACAGAAACTATTTGCTTCTGAGAAACAGTAAAAAATTTAGACATTCTAGGAACTAATTCAGTATAGGAGATTAAGTCAAAATGTTAATGGAGCTTATGATGCTGTGACTAAGGGAAATGTTTCACTCCTTTGTTCTGAAGGCCATTCTCCAAAAAACAGTGCTTTTAAAAGCAAGTTAATTGAATGGGGAGATGACGAATTTTGAGTAAGCATGTAGGGATTTCCTCAAGCTGCTTGCCACTTGAATTTCTGCAAGAAGCATTTCAGATTTCCTCTGCCATGGAGCACCAACTGGAAGCAAAGAGCAACACAGATGAAGGACCCCTTGCTGCAAAGATCCAGTTCAGTCCAGCAGCAACCAGACAAACCTCCAAAGGTTTTGATGAAGTCATGGTCTGTGAACCTGGGCTAAAGCTTTTTTTTTTTTTAATTAACACACAGGCAAAAGCGTATGATTTGAAAGTTATCACAGGAAAAATTAAGATTTTCATATGGAATACTTGAGATTGGGATGATGGTGTGTCTCCTCTGTATGTTGTGTATGTGGCTTTCCTAATGTGCATATATGTTGTGACTTGTGTATAGCTGACTAGAGTGAGATATATAAAGTAAGCTTTTAATGCTTTAAGCAAGCCCTATAAGTAAAACTTTTTAGAATGGATTTGGTCATTAGAAATATACATCTTCTAAGTATGGACTTAATGTGACATTGTGGCCTTCCTGCTTTCTCTGTATGATGTTCAGCAATACGCACTCAGAATCACAGAATCATTTATGTTGGAAAAGACCACTAAGATCACCTAGTCCAACCTCTGACCTAACACCAACAAGTCCTCCACTAAACCATATCACTAAGCTCAACATCTAAACGTCTTTTTAAAGACCTCCAGGTGGTGACTCAACCACTTCCCTGGGCAGCCCATTCCAATGCCTAACAACCCTTTCAGTAAAGAAGTTCTTCCTAACATCCAACCTAAACCTCCCCTGGCACAACTCTAGCCCATTCCCCCTCGTCCTGTCACCAGGCACGTGGGAGAATAGACCAATCCCCACCTCTCTACAGCCTCCTTTAAGGTACCTATAGAGAGCAATAAGTTTGCCCCTGAGCCTCCTCTTCTCCAGGCTGAACAACCCCAGCTCCCTCAGCTGCTCCTCGTAAGACTTGTTCTCCAGACCCCTCACCAGCTTCATTGCCCTTCTCTGGACTCTCTCGAGCACCTCGATGTCCTTCTTGCAGTGAGGGGCCCAAAACTGAACACAGTACTCGAGGTGCGGCCTCACCAGAGCCGAGTACAGGGGAAAAATCACTTCCCTAGTCCTGCTGGCCACACTGTTTCTGATCCCAGCCAGGATGCTGTTGGCCTTCTTGGCCACCTGGGCACACTGCTGGCTCATATTTATCTGACTATCAACCAGTACTCCCAGGTCCTTCTCTGCCAGGCAGCTTTCCAACCACTCATCTCCCAGCCTGTAGCTCTGCTTGGGGTTGTTGCGCCCCAGGTGCAGGACCCGGCACTTGGCCTTGTTGAACTTCATACAGTTGGCCTCAGCCCATCGGTCCAGCCTATCCAGATCCTCCTGCAAAGCCTTCCTACCCTCGAGCAGATCGACACACGCACCTAACTTGGTGTTGTCTGCAAACTTACTGAGGGTGTACTTGATCCCCTCACCCAGGTCATCAATGAAGATATTAAAGAGAACTGGCCCTAGTACTGAGCCCTGGGGGACTCCACTAGTGACCGGCCTCCAACTGGATTTAACTCCTTTCACCACGACTCTTTGGGGCCAGCTATCCAGGCGGTTTTTAACCCAACAAAGCGTATGCCAGCCCAAAACACGAGCAGCCAGTCAAGGTAGACCACATCCACAGCCTTTCCCTCATCCACTAAGCATGTCACTTTGTCATAGGAGATCAGGTTCGTCAAGGAGGACCTGCCTTTCATAAACCCATGCTGACTAGGGCTGATCACCTGGTTGTCCTGCAAGTGCCACATGATGACACTCAAGATAGTCTGCTCCATGAGCTTCCCTGGCACTGACGTCAAACTAACAGGCCCATAGTTCCCTGGGTCTACCCTCTGACCCTTCTTGTAGATGGGTGTTACGTTTGCTAGCCGCCAGTCAACTGGGACCTCCCCTGATAGCCAGGACTGCCGATAAATGATGGAAAGCAGCTTGGCCAGTTCTTCCGCCCGTTCTCTCAGTACCCTCGGGTGGATCCCATCCGGCCCCATTGACTTGCGTACATCTAAGTGCTGTAGCAGGTCGCCAACCATTTCCTCATGGATTGTGAGGGCCACGTTCTGCTCCCCATCCCCTTCCACCAGCTCAGGGTACTAGGTATCCCGACAACAACTGGTCTTGCAGCTAAAGACTGAGGCAAAGAAGGCATTAAGCACCTCACCCTTTTCCTCATCTCTCGTCACTAAGTTTCTCCCTGCATCCAGTAAAGGATGGAGATTCTCCTCAGTCCTCCTTTTTGTGTTAATGTATTCATAAAAACATTTTCTGTTATCTTTAACAGCAGTAGCCAGACTGAGCTCCAGATGAGCTTTGGCCTTTCTAATTTTGTCCCTGCACAGCTTTACAACATCCTTATAGTCCTCCTGAGTGGCCCGCCCTCTTTTCCAAAGGGCATAAACTCTTTTTTTTTTCCCTAAGCTCTAGCCACAACCCTCCGTACAGCCAGGCCAGTGTTCTTCCGCACCAGCTTGTCTTTGGGCACATAGGGACAGACCACTCCTGAGCCATTAAGATTTCTTTCCTGAGGAGTGCCCAGCCTTCCTGGTCTCCTCCGCCCTTCAGAACTGCCTCCCAAGGGACTCTCCCAACCAGTGTCCTGAACAGCTCAAAGTCTGCCCTCTGGAAGTCCAAGACAGCAGCTTAACTGAACCCCCCTCCTGACTTTGCCAAGAATAGAGAACTCTACCATTTCATGGTCACTCTGCCCAAAACGGCTCCCGACCACCACATCTCCCACCAGTCCTTCCCTGTTTGTGAACAGAAGGCCCAGCGGGGCACCTCCCCTGGTAGGCTCTCTAACCAGCTGCGTCAGGAAACTATTTTCCACACTCTCCAGAAATCTCCTAAACTGCTTCCTCTGAGCTGTATTGTATTTCCAGCATATGTCTGTGAATTTGAAATCCCCCACGAGAACAAGTGCTGGCGATTTTGCAACTTTTGCCAGCCACCTGTAGAACTCCTCTGTGTATACATCATCTGTGTATACATCTTTGCAAGTTCTCAATTTAGCATCTGTTTCCTATGTCAGAGAAAAACAGTATTTGTGCAAGTGTTTGAAATAAAAGCTGAAGTTTTAATTAAAAAAAAGTTTACCTGCTAGTCAAACTGAGGTGCAAAAAGGAATTGCACAGGCAGTGGAAGCAGGTACATGTGGCTTAAGAAGAGTACAGCGATGCTGTCCAGATGTGCAGAGATGGGATCAGGAAACCCCAAGCACAACAGGGCTTGGCAAGGGATACAAATTAAAACAAGAAGGGATTCCATAGGTACATTAGTCAGAAAAGAAAGGCCATGAAGAATGTACCACCTCTTGACAAATGAGAAGGGAGAACTAGTAACAACAAACATGGAGAAGGCTGAGACAAAGAAGCTGTTGAGTACCTCAGTCTTAACTGCCAGTCAGGCTTCCCACATCTCTTGAATCCTGAATCTCTAGACAATGGCTATGTGAGCAAAGTCCCTCCCACCATAAGCAAAGCGCAGGTTCAAGACCACCTGATAAAACTGAACAGATTTAAGTCCATGGGGTCCAATGACATGCCTCCCAGGATCCTGAGGGAATTGGCTGATATAGTTGTCAGGCCACTCTCCAACATATTTGAAAAGTCCTGGCAGTCAGGCAAAGTCCCCGGTGACTGGAAAAAAAAGAATCATCACTCCCATTTTTATAAAGGTTCAGAAGGAGGACCTGTGGAATTACAGACCAGTGAGCCCCACCTCTGTGCCTAGCAAGATCATGAAGCAGATCCTGCTGGAAACAGCGTCAAGGCACATCCAAGACAAGGTGGTGATCTGAGACAGCCAGCATGGCTTCACCAAGGGCAAATTGTACCTGACCAATCTGGTGCCTTCTGTGAAGGAGTGACTGTATCAGCTGACAAGGGAAGACCAACCCACGTCATCTACCTGGACTTATGTAAGGCCTTCAACACATGACATCCTGATCTCCAAATTGGAGAAAGATGGATTTGAAGGGTAGACCATTCAGTGGGTAAGGAATTGACTCGATGGCCACACCCAGAGAGTAGTGGTCAATGGCTCTATTTCCAGGTGGAGGCCGGCAATGAAATGCTGTCCCTCTGGGGTCTGTCTTGGGACTGGTACTGGTTAATATCCTTATCAATGACACAGACAGTGGGATCAAGTGCACCCTCAGCAAGTTTGCAGATGACACCAAGCTGAGCCATAGTTGATACAACAGGAGGAAGGGATGCCATTCAAATGGACCTGACAAGCTTGAGAAGTGGGCACATGTGAAACTAATGAGGTTCAACAAGTCCAAGTGCAAGGTGCTGCACCTGCGTTGGGGCAATCCCAGACAGGAGTACAGACTGGGTGAAGAACTCATTGAGAGCAGCCCTACAGAGACATACTTTGGGGTTCTGGTGGACAAAATGCTTGGCATGAGCCAGCAGTATGCACTCGCAGCCCAGGCGACCAACTGCATCCTGGGCTGCATCTAAAGAGGAGTGGCCAGCAGACTGGGGGGGGGGATTGTCCCCCTCTACTCTGCCGTTGTGAGGCCCCACTTGGAGTACTGCAACCAGGTCTAGGGCCCCCAGCCCAAAAAAGTCATATGTCTGTTACAGTGGGTCCAGAGGAGGGCTACAAAGTTGATCAGAAGGTTGGAGTACCTCCCCTACAGACAAAGGTTGAGTGAGGTGGGGATGTTCAGCCTGGAGAAGAGAAGACTCCAGGGAGACCTCATTGCAGCCTTTCAATAGGTAAATGGAGCTTATAAAAAAGGTTACATGAACTTTTTACTCAGGCAGATAATGATAGAACAGGGAGGAATGGTTTTAAACTAAAAGATGAGAGGTTTAGATATTAAGGAGAAATTCTTCACTAAGAGGATGGTGAGGCACTGGAACAGGTTGCCCAGAGAAGTTGTGGATGCCCCATCCCTGGAAGTGTTCAGTGCCAGGTTAGATGGGGCTTTGAGCAACCTGGTCTAGTGGGAGGTCTGCCTGCCCATGTCAGGAGGGTTGGAAGTAGATGATCTTTAAAAGGTCCCTTCTGACCCAAGCCATTCTACGATTCTATTTTATGATCGTGTTCCTCATGGATCAGTACTGGCACCAGTACCATTTAACATCTTTGTCAGTGACATGGACAGTGGGATTGTGCGTACCCTCAGCAAGTTTGCAGATGACACCAAGCTGTGTGGTGTGGTTGCCATACTGGAAGAAAGAGATGCCATCCAGATGAAACTAGGTTTGACAGGTGGCCCCCATGAACGTTGTGAAGTTCACCAAGACCAAGTGCAAGGACCTGCACCTGAGTCAGGGCAATCCCATGCACAAATACAGGCTTGGTGGAGAAAGTATTGAGAGCAGCTCTGAGGAGAAGGATTTGTGGTGTTGGTTGAGCTGGCTTTGTGTACTTACAGCCCAGAAAGCCAACCATATGGCTAGGCTGCATGAAGACTAACATGACCAGCAGGTTGAGGGAGGTGATTTGTCCTCTCTACTCTGCTCTACAATTCTGTGATTCCTGTGAGACCCCACCTAGAGTACTGAGTTCAGCTCTGGGGGCCCAACATAGGAAGGACATGGACCTCTGGAGCCCTTCTGCTATGAAATCAGGCTGAGGGAGTTGGGGTTGTTTAGACTGTTCTCCAGTCTGACAGGTCTGGGGAGAACTTACAGCAGCCTTCCAGTACTTAAAAGGGGCCTACGAGAAGACAGGGAAAGACTCTTTATCAGGGATCGTAGCGATAGGACAAGGAGTAATGGTTTTAAACTAAAAGAGGGTAGTTTTAGATTAGATACTAGGAATTCTTCACTATGAAGGTGGTGAGGCAGTGGCACAGGTTATCCAGAGAAATTGTGGATGCCCCATCCCTGGAATTGTTTAAGGCCACATTGGACAGGGCTTTGAGCAACCTGGTCTTGTGGGAGATGTCCCTGCCCACTGACAGTAATAAGGAAAAAACATTTGCAAAGCAGCATATTGATTTGCAATATTAAACAATTCTTTACCTGCAAGATATCTCTTAAAAAACAACCAGCCAAAAAAAAAAACCCTCAAGCTTCAAAGAATTAGGAAAAAATGGTAAAAGTTGACAGGACACTTTAAAAAAGGTTTATGCAACTAAGCTCTTGAAATTCATTGCTGACATACCTCATTCCTGCTTCCTTCCGTTAGCCCCAGTTTCCATTCTTTCCCTAAGGAGGGAGTGTACCTATACAGATAACTATTATCTTAGGCTTGTTAATAACCAGCAAGATGCTAGAAGTGGAGGCCTAAATCTATTAACCTTAGAAAACGTTTGTAAAAGGTCTCTCCTCTGATATAGTAGATGTCATCCTAGCATCAAGTTTTTGGTGAACACTCAGACAAGCTTAGGAAAAAAGTTACAAACAACCCTGTATTTTAATCAAATTTCTCCTTATGAGGAGAAATTACTTCTTTACATCAGAATCCAATGAGAAGTTTTGCTAAAAATGCATACATTTAGGGAAGCAAGACTGGTATCCCAAAAAAAAAACAAATAGAGAAATGAAAATGCCCAGTGGGAATAGCAGTACTTCTTCATGGCAGATAACATTTTAAAACAAAACATAAGATGGAGAATTAATTCATTCAAAAAAGCAGATTCTTTGTTTACAGTTTTTAAACATTTCCATCCATAATGTTTTTAAAGCAAGGTTCCTTACCACCTAAGATTTTGTATTCTAAAACATTTACCAATGAAGCAAGATTACTGGAAGTCTGGTACAACCACTGGAGAATAACATTGGAAGTTCATAAGTTAATTTACCAATTAATGCTCAATAAAACCAGAAGGGATAGTGTGGCAACTATCTAATCAAGCCTACAATATACTTCAGACTATCCTTGAATGAAGCAAGATACTTTTTTCCAGAGTTAGAGCTCTTCCAAAGGGAAGGAAAGAGGAAGCTGAATATTAACGATGTTCACCAAAAACAAACCTTTCTCCTCCTCCCCCCAGAAGTGAACAATACATTAATTTTCAGTTATGTATGCACTGATACAGATGTTGAGATAGATGCATTGCTAATAAAAATTTTGCTTTTTGATTTACAAACCAACAAAATCACTGAAAATGAAGAGAAAAAAACAGAAATGAAGACAAGGCTAGTGTAAGAACTACGAACACTCAGAAATGAAACAATCTTTTCAATAAAGTTTAAAAATACATGGGAAAGGGCAGAAGATTTTACTTACCTGGAAGGTAATTAGGATAACTACATCATAAAACATAAGTCCTTTAAAAAAAACTTACTGTATTTATATTTTACATACTATAGTGCATCTGAGAAATACAATTATTCTAGATTCTGCACAAATTGTAGTGTTTAATTTTACCCAACAATTTATTCATCAGTTCTGGAACCCCTTACTAAACCAGAGAACCTCTGCAAGTGAGGATTAATTTATTTAAAATATGTATATAAAGCTTAAAACATAATTGTTACGTATACTGTTTAGAGTTCATAATGTTAATTGGAAATACCAGTATTCAGACATGTCGATAACTGAGAAGGATTAGAAGAGCTATAAAAGCTAGCTAACTTTGTGTCTAAATGTCTTTTCATAATTGAAGAGGAACAAGTTTGTCTATTAAATTGATCCTGAAAAGGTTAAAGGTGACGATCGTAACCCAGAATGCCTAGAAAGATTTCTGCCAGCAGACTGGCTGTTAGGCTGCTATGCTTGCAGAAAACAATATAACTAGTTCCAATATACAGAAAATTAATCATTTAGAAAAGTAATCAAGTAATCTGTGCAACTTCAGGCCAAAAAAAAAGAGAGAAGCCTTATTTTTAAAGAGATCTGCTTTACCTTTATACAAATCTCCTTTAGCTCAAATTATATCTTGTCTTTTATTCAAACAATCTAATAATTGATGACAAAAATTCCATCTCGCCTTAAGTCATATAAATCATTACAAGAAAATAGACACTTGACATAAAACTCCAAACATTACTTCTCATTCCAGCTTTGACCACTCATCATCTGACCATTCATTATTTAAGATAAAACTGTTGATTACCTGGAACGACACCATTTGTTGCTATTGCACTCATTGAAATTGCAGTTAGCATAGTCTGTGGATAATGAAATAAAGAAAAATTTTTAAATTGAAAGTTTTTGGAAGACAGGACAAGACAAAATGATCTAAGTGTAATTAAGAATGTATTTATTTTTTAATAAAATGTTACAACAACCAAAAGCAGTCACATCTTTGGTTAGGGATTTCCATGTAAATTGAGTACTAAATTAACTAAATCTTCCAGTAGAAGATTTAGATGCTTCAGACAGCCTTCAGATAGATTGGAAGAGTACAGCCCACTGAATGTACTTAAAATAAGAGATGTTTTCATTCCAATTAAATAGCATTAACCAACTGGTCAAGGATCATTGCTACGACAATATCATCTACTAGTGGTTTTACATCCCACAAAATGAATTTATGAACATGATACTAGTAGTTTATGTTTCAGTTGTTCTGAAGTAGTGAAAAATGAAACCGTTCAGGACTCAATATATATCATTAAATGTTTGCTAAAAGCTGATTCAATAAAAATTCATAAAATACCTCAAGCTAAAACTTACTGTGTTTGGCTCAGAGAAAACCCCATACAGGCTGAAATGATGTGACATTCAGTGCATATATTTAAATATAATAGAAGATATTGTCATCTCAACCCATTCCATATCTCTCAATTGCACTGATATTTAAATTTCACAGAGATATTTAACTTTTATAGAGAAATCTTGCTCTACTTATTTTTACACAAGAAGGCAGCAGCGTTCTGGTAACAGAGTAAGTAAACTAATAATAAAGAAAAAAGTTTAGCTTACACAGGCACAACACATGAACACGATGATGAAAGACTCGAGAACTCCAGCTGTTCCTACAATCCATGTCAAACGTAGGAACAGAATGACTCCTAAGATGTTTTGCAAGCAGGGCAGGTACACACCAATAAAAGTGCCCATTCGTGGAACCTGGAAACATAGACCATAAATCCCTTTGCACTAAACAAAGTCCATAAGTACTTTCTCCTTCAAACACTTAACACAAGTACTCCATGAACAAACACCAAATACGATTGAGTGGTAGCTTCAGAATTTCCAGCTTCACAAACATTCACATATTAGTTGTTCAGAAAGATTCCTGAAAAGACAGAATTATTTGTGATAGCAAAACCTACTTTTCCTTAGGAATTAGGATGAAATCTTCATAAATCTTCTCTATCTCTTGGTTACAAAATGTCACACAACTTCTTCTAAAATACCAGTTACAGGCTACTGGTGAGAGAATTTACTGGCATTATCAAAATACTGAATATACTCAGTAAAAAGTTGATCACTAATTGGCCTGCATCTAGCCCACAAAATTTTAGACGTTTTTATTTTTTGTAAGTTGAAAACAGCAAAAAAAAATACGAGAGAAGATGATATAACAAGACCAGAAGAAATACAGACCTGACTACATTTTATTTTTGCAAGAGTTGTAAGAACTGCTGTTACATAGACACTTTGTTGAAGTCAGGCCTTTTCTGTTGAAGTACTCAACTTTGAAGCAGTACACAGTAGGTCTCCAGATAAAGAAGTTAGTCTTAAATCAAATCTCAGGCTGTGATAAAAGCAGTCAATTCAGATTAGCAAGCAAGCGTTGCACTAAGTTTCCAAGTACTTAAAAGGACACAATGTCACTCAGACTATAACCAATATGATTTTAAAAAGTTAATGTCTATGTGCAACATCAGTGTTACTATCTCAATTATCATGGAATTATAGAATTGTTAATGTTGAAAGGGACCTCTGGTCAAATGCCACCTAAGACAGGTTGCCCAGGACCACATACAGACAGCTTTTATAGACAGCTTTTCAGGATCTGCCAAGAGGGACACCCCACAACCACTCTGGGAGACCTGCACAGTAACGAAGTGCTTCTTGATGTTTAGATAGAACCTCGTGTCCTAGTTTGTGACCACTGCCTCCTGTCCTGGCACTGAACACCACTGAAAATAGCATGGCTCTATCTTCATTGCGTCCTCCCTTCAGGTTTTTATATATGTTGATGAGATCCCTCCTAAGCTTCCTCTTCTCCAAGCTGAACACTTCCAACGCTCACTGCCTCTCCTCATAGGAGAGCTGCTCCAATTCCATATTATGCTGCTCTGCCAGGCTACTACTTAATTATCATGTAATTTCAAGCACTAAAGTAGAAGAAAAAAATAAAAAACCACCACACGTACAAATCACACTTTCAAGCCACTATTTGGTGGAATACAAGTAAGTACACTGTTCATTTGGCCAGTCACTTCCAGACGGACTAACACTGTGCTGCATTAACAAAACTGCAGCAGTGGGCTGGAGGACTAGGATCACACTAAGAACAGCGTGAATTATCAGTATTGGTTCTCATATGTCTAACTACACCTTCAAATGAAAAGAAAAATGCAGAAGAAACAAAAACAGACAAATGAAGAACAGCAAAAAGCTAAAGCTGGACTTTATTCCATGCCATTGCTCACTATTCCAGTATCAAATTCCTGTACCTGTCAAGTCTTAATGCAAACCGTTCTAGTGCAAATATTCAGGCATCATACTATGAAACTCTCCTCCAGTCAAAGAAGTTCCAGGTACAGCCTTATTTTCAAACACCTTCTGATGTCTTCTGCAATGTGCTAATTTCCTTCTATTCCTTCAGTGTATTCCTCTATGACTTCAGTGGCAGGGAGGCATACTGAGAGGACCTGGAAAGGCCAGCTGATAAATACATGGCTGAGAGGCTGGCCATTGCAAGAATTTATGTATTTTTTGATTGTGGAAAGGTTTACTTGGCACCTGGCCTGATGGCTGCTGATGGGTCCCACCTGTCTCAAAAGGGGAAATGGATCCTAGCCCAGGAGTTGGCAAGGCTCATTGAGAGGCCTTTAAACTAGGTACAAAGGGGGACAAGGAAGAAATGAGGCTCGAGAGCAGTGAGTCTGGGGTAGCAATGCTGGGGCTGGGGGTTGGAGCGGTGGTGCAACTGAAGTGCATTTACACCAATGCATGCAGCATGGGCAACAAACAGGAGGAGCTGGAAGCCATCGTGCAGCAGGCAAACTATGACCTCGTGGGACCACTCCCGTGACTGCAGCGCCATGATGGGTGGCCATAAGCTCTTCAAAAGGGACAGGCAACAAAGGAGGGGCAATGGCATGTTTATATTAGAGAGTGTTTCGATGTTGTTTTCGATGTTGTAGAGCTCAGAGTTGGGAATGATAAGGTACAGTCCCTATGGGTTAGGATCAGTGGGAAGGCCAACAAGGCAAACATCCTGCTGGGGGTCTGTTATAGACCACCAAACCAGAATGAGGAGACGGATGAGGCATTCTACAAGCAGCTGGTAGAAGTCAAGCAATCACCAGCTTTTATTCTCACAGGGGACTTCAACTTCCCAGACATATGCTGGAAATACAATACAGCCCTGAGGAAGCAGTCTAGGAGGCTCCTGGAGTGTGTGGAAGATAGCTTCCTGACTCAGCTGGTTAGTGAGCCTACCAGGGGGGTGTCCCACTAGACCTGCTGTTCACACAGAAGGACTGGTGGGAGGTGTGGTGGTTGGGAGCTGTCTTGGGCAGAGCCACCATGCAATGGTCTATTATTAGTGAAGCTGGTGGGGGGGGCAGCATATGTCAATAAAACTTCTACCTTGGACTTCCGGAGGGCAGACTTTGAATTGTCCAGGACACTGATAGGGAGGGTCCCTCAGGAGTCAGTCCTGAAGTGCAAAGGGGTCCAGGAAGGATGGATGGCCCTCAAGAAGGAAGTCTTCAAGGTACAAGATCAGGCTGTTCCCTCTGTGCCATAAGATGAGCTGGCGGGGAAGATGACTGGCTTGGCTTAACAGGGAACTTTTACTGAGTGTCTGGGAGAAAAAGAGTTTGTGTCCAGTGGAAGAAGGGACAGGCAGCTCAGGGAGAGTAGAAGAAAGTTGCCAGCATATGCAGAGAAAAAAATTCAGAAAGGCTAAAGCCCAGCACAAGCTCAGCCTGGCCACTATGGTTAAGGATAACAAAAAAGGTTTTTATATTAACAGAAAGAGGAGAGCCAAGGAGAATCTCCATCCTTTGCTGGATGCGGAGGGGGAAGAGGGGGGGAGGGACATGACTGATGAGGATAAGGAAAGGGCTGAGGTTCTTAATGCGTTCTTTACATCTGTCTTTACCAGTCAGGGTACTCAAGAGCGTCCTGAACTGGAAGCTTGGGACAGGGAGCAGAAGAAACCCCCTGCAGTTCAGGTGGAAACAGAGACCTGTTGCTCCACCAGGACTGTCAGAAGTCCATGGGACCAGATGGGATCCACCTGAGGGTGCTGAGGAAGTTGGCAGATGTTCAAACACCACTTCCTCCAAGCTCAAGATCAGTGATTCCTTACAAGAAAGAAGTTGAGCAAGGGGGGCAGGAGACCTGCGTGGATGGGTAAGGAGCTCTTGGGAAAACTTAAACAGAAGAAGAAAGCATACATGATGTGGAGGAATGGACAGACCACTTGGGTGGAATATAAGAACATTGCCAGAGGTACAATTGGGAAGGCCAAGGGCTGGTTAGAATTAAATTTAGCAAAAGACATCAAGGACAACAAGAAGGACTTCTTCAAATACATCAGCAGCAAGAGACTAAGGAAAATGTGGGTGTACTGCTAAATGAGGTGGGTGACTTAGTGACAGCAGATATAGAGAAGGCAGAGTTACTGAATGCCGCCTTTGCTTCAGTCTACACTGCTAAGTCTAGCTCCCACACACTACAAAGACTGGAAAAGAGAGAAAACATGGAGAGAGGAAGACTTTCCCCTGGTTGAAGAGGATTCAGTTAGAGTTTAGACAAGCTAGACACCCACAAATCTATGGGCTCTGATCGAATGCACCCGAGGGTGCTGAAGGAGTTGGCAAATGTAATTGCCAAGCTGCTTTCCATCATCTATCAGCAGTCATGGCCATTTGGAGAGGTCCTGGATGGCTGGAGACTTGCTAATGTGACACCCATCTATAAGAAGGGTTGTAAGGAGGACCTGGGGAACTACAGGCCTATCAGCCTGACCTCAGTGCCAGGAAAGGCAATGGAACAGGTCATCTTGAATGCACACAGCATGTGGGGGACAACCAAGGGATCAGGCCCAGTCAGCACAGGTTCGTGAAAGGCAAGTCCTGCCTGACCAACCTCATTGCCCTCTATGACCGGGTGACCTGCCTGGTGGATGAGGGAAAGGCTGTTGATGTAGTCTACCTAGACTACAGCACGGCCTTTGACATCGTCTCCCACAGTATTCTCCTGCAGAAGCTGGCAGCCCATGGTGTGGATAGGTACACCCTTTGCTGGGTTAAAAACTGGTTGGACAGCTGGGCCCAGAGAGTGGTGGTGAATGGAGTGAAATCTAGCTGGTCACCAGTCACGGGTTGTGTTCCTCAGGAGTCGATGTTGGGGCCCACCCTCTTCAATATCTTTATTGATGATTTGGTTGAGGGAATTGAGTGTGCCCTCAGTAAGTTTGCAGATGACACCAAGCTGGGGGGAAGTGTCGATCCTCCAGAGGGTAGGTAGGCCCTGCAGAGGGACCTGGACAGGATGGGTCGATGGGCAGAGGCCAATGGGACATGTTCAACACATCTAAGTGCCGGGTCCTGCACTTTGGCCACAACTACCCCACGCAGCACTACAGGCTTGGGGCAGAGTGGCTGGAAAGCTCTGCAGAGGAAAAGGATCTGGGGATGTTGGTTGACACTCACCTGAACATGAGCCGGCCGTGTGCCCAGGTGGCCAAGAAGGACAACAGCATCCTGTTTTGTATCAGGAATAGCGTAGCCAGCAGGACCAGGAAGGTGATCGTACCCCTGTACTCTGCTCTGGTGAGGCCACAACTCGAGTACTGTGTTCAGTTTTGGGCCCCTCACTAGAAGGAAGACATCAAGGTCCTGGAACGTGTCCAGAGAAGGGCTATGAAGCTGGTGAAGGGTCTGGAGCACAAGTCCCATGAGGAGTGGCTGAGGGAATTGGGCTTGTTTAGTCTGAAGAAGAGGAGGCTCAAGGGAGACCTTATTGCTCTCTACAACTACCTGAAAGGAAGGTGTGGGGAGCTGGGGGTCAGCCTCTTCTTGCAGATAACTAGAGACAGGACTAGAGGGAATGGCCTCAAGTTGCACCAGGGGAGGTTCAGGTTGGAAATTAGGAGACATTTCTTCACAGAAAGAGTAGTCAGGCATTGGAACGGGTTGTCCAGGGAGGTGGGGAGTCACCATCCCTGGGGATGTTCAAGGAAAGATTGGATGTGTTGCTTAGGAACATGGTTTAGTGGGTGACATCGGTACTAAGGGGATGGTTGGACCAGATGATCTTAGAGGTCTTTTCCAACTCAATGATTCTATAATTATATGATTCTATTCATTCTTATCCACTTCTACTTCTTCCTCCATAGCTCAGAATAAAAAAAAATAAGACAAAATAATCAGTAGCAGCACACCCACTCCTACTGAAAGACAAATAATTTCCAGTACTCTTTTTCCTATATCTACCCTGAGTTTTCATTCTGTGGTTCATTCTCCAAGCCCTGCCAGTTCCACCTCATCATCTCTCGTCAAATAGAAGATTTTGTGATTTGTCAAGCTGCATGTTTTTGATCCAGCCTTTCTCCTTCTGAACCGATCCCTCTGCGAACGGTTGGAAGCAATCTAACATCTTATTGCAGATTGACTAGGTTGCATATACTGCTTTCCTAGAGGTCTAGATAGGGATTTTGGGTGTCCAGCAGACAATCCTCAGAGATTTTAGCTGTTATCTTTGAGCAAATATGTTTAGAAATGTGTTAGAGAGCCCTTCCCTCCTCTGAACATGGAAAATATAGAACTACTCAGAAAACAAAACTGCTGCCATATTAACAGAGTTTTCAAGTTTTCCTTCAATTTCAACCTGAGATAAAAAATAAAATGCATCATTAAACCAAACAAAGGAGAAAAAAATTACATTGCATCCTCACCAAAGGTAGATAAAAATACTTATGTTCATATAAGGATGGAAGGAAGAAGAAAAGAAGGGAAGAGGAAACTGCAATGCTTGCAGTGCTTGCTTTGAGTCCTAGTTTTACACATTTCATCTAGGACTTTTACAGCAAGTTCTTGCTAAAATATGCTTCCAAGAACAACAAATTGAGTCATATTGTGAACACTTCAATTTTAAGTACAGTATTATAAGTGTCCTGTTTTCAGGCATCCATTGATTTATTTTTTTTTAACCTTGAAAAATATTCCTCTTTTTGTGGCTAGCTTATCAGACGTTTAAATACCTTGACTTCTTTTCGCTTGGTGTCTTCATCTGCTTCATGTTCCACCACACCTTGAGTCAGATTCGTATAGTTTGCTAGTTTATTAAGAAGAGATGACACCATGGGATTGCTATCCATTTCCTCCTGTTGGGATTTTAAGACAACTGTGTTTATTAAAAAGTTTTAGTCATGATTTTATGATACTACTTCAAACAAACTCAGCAGGTTAGCCCTGACTAACTCAAATCCAGAAACTAGCGTGACAAAATACTAGTCATTTGTCAATCAACAAAAGTTCTAAATCTTTTTAGAAGGTCAACACTACAAGGCTATATTGCCTTTTTTTTTTAAAAAAAGCAAACTATCTTAGAATATGCAGATTGTAAAGCTGGAATATAAGGGAAATCTAGAGAAGGGCCATTATTCTAAAAATTATAAGGGACAATGTTTATGGGATTGTACTAGCAGCATCATTAGACACTAGCTGGATGTTGGAAAAAACACCTAAAGAATTGCCTCTGATAATTCTCTCAAGCACCAAGTATCTTCAGACTTGAAGACCTCTCAGGAACCACAATTCTTAAGGATCGTTCCCAAACCTACTGTTGTAGGCTTACAGATTTTTATCTCAAAACATGCATACTACTTCCAAAGCATGCATTTGTTGAAAATATAGGCACATATATTCTTATGACATGTAATTAAACATAAGTAGTATTACTTAACACAGAAGTCAGCCCATCTTTCTTCAGCCAAATATCTGCTACAAAACCAAAGCATGCTAAAAATAAAAATCCCAAAGAAGCACATATAATAAAAGTATTCCAGGAAAACAGAACTATGAAATTAAATCAAGCATGCAAGATCAAACAGAGGTAGACGAGATTAGGATGGCAAACAGTAAGATATAAGAACTAAGGCATCTTTGCCTGAAGGCATTAAGTCATAATAATCACAGTCAACAAATGTTAACTTTTTTGTACTTTTGTACGAAATGTTACAAACAAGTCAGCTGAAAACATGAGACTAGGAAACACACAACAAAATACATGCTATGAAAAGATTGAACACTGCATCAGCAATGGTGATGAAGTCACTAGAATGTTTTCAAGAAGACACTATAACAGCATGATCCATAATCTGAGATATGCAAAAGATAGTTTTCTTTATACCATCAGCTGAGGATTTAACATCAGGCAGTATTAAAAATAACTGATGCAAGCACATATTCAAAGTAGATTAGGGACAATGAAGAAAAAGCAGCAGGTACGGACAATTTATCAACACTGAGGAATACAGCGGCTTATTTGAACAATAGGTAATTTAGGATATTAATGAGTTAAGAGTCTGAAGGAGAGAAATTCAGTGACTAAACTCGATCATGGTTTCTGTCAAAAAACTATTAAAAAATTCTGTAAGTGACAAATAGACATTTAATGACTAACAACACTTTGATTTTTAGCACAATCTTCTCTAAGATTTAGTGAAAAGTAGTAAAATCAAGTATTCTGGTCATACAGAAGAAGGGAACTGAAACATGTCTTCTGTGCAAAGATATTTAGAAGAAAGAAGGAAGGAGCATAAGAGGAATACAAGAATGGTGGGTTGAATACAACAGCAAGATGAGCAAGCAATGTAACAAAGACCTTGTTTAATCAAAGCACCAAAGCAAGACCAGTGGATGCTGCTGGAGTAAAACTTAAGCTAAACTTACTGAAAGTACCATTTCAACGTGAAAACAGCACTTAAGTGTACCATATCAATATACTTTTTTTTGCCCTGTAAATGATTGCAATTACTCAGTGAATTAAACAGGCATTAAACTTGCATTATAAATCAGATGTTTATATTAGAAAGCAGAAATAGCTATGGTATGCTATACATTGTAACTGGACAATATATTTAAGTCATGGCCTATCACAGCTTATAGCTTCGCTTCCTTAAAAATAGTCTTTTTCCCCAGTTCAACATAATATATTTCCCGATTCTTTTAATACTTGATAATGCTTTGTTAAAACCACTAGATTAAAACTTTCAGCAACTACCAACAACTTCTAATTCCTAGACAAACAATTTTAAATGCAAGAAGGCTCATTTCTTCTCTTCACAGCAATGCATACCAATATTTACTGGTTTTGCATATATAAACTAGAATTTAGAAAAAAATGAGCTTTTTTGATTACAGCATTCCAACCTGTTGAAATGTAATGTTTTTCCCACTAAATTTCCCACTGATTTTCCCCCACTACACTAAATTTCAGGAAAAAAGGAGAGGGTTTTCCTTGTTTTCTATCTTATTACCACAACCTGAATTGAAGGTAAAATAAATTTTCTGTTGTAATATTTTATAAAAAAGACTTACCTCAAAGAGTGCCATGTTCTTTCCTTCATACATATTTCCTCTGTCCATCTCTGCACTGTTAATAAATGGACTACTTTCCCTGGCAATCCCATCCCCTGCTGTAAAACAAAACAACAACAAGGTTTTAGCATAAAAGGGATGTTCAGAAGATACTGTTTTAAGAATATTCCAGAAAGCAAATGGAACTAAAGTCAAATTGCTGCTTCAAAAAGCGGACAATTACAAATTATCTATCTTGATAAGGAATCACCATTCTGAAAAATCTACAGATCACTTGATGTAGCTATATTGTTTTAAAAAGAAATAATTAGCTTTTTTTTTGCTGTTGTTTTTGTTTGCCTTTTTGTTTTTGAAGTCTTAGGTTTCCAAAAATGAAGGGGTTCCCAAGGGTTAGTTCAAGAAGGTCTGAGTCAGTTGCAGAGACTGCGTCCACATCTAAGGAAATAAAATTTAAATTAACACTCTACAAAGGTTAGTCTATTTTGTCTTTTAAACTTCTACATATTATCACCTCTCTAGTTTACTTAAAAGCTCTCATTAATAGAACTTGACATAAACCTTTGGGGGATGTGGGGGGCATATTATGCTAGCCTAACTTTTCCGTACTTTATGGACTCCATTAAAAAAAAACAAACACTTCTGCAGTGTTGAGGCAGGAATTTATGCAAAAAGCTACAAAATAATTCTTTGTAGAAAAGCTGCAAAAATTGTGGGGATCTAGGATTCTTGGGATCTGTATCTATGATTCTCCTATGAGATGCCATACTTATTCTATTCCTTATTGAAATATCAATCTCACAAAGCTGTAGATCCCCTGCCCTGCTCTAAAACACCTTTTTTAAAAAAAAAATACAGCATCACTTCCACTAATTTCCAGTCCATGCAATACAAGAGGCATTATGTGCTCGTAACTGTCACAACACTGGAATTCCCAAATAGCTTCAAGTCCTTTGCTTGTGGTTTTTGGCCTTATATTTACAAGTTACAGCAATAACACCTACACAGTCTCTTCACCACATAATTAAAAAAGAGCTGAAGAACAAACTGTTCTTTTCCATGTGTTCTCTACTCTCTACTCCTTCCAGGGCACTTCCCCCCCCCCCCCTCCCCCCAAAGTCCCAGAACAATGTTATTACTAAGATAGACACCAGAAGGCAGTCTCGGCACCTCAAATACCATCCTGGTTGTAATAAGAGAAAAACAGATCTCAGTCCTTCAAGCAGATGAGACAGAATATCATTCAGGAGTGTTGTCAACCAGTCTTCATAGCTCCCTTAGCTTCACGGTATCACAATACTTACTAGTATCAAGACACAGAGATTCAAAAGATAGCTGTTGTCCATTAGGCCTCTAGAATTTATTCCATGGTCCAGTGAAGATTCATCCACAATCTACTGCTCTTATCTAGAGTTCTACCATAATGTCCAGCTTCCATTTTCTGTTTCTCTACTTAAGATTATGATTTTTTTGTTTCTCTACTTAAGCTTATCGCTGATAAGCTTATCACCGATCCAACTGCTTCAAGTCCTACAACCTGAATAATTCCCACTCCTCTTCACTGACCAGCTATCAAGCTTGTGTGTAGGTTTGTTATTTGGTTGTTGTTGGAGGGGGGGGGGGGGGAAGGTTGTTTTGTGTGGTGTGCGTTTTGTTGTTTTTTGTTTGCTTTTTACAGAGCATGATGGAATGTGCCAGTTTACTATATAATTGTCAGAGAAATTGGCTTTTATCAGCTCCATTACACTGTTTTTCTTATGTAAGATGCATATCTGAAAACAGAGAATGATGAAGACATGTCTCAAGTTTGGGAGGTAATATTCAGAAAGGCCATAGATCCATAGTCCATGCCCTCCCATACACACCTTTTTTTTCCTTTTTATAAAAAAAGGATTGCAGAGTTTCAAAAATGGATAATGATTTCCAATTCCAGTGACCACCAGCAGATGCCATGCCATTAAGGAACGGTTTTGTCCTCCACACAACTGTCATATTATCAGAACTCACAGATCCATATTCATAAAACAACCCTCTATGCAAAAAATCCGTATGCATCTTCCTTCTCATCTTTGCATCACGTGCATCATCTCTTCTCCTCATTAACGCCTCAGTACTGCATACCCGCAAAGTACTATTCTCTCCAGTTCATTACTCTTACAACTGCTTGGCTTCCATAGGCCAAGTTCCAGACAATAAACAATACATCCAGATTTGCAGTTTTACCCAAGCCTCTCTAGTACAATTAATGAGAAGAGCAACTATAGCTATTATAACAACCCAGCCCCAAAACCAATCTATCAGTTTTCCAATTGCAGATGCAATGTAACCCACAAAAGTTATTACAAACTGTCCTAGGGTTGTGTTAGCCCAAAGTTCAGAACTGCCAAAGTTATCAAATAATTTCTCATTAACATTTCCATGCACCAAACAAAACTTATATTTGAAATAAGTCTGCATTCGAAGTGTTGGTCATAAAGCCAAAGAAGCACATTGTTCAAATTCTCATTCCTCGAAAGTTTCATGAAGAGTAGTGACCCTCACAACCATTGATAGGTGAATACTTTAAGGTACATTACCAATAAAAAATATCTAAACAAATCCTAGCAAGTCGATATTACACAGCACAAGACAGAGCTCAACAGTATAGATTTACAATCAACATAAACAGGCAGAGACCACTTTGCCACAAAAAAGGTGTCCCTCTCATCTTATAACTTACCCAATCCTGGTCCTCACACAGACAGAACTGTAAACTATTCAGCAGGGGTTGGTGGAGTAATACAGAGTTCAGAGAGAACTATTTTGCTTTTATTTTCATTTTTTGCTGCAATTTTGAATCCAGTTGAGTTTGTGTGTTCACTACACAAGTGCTTATGCTGTCACTACAGAGACAAGAATAAGCAGCCTGAGTAAGCAAACACTTCTTTAGCACTAATGCCAATCTAACTAAATCATAGAACGACAGTAACAGTTCTGCCCTCACCCTCCTCCTCCACAATTCAAAGGAGTTGGAACGTTAAAAAAAGTATCACAGGTATCTTGTCTTAGGCAAAATGACAGACCAGAGCTTGGGAATTGAGAAGGCAAACAGTCATCTAAGTGATCCTAAATTTGCACTGAGATGCCTGTTCAAGAGATTAAGGACAAAAATATTAGACCATCTAATCTTATTTCCTGTCTTTCCACAGGTTACAGAATTTCATTAGGCTCTACAACTTTGACAAAACATGCTGAGATTTGACCCTCACGTTTTCAGAATTGAAATAAAAATAAAATGGTAGATATTTTCCTGTTATGATTGTTTTTTAATTAGAGGAAAAATCTCAAAGAATTGTTCCTTATTTCTATATTTGAATCTTCGAATTTCTATCTGTAACTTCCTAGTATACCTTCTGAATTTAACCACTTGCACTCCTTATTTTCCATCTGTGAAGGTTACAATACTCATCAAGTTTCTCAAACTTCTTTTGGAAAAACTAAACCAACTAAGCTCATAAAGCATTCTCCTAATCTTCAGTCATTTTTGTGGCAACATCCTTTCCAGTTTTTAAGATATATAAGAAAATACAAACTCTAAAAAATCAAATACAGCCTTCTACAATCTCAGTTGTGCTATTTACAGAAGTATAATAATCACCTTTCTACTGCAAGGATCATGCCCTTTACCACAGCATTAAACCAAGATCATGCTATTCTATTCCAGTCTGACCCCTAAATCCTTTCCAGATTCACTGGTTCCTCACTGTTCCACACTATACCTGTCACACACTGTTCACATTCAAGAAATGGTCCTATTTGCCTTTGTATTCAAGCAAATTTTGACCAAACAAGCCCATTTGGCAAGCATCTATGTCTCCTGTTATACTGTAACAAATTAACATTAATCTGAAAAAGCAGGTTATTTTTTAAATGGCAAAAGAATACAGATATTTCTCACTTCTCTGAAAACTATCTAAATTGAACCATATAGCCACAAATCAGCTTGGCCTTGATAAGTTCTCTAACAAACTAAGCAACAGGTACATTTAAAAAAAAACACTACATTTTCAAATGGCAACTCTTAATCACAGCCCATGTACATTGAAGTATGATCTGGTTAGCAAGATATAGTGATCTTTCTAATAAAAACTATGGTAGGCATTTCATGAAGTTAGTATTGGGTCATATTAAGAACAAACCACTATAAAATGAAAACATGAAGACAAGATGCTGTCTGTAAAAGCAGAAAAAAGCATCTATTGTAAATAAATATTTTAAGGTTAAAAAATTTAAAAAGTCACTTAAATATCTAAGTGTCATGTTGCCTGTGGCAAAAAGCATAAATTCCATCTTCTTCATAATGTATATTTACTTCCTATATGTCTTTTTTTTAATTAGCAGGCAATAAAAGGACTCAGACAATCTTAAATTAATTTCTTACCCCTCCTACTCCAAAAATGTATAGAAGTATTCTCTAGAGTGCTAAAGTAAACCCAAATTTTTAAAGAACAATTGCCTTACTTAAATTCAAATTAGGAAGAGACATCAATAACTTTGAACACATCTTGACCACCATAATTATTATTTTTTTTCCATTGGATGGGCTTAGGAAGTCAGTGCAATCTACTTCATTTACAAGTGATACTTTTAAAATAAGTGCCTAAGTATTTTTAATAAATCAACTAATTTCTTGCACTATTGCCACCAATGCCTAGTACAATTTAAGCTTCCTTGAAAAGCAGAACATGATGTACTTAACCTCCTTGTAAACACTTCATAGGACAGCTATAAGTATAGAACCTGATACTTAAGTAAAATAGTCATTAAAACGCAATACTGTAGATAGAAATAGACTCACTTGGATTTTGCCCACTTTCTTCATTATCTTGCTCATTCATAATTAAAGTAAATCAAATCACCCTTCTCTGCTGATTCTTCATGCATCAAGAATGGAAACAAACTGACAGTTACGTCTTCCCAGCTTTGCTTAAGACCTCAAATCCTGTTTCTTACTAGTAAGGGATTAATCCTGAAACAAATCATTAAGGTTTCATGCACTGTGAACAGGCACATGATAAAGCCAAACTATATGACAGTCACAAACTCTCTGACCAGAATTAAGCTGCAGGATTTCTGTTAGCAATAAACACTGTACTTAGTGAAACGGACAGGATCAAGTTAATGAAAACCTCTCTCTTTACCTAATAATAGCTATTGCTTAAGGTTTTCTTCACATCAAATTAATTCACCTTGAGATACTTTTAAAAAGATTGGTACACACTAACAACAAATAGTAGTAACCTATTCCACAGATTTATGTAGTATCAAAAAAGTTGGTTTTATGCATCAAGTACATACGAACAGATCTTAGGCAAGTATAGTTGCTAAACAATGATTTTATGTAGGAAGAGCTTGTAGTATTGTACTTAAGATGTAGCAGATAAATAAAACACTTGAAAATATAATCCTAGTAACTTTGCAAGCACTCTTTTTAATTTCAAAATACTTGTGTTAAAAAGGGGTCCCCTTTACGACTTGGCTTAGAAGTTGTTAATTCTCTTTCAAATTAGATATACCATTGTTTTCTGGTTTATGCATTAACTTATTTTACACATTCTACACTAGCCTCAAGCAACTTCATACAAACTATTTCAATTCTATTAAACTGATGTTATTGCTTAGAGCAGACTATTTCCTGTGGTCTAATCTTCGCATCAAAACTGAAATCTAATTTTCTCTGTGACCTTAACACTTTACACTAAAAAAAATGGTCACCTGTGGAAAGGCCAGAAGGCTCCTTCCAGGAACATTTCCTAAAGCTCCTCTTGCAAGAGCTGCTTTAAGTGAGCGATACTGCAAAAAGCCTGGCTCTTGTCACTCCTCGTTTTGACTCCTACACCTCTTCCCGCCCCGCCCCCCTCCCCCCCCCCCCAAAAAAAAAAAAAAAAACAGCTTGTGGAACTGAGGAGCACTTGCACTGTATAAGTCTTGCCAGCAGAGGGAGATAGGACTAATCAATAGCAGCGAGCAATTCGATTGTTTCTGTCCTGGTACGTTTCTATCAGGCCAGCTCTAAAGTAACAAAGCCAAGCCCTGTTATATTTTCAAGGAAAGTAAGCTTCCCATTCTTCAAGATAGAAATAATCTACTAAAAGGTTTTACTCGCTTCAAGCAAGCAGGCTTGCAAGAAGAGGCTTTCAGTGTAAGAAGGCACAAACATGTCCCCCTGTTAGAAGGCAAGAAAGAGAGTAAGTTTTTCCTTTCTTCTTCCAGAAAGAGTGAGATCTTAATTTGTTCAGATACATATTTTCATAATAAATAATGTTTTTTAAAGCAGTTGCCACTAATAATGTCATCTTCCAAAGGCTCCTAGAACGATTCCCTAAACAGGCTTGAATAGTGCTTATTTTTCGTTGCTGTGAGTGACCTAAAGGATAGAGCTAATTAAAGGAGCTAATTAAGAATGCTAGCTGTTGACAAATTAGGAAGCAAATAAATACTTTCAAAGGATAGGGACATTATTAAGCTATGTTTCCCTGTAGCTATGATTCAAGAGCAAAGTTATTTAAGGACCAGAGATAATACACTGGGGGAAGGGGTAAGAAGGGGAGGGGGGCAGGCTACTGCAGACAGAATCCTGATAGCATGACCTATACTAACCACAGAAATAAAATAATTAATATTCTGCTAACTACTATCTGGACAATTCACAAAGCCATGGCATACAAACAGCTGCAGTTATACATGTTATAGTATGCACAAAACATCCTCCTTATTTAACTGGTACATCCAATACAATAAAGTAAGAAAACAAGTATTACCCAATTATGCAAGTACCACCACAAAAACCAGGAAAGGGTTATGGGAATCTATTAGGAGAATAATTAGGAGAATCTATTTTTGAACAATGGAACCCACGTTGGGTAAAAGGGGAAAAAATCCTCACAAGTTCATTATTTCTACTCAAATCCAGAAAATAAGTAGTTTTTGATAAAACTATAGTTCATTAGTTTAGAGAGCAAATAAAAATAATCTGCATTATTTTTAAGGTGGCGATGTGTGTTGAGATGGGAGTGGAACAACGCTGTTGTTCTACAATGAGCTGACTCACAGAAATAAAGCCTACTGAAAAAAACTTAGTATTCCTATTATAGCCAGTTTCTTGCTGTTTTGGCTCCCTAAAACAGTCCACAAACAGTAATACTGGAGACAGACCTAGTTTATTCAGCAGCAGCTATTATGATCTGCTATGCTTTAACATCTTGACTATATATCCCTTACAGTGCTTGAGATTTTAATACATGGTTCACAATAATCTTAAAAATTATACCATAACAAAACATTATGAACAAAGTCTTGTTATGAAAAACTAATAAAAAACAGTTGCACCAGAAGAATTTTATTCACCATACTCTGATGACTGGAAATATATCATTAAGAAAAGAAAGCCAGATTTCCAACAATAAAATGATCAAGAGATCTCAGTAACAGTATTTTCATTACTGGATCAGAGAATTTAACATTATGAGGGTTTTTATCGCTATATCTGATATTCTCTCCTCCTAGAATAGTCTAAAATTGTTTTATAACTAGAATTATTTATATTTAGCTCTTAGGCAATAAGTCCTATATGGGAATGTTAGCATTTAATTTACATGACATCAACAGAATTGAATAAAAATAATAATTTGTAGTCCGTATCAAGCAGTAACTTAACATTCTCTTTCTGTAAAGGAGAAAACACTGTAACAGTCTAAAAACATGTTTGAACAGTTACAAAAGTGAAATTATTTAGTTCATTATCCTTAACTCTGACTCTCTTATTCCCACTTATTTCCCTTGTAGCTATTAATAGAGCAGAAACACTCGAATTAAATTGGCTACATACATCATTTTGAAATGGTGAATGGACCAATTAGAGTCTCTTGGCATAGCTAGGCATACATCTGGAGATGACCTGGACAGTCAATGCCCCTCGCAGCAAAGAAAAATCCTACGTTTCAACCACACCTGTGATCAACTGTCAGATGTGCCTTTCTCTGCAACAGGAGTAGTACTCTCCATTCCAAAACTGTATTATACAGCATGCCAAGGGGCAGGGGGAAAGTAACCAGTAATTTCTCTAAAGGGAGACTGCCTCACAAAGCTGAAAGTGCTCTTTCAGAGAATCAATAAGAATGGAAATCGAATTTATATAGTCTGCCATCAGGATCTCTGACTTAGTCTGCCAAGACATTTGAAACGAATGTGAATTTGAAATGAAATTCACTGAACATGCTTAAAGAAATAAAGTGACCATGGACTGAAAGAGGAGATTTCAGATAAGCCATCAGTAAATGAGTATGAAAATAGACCAGTATGGTCTACTCAGACAAGGGAAATAGTCAGATGGCTGTTTAAGTTCTGCTGAGACATATACTGTTCCATATATTAATAAAATGCAACAACAAAAATAATTAGGTGCCCAGAGGTATGACAGCTGGAAACTCTTTCAAGTTATTTAGTTTAGTCAAGACACAAGGTAATTGTGAAGTGCTGCAGAGGACCTTTGAGACTAAATGGATATTAACACAACAGGCAAAATTCAACATAGAATTGTAAAAGTCAGTATTTACATACATGAAGGAAAACAACCCTAGATAGTACGGCTCCAAGCTAGCTGATTCTTATCTTTCATAAATGAGATACTCTGTTTATGACTTTCATAAAAACACCTGTACAAAGATTTTTTCAAAACACAGCTTGAACATTGGGAATGAAAAATAAAGTCCATGTTAGACAAAGGTATAAAAAGCATAGTCCATTCACAACATGATTAGTACACACTGTTCTTGAACCTCCATCCTTCCAAAATGAACAGAAGTAGAAATAGTTCAAGAGAAAGACAGTAAGGAGAACAAGTAGTAAGGAATGATTCCCACATAGAATGACTTATCACACTCAGTTTGTAAAGTGATAGGGTTGAGATGGGATTAGGTTTATAAAATCACGAGTAATCTGGAAAGGGATTGACAAGTATTAGCTTGATTTGATGACTGGTTCAGAAATAAACAAAAAGTAATATGCCACTGAACAGCAGAATTTACTGCCAGCTTCTGATATACCAAAAACACATTATCTTCCTGACTACATAGGAGAAACATGCTGAGTGTATTTAGAATAAAAATAAATTTAGAATTTGATTCATTTTTTCTTAATTTTGTGAGTTTATATTTTTAAATCAAGTTTCACAGAAACCTCAGCTATATCTGACCCACAAGTGGTTGGAGCCTGGAAGAACATGGAAACAATATCATGTTCACCAGCCCATGTATATCCCTAGACAACAGCATCAGCCTCTGGCCAGTACTGGAAACACCATGCACACCGCTGATTCATTATCCCTCTCCATCCTGCTTATGTACTTAATCTATGGAGATTTAAATAAGTGTGAAGATATGGAGAAACTGCAAGGGGATGAAGCAGAACACAAAAATGTAATGTATTTTTCTGTGCAGTAAGTTCTGAACTGCAGACTGGTCCTGTGTTTAAGCAGAAGCAGACAGAAAATCAGCTACTAATGTCAGTGAGATTAACCTGTCTTCCCTCCATTGCATATACGCACCCTCAACTATTCCCTTGTTTTCCTGGAATTAGCATTTTACAGAAAGTAACAGAATCCCCACTTAAGTACAAATGCTATGACTTCTTTGGAATCGATCAAGTTTGCCATTGATATTCCTTGTAATTGAGGTTCTTCAATTTAAGTTTTTTTGTAGGAGTTACTTGTCATATTGGTTTCTAAATAAGACACTGCTGTGGCTAGGTATATAACACTGCAGGATGCTAGTTAATGTTCCAAAACATCTGACATGTTGAACTTGTAATGAAAGACAAATTTGATCGATTTCAAAGTTTTCAGAGGTCTATACAATAGGCAGTTATTACTGATGTATGTGAAGAAAAAAAAAGCCAGAAATTCTTATTAAACTTCATCCATTACTCCCCCTAGAACAGATCACTCTTTCCTTCTCTTCTTTTACTAATTACTATTTCCTAAGCACTCTTCCCTTATAGGGAACTATAAGATCACTGAACAAGACAGGTACACATAAATATATACAAAGTAGCAGGAGGAATCTGAATCAGTAAGACCCCAACCTTCAACAGTATTGTTCAATCCAAACATTAATTTCTGACCTTCCCCATAACTCTTCATCACAAATCCTACTATAGCCAGTACTATAATCCAGGCAAGCAGCCACTCATGTAAGCTTTCACCTCCTATGCACACATATAAGCGTCACACAATCAGAAAATACAAGGCTAGAATTTCACGTTTATGGAGTGAGGAACGTAGAGTAAGAACATCTCAGCTTACTCTCTGATCACATAGATGAGTTATCAGATGAGAATGTATGAAAAAGGGAGACTACACAGAAAAGCTGATAATAACAAAAGTATTTTACTTGCGATACACACTTAAAAAAAATGACTAGGGTAGTCAAGGCAATTTCAAAACAATTATTTATATGTTAGCCATACAATTCAGTTAAAACTGATAAAATTCTAGATAGCCCAAACAATAAGATTACATGCTGAGCTATATAGGCTGAGGGTGATCTAAAGCAGGTCTCATTCCACCTGTTTTCTTACTCCCACCTTTACTCCCAGCTGTACCCTTCTTCCACCTTTTTACAACTTTAGCAATTCTCACTTTTTATAGCACTCATTCACTTCAACTCCAAAACCAGAAAAAGCATGTTTTTCCCCATTGCACTAGTTCTGTTTTCTGCTAGTTTTAACACAAGCCTTTAGATGGGCTTAACCACAGTATCTTTTAGCTGAGGTTAATATTAACAAATCCAGTATTTTAGGATTTCTTAAAGCTCTCAGAAGAATGAATGAGTTAAGGATAACTATTTGATTACAGAGCATTAATCTAATGATCTCACGCATTACAGGTTTACATACCACAGATACGTATAATACCTAAGGCAACATTACGTATGCTGTTTATTTCCTCAACCTCTGTATCCAAGTATAGCATCTAATCTCTCTTACTGAACTTAGACCTCTCTGACTGTACCTTGTCTACAGGTTGAAAAAGCTTTTTCAGTGTTTTCCTCTCTACTTGTTATTTACAGATCCATTAACAGGAAAAATTAAACTCATTGGCTCCAGTGATGGATTTCTAGAAGACTACAGTCTTCTAGAATGTGCAAATATAACTCTCAGGCCCACATAAATTCGACTTAATTATATGAAAAATTACGAACTCTTACACCATGAAAAGGTTATAAATAAACCATTACAAAAGCACCAACTCCACTCTTCCCTTTTCCAACCCTGCAAGATTTCTGAATGTTCCGGACTTTCCAGATGCTTCATATATATGCACACTAACAACTCATGTCTAGCCATACTCATATTTATGTTCAGTATTTTGAAATGTGATATGGCCTAACACCACACTCTGTGCCTTTCTGACTACCTTATCACTGTAAGGAAAGCCGCCTAAACTGATTAATTCTGTGTTGCAGTCACTCTTCAGAAATTCATTTTTTTCTGCCCTTTATCCAGCCAGTATATGAATCAAACTGCTCTCAGAGTTTATACTGTTTATGACTTCCTATTCAATTTAGTTTAAGAATAACAACAACAAAAAAACTTTAACAAAAATTGCCAGTTATTTGAACAGTTGCTCATTATTTCAACATACTGAAGGAAATGCAACTACAAATAACATGCAACTTTTTCAGGCAGGTTGGGGGGTGAGGGGAGCAAGCTCTGTGGGAAAACAAATGAACACGTGCTCAAACACAGATGGTGTTGGACTAGATCATTAAAGTTCCCTTTCAACCAAACCATTCTATAATTCTGTAACAAACAACCCAATTTTGTCAGCTTGTTTTTCTCAACCACCTTTCCAAGGAATCTTTACGCACAAATGGATGAAAATAAATAATTAACTTTGTCAAATATTTGTTTTCACATTTTCGTGTTCACATCCTACATCATATGGTATTATCCTTATTTTATCTGTGACCTATATCACCAGCAGGAGAAACCACCATTATGACAAACTGCCTTTTTACAACCTGTCTTTTCACCTGTAATCATCTAACATCTAAAAAAAAAATTGTATTAGGAACATGTTTCGACTGTAATACAGTGTCCAAAATAACATGCGAGATTCAACCAGCTTTCACAGTGCTGGCCTACTCAGGGACCATGCTTGGCATTGCTGCTGCAACATACTTCAGAAAGAGGAAGTGTTGAGGGCTTTTGAGCCAAAGGAAAATAGAGTTATTACTTCCCTAGAAGGGCCTTATTATCTGAGTGACAAAAGCTCTTATTTTCCCACCACTGCTTGTAGACAAATACCCGTTCTGTCACAGAACAGGCTGCCCTGAACAGAGTCTTACAATGTTCAAGCTCCACCTCAGGTTCGATTCTTCTCACCTCGGTGCCATCATGAGTGAGGCCTAGTAGAAGAGAACATTTCTAATGCACTACTATCAGGTAAAAAACCTACCACATCTAATAAAACACAGATGCTGATGCACAGGCACATAGCTAGACAAACACCTGAAACAATCCAGGTATGATTACACTCTTCTTCACAGTCAGAAATCTCTCCTCCTCTCTCTCCAGTAAACTCCACCGGGACCTGACTTTTAAACAGAAACATAGCTTTTATGCCTTCCCGCTTAACTGCCAGCGGCGCTGGTTACTCCTGTTCTCCCGCAAAGGCACGAAGCAGACCCAGACTTGCACCGCGGCTCACTGTCCTCAGCGGGCCGCCGCGCGCACTCGGCAGGCAGCGAGCAGCCCCGCTCCCGAGGCTAGAGCTGACCCGGGAGTACTTCCTCGTCTCGGCCAGTGGCGACTGCAGTAGTATGTGGAAACACAGAGAAATAAACTCTCAGCCACCTCAGGCACCGGACTTTCGTCCTCTCCCGCACTTCCCCCACCTGAGCAGGGCACGTAGACCCCGCAACACCCGCTACAGAAAAGAAAGGCATCCCCTTTACATGTAGCACAGGCCCTCCGGGAGCGACTCGGCCCGCCCCTCCACAGCCCGGTGGCACCGGGAACCTCGCTCCTCACACACACAAACACCCGGCGCCACCCCGCTCCTCTCTCTCACTGGGGCCCCGGTCCCTGTTGTCCTCTTCCTCCTCCTGCCGCTGCGCATCCCGCTCCGCCGGGTCCCGCTTCTCGCCCTGCGCCTCTACCGGCACCACAGTGAAGTTGGTCGGCATCGCACGCCGCCGACCCGAGCGCAGCTCCCGGAACACACTGGCACCTCCCCCCCAAGGTAGCGGGTAGGGTGAGGCGAGCGCTACCGCCTCCCTCACGTGAGAGCCATTTCCTCACGCAGCGGGAGGGGGGTGGCCGACACCAAGCCACCGCCTCCTCCTGCCACCGCTTCCAGTAAAAAATGGCCTAAGCGATTTTATTGGAGACAAGGCTCCGATGTGAAAGGTCGCTTGGTGCACGCAGGTGGGAAGGGAAGGTCTTATTTACATATATGCAGCTTCCCAGTTCAGAGCTGAGGCAGTCTGTGGCAGATTTTGTTCTCCTGCAGGGGTGATGCGGAGCGCCTAAGTGCTCCTAAGGCAGGGAGAAGTGGGTCCAGCTAGTGCCATTGGGTAAACAGCCAGCGGAGGGTGTGTGTTTGTGTATCAGTGCTACGGCTATTGGGCACAAAAACAAACAAACAAACAAAAAAAACCACCACACACAACACACCTTCCTCTCCTTGTCAAATCTTGCCTTGCACATATGCCTGCAGCACTAGGACTACCAGGCTGCTGCTGCTTCTCAGATCCCAGCAGACAGAAACTATCTTCCAAAGGAAACCAAAGCCAGACTGTAGGGTACTGAACCTCTAAGGTATGACAGCATCCAGAAACCCCATGCAGGGGCTTTGCAGGTCACCTTTTAGATGAGTGGAAGAGAAAGTCCTCTGCGCACCTTGGAATTACCAGATACAGATGGTTCCCAGAAATCTGCTCTCCTACACAGTAGCTGTGGGTTGTAGAGGACAGCAGAAGGCTCCACGTTCCATGCTCGAGTAAACATGTAATCTCTGACCTAGAGTGAAGCAGATTCCAAGAATCAGTGAATGGGCTGATTAAAAAAAAATATTAATTATGTAGCATTAGTGATGAGCTGTAGCTCTTGATTATCCTAAACATCCTTCCCAGAGCAGGATTGTACCATCTCCACTCCAAAAGTGGGAAAAGCAGGCTTGGAAACTAAGGTCCTTTTTTTTCCTTCTTCTGCTCTTCTCCCTTCCCAGCAAAATGTTAGAATAGAGCAGGACTCATTTTGGTGCATATCTATGCATTTTTGAAGAAGACTCTGAATGGTCTGCAGGTCCTATACCTCAGTGGGATGGAAGATGTCAACCTAATGCACGGTCTGATGGAGTAGATGCCTCCAAATAAGGGGGATTCTGGACATCAGAGATGACAGGGAAGTGTACCCAGATATGGTAGGATAGATAGCAGGTCAGCAAGAAAAGGAGAGGCAGAGAGGCATGGTAACTGATGTCTGGTATGGGCTTGGCAGTTTGCCCTCATTCAGTCTGTAGTATAACTATAGGGCCGGTACTTTTCAATATTTTTATAAACGATCTGGATGTAGGAATAGAAGGTATTTTGAGCAAGTTTGCTGATGACACCAAACTTGGAGGAGTTGTGGACTCGATTGAGGGTGGAAAGGCCTTGCAGAGGGATCTGGATAGGTTGGAGAGCTGGGCGATCACCAACCGCATGAAGTTCAATAAGAGCAAGTGCCGGGTCCTGCACCTGGGACGGGGAAACCCTGGCTGCACATACAGACTGGGCGATGAGACGCTGGAGAGCAGCCTAGAAGAGAGGGATCTGGGGGTCGTGGTAGACAGCAAGTTGAATATGAGCCAGCAGTGTGCCCTGGCGGCCAGGAGGGCCAACCGTGTCCTGGGGTGCATCAAGCACGGCATCGCTAGTAGGTCAAGGGAGGTGATTGTCCCGCTCTACTCTGCGCTGGTGCGGCCTCACCTCGAGTACTGTGTGCAGTTCTGGGCACCACAGTACAAAAAGGACATTAAACTGTTGGAGAGTGTACAGAGGAGGGCTACGAAGATGGTGAAAGGCCTGGAGGGGAAGACATACGAGGAACGGCTGAGGTCACTGGGCCTGTTCAGCCTGGAGAAGAGGAGGCTGAGGGGAGACCTCATCACAGTCTATAACTTCCTCGTAAGGGGGTGTCGAGAGGCAGGAGACCTTTTCTCCATTAACACCAGTGACAGGACCCGCGGGAACGGGGTTAAGCTGAGGCAGGGGAAATTTAGGCTCGACATCAGGAGAGGGTTCTTCACAGAGAGGGTGGTTGCACACTGGAACAGGCTCCCCAGGGAAGTGGTCACTGCACCAAGCCTGTCTGAATTTAAGAAGAGATTGGACTGTGCACTTAGTCACATGGTCTGAACTTTTGGGTAGACCTGTGCAGTATCAAGAGTTGGACTTGATGATCCTTAAGGGTCCCTTCCAACTCAGGATATTCTATGATTCTATGATTCTATAGTAATGAGAAGATGGCTGCATGAGAAAGAACTTTCTTTCTTAGAGATGTGTCTCCTCATCCTTCTCCTGCCTTTTCCAAGAAACTAACTGAAATGGTATCTTTGTTAGCGATAAGGGATTTACAGTGTTATTGATAGTACTGCAGAGGCAAGGATATTTTGGGGCACATTTTACTTTAAATTTAATTTCATCATGGTAAAGGCTATTATCAAAATTAACAGTACTATGGAACCAGATACAATGATTAACTAGAATGGCAAATGTAATTTTAAAATATATTTGAAAAAATATAATTCTCTCTTCAAAACAGACTGAACAGTGTGCATGGTGTCATGTATAAGCATTGATAAGAGAATTTGAAACAGATGATAATTTTTCAATACCATCCATCCGGTGCTTAAGAATTCCACTGAAAGAAATTCATGTACAGTGAAGAAGATGAAAACTTCACATCTGTATGCACAGAAGGTGGAATGGGGAGAAATTAGGACTGCAGTGTTCAATTTTGATTCAACATGATACAACTTATACACCTAGAAATGATAAGAGCAAGAGAAAACAAAGCTTTGGACCAAACAACTTTTGAATGAACACGGAATTATAGAATCATTAAGGTTAGAAAACACCTCCAAGATCATCTGATATAACCATATCCCTACTGCCATTATCAATGACTAAATCATGTCTCTAAGCACCAGCTCCAACCTTTTAAACACCCCCAGGGATGGTGACTCCCCACCTCCCTGGACAACCCGTTCCAATGCCTGACTACTCTTTCTGTGAAGAAATGTCTCCTAATTTCCAACCTGAACCTCCCCTGGTGCAACTTGAGGCCATTCCCTCTAGTCCTGTCTCTAGTTATCTGCAAGAAGAGGCTGACCCCCAGCTCCCCACACCTTCCTTTCAGGTAGTTGTAGAGAGCAATAAGGTCTCCCTTGAGCCTCCTCTTCTTCAGACTAAACAAGCCCAATTCCCTCAGCCACTCCTCATGGGACTTGTGCTCCAGACCCTTCACCAGCTTCATAGCCCTTCTCTGGACACGTTCCAGGACCTTGATGTCTTCCTTCTAGTGAGGGGCCCAAAACAGAACACAGTACTCGAGTTGTGGCCTCACCAGAGCAGAGTACAGGGGTACGATCACCTTCCTGGTCCTGCTGGCTACGCTATTCCTGATACAAAACAGGATGCTGTTGTCCTTCTTGGCCACCTGGGCACACGGCCGGCTCATGTTCAGGTGAGTGTCAACCAACATCCCCAGATCCTTTTCCTCTGCAAAGCTTTCCAGCCACTCTGCCCCAAGCCTGTAGTGCTGCGTGGGGTAGTTGTGGCCAAAGTGCAGGACCCGGCACTTAGATGTGTTGAACATGTCCCATTGGCCTCTGCCCATCGACCCATCCTGTCCAGGTTCCTCTGCAGGGCCTTACCTACCCTCTGGAGAATCGACACTTCCCCACAGCTTGGTGTCATCTGCAAACTTACTGAGGGCACACTCAATTCCCTCAACCAAATCATCAATAAAGATATTGAAGAGGGTGGGCCCCAACATCGACCCCTGAGGAACAAGACCCGTGACTGGTGACCAGCTAGACTTCACTCCATTCACCACCACTCTCTGGGCCCAGCTGTCCAACTAGTTTTTAACCCAGCAAAAAGTGTACCTATCCACACCATGGGCTGCCAGCTTCTGCAGGAGAATACTGTGGGAGACGATGTCAAAGGCCGTGCTGTAGTCTAGGTAGACTACATCAACAGCCTTTCCCTCATCCACCAGGCAGGTCACCCGGTCATAGAGGGCAATGAGGTTGGTCAGGCAGGACTTGCCTTTCACGAACCTGTGCTGACTGGGCCTGATCCCTTGGTTGTCCCCCACATGCTGTGTGCATTCAAGATGACCTGTTCCATTGCCTTTCCTGGCACTGAGGTCAGGCTGACAGTCCTGTGTGGGAGTCTGGCCATGGGTGTCGACAAGCCCCATGGTTGGTGATAACATTGGACTCTTAACGATGAGGCCATCAGGAATGTAAACAGTTTAGAGTGAACAAAGAAGGGTGATTCAGGAGACTCCTTGCCATCTCGGGTTGCTTGTTCTCCAGCCGTTAAGGCATGGAAGTTGCTGGGTGTTTGCGGTTGCCAGGCAAAGTTGTTGACCAATGAATGGGTAGTGGAAAAGTACTGCTGTTGGGCGAATAGTATAAGAAGGGAGCCTGTCCTCAATACGGGAATGCAACAAGGAATGAAGTTATGTCATCAATAAAGAGGTAGCAGTTACTGATCCTAAAAGAACCCTGGTGTCCATGGGGTCGCAATGCAACAGTCCTGTAGTTCCCCAGGTCCTCCTTATGACCCTTCTTATAGATGGGCATCACATTAGCAAGTCTCCAGTCATCTGGCACCTCTCTGGATGACCATGACCACCGATAGATGATGGAAAGTAGCCCAGCAGTCACATCTGCCAACTTCCTCAGCACCCTCAGGTGGATCCCATCTGGCCCATGGACTTCTGACAGTCCTGGTGGAGCAACAGGTCTCTGTTTCCACCTGAACTGCAGGGAGTTTCTTCTGCTCCCTGTCCCAAGCTTCCAGTTCAGGACGCTGAGTACCCTGACTGGTAAAGACAGATGCAAGGAAGGCATTAAGAACCTCAGCCCTTTCCCTATCCTCATCAGTCATGTCCCATCCACTCCCCCCCCCCCCCCCCAGCATCCAGCAAACGACAGAGATTCTCCTTGGCCCTCCTCTTGCTGTTAATATATTTATAAAAACCATTTTTGTTATCCTTAACCATAGTGGCGAGGCTGAGCTCGTGCTGGGCTTTAGCCTTCCTGATTTTTTTCTCTGCATATGCTGGCAATTTCCAGCATACATCTGGGAAGTTGAAGTCCCCCGTGAGAACAAAAGCTGGTGATTGCATGACTTCATCATGACTCCCCCTCTTCCCCCTCCCCCCACCCCCAGCAAATATCCTTGTCGATACTGAAACATCAATACCTAAAAAAGGGGGAAAGAGTGACTTGGGAAAGTTGAGCTAAGTGGTTCAAATATAATTTTGTTTTGAGGAAAGATGATATATACATTTTGCAGAACAAGATTACATACCTGAACAGTTAAAGTTGTTCTAGTATTACAGCCCATATGAAAATAGCAAAGGCATTTGGTTTGGTACCAGTTGAAATTTGGTTGGAAACTTTCATGGAGTTCACTTCATATGCCTTCCATATATTTCAAAACAACTTCCTGACAGTGTTAAGAGGCAGAAAATATCAAAACATAAAGCAGGGAGCAACACAGGTTAGGATTTGCTCTGAAAATTTAATTTCCTTAATCATTTAGATTTTTCTAGTGAGGTCTGTGGGTGACACAGATTGCAGTAATAAGTAATGGAGGGAAACGTCTTTATCTGTTCAATTCAGAATAAAGACATACTGCCATAAATATGTCAGAGGATCAGGACTACAGGAAGTGAATATTTATCTTGGGAAGAAATAACTATCTTTTTTAGAGTGTAATCCAAATTTAGCATGACACCTTTCCAATCTGACATTTGCCTTCTAACAGCCAGATCTTCCCCACTGTTACCATCTTGTGACTAAAAATGTAAGCCAGCCACTGGGCTTTTTATTTCCTGGGCATTCCCAGAGTCCCATGCACCATGCTAAGTGGAACCGTTCTACAATTCAGTTTCACTACTTGTGTCTCATCAATGAGAGATGGAGGAGCATCATACTCTGCCATCACCTGATTCCTTAGTCCGTTGTCACTGCAATCTAGACTACAGTTCAGGTTAACACATTACAGTGGACATCTTGAGAGTCAGAGTTTCCATTGTCCAGGTGGTCATAGCAAGGGCATTTCTGTAGACATTCTACAGTACCTTGTTGTGTCTGAAGCGAAGTGTCTGACTATATGTCTGTCTTGCAGTCAGACCACATGGAAATGGAAGCTTATGAAACCTGATGCAATTAGTCACTGCCAACACAGTCAATGCAAGTAGTAAACTGGCATTTTCTAGGCAGCCTGAAGAAAACCACAATGGTGGAATCACACGGTTTTGGGGATACGGAATACTGAGCAGCAGGTCCAGAAATCCTCAGTGACATCTCTGTTACAGAAGTTAGCTACGGTCTTTCACAGTCAGAGCATGCTGATAGAAGAGCACATACTTGTATGAAAATGGAATGCCACTGAAATGTGGCATCTGGCAGCACTCTTTCTAAATAGCAAAATCACTGATAGAGAACATTCTGGAGGATCCTTTGTTGGAATGATTTAAGAAGGTACATTCACCACAGTATGGAGCATGTTAGGATACTGGTACAAAAAAACCTTACATGTATAATTATTGAACGGTATCTGCAAAACTAGTAGCAAGTATTTTTACTTATAAAAGGCTCAGAACACAACTGGATTCAACAACTAGTCCTCCACTGGGAAGATATATGAATCTTAGTTGACCCAAGGCTGAAGAATGGGAAGGGGAGGAAATCACATCTGATTACAATCATAGAATCATAGAATGGCTCAGGTTGGAAGGGCCCTTAAAGGTCATCTAACTCCAATCCCCCTGCCATAGGCAGGTATGCCACCTTCTAGATCAGGCTGGCCAAGGCCCCATCCAGCCTGGCCTTGAACACCTCCAGGGATGGGGCATCCACTTCTCTTGGCAACCTGTTCCAGTACCTCACTGCCCTTACAGTGAAGAATTTCCTCCTAAAGTCTAGTCTAAATCTATCCTCTTTTAGTTTAAGACCATTTCCCCTTGTCCTATCATTATCTACCTGAGTAAAGAGTCCTTCTCCATCTTCTTTGTAAGACCCCTTTAAGCACTGAAAAGCTGCAGTGAGGTCTCCCTGGAGCCTTCTCTTCTTTAAGCTGAACATCTCCAGCTCTCTCAGCCTTTCTAAATAGGAGAGGTGCTTCAGCCCTCTGATCATCTTTGTAGCTCTCCTTTGGACTTGCTCTAACATGTCCACATCTTTCTTGTGCTAGGGGCCCCAAACCGGGATGCAGTAGTGCAGATGGGGCCTCACAAGGGCAGAGCAGAGGGGGACAATCACCTCCCTCGACCTACTGGTCACACCTCTTTTGATGCAGTCCAGGATGCAGTTGGCCTTCTGGGCTGCAAGTGCATACTGCTGGCTCATGCCAAGCCTTTTGTCCACCAGAATCCCCAAGTCATTCTCCTCAGGGCTGCTCTCAATGAGTTCTTCACCCAGTCTGTACTCCTGTCTGGGATTGCCCCAACCCAGGTGCAGCACCTTGCGCTTGGACTTGGTGAACCTCATGCGGTTCACATAGGCTCACTTCTTCAGCCTGTCCAGGTCCCTTTGAATGGCATCTCTTCCTGCTTTGCTATCAGCTGCACCACTTAGATTGGTGTCATCTGCAAACTTGCTGAGGGTGCACTCAATCCCATTGTCTATGTGTCCTGGTTCCAGTTAGGACAGAGTTAATTTTCCCTCATAGTAGCTGGTAGGGTGCTATGTTTTGGATTAGGATGAGAAGAGCGCTGATAACATGCTGATGTTTTAATTGTTGCAGAGCAGTGTTTACACCAGGCCAAGGACTTTTCGGCTTCTCGCTCTGTCCTGCCAGCGAGCAGGCTGGGGGTGCAGCAGGAGCTGGGAGGGGACAGACCCAGGACAGCTGACCCAAACTGGCCAAAGGGGTATTCCATACCATCTGACGTCATGCTAAACAATATATAGGGGTGGCTGGCCGGGGTGGGGGGGCCGGCTGCTCGGGGATAGGCTGGGCATCGGTCAGCGGGTGGTGAGCAATTGCATTGTGCATCACTTGTTTTCTTACACATTATTATTGTTAATACTATTATCATTATCACTATTATTATTATTATTGTTATTATTATATTCCTGTCTTAATAAACTGTCTTTATCTCAACTCACCGGCTTCACTTTCCCGTTTCTCTCCCCCATCCCAGAGAGGGAGGGGGGAGGGTAAGCGAACGGCTGTGTGGTGTTTAGCTGCCAGCCGGGTTAAACCACAACACTATGTCATTGATGAAGATACTGAAAATCACTGGTCCCAAGACAGACCCCTGAGGGACACTGCTCATCACTGGCCTCCACCTGGACATAGAACCATTGACCACTACTCTCTGGGTGTGGCCGTTGAGCCAATTCCTTATCCACCGGATAGTCCACCCTTCAAATCCATGTCTTTGCAATTTAGAGATTAGGATGTCGTGTGGGACCATGTCAAAGGCTTTACAGAAGTCCAAGTAGATGACATCAGTCGGTTTTCCCTTGTTGACTGATGCAGTCACTCCATCATAGAAGACCAGCAGATTGGTCAGGCATGATTTACCCTTGGTGAATCCTTGCTGGCTGTCCCAGATCACCTCCTTGTCCTGCAGCTTTGCCTCCAGGAGGATTTGTTCCATGATCTTCCCAGGCACAGAGGTGAGGCTCACCGGTCTGTAGTTCCCTGGGTCTTCCCTTTTTAAAAATGGGAATCTTCTTCTACCCTTTTTAAAAATGGGAATGATGTTTCCCTTTTCCCAGTCTTCCCAGACTTTGCCTGACTGCCATGATTTTTCAATATGATGGAGAGTGGCTTTGTGACTACATCAGCCAGTTCCCTCAGAAGCCTGGGACGCATGTCATCAGGTGTCATGCGGTGTCAGCATGTGTACTGAATAATGATGTATCAGCTCATGTGCTGGTATCACGACACAGATTTCTAAAAAGACTGGGATTTGCTTTGTAATCCTTTATTTCATGGACAGGATTTGCATGACAGTAAACTCAAGTGGATTCTGTAATAAGAGCAGAACTCAAGAGTTCTGTTGGTTTGTAAAAGCTTTCCGAGGTCTAGAAATCTTTAGATTGAGTTGGATCACTTCGTCCTGTCATTAGTTTATATGGTGATAATTTATTGTGATTTTTAGTCCATGAAGTTGGGTAGACTTCTCTGGTGCCATGACAAACAGCAGTATTTCAGAGAATTCTGGCTTCAGATTACAATAGAAAAAGATGTGTATTGTGTAATCTGTTGAAAAAAAAAAAAAACATGAATAAGCAGCAAAGTGCAAAGGTATGTGTTTGCCTGCATCAGCCAATACGGTGTTTTTTCACATGAAATTCTCTGACATTGGAGCCTCTCACAGGGATTTCACTTTTCTAGACAGTAACTGAGATTAGTTAATACAGAAGGTTTCCAAAATACAAGGCATATCAGGCAGAGAACAAGAAGCTAGCTGAGAAATTCCTCAAATGAGAAATAGATCTAATTGCTAACTGGACTCGTCCTCAGGATAATCAGAAGTTATGGAAGAAACATGGAAAGAAACAACATATGTCCACAAATTTCATATAAAGTTGCTAAATTATTCAGCACTATTGTTGAAAAGGGTAAACTAGGCAAACTTCTTCTGAGGCTCAGCTTTGTTCCAACCAGCAGAGTTAATGATATGCAAAAATTTCTGTCATGCTCCTGAGTGCACTAATAGGGCTTAATTGCACTACAACCATGTACACACCTTCTGCCCATGGTCCAGGGGCTCCTGGACTGGAAGAGACCTGAAAGATCATCAAGTTCTAATCACCCTTTAATGGACAGGTGCACTTTCCACTAGAACAGGTTGCTCAAAGCCCAATCCAACCTGGCCTAAAATACTTCCAGGGATGGGGCATACACAACTTCTCTGGGCAATCTGTTCCAGTGCCTCACTACTCTCTGAGTAAGAATTTCCACCTAACATACAATCTCAATCTACTTTTTTTAGTTTAAAACTATTATTCCTTGTCCTATCACTACACTCCCTAACAAAGAGTCCCTCTCCTGCTTTCCTGTAGGCCAACTTTAGATACTAGAAGACTGCTATAAAGTCTCCCAGGAGATTTCTCTTCTTCAGGATGAACAACCCCAACTGCCTCAGCCTCTCTTCATAGAAGAGGTGTTCCAGCCCTTTGATGATCTTTGTTGCCCTCCTCTGAACTTGCTCCAATACATCCATGTCCTTCTTATACTGGGGGCCCCAGAGCTGAATACAGTACTCTAGGTAGGGTCTCACAAGAGCAGAGAAAAGGAGAATCACTTCCTTCCATCTGCTGACCATGCTTATTTTGATGCAGCCCAGGCTTTTTGATGCAGGTGGGATTTCTGACCTGCAAGTACACATTGCCTTCTCATCAACCAACAACCAACCCCCCCCCCCCCCCCCCGGTCCTTCTCCTCAGAGCTGTTTTCAATCCATTCTCCACCCAGCTTGTATTTGTGCTGGGGATTACCCTGACCCAGGTGCAGGCCCTTGCACTCAGCCTTGATGAACTTCTGATGTTCACATGGGCCCACCTGTCAAACTTGTCTAGGTCCCTCTGGATGGCATTCCTTCCCTCCAGCACGGTGACCACATCACACAACTTGGTGATCTGCTGATGGTGCACTCAATCCTACTGTCCACGTCAGGGACAAAGTTGTTAAAGAGAGCCAGTCCCAATACTGACCCCTGAGAAACACCACTGGTTACTGTCTCCACTTGGACACTGAGCTATTGACTGACTTTTTGAGTGCAACCATCCAGCCAATTCCTTAACCGTTGAGTGGTCTGTCTGTCAAATCCATGTCTCTCCAGTTTGGAGACAAGAATATCATGCCAGACAGTGTCAAATGTTTTGCATGAGTCCAGCTAGGTGATACCAGTTGCTCTTCCCTTATCCACCAGTGCTGTAACCCTGTCATAGAAGGCCACCAAATTTGTAAGGCATGATCTGCCCTTAGTGAAGCCATGTTGGCTGTCATCAGTCACCTCCTTGTTTTCCATGTGCCTTAGCATAGTTTCCAGGAAGATCTGCCCCCATGGTCTTGGCAGGCACAGAAGTGAGACTGACTGTCCTGTCAGGTCTTCCTTTCATCTGTTTTTTAAAATGGTGGTTGTTTCCTGTCTTCCAGTCACGCGGAACTTCACCAGAGTGCCACAGCTTCTCGAATATGATGGTAGTGGCTTAGCAACTTCATCCACCAGTTCGCTCAGGACCCTTAGATGCATCGCATTAGGTCCCATGGACTTGTGCACCTTCAGGTTCCTTAGGTGGTCTTGAACCTGATCTTCTGCTACTGTGGATGGTTCTTCATTCTCCCAGTGCCTGCCTTTGCCTTCTGGGACTTGGGCTATAAGGCTAGAGCTCTTGCTGGTGAAGACAGGGGCAAAAAGTTGTTGAGTGCCTCAGCCTTCTCCGTATTCAGGGTAACCAGTTCTCCAGTTCTTCCTTCTGGAGATGGCCCACGATTTCCCTAGTTTTCCTTTTATCACTGGTATACCTATAGAAGCCTTTCTTGTTGCCCTTAATGTCCCTGGCCAAATTTAATTCTAATAAGACTTCAGCTTTCCTAACCTGATCCCTGGCTGCTCGGATGACTTTTTCTCTATTCGTCCCAGGCTATCTGTCCTTCTTCCGTCCTCTGTAGGCCTCCTTTTTCTGCTTGAGTTTGGCCAAGAGCTCTTTGTTCATTCATGCAGGTCTCCTGGTGTTTTTGCCTGACTTCCTCTTTGTTGGGATGCCTCACTCTCAAGCTTGGAAGAGGTGATACTTGAATATTAACCAGCTTTTCTGGGCTCCTCTTCCCTCCAGGGTTTTGCCTCATGGTACTGTACCAAGCAGATCCCTGAAGAGGCTAAAGTCTGCTCTCCTGAAGTCCACGGCAGTGAGATTGCTGTGCTCCCTCCTCACTGCCCTCAGGATCCTAAACTGCACCATTTCGCGGTCACTGCAGCCAAGGCTGCCCTTGAGTTTCACATTCCCCACTAGTCCCTCCTTGTTGGTGAGAATGTGGTCCATCATAGCACCGCTCCTCATTGGCTCCTTTATCACATGGAGAAGGAAGTTACCATCAATGCATTCCAGGAACCTCTTGGACTGTCTATGCCATGCTGTGCTGTCAGTCCAGCAGATACCAGGGTGGTTGAAGTCCTCCATGAGGACCAGGGCTTGTGAACATTAGCCTGCTTCTATCTGTCTATATAGGGCCTCATCTGTTTGGTCTTCTTGATCAGGTGGCCTGTAGCAGACTCCCATTGTAATGTCCCCTGTCCCTGCCCCACAAGCTCTCTGTCAGCTCCTCATCCATCTCCAGGCAGAGCTCCATGCACTCCAGCTGCTCACTGACACAGTGGGAGATGCCCCCTCCTTGTCTCCCCTGCCTGTCCTTCCTAAAGAGCCTGTATCCTTCCATACCAACACTCCAGTCATGGGAGCCATCCTACCATCTCTGTAATGCCAATGAGGCATGCCAATGCATGCCCTGCAGGCATGCAGACATCTCTAACTCCTCTTGTTTATTCCCCATGCTACATGTGTTAGCATAGAGACATTTAAGTTGGGCCCCTGAATGAAGCTGACTTGCTGGAGTGGCTGGAATTCCTTTGTGCTGCTCTTCAGGTGCTCTCCTGCTGACCTGTGACCCTTCTCCAGGCTCTGGGTGGGCATCACTGACACCAGCATCAAACTGGAAGGAGTGGGATGGATTAAGGTTCCCCTCCTCCAGCAACTTTAGTTTAAAGCCCTCTTCACCAGCTTGGCAAGCCTATGACCAAAGATGCTCTTCCCCTTCTCTGACAGGTAGACCCCATCAGCCCCCAGCAGACCAGGTTTCTCAAAGCCATGAGTTTAATGGTTTAACTGTTTAATGGTTCCCATGGTTTAAGTAGCCAAAGCCCTGCCTGCGGCACCAGTCCTGTAACAATCTGTTGATTTGCCAGATTCAGCTGGCCCTTTCAATCCCCTTCCCTTTGATTAGGAGCATGGATGAAAGGACTACCTATGCTCTTGAGCCCTTTACTGGTGCTCCCATGGCTCTGTAATCCCTCTTGATTCTCGTCAGACTGCTATTGTCTGCATCATTGGTGTCCATGTGAAACAGCAGCAGTGGATAATAGTCCTTATACTGTACTAGGTTTGGCAGTCTCTTGGTGACATTCCTGTTACGAGCCCCTGGTGAGCAGGAAACTTCTCTCAAGAGCAGGTCAGGTTATCAGATGGATGCCTCTGTACCTCTCAGAAGAATCGCCCATTACCATCGCCTGTCACCTTTCTTAGTTGCACTGGTTGTGATTCAGGTAGCAGACTGGGCTGCTTTACTCAGCTCTGCTCCCCCTGCAACAGGTCTTTTGCTTTTCAGTCTGCAGAGGGGTGAAGCAGGTCTGTAAGCGTACCTCAGGCTTTGGGAGAGGACTTCCTCCTGCTGGGACTTGTTGCCAACTTCCATTCTTCTGTGTTATTCCTCTCCCCCTCCCGCTCCCCACCAATTGCCTCGGACAGTGATCAAAAAATCTTAGCAAGTGTGGATTCCCAGAAGAGCATTTCATTTCAGTGCTGACACGGGTAATGGTACTGTGATAGTTATATCTGAGCTGACAAGGTATATAGCATTGGTATCAGCAGTGACACACTGGGAGCGCCTTTGTAAGCGTTTCAGCTTTATCAGTGAAAATTAATAGGAGTAGGACTATAGAGAAAGGGTGAAGAAAAGGGAGAATAACATTAGTATGGATTCTATTTAAAATATCACTTAAGAGTTGTAAGGAACATGGAACTGGAAATAACCAGCACTGTCATAACTGAAATTGAACGTAACTCAAGCGCCCGACCACGCGTTAATCTGGGATCTCAGGCCCTTCCTTCGCCAGGTGCTGCCCCGGGCAGCGCCGCGGCCAGGCCGCACCCGCCGGCTCTCGCGAGAGGGGCTGAAGGGAGTGGGCGTTGCCAGGGCAACGGCTACAGCTCCCCCCCTCTGCCTAGGAACAGCCTCCGGGAGGGCGGGGCGGGGCCGGCAGCGCGTGTGCGGCGCTGTGAAGCTGGTGGGGCGGGGCGCGGGAGCTGGGCTCAAGGTGTTGGCGGGCTGCGCGGTCGCCCACGCGCGTACCGCGGTGTCCGCCTGGCAGAGCGCTCGCTCCAAAAAGGCTGTGGCGACCCAGACGCAGGGCCCGCCCAGAGACGTGGCTGTTCAGGCCTCTGGCTGCAGGGAGCGCCTGAGCCTGCCGCTGCCCGGGGAGGACAGCGGGGAGACCGCCTGTGCTCAGGAGGAAGGGCTGCTCGCCGTGGCGGCTGAGCTTAGGGAGTAGGTAGGGAGACTGTGGAGCATCAGGGCGTGTGAGCAGGAGATTGCCTGGTGGAGTAATGCCATGGCGTGCCAGGGCACTGGGGGGATGCCCCTCAGAAGGTGGTGGAGCCCCTGCCCTTTTGCTGTTGGGCAGAGGGAGTGGACCAAAAAGACGAGGACGGTTGGAAGCGAGTCCCACTTCGGCATCATGGGCAACCCCCATCCCTATCTACCTCGCTTTTCCAGGTTCCTTTCTGTAATAGGTTTGAGGCCCTCGATCTTAAAGGAGAGGTAGGTGAGGATGTGGTGGAAGGCCTGCCTATGAGATCATGTAGGGAGAGGCAGTTGACACCATGCCTGAAGACTGCCTCCCAAAAGAAAGACATGGACGTGGTCTATCTTGATTTCAGTAAAGCATTTGCCACAGCATCCTCACAGCTAAACTGAGGAAGTGTGGTCTGGATGATCAGGTAGTGGGGTTGGCTGTGAAGTGGCTGAAGGGAAGAAGCCAGAGGGTTGTGGTCAATGGGACGGAGTCAAGTGGGAGGCCTGTATCTAGTGGAGTCCCTCAAGGGTCAGTACTGGGACCAGTGTTGTTCAATATATTCATCAATGAATTGGATGGGGGAATGGAGTGTGTTGTCAGCACATTTGCTGATGACACTAAACTGTGAGGAGTGGCTGACATGCCGGAAGGCTGTGCTGCCATGCAGCAGGACCTAGACAGGCTGGAGAATTGAGTGGGGAGAAATTTAATAAAATATAACAAGTGAAAGTGTAGAGTCCTGTGTCTGGGCAAGTGTACAGTCCTGCATCTGGACAAGAACAGCTCCAGGTACCAGTATAAGTTGAGGACTGACCTGTTGGAGAGCAGCGTAGGGGAAAGGGACTTAGGGGTCCCAGTGGAAAGCAGGATGACCACGAGCCAGCACTGTGCCCTTGTGGCCAAGAAAGCCAATGGCATCCTGGGTTGTATTAGAAGGGTTGTGGTTAGTACGTCGAGAGAGGTTCTCCTCCCCTCAACTCTGCCCTGGTGAGACTGCATCCGGAATATTGTGGCCAGTTCTGGGCCCCTCAGTTCAAGAAGGACAGGGAACTGCTTGAGAGAGTCCAGCGCAGAGCCACGAGGATGATTAAGGGAGTAGAGCATCTCCCTTATGAGGAAAGGCTGAGGGAGCTGGGTCTCTTTAGCTTGGAGAAGAGGAGACTGAGGGGTGACCTTATTAACATTTATAAATATGTAAAGGATGAGTGTCAGGAGGATGGAGCCAGGCTCTTCTCAGTGACATCTAATGATAGGACAAGGGGCAATGGGTGCAAGCTGGAACATAGGAGGTTCCACTTAAATATGAGACAAAACTTTTTCACAGTGAGGGTGACAGAGCAGTGGAACAGGCTGCCCAGGGGCCTTGTGGAGTCTCCTTCTCTGGAGACATTCAAAACGCGTCTGGATGCGTTCCTGTGTGACCTTACCTAGGTGCTCCTGTTCCAGCAGGGGGATTGGACTAAATGATCTTTCAAGGTCGGTTCCAATCCCTAACATTCTGAAATTCTGTCATTCTGTTTAATGAATGATTTATGAGAAAGTCACATTGTTGCCCACCAATCTGTGTTTAGAACCAGGATTTAATAAGGCTAGTGTGCAAAATGGGACACTGCGTAAGCAGTAACAAGACAACAGTCTACTAGTAGTAGAAGGAAACCCAGCCCCCGTTCAATAATTTTTTTACTTTGTCTTTCATTAAAAATGGGTCTGCTAATGGCTGGCAAAATTAAACATTTTCACAACTGGTCCAGAATTAGGAAAGAACAGTCTATAGAAGACTTGAATGTTTTCACATTGATGGCACCTAATGAAATTATCCTTCTTGTATAAAATAACTACATAAAACAATCTTAAAGATATTAATGGACAACTTTTTTTTTTTTTGTTTACTTCTGTTTAAGACTAGGACTATACAGTCGCTGCCCAGACTGCCTTGCTGTCTCTCCCAACTCTGAGTATCTTTCCTCAACCAGTCCAACATTTTTCTGTTCATCAAAGTAGGTGTTATGACCAAGCTGGCACCTCATACAGAAATCCGCTTTCCTTATATTTTGAGAAGAATGATGAAAACTGTAATTGTGTCATTAATGTACGGGTGTAAAGATGTTGTTACTACTTTTCCACTCTTTTATTTTTTTGGTAAAAAAACAATTTAATTGCCTCTCACAACCATCAGCATTAACAGGACAGCTTTGTACCATTAAGAATTCTTGCTTGATAGAGTGTGAGACTAATTTAAACGTTTCATAGTTTTATTCAAAATATCTGTTTTACTTCCATTGCATTCTAGTACCTCATCAAACTTACAGTCAGCATATGCTTTCTACTGAATTTGTCTCCAATCTAAGTTGCTATACTGAAACCCAAAACCTTAAGTATTTAAAATTTTGTAATGATTATGTACCTGTCCACTTCTCCCAGAAAAACTAGCACACAGCCACTTTGACCTGTTTTTCTGGAAAAGTGCTTTGGGACTGAAAATGCTGATGGCTCTGAACTGATACTAGCAGGAGACAATCCACAAAAATTTAAAGGTCTTTACTGAGTGGTAACAGCTAATTTAGAACACTTGATTGTGTATATTTTTCCAGAGGGCTTTACTTTGCAATTGGTAGGCACAGCACTTCTTGCCATTTTACCACCAAGTCACTTAATTCCATTAGATGGTTGTCATCTACTTCAGTTTTAACAACCATGGAACTAACATATCTTCAACCTAAATTTATGTGCAAACTAACTGGAACTAACTTTATCTACGTAACAAAAACTGTAAATTTTATCACTTTGCTATATTAGTAATAAATTGAATAGCATAAGTCTTAACACAGGTCTCAGCAGTACTGATGAAGTTACAGTTTACTGGCTATTTATTCCTGTGTAGAACAACTGCAGGGGGACAACTGTTCCCAGTAAACAAAACCACTCAAATTGTTTTGTTTTGGTTTGTTTTTTTGAAGGAAGTCTGTCACTGAGGTTGACAAAAATCTCTCAACCTTTGCCAAAAAGAAAGGAGTTTGCAGGGAATAAGCGGGTCCAAAAGTCCCTTTCCTGAACAGTTAGGTGGTAGAAAATTCAACTATGCTTGCATGAAAAAGTCTGTCAGTTCTCTAAGATGGAATAGCAGAAATGTGTTCTGCTTCTTGTCACACAGTAAAGCAAAGATTTGTGTGCCAAGATTTCTTATTTTAGGAAAGCTGGAAAGCTTTTTTTAAAAAGTAGGTAACCTTTTTTTTTTTTTTTTAGAAAAAAAGGTAAATAATTAAAAAGTTAAAACATGCCAATGAGGAAAATGAGTAACAAGTGAAGTTTCTCAGACTAGCACAGTAATTTAGAGGAATAATTACATGAAATTGTGGTAGGTCTTACAAATAAGCTTTTGATGTGGCAGTAATGGAGAAGGCAAAGCAGCATTGGAATCCAAATTCCAAATGCAGGAATTGATGTCTGGATATTTAAGTAAGTGCAGAAAAGGCCCACATAACTGTTCAGTCCAGAAACTGCATAAAATGGCTCAGAATATAAATGTTAGAATAAATGTTTTCTATTACTAAAGGCATAGAATTATTGTTTTATAGTATGAGACTAGTTTTGCACGTAGATAATACATGGTACTAAAGAGCAGTTAATCTATCATCATTGATTGGATGCTAGAACCAGATAAAGAGCTATCAGCATAGTAGTAGGGGAAATTAAAGGTTTCTGAAGTACATCAGTTTGGGCAAAATCCTTTAACCTTCTCTATAAGTTTAAACTTCATGGATTTAAAAATCTGTACAGCCATCCCTGGTCCTGTCCCTACTTTTCTTGTTCTTTGAAGTCTGCAGCTTTTTTTTTGAACATAACAAGACACTAAGGTCTTGATCTGTGCTTCCATCTACGTGGTGATCTTTTGTTTGTTTGCTTTGTTTTGTTTGCCAAGAGTTTCTTTACCAATTATTTTTAAGTTTTGGAACCAGTCTGACCTTGTTATAGTTGCTGAAGCGAGTCAGTACACTGCCATCTTCCTAAACTACTGAAACGTTTGCACCTTTCCCATTCTTCCTTACTGATCGGTCTGTGACACTTAAAAGACCACTGTATTATAGACTGCCCACAGATTTTAACTTACACTGTTCAGATGATGTAATGTCAGCAGCTTAAGAGTTATAACATGCAGGAGGGCTGTGGCCCAAGCCTAGAAAGCTACCAAGAAACCCCACAAGCAACCCCTGTCCCAGGCAAAGAGACCAGTCCTGTGAGTCTGCCCAAGAGACCTGTGCACACTGACCCAAACTGCCCAACTTCCTTGGGCAGCATGTGGACTTTGCAGTGTGCTGCAGGCAGCATTGCCCACTGAAATGAAAAATAGAACAAAATGCCTGTTCAGGAGAATAAGCTGAAGTCCCAAAGGTCTTCTTGAAAAAGGACCAAAACCTTGAACTGGAAATTGAACTTCAAGGTAAGTTTCACTCAGAGAATGTGGGTTGTGGAGGAGCACTCTTCACCCGCAGCTCTAGGGAGCTTACATCAACTTGTAATACTATTACGGGTTGGAAGCTTGTGTTTCCTTATATACTTAGTCTGATACTACAAACGAAAAGCAAAAGACTAAGAAGGAAACTAGGAAATAGGTCTGTGAACCAGGATTATCCTTGAAAGGCACAGCTGGCCTCTTTGAATTGCATCTGGGTACCTAAGAACGAGAGACAGCCTGAAGATACCATCAATAAGGGCAAAAACAAGGAACTGTAACAGTAATTTATCATCTGAAAAGGAAAAAAAATAGTCTGGGAAAAGTAAAATTTTGTTTGAAAGAACAGGAAACACCATTGCCTATTGGTTGTCTCACATGAAGCAGAAATTAGCAGCATCTGTTGGCTGCTCTGCAAGGTGCTGTCCTATGTTTTCTTACTGTCTCTGTGACACAGAAATGCCTTGCTTCCTACCAAAAATTGAGAGCTGCTCTCTCCAAGAATTTCCTCTGCTGCCCAAACTTTTCTTTCTACAGGATTTCCTTAACAAATTGAACTTTCACTGGAGATGCTTGCTCAACTCCAAACTCTGTGATGCAGATGATCTTCAAACTGAGACTTTGTTCATTATTTATTCAGACTCACTTCTGGGGATTGGGCTCTTCAGTGATGATTTTTCTTAACTGGACTGTTTTGAGATTGATTTTCTTAATTAGATATTTTTGTGGTTGGTTTGACACACACCACCACACACACACTTCTGGGATTGGTTTGGTATGCTTTGTACCAGTAATTTTTTTGATGTATATACACATAATCTGTCATAAGTATAGTCTTGATAAGTATAACCTACGTATAGCCATTGTTACCGTATTTATATGTTTGTCATGTGTAATAATTATATTCACTGACATAATATCGATAAAATTATTGAACCTATAATGCTAATCTATATTTACTGTTGTATTACTAATTTTTACGACATTTAATTGCCTTCCTACTTCTTGCTATTAGTGCTATTCTCTTAAAGCTATTACCAATATTACCAAAAAGCATGTTTTTTATATATATATATATGTGTGTGTGTATATGTATATAAATATGTGCTCTCCCTTTTAATCATAGTATATTTGCTAGCGGTGATTTGTGGTAATTATAATAAATAGAAATTTATGAAAATGAAGCCTCTGTGTCCTTGTATATTATGAAATCCTACAAACCCATTGTTGTGATCTCTATATCATGACAAAGCCCAAAGCTATTTTTAAAATTTTTGACACCATGACAACAATGTAAAAGTAGAGTATGAGGTCTCTTTTCCCTGTGCTTCCAGTTTGGGTAAATAGCAAGCTGCTATTGCCCTTGTGCTGCACTTGTTATGAAACCTGACAGGCTCTCTGCAACCAGAGCTCAGAAGAGCCCTTGACAGCAGCTGTCATACTCCAGAACCGAACAAGGCTCTGGAGAAGGGATGTAAGATCTGCATTTTGAAGTGAGTGCTAACAGTATTCTCTCAAATCATATAGAACTATAACTAGCAGAAGCAGGAAGCTCCAGGCTACCCTGTCAATTGCACAGGTGCTAACAAGAGTAAATATGCTAAAGATTACAGGCAGAATGAAGACCTGAACATACTAAGAAATATTTGTGACCAGAATATATTAAGAAAAACACCAGATTGACAAACTGTTTTTAAATTCTCAGAGGTAAACTTGGACAGAGAGCCAAATTAACAAATATCTCCATTATAAGAAAATTGGAAATTATCTTAAGAATTAATTAAGAATTAATTAAGAAAATTATCTTTTCTTATTCTCAAGATGCCCGTTCCACAGAATCAAGTGATTTTGTTGTAATAAATTTGTGATGATAGAAGCTGTTTGGCTGTTAAATGTATTTGCATCATTATGAAACTGAATATCAGGCAATATTCAAAGAATATTTCATTTGCCTCAGAATGAGAGCTCTGTCTTCAAGGATGACAATAAAAAGTCAATACCATTCTGAATGATTTTAAATTTAGACATTTTTATGAAAAAAAATCTTTGAATCTTTTTTTAAAATTATTATTATTATTATTATTTTACATTCATTTAAAGTAAAACCTCTGTTAAAAAATCTGGAAGGTTATCTCCAGAATTAGTATTTGAATATATCTGTAAGAGTCTTTAAATTTGCCAGCACTGTAGCACCTGAAGAATTACAGACTTGTGATGAGTTACAAAATTGCATATATGGCTTCTGGGGTCCTACCAGATCATAAAAACTATTTTGTTTCATGCGATCTATTCTGTTCTATGAGAAGATGGTATTCCCATAAATGAGTAAAAACTACTGAATGGTGGACATCAGAAAAATACAAAAGCTGTATCAGGATTAAAAAAATAAATTAACAACTACGTTTTGGAACTAAACAAGTGTCAGAAGCTATAAGCCTTGAACACTTTCAGTACGACTGCCAAACTACCTCTTTTACCATTTAATCGATCATGGTCATTTTGAAAAAGAAAAATGAAACACAGATGTTGGCCTATTAATGGAATTGTGCATGGCTTCTGAAGCCTGCATGCAATACTAGCGAACAACAGTCAGAAAGATGAATAAAACTGACTGTTAAGATGATATGGAGAATAAACTATTCCAAAGGAGACTGAAGAGAGGTCAAGACTGCCAAGATGTCCTTGTGCAGCAATACTAAGATAGAACCTGATTAACTGATCTCTAGAAACACTTTTGATAACTGTTTAACTATGAAAAAAAGAACTGTTAAGGCTCACAGACAAAATCAAGTCAAGAGCATAGCCTGTTTAAATTGACCATGAAGTGTAGAATCACATTGGTTAGAAGGCATATCAAGAGGTGATCTTGACAAATTATCTAAAAGCATGCATTACTAAAAGCATGCCCATTTACAACAGGTTGCTCAGGACCTTGTCTAGCTGAGTTTTTAATGAAGAGTCTAAGACATTTCTGGGCAAACTCTGCCTGTGTTTTACCATCCTTACGGTAAAAATTATTTTGTATATATCTAGTAATTATTTTTTGTGTTTCAGCTTGTGTCCGTTTCTTTCCATCCTTCTACACTGGACTCTAGCTCTGTCTTCCCTATACCCTCTGTTTAGTTGTGGACAGCAGTAAGATCCCTCCTTAGTTGTCTCTTTTTGAGGCTGAACAAATCCAGTGCCCTTACCTCTCCATGTATGTCTTGTACTCCCACCTCCTGACCAACTTGGTGGTCCTCTGTTTGACTCAGTCCAGCCAGGTCTTTCTAGTACTGGAGAGCCCACAGCTGGATCCCATACTAGGAAGACCACAAGTGCCGAAGTTTTGCTCTTAAGGAGAGCAATCACTTCTCTCGACCTGCTGTCTACGTGATTATCATACAGCACAGTAGCCGGCTGGCTGCATTTGCCACAAGGGTGCGCTGCTAGCTCATGCTCAACTTGCAGCCCACCAGGACCATTTTTGCCCCCAGGTCTTATTATACATGGCTGCTTTCTAGAAAACGGGCTTCAGCTTGCATAGTTCCACGGGATTATTCCATTCCATTCCATTCCATTCCATTCCATTCCATTCCATGCCATTCCATGCCATTCCATGCCATTCCATTCCAGATGCAGGGCTTTGCCTATGTTTATACTGATGACTAGGAATTTCTCATAGTCATAACTGGAAAAAAAAAGAAAGAATCAGGAGATAAACATTTCATAGATTTCCTATGGGCTTCTTCTAGTATTAGCTACTTCTAAGCTATATTTCTTATTTAATATTTAGATGTCAGCTAACAGGTAAGATATAGGACACCTTAAATACCTAATAAAGTTACCAGAAATAAACATTAATTAACAAGTTACTTCATTGATATTTCAGTGGCATCAATCTAATACCTATTTAATTACTGCCTACTTCAATGGAAAATAATTAGAGTGGCATAAACTTTTGATAGAGCCCTCATAAGCAATCACACAGACGTACTTAATTAGAAATTTATCTGACAGCTATTTATATGACACCAACATACAGAATTTAAGCACCAACCTAAATCAGTGCTTATCCCAGGGGTTACTGCACTGACTTAAGATTTTAATTTAACACTTCCTGAAACAGCATTTGTTAATATCTATGAAGAATACCTAGCTTACTGGGTAAGCAGTAAATTCTGAAATTCCCTAAATTACTTGTTAAATATGACAAACTCTCTAGGTACTTTGAATGGAAAATATTATTGTATTGATTGACAGGCAACTATACATCGCATTTAACCACACATTTTCACCATAGCCTTTTATTTGCTACCAGAATTTATGATTATTAAAAGATGCGCCCTAACAGAACATGTAACCCTACCCTACGTACAGGATTTTGAAACAGAGGCATCCCTTTTTTTCCCGTCTACTATAAAAAGTGTCCTATTAATGCAAGTTTTTCTTTCCAGTGGTTATTAGTTTTGCTTCTTTCAAGTCCTTGCAAATGAAGCCCTCTAGCCCTCCAACTAGAATAAATTTTCAACATTTTCAGAGAATAAATGGGGATACAGCAAAAAGACTGGACTTTGGAATAAGCACACATTAGATCCAGTAGGAAGCTGAATCATTTACTAGGTGGCTATTCCTGGACATGGTTTCACAGAAAATAAAGAGGTGAGGGGTAAGCAAAGCAGCTCCCCACACTACACTCTTTTTAAAAAATCATGAGAAAAATTATGGTAGGATAAAGGTATTTCCCTTCTATCATTACATTAAATGTTAGTGTTTGCATAGTATTTTGAGATCCTCTCCTGCAAGTACTATAATTAAGTTGAATTGAGTTTTAGTATTAATACCTAACATGCATCCCATTTAATTTTCAAAGACGAAGAAAGGATTCAAGATTTTGGAGGTGAGGTTAGGCAGGTGGGTGCTTCTGTTAGCCTTATGGTACAAAAGGTCAACAGCGCTCGCCAAAAGCACTGGCTCACAATTTCCTTGTTGTGTGGAGTTTCTTCCACTCTTTTTCCAGGAAGATCCCCGTGCTGGCATGTCCCCATCTGCCTGAGAGGCCAGGCTGACAGGGGGGCGAAAACTGCAGGACCCCCCCTGTGCTTCAGGAGTGCTGAGGTGCAAACACCCCGCTCGGCTGCGCACATAATCCAGAAGAAAGCAGGGTGTTCCCTGTGTGCCTTTGCGGTCTGCTCTTGTGGGTTGAATGATGATGATGATATTGAATGATGATGATGATGTTGAATAAGGATGACGAGATGACGATGATGATGACGACGACGACGATGATGATGGTGGTGATTATGATGATAATAATAAATTTGTCGCTTTATTTATTTATTTATTTTAACAATTTTTGTTTTTCTGTGTGTGTTGCTGGCTGCTGCCGGCAGAGGGCGGCCGTGCCGCTCCCACCACGCTGCTGCTCCGCCTGGCAGAGGGATGGGCACGGGTGAGGAGCCACGAAGAGGGCTCACCTGCTTGTGCCATGAGTTTTATTGTAGCCACCAGGCGTGCACTACCACAAGCTTGCCCAGGAGAAGCCAACAGCCTGGCCGCTTCTCTGTCACCTCTGCAGTGAAGGGATGTGAGCACGCTGCCCTTCTCTCCAGGCATGTTACACAGCCCCATGCCAGCACTGCTAAGGAGCTCACAATAATCATGTGAAGAATGAAAATAAAAGCCCCAGCCACTCTTCCTATACCACCCTCCCACCCCCCGAAGGAACCCGCTTCCTAAGTGTATTTGAAGACCAGCCCAGTCTCTCTCTTGTGCATGTTTACATCAAGAAACAAAATCTGCAGGTTTGGTCAGCCTGAAGCACAAGCAGAGGGTATTTAGCCACACAGGCCTCCTTCTTCAAGCACTTATTATAAATGTTATCTGTTAAGAAACAGATAAACATTATAGCTTTGCAGTATATAACCAGGGAGAGGATGCTGGATATGTCTTTGAAGGTGATGCGCTCACAGCAGTGGTATAGCAGTAGGAAATGGCTTTATCTGCTGTTACCTGAAGGCATCCCATAGGTAGGAGAGTTATTGGATGTGCTGAAATTCCCAATAAAACCTCACACAGCTTCCTCCGGGGATGGGCCAGGTGTTGCTCCGTCAGTATGCAGCACCACAGCCAGCAGGGCAGAAAAACACACCAACAGGAGAGAAAATAGATGAAAAGCAGTGGGAACAAAGTAAATGCTTTCACATTCTGTACAGAAATTTCCCTTTGCTGAGGTTCCCTTTAGTCTGTGGTGTCATGACAAGACCTAAAATATTCTGAGGTGAGAGTGAGGCTGGTGTGCTTACCCAAGATCTGTTCTTGAAACAGAAATGAAGACTAAACTGGGAGGGAGAGGAATTATTTGTGATGGGGGGGGGTACAAACCCAAGAAATGTGACAATGGGCAAAGAGTGGGAACCCTAAAATCTTCCAGATGTTTCATAATCCATAAAGCTGCCATGAAAATGATCTTTCTGGTTCTCCATTTTTTATGCATCCCTGGTGTTGAGCAGTGTGCTAGATGTTCCACCCTGCAAGCAAGCAAATATTCCCTGTAGCCAGTAGTACAAGGCTGTAGATGTTCTGAGGCAGAGGTGGCAGCAGCCTGCAATTATTCTTGTTTTGCTTAGCTGTTAGCACTGAGTACCAGCTTCTCTAGGGAGCAGCATGTTACAAGGAGACAGAATACAGCCATAGATTTTGTGAGATATGTCTGAGTTATAGAAGATACCCCATAGGACTCCCTGCAGGATCTGAAATTAACCTCAGGCGTGTTCCTCAGATATGCACATATAGACACTCAGCTTTCCTTAGACGGCATTCTCTGTAAGGTCTGAGCGAAAGACCCGCTAAAAGAGGATGTTAAAAGCACTCAAATCCTTCCCTGTCAACCTACGTGTGTGTTAGAAACAGCAGGAAAGGGAAGAATTAGCTATTTAAACAACCACGTTAAGTCAGACCTAATTAGAGCCAATCTTGAGCAGTAAGTGCACACTGAAAAAGAAGAGGTTTTGTGGAAGAAGGGCAAGAGAGGCCAGCCTACTATTAACTGCATCTTGTTTAGCTGTGTTACTGCAACTGATCCCATTCAAATCTTTAACTGGCATCTTGGTTTAAAATCCAAGATAGCAACTCCACAACAGATTTGTTCTCACTCTGAGTCATTCATTATTCTCTCCCTTTTTGTCAAATGTGCATGAAAATTAAAACTCATCTGCGATGAGTTTTACCACCCAGATGTGGCATGGTCCATCTGTGGAGTGACTCTTGTATTGCCCTGCGCTGCCTGGTGATGGGTTGCTTCACTTCCACTGTAGCCAGCAGTGTGGTGGAGCAGGCCCTTTGTTTCCATTGAATCTAAGGGGAAATAGGATTGTGCAGCATCGTTGGGAGGAAGGGAAAAAAAAAAAAGAAGAATGCCAGGTGTTAACATTACAAAAAGGAAGAGTGGAACATCTGAAGTGTTGTGAAGATGTTGGCCTGGAAGGAGATGAAGGTTTCTGAGAAGATTCTCTTCCTGACTGGTGCTGTGCTGTGCCAGCTGACCCCCTCTGGGTTCCTGCACTCCTGTCTCTGGTTTTCAGCTTTTCAACAGACAGATCTGTCAACAACATGAGTTTTGAGGGCTGTGATCAGAAGTAAATCTATTTGCAGATCTTGCCAAGAAAACCCTCAGAAATCCATGTATTTTCCTACAGAGGAGAACACAAGGGGAAGGTACTTTTTGTTAATTTCTCCTGAGGTTCTCTGACATTTATGGAAGAGGAGAAAAATGAGGCAGTGAGCTTTCCTGTAGGTGTCTCTGGAGACAAGACAGATTCATGCTTGGTTTAATCATCATGCCTGGGCAAACTAATATTCACTAACCCATTCAAAATTGCTCTGTAGAAGGGTTGCACTTGCAGGACTGTCTCCTGGCAGACAAAGGGGGTCTGAGGCACCTCCACCCAACTGCCCCAGTGAGAGGTGTGAACTGGAGCAGCCTGGGATCTTTAGTTCTCAATGTCCCTTTTCTTCTTGGTCAGGAAACTTTCCTAAACTCCTGGAGTTCCCTTGGTATGGGAAACAATGCTCAGTGTTGCTTTTGGCTTATGTATTTGCGTAAGGCAAGAGAGACAGGATAGTTCACTAAAAAATTTTAGTCTGAGGTTCCCAACTGCACTCCACTGCCTGTGCCCACAACAGAGCCATCTGCATAGTACCCAGCCAGGGGAGGTGGCAGCACCGGGGTTTGCCCACACAGACTTAAAGAAGGTGCAGAGACGCTTTAAGCACATTGGCTGCATGTAACTTGCAGGGGTTGGGGGCCCAGTTGAGAATAACCCAAGTGCTGTCACGCACTGGTTATGCCTTCTCCAGCCCCCCAGGCTGGGGATTAGGCACCAGCTGTGTCCTTACTGTGTCATGGTTTGTGCAGTTGTGCCACGACCACCCAGCTGTTCCCTTTTCTGGAAGAAGATTTGAACTTTCTGTCACCTTCAGCTGAATTTCCCAGAGAAGTAAATGTTTCAGCAGTTTCAGTTCTTTAAGGTTGTTGAAAATCATTAGATGGATAGAGGTGAGAGGGAAAAATCAGCAGAGTCTGTTTGACATCTGCCAACCACCTGAGTGTCTTTGGCATGGCCCCTGGCCAGTTCTAGCATGTGATGGAAAGGGTAGAGACACAGAAGGGGCAGAACATTTAGGCAGGATATGGAGGGGGGCGTGAGGGCATGGGACTGTATCGCACAAGGGGGCAGAGGGAAGGCAAGGAACCAGACTTTGCTAGTCCCTTTGGGAAAACTAGAAAAAAGACCACAGATCTTCAAAAGCCACCTGGACATGGTCCTGCTCTAGGTGTCCCTGCTTGAGCAGGAGGTTGGACCAGATGGCTCCAGAGGTCCCTTTGCACCTCAACCTTTCTGTGATTCTGTGACTATAAACACATTTCTATCAAGAAGAGCAATTGTATAGTGCCGGGGTATACTTTTCTGCTGTTGTAGTGTTAGTGTTATCAAACCACAGCAGGGTCTGAAGCTCCTAAGGCAGATGGAGGTGGCAATGGACTGGGTGCTGGTCTTTGCCCTGAGATCTTTCACTCTGCAGAGACCTAAGGGATGGAAACTCCTTCCTGAAGTTTAAATCTCCACTGAACGATTTTGAAATTGCTGTCAGTGTGTTTATTTGCAGATCCAGAGAGGATAAAGTGCAATTTTGGGCCTGGGCGAATCCAGCAGAAAACTTAAGAACTGAGCCGAAAGAATTTGCCATTGGAAAGGGAGTTGTTATGGTCACACTGTGTTCGGCAAAGGTGCCTTTGTGCAAGCCTTATATTTCCTCTGAGGCAGTCTCAGAGTAGGCAATAGGGCTACACAACATTTATTCACAACACACTGGTGTTCATTTCCGATGGCGTTTACCAGGGCTGCTTTAGGGTGAGAAGCTGGCAGAACACCAGAGAGGGACATTTCTAGTCGCATGGATGGAGAGAGTCCTGGCTGGGGACCGACAGGAAAACTGCGCAGCATTAGTACTTTTCCTGGCCCACTACAAATTCTGCAATCATGTTCATTAAACTTTATTACCATAGCATTACACTGGAGGGGGCTCTGAGGCTGAAAACTTCATCAACACAGCCTACAGAGACTACTTTTTGGCTGGAGTTAATTTTTTGTAAATGGTAAAATGCTCTAGAAATAGGTCTCCTGATAGAAATCCTGACCCCTCGTTGTACGTCATCTCGAAAGCTGTTTTCATATAAACCTTCAGGAAAGTGCACAAGCATCAGCAACCCATCTCGGGCAATAAATGAAATCCAGATGACAAAATCAAATACAATTTCTTTCTTCAGAATCATAAGATGCCACGACAGGTGCAGCATGGTGGAACCACAGTAACATGCTACAAACTTAAACAAGATGTGATATGGGGAAAAAAAGGGAAGGTGGCTTTGCTCAGGTCATGCACCTAATGAAAAATAAATAGCAATAAGCTTGCTTTTATCAGGTTTGATCAAATTTTAGACTTCTAGCTGAGTTGTTACCTGTACATTGCTGCAAAGCCCACGGTGCCCTGCCAAGTAAATAGCTCCTTCCCCTCAGAAAGCTGTGGTGCGTCTCCCCATGAGTCATATTTGACAGACAACTTTCTGTAAACCATGCTACACTGTTATGCACCTCGGCAATCTATCCAGGATCTACATGTAACCTTGTTCTCAAAGCAGCCCAATTCTTACTGCAGTGCTCCAGTGTTCATTTTCTGAACCATCCACCAGTCTTATTTCTCTTTCCATTTTGCACTCTGCACTTCCTTAGATAACTCTACACAAATATATATAAACTACATTAAAAATGTATTTTAAAAATATATATATACATCTTGCCTGTGTGCTGGTGGGGTCTGCACTGTGCCCAAAACCACCACAAGATTGACTGTTGCAGTTTAAAAACAAACAAACAAACAAAAAGCAATAACAAAAAAGCATGTCTCTCCTGTCCCCTGGAAAAATAGCACCTGGGTGAGCGTTGCCTCTGCCAGAGATCGTCCAAGCCAATGAGGGGAGGTGTAGGGAATGAGGGATATACAGGGCAGGCTGCTGCATAGGTGAAATTGCTCCAGTTGGCTCCATAAAGTTCCCAAAGCACCCAGAAGCAATGTGGGTTTGTTGCAGTGAGGCTGGCAGTGAATAGGTTGCTAAATGCACTCCACCTTTATTATTCCTTGGTATTTTGGCTGCTGTTTTGGATGCCTGGTGCAAGTCAAGATGTTCACACTTTGCTCCTCTGCAGTGTTTTTATTACTGAAGCTGGGGGTGTGGGCAGAAAGGGGCTGGTGGCTTGCTCAGGACTGGGCCACATCCTTGGCAACTGCAAGGCTTGCTGGCAAATCTCCCATGGAAATAAACCCATGAAATCCCCCGTTCAGGCCAAGACTTTGTATATTAAGATGTTTGCCAGGGGCACCTGGGGGAACAGGAATAGAGATAGATGCTGGAGCTGCAGCTGCTGGCTTGCAGAAAAGGACTCTGACCTCAGCATTTTCTGTCTTCCCTGCCATTTGTATTTGCCCTAGTGCTTAATGTGACCATATCACATATACAAGGGAATAGGCTGTATTTTAAGGAAATATCTCTCTCAGAATGAAAAAAGCTTTTGCTTTACAAATCATGTCTGTTTCTGAAGTAAATCTCTGACCTGAGGCAAAGAACCCCGTGTATTTAAACTTAATATTATTTTCCTGTGCATAATTGACACAAAACTCTAATGTCTTTTGTATGGCTTCTCCTCGCAACCTGCTTCATAACTCAGAGGGAAATTTCAGTGCTCTCTATTGAACTGTGGCAGAGACAAAGGAAATTTTAGAGGACGAATGAAGGATGCACTTGAAGCCCAGGGATGTTAATTGGTGCTCTGCTCCGTATTGATCTTGCTTTCTGCTTCTGAATTTGGCATGGACTCTGAAACCCTACCACAGGCGGATTGCCATTAAAGAGTTTCGTGTTCATTAACCCAGCAGCATTAGACACTCTGCAGTTCTGATATCCACCTTGCAATATCAATCTAGCAGACTTTCTGCCATTTCAGACCCTGACCTAAAATCACAGGAATCTCCCCATCCAAGCAGTCTACTATAAATTGTCCATCAATCCCTGAAAAACAAAACAAAGCAAAGCAAAACATAGGGCTTGCAAAGCATTGCTTCATCTTTTCGCACTTCCATGTTTCATTCTGCAGAACTGCTGATCATGTTACAGCTTCAAGTTTCTCCACATTAATTGCAATGATATTTTTCAGTCTTTTCCTGCCAACCAAGCTGCTGGCTTTTGATCAGAAATCATATGTGTGCTAGGAAGAAGTGGATTGCTATCAGCTGGCTCTAGTCTGCTTTGCCAAGGAAGTAAGGGTGAGGTGCACAACACCAGGTTCTGCAGCTGGAGAGGGAAAAGGGTGTGCTGAAAAGGAGCTTCAGTGTGATTGCTGAGCAGCCAGAGCCTGGTTGGTTGGCTTCTCCTCTGCAGGGAAGCCCAAAATTTCCATGACTGTTCCTGTAACTAGAAGAGCTGCTTGCAATGCTCTGAAGAAATGGTGAATTCCTCGTGAGATGAGATTCTTCAAACACTTTGTTCCTGGCAAAAACTCTTCTGAGTTTTGCTTCCCACATAGCAAAAAGGGAACAAATGCCAGCCATAAAACTCTATTGCATGGTGCTTGTTTTAATGCCATCTCTTTTTGAGGCAACTTGTAAACAAAGATATTTTTTTTTTCCAGGTCCTGACTTTTCCTGTCTCACTTGACATTTCCTTTGAACATCTTCATCTTCCTCCTGTAAGGCAGCAAACTTTGTTTCTCTCTTTTCCCTTCCCTTCCCTTCCCTTGTGCCTCCTATAAAGAGCAGAGAAATTTCCTCCCCATATTGATCGGCCATTCCTGCCCAGCTGATTTCTGTTTTCTCTTGAGCTATCCAGCAGGTTTGGGTGATTAAAAGGCAATGACTGTATGTATTATAAATCTCTTCTCTGGCTGGAAAGACTTTTTTTTGCTCATATATTGAGCATGGCAAAGCCCTCCCAGCCTTGAAGATAATCTGAATATAAGCAAATCGCCTGTTTGAACCAGGTTTTCAGAAGCCAATTGAAGGAGTGCTGAGCAGTTGCAGACACAGAACCTAGTAAGATGTCAGTTTTGCCAAGCAAGTTGCTATTTGATCCATGTGGCAAATATTTGTCAGGAAATCAGGAGAGAGTTTTGAGAGCTATGAGAGGAAATTAGGCCATTTTTTAAAACCTGAAAAACTCAGTAGTACTCCTCCCTTGGAGGTCTATGAGCATGCAGACAACTTCTGCATTTCATCAATAAATTGTCTGCACAAGGGCTAAAAATATTTTTCCAGGGGCAGTGGGACTCCATTTCTTGTGATAAGAGACCAGAAATTCACCATCTTGGTTTGCATACTCCAGATCCTCAGCTGTGTACATCATTTTATCCAGTGATGAGTTCTAATTCAGAAGTACTCTATAGCATCAGGCACTGAGTATAGTCTGACTGGCACCTCTGGAAGTCTTCTTGACCACATAGGGATTTCTCTGTAGGTTGTGTTGTTTGTCCAGAATTAATCTGAATTCCCCAAAATGGAGGGAAGTGGCCAATACATCTGAGTGTTATGGAGAAGAAGAACCATGTGGAGAACCATGCTACAAATCATCTATGCATCCTTATGGGAACAGGGTGGTTGTAATACATACATTACAAAAAAAAAAAAATCAACATAAACCAGCTGTGCAACAAGTCTAATTCAGGAGAAGTAAACCTGGAGCTAGTCAGCAGGGTCAAGGATGCTTTGGAGGTTTCTTAATGCTGGCTCTTAATTAAAGTTTTGCTGGGAACTCATGATTTCAAAACTGCTTTTCTACCAGACATGGGAATGCAAAATTATTGCAAATGCAGTAAACATAGCCCCATGGATAAGCTGTGAGAAGATGATCTGATTTCTGTTTGAGGATCTGCTGATTATAACATGGAAAAATACTCTGAGTTATATTTAGGACTGAGAGATAGCAGCTTAAGTTTAATATTTTTGGCAGTCACAAAATTGTGTTTTAACCTTCTGTGCTCGTACCTTTTCTGTGCACTTAACTTCCCAGCAATTGGGACCCCAGGGCCAATGTTCTCTAACTTCTAGTCTGGAAACTACTAATGGTCTATAAGATACCAACAGGTGATCTGTAGAAGAACCACAATTTAAAAACAAGGTGAAATTATCATACATGGAATCACAAGCATACAAAAAGGGGAAAATACAAGTACTGAACATCACTAATTGTATTTGGTTGCAAATAAAAGCTATTGCGATGAGTGGACAAAATAGCTTTTTGATTTTTTCCTCAGAGAAGTAAGTTGCTCTGGATTTGAGAATAATCATTCTCGATGCAAGGCCTTTTGCTGCTGTCCATGCAGACAACCATACACGTCCCTGACACAGCTGAGCTGCATGTCTTGTGTCTAAATGCCTCCAGGGTGCTTCCCAACTTGTTTTGCATCTGGAGCCCTCCTCAGACCTAACTACACCTGACACCCCACCACCCCAATAAGTGTAGAGGTGTTTGGCGTTTTCCCTCTGAAGCACAAACTCTGCAGTTAAGGCATTTGTTCAAGTTGCAGAAGAATTAAATTCAAATCTCCAGTTGCCTTGATGGAACACAAGATCCCACCTCCTACCTTCTGGGAGGGTGTTCTTGTCTTGAGGCTCCCACAGCTTTCAGCCTCTCCCTCCCACTTGGTGTGGGACATCAGCATCTTGCCTAAGCTAACCACAACTTTGCAGCTCAGGAGACCGGGTACTCACTCGTGAGAAAGACCTGAGCTCCAGTCCTTGATCAAAATAAAAGCTCGGTGCTTTAGCAACATATTTGCTAGAAAGGCTTTAAAGAAAGGCAGAGCACTGAGGTGGGAGCCAGGTCAGCAAGTAAACTCCTGGAGCAACCATTTTCTGAAGAGATGAACAAGGCTTTTGCGCTGGGAGCCTTTACTGCAAGTGAGGAAAACATATTTCCTTCATTTCAGTGTCTTTGGTTTAGCTCGGTCAATGACTTGCTCATTAGAAGTAAGAAATTAATTATAGGTGGAAAAAAGATGGATATTATTTTTTTTACCCACCTGGTTAAGAGATTATTTCTTGAATGACAGTTTTCTTTGTTCAATAATTCAGCCGACTTTAAATACAGAATGTGTTTTGATACCTTCTTCTTCTATAAACAAAGCATTTAATAAGATTTTATTTAATAATGGAAAACAACGTTGCCTTTTTGTATGCTATTATAGCATAATTTCTATACAAAGACAATGTGACAATACTCCTAAGTAAATAATTCAATTACCTAGTAAATACAAAATATAATTTGCCATTTTCTGATACAATAAAAGTAACCATTAAATGTTTGAATAAAAACTTACGTTGTTTAAGTAATTAAACATATCACACACTAAATTAGCAAAACAAGAGAGCAGGAGATATAGCAAAAGGCTTCAGGTGCTATGGGAGAAATCTCAGTGGTTGCCAGCTGGGGAAATGAGTAAGTACAAATGCAAAGCAGGAGTGAAAGCAGATCACTTTAACCAGGGTCACTTGCTTTCTCCTTTAAGTGACAATTAAAGTACTGCTTAAATCCCATGCACATAAATCTCTCCACCCAGGTCATTTTTCACAGCAGAAGGCAACAAGCTGAGTGTCTCCGTGATCATGAGAGAGGAGGAAGGCAACACATGCTAGCAGTGTTGCTGCGGGCTGCAGTTTCTGTTCGCCTCCATCCATTCCCAGCCCTCCCTTCCAAAGGGCTTCTAGCAAACATCCTTTTCACCTCACATTTCTCTCTGCTGCCCTTCTTGGAAGTGAGGCTGCTTGGCCTTCCCCCTCTCCAACACCCTTTACCCTTGTTCATCCATTCCATTTGTGTTCCCCAGAGATCTCACACACCAGAGAGATGCTTGTGAAACCATCACATGGGTGTGAGCGGAGTCACTCCAGTGCTGCACATCCTGCCCATACCTTGTACTAAGCCGACCCAGTCCATGTGCAGTGTAGTTCCCCTGCGTGCCTGTGGCAGACTTTCCAAACTACACCGTGATGCCCACTGCAGCCAGATCTTCTCACAGCAGCTGGAAGGGCTCCAGCTCTGCGGCGGTCCCAGGGAGAAGCACTGCCCAGAGGATAAAGAGAAATGGGGGACGGCATTTGGGCTGCTAAAATGTGTTGGCTACTGGCTAATGTTACTGTAAGTGTGATGTGGCGGAACTGACTTGAAGTAGGTTTGCTTGCCTTGGATGAAAGGCACAACTGCAGGACTGTGCAGCCATGTGCCTGCACCTATGTGGAGAGTTTAGCACAGAGAAGAGTGGGATTTGCATCCACACAAGACTACTTCGAACCTAGGCTGAGGGCATTTACTGTGGGAAAAGAGTTAACGTTTCCTCCTCCTCAGCTGTCATGAAAATGAGTCATAATTTAATTTTGGGCCATTTTCTATGCCAGATGAATAGTACAGTGATATCTGAAATGATAAAAACAATGCAAAGATGAGAATGTCACATTCCAGCACTCAGATCACAGAGCTCTTCCTTCCCTTCATTGTGTTCTGCATTTTATCAAGTGTGAAATGAATAAAACAAAATGAAAGAGCAGCTCGCCTTTCAAGATGTGCATGATTTTACAGCAAGTGCTCTGTGCTTATTTTTGATTTGCCTTTGAATCTTGCCCATCATGATATTTACTACTTTTAAAACTGTTTCTCTGTGGAATCAAATCCGGTTAAGTATAAAGTCTGAAGGTAAATGTGCTAACCTGGATTTGTAAAACGCTTTCCAAATGTGATTAAAACCAGTCTAGCTTTAAATGGTAAATAATAAAACTGATGCATCTGACAGGGACATGTAACTGAATGCTCCCTGTGAGTGCACTACTGCATTAATACCCTCCTTTGTCCTGCTTCTTACAAGAACAATAGGAGCACAGTCAAGTCATACATCTTAACAGTGTCCCACATACTATATGGGACATCACATACTAGGCTGATGTGTACCGTATTAGACTCCATAATGTCCTTAATAAATCTGCCCTACTTTCTTTGTTGATATGCTCTTCTAATATTAGAAGTGCTGAGCCCTATAACACAGCCTGATTAATATTCAAAGAAATATTCTCCTATTACTACACAATCCTCATTCATCAACTTTTGGTCATTTGCCCCGCGTTAAAAGGTGATGTGACCTTGAACATCCAAACACAGGCATGCAGATGGAGCATATAGGAGCATATAGCTGAAGCATGTCATGTGCACTATAGGGGAGGTGTGTGGCACCAGGAAGCTCCCTGCTGCAGCCCTCGCTGCGGTGAGAAATCATGAAGTCCTTTCATGAGGGCGTATTTGATAAACCACGGTTGCTGAACCAGTTCTCAAAATAGTAAGTATCTGTGTTATTCCCACTGATTAATATCTGAAGCCTGATGATATGCAGTTATCTGAGCTGTTAAAATACTTCGGAAGAAACATTCTCCTCTTAAATAAAGCTCCTTTGAATGCACTCCTTAAGTGCATTTTCATTTCAGGAGGCAGATCAAGCCTTGCTTATTTATTAACAGGAATTTCTAGTGTGGAAATTGTCTGTTTACCTTGAGTAGTTAGGAGTCAGTCTCAAGCTGTTACGATTTCAAAGAACATCTGAAAAAAAGGCAACCTCATTAAATATAGTGCCTTATTGCCTCCCTCAGTTTGCAGATTGTCTGAAAGAGCAGCCCTGTCCCGATTGTCTCGTGGGTTATAATTCTGGCCTGGGTACTGGAGACTGACAGCTCTTACTGTGCTCCTTGGGGCTTACTGGGGGAGGAAGGAACAAGCTACAAAACACACGCAACCAATGCCGAATGACGACACATGCTGGGCAAGGCGAAAGAGGAAGGGGAAATGATTAATTTCAAGAAGGAAGTCTTCAGCTTTGAAAAAACTAAGAAATACCTTTGTTGACCAGAAGGGAATGGATTAAAAAACCAGCTGGCTGCTTCTTTGCACAACCTTCATGTGGGATTATGTGGGAATAAAGCAGGGAGGTGGGCTATCGCTTCTGTGCAGCACTCAACATTAGCCATGGCAAACAGGCACTACTTTTAGGGGGGAAGGAAAAGTCTTCTAGGGTGGATGGATAAGGAAAGTGCCTAACATCTGCTTCAAATTAATGCCCTGAGCTATTATTAAGGAATAACAGGAAGGTGGGGTGGACCAGGCGTCCTGCTCCCAGTGGGAGAGGCGAGCACCTTTCTGAGGCAGACCACGCTCACCTTCTTTGCTGCGGACGTTATGCCGCTCAGTATTCACCTGGATTGAAGAAAGAGCCTCTGGAAAGAACGCCAAATAATGGTTTTACTACTTCAGCTAAAGGAGACTTTGCAAAGAGCCAGTAGCCTAGAAACTGCATGGGATTAAATTTACCCTTTGCACAAATAAAGAACACATGATTGACCATCATTGATATAATGAAAAAAGGTCACAGACCAGGTAACACAGGCCAAACTTCAACACATTCACATTGGTACAATTGGCAAATCTAAAGCCTCATATTTAACCGTAGTATGGTTCTAAAGAACATGATTTTAAGGAAGCAATAGCAGTGCAGAAAGAAATCTGAAAGAATATCTGAAAGAAAACTGCATGAATCCTGTCCATGCTATGGTACTGGAGTAGACCTAACCAATTATTTTTCTTAACATTTTTTTCTCAATGCATAAAAAGGAAGGACTCATTGACAAGCTTGTTTTTCTATTCAGATTAAAAATAGTCACAGTACCAAGCCAATTTATGTGGTGTAATGACCACATGGACACCAGGGTTTCTTTTAGGATCAATAACTTCAGCTACCTTTACTGAGGACAGGCTCCCTTCTTATACCATTAGCTCTACAAGCAGTACTTTCCCACTAGCACCATTAACCAGTTGTTAACCATTGGTTAGGAGTCAGTTTCAGGTTGTTAACTATTGGTTAACAACTTTGCGCGGCAACAGCAAACACTGAGCCACTTCCCTGTCTTAAGGGCTGGAGAACAAGCATTTTGAGACAGCAAGGCGTCTCCTGAATCACCGTTCTTTGTTCCTTCTAACTTGTTTACATTCCTCATGGCTTCATCGTCAGGAGTCCAATGTTATCACCAACCACAGGGTTTGTCGACCCCCGTGGTGATACTCCCACAGATTTATGTGCCATAAATTCAAAATCGAAATGGAAACAAGTGAGGAAGGCTGTCTAGGATGATAGGATCGTACTTCAGGTTGGAAGGGACTCTTCAGGGGTAATTAGCTGGCTTCAGCTATTCCCAGGAAACAGATACTCCTGGGACTCGGTATCTTCTCAGCTCACACGGGGCCTGGGCTTGTTGCAACAAGTACAAAGAAATTCATGCCTACCCAGGTTGAATCACTGGGTCTTTGTCAAGCAGCAGCAGGTTTCCCATCATGAAGTAGAGCTGATTTGCAGTGTGCTGGAGGGCTCTCCAAAATCTGCAGTATTTAACATGTGGGGTGTTTAAAAATGATTCCTGCAACAGATACATTTTTCTTTAAAACCTGTCCCATAACTGTCTCCCTCAAGGCTTCTTGCAAGTCCTGCTAAAGTCCTGGCCACTTCCAGAGAGAAGATACTTGACAAGGGGACGACTGCCTGACCACAGCGCAGAGCATCCTTGCGCTGCATTCCTCTATCAAAGTGAGTTCCCACTCGACTGAACTCTTTCAAAACACGTGTTGCATGGGAAGGCTGAGAAGCCCTGAAATTACACGTGCTTGCTGTCACGCACTCCCACGTGACTAATGAAGTGATGATGCTCTGCTGTTTTCATCCCAAAGAAACATCTCAGCTGCCATGCAAATGGTGTGGAATGTTCTATCCCTGAAATAATAATAACTTCTACAGTACATTACAGCTATTTGCACAGCACTAAACAGGTGTGATGTGGCACAAACTACTGCTTAGGCTCAAAACCATTTTTCAGAATTAAGAATTTCAATATGACTCATTCACCCTGTTATTAATTTTTTTTTTTTCTTCCAGCAAAGTACCAACATGAGAATCCTCTGCTCTACGTGTCTGCTTCTGTATGACAGGGGTGATGACTTCGCTAAGGCAGCTTAGTAACCTTTAGCTACTGCTGCCCAGTCCATTGCATTTGTCCAGGGTCTTTGGCTGCCTGGTAGGAACATCTGGAGCAGCCTGAGCTCTCCAGGAAAATGGTCTGTTATTGTCCTGGTAGAAGCTCTCAAAAGTCAGCTAGGCCAAAATTGCAAGGGTCTACTAGCATTTTGGTCTCAAGCACCCAGAAATTGAGGACCCAAGAGAGAACATCATTTTTCTCTGAGCACCAGTTTCTATGCAATTAAAGTGGGAATACTCACACTTGTCTTCTTTCATAGGATGTTTATATTGTGCAAGAGTGGAAACTGTACTTGCTTAGATCCTTCTCTATGCCTTAATGAACAGAGTACCAATGCCTTCAGAAGAATCTTGTTAGCGATGTAGATTCTTGAAGACTCGCTGGTTTTCTTACAGGCCATCCACACTCAGCATACAAATCTTGTAAAGAATGACTTCGGCAATTGGGAAAGAATAAACTCTTAAAATGCACTGAATGGGCTCCGCAAGTCTAGGTATGAGCAAAACACCCACTGACCAGATCGATGTATGGCCGAATGCGTTATGAGCTTTTTGCTAGCACGTGTTCTACTTTTGTCTAGTGCTCTCCACTGCACTTTGGACCATTTAATACTCAAATGTTAAAGCAGTTCCTAGCCTTATATCCCACAGCAAGAACCCACTGTGGCTTGTCTCAATAGAAACACATTCAAAGAGACACTAAAACATGTATGGCTGTCTGCAAGATCACATTTAAGTTGGCCTGAGAACTGCAAATCACGTGGTGTTAAATGTAAAAAAGGACTTGAGCAATGCAGCTCACAGATCGTTTCTAATACTATGGATGACTCAGTAAAGCTGAGTGGGAGAACCAGAGAGGTCTGAATCACCGCTTTTTCCTCTTCTCTGAAGCACTATTATCTCTACGCAAATAATTTCCAGTCTCAAAGCTATAGTAGTCCAGTGATGGAGAACACAAACCTCATTCCCCATCAGGAGCCAACTAGTTAATGAAAACTCACTGCTGCTTCATGTTTGGTTTATGTAGAAATTAGTTAATTAATCTTGGAGTCCTGGGATTTGAGACGTATTTGGAGAGACAGTGAGCTCCATTTCATGATTTTGCAGAAGCCATGTATTATCCAGCTCTTTCTATTGTTCAGGCTGATGTATGAGATGTTTGAGAAATGCAGCTGTGGAGTCTGAGTATAAATGTTAAAAAAAAAAAAAGCAAAAAAAAAGCAGAATTTAAGTGCAGAGAAGTAAGAATGAAAGAGTTTGGGATCCCACTGCTCTATCAGATGGATCTACATCTTTCTGGTGACTTCAGTGGGCTCTGGACAGAAACCTGAGTGACATGTGGGAAGACCTTCACACACTTGAAAAGTAGATTGAGGACTTTTATCTGCTAAGGGCTGATCTGGAAGACCACCAACTTTCTGCATTTTACTTAAGCCAACTGATAACAAGCATTTGCACATCACGTATGCTTGATTGATCCTTTCATACCTTGCTATATCTTTTTATGTCTAGTATTTTCGATTTACTAGCTAGGCTGATAATAATAAAACTATATACAAAGCTAAATAAAAGTTGAGTGCAAATAATTAAATAAAAAGTAAAACCCCCAAGGATTTCTGATTTTTATACTCCCAAAATGTAATAAAGAAGAAAGCAATATAGTCCTATAGAAAGTACCACAAAATATCTGGCATCCAACTGAAAAGATGGTTTCAAATATTTGCAAACAACACTACCAGAATTCTGTAGAGGAGATATTAAGTTAGGATTTCTCACATAAAGTTGGTGATGTACCTAGCTGTTCATTGTATATAGCATAGTGACCTGGAGCTGCAGAACTCAACTGAAATATGTAATAGGATTAAAATGATGACTGCAACACTTTTCTTATTTCCTGCAAGTTGGTTTCATTTACAGCATTTAGAATCAGAAAAGGGCCATGTGAGCCTGTCAAGTTTATTATTATTATTATTATTATTATTATTATTATTATTATTATTATTATTATTATTATTATTATTTTCTACAAGCAACTTTATGCTTTATGCCAATAATTTATTTCAGGCTAAGAAAAACATAACAGAAGATCTAAATTATCGTCTGTCACAGAAGTCCATGTGCATATGTATTCCTCGAAGGAAGCTGTAGCAACCATAAGAACGAAATGCTGGCTCTCTTGACGAGACTGGCAGACTTAGAAATGGAAAGATATTGAAGATATACGAAACACTGGAGGCTTCAAGGTTCCTGGAATACATGCAGCCCATGAAGCCTCAGTTCTGGTTAGACGTGCTTTCAAAGCAGAGCACTTTGGTGCTGCCTTAACCTCTCCTGCTTTGCACAAATAAATAAATAAATAAATAAAAATCTTGCCTGGATTTGATAGTAAAGTCAGCAGAAAGCAGCCAGTACAAGCAGTGCTGTGGATGTGAGCACAGATTCTGCCGTCACCGATCTTGGCAGTTGTGTGTATTTCAGAGAGGACACAGTCAATGTTACTCAAAATAATCCTGCACTGGCTTCCCTCAGCCCTTCTGGGTGCTCACAGGGACAAGCAAATATAGGGTGGTTGCCCTGTTTCATGCAGTTAATTGAGCAATAATCACACCTTTCTCCAGCACAAACTGGCATGGGGATGCCCACGAGTCCCAGCAGCACATGGGGGAAATGCAGCCCCAGTTCAGATTGGGAGTTGTCACCTTTTCTGGGGTTGGCTTGGCTAACTGGGGTTCTCCAGGCTAGGTGCTGCTTGCTCAGTGTAACTCTGCAAAACTATGTTACCCTAACTTGAAAATAAATAAATAATAAATAAATAAATAAATAAAATTGAAAAGTAAAGGAAGCAAAAATTCTCTCTGGGAAAATGATAGACTTGGCAGAGTGTAATAATTTCATTCCCTAGTCCTCAATTCCCATTTCAATTGCCTTACTGAAAATTTTTCCAGACAGTAACTTGATATAGATCTTCATAAACTTGTCCTCACTAAAATAATGAAAAGTCTATAATTACAAATAGGAATATGACACCAATTTCTGTTGGGCCTTCACCTATCTCCTCCAGACCTGTAGACTGGTGACTTTTGGTCGATTTTTGCAAGCAGCCAGGCAAACCTTCACCTATCTATGACTTTTTTTGGGGGGGGGGCTTTTATGAGCAGCCTACAAACAAGGACTAGCATCAGGAATAGTATCAGGAATAGTGTAGCCAGCAGGAACAGGGAAGTGATTGTCCCCCTGTACTCTGCTCTGGTGAGGCCACAACTCGAGTACTCTGTTCAGTTTTGGGCCCCTCACTACAAGGACATCAAGGCCTTGGAGTGTGTCCAGAGAAGGGCTACAAAGCTGGTGAAGAACCTGGAATGCAAGTCCTGTGAGAAGCGGCTGTGGGAACTGGGGTTGTTCAGTCTGGAGAAGAGCAAGCTCAGGTGAGACCTTATTGCTCCCTACAGCTACCTGAAAGGAAGGTGTGGGCAGCTGGGGGTCAACCTCTTCTCACAGGTGATGAGTGATAGGACTAGAGGGAATGGCCTCACGTGGCACCAGAGAGGTACAGTTTGGAAATTAGGAGACATTTCTTCACAGAAAGAGCAGTCAGGCATTGGAACAGGTTGCCCAGGGAGGTGGCGGAGTCACTGTCCCTGGCGGTGTTCAAGGAAAGGTTGGACGTAGTGCCGAGGGACATGGTAGTGGGTGACATTGGTGGTAGGGAGATGGTTGGACCAGATGATCTTGGGAGTCTTTTCCAACCTTAATGATTCTATGATTCTATGAGGAGGACACTACAGCACATTCCTCCTGGGGAGGCAGCAGAAACCTCTTCATTTTGGGGAGAGTCAGCGTCCCTGCGAAAATGCAGGAGCTCCCTAAAGAATGCCGGGGACTCTAGGAGCCTGAGGAACCCTGACGAGCCCTCCGCGCGCCCTCAGCCTCCAAGGGCACCAGAGGGGCGGAGCCACGAGGGAGCAGTAGCCAATGGAGAGGCGGGGGCGGGGCAAAGCCCGGCTGGAGGCGGGGTTGCGCCTCCGCCTTCTTCCCTCTCCCTCCCTCCCCCCAACCTCCCTCCCTTCCCCTCCCGCGGGCGGCTGTGCTCGACATGGCGGGGGCGCGGCGCTGAGCCCCCCCTCCCTCTTCTCCCCCCCCCCCCCCCTTGCGACATGGCGGCGGCCGCCGCGCAGCTGAGGCACCGGGGGGCGCCGGGGCCCGCTGCCGGCCGCAGTCAGCGGGGGCTGCGTCCCCCTTCGCCCGGAGCAGCGGCGGCAGGGTGCTGAGGGCTCGTTCCGTCCCGTCCCGTCCCGTCGCCATGCTGCCTGGCGTGGGGGTGTTCGGCACCGGGCTGACGGCGCGGGTGATCGTGCCGCTGCTGCAGGCGGAGGGCTTCGCCGTGAAGGCGCTGTGGGGCCGCACGGCCGAGGAGGCGGAGGAGCTGGCCGGGGAGCTGAGCGTGCCCTTCCACACCAGCCGCATCGACGAGGTGCTGCTGCACCACGACGTCGACCTGGTGTGCATCAACCTGCCGCCGCCGCTCACCCGCCAGGTGGCCGTCAAGACGCTGGGTGAGCTCCTCTTGGGGGGGAGGGGGGGAAGGAGCAAAGCGGAGAAACCCCCCCCCACACCCAAAAAAAAAAACAAAAAAAACCGGCATTGCCGCGCACGAGGGGATCCGGGTGCTTTGTGCCCCGCTGGGTGTTGCGGATGGGGGAGTCGGGGGTTTGGGAGAGGTGCTGCTGGGGGCTCGCTGATGCAACCTGCGAGCAGCAGGCTGCGAGGGAAAGAGGGATGATGAACAACAAAAGGAAGGTGGTACTGCGCCACGCACACATCCCCATCATCGCCACTCCATTGGGGTCCCTCCTGACCCCCAACGTTGGCCAGTTGTATGCCTTATGGGTAGTAGAATATGGGCCAAAACACATGGGGTAATCATAAAATAGCGATTAATCACGCTATAACACGCCATGCACAACGTTTTTTTAGAGTGCATACTCAAAGGATTATTATATCCAGACTGATCGGCACCTCTTTCCCCCAGCTATTTCAGAGGTGATTTTTCTTACTGCTTGATTTCTGAATTCAAGCACTGGATCTGCAAAAATGAAAGTTCTTGTGTGTTGACACAGATACAAGCAAGGGACAAGAGTGGCAGTTCCCGAACTGCTGAGAGGAGTACCTCACAGCTCCCGGCTCCTTCTCCCGGTCCTGCTTTGTGCTTCATGCCTCTGGAACCGGCGAACCAGGGAGTGATGGTTTTGCTTTAAGCCCCTGGATTTGACATTTCGAGGGGAGGAGTGCAATGCATTCATCAAGTGGGAAGGGTTCAAAATCCTCTGGTAAGGAGGGGCAATGCTGTCTGTCCTTTGTTGAGGAAAACAAAAGCTGGAAAAACATTAGTTTCTATCATAAGGAAAGAACGGGGGTCTTTTTTTCTTTAAAAAAAAAAAAAAGCAAACAAACTTGTTTTTTTTGTTTTGTTTGTTTTTCTCTTGGGGTCTCGCACAAGAGGCATGGTATGGCAGCTAGTGATAGCACATGGGCAGAGAAACCGAAGGTTTTACTCACAGGGTGAGGCTTCAGGAGGACTGAAAATTATGTCCTGCATTGCAGCAGAAAAGACTGAAGAAAGGTGTGGATAATTTGTTGATACACCCTGGTCTGGGTTACGTGTGGACAGAGGCATATCTGGCCTGGGAGGACACAGGGCCCAATTCTTTTTTTTTTTTTTTTAATTTTATTTTCTAACCTGTATTTTACTTTTTAAAGTGACTTGTTGCCCAGAGCTCTATTTTCATGTGGGGCGGTTTCATTATCAAAAAGAAAGAGCACAGGGAAGCAGCTGCTGGTGTCTCCATCGTGTGCCTGTGTTTGCATGGTGAATTTTCAGCCCTTTCAGCTCGCTGGCCTATTTCGGGTGCTGAAGGTAGCAGTGGGGCCGAGCAGGTGTCCATGCAGCTGTGTGTGTGGGCTTGGACAATGCCACAGGAAGCACGCAGTTGCTTTGTTTTCACTACCATGTCAGGTATGTAGGCAGGTATTGCTGCTTGTAAATATGTTTTAGGCATGCTGCTAAAACACCAAAGTGTGAGTAACAACCCTAGCTGAGGAAGTTCCCAAAATATCCCTTCCTGGAAGCTGAGAGGTAGAAAATGGGGGGAAATAGGGCTTTAAACTTGGCACGTTAACTTTTCCTCTAGCATCTTCTGCTCGCCTCTGTTAGAAACAGGTTCCCGAGCTGGGTCTGGCTCTGTTCTGCAGTGCTTAGCAGCTAGACCAGTGCTGGGCAAGTTCAAGAGAGAACCTGAAACGAGGGGCTGTTTTGGACAGTGACCCAAAGCAAAAGTAAAACCTGTGGCATTTTATGTGAAAGGCACTGGTGTTCTCTGCTGCTTCTCTGTGAAAGGAATCTAATTCCTGTTTGCTTTTACAAGATGGGGCTATCGGAGCCTTTCTCTTTCCTGCCTCTGGTCTGTCCAGCTTGCTAGGAGTTACTCTGTGTATTGCTGTTTGTTCTAATTCCCTGTAGTTGTGACAGCTAGGTGCTTGCATAATGCAAAGCTGATGTCCCAGCTGACTTGCTGCTTGGTGGTCGAGAAACATTTGGGTGCGCATTTGGATGAGCGTAGAAAACAGTCTGAGTGTTTGAGTAAGGGTGTTTTTTCTCCTCTCACTGAGTAGAAACATTTGGTGTGCTTGCCACCAGTGGTCTGCTTTTCCCATGCCTGTGTGCATCAGCAATACAGCTGGGTCCCAAGCCTGACCAGGAATCGGGGATGTGTTTGCAAGCAAAGATAAAATGTGTCACCAGGATCCTTACTTGTGTTTAGCATCTGAAGAGGTCCTGGTTCAGATGGTACAGTGTCACTGATTCACCTCATGCAAAATTGTCAACACGTGAAATTTCTCAGCATAATCTCTCCCTCTGCCCCTGTTCAATTAAATACGACTTCAGATCCTGACTGAAACTTGCTCTGTATGGCTAAATAGCTGCTGCATCACGTGAAATGGTTTGCTGCAGGTGGTCCTGAGAAGTCCTTGATGGTATTTCATCTTTAAGTTTTAGGGGAAGTTGCAGCCATTTCTGTGCTTCTGGTTGCATTGGTGCTTAAGTCAACTCAACTGAAGAGAATTTATTCCTGAGGTTCATGTAAATGTTTCTGGGGAGCAAATGTTTTGCTTTTGGGGAGAACCAAATGCCAGATGTTCTTCAAGCATGTCTCTGGAGATGTTACCCTGTTGACTGTGGTTGTGCTTCCTGTCTCATCTTAAGTTATGGGCAGAAATGCTAAGTTATGTCCTGAATATTCACTGTACCTATTCACAGCTGTGTCTACACAGTGTTATTTTTTGAAATGTTTTTATCATAGTAGTGCCAGGTAGGAGCCCTTTTTACCTGTGGACTGTGCAGGCAGGATATGACTTTCCCTGTCCACCAGAGTTTGTTCCTCTTAAGATCCCTTAAATTTGTTTGCTGACTGGTGCTTCTATACTTGATTGTGGTCACGAGGGAGCATCTTCATTTAGAGAGGAACATAAATTGTGCTGCTGGGATCCTCACTGTCCCATTATGCAGGCAAGCAGTACAGGCCTGTTGTCAGGAAGGTGTTCGCAAGAGCCCCATGTTGAAATGCTGGACCTCCCCCTGAAGTGGGAGGATCATCGGCTACAGTGAAGTAATCCACAGATCTGACGTAATCTGTAATTCATTTGCTCATTCCTTTGCACCTATACAAATCATTAAGAGGTTGCAGGATTCTAGCTGTGGACCTGCTTTTGTGGTCCAGATTTTGTAAAGCGATAAGATGCTCTATTAAGGTAAAATACTACCACAATTATTTATTATTAATAGTAATGCGATGTTTGTCCTGCAATACTGAGTTTAAATTTGACCTACCAGCAGTGACATTGAGCAGAATGAGCTCTTGTGCAGATGACTTTGCAGCATATTAAATGTGAATTATGGACATCTTATTGCAAAAGAAAAAGTCAGATGAAGTGTCATGAGCAGTATCTTTAGTCAGTATCTTTAGTCTGCAGAGCTAGGAAAGGCTACAATGCCTTTTTTGCACATGGCATACATGAGAAAGTGACTCCAAAGACTGTGCTGGCAGTCAGCTGCAAGCCTTCATCCCACTTGAGTGATGACCATGTGCATTAAAAAAAAAAAAATGCAGAGGATAGTCCAGCTCTTTCTTTGCCCTTTTTTCTCTGTACAGCAGACCTTTAATTCCAGTGCTGTTCCTGTAAAACTCCTCCTGAGATGCTGTGGGATTGGGTATAAACTTGTTTCCTTCCTGGCCTTCAAATCAAAGACACTTCTCCTTTTTTTCCCAATTGTCTTGTTCTGCTTGTATTTCATGAAAATAAATGCCAGTTCAGTTGTTGTGGCAGTAGTGTAGGCTGGATGCCCAGCATGGAGTGGACTGGGGTGCTGAACTTGTACTGCAGTAACGCATCCAAATTTACCTAGACTAAGGAGCAGCCAGCTGCAATCGAAGTGCTTGCATTAAACCAGGTGAGGATCTGTCAGAGAGTACCATGCCCTGTAGCTGTCTTGGCTGAAACAAATGCCTGCCTAAGTCCTCAGCCATGCTTCTACCTTTGACCAGCAATGCGGGGTGCATGGGCACCCTGCTTTCATCTGCTCCGCTGCTGGGGCTCTGACCTTCAGCAGATGAGGGGACGGCTGTGGTAACATCTGGAATTGCCAGTGTTTGATTTGTCAGGCTTCATTAGACAGCCCATAGTCAGCATGGTAATATTTTGATGAGAAATCAGACTTTTTTTCTTCTTTGAAAGGGGACTTTTTTTTTTTTTGTAGGCAAGGTCTTGAGGCTGCTATCTGTTCTTCTGCTCTTTGAACACTACTCGTCTCTCACTATTCAGGCCTTACATTGGTGTTAGCAGTGGTGGCAAGTACAACTATTTTTCGTGCTGTCTGCTGTTTGGAGATTAGCAGACACTAGAGCTATTTCCATCACATGTCCTTCCAGAGCATCCTTGTCAGTGCTAACAGCAGCACAGGAGCATTAGCAATGCCATCGTATCTTGGTTTGGTGTTGAAAATGGCTGAAAGAGTGATGTAGCTCTTCTAGGCACAGCTGCTGGTATGGCTGGCAAAGATCTGTCTGAAGGAAGTAGCCTTAGCTAGGAAAGGGCTGGAAATAGCAAAACCATCTCCTATGAACAAAGCAGTTATTAGTGCTAAAAGCGTGCTTGTCCTAGTGTAAACATACGTACCTGTTGGCACAGCTGTGTTAGTGAGGATCACCTCTTGGATTTCTCATACTGGCACAATCTGTAGAGTAGCTATCACACAGGCAGCAGGTTGTATGATTCATTTTTTGGGTGAGCCATTTTTGGTTTGCAGTACTAAGTAAAGAGTTTAGTTAGCTTAGTTGCTTTTCTAAGCTAAAGACTGCTAACAAAATTGAAACTAAAGGTGTAAACCAGCTTTATTCAAGTGGTAGCTTAGTGTTTTTCACATTTAATTAAAGTTACAGAAAAAGGTATGCTTATTCCAGTTCTGTTAAAAGAGGATTGTGCAATCATGTCTGCAGAGTGCACTGCAGGGACCGTGGTATTGTGGATGCTGTTGAACAAGCAGAAAATGTGTAACGTGGTTTTCTTTTATGAGAAGATATGTTTATACAGCTACAGCTGTGCCGGGGCTAAATATTGTAAGTGTTTAACTTCTGGAGTAAATTATTGTGTCCCTTGCTGATGGAGCCCTATAACAAAGAAAACAGCAGAAAACAGATCTTTTATTATTATTTTTCTTATTCGCTTGGCTTTGTGCCTCTTCTCTGATCAGTAGTGGCCACCGTAGCACTTGCTGGGGTATTGAGTTATCTGGTCCCTCCCCACGCCCTTATCTCAGTGATTTTCTTTTATGTTGCTGGGTTTTGGGACTTGTAGTGGTGGGTGGTGTAAGTCAAGGATGAGGGACTTTTCTTGAGTGAGAGCTCTGCAGATGAAGGACTTGGTCCTGCCTCTGTTGTTTTGAGCTTCAGGACAATGTTAAATAGAAGATTTAAGAAAGAATGTGTAGATGAATGCAGAGAAAGGAAAATATGCTGGGTGAATAAAATCACGGAGTTGCCAAGCTTCCCAGTGTTGCTCCCATCATCCAAGCCCTCTTAGGCTTAGGACTGGCTCAACATAACAAGAGATTTGCAACGTGACTCCAGGCATGGGTAGCTGAGCCTAAACGCATTGTACTGTCTGCTTATTTGAGAGCTAGGTAAGTTGTGCTGAGGCCTATTGCAACTTACTGTCCTTTTCTCTGTGAGTATGGTAGATTTTGCCCAGTTAGCAGTAATGGTGGCAAAGTCCTGAGGATTAAAATGGAGTTAAATTTCTAAGGCAGCTGGGACTGGTATTTTCTGTGGGCTGCTGCAGTACACCACCACCCTTCACTGTTATCAGTTTGCCACAGCATTGTCCATAGTTGCTTAGAATTGTTCTGGTTTCCTCAAACCACCAAAGCAGAAGCATTACCCTAGTGTGTTTTGTTTATTATTCATACAATAAGCCTGTAGCTCATATGAGTGAGCTGTCAAAGTCAGAGACTTAATTTACAAGGTCAGCATGCATGCATGTAACAAAACCACCGTCCCTACAGAAAATGATTTCAGGTCTTAAGTCTTGATTTAAACAAATTGATTTAAATAGCTATATAATTAAACAGGAACAATCCCTTGTGTAGGTTCCCCAAATTGATTTAAGGCCTGGTCTGCACATGGATTTTGTACCAGTATAATTATGACTGTGAGGGTTACGATTTCTTTAATAATTGTTGCATGGCCATTAGAAGTCCATCTGGTGCGAATGCTGCTCTACAGGCATAACGGTTACTCCCTTTCCTATGTAGGTGCAAATTGTTGGTTGTATATACATGTGTAGCATCCTGCTGGTGTGGTCCACCTATCACTATACTGGTACATTTTAGGGCCAGCTCTTAAAAATTATCTGTATGCAGGACTCAGATGCACACCAAGTAAGTTTGCAGATGATACAAAATTAGGAGGAGCTGTTGACTCCCTTCAGGGTGGAGAGGCCTCGCAATGAGATCTAGATAAATTAGAGGACTGGGCAATCACCAACTGCATGAAATTTAACAAGTGCTGGATTCTGCACCTGGGACAGGGCAACCCTGGATGTACATACAGACTCGGGGATGAGAAGCAGGAGGAGCAGCCCCTTAGAATGGGATCGGAGGGTTCTGGTCAGTGGCAAGTTGAATATGAGCCAGCAGCTTGCCCTGACAGCCAAAAGGGCCAGACGTGTCCTGGGTTCATCGAGCACAACATTGCTGGCTGGTTGAGGGAAGGGGTTGTCTCTCTCTACTCTGTGGTGCAGACTCACCTCGAGCACTGTGTACAGTTTGGGGTGCCACAGTATAAGCAGGACATAAAACTATTAGAGAATGTCCAAAGGACTGCAACAAAGATAGTAAAGGATCTAGAGGGGAAAATGTATGAGGAGCAGCTGAAGTCACAACAGCTTGGTTTGTTCAGCGCAGAGCAGGCGGAGGGTAGGCCTCATGGCAGCCTGCAGCTCCCTCATGAGGGGAGCGGAGGGGCAGGCGCTGAGCTCTGCTCTCTGGGGACAGCGACAGGACCCGAGGGAACGGCATGGGGCTGGGACAGGGGAGGGTCAGGCTGGGTGTTAGGGAAAGGTTCTGTACTGAGATGGTGATCGGGCACTGGGACAGGGCAGCGGTCACAGCACCGACCCTGCTGGAGTTCAAGAAGTGTTTGGACAATGCTCTCAGACATATGGTTTGATTTTTAGGTAGCCTAGCAGGGAGCCAGGAGTTAGATTGTATAATGCTTGTGGGTCCCTTCAAGCTCAGGATATTCTGTGATTCTATGAGCTGTACTCCATATAAAGGCTGATGATGCATCAGTTTAGGTGGTTTATTCTTGTGGACATTGGGAGGAAAACAGTTTGGCTTTTGGGTTGCTGTGAATTTGGAGGCCTTTGAGCAATAGCCCCCAAAGGGTTTATAATTTTTTCCTGTGTTTGTTCAGGCTATATAGTGCAGTGTGGCTGCACTAAGAATATGACGATGAAGAACAGGGTTCACTCTACTGCAAAACTGGTGCTGAACACCATTATCCCTCCAGCATTGCACGTGGTGATTGTAAACATAACAAAGCTGAAAAGTTGTTCTCTATCCTTGAGCACCACGGGTGCCTCCAGTAGCTGCAGTGGAACTGGCATCCAGGGTAGCAGAAATACAGATTTTACATCGGACGCAGGTCTGCAATCTGATCCACAGGCTAACAGGAATTTTATGGTATCATCGTGGACAGGATCATGGGAGAGAATGAGGGTATACCCCCCTCTTCTCTGCTGGAAGGAGCAGCCTTCATTTCAGCACAGCCAGGGCTAATGTTGAAAGTTATTTATCAGGCGTGACTCCTAAGTCTGAGCATGGTGATGAGCACAGAAAATGAGAACATGGTCTGAGGAACTTTCAAATGAGGCAAGTAAATGGGTCTAACGATTGGTAGTAATATAAGAATAAACATAATGATTTAACACAGGGAGCAAAATTATTTTGGCCATTTGCTACTGTGCTAGAGTGCAACGCCAGGATAAAAACCGGTGCCTTCAATTCCATCACGGCAGCAATCACAGCTTTAGTGAAGCAGATGGGGGTGAAAAAAAGGTAGCAGCTTTGTTTTGCATTCTGATGTTTCCATAGCTTTTATCAGTAATAAAGACCCTTGTTTTGGCACTTCCTTGCAGTGAATGTTTGGCAGCCTCTAGTGCTTCCATCTGGTCATTATTTGCCAGGAAATGCCCAGAAGGCAGGTCATAGTTGAATTAAATACTGTCTCTAGGGTACTGGGCTTCACACAGCTAATGAGAAGCCTTAATATAGAGAGCTTTTCAAAATCCAAATAGAGTCAAGCAAGGACAGAGAACCATAAAATAGTACTTATCCTTGCTGTGCTGAAGTGACATTGCTTAAAAATGTGAAACAGAAGGCTAGACCAAGCATTCAATTTCTTCTCTTGGTATCTATTTATGTCTGTGTTATGCACACATATGTAGATAGATATGCATAAAAATTAAATAACATTCAGGTGAAAAATATTTAAATTAAAAATTCCTGGAAGTCCCTCCCATTCCTTCACTTCCTCAGTCTATAAGACACAATGCAGTTGTTACTGGTTTATGCGAGGGTAGGAAAGAGGAGACAAAATTGCTTAGAGAACATCTGGAAAGTGATTAGGTATCCACAATGCTAGCCAAGCTCCTGTACATTAAAATAAATGGCAGAAACACGTCTGTGAAAGATGTATTTAATAGCTCAGATTCTAATCCTGCTTACTCCATTTTGAATGCAAGTAAAACTCTGCTGGATCAAAGGAAAGAGTTGATGTTACAGAGAACCCATGGTGGGTCTGAAAGAAAAATCTAACCACGCAGCAGGGAGGGAAGGCTGGCCTTGCAGAACTGTGTCCTCTGAGCAAAGGCATGTGTCCACTTAAGAAGTGATTGGTGGCAGTCTTGGGACACAGTTCTGCAAATTTTTGCTTACTTCAGTAGTCTCCTTGAAGACAAAATCCCTGATTCCTTACAGGGAATGTTTGTCAGGCATAATAATTCACATAAGTAGGAATTTGCTTGCAAACTTCTTTTGCACTAGTTCAACAATAACAACAACAACAAAAAACATAGCTACATCTGTGCAATTCCACAGCTCAATATGGTTGTGCTTGTAGAACATGTTATGGTGGCATTTCTGTAGGAGTAAAAAATAAGATGGCCAGTATTTGGAGCAGAGAAATGTTAGCCACAGCCTCTGAAACTCAGTGGGTGAATGAGCGTGACAGGACTTGCTGAACTCTTTTGTGACATGTTACTTGCTTTGAAGGAACTTGAAATTTCAAGGTTGTGAAAGACGCTTCATTGTTAAACAAGATGAGATGCTCTGATAAAGACTCATTTCTAAGGCAGAGGGCTAACTGTACTCCCTGAGATTAGCTTGTGGAAACAAGATAAAACATTGTCCAAATATAGGCAAAGGTGTCCTGAGTTTTGTATCCTTGACGCATGGGCAGAGCTCGTTACTCATGTTGCTGAAGAATTCTGCTTAAAAATCAGTGTCATGAGATGCTCTGTTTGTGCAGATGACATTCTACTTTGCTAGACTAGCCAAAGTACGTTTGTACATGGTCTGTGACTGCTCCATAGTTTGAGAGGACCAAGGACCTGAAGTGTTAAGACGGGCTGTAATTTTTGCTAGACTCCATCATTAATTTTTAGGAAAGAGTGTTTTGATCCATTGTGTGCCTAAAATGAGGAAAGTCTTACATGCTCATGAGCCATCTCACTTGCGTGCAAGCCCAAGATTCAGTTGGCTTTCCGTGCTGCAAGCACGTGTTGCCAGCTCATGTTGAGTTTTTCATCAGCGAACACCCCTAAAGGTTGAAAATAAGGTCAGTGCTTCTCTTGTTGCTGTCCCATTTTAATGTGTGTGGGGCAGCTTTTGAAGAAACTACAGGAATTTTGTAGAGACTTCCTTCGATGGGGAAGATTTGCAGCTGGCATTTAGTGATCTGTGACTGTGTTCGGTTGTAGGATTGTGTCTGGCACTGAATATTCTGCAGGTTGTTATTGAAAGTAATCATTTTCCCAGTGTTGGGCCTTTATTCAACAGATGCTACAAAAATCTTATTAAGCCAGCTTGCTATGAACAGTGATGGCTCAGCAGCTGTGAGGTTTGTGTATTTATTTTTAATGAAGTACGGAGTTTCTCTTTGGTATATGTTATGACTCTCTGCATGCAGGGAAGACCTTTTCTTTAGCAAACGTGTCGGGCCTTTCAGAACTACTGGGAGGAGCTGTTTTTTTTGGAAGACAGACAATAGCATACACGTACGTAATGTTGTTTGCAAGTACAACCTTGAGCATTGTCTTAAGCCAACGTGAACAAGTTCAGATTTGCAACTGCTGTTGAGCAGTGTTCAAATGTACAAAGATGTTTAATATCAGGTCTTGGCATTTTTCAGTCCTGTCCAGTCTTTCAAGGCTGCATGCCCAGGGCCTTGTGGTTTGGGCACAACAATCTGAGGGTGCTGGGCAAAAACCAGCAGAGTGCTGGTAGTTACCGAAGCCTCCACATGTTGTAACTGTGCTTACAAAGAGTTTGCACCAGATGGAATTGGGTTGCAAAGAGCCACATGCAAGGCATTTCCCTCTCTGGCTACACCTGCATGTCAGTGCATTTCATTGGGTCAGTAAACAGGCAGAGTGGTTACAAACATTCCCAGCAATTGGTGCTTGAAGGAAAACTGTGGGGTGATGCTCTACCCCTTGAATCTGATTTTGGCAAAACATTAAAAGTACCACTGAAGCATCTTAAATGCACTGCAAGTGCAATATTAACTGACTTTGTGAACACTGCAATTTAATGAATAGGGGGAAGAAGTGGATTTTGAGGCTTTTGCTTGCTTTGGGGTTGAATTCCTCTTTTGTATCCTTTCACTGAAAAGAAGAAAATTAATTGTACGGGAAGTATTTAAGCTGTAGGGTTAATTTAGTAACATAAAAAAATGTTTGGTTGGTTTGTTCGTTTTTTGCTGCTAAATAACGTATTTTGCCAAGGCAGTACATGCCTTCCACTCTGTATTTGAGAGGACTGTGTATTTCCAGAATCCTCCCATCATGCGCACATGCTGAAAGTTTCCTGCTTGTCAGTGTTGGGTGTTTGCACTGCAGCTCAGGACCAGCACGATTGTGACCAATACTTCTGGGTTTTTATAACTAACTTTCTGATCTAAGTAGGCTAGCCTAAATTGCATCTGCATTGTGTGGTGCTGGAAACTCTGCATGTAGGAACTGATCAGATTACATGGATGATATTCTTGTGATCATAACAAGTGCAAACGTGCATATTCTTATGTGTATCAAAATCTGTTTAGAAAGCACTTGGGATGGTTTTGTGCTGCAGCGTGAGGCCTGTGAAGTCACTGTGACTATTAATGCAGGAAAAGCAGAACGTGATCCTCTCTGCAAGTCCTGCTGACAAATAAAGATACGTGAGTTTGCAGTTGAGTGTTTTTCAGAAAATACATACCTCTAGTAATATGCGTAACTTTGTGGTCTCTCTTTTCTGTCTTTTTTTCCTTTATCTACTCTTTTATTCCTGTAAAACCTGTTAGGGCCTGAAACTATTATTAGGGAAATTAGAAGAGTGGATATTGCGCTACTTGCATTTGCTGGCAGCAAAGAGTGGGTGTAGTTTCTTGAAGGAAGATGACCACAGAGGAAGGAAAGTCAGAAAATGAGCTTCAGACTAAGACAGAGTCTTTGTACCCCTGACTGGAAAACTGCACCATGAGTCTCAGTTTTAATTTAATACAGCTGTGCTGTCCTGTCTCTAAACTTGTAATTACAAGACTATGTGAGTTGGATTGAGGTGGGCACTAGTTAGGATATTGATTAAAATACCACGGATGATGTGGGAAACGATATCCCTTACATGATGTATGTAAGAAAGTTGGAGAAAAGTTCGTTTGAAATTACAGGAGCTGTTGATCTTGGATCTTGTTTCTTTTTCTCTTCAGCATCCAAGTAGCTGTGAATTGCTTCACAGGGTACAAGGTGGTGGAAGTTCGGGGCCATAAGTCAAAATGAGGTATTTACAGTCAAATATTCATCTTAGTAGGATTTAAACAACTTTCAACTCGCCTGTTGCTCTTCAGGCATACAAGCCAGAAACACAACTTGTGTGGAATAATCAGAGATTTCCCTCTGGGTTTTCTAGAACAATCTAATATATGATGTTCATACTTGTATCTACCGGTGCGGCAATGCAACTCAGGCTGTCTCCCATGAAAATATTTATGCATTTGTTCTTCTTTGCTCTACCAGTGTTTGGGATTAAATTACGAAGAGCTAGAGCAGCTGGAGAACACTTTGGGCAGCTGGTGCCAGGAATCTGTGGGAATCTTGTTCCTTGTTTCATAGGTCCCACAGCTTTTAATGTAGAGTTGTGAAAATAACCGTCTCCTTCTGTGCTTTTTCAGAGCTCCAACGAGGAGTTATACAGCAGCTGGTTGACTGGCAGTGCCTCCAATAGCTGCTGGTGTCAGAGCCCCATGATTCAAAGCATGTTCAATGGCGAACGATTGCAGGCAACATTAGGTTGCAGGATGCTTCCAGAAAGTGAGACGTAGCTTGGGTTAGGGCAGGAGGAGTGAGGGTCATCAAGTATTGCCAGTCCTTGGCTCAGCATGTTGCATGCTGTCATCCTTGAGGATTTTGAACAGTGTAAGGAAGAGTATGTGAAAGGGGGAGACTGTCCTCTACTGCCTCTTTCCTTCCTGGAAAGGTATTTGGAATGGTATTTGTGTATGACTGCTCCTGTGTTATCCTGGTAAAAAAAAAAAAAAAAAAAAACAACTCAGTGTTTTCTGATCATAGACTCATTCAGCTCGGTGTGAAAATGACTTCTAATTACTGGAGGTGTGCTTTATACTTTTAAGTGCTGAAGGGAGAATGACTGTGGCCTGTCATGCCATGGGTTTGAGCTTTGGACCTCCTCCTCTTGCGGACTGCCTCAGTACGGCAGTGGGTATTTCTGGTTAAGTATAGGAAGGAGTTGGTCTGCTTGGGTGGGATAGATCCATAGGGCCCGTTGACCCGTAGGCAGCTTGTCCCTGTCTCTTTTGGTGAAAAGCAGGGGAATAGAGGCAGGTGTTGCTAGTCATCAGTGCAGAGATGACTCTTAGTTGGTGAGAGGCATCCAGGAGGACTCCGGCAGAAATGCTTTAAAGGTCAAATCCTAATAGGTCTGCAGCTCTGGAGAACTCATTGTCTCCACTGAAATTTTTAGTCTTTCCAGATATTCCAAGTTTGCCTGCCTAGAGCTTGACTGTTACTGGGAGTGTGTCAGGACTCCCAGTCATGACCCCAGAAGAGCTTCTGTGTGCCTGAAATCAGAAGACTTGAGAGTCTTTTGATTTGCTACTGGCAGAAAGTCATCTGTTTGAAGCTGCTTGATTTCCAGCAATTTTTGTTTTGTCCAAAAGTCCCCCCCAAAACTGGTCTTCTACTGAACACAGCATTACACAAAATGGAAAGCCAAACCCATTCAGTTGCATTGTTCTGGGACTTCAGTGAGATTAGAAAATAAAGGCCAGACTGAGTTTTTTAAACGAATATGTTTGATGTTTGTGGTGGTGTGTGTTGGTGTTTGCTTTATGGCTGATACTTTAATTGCCAGGTTTTGTCTTGGAGTTAAGGTTAAGCTGCAAAAACTGGAAATGAGATAAAGATCGGCATTCATGAAGGAAGTGTGTAGTAGGACATGTCTGTGCCATACTGCTGTACAGTTTGCACAGCAGCAAGCTTTTGTCAAACCAGAAAATACTGTGCTGCTTCCTGCGTGATTTTCTTATATTCAGCATCTTGCATTTGGCTTGTTACCTTCATTTGAAAATAGTGCCAAAGAAAAGAGGCATATGCCAGGGGGGGAGACAGCTTGGGCTGTTCAGTGATCCAAGCTCTGGGTTAGAGGTAGAAATCACATAGGCTCTCATCTCCCCTTTGTCTCCTTTTGCAGGAGCCCGACACTTGCTGCAGGTTCCTTGAACTAACGTGGGAAACCATTCCCGTCTCTGTGTAGAGCCTCAAGCTGAACAGGTGTAGTGGTCTTTGAAAAATCCACCCTTACCCAGGGCTAGGAAACACCAGATAATGTTGGACTGGAAGAGGAGGATGCATTTCAGTGAAATGATAAGAAGGGAAGGCTGTTCTTGTGGCCTGAACATGAGATACCTCCCTGCTTAGAAATGGAAAAAGAGATGCGTATAGAAAGTTGAAAAGGGAGATGCGTGTTGCTGACAAATTTGGCCAGAGGAATAAAGGTTGGTAGGAGAGGGGGTGGGAGGGAGCTGGAGCAGGAGGGAAGGAAAGTTAATGTAGCTGTGATAGGACTTGGGGCAAACGGAAGGGGAAGGAGGGTGTAGCTCTGCTCTGCCCCTCACCAGCCGTGGGCTGCGTTTCCCACCTCCTTCCGTTCCTGCTGCCACTCTGCACGCTGCTCCCCGCACCCCAAAAGGTTGGGGCAGAAGTTGCTACTCCCAGGATGCGCTGCAGGGTCTCTGGAAGCAGGTGGTGGGATGCAGCTGGGGGGGAGACAGCTGAGGATGGACCTGGAGCAGGGTTTGTGTTGGGCTGGGAGAGGGTGAACCTGGAGGGATGCCTGAGGAGAAGGAAGACATCCTTGGCTTCAGGGAGAGCTACAACATCTCCAGCACTGAGATGCAGTGAGTTAATGTGCCCTCCTTGGAAGTGAAAGTGCTAAAAAAAAAAAAAAAACAAAAAAAAAACACATGAAACAAAGTTCCCTTTACTGTCCTGTCTTCAAGCCAGCTTGAGCTTCCCAGAGAAAGGCTCTGTAAAAGCTCTTTCCCTGTGGAGACAAACTTCACAGTTCAAGACTGAGTGGAGAAATGAAGCAACCTGCCTGGCACCACTGGCCCCCTGCTGAATTTCGACGTGCGGGCTTGACAAGACATGGTCTGGTCAGGCAGAAATTGCTCTGGGCACCAAACATAGCCGCTTACTGAGGATATCCCTGTAGTGGTGAGTGAAGGATGAAAATGGGAAAAGGCTCAGTGTGGAAAAGTTAACCTTTCCTAGATGAAAAGGAAGGCAGAGAGAAGTTAAGCACAGTTACGGGCTTCTGTTAATTAAACAGTGGCAATGAATATCTGCTTCAGCATCAATAAACCATGAGATATTTGATAAGAGCATTGTTGAGTAACTTCAGAAGTTTCTGCCAAACCTGGTAAGGTCTGTTTGGTTTTAAGTGACTTGTGGTATGTCTGCTTGTCACATAGACAAACGTCCCTTCAAGTATGTGAGCTGTCTTTCCCATGAGTCAGTTGTTGAAGAACACTGTAGACAGCCAACTGGTGACAATTCAGCCTGTGTTTAGAAAGTGGGTGAACATTTGTTGAAAAACCCAGGCATTTGTTTTGGGTTCTCAGGACAAATCTTTCCTCCTGTGCCCTGGGGAGGGAGCAGTGCTGGGCAGAGTTGTGTCAGGGCTTGGTCTTGGTTGCTGCCCTCAGCTCTGTGTCACAGCCCTGCCATCTGCTTTGCTCAGCCATCTCACCCAGCTCCCATGAGGCACCACAAGGATGTATCTATTAGCCATACCTGTGTTATGATGCCATCTGGTTTTGGCAGTGGTTCACCTGCAGTGCATTTCAGTTGTGCAGGAAGTGTTGTCATAGAATCACAGAATGGCGTGGGTTGGAAGGGACCTTGAAGACCATCTAGTTCTTTTCTTGGGACAGTCTTTCTGCTTTGTGAATTAAAGGGTATGGCTTGAAGCAAAAGAAAAACAGTAACAGGAACAGCTGTAAGGGTATGGCTGATTCTTTGCTTGAAGAAGAGTAAAAGGTACAGTGCTGCAGTGTTAGTCAGCGTGGGGTCTGTGAGATACCATCATGTAGGCTGCAGATATGTACTTGCCCTTAAATGCAGCCAGTCAGTCTGCAAGGGGGAAAAATGCAATAATTGAGTATTTTAGGTTTAACTTGACACTTAGATGTTTGCAATTGACACAGATGGGGAGACAAGATACAAGACAGCTCCATTTTTATTTTTTATTTTTATTTTTTCAGAACTGCGTGGTGGTTGCTGGATTAAAAATTGCTGAGAACCTTGTGCTTGTGAGTTGTGGCCACTTGAGTGTTGTCCATCTCTCACCCTGCTCAAAGCACACGCTGGCACGTTTCTGAATCCTGGCCTTGAAATGGAGAGCTAAGGGATCTGTCACAGTGGCTTGCTTGACTTGACAAGCAGCTTAGTCTTTTCCTAACATGGCTATTTCTAGAGTTTGCATGGCTCTGTATAGCTGAACTATGTTCTTCTTCTCCTGTTTTTTTTTTTTTTTAATCCAAGTCTTTCTCATGTGATTTATTTTTTTTTGGATTAGATGAGATTTACAAGAAGAAATTGACATTACATTTCAAGGTTTGCTTCTGCTATTGCATTGGCCTACTGACACCATACCCTCTGGGGTCAAACCTCTGGGCTGAGAGCCAGAACTTACAAAGATTCTTTTGCAGGGTGTAGGAGTATTTTGTCATTTCACCCCCTATGAGTTCACCCTCTCCCTCTTCTGCTGCTTGTTCCTTATTTCACACTCCACCCCTACACCATGAAAGAAATGGCTGTTTTAGCCCTGATTTTGATACTTCTGCTCAGCCATCTGCTTAGGAGGCATTGATGATACTACATGCAGCTTAATCTCCTACTGACTCCTTTTTGAGTTGCTGGTACATCCCTGTATGCCATTAAACCATCTTTGAACCTCACTGTGTCACAGTGGTATACACAAGGAGTAAATCCACTGAAGTCAGTCAAGTAACACTAGCATGGAACTGGAATGACCAGAGAATCATGTCGTCTTTCTTGTAGCTTATGTATAGCAGAGAGGAGTGAAAGCCTGAAGTGAGCATGAACAATTTAGAAATTTAATTTGCCTACCAAAGAGACTGGACAAGTGTGCTGAGAATGATTTCAGAGACCACAAGCTGATTTGAACTGGGTCCTTGGAGCTGCACAAACAGAGTGTGCATTATGCATAAACTCGCTGAGCACTGAACTGGGACGTGCAGAAATGTGCTTGCTTCATCTGGTTGGCTGGCCCTCTGAGGAGGGTGTACGCTTTGTAGGGTGGAGTGAAGAGCAGGGGAGGCTGCTGATGTAATTAGATTACACCCTGTTTATGTGGGACTTAGGAGCAGTTACAGGAAGCCCATCTGAATTCACTTAAGACTTGTTAATGCTGTGCTTAGAATACAATGGTCAGTGGGGACCAAAAGTTTGAAGCACGGAAAAGCAGCACAGAAGAAAAAGCTGCCTGGACACAAGCGTACCTGTGCACTAACTGTGTGCTTAAACACATCTCATTCTTGTACCTCCTCTACCTCACTTGTGGGAAAGAAAAATAACAGTAGCTTTTATTAGAAGCTGTTGATTGTGGCCTCCTTCAGTGCTGCATTTCTGAATCATAACCTTGCAGAAAGCATACCTCACCCAGCAGGAATTCAGCAAATCCAATAACAGGCTTATGATGTTGGGTCTGAAATCTTACAGCTCAGCTGACCGTCGCCTGGCCAGCGGGCAGAGGGCTGCTCTCGTTCATACTGAGAGCTGTGGTATTGGTGTGGAAAGCTTGTGGAAGAACTTGGCATTGTGTGCAGTTCCTTTGTGAAGCATCTTGTCACAGAGGAGTTTGTAGATACAGGAAAATGGACTTAGAGCAGTTGAGGTGGCCAAATCAACCTCCCCCCCCCCCCCCCCCAAAAAAAAACCACTCCAGAAGTTGGTCAGTGGCCCTTGCAATTTTCCTCATGCTGTGTTTGTCACTCCTGGAGACTCAATTTCTGACTGCTTCCTTGGTAGTTGTCCTGCTCTCTGATTTTAATCCAGCAACAATGCTAAAATGATGATTTCTGTCTTTGCAATCCTCCACTACTTTGCCATCTAAGTATTGAGGTTACAACAGTTGTACTGTTAATGTGCCATGAGCAAAACCTGCTAAAAACACCATGATGAGACTGAGAGCAGATTTATAGTGATTTGAATTATTCTCCCAAGTTTTATTTAGTGTTGTGTGTGTGGCAGTGGGTATTTTAGCTGCAACAGGTGAGCAGTAATATTCTTAGTCCCATGACCGCCTTTTCTTGTGATGTCGCAGTTCATTTAAAAAAAAAAAAAGGAATGTTCAAACAGAGAGCTGGCATAATTGTGGCATCCGTGAAAAACTAGTCATGTTACATCTTTGGAATAAGCTGCTATGGATTTGTCATGAAAACAATTGTTCAGGTTTGGTGTTATGTCTCAAATAGACAAACTCTTATTGCTTCATACATTCATAGGCATTTGAATAGACAAAAGTGTTGAGGTCACCTAGGCAGTGTCCTGCACACAGCAGAGTTTTCCCTATAGCGTATTTTTGTGATTCACCAAATTTTAAATGTTTTCCTCGGTGTGGGGATTCTGTCACCTTCCAGGCTGTAGTTCAGGTGGGTCACTCCACTGGAAGTGGCAGCTTTGTAGTCAGGCCATATTCTTAATTCAGTTGCATTATTTCCACGTAACTTCCACTTGTAACACCTTAATGAGTCCTCTTCAGTCCTTTATTTCTCCTTCTTTGGGTTCACATCTACCTCTATTAGAGGCTTCTGCATTAGTGTGTTATACCTGTCTTTCAGCGTGTTTGCTGAAATTACATTGGTTTTTACTGATGACTTACATCTTTTGAATCGTGTGCAAATAACATTGAAATGGGTTGGAGGGCTAGATCATCATGGTGGAGAAGCCTGGGGGTAGATAATCCCTGAAGATGCATTCCAGTGTAAGTCATACCCAAATAGTGTTGTGAAAAGCAGAGAAGCTGCCTGCATGATGCAGTAGCATGTCTGAGCCTGTGGTCACAGTCCATATTCTGGGGTGATACCGAAGATGGAGATCCATCAGGGCATTTAAACTGATTAAAGCCTGCAAAGACAACGCTGAATGTCGGCAGTTACTGTTGTGGAGCTGGATGAATCATGAAAGAAGCAGGCACAAGCAAATTGCAGTGTGTCTTCTCAAAACTTCTGGAATGACTGTGCTGTGGAGGGGTTGTGCGTTCACTCCATGCTGCTGTACGTGGTCTGCAGGATGTGATGTGTTTTCATACTGTGCTGCATGTGAAGCCATCCTGCAGGATGATGCTGGAGCCTGTTGCACCTATTGATTACAGTCATGTCAGGCAGGAGATAGTAGCTCTGATTTTTCGTCTCTTCAGTGAGAATTCAGTCTGTTTTTTTTCAAGTCTGGCAGCAGCTCTTGCCATTCAAGTGGGTGGTGTTCTAGCAGTATTTGAGAGGTGATGGAAAAGGATGGTGATTGGATGCAGCTGCTTAAAGACTGTCATGCACTTTACAGGAACTGTTTACTGTTCTGTATCCTGAACTGAAGCTGAAATTTTACAGCACTGAGGCAGAACAGCCTTGAAGGGGGATTCTGGCCTTTCAGAAAGCTTTCTTAGATACTGCACGCTAAGAGGATCTGTAAGCTTTACACTAAGAAACTCATCTATTTTGCTATATGTTGAAGCCCGGGGTGGACATGGTATTTTAAATATACAGCTCTTTTTTAGTGAACACTTTGAGAGCGCTAGCGTAGATGGGATTCTGCTAAACACTAGTATGGCTGTATTGGATGCTGGGGACACGTCAGTGTGTTCCCCGAGTCGTATTAACACATTATAAAGTATATGGACCCATGGCAATTTTTTATGTATGGATAATTTTTTGTATGGAGCTGGCGATTTCTTTCCTCCAGAATGATCGCTGAGGACTGACTGAACATGGAAATCAAACTCCCTGTACTTCCAGATGTTTGGCTCTTTCTGGACTGATGTGAGTGCTGTGGAAAAACTCATGGCTGGGCTCTGTGCAGGAGCAGCAGATGGGCCCCTGGGGATGCCACTCTCATGCTTCCACCAGCATTAAATTCACAGAACAATAAACTGCAATTGTTGTGTTATGAGACCCAAATATAATACATGAAGAATGTGTGGTGCACTAAACCTGTCTGGTTCATACAGAAACTCATGTATAATTCACAGTCTTTGTAAATATGTCAGCTTAATGCCTCTCTGGTACCTATCAGCAAGGCGCTGTTTCCCCTGGGTTAGTCAGACCTGACAGCTTCTGAAACTGGACTCTGAACTGTGAGACAAATGGTAATGAACTCTGAACATTAGTGAATAATAATTAGTTTTGATTGCAGGAAAAAAAAATTATAGTGAAAGCCTTTTTATTTTTTCTTTGTCTCCATGTCATTATCTAAAATCTTCATCCTTGGTATAATGGAGAAACCCTTTTACATTTTTAGTAGAGCAGAGTTACATCTGGGTGTGTACACCAGCAGTGCTTTGGTTATCCTTCCCTGCAGCACGTTACATGGTGTTTCTTGGATTTGGTGGTTTGAAGTTCTTAGCCATCTAATAGTTCTTTCAGACATCTATTTGTAGTTTAATTAATAGGTATGACATTTTCCTTTGGACTGCAGTTTACATGCAGCCTTCTGAATAAGCGTCACTTGCTAATATGTGGCTGTGCAAGAGGCACGGGTATCTTCCATACCATAAGGCTCTCGGTAATTGGAGCAACACACGCCTACTTGTTAACTGAACTGCACAAATTCTGTGGATAAATTAAGCTGTGCTTGGTGTGAAACCTGTGAGAGTACATAATCTGGTGTGGCTGTTGCTTGCTAGCCCTTCATTAAGTGAGAGCATGGGTCTTTTAAGTAGCCCATGGAAAGCAGCAGTTTCATTCAGTTACTGCTACTCAGAGTAGAAAAGAACTAATTCCCAAAGGTACCAGAGGCACTATGAAAATAATCTTAAGTAACAGCACATTTTACTCTGGCTCAGTCAGAGTCACTGAAAACTTGGAGAGCTCTTGGGCAGTAAATCACTAAAACATGTGGGCCTGGGGGATGCTGATGTGGTCTGGGATGGAGCCAAAGTCCATAGAAGTCTACAGGAGTTGTCCAGTGCATGCAGCCTGATTGGACCGGGTCCTCGGATGTGCTTTTCAGAAGCAGTCAGCAGTGCTCAGCCTCGTTGGCCCTAACTCCGGTGGGAGCAGGGAAGCCAACACTGAGTTTTCCTGGGCTACTGGATTTAATGTCCTCTTTGAGTGATTTAAAAGCACCACAAAACTGTGTTTTCAAGTCAGATGTAGTTATGTTCTACCAGGAGCTGGTTTTGCAAGTGACTTAAACTCGGCCAAAAAACTTTTTTCTGTGTTGCCAATGAGAATTGTGTTCCTTCACGTAGATGTGCCACAGCAGAGGAGGCAAAAGGTGAGTCTGCATTGCTGAGCACAGCTTTTTGGCTGGAGCTAGGAGATCTGGTGGAGAATTTTAATGCCTGTGTATAAGAAGGGAACTAGAGCAAGAGACTTCAACATCCACAACCTCTCCTAGGGCACATCTCTCCTTAAACTTTACTCTTTCCTGACATCTGGCTTCTTGTGCTGTCCTCAGGCTGCTGTTTAAGACAATTTAACAGCCAACAAGAGTGGTGTGGGAGCTTCCATACCCTGCTGGAGGGTTGTACCGTGGTTGTTCATTCTCTTGAATTCCGATAATTCTTCTCATTGGGAAACAAAACACAACATATCTGCAATAAAAACAAGAGCAAGTCTTCCTGCAAATGCAAGAGCACAAAGGCTGGATGTTCTTTCCCACTGAGGCTATCTGAGCCAGGCAGCCTTTCCCCTCTCTTCAAAGCCCTTGATTTAAGGAAGGAGAGTGATTACGCAATCAGCAAGGGTAACGGCTATTTACTTTTGGAAACAATGGGCTTGATGAACTACAAAAAATGACGTAATTTTCAGAAGTGCGTTTGCCTTGGAGCAAACTAGCTCAGTTTGGAATGGAAGTAAATACATTATCTTCATGAGATGGTGAAAAGTGACGTTCTGTTCTGAGATAAATCATGGGGTTTTGTCTTGAGGGCTTACATGGCCCTGAGCATGGAAATATGTCAAGCTGGAAAACAATTTTAACATATTTAAAGTAATGAAAACTGAGTTGAAAATATATATTAAAACTTATAATGATTACAAATTGTCAGGCTTACCAAGACAACTTGCTAGGTTTTCCTGTAATCAACTCACAAGTGCTAAAAGTATGGCTTTGCTCTGTCTGCAGTAGGATTTTGTTGTGTATTCATAACTATGTGGAAAACAGCTCCTCCTGTTTAGACATGTCCACTTAAGTTGCAGCATAATTAACATCTCAGTTAAAATGTGTTGGGGCCTGTATAGGCAAGGATAATAGAGAGGGTGTTATTGTGCTGCTTAGCATATTCTTAAAATACAGGGAATACCGCTGGGCTTGTTGTGCGAGCTGAATTGAGTTTAGAAACTGGAGGTGGTGATGGGATGGTAGGACTATTCCAATTCCTTTCTCAATTCCAAGCCAGCCATGTCCTGTGCTGCATGAAAAGCAGCATGGCCAGCAGGGCGAGGGAGGTGATAGTCCGCCTCTGCTCTGCTCTCGTGAGACCCCACCTCTGGAGCCCTGCGTTCAGCTCTGGTGCCCCCAGCACAAGGACATGGATGTACTCTAACAGGTCCAGAGGAAGACCACAAGGATAATCAGAGGGCTGGAGCACCTCTCCTATGAGGGCGGGCTGAGGGAGTTGGGGTGGTTCAGCCTGGAGAAGAGAATGCCCCGGGGAAACGTTATAGTGGCCTTCCAGTACCTAAAGGGGGCTACAGGAAAGCTGGGGAGGGACTCTGTCAGGGAGTGCAGTGATAGGACAAGGGGGAATGGCTTTAAACTAAAAGAGGGTACATTTAGATAAGACATTAAGAGGAAATTCTTTACTCAAAGGGCAGTGAGGCACTGGAACAGGTTGCCCGGGGAAGCTGTGGATGAGGATGAACACCCAATCCCTGGAGGTGTTCAAGGCCAGACTGGATGGGGCTTTGGGCAGCCTGGTCTGGTGGGAGGTGTCCCTGCCCATGGCAAGGGGTTGGCACAGTGTGGTCTTTAAGGTCCCTTCCTACCCAAACCATTCTGTCATTCTGTGATTCTAATAATCTAATTCGAAAGAATACGATTTGCTGAAGTTCATTAGCATGTGGGAGAGCCACGTGCATAGCAATGTCCATATATTTACTACAAACGAGTTGATTGTTTGGCAGTGTACAATTAGTGGTCCAAAGTGATCTAAGGTCTATGGAAAGTTGACCAATGGGTGCAGTTGGGAAAAACAAGCTTTCATGCACTCAAGCCTTTCTTCAAGTTTAACTTATTTATTATTTTAGTTTTTGAGCGTTATGGGAGCCTTAGTGGGTGAGACAAACATAGAGAAACTTCAGCAGACTTTGTTCTTTACTTTTTTTTTCAGATTCTGACCAATGAACCGTGCTAAAGCTCGTTCCACTTCACTGGCGCATGCTGGAAGAGTGTTACTGAGAGCTTATGTAGTTTTGAGCAGACACTGCAGTAAAATTCCCTTCTGATGCTTTATGCCATTCAGGCTTGTGCCAGTGCTGCTAAGTCACCTAAAAGCCTGGATTAAAAATATCTTGCACAGTCAGAGATCGTTAATCTATGCTTGGTTTATACGTCTGGAAAAGCAAAAAGTTTCCTTTGGTGGTTGATTAAGCCTTTGACATTTTACAATAGATAGGACCACACTTGGCTGTGATTACATCCTCTCAACACACAGAAGATGAGGAAGATTTTCTGCATACTTCATCCAGGAGAAATGTCTTCTGCATCTCAGGCTTTCAGGACCTTTGCTACAGAGGATCCAGGTTCCCCAGTACAGGAGGTGGGAGCATACCAACAGGAACAAAAGCAGGGTGAGAATCATTGCTTTCTACCCTGACAGTCCAAAGCTATCCCCAAATACTATAGTACTGGTGTTCTATAGTGTAGTTGGTACCTTTATACGTGAGATTATGACTCAATGTGCTACAGTTAGGCTTCACTTTTCCTTGTTAAGCTGCTATGAAACCTGAAATAGTTACACTAGCAGAAACACTAATATCAATGCAGTTATATGGTTATAAAGATGGATTTACACCAGTGTGGTTTACTCCAGTAAGAAAAGTGAAATAAGCTAAACTAAAATAAAGCATGTTAACAATATAACTTTTCATAGCAGACAGGCTGGGGAATCTGTGAGTGTTTAGGAAAGGTTTTAAGAATGAATCTAGAGTTTAGACTATGCTAGTTTCCTGTTCCTGTGGGTGGCTACTAGTAAGCTAACTGAATTAAATTGATACACATTCTAAAATATTTATTTTATTTTAAAATTGCAGGTTTACACCCAAATAACCAAGATGAGCAAATATAGTGGTGTATTTTGTTTGCTCACTTCTACCTCTCAGCTCTTTTGGTACACAGACTTAATATATCCAGAACAAGCCAAGATGCACATGGCTGTCCGTTAGGTCTTCACTGTTACTGTACATTACCACTCATTGTCGTGCTACGTGTTGCCATGCTGTAGGCCATGCCTGGCACATGAGCAGGACTCCACCTTGCTAGGCACTGTCAGCACAGAGCAGAAATCTGATTTTGTCTGCAGAGCTTTTCCTCTTAAGAGAAATCAGTATATAACATGTGGTTATAGATGATACATGGGAGAGGACAGAGAAGACAACAGCATTACGCATTTTGCATGCCAGATGTCAGGTCTGATAAAGGTGGTGCTGAGAAGTTTACACACAAAAAAATGAAGGAGAAAGGCAGTAGGGGTAGGAAAGCATGAAAATGCTTGTTGGAAGGTCTGGTAGTTGAGTGATAGTGGAAGGCTTCCCAGGCTGATCGGAAGCAGGAATCAATATCTCCGTAGTGAGTGAGAAATGATAGATAGGGTGAGGATAAGTGATGGAAGCATTGAAACCAAAGATAAGAGGCTTATGTTTGATGCAAAAGTATGTGAAGAGAACTGGTGCAGACAGCAGTGAGGTGATAGTGACAGGCTTGGAAAAGTGATCTCTACTGAAGCATTCTGGAAGGGGGAGAACAAGTTTCTCTTTATCAGGAGTTGAGGAAACAACACCAGAGTAACTGAAATGTCAGGTGCTAGAAGCCTGAGGAAGGAGGAATTGCACAGATGCTGCGTAAAAAGTGCTTGCAGGATGCCCCATCTACCTTGTCTGTTAAAATAGACAAAGAAGTTTAAAGTGTGTTTTCTGCTACTAATTACTCCACTTGTAATTTTGGGAATGGTGGTCCCATTTTTCTCTTAGCTTAACCCTCTTTAAGTGAATCATAGAATCACAGAACGGTTTGGGTTGAAAGGGACCTTAAAGACCACCTAGGTCCAACCACCCTGCCATGGGCAGGGACACCTCCCACCAGACCAGGCTGCCTAAAGCCCCATCTGGCCTGGCCTTGAACACCTCCAGGGATGGAGCATCCACAGCTTCTCTGGGCAGCCTGTTCCAGTGCCTCACCACCCTCTGAGTAAAGAATTTCTTCCTTATATGTAATCTAGACCTACCTTTTTTAGGTTTAAAACTTTTACCCCTTGTCCAGTCACTACACTCGCTAAAAAATGGCAGAGAGGCATGTTTCTGGTCTGGAAGAAAAGCATCCTCTTGTGGAGCTGAGGAATACCAGGAACAGCTATTAGGAGAAGCTCTGCCTAAGCAAGACATTCAGCATAATCCAGATGTGCAGACCTAAAAAGTGCATGTCCAAGGGGACAGCTGGTGATACAGGGCTGAGTTGAGTTGTCTCCAGGATGAAAAGTAAGAAGAGGTGAAATCTGATGGAAAGTAAAACATTTTCTTCTACTGTGTTGTGCTCGAGCCAGAGGGTGGAAGTTCTGGGTGATCTGTCCCAAAAACAGACCAACAATTCACTGAGCACTGGAAGTGAGAAGTCTGGAAATAGTTGTTCATCTGTGCATCATCAGTTCAGATACAACTGAACTCATTTGCTGATAAGATCATCCAGAGATAAACTGCAGAGAAGAAAAGCTGCTCAGGGTACAGTAGACCACAGAATATTGGAGAGAATGTTAAGGAGCGTATGAGTAAAGCAAGAGAAATCAGGTCTGGACAATCATAAAAATTAAGGCTTTTATATGTCTCAGGAGAAAACCTGAACAATTGCATTAATGCTGTTGTAGTATTGTCAGGTCACATTAGTGATGCTGGATGCTATGTGTTTAATGATGTTACAGTGTTTCTGTAATACAGAATATAAGCAATCAACGGTTATATTAGCATTCACTTCTTGGCAAACAATTGAATTAACTGTGTGTGACAGGAATGAGACAAGGAACGTATATGGCGATTAATCACTCACTGCCAGCACTGCTGCTCAGTTATGGGAGTGCAGTGTTTTTTTTCTTCTGTTAAGGATGTCAGTAGTAACAAAAGTGGGTTTGATATTGTAATTTTTTTTTTTCTAGACTATATATTTTTGGGGTGTGGGATTGCTTAGCAAGCGAGCTGTGGCTAAGGGAGATCATCTGGTTCTGATTATATTGCAAGCATTTTGCAACTGTCTTAAGTTTTTGATTGCCAAAACTTAAAAGAAAAGGGGGCTGGGAACAAGAGAAACTATTTGCTGAAGACTGAAACATATGCAGCTTTTTCTTAATGTAAAACCCTAAACACTTACCAATAGCACGCAGTTCTTGAGGAAATGCAATATTGATGTAAAAGCCGTACTTCATGGTGAAGAAGTAAATAAGCAGATGTTTCAGAAACCAATCTTTAGTCAGCATACACCCAGTTAAAATACAAAATTTGCTCTGTTACTCCTCTCAGGCTGTCCTAAGGAGCTTACCCGGGTGCTGGCTGGCTGTGATCTTGCCTGCAGGTGTGGCTTACATCTTCATAGGGAATGTGATTGGACACTGAATAGGGCGCAGCAGCAAGACGTATCCTGGATTTTTCCTCTAGGTTGGGGACTATGAGGGATATAAAAGAGCACAGGTGGCCCAGCAAAGAGCTGGGGGGCTAGCACGGGAGCTGTTGTGAAAGCAGAAATGTAAGGCTGTTCTGGGTGGTAGCAGGGGACCCTTTACATCCACGGTGTCTCTGGAGAGAACCCCGGGCCACATGGCTCCCTTGCTTGTGTGTGATCACTGAGGACTGCTCACTGATACAGCAACATGAGGATTTTCAGGTAGCTGGTCCTTTTTTCCCATTTGTCCTGAAGTTTAAACAATATTTTGGAGGTGTTTGTGGAGACTTATCCCAGCTCTTTTTCCCTTTTTGGAAGAAAATTTACTTCCTCCTGGCATGACCGAGGCAAAAAGAAAACACTTTTGAGGAAGGTAATTGCTATGATCCCCTCTTTACTGAGCCTCTCTTTTTTTTCCCCTGTTTTTTTCCTATTTTGTATTTAGGCATCCTGCTTGTATCTGTAATCACTGGGAGTTTCTGCCCTTAAGAACTGAGCAGTGTAGCATCGTTCAGTCACCTTGTGATTTCGTTTCGTTTAATATTAAACTTTTGAAGAGGTGAATAAGCTCTTAGCCAAATGCAAACTATCAGTATGGCTCGATTCGCTATTCCATTTGGCTGTTTTGTGCAAAGTGAGTGTAAAATGGCTGCCAATTTGACTGGGTGTCACTTTGTGCTCTGACTTACCCACACACTGGTAGAGAGACCAGTACTGTGTACAGTGTAATCCAGTTGTTACAGGCAGATACGGATGAGTTCCGGGGACAAGGCTGGCCTAGAAATAGAGGATCATATTAGAGAAAGATCCACATACTGTATTAAAGTCATTAGATGATGATTTGCTCATGGAACCTCTCATCTTGGATGATCCTGTGTTTGCTGATGGATTTTGCCTCGACTTTGCAAGAGCGATTAGAGTATATTAATTAAAATGTTAGGTAATATTAATATTGTTAGGAATGCTAATGCCAGTTTACCTTTCTGTCATCTCGAACTGGCTTGATGTAATTCAGTGCAGATCACTGGTACTCATAGATGTGAAATTTTGATTCTTGTTTTTCTTCCTAACGTCTTTTTCTCTGTTCTTCCTCAGTCTGCTACATCAGTCTAGTCATGGCCATAGAGCTTCTGTCTGCTTGCTCTCAGAGTACAGAGTTGTGCTCTGGTTTTGTTTCTTTAAAAGTAAAAAGAAGGGGAAGTAATTGAATATCATTCCCTTAACTGGAGCCATGTTCTTGTCTGAGCAAAAAGGTTAGCGGTCCTTTTGGGAAACATTCAGGCCAGATTTTCAAGATTTACTCCTGGGAACTTATTCTGCAGCTGGATCTCCTCTGCCTTTGTAAGCCTTACACGGAGTACTTCTAAAAAGTGATGATCATAGAAATGCCTGACTTGTCAAGAAGCAGGAGGAATTGTCTTTGGGAAAGCAGTTGTTGATCTGTTTTAAAAAAAAAAAATCACAACAAGCAACAGTTAGTGAAATCAGATTTCACTCTGCACTAACTGTCCTTGCATATTTATTATATGGTGGTTGTTAGGTATTTCCCATATAGTTCTGTCACTGGTCTACCATTAATTATACAGAGTTTAAATCCATTGACCAAGTGACTAATGGAGGATTCATTGTGGCAGAGAATTTGTCAAAGGTGGTTTTTTCCCCTTACATGTCTTTATATAGACTTTGCATCATTTTTTTTTTTTCCATAGAGGGTGTTTGACTCATGAGTCAGGAGACTTGAAGTCACAGGAGGAAAAGTTCAACCAAATAAATCAGGTTCAAATGCTATTTTTTTATCCAGGAAGCAAATGTTCTTAGATTGGTGAGTCTTCCTCAGCATCTGTTGCTCAGCCTTGCTTCATAGAGCAGTGGTAGCTTGCTGTTAGTCAAACTTTTGCGAAACTTTGTCAGTGGCTGCAGCAGAATACAGCGGTGATACCATGCTGTGTCCGGAGATTCTCTGAGTCACATTAGATTCAGGAAACAACAGTATAAATAGAGCTCTCCAAATAGTAGCTTTACATCATCATCATGTGTTTCCAGTTGGGGGATAAATACTTCCTCATTCCCGTGTGATATCACTTTTCCAGACCCTCTCTAAAACTAAATATAGTCATAGAAAGTGTCACTGCACATACAAACTAAAGCAGTTGAGTCATTTAAGACCTTGGAGAATCGGCAAGAATATGCTGTATCATCACTGACAGTCACAGAGGATGACTTAATGAGTAAAAGGGAGGTATGGTCTTGTGGTTAAAGCGTGGGTTTGTAGGTCACTAGTTCTGTTACATAGGGACTGGCCTTGCAGAGATGAGACTGTCCATTTGTCTGTCTGTTGATACTTAGACTGATGAATTGCAACCCATCGCCAGGATATCTGGGTATGTTTTACGTGGAGTCCCCAGGCAGCTTCATGGCATTTCTGGTGGCTTCCACTTTTACAAACCAAGCTCCACTGGCAGTGGAGTTCCCTTCTAAAGGGAATGGTAAGGAAGGAGGGGGATCCCTTGGTCCTGATCTCAATGGCTGTGGAACACGTTCGCTCATTTCATCGCTCAAAACACCTGAAACAGCAGTGCTGCAGGATCCTGTGCTGAGCTCTTAAATTCAGAGTCATCCAAAATCAGTGTCTGCTCCTGGAACTGTTGATTTTAACATTGCAGTTTCCCGTTCATTACGAAGAGGCATCAGGCTGAAGCAAGCAAAAAATAATAAATAAAATAAAACGTGATGAGGTGTTTGAGCCCTGTACAGAGGTCAGTAGCATTCATCAGATCAAAAAAAAAAAAAAAAAAAAGGAGGGGCCGTCTCAATGAGCGATTGTCCTTACACCTCATCATTATTGCTGCTCATTTCCCTGCCTTAATAATTCTGTCATTACTAACCATTGCGGCATCTTGCTAGCTGTTATTACAGTGCAGTCCAGTCTCAGAAAGCAATTAATAACCACTGTCTGTAGATAGCATTTTGAAATGATGGGATGGTCGCTTCCAATCTTTGGATGTGAAAATACAGGAAAAAAATTACTGTTTAGGCCTGTCAGATGGCCAGGAGACCTAGGAGTCCAGAGTGAGCAGAGCTATGCAGGGCTGGCAGCACCACCATAACCTGGGGAGATCTTGGGCTTTATGAAGCTGGACTTTATGAAGCTGGGCTTTTTGAAGTTCCCTTACCCATGTCTATGCCAGAGAGATGTACTCTTTCAATTATGTGGTTAAATATTCTGGATATACAGAAACGGAAGGTCACTTCTGAAATTTTGCACCGTAGCTTGCAGATGTAAGAACACATCTTCATGGGAAAAACAGCTGTCAGGTGGCATTTCCTTTTTTAAGGCAAAAACTGAATACATCCTGCTGTTACAGTTCACACTTCTGTGGATTGCATTCAGTGTGAATCCTTCTCATAATTCATTTGAATCTGGCAAATACATATGTTGTAAAGCGCATTGGGATTTATGAGGGTATTTCTGATCTTTTATTATTTTTTTTTTTTTCCACGGACAGTGGGAGCTCATTCACCAATTTCTGAACTGCTGGCTTTGCAGAGCTGAAAGGTGCCACTTGTCAAAAGGCACAAAGGAGCGCTGCCCGTGCTCGCTGAGTCAAGGGAGGGAGTACTACGCTTGCTGTCATTATGGGGAAGTTCACGGGTAGGTAAATGGTAATTTTCCAAACCAGAATTTGGCACAGTAGAACTAAGTTATTCTTTCTCTTGAACAAAAAGACTGTAGAGCTTTTATCAAGCATAGTGATTTGCGCTCTCTGAGATCCAGCAGGAAACAAATTGGGAAAAAGAAAACACAGCAGTGGCTTTGCCCGCAGTTCCTGCTTTTTGCTCGCAGAAGCTTACCATTATTTGTGTGTTATCTAGGTGCTGAAATGAAAACGTCTTCCTCTTCAGCTTTTGGGTTGCCGTGTCTCTTGTGGTAACCGGTCTGTGCATGGCATGAAAAGGCCTACTGTGCATGGGGAATCAGTTAAGCCCTTCAGATGTGGAGAGGCTGCGAAACGGACAACAAAGGCTTCTTGTGAATTGCCAAGAAATGCTTTGCTATAGTAACTAAACAGAGAGATTAATGTTAGTGCAAAAGCAGCTCTGATGTGTTCAGCTTGCAGAGCCCTGCTCTGTGTTACAGCAAAGATGTTTTTATGCCACGTCTTTTCTGGTGCCCTGCCATGTGGGCCATGTTGCGCAGGAGGTGGGTGGCTGGGTGAGACCCCAGCTTTAATGATGATGCCTGCTGCCCCGGGCTGCATCCAGAACAGTTTTGGAGGGGTTTGGCATTTGGTTCTTCTCTCTTGGTAAGCTAAGTTGGGCAGTGCTTGCAGCTTCCACATGACATTCCTCCTTGGTACATACTTTCTGTGTCTCCAAGGCATCACTTGTAGAAGGAGACAGTGCCTGGCGGGAGCTCAGGGAACAGGAATACTTTGGGAGTTTCATAGCTGGCCCTGTTTCTTTTGATGTTTGTTTGCTCTTTGGAAGCTTTTATGTGATGCAGGGACTAGCAGGATGTAGAACCATATGATTTGGTCAGCCCTGGATTATGGTAGCTTTTGTAAAACATTTTAGCCTTGAGCAAGGCTTACCTTCCTGGTAAGCCTTACCAGGTTTACCTTCCCTGGTTTGCTGTAGGCTGTATTCAGAAGGTCAGTGACCTAAACTAGTTCATTATTTATTTTCCTGTAGCATCTGTAGTCTCCTTTCAAGGCCAAAGGACTGTATTCAAAGTCAGTAAATGTATATGTTCCTTATGACCTTGAGCACAAGGACAGGCCAGGAGGAAGTTGTAGGTTAAACAAAATCAGTTAAATCTTAGTGCAGAAACATATTCTGATGCTGGAAGAAAGAAATAGCATGAAGCCATCCAGCTCTTCTAGTGGCGTAACTTTCATCATTAGAGCATTTTCAAGGCAGTGCATTCGTAAGAGTCAGCGAAGCAAGGCAGAAGCAAATTATCTATCACCTCATATCCATATGAACAATACATGTTCAATCATCAGGAGGTTTCTTCTGTCTGTTCTTCCAACTAGAGCAGCCTCAGAGCGAGCCCTGCATACTTCCAGCAAGAGACTTCTATAAGCAAACCACAGAACAAAACAACTAAAGAGCCCATGTAGCTTTTGGGGAAAATCTTTTGTTTAAACAAAGGGAACCAAGCCAGTAGTGTCTGGAAGGACGTAGGCTTCCTGCTGAGATGTAAATCACTTTTGATTCTGTCTGGAAGATATATTCTGGGAACAGAAATGAGTGTCTTGAGGAGCTGTGAGGTGGGAGGAGTGGGTGGTGACAAGTGTTGCATGGTGTAAGAGGATGGCGGCTCTTTTTACACACTGACATTGCTGTGATGGGAAGGAGGAGGATCTCATCCTGGCACTGAAGGGGCACTATCTCCTGGGAATTGAGTCAACTTGGAGAAAACAGGTTAAAAGTCTCCCCTGTGGGTGTTATTTTTGGGCTATCAACTATTATATTTGTGTTGTGTTCTGCACATGGGAGCCCAATGCAAACTCGGTGTATTCCATAAAGTGGAAGAAGAAAACAGGTCCTACCTTAGCTTATGTTCTTATTTGTCACATTTTTCTATTTTGAAGATGTCTTTCTTGCCAGTGTTGCTGTCTGAAAACCCTGCAGAAGTTTCTGGGAGGTGGGCTGATAATGCATATGGTGGCCTTAAATGCAGAAACAGCAAATGGGAAGAACAAAAAAAAGAAGAATTTTTGTCCATCTATACTGTTTTCCATCTACAGCACAGAATATGTGTACATGTACTGATGATGACGACAGCAGAGGGTCACCAATTTCACAGGAAAAACTGTACCTTTCCCTATGACACGATTTCTAAAAGCCTGGCTTTTCACAACAGTCCTGCCCAGGAATCCTCTGCTGGTCAGGGCAGGATTCAGTAGACAAGCCCGAGCTCACGTGGTGCTGGTTACCCAAGCAGGGTGCGATGATGCTGCGTGGCCGGCGGGTGTATCTGTGCTAGTGGTACGATAGTACAGACAGTGACATCAGTAAGGGCATAGCAGCATGGGCTTCGTGGAACACAAGACAACAGGTAGTATGAACGATACCTGGTAGGCTGGTACCTGGTAGGTTGCTACCCATGATAAAGCCTGCTGTGACTTCTTCAAAGCCTGCCTGGAGGTGGCTGCAGGAAGTCTACGTACTCTTTCGTATGCTGTGTAGACACACCAAGAGGATGGTGCCTGCACAGAGAGGTGAAGGCGGGGTGGTAGTAGAGAGATATGCCAGCAGCAGTGACTGGAGAGACAGTGGTAAGCCTCTTCATGAGCCTGCCTCACTAAGTAGGGTAAAACTAGCTTAAGAACAGCTATGTTTGCTGCAACAAGACCTCTCACAGACATGTGGTGGAACCCTGATGTTTTTTTCTGCCTAGAGCAAGGCAGAAAACCTTTACAATGTAAATATATGCATGATACCCTCCTTTAATTCATTCTTTTGTAGTAGTGGGCTAATCTTCCTACTGACAATAGGTGATACAGTAGGTCTTGATTCTTTGGTGGAAATCAGGAGGAATCCAAAGGAAGTCATAGGTATTTCTCTGGTATCCAGGGAGCTTAGGGAGCCTCAGGGACTAGTTACAAAAAGTGTTGTGTGTTTTAACCAGCTCTGAAGGGGGGTGGCTTCATTCTTGTCATCTTTGCCAGTGCGATACCAGTGAGGGTGCAGTGGTGTGACCAAGAGGAAAATAAATGAAAGGGACTTGACCTTGGTTTGGGTACTGCAAGTACTAAACTTCTTGAAATGTCAGTCACTTCATAAACAATCTTAGTAAGTTTGCATTTGAGCTGGTTAAGGGTTGTTTTAGCTACATAGCAAGTTACAAACTTTGCTCACTTCAACTTTGACCAAATCAGGATAGAGTCCTATGTTCCCATACTACAAAGCAATTCCATTTTAAATAACCTCTGTACCCAAAAGCAATGAGGTGTTTCTTTGTTTATTCTTCTTAATGTAACACATGTACAAGCCAGTAAAGTAAAAAACAAACAAAAAAACACAAAGTGAAAAAACACAAGTACAAGCCAGTAAACCGTAGAGGTTTAAGATGGTCCAAAGTGGGATGAATCAGAGTTTTCAATTATGTAGGTCACACTCCTTTCACCATGACTTAGAAGTCAGTCTTTTTTGTTGTCTCGGGGTCTATCTGGATTTAACAGTAAAGTTCTTCAGCTTGAACAAATTGGCTTCACATGAATGTTCATATGACCAAATTACACATGGAGCCAAAGTTTGAAGATCCATTTAATATGTGGACAGCAAACAAGAGATACGACTAAGATGATTTTTCCTAAAACTTAAGCTGAAGTTTGCTTGAGTTGGTTTTTTGCAGTAAGACTCCTACCGACCTATTCTTTGCCCCTACCATTATGCCAAGAGATTAGATGCAGATGAAGGATAGCTAAAATAAGAATGAGGAGAGCCACACAAAAATCATTCTTCCTGTCACTGATGCCAGTCATCTGTATGGAAGGCCACTAAGCATAAACAACTCTTTGTAGGATGGACAGTGTCAGGCTTGTACAAAGCATGTACAAAGGCTTTGCATGCCAGGTAATTATTACAATAGAAAAACAGTGATGGAGTCAGCAAGCGAGCTATTCCTCCATGTCATCAGACATCTGTTGAAGTTCCTTCTCAGTGTCCTCCTGCTCTTATTGTTCAGAGCATGTGAGCTCCAGGCCTGGCAGGCATGTTTGTAATTACTATTCCTAATGTCATCCTGATGCTGCTTGCTGTGCCACGGAGAACATGTGTTCCTGCAAAGCTAGGCTGTCATGTGGACCGCTCAAGGGTGGGAATGAACTTTAATCAGGCTGCTTTGGTATAAGCCTGTCTCCCTGCAGAATGATAAAAGGAAAAAAAAAAAAACTTTATAGTCTTGCTTTTCAGTAGGTTTCATGAATATTGGCTGCTGCCTTTATGGATGCCCTTTGACAGAGACTTCTTGAGCAGCCACAACTGCAAGTGAGTTAATGGTTGCTGTGAAAATCAATCCCAAACTAGCAGCCACCTAGCAATCAGGCATAATCAGGTTAAGAAACACCCAAGTGTGTCACACCTGGGTTCACATCTGGAACTGGATATGTTGTTCAGTGAGAGTGCAGGGGCCTGGCTGCTGCCTGCAGTCTTCTCCCTTGTAGTCTCCTGCAGACACAGTTCTTGTATTTGGTATGTTATCAGGAACATGCCTGCCTGTTCTGGTTGTTTATGGACTCATTGTTCCTGGGTTTGTTTAATCCCTTTTTGAACCTGCTGATGCTGTCTGCCTGGGGCAGATGTTGCAGGTCATTGCTGTGGCAACAGATTCCAGAAGTTCACTACCCTCTCAGTAGAAATGTGCCTTCTTTTATTAATTTTTTAAATAATTGTAAATGGTTTGGTTTCTTGCTAGCTTAGGTGAATGCGTCCTGCATCTAACATTATTAAATGCAGTGAAAAGCAGTCCTATGGATACCATTTCCACTGCAGTAAACCTTGATCGTATCCCCTGTCAGACTTCTCTTTTTTAAGCAAAAGACTCCCAGACTTTTCAGTCTCTCCATAAAGCAGCTCCTCTGTCCCCTTAATTATCATAGTTGCCCATCTGTGTAACTTTTGTGGTTCATCCTGCTTTAAATGCAGAAAGCAGAAATACTCAAGAGGCCCTTAGTCTTCATGAAGATGGAGCTTGAAGGTGGAACTAAGACCCTCCAGAATTCACTGCACAGAAGAACCACCAAAGCTACCAGTTTGAATGCTCAGTGGACGTTGACATGCAAATACATGTCAACGTAAAAACACTAAACTAATAGCAGTTTGTAATGTATTTTCTGTTTCATACTGTAAATATGAGTGGCACGTTAGAGAAGAAACAAAGATAGGGTGGGTCAAAATAAGACAGCACTACCTCCGTTTCTGAACAAAATGGTTTAACACATGGTTCTAGCCCTGCGAACATTTCCAGCTGTGTTGTTACCAAGAACAATCCTGTGAATTTGCAGGGACTATTCACGGCAGTAAGCAGCATTGTTGCATCTGAACCCGTGATGCTTATTTGTGTACATACACATGTGCATATTAGATGTAAGGGTCTTCTTGGTAGCCTTGTGTCCTGCCAATGTAAATGTCAACGCCTTAAAAAGGAAGAGTAAAGACTAGCTTACCTCTGTGGAAGAACTGCAGGAATTTCCTTGTACAAAATTCATAGCTAGACTGAGATAATGGTTTACGATTAATGGTTTAAGATCAGAAATGAATCTGAGGGTTCCTAAGCTTGGCCACGTGGATTTTTAAATCTAATGATCAGTTTTGTAATGATTATTTTTGTCAACCTTCTATGTGCCATTGCTCCCTGCAGATGGAGGGTTAACTTTGCACAGTAAGCAGTGTCGTGGCTGTCATTGGCATTTCCCTCTGGAACAGTGAAGGAACCCATTTTCTTACTGGGTGATCATCTTTATGTGAATTTCAGCCTCTGCATCCTCTGAATGTTGTTTGCACACTTTGAACCAGGGTAGTTGTATGCTGTTTTTGGTAGATGTTTTCTTGAAAGCCTTAGAGGCCATAGCTCTTGGCAGAGATCAGCTGTTGAGTTTTACCCTCTTGACCTATGCTCCAAGAATCTCCATGTTTTTTATTGGAAGTTATAAATAATTGAGGATATTAAGTTTGATCTTCTAATTGGCAAGGAGAAAACTGAAAAAAGCATTACATGTGAAAGGCATTGCATTACTTGATTCTAAATTCCTTGTGTGCAGGGAGAAATGACAACATAAATCAATATTTAGTTTGAATTTCAAAATTTTCTATCAAGATAACAGGAGAGCTAGTTTACAGTCAAAATTTTGTCCAGTAAAACTTGTCCTATGAATCACACTTCCAGTGTTTCAAAAAGATCAGCACTTTTCTAGGATAAATATGGTCCATTTGGCACATTCCTCATTTAATTTTTCTGCCTTTTCCCACTATGTTATGAATGATAATCTATCCAAAAAGCTACAGAGGCTTTATGGTGCAGCTGTACTCCCATGTGTAAGAAGTTTGGCTGCCTTCCAAAAGTGGCACATTTCATCCATGGCTGTCATAAAAGCTGCTACCAAGTATTCTAACCATACCGACAGGCTTGTGTTTCAACTATCTTCATTATATTTTTAAGTCAAGTCATGTTCAGGAATATTCCTGGCCCCTTGGCTACATAGTACAGCAGCTCTGTGAAATATCTCCTGGGACATCAGCTGTCATCTGAGTCATTGAGAAAGGAGTTTGATGATACCTACCCAGTCCTTAGTGAAACATTTGCTTGTAGGACCATCTGCCCCTTTAATAGAGTTGTCATTTCAACAGAGCTTCAGTTTTTGCAGCAGCTGCCTATTGATAGTAAGTCAGATGCAGGGATGTTGCAGAGAAGAATGGCAGAGCCTGACTGCGGTGCTGTCATTGCCTTCAGCTCAGCCCGCCTGTACATCATCTTCCCTACTGATGAAATAAATCCCCAGTGCATTCTCTTCCTGATCCACCCTTCAGATTTCTTCTTGAAATGTCTCCAGCTAGGAAGGCAAGTTGTACAACAGCTTGGACCAGATGTCTTTTTCATGGCCTCTGCCTACGCTGAGCATCTTTCTGTGCCTGTTAAGATGCACTTGGCTAACTCGCATGAAAGCATTGGCAAAGACATAGAAATATACCACTTAAACATGGGTTAGCATTTCTAAGTTCTCTTTTTAGGCTTGAGTTTGAACTCTCAATCTCTGTTTACTATTGGACTTGCCAGTCATCTTCCTTTCAGCTGTCCAGCCGAGTGTACCTACTGGACCACTGCACGTCTGAGCAGTCCAGCTTTAGCACCCCAGCACTGTCAAGCCCTGCAGTGACCCACTGGGCATGAAGGACTGGCACGAATGCTGTGGGCTTTGGGAGGCAGGCATCCTGTAAGCAAAACCTTGAATGAAAAGCCTGTATTTCTTGAACAGCTCCCATGCGAGTGACTTTCAGCTGTTCTTCTCTCTATAGGTGTCCTCTGTGCCCAGGCACAAATGTGACAAATAGGCATTATGAAATAATGCAGGTCAGGAAGGGACTTTCTAATAGTTTGCCCATTAGCCTGAGAGCTGGGAGATGCAAATCAGCTTCTCTGTCCTGCAGCTGATATTCTGTGTCCTTTATAGTGGAAGCCTGTCTCAATTAACTTTAACAGTCTTTGTTTAGGCATCTGGTTTAAAAGATACATGTCTAGTCTTGACTGGGTACCAAGGCTGTCTTGGTAGATGGTGGAAAGGCAGGCTCCATCCTAAAATGTTGCTTAAATTAGATAAGGTAAACAGCCTTCTGGAGGTGTGTATTTCTGTCAATTGAGTGATGATTAATTTAGACTAGATGCTTAAATTTGTGATGGCAGAAGGTAGCAGAAATGAATCCGGGACTTGTACTCTCTCTGTACCTTTTTTCACTGGCTGTACCAATCATTAATGATTATCTGCTGTTTTGCAGGATGTTGTGGTTGGTAATGATGAAAGTGCTCAGAGATTTTATAAATAACTAAGTTAGCATTGCAGAAGGGAAACCTACCCCCACGTAGGCAGAGGTGACCCAAATAAAGTGACTGGCTTCTTTTGAGTGGGAAATAAAAAAAGAGAACTTTTATCCTCCTTCCAAACTAGTTTATAAAATTTATAAAGTCAAAAGGTTTATAAAATTCATAAAGTCAAAAGAATAGTCAGCTTTTATGGCAATCTTGGCTCCTTTTTCTTCTTCCCTGCAGTTCAGGTCTTTCATGGACACACACATTTGTGTATGTGTGTCGCGTGGTCACAAATCCTCTGTGTCCAACCAAGCTGTGTGAGTAAATGAATTCCCTCTTTTCTTCTGTAGTTCTTTTCCTTCTCTGATGTGCGTGCTGTCCTTGTGGACCACAAGGATAAGTTACAACAGGTATTGGTTGTCTGTTGATTCTCAGTTGACAGACTGTAGACATAATTTCATTTAATTTCTCATTTTTGTCAGTTCCTCTCTATGGCCATTTGGAAAATCGTGAGGAGCTCAGTACATGTTATTGGGTTGTTTTGCCATGAATTTTTGTCTTCTTTTGTGGCCTTTGGGTCATCTTCCAGGCAGAAAGCAACTGCTTTCATGGTTGGAGCAGTCACTGTATATTAATAGAGTAAACAGATCGTTAGGCAAGACTGCTGCATGCTTTTTGCTCTTTTAGGATCCTCCTTGTGAGAGGATCACACAACCCCGCCTTCTGAGGATTTGGGGGGGGGGGGGGGAAGTGATGTCTTTTCCACTCTTTTGTGTTTGTGCTTATTGAAAAAGCTGGGGAATAGCCTTAAGACTCAGAGTGCTTTTCTCTAGAAACCTGGTATGCTGGCTTTCAGTTGTGATACAAGCATGTTACTTCCCAGCAGGCAGCATGCATGCTGTGCAGGCCTTTGTCCCCTTAGCAGTGCTGCCTTCCTCACCATAAGTGGGAGATGTGACAGTTCCCATTGACTCCCAAATATGTGTCTGGTCTCACATCTCTGCCATGTGCTAGGCAATCAGAATGGAAATGTGTTTCTCTCACAGGTTCATGTCACTCTTGTGCTGCAGAGCTGCCTTTAAAGATGCTGGCAGATTTTGTGACACTGGCACAGCCGGGGTTGCTTTAAAGCTTTGGTAGTGCATGTGGGACCTTCTCTGGTGTCTCACTGTTCATTGTTTTGCACCTTCCTCTGGAGAACTCCACCTCTCAGAAGAAAATCTGATTGCATTGTAAGTAGGAAACCTGGCGTGTGTTTTAACTCAGTCACCTTTCTATCTCGCTCGTACACATGCTAGCATACGTTATGAAGGAACACCTTAGACTCCTTTAATTCATCAAAATTGTAAATTTTGACTGGTTTTGATCTGACACAGCATACCTATACTATAACTACACTTATCTGTATTGCTGTTATGTATTTTGTTTTAACAGCGCTGGGTCTTTTACTGGGGTGGGGGGCTGGTGAACGTGAACTCTGGGCCCTGAGATTTCCTCTTGTTTCTCTGACTTTGCTGGACTGAATGCTCGTGGGATCTTGCAGTTTGGAGTTTGGCTGTAGATTGAAATCTTCTGAGGCCCTCGTGACTGAATAAATCAGAATCTAGAATTTGACTTCTGATCATCCTTTTTTTGTTTTATTGCTTATTGTATTCCTAGTGCTGTGACATACAAGGAGACAAGCATTTCTGAAAGAGGATTTAGGTCAAGCTGAAAGAAATTGCTATTAAATGACATCAACTTTGTTTTATATAACTAGGACTCTTAAAGTCCTTCTTGAAATATTCAGTGACACTTTTTCCTCTTCAACTCAAGGAGCAGTATCTTGTCTTGGCCAATTGCATGAGTTCCCTTGCCAGCATGCAGAGGTTGCCAGTTGTTTTCTTTTCATCTTACAGGGTGTGGCTTTCTACCATCTCTGTAAGCAGTGTTTGAGCATCGTATCCAGGTGATGGTCCAGCTCCCTGCAGCTAGACAGTGCTTACTGACTTCCTCTAACAAGCTTGGCTTTGCTGGCCTGGATACATTCACCCTTCCTGGGTTACTCAAGATGAATCAGGCAAAGGCCACACATTAGCAGTTTTTTGTTTCCTGCCTGTACAGCTTACCTCTTCCCTGCCTGGCACCTGGCGTATTGACCGGCACCTCTGCAAGCTCAATCTAAATCCCTTCCAAGTCAGAACAACTGCATTTATTAGAAGAGAATGGAACATCAACCCCCTCCACCCCCCCCCCCCCCCTTTTTTTAGCTGCTTTATCATCGTGGCACATTGCATTTGTAATACGTTGTACCTGCAAAGATAAAGACATGCTTTACTGAACAGCTGTAGCCTTTAGTCAGGGGTCATGATACATCTTTGAGCTGGATTCAGATAGCTCTGTGAATAGCAGAACTAATGAAACCTGACTTTCTTTTCCTTTTTCTTATCCGGAATTACTGGGCATGCTAAAAAGTTAGGAATCTGATGCACAAACATACTGGCCTACAAACAAATGTGCACAAAGTGTGATCCCATGAACTTTGTTTCTTGGTGAAATTAGTCCACAAATGATTCTGTGGCTAGTCCTATCTCACTGTCTTAAAAAAATACAGATAAATGAACGTCTCAAGTTTTCTCATGGTTGAGTTAGTTTGTAGGTTGTTTGCCAACTGTTAAGAAACGGAAGCTATATCCCCTCTATTAAGCTGTTCTGTTAGTTTCTTTAGTCTCCAATTCATATCTTCACTGTCTAAACTGTAAGGATTTGATCGAATGAAACTTGATTAAAAAGTCTGACATATAGCTCAATAATAGATACAGAAATGTTTTATCCCAAACATTCCCAAAAGGATTGGTAAGCGTGAAATGTGAAAAAGCCTGTTACACCAGATGCTGTAAAGTTCACTTCACTGTGAGCTGAAACCATTTCTGGGATGAAGCGTTGCACTTGCTGAAGTGTGCAGGCAGAGCCTCAAAATGCTATGTATTGTCTCCATATGCAGCTGTAGGGGTGGCATAAGGCTTCCTCAGTGGGACTGGCTAACTATACTCTTTCTAATTCTCCAGCATGATCAAATGGCACAGTGTAATGACCACAAGAGATCTAGTTTCCATGTGGTTAAAACATGCCCGGAAGCCTGGCATTGCATCAGTGATACTTATCATCTGGTAAAGCATTGCTAGGAGCTGGCTGCCGAGACAAACCAGTGCTTGATACATCACACTCTCGTCATGCGACTTTGGAGGTCCCTGCTTGTATGGTTTCTTCTCTGGTCTGAGGAGAAGCTTTGTCCCTTTTCTATGCCCACATACATTTATATGCACCAAAGAGGTTAGTGAAGGCTTCAGCTGGCCCCGAATGGCAGCATAAAAGCCTTGAGCAGCCAGAAGTCACATTTGCATGCATCAGAGTTCTCATTGCCACTAATTTTGATCTGAAGTGACAGTGGTGGGGCAAATGGGGACAAGCAGCTCTTCCAGAGGGCAGTGAAGAGAAGAAGCTGTGGGTAATTTTGTCTGGGAAGTCAAGTGAAGCCCTAGCAAAGCAACTGGAGCAGGCTCTTGCCCAAGGAGCGGTGAGATGGCCCCTTCTGGACCTCTGCCTCTGTGATGCTGGGACTCACGTTCTGCCTGAGGACATCTTGCATGTGTTGTGTTGAGGTGGTCTTCCGTGTTAGCTTCACTGGGAATGTCAGAGAAATCACAGTGGCTGCTTGTGACAAATAGCCACAGAGCGGATAAGGGCTGCCCAGCTGAAACTTCCAGATCTGAGTGAAATGCTTTACAGAGGGAAAAAGCCCAGTGCTGAAGACAGGACTTAACCATGTAATTCCTTCGGGGGAAATTCTGAGTGCTCCTGATGCAGGTCCAGGATAACCCTAAGGGACTGCAGTATAAGGGCAGACACCAAAGTTTCCATACCTGCATTGAAAGGTTTTCTTGATGGAGAGGGCTGAGATTAAAACTCCTTGTGGTATGCAGTGGAGGTTTTTATAGCTCCTTTGGACAACCAGAGGGATGCTCCAAGCTCAGAGCAGCTGGAGTTTTGAAATCCTCCTGGGAACAGTGAAGCACGCTCAGTTCCCATCTATTAGGGAACTGAGGTATCTTAATAGAAGCTTTTCCTGATGCACTTCTGGGAAGTACAAATAACAGTTCCTCCAACTGCGCGTAAGTAAAGCCGTCTCAGATCCTTGCAGAGATCTCTCCTGTATCCATAATCAGTAAAAATGATTTTTTGGATTTTGGGATACTTGGAGGCAGAAGCCACTAGCATTGCCTGGTATATTCACTGTAGAGAAGGCAGTAATATACTTCTCATGTGCAATTTGGACTGGAGGGCGTAAACCAATTACATCTAGCAAGTAAACAAGAAACCCTGACAGACACTGCATTTTAATACAGTTAGGTGGGGAGAGCTGGACAGCAGAGCTCTGTGCTTTTTGCTTCTGCAGCCACCCTCAGGCCTCAATGGGAGGCCAGATCCCCTCTGTAATTCCAGTGCTTGGTAGAACAGCATAAACAAGTGGATAAAAATCACGTAGCTTTAATGTTTTGCTAAGCTGAGGTAGCAAATATGTGGCTGTTTACATATTTGCATGGGGGCAGTCATTAATCAGGTTGTGCCTGAGGCTCATTTGTTTCCTCCTAGGAGGAGCTTTGCTCACACTAATAATTGCTTCCATCTGACAGCTGGAGATGTGCTGTTCTGGAACTGTCACTGGGACAGGAGGTGCAGGAATGCTAAGCCTTTGCTAGGTCCTTGCTGTGAATGACAGCTGTTGCCTGATATGTTTCCTCCTTTTAGCTGTTCTCCATGACTAGCGAAATTGTCAGGCTTTTTTGAAAAAAATAATAATAAAAAAAAACTTGCTCCTAAGTTAGAGACTGTATTAAATCAAACTTTTCCACCCCCCCAGTTGATCCTTTTTTCATTTTCTGTGTTTGATATAATATATAATATCATCAACTTTTTCCTGGCTTTGTACAGTACTGCCAGAAGCCAGGAAACCAGCTTCTTTATTGCCTTCCTACCTTCTCTGCAATGGATGCTTCGTTGCCTACCCTCAATTTTTCCTAGGCTACTGACTCAGCTCAGGAAGCAGATGTGGATAAACGAAGGCATATTGCAGCTGATATTTTGTCTGGATGTGATCATTGCTTATTGTGCTTTAGAGGGTTATTTGCATGGCAACGAAAACTCTTCAGTGTTGCAGTGAACGCAAACGCTGGCAATGTTTGCTTCCTGTAAACGAGAGGATGCATCAGAGTTTTTTCTGAAATGGAAGCAGAAGAGCAAGAGATGAGGAGGTGCTGCCATTGCCTACCACCAGCAGGGTATTGTGACCAGGTGACTGGATTCCTGTGTTTTGTTGATTCTCACTTTGGAAGGGATTATTTTAGATGAACTAAACCAAAACCAGCAACAACAGAAGCCATGGACCAAACAGTTGGAGTACAAAATATTCTCTGTAGACTTAGGAGGGTCTGTTTTGTTGAGAACAGACAACATGTTTTTTTTCCAAAGGGTAGCCCAAGTGGATGTGACTCAGGAGGGAACCATCCAAATTTCTGTGAAGTCCAGCTTCTTTTCAGCATCGTAGAGCCAACTGAAACCTGCTCTGTTGTAAAAAACATTGGCATCAGCACAGGCATGTGCCTTGTTCACCCTCAAATATTCTAGTGCTAAATGTAATTTTATTATAGGGAAACCACACCTATAACAGTAAAGACCTGTCCGAGCTAGAGAGATTTGCATTGGTGTGATGACATCCTACAGAAATGGAAAACTCTGTTAAATGGGTTGCTTTGGTGCAAAATGAAGCTTGCAGCAGAAAGCCTGTCACAGCATGTTGCCAAGTTTTATGTTCTGCTGTGTCTCAAGGACAAATACTAGATGAACAGTTTAGAGAAAAGCATTTTTGAAACTAAATATATTTACAGTGGACAAAAACTCTCTTATAGAATCTGTATATCCAGTGAGCACACAGCATGCATGCAGTTATTTGGCAGTAGATGTGAAATCCCTAAAGGTCAAGCAGCGTGTTGTCTCTAGTCCTTGCTCCAGCCTCTGCTCACCACCGGATCCCTGCTGCAGGATATATCTCTGTTCAGATCCATGAGGTCAAGTTTCTTCCAAGGTAGCAGTGCAAACAATGCGAGCAGCACTCAGTAAACAGATAACGTGGTGCAAAGGTACTCTGGCTGTATTTTCCTGTGAGAAATACTCATCCATCTACCATGTCTGACCTTGCATTTTCTGATCTGTTCTTCCATCATCTTTAAGAAGATGGAGACCTATGAGCAGATATTTCTCCAAAGAATGGGAGGGAAGAAACACATCTTGTTTAGTGTTGACATGCCCTTGGAAGGTAAGGACACCTTTGGTAAAATAGCTCAGCTGGCATACCCTGGAAAACTGACTTGGACTTGTTTGGGTGCTTCCCTTAATTCTGCTAGCGTGTACTGCCTTGGAGGCAAAGCCAGCTCTTGTAACGTCCCTGGCAGAAAATGTAGGTGTTTGCAGGGGCAGTGTAGTGTTTGGTAGGAGATGCTGACTGCTGCAATCAAAACGCCCCTTTGCTGTATGCTGCTGCTTGAACAGCCTAGCTCCCCACATGCTGCTTTTTTCCTGAAGCTTTCCTAATGAAAGCTCACGTAGTTGTTTTGGCACCTACCTCGTGGTGTACTGAGTCACTAGGGTGAGCTTTTGCCTGCAGTGAGTTGCCTACAGAGAAATCAGCCTCTCCTGCATTTGGCATTCTGCTTCTAGTTAGGTGGGGTAAATATTAACTCTCAGCTGAAAATGGAAGAAGAAAAAGTATGTTGCAAATAAATCTTTTGCACCCTGCGCCTGGCTCTCCAAACATGTACATGTGACATCTGCCATGACACAGGAAGGCAGAGGCTGCTCTGATGGACTGGTGGTCTGTGCATGGCTATAACCACGGCCTGGTGGTGTTTCTATTATATTTTTAGGGAGTTTTGGTAATTTCCCTTAAAGAGGGGCTTTTCAGCAGCAGCATAACTGAGAATTTTGGATTTCTGTTGCAACTCCTAATTCCTCGCAACTCATGTGCTAGTCCCTTGTGTAGTACATTGCCTGTATTTACAGAGATGTTGCCATGCTTTTCTGCCTGCAGCAGGGCTCTAGAGAGGGAGGAAAGAAAGTACATAGTGATAAGAAGTGTTATTTTGTAAAAGGAGTAAGTGGAGTGGACAATTTTTTTTTTGGCCAGCACATTTTTAATGACAAGTTTTCTCTTAAGGTGGCTCAGATATTACGAACCTTTAACTGTGCCCTCCATCTGCAGTAATCTGACTCCCAGATGTTAAAAAATGAATTGAAATGATTAGAAGTTCTCTTCAAACATGCTGTGTTTTTAGTTTCTTTGGTAAAGTAGCATCACATTTCAAGCTTTTCTCCACAATCATAAGGTTTGGTTTTGAAACCAATTTCTAAGATAAAAATTTGAGATATGTGCAGATTTTGCTTCTTTTCAAGAAGAGTGGAAATGATGGCAAGGTTGTGAGACTGGGTAGGATGGCATGATGCCTTCAGGTGTAGGAAGGTTACTAGGGAAGGACGAGGTTAGATATGATTGCTGCTTTTGCCACTTTCACACTATCTGTACTGGAAGGAATCATCAAACATCTTGATTGCTCTTTCCTCTGTTTTATGATGGAGGGATGGTACCTGCTGAGCTTTGTGGAGTGCTTTGAAATCTGTGGGTGAACTGTAGTCCATAACTGACCCAGGATTGCTTTCAATAGTACTATAGTTGCTCGTTGGTTGTTATTGTTCCTGCAAAGGAACAAATCCAACTCCAATTTTTTCTGCAGCAGGTGCAGGTACAAACTTACAGTAAAGGTAGATGTTGATGATGACACTGAGAGGTAAAAAAGCTCAGTTCTGGAGTGTCCTAGAGAGCCTTCTGTTTGATATATGTGGACTCCCAGTTCAAGGGTAAATAGGCTGGACTCAGAAGGGAAAAATAAAGGGGTGGTTTTATTAAATTTCCCCCATTCCTAAGGAAACAAGGAATTTGGAATCAGCTCAACACACAAAGCCTGAGTGGGACCCTTGTGTCACAGGCCACAGAGGGGTCCTTTCTGATATCTCAAAAGCTTGTGCTCTTCAGTTGGAGTTCGTAGCAAAGCTCTTGTCTAAATCCACCCACAAGCAGTCGCGTTTCGGTTTCTAACTGGAAACTTCATCCAGACGGAAGGACATACCAAATAATACAAGCTTCCCAAGGAGCTTCTTGTCTGACCTGCATGTAAACCAGTCCTGGTGTAGGATGTGGGATAGGATGTTCTACATACAGAGTTACGGTGGTACAGCTTCTAACATGGCTGGTATTACTGGTATAAAGATGACGTATAGGAATGAGCCAAACCACTATAAAATACATTTTAACAGTAAAACCATATGTATGCTTGGAGGTGGGGATGGTACGGTTTTTTAATGCATCATTATAGAATAATAACAGACTGTTTGTAGATACAGCCTAAAAAAAAAGAATAAACCTTGGCTAGCTTTTAGTCTGTAGTGACTGACATGTCTTTGGGTTATTAAAACCTTGGACTATATTAAATGATCTTAAAGATACAAGCATATTGTTGTGAAGCCACTTGAAATATTGCACAATGTGGCTGCAGAGCTATGCAAATTGGAGTCATTTCCATTTGACATATGCACTGTAATTATTGAAAGCTTTTCTCCAAATTTATTTTGTCTGCTGTAGTTAATTCAATCTCCTTTTAACATTGTCAGTTATAATTATTTGCCAAGAGTAAATCCATGCTAACAAAAATCTAGTTTTCTCTAGCTTGCAGCTTTTCTTTTGATTTCATAATGGGGTACTGCTAATCAGAGGAACCAGTGCTGGCCTTTGAGTACATTACCCAGCAGGGCAAAAAAACATTGCAGTCAGAAAAAGAAATGCAATTAATTAGCCTAAGCTTCTTTCTAGCATCCCAACCCTGGGCATCCTGGTCATAGTGAGTTTTCTGTGTGAAAAGATCAGTCAGAGTTAACATCTCAGTAGGACTAGTAGAGAAAACTGTTTATGCCCTGAGACTTCTCGTTGAGCTCTTGTTAATTCTTTTGTAGGGGCTACAGCTAGAAAATGACATTTATTTGGGGAAAATGATATTAGGTTGAAAATCTACGGCTGTTTTCATGGGAATTTGAGCCAAACTGACAAGATCTGTGACTAAAAAATGTAATAGTTGAAGAGGTTTAGGCTTCTAGATGGATACTGCTGGTTCAGAAGAAAAGGTATTCTTACTCACTTGAAAATGAATTGTCCTTTCTGCCTTTCTTTTCCTTGAAGATCAGTGTTATGCAGGTTCTGAAAGGAAACGCCAGTGCAAGTGCTTTCTAAGCATTATTGACCTACTTTACAGGTGTTTAATTTTTCATCGTCAGATACGTACTTGCCAGAGTATAGCTGGGTACAAACTTCATTTCTTTCACCCACCACGGCACAGGCTAAGATGTACAGGAGGGCTCATCCCCATAAGTTTTTACCCCTGGACTACTGCTTCAAACTCTCCTGGGGCTTCAGAGGGATGAGGTCAGAATGACTACATCGCAACAAGGTTGCATACAGCCCTGCAACCTGAACCATAGTTCTCCCATAGCAGAAAGTCTGTCTGCAGGTGACACAGCAAGAGGAACTGCCTGTGTTGGCCCTTCATTCTGGTGTGGGTATATATGTTTTCCACTGTGTGTTTGTGGAGCACCTAGGGTTTCCTACAATGTAAATACATCAAAAGCAGGTGATGAGGATGATGGCCAGATTGATGATGAAGAGCACCTTAAGCTGGGCTACCATAATTGGCTGGATCCAGCCTGCTGAACACAACAGATAAATGTTCCAGCATTGACTTGTTTTCAGCAGATTTACAGCAGTGGGAAAGAGTTCCCACTCTCCATTAGAGCAAACTGTGGAAAAAAAATAGTGAATTATGGTTTGAGCTGCTACTGTAGCATAGCCGTGTCTTGTCCAGCACACACTTAGCCAGCAGGAGTATGAATGACATTTTCCAAGAAACCCTTTTGGGAGGATTAGCCTGCAGATTGACTGCAGATAGGGCAATCTGGAATCCAGGCAGGTTGAACCTGATGAGTTGCTGCTCTTTGAGTCAGCTGTTTGGGCTGTGGCTGAGTCCTCTTGTGTAAGCTCTGCAGCTTGGGGAGTAATTTATCAAGCATCCATCTTTCTTATGGATCCAGGGCTGGAGCCAGGGAAGCACGATGTCAGCGTCTCACGTATTTAGAATTGCTGATTCACTTTGATCCATCCTTGCTTCTGCTTTTCAGAATGGGTTCTGTTTAACAGTGCTTAGTTCCCTCTGGCAGGAATAAGATCTTAACCAAAAATATACCCCTATTCTAAGGCCACTGTCTTGGGAGGGGGAGCGACTTTTAATTTATTTAGAAGTCTTTTAAAACCTGATAATTTAATTATGAAATAGCTTTGGCTGAAAAGTTGATGAAGGTGCAGTTAGTTTAAACCACAGGTTGCCTGTAATCTCTTCTTTGTTGTTCCATTGATCATGTTGCTTGAAGAGCCAAATTAATGGACAGCATGACTACTTTAATTAAGGGGATTAGAGCTGAGGTAAATCTGACACAAAGCTTGGTAAGGCCTGGTGCTAACTCCACTGGAAACGTTATCAAAATTCTCACTAACATCAAAACAGAAGTGGGCCTGGAATTACTTTGGTAGAACAGTGTTTGTCAACATCAACTTCTGTGAACACGTCTTTTGGCTTGACAGCATCCCAAAAGAGAGATTTTGTTACAGTTAGTGTTTTAATTAAACTACTTCAATCTTCTTTTGTGGGCTAAGCTAACTTTTCTTCATCTGTGTGTTCTGTAGTCCTGATCATTGTGGTCTCTTCTCTTTGGAAAGACGTAGAAACCACCACTGGTCTGGCCCAGATCACTTAGACTGTGAAACAAAAATGAGAAGCCCCAAAGAATCAAGCCATGGCCTCATTCATAAATAGTTTTAGGCAAACTTTGGTGACATTCTGGAAAATTCTGTCTCACATCCGGACTGGTGTGGTTGCACTGTTGTAATCTCCCAGATCCCAGTGAAATGGCATACCAGAAACAAGGAGAGGTACAAAAGGCACCCTTCAGCCCTTTGGGTGAAGTTGGGAAGCTGGTCCAGCTGATCTGGATGCCTTTTGCTTCCCAGCTTTTGTCTTCCCTCTGCTGCAGCCTTTCTTGAGAGGAGCAGTCATGCCAGCCTTTCCAGTCCCGATGCTAATGCCACTCAGTGAGCAGAGAGGGGAACTGCTGACTTGATGAGTGAGAAGCAAATGAGAGATTATTCTCCTCAATAAGACACGTTGTGCAACCTGGCACTCCCATCCCTGTGTAACTAAGATTGCTCCAGAAGATCTGGTTCCACTGCTAGGCACAGTCTGATGGGCTCTAGGAATATTTGGCCAATAATTGTAAACTGACATTTTCAATTTCTGCTGTTTTATACTATGTGTACTCATCACTGAGCAGAAGAAACAGTACTGCACACCTCCACCTGGCATATATGTGTATCTCGGAATTTGTAAAGAACTCTGCTTCCCATTCCTTTCTCTGGACATGTGTGTCTGTGTCTGTACATGCATATATACCGAAGTCAGAAGTGTGGAGGGAGTGCAGTTTGCAAATGTGTCTAGCCAAGATAGCCAATCCCATTCTGTAGTTGGGCAGTTTGGTGCCTGTAGTCAACACATTATTTACGAAAGCGAGTAATGATTTTAGAATTTATCTTAACCAGTCAAATCAGAAAATTAGGTCAAATGCATGCTCCATTCACCTAACACTGCAGGACTGACACACATTTGATTTGCTTCAGCATAGAGGTCCTTCAAACTTCACTGTGCAAGAAGTAGAAATACTCCAGCTAAAAATACTGGAGAGAAATAAGGTTAGGAAAAATGTTCTGGGTTTTATAGGTAGCAAAGCTCATGCTTTCTATAAAATCACCACGTAGCAAGAATCATACTAGAAACTGCAATGCATCTCACACAGTGTCACTGAATGCTTACTGAAGAAAAACAATGCCAAGTGCAGGGAGGGTGCAGGGGGATGCTGTGCTGCATAGTGATGCTGTGTGAGATACAGATTGGTCTGATGCTACAACTTGTTGTTTTTTTTTAAAACTTGGATTTCCTGACACATTTCCCATCACCTGGCTGACAAGATGTAGTTTTTCAATGTTCTTAAAGCCTCCCAAATCCTGTAAAAACTGCCAAAATAATGGCTGCATTAATTACTTGCAGACATTAGTCTGTTGTTTCTCTTTTGTCAGTTTCTCATTTAACACCGATTACAACTTGCTAGTTTTATTGGGGGTAGAAAGGGTAGGAAAGAGAAACATAAAGAAAATTAACTCTAATTATCAGCCATAAGTTTATCCGACTCAATAAGCGTAAACAATTCTGTGATGGAAAGGAAAGCTGAGAGAAAATTGAACTGCCTGATTTTCTAATCCTACCAAAACCTTTACAACAGCTGGGCATTTAGCTATTGTAAGCTAATGCAAAAAGAAACTTATTTAAAGACAGATAATAATGCCTCGTGAGAATAGCAATCGAGCATGGGCTGTGATTGCCCTGTGACTTCATTACCATGGAAGAGAAGGGTATTATAATGTGCTGGACTGATGCCATACATTTTGTTCTGGAAGGTGAATAGAGGAATTTAGAGTAATTGGAACAAGTAAAGGACCAAATACAGAGATTTTCACTGAGTTTTTTATTTAGACAATTAAAATCCCATAGAAATTAATCAGTGTTTGCTTGAATAAGGTCTAAGTAGAATGGTTTTCCTTTCTCAGTTTATCTCAGTATGTAGGGGAGTCTTTTTTGTTTTTTTTGTGAAGGGAAATTCTCAAAAGGGATGTGAGTACTCAGCAGTTTTGGTGGGGGTTTGGATGCATAAAAATTGAGCAGAAATTTGGGAAAGCCAGCATGGTTTGTCCCATATACTTTTTCCCAAGTGCACATGCGAGCACAGAAAGCATGGAAGGAGGGCTCAGGGAGTGTAAGTCTGAGCATATTTCAGATGCCTAAATGGGTAATCTCAAGCTGGGAGCATTTCTTTGTGGTGTGCAACTAGTTAGTTTGTCAGGGTGTATTTGTAACTTCTCTAAATTTTCTAGCAGTTCAAGTTTTGTATATAGTTAAAAATATATGGAGTGCTTCATTCATTTCAGTCTCCTTTGCTGTTATTTGCATAAATGTCTGCAGAGAAGTGATCAGAATGACAGGCTGGGTGGGCTGTGATTCAAGTGTTAAACTCTTGTTCCTAAATGTTAGGAATGAGCTGGAGACTTCTGCTTTGCCATGCCAAGTGTGCTGACATACGTAGTAATGCTAGACTTGGTTGCTTTCCTTGCTCTCAAGTACGCTGCCTATGGATTCAGTGATGCACATGCTTTATACTCCCAAGTCAAAGGCTGTAGTTGAAAAGTCCATGACTAACCATGTTAACAGCAATCAAAATTATTGTGGACTTACTAGAAAACTTAAATTCATGTCAGCGCAGTGTCACAATCGTATGGATACATATGGTCTTTGGAGGGGAGGTCGCATATCTGTACTGTGCTTGTACAACATCAGTCCCAAAATGGACCATATCTGTTTCAAAGATCCTTGAGCACTGCTACAGCAGCATTTGTACCTACAGCAACAGCAACATATGCAGAGACATTGCCCTAATCCATATCCTAATTGCTACCTCTGTGCAAATGAAGGCTGGTACTGGTATTAATACATGATGAAGACTGATACCATCGTTATGATCTTCTCTCATCCTGCTTCTGCTTAGATGGTGCTAATTTTCCTGAAGGCATCCTTACAATCTGTTGGGGCCAGCAGGTATATTTGCCCAGCTGAGGCACCACACTTTTCCTCAGCTACCTACAAAGATCCCAGCATCTCTTTTTTATTCCAAGAAAAAACAATCTCCTCTCTTTCTTCACTTTTCCTAGGTTGGTTTTGCAGACCACTAACCCCGCTGATACCGTTTCTGCAAACTCACAGCTGATGAACCTTTTTACTTGTCAAGACTGTTTGCAGCTGTGTTGCTGTTCATGTTGGAGCACTGTTCATGTGGGCTGTGCATGCCTCCTTTGCTGGGTGACACCTAAGCTGTTGGCTGAGATGCCAGCCATGTGTCACTAGCAGCAGCAACTGCTCCGTTTCTGCAAGGTGTTCCTTTTTACCATGCACGTAGTCACTTGAGTGGACTTTGGTTTAACATATGGATGCAGCACAGCCGAGGCAGAGGCAGTCACAAGCAGTTTTACTCTGTTTATTTGAATACGTAGGTTTTAGTCTTCAGTGCAGTTGTGTGGAAAAGAGGTTATAGCAGTGAGGATAAACCTAGAGTCTGAAACCTGGAATCACAGTGTCAGAATCACCAGGGTCAGGAGAGGCGTGAACCGAGACCCTGGCTCTGGTGATGGTGTGCACAGGTTGGACATGTATAAACATTATATACATTTACTGTATATAATCTTTCACCTAATAGTTGTGGAGTGCGTCTCATCCCAGTCGTCTATGAAATATAACAGTGCAAGTGTTTATTTACATCATAACATTTTGATGCAGAGGAAGAGATTCAAGGTTTGTAAATGCTGCAGAAGCAATTGGTTTGCTATGTCCAAAAGAGCTGTTGCTTGTCTGTGGCGAGGTGTATTACTCTGTGTGCATTCACAGCCTGTTTCACTTGCAAAGTAAAATATGTTCCTTAAGTTGCTGTTATTTTACCTCACACTTAGAGCAGATGAGGAATACACACATGTCCTGTTAATATGAATCAGTTCATGAGCTATGACTCATTATGCTGTAGCAACTTGATTCTTTTGCAGCAGCTATACATATCTGTGATTAACAAAAATCGTCTTAGCCAATGTTAGAGCTGTGACTAATGCCAGTCTTAGGCATTCATCATCCAGATTTATCTCCTAGTCAAAAGTTTTGTTAAATAAGGTTTCCTCAAAGAGACATTGTCTTGCCATCAATTTTCCCCTGGCAGATCTATTGATTGAAATAAATGTTTTTTTTCTGAGCCATTTAAGGAACTGGGTGACAGATCGTGCACTGAATATGATAAATACAACCATTGTTATTACTGTCACTGTAATTTTTACTGTATCACAATATCGACAGCGGCAGCATCTAATAGGAGCGGAGACACCTATATGTGTAAGAAAAAATCCTTGTCCTATGTGAAAAGGCATTTGAATTAGCTGTGCAGTAACCTTGCTTGATTGTTTTCATGAGGAGGCCTAGAATGCAGTCCTCATTATAAAGGCAGATCAGCAATCTAGTAGTTTCGCCACTGCTCCTGCTAGAAATGTACATACCCACATTTATTTATACCATTTTCTGAGGGATTCAAAAGCTTTTCATCACTTTACAGTATGTGATTCATTCATCCCCACATTTAATACATCAGAAAAGAGTATCAGCCCCATAGAACAACCAGTCCCAATATTGTATTCCCCTAGTGTGATGCATGTGTTGGGCAATAGTTTAACTAGCACATGTATCAGCATTTTAATGTTGATAGCTTTTTAGTCATCATCCCTTCCTCTTGTCCGGAAGGGTTCTTGTTTTCTCTGCAATCTCCTCTTTCCTGCTCCACTGTTATTTTTTCTGCAGAAAAGATGCTACCAGGACTCTCATGAGCATTGCACTGAAGGAGAGCCTTTTAGGATGCACCGCTGATGACTGGGAATGTTGCTGATACCACTCGGGCATGCTGTGTGCCTGGAGCGCCCGGAACTCCTCTGCGCTGTTGGCTGCAGCCTCTCCCATCCCCTTCCAGCATCCTTCTTTCCACCTTGTAGCATCCTTCCTTCTGTTCCCATTCCTGCTTGAATCTGCTGCATCCCCTGCAGCCCATCTGGTCTGACTCCAGAAACTTTCAACAGGGGCCAAAGTGTCCTTATGGCCAGCATCTGCAGCTCAGTGGGGAAAGAGTACTGGCACTGGGCAGTTTGCAGATTTGTATTTAAGAGGGGGTAATGCTCACCAAGTAGCATTGCAATGATTGAAGAGCACATCAGAAAATCATGTGCTAATCAGTGCTAATGTAGTAGTTTATGGTTTAGTGTGCATGTAGCATGTTAAACTGACTACATGATTACCGTATCTCAGAGACTGAAGAGCCTGCCCAGATATCAAAACTTACAGTAAATGAAAAGTGGCTGTAAAAGCCACAGCTTCCAAACTCTGTATTTGCATACAATTTCCAAGAGGCAATCTGAATGTTGTGTGTCTCTCTGGTACACCTGTGCTAGAAATACAGATCGGTACTGAACTGGTTTGTTCTGGCTTCAGATGAAAGGGAGCATGGTTCTGAGGTTCTGTTGAAGACAGGTCTGTAACAGCAAAAATAACCTGCTCTCATCTGCTTTCAGTTCTGGGGGCAACAGTTCAGGGCAGTTGCAGCTCAGGTCACTTCCCCCGTCTGCTGAATGTCTTAGGATGTGATGGATTTGTGAGGGAAAGAGAATTTTTTCACTAACAACCCCTGCTTTTATTTAGAGTCTTCAAGTATTTTCATGAGTCAATGTAGGTAGCTGAGAAGGACTTCTGAGGTCCTGGCTAAATTACAGCTGTCAAATGTTGTATTTGCAAATTTGAAAGAAAAGAATAGAAGGGAATGGTTTAAATAGCTGTGAGGATTTCTGAAGACATTATCTAGGGAAAAATCAATTCTGAATGTTTTTGTGTGTAGGTATATGCCAGAATTTATTTAATTTTTATGCAAGATAGAAATGGAAAGGCATTCTCTGAATATCTAAGGGGGCTGCAGTAGCACAGTACACTAGCATGATTAGAATTGCAAACAGATCTCTGTCTTATGTGGGAATATGCAAAATACACGGCTCTACTGATGCTCAGCTTGTATCAAACATCAATTTGATGTTTGTGCAGGCTCCATGCACTGGCTCCTGGCGCCTTATGTGGCTTCTGAGATGGTTTGTGTGCAGAACCACAGAGTTGACAATATGTGTACATTTGTGCAGAAGAGCAAATTGCTGTAAATCAACAATTCAAATGAGAAGTAGTGACTTTTGATTTAAGTCATTGGTTTTGACAATGATTTTTGATGTTTTCCCAAGGAAAGGTCTTTCATCAATATGGCCCAAACCGCTGATTTACAGCAAAGTAGAGCTTTTTAACTAGGTTTTCTGCTTTTTGTTTGCTAAGTTGGGCACATTTATAAAAGCAGCTGTATATCTCAGCTTAATTAGTCAATAGTACAATGCTGGAAAAATGTAAATGAGTTACTCCTCATTCATGTGTTAGGTGATACTGTTTTGTATTTGCAAACCACGTTAAAGTGCATTGGAATTGAAACTGTGATCTGATTACAGCTAATAATAAGTGTACTAATAATATAACACATATCACTGTACCGTGTCTTACAAGCTGTGATCAGAACTGAGTGCCAAAAGTGATTTTCCCTCTGATTCTGCATAGGAGCCGAAGGCAACAGCATCTATAATGGGCAAAATCTGTGAAGAAAAATGTGTCCATATTTCTTTATTGAAACCATATCAATAGTTTGTAGTAATAATAATGTGGATTGTCACTCTTTGGAATGCAATTTTGAATTAGCTTTTTAAAAACAAATGAACAAAAACATTTTAAAGAAGATGCTATAATCCGATATAAATGCTTAAAATCATCCATTTGAAATAAGCTGGTAAGCATGCTCTTCCACAACTCCTATATTTGCTGAAACTCTCAGACTATTGCTTGAGTGTTAACAGCTCTCCTTTAGCTTTATAAATGTATTTTTGTGCTGACTAATTTAGCTTAGGCCAGCAAGACCTTGTTTTCCCCTTTCTCTCTCAGTCCCATCCTGACAAAGAGCAATAGGTAGCAACTGCTAACTGATGAATCTTTCTGGTGTTGGTGAAGGTTTTGATTATATGCCCAGACTCCAAATAAAGTCCTTTTTGATTTTCTTGTGAATAGGAGGAAGAAAAAATACTGTACTGGGGCCTCATGTCCTGGGCCAAAGAGATAGAGAAGTAGCCTTGCTCCAGACAGTGGTGGACACTTTAATTATTATTTTGCTGTGGAAATAGGGCTGTCCTTATTTGAAGCAATCAGAGCAGAGGGGAAACAAGCTGACACTGCAGATTGCAGATCTGGTGAAGTCTGCGCCTCATAGAAGTGCTGTACGCCCCTCCGAGTCCTGGGCCCAGGAGCTCTGCTCATTTTTAGGCTCTATAGCATGGGGGCATGATAGGGACAAAGCAGCTTGGGCTGCTGGCAGCTGAGAGGGGTTAGAGCCTTCTGTGAAATGAGGAATTGCAGACCCCAGGCATTTCAAAATCTAGATTTAAATTTCTAATCTAACTCCTTACTCTTCCCTGTACTTGCATAGAAAAAAAAATCAACTACTGCTGCCCCGGCCTGTATCTACTTGCCACTCACTTGTGGGCTGTTTGGCTTTCAAAATTATCTCCACATCACAAGGGCTTCCTTTTTCTGAAATGAAGGCTGAAATTTGCAAATAATCACATGACTTCCTGACAAAAATTATTTTTGTGAGGTGGGTGACAAACTGTTAGATAATTGATAAAATCTGACTTTTCAGCCTAAGATGCTAGATAAATCTTCATTCAAAACAATGGTAGCAGCAATGATAACATAGAAAATTTTCTTCTTGTTTTTTAGCTGCTTCTAGAGAACTGGTTGGATACATGCCTTCAGAGATCACTGTTCTTAAATAATATTCTTAAAATAAATCCAGATTGGTGTATAAGTTGTTGAGGTTTTATTTAGAAGATCAAGGATAGTCAAGGTGGGCCATTTAGCCTTTAGCCTTCCTTGTGAGACACTGAGAAGAGAGAAAATACTAATGTTAGTAATGGTTTTGTAGTGTGGACCTATTCTGGAAACTTTAGCTCATTTTAAAAAGGAACCAAGCAGTCGTCAGACTTACAAGTCAAATTCTCCTGTGTCATTTTGCTCAAACTCACGTCCTTCCACATCTTTAAGGACTGTGAGAGCACATTGTACCTAAGTCATTGGCTTTGGGATCTGGTCTATCTCATGGATGGACCAGATCCCTTTTTCCTGTTTTGCTGCTGGAGGGTCTCAGGGGAGCAGTGCTATTGGGGCAAATATAGTTCCCATCTCATGGACCCCTCGCATGTGGGCACATGTGGCTCACTGGCACCACAGGATGGTGCCTGTTATCATAGAATCATAGAACGGCTCAGGTTGGAAGGGACTTTAAAGACCACCCAGTCCAACCCCCCTGCCATGACCAGGATGCCACCTACTAGATCAGGTTGCCCAGGGCCTCATCCAACCTGGTCTTGAACACCTCCTCCTTCTCAAGCTTGTCCAGGTCCCTTTGGATGGCTTCTGTTCCTTCTGTTATATCAACTGTACCACTCAGGTTGGTGTCATCTCCAAACTTTTTGAGGGTGCACTTGACCCGTTGTCTATGTCATTGATAAAGATCTGTTAATGCAGATTCGTTACATTTCTGGCTGTCTGTGCTTGGAGCACCAGGGGATGGAGAGTGTCTGAGGCTAATAAGTCCAGGCACAGCTGCCATGTAGATTCAGAGAGTCAACCTGCACTCCTGGGAACTTTTATAGGAGTTCCCCACATTCCCCAACTGCATCTTTGGACTCAGGCTGGGCGCAGGAGTGAGCTCTCCCCTGTTTGGTGCCACATCAGAGAAGTCCCATGTCACATTAACCACCTGGCTGGCACTGCGCTGTCTCTTTTTGAAGGATGGCCAAGCAGAGAGACTGAGGTGAAGGGTATGCAGAGCACTCAACAGGAATAACATTTACTTAGGCTATTTTTCTTCTTCAGTTAGCCTAAGAACTCGAGAAATCAACTCAGGAGTTTCCTGATAGAGAAATGTCGCATCCCAGACTGTATTTCTTAATGCATAGGAAAGGGATGTGTATCATTTCATACAATGAGATGTTTTTGACTCTCTTGCTTATCACCATGGATAAACATATTGTGCTTTCTTGCTGAAACAAGCTGACTGCACTTCCCTGCTCTTATGTAACTGATGTTCTTTCTGTCTGCTCTAGCGTGATTGTCAAAGATGTGTGAAATGGCAAAACACATTTACAGAATGACAGGTGGTAACAATTGCACCTCTCTTAGGAAGTCTTGTCCAGAAGTGGCCAGAATTATACCCCAACCCTAGGCCAGGAGAATGTGAGTGTGGATATTGTGTCTAGGTCGATTGCACAAGAATGCTCCTTCAGAACCTGCAGGCAGAATCACACATTTGCACCAGGCTGTCAGCATTGAGAAGGGTGATTTTCCTTTCACACTGCTCTCTGGTCTGCATGTGGCTGCTTTAGAGTTGCTCAAAGGGAAGGTGCCTTTTTTCCTTCTCCTTTTGTGAAGGGAGCACAGAGAGGAGAGCAAAAAAACGATGGCGACTTGATCATCCTGTTTCTTAGTCTAGTTGCATAAAAACACCAGAGTATTCCTGTAAATTAAATTAAGCAAACCTTTCATCTTCTCTCCATGTTTCAAGAAAGATAATGTGTCTGCTTTCAGATTTGCAGCTACAGAGAAGACAAAGATTTGTAGTGTGCACATGCTCAAGTGCTGAACAGTGTCATGCTGGAAGAGCCTTGCACAAGCTTTAATGGAGTATAAAAGCTTTCTGGGCACCAAGCAAAAGTCTGCTTAAATCCCTGACAGGGATGAGAGCACAGCATGTATTATTAGCATATGCACAGGCTCTAGGAACATTTGCATTTTGGATTTGCTGTAATTAACAGGTTTCAACCTTTTCAAAAAGGTTGAAATGGTGGAAGGAGTAAATACAGAACTCCACGTTTTCCCTGTCTCCATAGAAATATTTAGGGCTCTTCCCTTTTCTTTGCACGTGTGCCTGACTTACATTGATCCTAACAACAATTTTTCTTGAATATAAGGAAAGTGAAATCCCATAAGCTTCTCTTTTTTTCTTTTTTTTTCTCTCATATTTATAATCATTATAATTATTATCATTATAATCATAATTCGGTACTTAGATTATGACAGCCCCAAGTGTTCCCTGCCAGTCAAGGACCAAGCCCCCACTGTGCATGATACTGAGCACACAGCAAAAGGTTGTCCCTAGGCTCCAGTGCCCAGTGAAAGGACACCCTTTTCCTCACATGCACGTGTAGAGCTGCATATCTTGAGAGGTGAGTGCCTGCATAGACCACAGATGAGATGTGAGAGACATCTCAGAAGCAGTATGATACAAGCTGCACTGGAGCAGAAAGTTGCATGTGTGGATCAGCAGTGAACAGGTCAGATCATGCTGTAGGGTGTGGGGGTTCTCTGGGAACAAGTAGCTATTTCAGGAAGATTTGACTGTAGGCAAGTTTTGACTGCCTAAGATTTCTCTTATTTTGATAACTAATTTGCCAGACTAAAATCTCTCTGCAAAGAGTCTGTAACTTGAGGAAGACTATTATATTAGTGATCTGTATCCTGGCATAGCTGGAGCTATCAGGGGAATATAGGGCAGGTGGATGAATGCAGTCTCTGATATCAAAGACATGCAGAAAAATATTATTCAGGAGCAGGAAAAAGAGTGCTAGAAGATTGAAAATATCAACTCAGTCACCAATAGTAGTCTGTAAAGATGAGAAAGAAAAGTGAGAAAGGAAGACCATGGCCGTTGAGTAGAGGATTCCTATTTAGTATGAGAGGAAAGTGAGTATCTTTGTACTTATCTGATTATGTAGAAGGTAAATAGAAGCAAGTTGAAGGAAGATTTTTCCCTTTTTGTCTGTTACTAGATGTGAGTGCCACTTCAGTGGTGAAAGCCCTCACTCCAGTTTCAGCTACTCAAATAGGAGCAGACAAAGACTGGGAATTAGGCAGTGTGGATAAGCTGGTTATTGAATGTTTGGACTGTGACCCCCTTCTTCTTGCAGTCAGGCTTTAAATATTCATATAAGCGGGCTCAGACAGATCCTTGCCATCCGTCTGTATTTATATGACTTCATCCAAACAGCTCCAAAACATGAAAAATTTTATCCTCACGACATCTCTTTAAAGAAAATGGAATTTCTCCCCTGTCTTAAGGGAAAAGGAATCGAAACACAAAGATTTAGTGATTTACCAGATTCATTAATCTGGACTCCAGCAGACAGGATCCAAATTCAGCCCTTCTAAATGTCAGGCCCAGCTATAGCCCCAGGTTCCCAAGGCAAAGATCATATTTAATGCTGTAGGGTGTTGTATGGCTCACATAATATTGCTCATTAAGCAAAAAAAAAAAAAAAGATGTACATATGCAAGTATAAAGGCAAGTGGAGACTTTAAAACTTTTCTTTTTCTTTTATGCCATGTCAAAAGCCTTAAATAAAGTACAGGCCTTATATAAAGACACTGCTCATTTATGCTGGTGACAGATGCCCCTGGTCTGATGCCTCTGGTCAATTAATGCTGAACCTGGGAAGGTGCAAAGTAATTTGTCCTTGGTCACATCCCATGTTGCTCTCTGCAAGCTAGTTACTACTATAGGCCTGTGGCTGTTACTTTGCTTCTCTGTCACTGTGTGTGCGTATGGGTACAGAATGAAAGTATTTGACAAGGAAAAATCAATAATAAAACCATTATTAAGGCATCTCAGCCTGCACTGCATTCAACTGCACACCTTGATGGTCAGATAGAACAGGATCACTGTGCAAGCTTCAGTAAACACTGTGCACATATGGGCAATTCTGTGAGGGAACAGATTGTCATAGCTATATTTGACCTGTTTTAAAGCAATTGTGTCTCTCCCGTGGCACTGTGGATGCATTGATGACATTTTAGCAGAACTCCTTCAAAAACAGGCCTGCCATTGTCAGAATAGCACGGCATTTTGTAAGAAGAAAGTTTAAAATTTTAAATCATGCAACAAGTCCAGTACCTCTCCCTGTCTCCAGTGAGAGCATCTTAAGCAGTCTGAATGGAAAGGATGATGGAACAAGACCATTGAGAAGACCAGCCCAGACTTTTTAGTGTACCTACATTAAATTACTGTGGACATGAGGTTGTGTGACTCGTATGCCTCAGGGTTTCGAATGTGAAGCTCAGATTCAGCTCCTGGAAGCACCCTTCATAGGCAGGATATCACAGAAGAGACATCTGTGAGATGGCAGAGTTGAGGGATTTAGTTTTGTGCCAGCTCCCAGAAGGTGGCAAATGTGGAGTAGTAGTCCACTTTATCTTAGCTTACTTTCTTATCTGTCCAGACCCTTGCTTTCATGCTATTTTTAGGCAGGAGTGCATTTTAAGAACAAAAAGGAATGCATTTTCACTGTGGTGCTAAAGAAACTGTTACATGCATGCCAGAGGGAATCTTTGTACCTTTAGCACAATATTGAAGTATTTTATTCCTAGGATCTTTCTCCTTGACTTAGTCTTTAAGAGTAGCTGTGATTCTCTGAGTTTACTCAATCAGTATATTTTTGTTGTTGACTTTTTTTGTAAATGTTTTTCAGGCATTGGAAAAAATGTCATCTGTGACCGAACAGCAACTCCCCTGGATGCCTTCAGGATGATGACTGCAGCTCATTATTACCCAAAGCTCATGAGCATCATGGGGAACGTCTTGCGCTTCCTGCCCGCCTTTGTGAAAATGAAGCAGCTGATCCAGGAGGGTTATGTGGGGGAGCTGCTGGTGTGCGAGGTGCAGGTTCACAGTGGAAGCCTGCTGGGCAAAAAGTACAACTGGAGCTGTGATGACCTGATGGGAGGCGGAGGTTTGCACTCAGTTGGCACCTACATTATTGACCTTCTGACCTTCCTCACCAGCCAGAAGGCCGTGAAGGTGCACGGCTTGCTCAAGACTTTCGTGAAGCAGACGGACCACATCAAGGGAATACGGCAGATCACCAGTGATGACTTCTGTACGTTTCAGATGGTTCTGGAGGGTGGCGTGTGCTGCACAGTGACGCTCAACTTCAATGTCCCTGGGGAGTTCAAACAAGACATTATTGTGGTGGGTTCGGCAGGCCGGCTGATTGTAATAGGCACTGATCTCTATGGACAGAGCAACAGCTCTCCTCAACGGGAGCTCCTGCTGAAGGACTCCACGCCGGTCAGCAATTCCTTACTTCCAGAGAAAGCATTCAGTGACATCCCATCCCCATACCTCCGAGGCACCATTAAGATGGTTCAAGCTGTCCGGCAGGCATTTGAGGACCAGGACGACAGGAGGACCTGGGACGGGAGGCCTCTTACAATGGCTGCCACCTTTGACGACTGTCTGTATGCCCTGTGTGTGGTGGACACCATTAAAAAGTCAAACCAGCTGGGGGAGTGGCAGAACATTTCAATCATGACCGAGGAGCCAGAACTGAGTCCAGCATACTTAATCAGTGAAGCCATGCGGAAGAGCAGGATGTCTCTGTACTGCTAGCTCCACTCAGCTCCTAGGAGAGGATAGGAACCAGACAGCTCTTAAAGGAAATGGTAACTCAGCCCTTGTGAAGGGCTTGGGCATCTTGCAAACAGCTGAGGACAGGGGGGAGGAAATACGGTGTTTGGATCAACTAAACCTGTTGGTGGCTAAATGCCAAAGTGGTAAGAAAGAAATGCCCAAAATGGATAGGAGAGTTAAGAGCTGACATAACTGTTTTAATAACAGTATTAGCTGTCTGATTGGAAAGATAAATCATGGACTCATCTCCTGCTTGCAGGTGCTTCAGATTATCCAGTTGTGTTTACTGTGAAAGGTTGGGAAGGTCCTTTTAGATTTTCCTGACGTACCAGAGGGCTGTGAAGGTACTGTCATGTCATCAAATTTTCTGTAGTGTCTGACATGAATGGTTCCTACCATGACAGCTGACACCACCATGCTGTACTACTGCACCTCTAACCAACACACAGAGTACCTGGACTTGGTGTGAAAGTGTTGGGTGATATAGAAAATCTTGGCAGCTCACTTTTCATACAGCTTTTTAGGAGCTTCTATGTGTTGGTTTAGTTAGTTGTTTTGTCATTTCTTTTAAAGCACAATTAAGTAGAAAAACGTGGCTTTTACAAAGCAGCCCTCAACCACAGTGCGTATGCCCTGGTGTTGAGGAAGCGAGGTTTTTCTGTGAGCTCACATTAAGCTGCAGCATTAACTGTGCAGATTTGCTGATGAAAATGGGTTGTGCAAAACCTTCGTGAATATCAGGTGGCATGAAACAGTAGTGCTGGTGGGTTTTATTATGCAGCTGAACTCAGGCTGGTCTTATGAAGGTTTACACTCAATTTCCTGTGTCTGGGGCTCACTTTTGAGTGAATTCATCTCGCATTTCGGTTTTAGGTGGAAAACAGAAAATAGAAATCCAACAGAAAACCATTTGATGCTTAGACAGTTCTTTTAAAGCTTTGTGAACTCTCACTTGAGACGTTTACACCAACAATTAATTTCACATAGCTCAACCCAGGAGGTTTCATGTTCACCAAGTGGTGTGAGTCAAAAAAAAAAAAGGGGGGGGGGGGGGGAGATTTCCTGTCATTTCCAGGGAAACAATTACTTAAGACCCTCACTTCTCTACCTGCTTAAAGTAGCTAGCTATTGGTACTGTAGTAATTGTTCCCTGTCATCAGTGCAGGGGTGGACAAACTCTTCTGATATGTTTGACCTGTCTTTCTTTTTAATATTTTAGATTGCAGTCATGAAAGAATATATTCTTTCAGTTCTTAAAAGAATATAGTGAAAGGCACATGTGTTATCCCAGTAAATGGGGATACTGCTGTTCTGCATAAAGCTGCTCCTGTGCTTATGTGTGTACAGCACTAAGTCTTCAGATAGGAAAGAAGTAGAAAAAGTATATAGCATTAAATCATTTTAAAATTGATGAAAACCTTTTCAGTTTGTATTTTTTATTTTTGTTAGTTTTGACTAGGGAAAAGAGGAAAACATTTGAATGAACAGTAAATTAAAAGAGAAAATATGACTCTCTTTCTCAAGGTCATTAGATTACTGTTGCCATCTTAGGTTAGAAAGAGAACAATCAGAATAATTTAGATTTTTTTTAAAAAGCACTAACAGTTTTAGTATTTTTAGGAGCACTAAGGGCTTCTGAAGAGCTCCTTCAAATGACTTCCTCTGATTGCTGTATCCTCCTGCCTGTCCTGTTCTGACTTTTAGTGCTGCAAATCAGGAAACTTGAATCCCACCCCAAAATTATTAATGTGTGCTTAATTTTTAAAGGGTGTGTACTTGTGACTTTTCATTAAATACTCCCTGAAGTGTAAGGACATGACTAAAGAAGAAATGATGTGATACAACAAAACCACAACCAAACGGAGAATTGCTTCTACCCATATTGTTCTGCCAGTTCTAGCATTTGTCTCTGGGGCACACCACTTCTGCTAAGGCCTCGGGCAAGCTTTCATCGTTCCTTCTTGGAAGCAGCTCTTGACAAGTTTGGATGTTTCTCCTAGAATTGATTTCTCTGAGAATTCCTGTAGTAGTGTCTGTGCCAACTAGAATTTCCCATTGTAATTGTCATGGTATACCATGCTGTACAGTTCTAGCTCTTAAAAATGCACAGAAAAATACAGGAGATCAAATTTGATAAAGAAATCCTCTCTCTCTCCCGAAAAATTGAATTAGCACCAAAGGGATCAAGGGAGAGTTTTTATATTGTAAGGCACAAACCCTTTATTGAAAATGCTGGCAATTTCAAATCATGAATCTAAGCCCGGTGAATAAGAAAACATATGTCTAGTTAAATATCATCCCAAACTGGAACTAAGCATGGACCAAAATATTAGTGAATCTTGCTTCTTAGTGGTTTGGCCATTGTGCTGGAATTGCTGCTCGTGTCCTCGCACCTTGTTTTGGTTCACAAATGTGGACAGCTTTTCCTATCTGCATTTTATTTGTTTCTGTGTCTTTCTGGGTTTTGTGATGCCAGCTGGAAGAAGATACGCTGGAATCATAGACAGCCCCTCTGCAGTGAACCCAGGCAAAACGCAGAGAATAGGGATAGTACTACTGAGCTTGACCTTTCTGTCCTGGATCCAAAGCTTTAGGTGACACACATCATCAATCCCCTGTACAGACTTACCCATGCAGATATTGCTGCTTAGCAGAAATAAAATCTAATGCTTTGCTTACATAGCCATCTGATGCTGGTATTAGTACCGGCTTATCAAATCCTGTACAACTCCCTTTGTGAGCACAGTGCTGCTCCCAGGATGAGCAGGGGCAGGGTGGGACCTCCTCTTCTGCCAGCAGCATAGATCTTACGCTAGATTTAGGTGAACTTGTTACCTCACTGGGACGGCAGCAGTAACTGCATACGTTCAGGGTTGTATGACAGTTTTTCCATTCTCAAGGAGGTGAAAGTGCTATAGTGTCGCTTGTAAAGATACTAAACTTCCACCTGGCTAAGAGGAGCAAGGACTTGGTTTATTTAAAGAACAAGTATTACTATTCTAAAAATAAATGTTACTTTACAGTCTGGGATCTTTCTTGGCAGTATGAAACTTCTGCCCTTTTGGTAAAGTTGAAAGTACATGAATTGCCCTAAGTAGCCTCTGGAGTTCACGCTGGGTTTAAGAATTTGAGCAGGAGTTAGAAGAGATGTACTTGATTGAACTCAAAAGCGGTACCACACCAGGGAGCATATATTTGGAATTGCACTTTTAAGGCTGTTTGTTAATGCAGTGCCACAAGATTTGAGATGAATGCTGCTAGAACTGGTGCAGGCCTAATAGCCAAACTGAGGCTACTGCTGGAATTTACAGTAGCCCCCAAGCGAGCATGTTCATACACTAGATGAGAAATGTTCGTTCCTCTTTCCTAGGGCTCCTGTTGAGAGGCTCTTTCCTTTGCCATCTACCTGTGCACATTGTATACTGAACATTATGGTCTGTTGCCAAAGACAAAAAGAACCAAAGGGGAGAGCCCGGGTGAAGTGCTCTGCTGCTCTGCAGAGGTCTCTTCCAGTGCTGGGATGGTCAGCTGAGAGATGATGTCCTAGTTTCAGTGGGAATTGTATGGGCTCCACAGCAGGGGAAGGGCAGCCCTTCACTGTGTCCCTGTGCAACAGCAGGGGAGAGCTGAAGCTCTTCCAGGTGCAACAGGGAGAACGGTAGTTGCAGTGGCGAGTAGAGGGAAGGTGTGCCTGCAGCCTGGTACCTACGTGCCCATGCCAAATGGGAAAATGCGCTGGTGGTGCTGAGGGTGAGATCTGCTCCGCCTGAGGGTGAGAGCAGCAGCCTTGCTCCACCTCTGTGTTTGGGAGCCCCAGGAGGGGACCTGCCCTTAGCGAAGCAGCATCTGTCCTGTGCTCCTGGTAGATGCATGCACATCCTCAGTGCTGACCTCGTTCAAGTTCCACGTGGAGATGAAGAACTCTGCAAGAGCTTTAGGGTTTCCTATATCTAATATCTTGCATGTTTTAAATTAGTAGTACTTTGGCTGTCTAGATACAAAATACTGAGTAGAGACGATAGGTCCTTACCCATGCAGCCTATAAGGCAGAGAATCAGGGCTTGCATAGACAAATTCAGGCTCAGGATGGACTGCTGCAGAGTTCGTCCTTTGCTTTGGCTGAAAGCATGACAAATTCCTGCCCAGCCAACACAGGGCAATCAGAGGCACTCTCCACTTTGTTCTTAGTGTTTCCTTCTTTTGGATAGCTTTTGAATCACAGTGACTGTATGAGTTAACAGCTGTCCTGGAAATTCAGCCATTCAAAAAAAGAGGCTTTTCTGCTCTGTGTGGTCACAGCACAAAGATAGTTCAATTCTTTGTTACCTTGTTCATTTCTGTGTCCATACAAAGGGGAAAAGACCCAGACAATTGAAAATGACTACCAAAAAAAAGCAGATTTTATTTCATGGGTAAAGATAAACATAGTATTGTGTCTTCACAGAGATTCAGAAATTGCTGATGACAATTTCTTGTTGCTGAGAAATTTTGGATTTGACTTTTATCTATTACCTTCAGTGTAAAGTATCACAAATTACAAAGTCTCTTCACTGTTCTGTATTTACAATGGTTTAAAAGCATCCAGTAGATTTTGGGCTTTGTGCAAATACCCAACACATTGGCCTGATGCTCCAGTGACCTAGTGAAGTACCTTTAAGTACGTATGAAACAACACTGGACTGTTTGACTTCTGTAGTGCTCTCAGGGTATTTAGGACTAGTTGTGAAATGGCAGGATTATTCAGGACGGCAGTTTCTCGTTGTTGAAGTTTTTACTTGTGGGGAGCAAAGCTTGTAAATTTTAGAGATGATGTATGACTGAATAATAATTGGCAGTCATTTCTGCTTCTAAATTTCCTCTCTCTTGAGCTGCTGGTGAAGTCTGTCCAATAAAAACAATTTCCCCTTAACAATAACTGCCCACTTCCATTTGCTCATGAAAAGAAATTTTCAGTAGACGGGACTATACCTAATGCTGCATTCATGATCCTTTGTCATAACCTCATGACTTACTGAGCGTATGAAGCCAGAGCCCAGGCAAGTAATGACTTTCTCAAATCTGCCAAACAAAGCAACGGGGTTGGCAAGTGAAGGGTATCAGCTTAGGTCAAACTGAAATAGCTTCTATTCATCATTTTCAGTTAAATGAGTAAACAAAATTGCTATAGTCAATCCAAAATTGAACACAAAACATGTTTGTAGGTGGTCTTTTTTCTTTTTTTTTTTCTTTTGGGATTAAGTACCATCTTTAAAGATTACTCTTTTGAAATGAAGTTTAAAAAAAAATCCATTTTACGTTTTGGCATGTGTGAAATTAACCATTTGGGGTTGCAGGTTTTTTGTTTTAAGTTCACACTTTAAAAAATCCCATCCACGTTCAGTGGATTCAGCTGCCCTTGGGCAGGTTCGGCTCTGAACCTGCAGTCTTGTGGTGTTACGCAGTGACCCCATTCCAGCATCTGAATTTGGCCATCTGGGTTTCATTTGTGTCTTCTTGTGGCAGAGGGAAAACTGGTTCATTACACGGTGTTGGCTGTAGGTGATCAAAAAACTTTTTGCAGCAGTGCCAGCCATCGTCTTTAAAAGCACTTAAATCTATTAATGTGTTTACTGTGGTCATTTATGACCTTGCAGAAGTGTGCTACCATCCATTACTCCCTTTTCCTTTTACATCATCCGTCAGACTTGCTTGCCTCCCCCTTCTTTCTTTCTATTGCAAGTCATGAGGCAGGTCTCTCTTGTTTCCCACTAGGTTTACTCTCAGTCTGTGTTACACATGGCATACAGGGTGGTTGACATATGACTTGAAGTAACTGCTAATACAAACTCATTAAAGATGTCGACAACGCAAACCACTCAAGTACATGGCATACCTGATGCCCAGCTAGGGCAGGAATCAAAGCTCCCTGCTGTGTCGTACTTCACAAATTACACTCACTGTTTCTGTCTGTACTGGTTTTCTTTTATTTGATTTTGAAAATGGAAGTATGTTCAGTTTGTTGCTGTGTCAATATTAAGTATATATTTATTGTTTTTCAGACATATATATAAATACTATATATATAAAATGTCAACGCATGGGCATATGTACAGTAGATATTTTAAAGAGCTATTTATCAAGAAAAATAAGTGTTAAAAGTAAACAGAGTTTATATTTTATATATTATGTAGATAGGAAAAAAAAAGTGTTTAAATTATAGTAGGACTTTTGGGGGCGGGGGGTGGGGTTGGAGAAATGGACAAGGACTGGTTCTAGCATTTTAAATAGCCAAACTACTTTGTACGGAAGCTGCCTGCTGTGCCTCTCAGCTGCAATATCTGTTTGTTTCTTCTTCTGGAAGATGATGTGCATCGTTACTTTTACATTGCTTGGGGAATGTAGTTAGTTTATTCTCAGCCAACTGGTATGCGCTGCTTAAAACATGGTTTTCTGGTGTTCTGCATATTTACATTGATGGATTAAAAGGATCTTAACTGGCAAATAAAGACATAAAAGGATGTGATCCAAGCTGCCTGTCATTTTTCCCCGCAGTTGTATTGGTAGTAACCATCACTTTCACCAGCTTTCTAAGTTCAGCACATCTGAGAAAAAAGTCTTTGTGTTTGGGGGTGGGGGCTGTGGTGGAAGGAAAGAGGGAAGACAGAATTAGCACTGAGCTATTTGAGGGCTTAACACTACAGCAAGGCCTGAACTAATGCCTGCTACGTGATATGTCCTGGGGAGACAGCCTGTTTTATTGCCAAAGGGTGCCATCAAAGGCAGCGCATCCAGTGGCATAGCAAAATGGGGGTGTAGTACACCCCTAAAGAGCACAGCCTGGAGATCGTTTCAGGGCCCTTCTCCTTACCTCCCCATGGGTGTCTTGGGATGCTTTTGCCTTCCTCATCCTCGGCTGCCTCCAGTGACTTCCCCATGCCTACCCAGCCCTCACTCCCATACCTCCTAAGGAGCTTTTAACTCCAGCCTTTTTAACTCCTCTGATGCTGGATAAAACCTCACCAAGTACAAAGCAGAAGATCATAAGAAGCAGTGGGAAATTCTAGGCTCTGAGGAAGGATTCATTGCCTTTATTACTGACTGTAAAAGGCCACAACATTCCTTATGCTGCGTTTTCTGTTTTACAGCAGAGCGTGCAGAATGACATCGGGTTCTGCTCGTGCCAGTGCTCACTCATTTCGTAGGCACCAGGACAGTACAGCGAGTCTGGGGCACCAAACTGTGAATGGGGGGGAAATCACAACCACTTACAATGCACCCCCACACCCCCATATCACACGATCTTGTGAACAGTACATATATATATATATATATATACTTTTACATATATGAAAATAAACAGAGAGGGTATAGCATTTACTTCAACCCAGAAATGCAGCTTGGTTGTAATTTTTACCACTACCATAGCACCTATAATATTTTTAAAATGTACCAATGTTTATATACACATAAAACGCGCTTTTATCAGTTTTCATACAGATTGTTTTCTTAGGCTGAAGAGGAGGAGAGCATGAGGCCAAGGAAGAATTGGTGCCCAGAAAGACTGAGCATAACCTTGCTCAGTCAGGCTTCCAGACCAGCGTCTCCAACTGATAAATTAGCCACTGAAATAGAACAGGGCCAAATTTTATGGCATATTCTTTCCAGTCAACTTCATAGTAACACCAGGCCTACTTCTATTTCAAAAGCTAAAACATAAAAATATTTGGAAAACAGCACCTAGGGGAACAATTCCTATGAAAGAAAATGTCAGAGATACAGTGGGATTACTAGTACCCAGTTTCAGCACACATAGTACTTAACTATATAGGTAAGTGCAAATGTGACAGCGGGTATAAAAATACCACACTAATGAGGCTATAGAAACATGAAGGTAAACATTTTCAAATGTGGGTCAGTATAGTGAGATATGTATGTGTAGATTTATGAACCCAGGTAAGAGTTCTGCTATTAAACGTAGGTAAAATGTGAAAATGTATGTGGGGAGGGAAACCTCTTGCCATTTTCCATAGCTTTTGTGAACTGAGGCTTCCACAGTCCCACCAGCTTCTTCTGCTGTTTTCCAGAGCCCCTGCTGATGAGCAACTCTGTGGTAAAAACAATGGGTGGCTTGTAGCCATAAGCATTAATCAGGCAAATGTTAAATGCATTGCATTGTCCTCTTTGGGAATGAAAAATTTGCTGTGGCAGGGATTATTAAAAAATGTTGCTGTGCCAAAGAGAAGCAGCACTGAACACTTTCATGACTGATTGCTGTCGGGTGGTGGGTGGCCATGAAGCTCTCTGTAATGCTGTGCTGCTGCTGTGATACCGGCATTTCAGTGCGGACATAAAGGATGGACAGGACAACAGGGCCTTCTCTGCCCCATGTAATACTCCAGACTGGCTCCAACGGAGGAAGGACAGCATGGCTGTGCCTCCTGCAGCCTGTCCTGAGGCTGGTGGCCGGGGAAACGGCTGCCACAGCCCAGCAGCACCCACAGCACCTCCTGCTTGGCCTGCTCAGGCCCACATGCCTGTGCTGGTCACTGCTGCTGCCATCAAGCTCAGCGTGGAAGAAGAAAATCTCCATCACACAGCCCCAGGAGGAGGCCCACTAATACTGGCTAATGCTCATCACCTGCATATTTATTGTTTTTTGTAATATATTTTCCCCTTGGGAATGCTCCAAGTAGTGAACTGAGCACCACAAATCTTGGTGTGGCCCCACATCTTTGCTATAAAATGAACAATTGTGGCAATCTACTTGCAGCTACAACTCCATGAGCTGGTTCCCGAGAGATGAGACTGGGCTGCTGGCAGATGGAGAGCACCAGTCCTCGCTCCTGGCCCCAGCTTTGTTCCTGCCTTCCCTGAGTACTGGCACCAGAGAGTGTCTGTGCAGCCATATGGTTCATGTGATCCAATTTAGCTGGAAACCCAAAACGTGTTTTTTCACTGGATTAGATTTTAGGCAGATCTGTTCCCTGATCTGATTCATTATCAACAGCAATTTATGACAGATCACTTTAATAACAGAATGTAAATAGAAACCAGGTTGCCAGGTTGCCTGACTGCCAGAAATGTGATTTTTATTTTCCCCCCATTGGATGAAAGATTCAGTATAGTAACTGTAGAATAATAAACAAGTCCAAAAAAAAAAAAAAAAAAAGGATGGGGATGTGGTCTATCTTGACTTCTGTAAGGCTTTTGACACCGTTTCCGACAGCATTCTCCTCGAGAAACTGGCTGCTCTTGGCTTGGACTGGCGTACGCTTCGCTGGGTTGGAAACTGGTTGGGTAGCTGGGCCCAAAGAGTTGTGGTGGATGGAGTTAAATCCAGTTGGAGGCCGGTCACTAGTGGAGTCCCCCAGGGCTCAGTACTGGAGCCAGTTCTCTATAATATCTTTATCGATGATCTGGATGAGGGGATCGAGTACACCCTCAGTAAGTTTGCAGACAACACCAAGTTAGGTGCATGTGTCGATCTGCTCGAGGGTAGGAAGGCTCTGCAGGAGGATCTGGATAGGCTGGAGCGATGGGCTGAGGTCAACTGTATGAAGTTCAACAAGGCCAAGTGCCAGGTCCTGCACCTGGGGCGCAACAACCCCAAGCAGCGCTACAGGCTGGGAGATGAGTGGTTGGAAAGCTGCCTGGCAGAGAAGGACCTGGGAGTACTGGTTGATAGTCAGATAAATATGAGCCAGCAGTGTGCTCAGGTGGCCAAGAAGGCCAACAGCATCCTGGCTTGTATAAGAAACAGTGTGGCCAGCAGGACTAGGGAAGTGATTTTTCCCCTGTACTCGGCTCTGGTGAGGCCGCACCTCAAGTACTGTGTTCAGTTTTGGGCCCCTCGCTACAGGAAGGGCATGGAGGTGCTTGAGCGAGTCCAGAGAAGGGTAATGAAGCTGGTGAGGGGTCTGGAGAACAAGCCTTACGAGGAGCGGCTGAGGGAGCTGGGATTGTTCAGCCTGGAGAAGAGGAGGCTCAGGGGTGACCTTATTGCTCTCTATAGGTACCTTAAAGGAGGCTGTAGCGAGGTGGGGGTTGGTCTATTCTCCCACGTGCCTGGTGACAGGACGAGGGGGAATGGGCTAGAGTTGTGCCAGGGGAGGTTTAGGTTGGATATTAGGAAGAACTTCTTTACTGAAAGGGTTGTTAGGCATTGGAATGGGCTGCCCAGGGAAGTGGTTGAGTCACCATCCCTGGAGGTCTTTAAAAGACGTTTAGATGTTGAGCTTAGTGATATGGTTTAGTGGAGGACTTGTTAGTGTTAGGGCAGAGTTTGGACTAGATGATCTTGGAGGTCTCTTCCAACCTAGACGATTCTGTGAAAAAAATTTTAGGTTCTGCATTTCCATAAGAAAGGGTATACATATAAGCAAATGTTTCCTAGGAAAGTGGAGGCCCTCTCCTCCAGACATTGATGCACAGTTATCTATGCTGCAGAAGTGGTGTACATACAGAGTCTCAGAGAAGCTTTTCAGAGTCTGCTCTGATCTGTTTTAATAACTCTGCCTTTTACAGTCAATCAAATCTTGCACACTAAAGGCTTTTGCAGAAATTATATCGCATCCAGGCAATGATGACTGCCTCTGAACGCAACTGGCTTTGTTGCTTGTGCAAATACATTTTACCCAGCATTTCAGCTGAACCTGAAAAAGCTCACACCTACTTTTCAGTCCTCAAGAATGCAGAGATAGCTGGAAATGGAGCTTAACTTACAAAACGCATAATGCATTTTGTTTGATGGCTTTTTTTTCCTACTGTTGCTCCTAAATTGCTAGGTTTTATTTTTTTAACATTTCTTTTCAGTGGTGCTAGTTGTTATAACTTCTGAAGTATCTGGTTTAAGAAAAAAAAAAAAAAAAGAAAAGAAAAAGGACGACACTCCTTACCGTGACAAACTCGCCAGATCAAGAGGGAAGGTAATCACACGGGCAGATTCACAAGAAATGCAAGAAACACAAACGTTCCCAGGTGCTGACGACTATTTCTCTGTCCTGTCAAATTCTTAGAAACATTCCAAGCATGATTTTTGGCTTAGATCACTTTATATTTTTCTGTATCATTCCTGTGTCACTGTTTGGAAGTTAGCACACAGCAGAGACTATTCCCACCAAGCAAGTTATTTGTAACCACCCCCTTTTGGAGATTATGAAATTAATAATAGGGATGTGGGCCATTCTGTACGAATTGGCCTTGGTGCCAGAGAGAGGTGGCCCCAGGCCACTTTATCTGCTACTATGGATGTAGCTTAGATGTGAGAGCTAATTGGAAGAACTGGAGGATGTTGGTATTAGAAAACTACTGCATTAAAAATGAGTCTATCTCTGTCCCAGAGCTAGGAAGTTCAGCTATAAACTATGCTGAGCTGTTTCAGCAGAACGTATTTTGGTTAAAATAGACAATTTTTCCATTTCCTGTTCTATGCCTTTTGCTTGCATTTCCATAACAGCGGAATCAGTTTCCCATAGGACACCCTGCCCTTCTGGCTACAGAAATTGCTAGCTCTGAATAATTTCTGTTTAGGACTACAGAAGGAACAGGGCCTCCATGGAAAAGGGACTGAGTCACTTGCTGATTAGACAAAGTTCACAACTACCCACCCACATTTGGCAAACTGCTTCCTTAAAAGCTTACTGTTTTCACATGCTTGAAGTACCTTGTAAACATTAACAAGTCCCCACAAAACGAGCTTTTGTGATTATCTCCATTTTGCAGCTGGCAAGGTGGAGGCAGAGGTGAAGTTGGTGGGATGTCTCTGAAGAATTTCTCTTTTCTATTAATTTCCTGTTTGTTTGTTTGTTTCTTTTGTTTTTCTGAATTAGATTTGCTTTCTCCCTGTGGCTGAACCCATGACTTGAAATGTTGCTGTCAGAAGGCCCTCCAAATGTCCAAGAGTAAAATTTCTCATTGTAGACCGGGTAGGAGTTTAGGTCTTTATGGAATTTCAGCTTGCTTGGAAATAGTTTTGCAAATACTATTTCTTTTTAAAACCAGTTTTTATTTACTTGCAGCTTCTTAGTATTTTTAATGGCATTTTTTGTAGTTATTTTTTTCTCCTTTTATGGACTGATGGGTCTGAATTGTTTAGCATTAAAAAAGATTTTAAAACTGGAAGTTTTGAAATCGCAAGCTGCTATTTTAAAATACGTATGGAGATATTTGTGTTTGTAACAGGATCTCAGTGGTTTTATGAAGGAGGTACACACCATTCATGATTTTAACCTTGTCTTTTGAAAACTAGAGACAAAATGGTAAACCATGCTCTCCAAGGCCACACAGAGCACATCTATGACATTCAGATACTAGATCCTGCTGCTTTAATTTCTAGTTCCCTTTAAATAGTTCTTAAGCTTAATATAATTCTCATACATTATAATTAATACAGTCATATATAATTAATGTCTAATTAGCTGCTGTGGTTTGTGAATGCCAAATAAGCTAGTGTTGTCTGCACAGTCTAAGTTCAAATCCATCAGTTTATAAAACTGCTAATAACACCAAAGCCAATACCAGCAGCTTTATCTAAGTGAATATATTTTATGCAGCCCTATCTGTGGAGGGGAAGGTGAGAGACACTGCTCTCTCTAAGCATTGATTTTAAAACCAAGCTTATAAAATCAGCAGCAGATCTATGTGCTCACCAGGAAATCACTAAAACAATGAATCAACCTGGAAAAGTCCAAGTCACTCCACAGTTCTGTTGGACATTTCAAGAAAGGGTGTTAACCCTACAGTTCACATTGCTCAGTTTGGCAAGGATTTCTGGTTTAAAAAAAAAAAAAACATCTTCGTAGGTAATTCCTTTTATTTTCCACTGGTAAATTCTCAGCGCTAATAGCAGCAAATCATCACCTGGAGAGGCAGAAGACAATCATCCCAGTGTAATTTGGGAATTTATGAGGTAAATTGTTCAGTGTTTTTTACAGTTTTCCATTATTCCCCGTGACAGCAACCAGAAAGCAGGACATTGGCACTACTTTTAGTGACTATGAGAAATGGACCTAGAAGGCTGAGAGAGAAAACCGTGATCAGGAGGGAGGTGGAGACTATTTTGTCTTATCACAAAACAAACACCACTCACCCATTCCGGTTTAACAGCTTGTCTTCATGTGTTAAAACAAGCCTCAAAACCATGACTGATATAATTTAGAGTAATTAATTAGTTGCTGCTCAATCCTTTAAATGAGTGTGCTAGCAAAGTCCTCTGAGCTCCACCGAGATCAAAAGCTAGCTTGTGTACAAGGTTCCCCACCCGCCTTGGTAGGCAGGCTTTTTGAAAGAAGGTGATTAAGTGACAAATTACTCTTTGGGGGTACCACTTCTGGGTATGCTGTGTGGCTTTGGTTGGATCTGAGCCTTTCACCCCTCACTAGTGATCCCAGCGAAGTCACTGGGTTAGGTTCTTGCTGTTGACCCTAGGGAGCAGATTGGAGCTATTTTGATTTTTATTTTTTTAATGTTATATTAGAGCTATCAGATAACACGGGCTATTGAACTCAATGGCCAAATCCTCAAGCATGGTCACCCAGTGCTGCTCTCACTGTGGGTGCTGGCAAAGAAGGGTGGTAATGGTTGAGCGACACTGACTGCTGGGACCTGGCTGTTAAAATGCCGCCTTGAAACCCTGGCCAAGTGCTCGCAGTAGAGAATGTCTGCTTCAGATCTTCCCAGGGACTGAAACAAACTGTCTCCACCTTCATCTTGGGTCACAGGACTCAAGAGGAGTCAAACCCTTTGTAACTCCTCCTTCAGTCCACTGCACTGTGCAGCTTGTCCAGGCCCTAAAGTTTTGGGAGCGCTTGGTTGAATGAGGAATGCAGATCCAACCTCCATAGCCAGCTGGTGACCTTGGATTAGCCTCTAAGCACACTTCTGGCTTTGATACAAGGAGAAGTGCTGTAAGGATAAAACATGGTCCTAACTCCAACTTGCTGTCTCATGTTTGTGGCAAGTACTTTCACATTGCCACAGTTTTTGCTCCATCTCTGGCCATATAGCGTAATCATAATAGCTATACATGATCTGTATGCATGATCTCTTCATTAAGACTCTCAAGGCCTGTCATTTAATTTTCCCCATGTGCCTAAACTGACCAACATTTGTCTCATTATCATCTCATTGTCCTATCTGAATTAAAGAGAAACCAAACAGAGAAAAGATTATTTGGGACTATTCAATTATTTGTTATTACGTTGTGCCCCAAATATGCCATGCTAACTGACAGAACAAAGCATGTTTTTTTTTACTATTTAAAAACTCACAACCCTTTTTTCAGTCAAAAACATCAATAACATCCTTTGAACTCAGCTACTAGTCAGGTGTGTAGAAGAATCAGGGCATGCACAGTTGATATCTGAGGTTAAGCAAAATATCCAAGTTATGATTGGAATCCAGAAGACATCCTAAAAAATCACTAACATGATCTTAAAACAAATCCATTTACTACTGGAGTGAGCAACTGCATTTTGCTATTCCCTTAGTAATTGTCTTGCAGTTTTCATATTTCTTCAGACAAAAGCATTTCTTCTCTGAAGTGCTCTCATTCTATGACAGAAAGGGAAAACAGAGAAGTAGGACACATCTGCACTCAGCTTTCCCAGTTCAGCTGCTCATCAGGTGTTTTTGGCCTTGTGGGTCTTTACTTTGCTGCCATTTGGGGATGTGTATTCATGATTACAGAGATAGTGTTTGGTCTGCTTGGAGACAGACCTGGTTCTGCCATGCTGAAATGAAAGGCCAGGTTCCCTTTTGCTGCCAAAGTGTTTTATGATATTTTTTTACCCCAGAGTGTTTTTGTTTTGTTTTGTTTTTCATCTCACTTCAATGAGGGATTGAGTTGGAGACATTTATAGCTCCAACATTTGCATTCTTCTCTCAGGTAGAATGTACACAGCAGAATGATGCTGTTTTGGCCAGGAAATGGGGCCAAGCTTTTCTCGATCTGCTGATGGTCATAATGAAAAGGTTTTGTGAATGTGTAAGTAAATTGTCCTTTCCATTAACACAGCCCTACTCACCATCTGGAACTGATCAGGCTCCTGAAGAAACAGGAGATTGTGTATTAGAAAAGCTGAAATTACCAAATTTATAACTCCATTCCAAAACATTAATCATGTCCTACTACAATAGGAACAAGGGATGGTGCATCAGCAGACTGAAAGTATGCACTCGTTTTGATATACAGTGAAGATGTCCTCAGCCAAGTGTCCTTAAAAGAAAGAAGTGAATCTTCAGTTAGTTCAGAGCAAATGAAATTCACCTGAAAACTTTGCTTATTTTTTGTATGTTACAGTATGCATTTAATGACATAGAAATATGGACCTCTGTGCTGTGTAAAATCAATGTTCCATTGCTTTGCATTTTCATCTTCTTTTGGTAATTTCACACAATAAGGTGTGCTTCCAGTAACCATCTGCAATTCAGATAGGTCAGGCATACATGAGAGAACAAAGCCCAAAACACCTTCCAAGATTCAACAGCACAAAACTCCCATCAAATTATTCCAGCTTTAAGAGCAAAAGCATTACTTTTCAAGAACCATGGGCGCAACACAGTTCATATTTTGCAAGAAAGAAAACCATTAGCAATGCCCTTTTGGCTTACTTCTCATGTGACTTTATATGTCAGTGAGTAATTCACTTTTGCAATACAGACCTATCACTAGAAAATACAAATGCATTTATACTCAAATTAACAGATAAAGGTGAGACATGCAGTATGCTAGCAGGATGGTAATTATTTTGGCTTTGCTATCTGAGATAATTCCAAGTCAATTCCAAACCTGTTCCCCTTTTATCTTTTATGTGTTATATCTTTTTGGATGTTATTGCGCTTAAAAAAACCCTAACATTTAGGTTATTATTGTTCCGAGAGATGCCTTGGAAGGTATTATTGATTAAAGATAATTTAACCAATCAATGTTATTATAAACAGTCTTTCACTCAGCTGATTGACTCCTGCAGCTATTCATGATGAAATTCCACTTTCATTTACAATGGCAACAAATAGATTCCATTGGTAAGAATGAAAACACTTCATCTCCCTAGACAAAGGACAATCAGATCATTATTTGGTTTATGAAAATGTAGGCAGTTTAATATGTTGATTAAAGTAATGCAAACACCTGTGTGCTTTGCAACACTGATTTACAGCACATAGAGTCATTTAGCCATTTTCAGTGCAGGTAGATGTACAAGGGTAGTTATAAAGAAATAAGGCTGTTAAATAAAGATGGATAAATATAAATAAAATGTAGATAAATATAAATAAAATATAGAAAACAGAAATAAAATAAAGAAAATAGTAAGCATGTCCAAATGTTTATAGGGCTGTCTTTCTTAAAAAAAAATAGGTTTGCAGGCTTTTTTTTCACTTTGTATGTCACCAAACAATAGTCTTTGTCATCATTAGCAGTTCATGCTAAGCCTATGCTTTTAATTTTGATTATGTTTTGAAAAGTCTCTAATTAATTTCCTAGTGATCTAAATATAGTGACCAGTAGTCAGATTTACAACTGACTTTGGTTGGGATTCCACTATAAACTATTAAATACATGTTAGAAACTGTTTACAGACACCAGTAAGGAAAATGGTGTATTTCAGAAACATGGCTGAGAAATCTGCAATATGTAGAGTTTAGAAACTTTTCTAGGGGGAGCATATTATTTTTTTTTTGGGGTGGTGGTATTGATTTTATGCTATATTTTTATGCAGCTAAATTTTTCAGACTTATTTTTACTATTTATTTGATTAATCAAAGCCATCATTATTGCATTAACCTAATACAAATCCAGAGCACAGTGCCTGGTAGCTCAGCTGCTTAAAATATTTTTGTATCTGCTGTGCAATGAAACAGTGTTAAGACGAATTGTGCTAGCTTCAGCCCTTTTTAGAGCACCACTAAAGCTATGTGACACATACTGACAAGGCCAAGAATAAGTACTTAAAAATGACAGAGATTTGATTGAACTTCTGTAGCATTTTTCCTGCATCTTGTGATGCTGATTAGCTCCCAGCAGCACCAAGGAGGTCTCACACAGAGGCAACTGCCACCTATCGACAAAAGATGCGTTCGATGCCACTGACCGAAAACTGCAAAAAAAAAATGGCACCAGGCTGCCACCTGCTGCTGTGCAGAATTACTTCAACAAACACATTTGTGAGGCCACAGCATCAATCCTCGACGGGCTGGCTTCAACAAAAACGTGCCCATTGTGCAGCAGCGTGCTTTTCTCTAGGCATCCAAAAAGCGTTGCTCAGGATTATAGAAAGGGAAGTTCTGTCTGCTTGAAAACAGGCCACTTATAGGAACCTAAAAAGCTATCTGGAGGGGATCTAGCATTTTGAAGTGTTGCTGGCTGTTGTGTTTGTTGCTGGCTGTTGCTGGCTGAAGTGTTTGATGGTTAATGTTCCTGCTTCCAGAAAGGGACCGTGAGCTCAGAACTCTGGCCAGAATGCTGACCAGATCTCAAAACTCTGAACAACGAAAACATGAAGAAATTAAAACACGGTGTCCCATGATTTTGGCAGCACAGGGTGATTTTTGGGTGCTGGCCTTCCCCCAGTGAGTCCCTTCATCTGACATGAGGGGTGGAAGTTTTAGTGTCAGGTACAGAGGAAAGTCTTGTTGGAAAGCCCAACAGCTTTTTACAGGTTATTTTAAGTAAACTGTCCCTCCCTGTCACAGTAGACGGACCACACTGCTAAGCATAAAACAGTAAATAATACAGCGTGGGCAGTATTAGGCTTGCTATTCTTGGCCTCAGTGTTAGCTCTTTATCAGCAGGCATTACTGATCTGGGGGAGTGCAGTTGGTGGGTCACTTCTCTAAGTATCTCCTAACTGGCCACAGCCGGCTTCTGTCAAACTTGGAGACGTGTATGAGGGATGACGGTTTGCTTTTCTGTTTATTTTGTGTTTCTTTGTTGGATTTAGAGTTTTTAATCCTTCTTTGCCTCTTTGAGCGTTCCCCCCGTCCTCCCCACAACTGGGCAGAGTGCGACCGTTGGTCACGCGCGGCACTGCTCACCGCCGCCGCGTGGGCGGTGCCCGCGCATGCGCCTTTCGCCATCCGGCTGCCGTGTGGGGCCGCGTCCGGATGCTGGAGGTGCGGATCTGGCTCCGGCCCCCGGAGGGGTTTGCTGGTGGGAGGGAAGGAGGGGGGTATTTTTAATTACCATAATTAATGTTGTATCGGTTCTTTCTTATAGATGGTGCTCTTATTCTGTGTGTTGTTCCTGTTTTGTGAGTGTACTGTCAGCTCGCCACAAATCGTAGAGGCTGAATGTTTTCTTAGTAGTGTATATTAAATTCAAACAAATATTTTAAGGGTAATTGAGCGTCTGTACCACCTTAACTCAGCTTTTAGGTGTTGCTGCACTATGAGTAATGACTGCTGGGCCCTTAAATGCACAGTGCATGAATATCACAGTCATTTTCATAGGGACAGTGCCTAACTGGAATGTCTTGCAAGTAATATAAATATTTTTTTCTCTGGCTTGGAGATGGTATTTGTCTGATCTCAGCACTAATTCAGGCCTTTGCTGCTTTATATTTTTCTGGTTGGTCTTGGCTGTGATCCTACAAAGCACTCAAAATGGACTTAGTTTGAAAAACAAATAGGTCTAGTGCATATACAAGTTTAAATACATTTGCTGCTTGAAAAAATGTGACCTTATATCTGCAAATACTGTGCTCCTATTATGTGTGCTTCAGTTTAGCAAGGAAAAGAATAATTTAACTAGGAAAGGTTTTCGGTATGTAATTCACCCATTGCTGTCCCTCAAAACAAATAATTTTTCTCCAAATTTTGCTGTTGTCACTGGGCTTAAAAGTTGAGGTTGGTTGTAACTCTTTGAGTTACAAAGCATAGTTTTATCGTATTTGTAAGCCTGCAAAGGAGAGGAGAGAATCAATATTTAAAGGCTTGAGCTGCATTGAAATATGAATGTTTGTTATGAAACGCATGGTTCTCGCTACAATAATTTACCATTGTTTCCAGTACAAGGATGAGACAGTTATGTCCCTTTAGTACCAGAATGACAAGCTCAAGACTGTGGGTGTTGCGGTGTCTGATAACAACGTGAACATTTAATTCAAGTCTGCAACTTAAGAACAAAACTACAGATCTAGCCTTATCCTTTGCTGTCACTTCTGTGTTACTGAAGCCAACTCTGGCTTGCTCTTGCCTCTGGTTACCTTGTCTGGTGAGTATGAAACCTAATGAATTTTACTTATTTGGATAACGGTTATATGTGGTTAGAATTTCTGTAGCCAAAATTTTGTCAGGCTCTTAACTGTATTTTTATATTGGTTTTGAAATATATGAAATCACCTAAAAAAAAGACTCTCCAGCGTTTTTTGAAACTGTAACGTAATTTACTGCAGGAATAATAGTGTAAAAAATCACTGTCTTTCGTTTCAAAATTGAATGTATTTAGATCTTGTTTAGGTCCAGTTATCTATTTTTATGATCATCAATGTTAGCATATGATGAAGAAAATCTTGGAAGATTTTCATATTCTGTAGAGTTTATTAATACTATAGAGATATAGGCAGTCAATTTTTCAGTGTGCAGCAGTATTTGACTTTAACGTAATAGGAATTTATACTTGTAACTTAAAAGGGGAATTACTGTTTCTCCAAAAGAAATCAATCATGGCTGACGACTCTCAGAGAAACTTTCGCTCAGTGTATTATGAAAAAGTGGGATTTCGTGGAGTTGAAGAGAAGAAGTCACTGGAAATTTTGTTAAAAGATGACCGGTTGGGCAAGTCAATTTCACTCTTTCCTCTATTCGTTTGGTGATTTAGCATCAGGTAGGGGAGGGAATAATAGATGGTTTGTAGCAGCTGCGCTTAATACTCACTAGTTTTTCATCCTTTACCTTTAATCTCTCTGTTTGTACTAGCAGTCCTTTGAGTTTCAAGGAGTTGAGGATATGAATTGTAAAAGCTATTAAGGTTCTGTGCTTGCATGTTTTTTTCTCATTCTCTACGCTTAAGTGAAAACAATTTTATCTGAAAATACATATCATGCTGTATACGTAAATACGTATCATGTTGTTAGTTCCATCTAACCTCAAAATGATGATTTTGTTACTGCTGTTGGTCTTTGAGGAATGCCTATAATGGAATAGAAAGAGAAAAGTTGTCCTTTTAACAGAGTACTTAATTGCTTTGACATAGCAACATCGCAACAAAATGCCTATAAAAATGGTAGTTTCTTCCTAGTGAAAGCTGGGGCAGCTATAGTTTTATTGTGAGTCAAGCCAACGTATGTTATTTTCCAGAATAAATACTGTTACGGTTTATATAGCTTATTCTATTCCCAACTGAGGTGGTGAAAGCGTTTGTTGGTAACAAATCATGAAAGTGGAGATTTCTATCTGCTTGTCATACTTAGGTAATTCATAGACTGGGGACTATTGATATATTAAAATTTAACGTTTTTCTTCAATTTTTTTATTTCTCTACAGATATTGAGAAGCTTTGCACGTTTAGTCAAAGGTTCCCTCTCCCATCCATGTATCGTATACTGGTGTGGAAGGTTCTTTTAGGTATGAAACATAACGTCTGTGACTCTCTGTAGAAATGAGCATGTAGAATGTGCTCTCTTTCTCTCTCAGCAGTAATGACATGGATTATTCTGTACTCTTGTGTACTGACATATTTAGTCTATTTTTACATCTACTGAGGATGCACAATAGCAGTTATAAAGCTTAATATCAGGTGCATACTTCCTGAGAACTTTTGCAGAAGTGTACAGAGAAGAGCGTATTTTAGTCTTAACGTTATCCAAGTAAGTCTATTGGAATGGATTTAAAAGGTGGCTTTTAAGTCACTGATACTTGATAAGGTTTTCAGTTCTGTTCATAAAATAAAACACAACTGAGTTGAAGTAAAGTGGTGATTAAACTTGAAAAGGTAGGCAAGCTATGGAAATGTATGTTTAAGAGAAGCTTTGTGTTCTTGGTTTGAAGATTACTTCTGGTTTTGATTCTGGATTTGAATGGTATTTGCCAGTGAAGAAGTTATGAGGCCAGAGAGAAAGTATGGCATCCCCAGAAACAATAATGAAAAATAAATAATAAAAGAAAAATTCAATTTTCTTTGAAGGGTATTTGTCAGATGACCAATTGAAAAGTATTAATGACTTTGCAGTAGGTGGTCAAGTGTGTCAGATTTATTGGATACGAGGTGATGCTGCTTGGGGACAGGGGGGGTTGTGTAGAGCCTGGGAGTTCTGACCTGTACCAGGTATCTGGAGAGGTTCCCGTAGAGTTACCAAGTGTAAAGAAACACTGCTGGACCAGTTGTGAAGGTAGGTTGTGTGACTGAATCTCTGAAGGAGAAATGTGACCTATTGCACTGTTGGTGGCTGAGCATGCCACTGTTGAAAAGCTTAGGGGGGACTCCCATGCTGAGTGTTGTATTACTACAGCTGTGGTCACACCTGGGATGCTGCTTCATCAGGGAGACACCTGCAGTATTTGTCTGCAGGTTGGCTTGCAAGCTGCTATCTTCTGCCCTCTGCAGCCATCCTGCTTCTCCATTGGCTGTTGGCTCTCTGGAATATGTGTTACGGTTCCCATAAACATCTCCTATCTGAGGATTTTGGCATGTGATTCATAGTCAAAAAGATTGATGACTCTTGCTTCAGATTGAATAGTTGGAAAACAAACAAATAAACAAAAAATGTTTTTTTATCCATTTCAGGATGCTTGTTTATTTTAGCTTCTGCCATAATCTTGAAAGTTCAGATAAATGTATTCTCTTTCTCTTTTTGGTCTCCATGTGCACTACACATGGAGTTTGAAATAATGTGTTAGGAAGTTTTATTTGAATTTTTAACAGTCTTTTAAAATATTTCTTTTTTTTTCTTTTCCCCTTCAATTTTCTACAACTTAAAAATTGTGCCTTCATAATAATGATTATTTGGATTTGTAAGTCTTTTTTTGGGAGAGGTGGTAAATGAGCAGTGTGTGGAAGGTGCAAGATGTAAAGTATAGAAGTTGAAGTTCTTTATATTGATCACAGAACTAGCAGTAGTCCTACCTGATAAAAATCTCCGCAGTTAGAGCACTAAGTTTAGGATGAAAAGAAATCTTGTAACCCTGGGCCTTAGTGAAGTAGTCAGCATCCTTTAAAGAATTTGTAACAGGAAATATAGGTGGTTTGAACAGGTAACTTAGTACAAGATCCTTCAGCCAAAATCATAATAGCAAAATACAGTCTCTTGGCAAATTTGCAACTCACTGCAGAGCCAGTGGTATATCTTTGACTGTTTTAGATAGGATGACTTGTGAATCCATGTGATTATATAAACTGCAATGATTTTTAGGCTAGCTCCATCTGAGTTAATTGTATGGAAAATTACCTCAATATCTGAGTACACAGAAAACAAGAGGAAGGTTTTCAAAGCCTTTTTTATTTTCTTTTTAGGATTCTGTATTTTAAAAGCTTTCAAAATAATTTATTTCAAGTACACAAGCTGTAATTTTGTGTACTCTCTAGGTGACCAGAGTACAAGGAATTTTATTATGCTGCATCACAGTGTTAACACTGATTTGAAGAGCTGGCTTTCTAAATGGCAATACAGAAGCTCTTTCCCTAAATGACTGGAACAACAGCCCAGTCCATTTCTGGTGGGAGGTATTAAATCTCTAAGTAATGTTAATACTTCAGCAGAATGGATTCTGTCCTCTCAGCAGAATCATTTCAGACACCTGCCAAGCCTTGGTGCTGTCCCAGGTTACATGGTATGTCAGAGATGTCTCTTAACTTCCTGTTCAAGTATGACTCGTGATGGTGTTGAGGCTAAAATGGTTTTTAGACATCCCTGTGTTAAGATTCTTTTCTGTCAGCTCAAGGTAGTCTTCTCTATTTAAGCAAAGCAGTTGGCAGTGTGTACATACGTAGTTGTTGACTCTGTTTTTGCGTCACATGAGAAATATCCTGCTCTGTCCCAGCTTCTGTAGTGCAGGTGGATTTGTAGTTGGGAAATAAGTTGTTACTGTCTGTTGTGCTTGATACTAAAACTCAGCCATTTCATGGTTTAACACTTGACAGCAATATTTTTATTTTAAATGAGAGGTGAAAGCAGCAGGTAGCCTGTTTAAGGACTGAGTTTTGAAGAATATTTTGTTCTCATGGGTTTCTACACCAGAAAGAGTTCTGCTCCACTGGTGGTATGAAAGAGGCATTTTTTTGCTTTGGTGTTTCTAAGATCTTGTTTCTATTGAAGCCAGTGACAGTTTTGTTCTGAACATCAGCGCATAGCAAGGTTGAGCCTTGAGTTAGGGGAATGATAGAGTGAAATGTTGAGCATCTCTTCTGGATATCAAAAACAACTCTTTTTTTTCTGCCTCTCTACTTGGATACGTTTAATTTTTTTCCTCCTAGGGAACTAGAAAAATGTACTGTACTGAGAAAGTTAAACTTGCATTGAAATTTGGGTGTTAACTCTTAATCTTTAATATACAACTGTGGGATTGATTTTGCTTCTGAATGTTCTTTTAGAGAGGATTAATCTCTATGGTACAGTGCACTAAGAAGTTTCCAGCGGAGATCTACCAGTAAACTGAATAATGAGATTGGGATGTACAGTATGTTTGCATTAGTTAATTGCATGTATATATTTTCTGGTCGTCTCAGATGAAGTGTATAATTTCAGAACACAAACAGCTAGCATATATAAAAATCATTCTGTATCCATTTTGTTTTCAAAATAAAATGAAGCTACACACAAATATGCAATTAGTACTGTATTAAAGCTTACAGATAGGTATAAACAACTAACAAGTCAGATATACAATTGAAAAATAAAGCTAGCTTGGTGAAGAGGGAGAGCACACCAATAAAGTTATTTTCCATCTGTCCCAGTATTGACATTTCTTACCAGCACATTAATGTAATATACAAAAGAATTAGCATTCATTTGTTGAAAAATTTGTAGAAGAGCTTTGGAAACAATTCTCAACATTGATGATTGATGAGAGAAACAATAGTACAAGTTTAGATTTTGTCTATGCTTGGTTAAAATATATAGTTTGTTTTTGTAAATCTAATGCTAAAGATGCTAAAGTGCTCTCTTAGCTTCTCTTCTTAGAGGGTTTTCTCCCTGTATTCTTTGAACAAGTTTATAGAAAAATCGCACTGCCAGGTCCTACGTTTTTGTAGGCAGATATCTTGGAAAGGGAGTTTAGAGTGCTCTGTTTTTTATCTTTACAGTTGCTTTTTTTTTTTTCTTCTGCTTTTTAGGAATTATTCCTCCTCACCATAAATCTCATGCCTCGGTGATGAACTACCGGAAGGAGCAGTACTGGGATGTACACCATGCTCTTCGTGTAATTCGTTTTATCAATGATTCTACCCCACAGGAAGATGTTTTCCTCCGCATACATCAACTGGAATCAGGAAAATTGCCTCGAAACTTGGCATTTCCTTTGGTGAGCTGTCATTTTGATAGTCTTTTAAGCATACTGGCTAACTTTATGCTATATTTTTATACTTTATTCTATATATTTTTTTAAGCATATAGCTAACTTATGATATAAGCCAGTAAGAAACTGAGCTGCATGTAGCAAAAGTACATGTAGATAAATTCATGTAAGGGGAAAGAAAAACAGAGAAGTGCTGTTATAAAATAAGGTATTTTAGTTGAAGTGCTTTTCTTTTTTTGTTCCCCTAAATACTTACATAAAGTTGTATGTCTTAAAAAGTCTTTTATATACTTCCACTGCTAGGCTTTTAGCCTTTTTTATTCTAGTTTTCACTTTCACAGTTTCTTCATAGCAATGAAGTCAAAATGACTTGGTACTGGATCTTGTAGATTGTTCACTTTCCTACAATGAGGATAATTCAGAGCCATTACTAGCAGCAATATGTTGCAAGCTACATCATATTTCTAAATAATTTGTTTTAAGATCTAGATTTTAAAGTACTGTTCTCCTTTTTCGGCTAGTCTGAACTGATCAAGGCTTAGTCAGATAACGTACTCTGTGGTTTACAGTGCACTCATGTGGGTAAAAAAGTATATTTTGATGAGTATATCATATGATGATAAAAACTGTGTGTAGACCTTACGTATAAGCCTCTATAAAAGAGGAGGTGATGAAAGGAGCCATGGGACTTGCTGAGATGGATTTTATCCTATGTCTAATGTTAATTTATCCATGTTCACAGTAGTCCAGCTTACTTTATTTTTCATCTAAACAAACTAAACAAAACTTGACATAGGAGCTTACACGGTATTTTTATTTGACCAGGAATGGAAGATTTACATACTCCTTTGTCCAATTGTGGCTTTATTAGCTCACAGGCTTGCTTTCCTTTCTGATAGGCTATTTTGCTGTTCTGCAGGGTGTATTTTGGGCAGATAGAGTGAACATAGAAAATCCAGCAGTGTTTTGAGTTAGGGGATTGTATGCAGCATCCTCTAGTTGGAGGAGCGAGAGTGTTTTGTGCACTTGCCATTGCCTAGGAATGCAGTCATCCTGCCCTGCAAGTTTCCTGTAGACAAATTTCCTTGACAGAATGTTCTAAAAGTTCATCCTTTCTAGAGCAGTATTGTTTCTGAGCAAGTGTTCTGTCAGTGCGTTCCAGAGTACTAGATGGTTTCAGTACTGTGATGAGATTAATAGAGATGAGGGTTAGCAGAGCCACTGTTATTCGTCCTGAAAGTTATGCTCGTTTTGCTGCAGAAAACATTTGTTCCATTTTATGTCAGCCTCTTTTCAGTGAAGACACTGACCCCTTAAACTTATAAAAGGTTACAGCTTATTACAGCTTGATAGTAATGCAGATGTTTTTCAGTGGAGGCAGAGGGAGTATGAAGGTGGTATTTTGAAGAGATATTTGGATCATTTAGTGGGCTTCCATGATTTGCACATGTTCTGCATCTGAAAGCAGCTTAATTAAGGGGATGTGTGCATTGCAGCCATCTATGTAACAGAAGCATATCCAAGCAGTATTTAGACTATTGATGTCTTTTGCATGAATTCTAATCTGCACCAAAGCTTATGATACTACAGCTTACTGCTGCTGATGGTTACATGAGGACAGACCGTGGATTCGCATCTAACTTGTTACCCCAAGTCCTAATGTAGTCAGTACTGCCTGCTTAAGGAAAACTTTAAGCAACACAGGGCAAATATAGTGCCTCTCCTGATGCATCTTCCCAGTTGAGAGGCTTCCTGAGCTAGTTGTTGACATAAGGCCTGGCTGATTTAGACTTAACTCACCTCTATCCTGTGTGCAGTCATACCAGTAATTGTGTTTTAGGCATGCTGGTACCTTTTGGTAGGAAAGTGTACCCTCTGGAGAAAGGAAGATAGTATGCCCACCACATGCTCTAGTCTTGTATTGTGGGGAATAATCACCTGGAAAAGATATTTGTTTCTAGCTATTGTGTAGCTAACACCCATGGCAAAGGTGTTTGAGGGGCATGTTTGGCAAGGAAAAAGATGAAAATATCTGCTGCTATGTAGTAAAAAAAATTAATGTGGGGCATAGAAGTAGGTATGTTGCTATGCCATTAGGAGGTAATCTCATTTAAGAATATTTGAGAACTTTGGATCAGATTTTTTCCAAATTCCTGTCGTCTGCTTGGTTTTAAAAGCAAGACAAGTCTTATTTGTTCTGCTTTAATAGGTATCTGGTCACTATAATGCAGCTGTTGCCCAGTGCTTTATTTATGAATGTCAGAACAGGTAGTATCTATCTTTGTATACTTTGGTTCCACTTTGGTTTTGCAAAGAGTAGGGAAAAGGAATGTAAGAATAACTTAAATCAAGCATTCTAATACTTCTTTGTAGTTAATTTTTTTTTTTTTGGCTTTGTTTTCCAGGAGCCAGAAGATGAAGTGTTTCTTGCTATTGCTAAAGCAATGGAGGAAATGGTGGAGGATCCTATAGAATGCTATTGGCTTGTCAGTAGCTTTGTTAATCAGCTGAACAGCAAGCACAAAGATGCATTGCAACAACTGGTAAGGGAATGATTTTTTTTTTGTGTGAGGAGAGCAGTAAGTAAGGGAGAAGGAAGTCATAGAAAGCATGCATGCTGGGCGTTTTGGAAGTTGCAGTGTATGGAGGTAACCACAATGTCAGAGGCTGCATCCATGGATTATGTTCTGGCAGGAGCAGTGCTTTTTGCATTGTGATTGTACTCTGCTGTAGGAAACTTTGTCTAAAATAGCAAACAAAACCAATTTTTTAATGTTGCATTGTAGGTTTTGACTATTTTTTTTTAAGTCAGCTTACATTGTATTTAGGTGAATTATATTTCATTCAGTTAAGAATTTTCTTTGTGTTAAACAATTAAAGATATAACAAACTTCAGGACATCTTGACTTAGGTCTTTTGCTTTTTTGGCTGCATCCCTGGCATTCATATGCTGTTCACTGGATGACAGTGAGGCAATGCACAATTGTTTTGCTTTATAAATGGAGCAGGGTATTTTGTGTCTTCAGAAAGACAGCATGTTACAAATTAAGTTACAATTAAAAGTGTAACAGGACTTTGTCACTGATCATTCAAATGCTCTCAGAGAACATTAATTTTGAATTTCTGTATTACTGCTTTATAAAGTGATTTTAAAGCAAATGCATACTTATAAAAATTCCTTTGTTATATAAAAGTTTTTGTAATTCTTCAAATAGTCGTAAAAGATAAACATTTTAGTTAATACTCATATTTTTATATCAGTGGATATCTGCTCTGGCAATCAATGAAAACCTGTTGCAGAAAATTATGTATGTCCTTTGTTATTCTTGGAACACAAAAATACATTTTAAGTCTTTTCTGCTTCTGCCAGAGGTGATACCAACTATACCAATTTCTGTATTTTCTTTCAAAGGACAGAGGAGTCTTTTTAAAGAAGGTATGTGCCTCAGTTACGTAGGGATGTCTCCCTAAATTTTTATTTTAATGTACACATTGCACCAAGACTGTGGATGTTAGAATATGGACAAAGGAAGTGCTTTTTTTTTTTTAATTTGAAAGCTGAAGTTATTAGCAGCTTATCTAATTATGAGAAAAAGTATAAAGACACTGGAATTTATGAAAATTTGTATTGTGTTACATTAGACTTTAAGCAAAATGAACATTATTCACATTTTTAAGCCTATTTGTATGCTCTTCTGTTGCCTTTTCTAAATTGTTTTCTTAAACAGGAAATCAATGTCCAGCTTTTATTATATTGCACAGGGATTTGCTCTGAGAATTGTTTTTCTTGTTTTCACTGCATTGTGTATAGGTTTTTATGATGCGTGCTAAGATTATTACCTTTGAGATGAATAAAACTCAATTTTACTTGTGAAGATAGCAGTAATTATTGCAGGTTTAGTCTCTGCATTGCATTAAGCTCTCAAACAGCTCCTTGCGTTAGTGAGTAGTGCATATTTTGGAAATCTTGCTAGTGGTCAGCAATTTAAGGAACCTGGGGCTATTTATTTACTAAAGTACTAAATTGCAAAAATCAGTGATACTTTTATTTTGGAACACCAGGGTTTAGTTAAAATAATGTAAGTTCATTATTTTAACGTGTGTTTTTATGCTTGCAGGTCTTCAAAGACACATCTTGCTTTACAGTGGGCTGTAATAATGGAGGGGAGGGTACTCTGATTTTACTTATCCTAAAATTTTCCAATTCGTTTTTCAGCCAAAAATTCTGGAGCAGTATTTGAACATTGAAGATAACAGACTCCTGATGCATCTAAAAGCATGTGCTGCAATGAGCAAACTCCCTTATGATCTTTGGTTCAAAAAGTGTTTTGCAGGCTGTTTACCTGAGTCCAGTTTACAGAGGCAAGCTCTTTTTTTTCCCCTTTCTGTTTGTAATTGCATAGTAATTTTAGCTCCTTGTTACCCTAAGCAGGCAATGAGCTTTCCTTATCTTTATCTGTAATGAAGGTATGAAGTTAGCTTTATTGTTGACTTGGAAATGACAAAATTTGATTTGATCCCACTCGTTACTGATGTGAGGTAATCTGAGTGTGATCACTTCTGGTATTGACATGTAAAAAGGATGGAGTTAAATATAGTGGCTTATTCTGTTTCACACTTTTTGCCTCCTAGGATTTAAAACTCCAAATCCACTCTTCGTGATAGGCAGCTGAAAGTAGTTAGTTTTCAGGCTTTTTAACCAAAATCACTCCTTAGGGAGTGATTATAATACTGTATTACCACCAGATGAAAAAGATTTTGGGAGTGTTGGTTTTAATTAAAAAATAAATAAATACTATGGTGGGTTGATCATTACAGAGTTCATGAAATAGTGCATTATATCAGGATTCCATGGGTAGAAATAGGCTGTCCAGCTTTTAAAAGGGGGAAATTCTTGTGCATGGTACTTCTCCTTTGAACTGAAGCTTCTGTGATTTCTCTAATTCTGCCATCTGAAAACTCTTGGAAAAGTGGAAAATTCAAGTTAAATGAAAAGAAGCATAATGTTTCTGCATTAACATAGATGCTGCTAATAGCTGAACAAGAAGTGGTACAGAGAAAACAATGGTCTCATTTTCTGCCACCTTTTAAAACTTTGAGAAGAAACAAGGTTCAGGGGAAATCTTACTCTAGCACCTCCAGGGCTTCAGTGGCTGCTGTAAAAACACTGTCCTGGTTTCAGCTAGGATAGAGTTAATTTTCCTCCTAGTAGCTGGTAGGGTGCTAAGTTTTAGATTTAGGATGAGAAGAATGTTGATAACATGCTGATGTTTTAATTGTTGAAGAGCAGTGATTACACTAAGCCAAGGACTTTTCAGCTTCTCGCTCTGTCCTGCCAGCGGGCAGGCTAGGGGTGCAGCAGGAGCTGGGAGGGGACAGACCCAGGACAGCTGACCCAAACTGGCCAAAGGGGTATTCCATACCATCTGATGTTATGCTAAACAATATATACGGGTGGCTGGCCGGGGTGGGGGGGCCGGCTGCTTGGGGATAGGCTGGGCATCAGTCAGCAGGTGGTGAGCAATTGCATTGTGCATCACTTGTTTCGTACACAGTAGCAGTAGTAGTAGTACTATTATCTTTATTATTTTTTTCCTGTCTTAATAAACTGTCTCTATCTCAGCCCACAGGCTTCGTTTTCCTGTTTCTCTCCCCCATCCCAGAGATGGAGGGGGGAGGGTGAGCGAATAGCTGTGTGGTGCTTAGCTGCTGGCCGGGTTAAACCACAACAAACACTGAAATTGAGAGTTTTGTTGAATGCTCTGTAGAAAAAATACTTTGCTTTATTGTGGTAGAGTTGTTTGCAATCTGAATAGTGAGTGCAGTCTTCCTTGCTTATCTGGGTTTTTACATTTCATAAAGGCAAGTGCGGAACAGCTGTTCTTTAAAATATTCCCCCCCACACCCATTAAGAAAATATGAGGGTTTTAGGGAACAAGCTATAAGATTAATATTTATGCTTTTCAGTCTTGTGGTGCAATGGTCTTTGAGGTTGTGTATGCTCTACTGTTGGCAAGGAAGGTGTCTGACAGCAGTTTTTGGAACCAGAACTGAAAGAGTTGGTGGCAGACTTTTTGGTGTTACCCTTTGTGCTGCGTGGTCATCGTTACATGTGTAGTTCTTCTTACCAACACCAGTAAGGCTCCAAAGTAGTCTGTGCTGTATAGAGGTTGTGTGTGATGTGAGGGTTAAAAATGTTTACTACTGTTGGGGCCACAGAAATTATGTAAGCATGTATAAATTGTTTGTTACATCTTTAAAGACAATTGAATATGTGTGATTTGTCTGTATCTGTGTTGCACGTTTGTATTTATAGGCTCATTTTAGCAGGTAACAACTGACCTGGTTTCATCCAGTTTTCTCTGTATGAAACTTAATACAGTTTGTCAGTAGATGTGACTGTTTCACCTGGGACTTGCCAGTCGGCTCAGAACTTCATTTCTGTAGGCTGCTGGGGTACAAAATGACCTCCGCAAGCATTAGGAACCTCTTTCCATGTCTTCTAGTAGATGTTTTAATTTACAACTTAAATGATTTAACGTTGAGGCTAGGTGTTCTGGCTAAGAAATTTGCAATAGAGCAGCTTTGCTATTGGAGGATTCCATTGTTTTGACACTTCTGTTGAAAACTGCATGTTTTGTGGAGCTATCTCATCTAGACAGTGTAAAAGAAAAAAATCTAGATGAACTTTGATTTTCCTATTTTATATTGTCAGAATTTTCTGTTTCAGCTTCTGTAATTTTGAATCAGTTCATTTACATAAAATGTTTTATCTAGTTAGTGTACTGGTTAGCATTCTCATATTCTATTTTAATTTAGCAAAGTAAAATAATTTGACCTGAAAATATTTAAATATTTTTTTTTTTATGGTAAATATCCAGTTACTGTCTTTTTTATATTACTCTGCAGTAAAAAACTTCGGAGGGTTGGAACTTCTGATGGTGCAGCAATTCCATTTACCAACAATTCTTGTGAGAACAAGATGAAAGTGCACTTTTCCTTGGCAGTTCAGGTTTTTGAATTACTCAATTGTAATGAAAATAGCCTCATTTGCTAAGGAAATAAAATACTTTGTGGGCAGCATGTGACAGATGAGCTTAATTAATGCTTGGAGATTCAGTTTGGATTAGAATCTAGAAGCCCGAATGCTTATCTGAAATGTATCTAAATGGCAGCATTGGAACTGCTGAGAACTGAAAACAGGTCTCCAGTTCTCCTGTGAGTTTCACTTACTTTTTCCTCAAGTGAGAGATGACATGAGCTCAGTATTTTATGATTTAATTTAACTTATGATTTAGTACTACATTTCTTAGAGAGGTTGCTTGCTTTGTCTAAATCGTAGCCTTCTCTGCCAGGCAGCTAAATATAAATTTCATCTTTTTTTCAAAGGTGTACAAGATTTGGATGTGCTATGCAGAAATTTTATCCAATAATGGTGAGATGAATTGTACATAATATCAGCTGTATTCCTGACAAGTGTTGCCATTTCAGAATACGTACTGTTTCATAGCACACTTCTCCTACTTTTGTCATAGGTAAAAGTTGTGCATCAATTTCACTTAAGTGGGTTTGGCAAACCAATGTAGAAAGCTTTCATGTAGAAACATTTCTTTCGAGCTTATGCATTGTCTTTGCTCTGCTTGTGCTAAATGCTCTTAAAATGTAATAAGCGTCTTTCCAAATGTCTTTAAGGTGCCACATGGGTAAAAAGTAGAGCAGACTGGGCACTCCGAAGGCTCTGTATCCTCAGGGTTCTGTTATTGCACCTGGAATTATAGACAGGCAGCTTCCTAGAACATGAACCTGCCTGTAGCATGGACTCCAGAGGGACAGAAAGGATTACTTCTCTCTGAAGTGGGGAGAAAACTGAGTTGCACCTTTGTTTATACTCCCCATTGCTCTATTTGCTCGCATCTACATAAGGGTATCTGGTCATCTGTTCAGCAAGCCCCATGTGTGGAGAGTTTTCAAATGGCGCTGTGTGGGGCCTCAGCTGGAGAGCCTTGCTGTTAAAGCAAGGTATCTATTTTGCAGCTTCAGCTCTACAGACCAAATTACACCTCAGCTGCCAGTTTGCTCTGATATAACAGAAATAGTGGAGCTTTGCAGATATGCTTGTGTATAAGCCAGGCATTTTTTATTGCTTAGTGTTGCCAGTCATGTATCATATCCATAGCTGACATTTTCAGTCCTCACTGAAGACTTGGCATGGTAATAGCTGGTGGGTTTGGATGGGCTTAGGTTAGTGGCCTCTGGTAATTTGTTTGTGGCAAAGTATTCTGTAGTTCTCCTGAAATCCTACTGCCTTTCAAACTGGCACTAACGCAGGTATTAATGTACAGCTTATGCAGTTTTACAACTGTGATCTCTGTGTCCTGCTTAAATTACATCAGTTGTAAAAATATGAGTCATTTAGTAGAAACAACAGAAACATGAAAGATACCTTCGATTTACTGTGGAAGGGATGTGGGCTGCTACAGTTTCTCTGCTCTACAGAGAAACTTAAGTCACTTGTTTGCCTGTGTCTAAGTAATTGAGCTGCTTCACAGCTGTCTTCATGGCTGGTGCAAGATCACAATATGATGTCAGGATGAGACTTGTATGTGCCTCATCATGTCCTTCCACATCTGTTCCCATTGGAAGGATACCTAGATGTGCAGAGGAGCGAGTAGTGGTTCTCATTAAACGTCTGTGGACCAGATGACTGGAGGACCAGAACCAGGGAATAAGGTTGAATGAGCTTACCCTGCAGCCTCGGTGTAGCCTTTGGGGGGAGGGGGAAAACTGTGAGGTTCACAATAACTTTCTCAGAAAAAGAGAGCGCAGCAACACTAGGATGCTTTTTGCTCTAGTACCCCACTGTAGTGATTGAGGAACCTGAGAAATGCCCTTGAGAATGTTGTTTTTCCATGCACATACAAATCATGTCCTGGCTACAGGAAAAAAAAACTCAGTGAAAATTAAGTGGCTTTGTTTGCGTAGTTCTTGCCATTCTCTTTACTTTCATAGCTTCCAATGTCTTTATATTTTTCCTTGTGGTTTTTACTACTATTTCACTGTTCAAGAAACACCCACAAGAGTGCTCTTGTAGCTAATCGGTTACAATTATGTATCACAGAGGATGGTATCATTACAGTTTTTTATGACTTTAGTGTGCGCTTTCTTTTTCGGTGGTCCTGAGTAGGGCTACAAGCACGGTTGCATGACATACGTTACAGTTTTCCCATCTCTGAGAGAATCAAAAAAACCTGCTGAAAGTTATAATCCCTGACAGTACACTTGATGTTTACATACACAAGTTTTTGCTGTTATTTAAGTAGTGCAAGTAGAGTATAGATGTTACTATCAGTAAAGATACAATGCATAAAGGTTGCTATTTTAGGCTAGAATAATCAAAATAATTGTTTCCTTGAGACTGCCTTGACTTTTTTCTAGTCTAAGTAAACATTTTTCTGACACGGTTTGTTGCAGTTTCTGGTTCTATGGTATAGACAAGGTACTGATTGCTGGTCTGTTTATCAGTGTCACAGTCATTTCATTATTGCTGTTACTGGTGGAATTACGCTGACAGTACCAATAGCTGGAAATGTTAAGGGGGAAAAATCAGCAGACACAGCTAGTTAGTGCTAATATCTCATCCACTTAGCAATGTACCCTGTTCCCAAATTTGTTAGAAGCTGGTGATTTAGATAGTGCATCTGGTTTGCCAGTGTTAAAATACTTGTTCTGGAATCAGACTAAATAATAGGAAAACTTTTGAGTTTTTGAGCATGAAATGTAACCTACTGTAATGTAATTATGGGGACTAGAGTCGGGGACTTGGAAGCAAAATATGGAAGAAGGTTTAGTAGTGTATGTTAGAATTAGTAGGTTTATACTGAAACTAACATGGGGTTTAATAGAAACTTGAAAAATTCTTTCCTGTCTTTGAGTCTGTATTGCCATTTGTAGTTACAGTTCTGATGCCCATGAAGCACCTGGGGAGCTATGCTTGGGTTCTGAACAGAAAGGTTTGAGAAAGAAAATGTATTAGAAGTAAATGGGAATCACTTGTACAGTGTGGAAGAGGAATGAGTTCTCAGTTTTCTCATAGCCTTGCTTAAAGCTTCTAGACTTGACATCAACATCAGTGTAATATCTACAGTGACCACTTGTCCTGAGATTCTTGAACCACAAAGGAAGCAAAATTTTAATAGTTCCTGTCTTTGTGGGTTTTGTAGTCATTTTTAATCCTATGAAGACAGGGAAATAAAAGTAAATTGCAAAGGGGAGAGAAATTAGCTATGCCTTTTTTCCCCTATTTATCCATGTGGGCTTTTTGTTTGTTTCCTTAATTTTAAAGAATAGTCATGGGGATTTTATGTATTCTTTTCCAAGCTTCTTTATTATAAATTAAATTCTGGTCTTTTTTTTTTTTTTTGAGGAATGGAGAGGTAAAAGCAGTGTCAAACCAGCTGTGTGGTTGGAAGGTTATCAAGCTGACAAAGATTTGACTTGAGTCACAGTTTAAAAGATGAATGCTGTGTAACAGCAGCAGTCATTCCACTTTAGGAGTTAAAAAAAAGCCTTTGCTTAAAGGTGTGATACCAACTCTTTAACACAGCTGTCAATGTTTATGCCTTCATTGTGTTCTCTTGGCACTCCAGGCTGAAGTGCAAGCTCTTCTGAGACAAAAGGTGATGTAAAAATGTTTGTCTTCTGAAGAAACACACCTGTAGATCCAAGTTTGTAGGTGGGCTGCAGAAGATGCTAACCAATTATAGTTACTGGATTCAGAGATTATGGAGGATAGTATATGATCATGTCCCTCATGTCAAAGGAGAAACATCTATTGGAAAGGAGAAACTCTTTTAACAAGTGTCTGGATGGAGTAAGCACAGTAATCCTCAGACTTTCTGACATAGCTCTTAAAAGTCAAGAACTAAAAATAATGCAAAACCATAGAAGCTGCCATCTGACAGATGGTTTCACACTGGTTTTGGATAATCTTTCATCCCGTGTCTGTTGAGTTGCGCCAGAGATAGAGCTGCTGGTTGAAGGATGGGTTCAAATTGTTACAAGCTGTTCTAGTAATGTGGATCTCTTTTAATATTCACAGTTCTGTTGCTAAAGAACTTGCAGCCTTTGGAGGCCTGTTCTTCAGGTTTCTTTAAAACTGTGAGGTCTGGGCACAGCTTCAAAGAAGTGGTAGGAGTGCTTTGTTAATTCTGAGAGAATCTGTGCACAGTGGAATGGATTGAAACACTTCATAGTTGTTCTTTGTGTCTAATTTGAGCGTTATGGATGTATCTTGCTGATGTATAATATTTATATCTCCTACAGGAAGGACCTGGAATATTTAGCTGCTTGAGATGTAGTAGTTCAGTATTTCATCCTTTTGAATTTTCATCTACTTAACTATTTGAAGAGCGCATTTATTAAGTGTGCTAGTAAACTGTGTTTCTTTTTATTCACTAGGAAAAATTCTCACCCTTACTATGCTATGTAGAATAATTGTCACAGTTAAGGCTATTAAAACAAGATTTACTTGAGCCTTGCAAACAGTTGCATTTCTAACCAAGAACACACCCTATCAATACATTTGTTTGCCATCACCCTACTCTGTACAGATTGAGGAATTGATAAAATGTCTTGTATTTACCCTGATGTGAATAATTAATGCATTTGTTCTTATTCAGAAAAATTATCTAGAAAAAGGTGATTGTAAAAAAATCTGTTCTAGCAGATAAATAGGTAAGGACTACAGTAATGTGTGGTGATTGCTTTTTCATCTCTTTTTCTAGAGTTTGGGACAAAATTATTAGTGGGTCCTGCAAAATTCTTGTTTTTGTTGCTTTGGAGATATTATTAACCTTTAAAATGAAAATAATAGCACTGACTACAGCAGAAAAGATCACCCAGTTTTTGGAAAATGTAAGTACTCTTCTGTGCTTCACAATTACCATCTATGGCTTATAGAAGTGTTTTGACCTTTCGGCCTCAGAGTGTTTTGTATATCATAAACATACTATAAGGAGCTATTACATTATTCCCTGAGAGTAGTGTTGTAGTACCAAGGTGCAGGGAGGAATGAGAGGAGTAGTTGTTTCTATCAGAAGGTAAAGCTTTCATAGAATGAAATGATGTTTGGCTTTGCGTAATATATTATCTATGTTTGTGCAGAGTTGACAATATTCTTATACTGAAGAGTTTTTCTGTGGAAGTAAGTGCAGGTGAAGTTAGATTCATTTTTCCAGATCCTCCTTCTAGGGCTGGAGTCTGGCACCCTTTTTATTCCTTTACTGAGTGTCAGCCTGTAGACTCAACACACATTCTTTGTTGATGTATAAGGATAGGATCTTGAACCTGACCCTGAACTTTCCTTCTGTGGATGGTAGTGAGCATGACAGCAGGGTTATAGGATCCTAATGTAACCTGGGTTAGATGGATTAGATATGTTTGTGGTCATGGATGGCCAGTATGAGTAATGCCTGATGTCACATGAGAGGTGTAAAGTGAGGGATGCCTGAGTGGACACCTTCTCTTGTTTTGTAAATAAAAGTTTTATGTTTAAAATGTGGGAGTAACATGGTGCATGTAGGGCTGAGGGATGGTAGGATGGGGAGATGAGATTATAGTTTAGCTTTGTGTAAAGAGATAAAACTTGAACTTGAGGTTTAAAATCTTTATTTGAAACAACAGTCCTAATAAAGTACACTGACAAGGCATCTTAACCCAATCTTTTGCAGATTCCTCAAGACAACACTGACGCTATTGTCAGCAAAGCAGTGGATCTGTGGCGCACACACTGTGGGACTCCAGCACACTCAGTCTGAGAACTTTCTTTGTTTATAGAAGTTTGGGGAAGAAGAAAAGACACTTGAAAAGTTTCCTTTTACTGTGATTCCCCTGTCATGGTGTAATGCTCTTAATTTCTTCTTCTGTGTAAAGATGCTATTAAAGCAGTTTATGGCATAATGATCAATGTGTAAATATTTTTCAATAAATTTAGATGGAGTGAGGATACCTAGTGGTGATGTGATCATGTCCAGAGTGTTTCTTGGCCAGCCAGCTACAGTATTCCGATTGCACAGTGTGTTCCAAGGCTTTTGGGAATGTAAATCTAACTCCTGAAACAAGGCAAATAAACTGGCTTGTAAAAAAAAAAAAAAGTATGCCAGCTTATACTTGATATAGCTAGTTACTACTCGGAGGTGCTTTTAATGTGAATATACTGAGTGTCTGCTAGTTTGCTGAAACTTCTTGATGAAGAAAAATCATTCCTTTGCTGGAAATGTGCGTGTACTCTGTGAATACTCTAAATGTGCAGGTAAATGTTCTGGAAGAGGCATCACAAGTTTGAAGCAGACATCACAACAACCAGGTGAGACATGCTGTTCTGAAGTATCTCAAAGTACTTCCTTTCTGTCAGCCAACTCTGTGTGGCTTATGGCTATACCTTGTTTTTTGTCTTTTTTTCTTTAAGTAAGATGCTCTAGAAAGGTGTATAAATTCTGCTATGGTTTGGAAAAATTAAATGCAAACAATATTCTGAGAAGAGTGATGTCCTGAATCAAGATTAGAAGCGCCAGTTAGCGTTACTGCTTTCAGACTTGTCAGCGAGTGTTCTACCAATCACTATCTGAAGGCTCCAAACTTTCTTTTGATTCATTTTTAATTTATAAAAGCTTTCTCTATCAATAGGTAGACCATGGAGCTGCTCTGGCAGGAGAGACAAAGATCGTGGCTGAAGTTGGAAGGGACCGCTGGAGGTAATCTAGACCTGCTCAAGCAGGGCCACCTAGAACCAGTTGCTGAGGACCCACATCCAGGCAGCTTTTGAGTATTGCCATCCGGACCCAACCCACAGGGAAGTCTGTTGCCTCCCTGGGGCTCAGGTGAGAGACATTGCTAGGGAAGTCACTCACCTTGTATGGCCCACCGACTACTACCTGCTACTGGTTTTTCAGGCTGGTAATGATGAAGTAGCAAGGAGAAGTCCGAGAGTGATCAAAAGGAACTTAAGGGCTTTGGGGCAACTAGTTAAAGGTTCAGGGGCACAGGTTGTGTTTGCCTCTGTCCTTCCGATAGGGGGGATCAACGTTGATAAGCAGACTCGTCATAATACGTGGCTTTGGGACTGGTGCAACTGGCAGAACTTTGGGTTTGTTGATTATGGGAAGGTGTATGCGACACTGGGCCTGCTGGCACCAGGTGGGATGCGCTTCTCAGAGGGGGAAAAGGATTTCTGCTCAGGAGTTAGCAGGGCTGATAGATAGGGCTTTAAACTAGAATTGAAGTGGGAAAGGGATAAAACCAGGCCCGCTGGTGATAAGCTAAGGAATGGTGTGCTAGAATCAGAGGGACTGTGTGCTAGTGAGGTCCTTCGCTCTGCTCCACAAGGTGCTGTGGTGCAGGGAGGCGCATTTGAAGTGCTTCTACACAAACGCACTCAGTATGAGTAATAAAATGGATGAGCTAGAGGTCATGGCCCAGTCCCACAGCTACGACATCATTGGCATAAGCGAAACCTGGTGGGATGAGTCCTGTGGCTGGTGTGTTGCAACAGATGCTTACAGGCTTTTCCGGAGGGACAGGCAGGGTAGGTGAGGTGGGGGCGTGGTAGTGTATGTGAAACGGGCTGGACTGTGTGGAACTTCAAGTTGGTGATGGCAAAGATGAGAGCCTCTGGGTAAGGATTAAGGGAAGAACAAATAAGGGGGATGTTGTGGGAGTCTATTACAGACCACCTGGCCAGGATGACAATGCCGATGAATTATTCTTTGTGGAACTAAGAGGTGCCTCGAGATCAACTCCCCTTGTCCTTATGGGGGACTTGTCAGACATCAACTGGGATTACCATGTGGCCGACATGAGCAAGTCCAGGAGGTTCCTAAAGCACCTAGATGATAACTTCTTGGTGCAGGTGCTAAGGGAGCCAACTAGGAAAGGTGCCCTCCTAGATCTGTTGCTAGAGAACAGAGAGGGTCTTGTGGGGGATGTGGCAATTGGCGGCCGTATCGGTCATAGTGACCATGAAGTGGTTGAGTTTAAAATTTTTGGTGACAGAAGGAAAACTGCCACCAAAACTTCAGCCCTGGATGTGGGGAAAGCAGACTTCAGGCTGCTCAGGGAACTAGTCAGCAAGGTCCCCTGGGAAACTGCTTCTGAAGGCATTGGTGTCCATCAATGGTCCGTCTTTAAGCACTGCCTTCTAAAAGCACAAGATCAGGCAATTCCAAAATATCTGAAGTCAAGCAGGTGAGACAGAAGGCTGGCCAGGCTGACCAGGGATCTTCCGGAGCTTAGGCAGAAAAAGAAAATGTATGGCTGCTGGAAGCAGGGTCAGGCAACGTGGAAGGAGTACAGGGGCACTGTTCACGTTTGTAGGGAAAAAATTCATGTGGCCAAAGCCCAATTAGAGTTGAAGCTGGCCAGGTCTGTGGGAGACAATAAAAAGGGTTTTTTTAGATATGTGAACAGAAAAAGGAGGACCAAAGAAAACATAGGTCCACTACCCAATGGGGAAGGTCACCTCACAGATAAGGACATAGGCAAAGCAGAGACGTTTAATGCCTTCTTCGCCTCTGTCTTCAATGCTGATGATGGGCTTCGGGACGCAGGGTGCCCTGAGCTGGAGGACTATGACGGTGGGAATGACAAACTCCCAACCGACCCTGAACATGTGCGGGATTTGCTGCTCCACGTGGATCCATACAAGTTCATGGGTCTGGATGGGATTCATCCCACGGTGCTTAGAGAGCTGGCAGATGTCATCGCGGGACCTCTCTCAATTATTTTTCAACTGTCTTGGGAATTTGGAGAGGTCCCAGTAGACTGGAAGCTGGCAAATGTTGTGCCAGTTTTCAAGAAGGGCAAGAAAGAAGACCATGGCAATTACAGGCCTGTCAGTCTCACATCAGTGCCTGGTAAAATTATGGAGAAGATAATCCTTGAAGTTATTGAAGCACACCTGGGGGACAATGCAGTCATTGGTCCCAGCCAACATGGGTTCACAAGGGGTAGGTCCTGTTTAACAAATTTGATTTCCTTTTATGATAAGATCACCCATCTAGTTGATCAGAGGAAACCAGCTGATGTGATCTTTTTGGATTTTAGTAAAGCTTTTGACACAGTTTCCCATAAGATCCTGCTGGACAAAATGTCCAGCATACAGCTAGACAAAAACATCAAATGATGGGTGAGCAATTGGCTGACGGGCAGGGCTCAAAGGGATGTGGTAAATGGGGCCACATCAGGCTGGCAAATGGTCACCAGTGGGGTCCCCCAAGGCTCCATTTTAGGGCCAGTTCTCTTCAGTGTTTTTATAAACAATTTGGATGTAGGACTAGAAGGTGTTTTGAGCAAATCTGCCGACGACACCAAACTTGGAGGAGTTGTGGACTCGGATGAGGGTGGAAAGGCCTTGCAGAGAGACCTGGACAGATTGGAGAGTAGGGCGATCACCAACCACATGAAGTTTAACAAAAGCAAGTGCCGGGTCCTGCACCTGGGACGGGGCAACCCTGGGCGACATACAGACTTGGTGACGAGGCGCTGGAGAGCAGCCCCACAGAGAGGGATCTGGGGGTTGTGGTTGACAGCAAGGTGAATATGAGCCAGCAGTGTGCCCTTGCAGCCAGGAGGGCCAACCATATCCTGGGGTGCATCAAGTACAGCATCACTAGTCGGTCGAGGGAAGTGATTTGTCCTGCTCTACGCTGTGCTAGTGCAGCCTCACCTCGAGTACTGTGCAGTTCTGGGCACCACAGTACAGAAAGGACATTAAACTGTTGGAGAGTGCCCAGAGAAGGGCTACAAAGATGGTGAAGGGCCTGGAGGGGAAGATGTTTGAGGAGCGGCTGAGGTCACTTGGCCTGTTCAGCCTGGAGAAGAGGAGGCTGAGGGGGTCCTCATCGTGGTCTACAGCTTCCTTGTGAGGGGGAGTGGAGGGGCAGGCGCTGATCTGTTCTCTTCAGTCACCAGTGATAGGGCCCGTGGGAATGGTGTTAAGCTGAGGCAGGGAAGGTTCAGGCTGGATATCAGGAAGAGGTTCTTCACTGAGAAGGTTGTTGTGCACTGGAACAGGCTACCCAGGGATGTAGTCACAGCACCAAGCCTGTCAGAGTTTAAGAAGTGTTTGGACTGTGCACTTAGTCGTATGTCACCTGTGTGGTGCCAGGAGTTGGACTCGATTATCCTTATGGGTCCCTTCCAACTCAGGTTATTCTATGATTCTGTGATTGACAGGGTGGGGATGCCATAACCTTTATGGGCAGCCTGTGCCAGTGCTTCATCACCAGCACTGTAAAAATGTTCACGTTACCACAGGAACAACAGTATTTTAGTTAAAGATTTCAGTGAATGTTGGATGGATCCTCAAGTGCTGCTTCATTTCAATATCAGCTGAAGTTCATGTGCAGCTTTTTAAGTACAAAGAAATAGCAGAAGTGTTTCTTTAAGTTAATGCATTATTTATTCTGGGCTATGCTGAAGAAGGGGAGTTCTCTAGAGAATAGATAACAGCTTAATGCCATGCTTCTTTCAGTGGTCTGGTAAGAGGCTTTTGTGTATATCTAACGTGCAGCTTTTACTATGGATTTATGAGGGATACAATTCATGCAGAAAACAAAAATCACAACCCTTAGTGAATTCCCAAAAGACTGAAAGTATGAATCTGGCTAAGTTATGCTCAGTTAATTTTTGGTGATGTCTGCTAGGTTGAACATAATGCTTTAACTCTGAGGCCTACTTCCCGAGAGAATAGAACAGCAAAATGTGAGCTGTCACTGCCCCTATCGTGTGATGAGCAGGGTTGAGGTCAAAGTAAGATGTCTTTGTAGTCCCAACTTACAGCAGAGTCCACCATTTGGGAAGCTTTGGTCTGTGCCTCCAGTGATTGTAATCAGCCTGGAGCTTGGCATACAAGCAAGGCGAAGTGCAAGGTCTTGACCTGGGTCATGGCAATCCCAAGCACAAATACAGGCTGGGCAGAGAATGGATTGAGAGCAGCCTTGAGGAGAAGGACCCAGGGGTCCTGGTTGATGAAAAACTTGACATGATCTGGCAAAGTGCACTTGCAGCCCAGAAAGCCACCCGTGTCCTGGGCTGCATCAAAAGCAGCGTGGCCAGCAGGGCGAGGGATATGATTGCCCCCCTCTGCTCTGCTCTCATGAGACTCCAGCTGGAGCCCTGCACTCAGCTCTGGGGCCCCCAGCACAAGAAAGGCATGGACTTGTTGGAGCAGGTCCAGAGGAGGGCCACAAACGTGATCAGAGGGCTGGAGCACCTCTCCTATGAGGGCAGGCTGAAGGAGTTGGGGTTGTTCAGCCTGGAGAAGAGAATGCTGTGGGGAAACGTTATAGTGGCCTTCCAGTACCTAAAGGGGGCTACAGGAAAGCTGGGGAGGGACTCTGTCAGGGAGTGCAGTGATAGGACAAGGGGGAATGGCTTTAAACTAAAAGAGGGTACATTTAGATAAGACATTAAGAGGAAATTCTTTACTCAAAGGGCAGTGAGGCACTGGAACAGGTTGCCCGGGGAAGCTGTGGATGAGGATGAACACCCCATCCCTGGAGGTGTTCAAGGCCAAACTGGATGGGGCTTTGTGCAGCCTGGTCTGGTGGGAGGTGTCCCTGCCCATGGCAGGAGGGTTGGAACTGTGTGATCATTAAGGTCCCTTCCTACCCAAACCATTCTGTCATTCTATGATGCATGGCTAACAGTTGTTCTTTGACCTCTTGCAAAAAAACATTGCAACAGTTAAAGTGTCTAGCTACGCATTTTTAGTGGGCAGTCCAAATCTGTTCATTTATCTGCTACAGACTATTCGTCCTTACAGATTCCTTTAAAGTTTCACATAGTTGAGCATCCTACTGAAATGCCTAGCTAAGTAATTTGAGGAAAAGGTTAACTTTGATTTGTCTTCTGCTAGCTCCATGTCATTGCAGGACTGTGGTAACGAGTCATCTGATGTTCATTTCTTTTTCTTTCCTGAGAACCTTGGTTTTTTTTAAATTTTATTGACATTATTTCTACTTGACTGACGGGGTATGTAACTGCTTGCTGCAAACTTGTTTGTTGATATAGAACCAACTGCTAAGTTGTTTTTTTTTTTCTTTCCCCATAGACAATAGAAAGAACACTGAAGCGTTCACTTTGAGAGTGACAGCTCCCCCCTCTAGTCTACCCCTGCTAAATATCTGTGGAAATTGCAAACAAGAAAAATAAGCTTAATTTGGTCCAGTTCTCCCTTCACGCAGTATTTTCTCTCCAGAGAGGTTTAGAGGAATGCCACATATGTGCTCTTCCATGTTGCATGCACTAGTTCTTTTTCAGTTCAAGTCCAAATGTGTGATGGAAATTCCAGATAAGCCAAGTAATGGCAGATGTCAGAGGATGATGTTTGAAAAATGAGTGGTTTGAACTCTAGTGAGGGGCACGAAAACATGGAAGGAAAAGCAGGAGAGTGTGGAGAAAAATGTGACTGAGATGGCAACTGAGGGGTTGATAAAGTAGCAGTGATGCGGAACAGGTTTCTGTGGAAACAGAATTGGCCAGTGTCCTGAACAGCTGCTGCAGGGGGTGCTGTCTGCAGCCTGGCGACTGAGGTTTGTTCCCCCGCAGGGGTCCAGCATTATGGAAGAGCTCCTCACCTGGGGCTTCCGCTCCTGCACCTCACAGTCTGAGGCTGTTCAGGGTCCTTTTTCCTGGGTGCTGACTCTCACCTTCCAAATCAGGGGTCGCAGGCTGGCTTTCCTCATGGAGCAGACTGCAGTATCCCACTTACATTAAGTGCAGTAGAACCAGACTGTTTGTTTTCTTTGGCTGGATTTTCTATTGGTGTTCTGCTGGGCTAGAGTCTAGCAGCATGGAGTTTCATTTGCCTTTGTAGGATTTTCTCAGTGGGCCCAGCATGCTCCTCACTCCCCAAAAAATGTAGATGCCTAGTGGTCAGTATTTTGGACTGAAGATTAGTTCTTGTGTATGTATCTAGCTTTTAGATTATAGGTTTCATCATAGGTTTCATTAGGTTGTTAAAGGTACTTCTACCTCCTACCTCTCAGGGTTTATGTATCCATGTATGTAAAACGTAAACACTCATCAAATAGATGCTAAAATAGAGGTTATTGTATTTTATGTTCCATTAATAATGAATGTTGCAGCAGAGTGACTTCTGGCTGCACCTGGCTTTTGGCTGTTTCTGTGGGCTTAGTCACATTTCTGAAGCAGTTTGAACTAGCTGATAGAGGTAACATGAACGCTTTGCAGAGCTGGTCATTGCAGGCTGCCTGTTTAATGGATAATTTTTTTTTCCACCCCTCCTCTTCATTTCTTGCCTACAGATGGCATTAGATTGCAATTCGATTGCTAGTAATTGCATGGGCTTTACTGAAGACACACTTGTCTCCTTCCTTAGACCAGTTTTATGAAATGCTTCAGTTAAAATGTAAAATTATGGCCCTTGTGTAGGGATCTCTGTGCAAGAGATTATGTTCTCACATTCCCTGTGCAATGTAGTCCCACCAATATTTTTCTTTTTAAAGCATGGAAATTACCATATGTAACCAAAACACAATATAATTCTGCTTTGGAAACTGTAGCTAGTTGGGGGAAAGGGGATCTTTAGTCAAAAACAAGTTTTGTTTCTTTTTTTTACTTATTTATCCAAACCTCACTGGATAGCTACAGACTTGTTGGCTGCTAGAATGGAAACACAGACACACACAAACAACAGTTGGAAGGAGGTCAGTGAAAACTTACCTAAGTAGAAACAAACAAATCCAATACTAGCCTTTTGATCTTGGTATGTATCCACACCACCAATGCAAATCAGCAGAATTTGATCACTTAAAGCATACAGACCTCTCATTTTTGTGTGAGTGGAAGCCTCCATGTGCATTAGAGCAGGGAAGCTGCTCTTGCCTGACAGTGATGGTGAAGATGCTGGGCGACAACTGTTATCTCTGGGGTCAGAAATTTTGCACCATCAATTATGAAAACTAAATAGCCTAAGGATATCTGTTAGCTTCTGTACTTCATGCAGAGGGCTAGTGAAACTGTTTGAAGGTACACGCTTAGCCATGTAAAGAAAGTTTCTCTTCCCATTGTCACTGGTTGGAGGCTGTAGCTTGTCACAACCTGAAATGCTTTGCAACAACTGAAACTACTCAGGGGTTTTGGGGCTGGGGGAAGGGAGGAAAAGGACATAGAAAAGTAGCTGGATGGGCAGGTATGGCTGCTTTGCTAAACAGCAACAGTACTTGATTGTACTACTCAGAGGCATTCTCCTCTAATCACATTATGATTTTTGTGTGTGTGTCTATTTAGTGTACACTGCCGATTTTGTTCTCTGTCTTCATGAGCCTGGTGTTGGGTACAACTTTAGCAGCTGAGGTACCAGTCACTGACTACCATTTGCCTGCCTTCACTGAACCAGCTTACAGGCAGTGCCAGAGGCTCAGCCAACGCAATGTCCCACAGATGAGCTCCAGTACATCTGGCTCTTCTGCCTTGCTCCCTGCCAAGAAGCATGTATGTGTTGTGTTGCTGTAATGCTGAGCCTAGCTGGCAGCAGAAGGGCTGGTATCTTTAGCTGCAGCCATTTGCTAATGTATTGGTCACTGGGACAGAGAGTGATAAAATGCACAGACACAGGAACACTTTTTTTTTTAAATGAATTTTTTAAAGAAACTGCATACATCAGAGACAAACAATAATTTAAATACCATGCAGTTTCAGTATGTACAAAAATTAGGACATAGAGATCCAGTTTAATTTTTTTCTAGTTATTTACATTGTTTTCATACAGCCATAATCTGTTAAATTACAATACTGGAAGAGCACATGTTTGACAGCCACCACACTCACTCCTATACAAAGACAAACTATATACATACACTTGGATATCAACTGGCAAATGCAACTGGTGCAGGAGTACCTGGGACACATGGGAAAGCAGGTAATGTGCCCATCACCTCCTGTTTGTTTACAGAAGTTGTTCCAAGCTCAAGTGGACTGAACACCTGGGAAAAACTATTTGTCCCCCATTTTCTTTCCTGATTTTTATTAGCCTAGTCATCTCCCACGGCTATACAAAGTGATTTTATTTGCAGGCATTTTGGGGAGCCCCTGTTCACATGTAACCGTGGGTTACCATCTTGGCCTTTTTTGTGTGTGTCTGTGTGAGTGCAAACATTCACTAGGCAGGTTGGAAGTGCTCCCAGTCTGTAGGTTTATAGTGTTTCCACTGTACAGATGGCACTGTAGAAAGAATGGGTGGTGGGTTTGGTGTCTAGTTGCAGTGATGACAAAGTGCTCTGGTTACACACAAGCCTTAGGCTGAAATATATTTGTGTAATGGGCTTACCTAGTTTCAATTAATATAATGTAGTTAAAAATAAAGGTCTACTATATTATTTTCCCCACTTCTATCTCTTATGGTAATGTCTAGTGTGCGCTAGACACAAAAGCTGGCCTGAGTCCAGTCACAGGGAACCTGGAGCCTAAAACTGTTCTAGTTTGCAGTTACCTAAGAGTGGGGTGTAGAGCGTGGAAAGGCCACAATGCTGACCTTCCCTGTTAGTCATAAATACATCACCGTGTCCCTGTAGTCGACTCCTGGCAAGGGTGTATTCGGGAGGGCAATGCCAGTATTGCGTTAGCTCATCATAACTTTTTAAAAAACAAACAAAACTTTTATCTAGAAGTTCTTGCAGTTGCTATTCTGACTCTTTCTTTTTCTCCTCACTTTCAACACATCTTTCCATAGTCTGTAGGACAGGTGTCACATTACTTGGTTATTTTAAGGATGGATAGATAGCCTATTGGTATTCAGTAGATAAGATGTTTTTCTTCCTTAACTCTAGTATATTACATGCATTGTCAGCCCTGGAGACCAATGATTGGAATAGCAATTTTTGTTCTGCATTGACTTTTTTCATTCTCTAAATGACACTTCTTTACTACTACTGTTAATCTCTTCCTAATATGAATGAAGATGACTGGTATTATATAAGTCTTCAGCAGGAATGTTATCATTATTTCCTTCATGTAATCCAGCTCGATGGAGGATGGGGAATCATTACTTTTTTTTTTTTGTCTCCCAACAGAATTACAGCTGTTTGCTGTGTGTGGCTTTCACAGATGCGAAAACCAAGTACTCAAGAAAACAGATTTAAAAACAAACGAACAAAAAAATCTAGCTGTTCCCCAGTCTGCTCACAACTTTCTACAAATGACAGAGCTGGGTGTGCAAACTGAGGACACACTGCAATGTTCAGGCACTGAAAGGTTGTTGAAGAATGACTTGCCAAAGGGTAACTTTGCTAAATCCCCAAATCCAAAGCTAAAACCAGGTGAAGTGCCAGTTCTGTGATGCTTACTAGTGTCAAACACTTTGTATGGCTTCTTTCTCCCTCTTCTCCCTTTCCAGTAATAAGCTATACCTGCAATTTGGGAGAAATATGTCAGTTCTTCCACTGTGTCCTGGTGTCTGATCAGACAGTTAGGAGTTAACATCATAAAAAAAAAAAGCATTGCCATACATTGCTGCTATGGGGACAGCAGAAATCCTGAGGTGGCCAGAGATGGACAGCTTGCCAAGAGGTCAGCAGGGACCTGCCACCATGGACTCATCAGCTGAAGGCAAGGTGGTGGGTGGGTGGCATTTACCCAGGACTTGGCTATTATGCTCCTCAACCACTGTCCTAGGGTTTATTTAGGTACCAGACTGGCAGATGTGGGCACTTCTGGGGTTCGTGCCCTGAGGGACAGTGGCAGTACCTGTTGCCCACAGCCTACCTGCTCCCCTGTAGACTCTAGCACAGACAACAGCAGGCTGCTGCTTCTACATTTTTCCTCTTGATTTTAATCATAAAATTAAAAAAAAAAACAACTCACTTCTTCCTCCATACCACACCCTGTGATTTCTGTCTCCACTGTGCCTTAACCGGTCTTCCTTTTCACGCTGAGCCTCTAAGCTAATAATGCCAGGGCAGGTATGGGCTCTATACTGGGAACACGAGTGCTTGTTAGTCTTCAGAACAGCTGCGTTGCAGAACCCTTTATGTGATGTGTGTGACCAAAAGTCTACAGTTCTGTTTTCCCTTCTTAAAGCTTGTAATGTGGTCTTGTTATATATGCATGGAAATAAATTTAAAAATCACGAACCCCAGCTTTTCAGGAACATAACTGCAAAGCAGTATATTTCTGACTGAGTGCTCTGGCTTTGCTGCACTGAGCTGATAACAATACACAGTACAGGCTTTCACTGTAGATGAACCTAAAGCCACTGTGAGCTGGTGATAACAGGGATCACTGTGTCTATTTTGGAATCATTGCATGGTCTGGGAAGAGTATCACATCAGAGGCAGATGCCTCAAAAATGAGGCACCAGAAACCAACTTTCTTTTTCTTTTTCTTTTTTTTTTTTTAAAAAAAACTTCCACTTGTCTCCAATGGAGCACAAATCTGTGCGGTAATCCTGTGAGTACCACTGCAAAGCGTAAATGGAGTCTGTTAGCCTCCTGCCAGTGTTGTTTGGGCAGGCTGGATGCTAGAGTGACTCCATGGGCTACATGCAGCTTCTTTTGCTTTACTCCTGCGACCAGAGGAATGAGACTGAGGCCTGAGATGAGGCAGAAGTCATTGGCGTTATGCAGCATTGGCCAGAAAATGCTGATGGGTGAGATGTCTCTCAGCCCGCAATTAATAAACGGCAATGTTAGCATGACAGCAGGGGAGGCAGAAAGGGAATGCAGAAGAGTTGATAGATACATGGAAGACAGTTAGAAATAAAAAATAATAAAGTAACAGAAATAGTAATGCTGCAGTTTAAAACAAAACGAACACTTTGGCTTCTCTGTTCAAACTTTCAAAGCATAATAGCTGGTTCAGAAGCAAAAAGGTGTCATGAAGTAATAATCTGGAACTTCTTACAGTAATGTTGCTACAATCCTTTGGATTACTGATTCAAAACATGGCATGATAGTGTCTTTTAAGATCTTGAAAGGAATCCTCGACAGTGTTTACCCAAGCTTGCTGTCATTATTACTAGTTAAGGACTTGAATGTGGAAGGTGCTGGCCTAGGTTAAGAAAAGCACTTAAATGTGTCTTCAATCAACCCTCTGAGATCTATTCTTAAATTCAGTGAGACTGTTTGCATGCTTGCTTAGTGCTAAGCACATGCTGAAGTTGGTAGGTAAACCAGACCCAGAGTGTCCAGCTCTCTGAGCCCTGCTTGGTCAGTTTGTGTGTTAAACCACTATAATAAAAATAAATTAAAACCAAAACAGAACACCCCTGGATTTCTGTCCTTACGCCTCATCTGTAGATGCCAGTGACAACTCCATAGCAATGCAACAGACTCCTTTTGTTAGGCCAGGCACCACACTGTCATGCTTTTCTCAGTACATGTTTAGGACCAATTATTTGAACACCTGGTGCAGGGAAGCTTGCTATCAAAGCCCTGGGTCTTCCTGTTGTGTGTCCCCTCTGCAGAGCAGGTGGGTGTCCCAGTCTTTCTCACTGATGGAGGTGTATTGGCTCTTAAACAGTCATGAGGCTTGAGTGTTAAAAACAAACTACAAGCTGAGCAAATGCCATGCAAGTGACTATGAAGAGATGGGTTTTGCTTGTTTGTCCTCAGTGTTCTTGTAGTTTACTGCTGCTGGGTTCATACCTGGGTTTAGAAATGTATTCTTGAAAGAGATGAAAAATAAGCAGTTGCTAGAACCAGCCTTCAGCAGGGAGTCCTGTTCTTCACAGATGATGCCTTTTTCTTCTTGGGAGCCAACCACTGCCATAACTTCTCCAGGGAAAGCAAATGCCTTTGTAGTCAGATGGCATTTGCAGATGGGGTGGCCTGTAGAGTAGTTCTGCTCCTTCACTGTTCTCGTAAGGTGCTTGCAGACTAAAAGGAGTGTTTGGTATCAGAAGTACTTTAGTGCCATAGGTGCAGGTCTGCTGGAGACTTCACCCAGGCCAGTGATTCCCTGAACACTATCTCAGGACTCTTGAGTTGACAGAAGCTTGTCAGGATGAGGGGGTGTCTGAAGATGAAATAGTGGATGCCCCACCAGCTGGGCTTGAACATGTATGGCAAATCCACATGCCAGGAAAGTCATACATAGATGCCAAGTCTTGTCATGATTCCCACCAGGGGTATTTCCTGTTATCGAAGCTTGAACCAGCAGGTCTGATGATGCTGCAGTACCCATCACATGTATATACAATTTTTTTTTTTAATATTTATTTTCTACTCTTTTCTTTTTTTCTTTAAAAAAAAAGGCAGTTCAGAAGATTTACATTGTACGTAACAGGGAAGTGAATAATACCAGCACTTATGGTTCCTTTTAGTTATATTTTGAAGATGGCATAGTAGTCAGGTAGAATTGAACTGCTACGGTCTGTGAAACCTAGAATGCAAGGGGAAAAAAGAAGAGAATTAGTAAGATAATATCCTCACACACAGGTTGTACATAAAAAACAAAACCAGAAACAAAGCAAAACAAAACACTAATTTCTACAAGTTAGTGATAAACATAGGCAGATGGATTCCTGCAATACTGACATCAGCTATGCCAGCACTGTGGACCCAGAACACGCACTGAAATTTCCTTGGTCCTCACCAGACTCAGAGTTCACAGGCATTAGCAGTTTGCATCAAAATCGACTGAAAACTGAAAAGTTTTAGATACATCTGGTCCTAGTGTGAGTCATTTCAGATGAGCTAGTCCTCCTTCAAACCACACCATGCCTGATTCTAAAACAATTGCTTGATTTAGCCAGACTTTAAGCTCTTCAGCCAGGAAGATGAGTTATATACCGGTCAAGAATTTTTCCTTAATGTCTGCGGATAAAGAGACAAGCTGGGCTCAAATGGCCACCCTTTCTGCAAGTGCATAGTGAGGAGGCTCGTGTTTGTCACCTGTGCAAATGTGTTGTTAAGGTTTGATTTTTCAATTTTTTGAAAAAGTTTTTCTAAATAATCACTCCCAATAGAAAAGCAAAACTTACGTTCTTTACCCACCTCGTGCTATTGCTTAATGATATGAACAGCTCATTGCCTTGCTAATGAATTTATAACGGTGATACATCTAGGTTTGTTTAAGGGAATTACTCTCTTTTCTTTAAATGTGCTTCCTTCAAGTGCATATTCCCTGAGGCCACTTCTCTAACCAGTAAATGCTGTTGAACTTCAGACAAACCCTTAGTTCAATTTCTATTGTATTAGCTGTAGCTCTGAGTATTCCTGACCCAGATTTGAATGGGGTCAAAGCTCCTTGGTAGATTTCACACACAAACTGAGTGTACTTCAAAGGGTGACTGCTCACCCCAGCAGTGGAAGAGAAGCCAAATACTGCCCAGAAACCTGCAAAAGCCAAGCAGGTAGAGCAATCTCCTGGAAAACTAAACCAGTCTCTAATTTTGTGGGATGCTAAAATGCCTCATGTAAGTCATTGGAGCTCAACTCCTTGAAGCAACAACCTCCTATTAAACATCCTCATCCTTTGTAAGTTAGTCACTGATACTTTTCTCATGGAGGATTGAGAGAGTATGCCAAATGTCCCTCAACACCTCAGTCACTGGGTTCAACAGCTCCAGGCCTACTGCACACCACAAAGCGTCTTCCAGACCTCATGGCTCTCAAAGTCAGCTTGCTTGTCTTTAGCAGTCCTTCATTATTACACATCCCAATGCAGTCATACTCACCCATGATAGGAAGTTGAAGGTATATCGTTTCCACAAGGGGATATGCATAATAGATGTGGTGAATTTTAATATAATTAATAATTTATATACAGAAAAATCCCCTAATACAAAATGAATTTTGCCTTAAGCTTTTCTGTATTTTTCTTAAAAGTTTTAACTGCTTTTTTTTTTTTTTAATGAGCACCTATCTGATGATATCTGATGAACGTATTAATACAAGGGCAGCTCCAGTTTTGCACGCAATTTCACTCTCACTTGTCCTGAATATCTCACTAGGTCTTGAAACTTACCACTTGTCTTTAATGTATAGCTGTGAGTTAATGTTGATCTGCAAAGGACTGACTTCAGATGAACTTCCAGGAGTTCAGCTCATCCTGGCCTCAAGGCCAGAGTTACTCAGACTGTTAGGTGAAGTGTCCTGACCTGCCAGTGTGGTTTGGCCCTAGCTTGTTGGAGAGGACTGTTGTTAGTTTGGGGTCATGGATAATTCATTCACTCTGTACTGTTCCAACCCAAAATGTCTAAAAGTGTTTAAAAAAAAAAAAAAGTGCCTTTCTTACAATGCAAATCTCATTGTTTTCCCACTATGTTGCCTATGGTGAGATGTGGAGGACAGGACTAAAAGATCTGTGCATGGAAGTAAGTAGCATGTAACAACTGTACACTCAACAGCATTTGATTTGCAGTCACTCATTCATCCATTTCTGTGTGCTTGCTCCACAAGAGTTCCCTGTCCTTCTGCTCTTCACACATCAACACTATTTACTCTTGGTATCAGAAGAACTGACAGGCACTAGAGCATGATGATTTAAAATAAAAGGAAGTTACACTTTATTACACAGATGCACATGCCTGTATACAGCCCTGTAAATACAGGGAGTAAATACTGAGTAAATACGTGAGTTCATCTGTGCGAGTTTCTTTGACAGCCTGTAATTCTAAATGGTGTCTAGCACTCAGAGGGTACTTAAGAAATAGCTACTGATTTTTTTTAATTTTTTTTGGAAAATGACAGTATTCATTGCTAGTCTTAAAAAAAATCTCAGCTTACCTTGTTAGATGCCTACTTAATTCATGAACTTCCATTTCAGTGCTTTTAAATTCATTAAGCTCTTTTCGAATGGCTGCCTGTAACAGACAAATAAGCTCATAAATATATAAATGAGAGAGATCAAAATGGATTCGCTTTGTTCTCAAAGCATTATATTTTTAATATAGTGAAGCAGATAACATTATCAGAGAGAAGACAACATAAAAAAACTTTAAAATGTGAAAAAGAAAGATAAATGTTCTAAATTGCATTAAGGGAAGAGATAAATGCTTGAGTGGGATGGATCAATTTGGAAATGTATTGTAGACAATGCAGATTGTCCCAGTATTGTAGACAATGCATAAGTCGCAATTTGGACTTATTATGTAAACACTTTCAAGTACAAAATCCAAATTAGCATAAGCATGAGGAAAAAAAAATGTGCACCAGAGTTTCTCAGACACTGTGTTCTGTTTCAGAGTTGGACTGTGAGTAAACTTGGTGTTGCTGGGTCTCACCAGACTCATATTTGAGATGTCTTCCCCCGTTTATGTGGTCCTGAATTTCCTCTGGTGAAGCCACCTAAAGGGGCTGAGCTTACTTGAGAAGGAAGGGGATTGGCACTGCTTTCCTGGTCCCCTTTCTTTGCCTTGGATGTGCCCCTCTGCCCTCCTCTGTTCTGCCCCAGCTCTGCCATATGCTGAACCGATCCGATGCTCTAATCCAGCAGAAATTGTATTCAGCATCAGCAGGAGAACTGCTTACCTATAGCCTATGTGGTTTGTCCACTGGGGAAAAGAAAACTAGGGATGAGTGACAGGAGGGGAAATATTGAAGAACAAGGGGTGACTTGGAGGGATTCAGCTTCTTGGTGGAGAGGGAATTCAGCAGAACTGGCTCAGGTCCCAAGTCCCAAATTACAGGCTTCTCACAGCCCTGTGATATCTGTAGCTCATAAGTGAGCCTTGCTGTGAGTGTATAGAGAGGACGTGCAAGGTGCTGCTGTGGCTGAATGCTCCCATGACTTCAAGGCGTGCACCACTGCTGAGAACAGTGGAATCAGCGGTTGAAAGCAGTATTTGTGTCTGCCAGGAATTTTTCTTGATTAAGGAAATCTAAACCGGTATAAAGAGCATGAGCCCAGAACAGGGCTTCTGCAGCAACCACTGATCCATTCACCAACTACCTTTGCTTGGACAAGCCCTAAGTGAGAGATCCTGTGCATGTGATCTACAGAAAAGGTCCCTTGTGCTCTTTCTACAGAGTTTTTTTTTTTTTTTTTTTTTTTTTTTTCCATCTGTCAGGCTCTGCCTCCATCTATCAGGGCAAAGAGATGGTTATGCAGCAGCTTCAGGGCTTGCCTTCAGCAGACCAATTTGCTGCTTAAGCAACTGTGAAGGAGGTCATACAGGCTGCTGACTCCCACAAGGTCTGAAATCTATTACCCCCTGCATCTCTCAACTGCTGGTAAGATTTAGAAGTGCCCTTTTCATTCCTCCAGCAGTCAGACTTGGTAAAGATGAAGCCAGACTGAACACAGTTCCCCACATCCAGCACACAGAGAAAGATTTACTGAGAAACAGAAAGTCCCATTACTAAAATCTATTTTTGCAATAAATCTAGCTTGTGCTGATCAATGAAGGTAGTCACTGAACCAAAGTTTTGGAAGAAAATAATCTTTTATAGGATGTTGCAGCTTTGTCAGGTATTTTAGAGTTGGTTGCAATTTGGCTATTTTTTTGCAACAGAGGACACGGTGGGGAAAGCAGGTGCTCTGAATGGCATAAATCAGAATACCCTATCAGATGACCAAAATGTGAAAAAAGAATATGTATCTGCTTCTTTATGCTAGAGGGGACTTTTATATGACAAACATATATTCTTCTTCTGCTTTGCTGAGAAAAGGTTGATTTGGAGAACTTGAGCCCTTTGATGTGTGTATTGACCTTGCACATGTATTATAAAAAAGTGACTTCAAAATACTTTTCCTTCATACTGAATTCTTTACAAGGCTACATTTAATAGTGATACTCAATACTTGTTCTTTTCACAGATGCAGGATGAGAAAAGACCTCGCAGGGCACCACATCTTCTGCCTTCCCTGGTGAAGTTTCTCCATGCTTTTCATCCCAGACAGAGATCTCTCAAAGATGGCAGAACTGGTTGGAGATTTTTTCCCTGCCTCATCTACCAAATGGGAGAAAATAACTGATAGGTTGGCTAAGTCAGTTGACTGAAATCTTGTCCAGTGTGGTGTGGTGAATTGGGAATAGCTAATTTAACCCACTATGTCACAGGCTGTGGACAGTCCAGAGGAAGTATTTTTTTTTCCAGATTAGTTTATGCTACATTAACTTACCTGAAAACTAAACTGAAAAGGGCCTCTATCAAGGAGAAAAACAGTGGTTACAATGGTCAATTGGTTAAATTAAACAAATAAAACTGGCTGTCCTTTCCTCTGAACAAAACCAAGGACACAACAGATGAGTGGCATTGCCAGGATTCCTGCTCCTTTCTCTAAACACTGGACATCATCATCTTCCATCACTGCACAAGTCCCACAGCAAAGACATACACAGGGCTTAAATTCAGGTACCAGCATGTCTTTAAAATTACATGGGCATCATACCATGCCTGTAAAGCACATCAGTCACCAACCACGCTCATAGTCCTCTTTTCTTACAGCTGTCATAAAGCATTTAAATCTTCTTCCTGAGGCACCATTAAAATCCTCAGGGTGCTAGCATTTTCCAGCAATTTAACTCCTCTCCACCTGTGCCAACACTAGAGGCACCACTTTGTGAAGGTGCCACCGATGCTCAGAGGACAGTGCACTCAGTACCATGAATACCTTCTTCATCTGCAGGGCTCATGAGATTTCTATTTAGTGGTTAAAATAATCTGTGGGACAGGGCAGGTATCCTGAGCAAACACCTCTGTCTTAACCCACTAGGGAGAAGTTACCTGGCTTCAGTGGGGTGGAAGTGCTTTTGCCAGTTTGACCTGCTGGCACTTTTGCACCTAGGCCTGCTCAGTTCTGTCAAGGGCTGTTGTCACACTGCACTCTTAGGCCTGTCATGTGGAAAACACTTGCAGGTGCTCTCAGCTGGCAGGATTATGTGGCAAGACACATAAATACCACAGGGCTGCCATCAACACTTTTCCTCAAAGGCTCTGATATTCTCTCCTCTCTTCAGTTGGTGTAACACTGCTAGGTTTCCACACATATAGGAGCCATCTTGCCACAGATTTATAACTCAAACAACAAACCTTGTGAATTGAGAAGAAACCACTAGTGTGGTGGGAAGGGAGCTCACATGGAAGTCTCTCCCTTGATGGCTGTGGGACCCGAGGGGTGCTGTTTGCCACAACATGCTCTAGCTATTCATGACATGGCTTTCCCCAAGTTGCTTCACTTACTTTGTCAGCGGCTGTGAGTCGTGTCCAGGGTTTGTCTGCCCTCCTATCGTAGTCCTGTGCGTCTGCCACTTCCACATAGTCGCTGAAGCGGATGAGGATCTTCCTCTCACGTAGCTCTTCTACCGTAGGCCTTTGACTCAGCTGCAGGTTTGAGGAAGGAGTGCAAAAAGACATCAGGACTTCCCTTCTTCCCTGCAAAGTACTATTTGGTGATCTGTTTTACTACAACCATCGTTGTCATACCAAGAGGGTTCAGACATTCCTGGTACTGTTGTTTTTATATAACCTTTCACAGACTTGCTACCTGGGAGGTAGATAATCTGTTGCTTCCTACAGCACTTTGTTTTCCATCCCACCTTGCTTCTGGAGCAGCACACTGTTGTTTGGGTAGCAGCTGTGGCTGGAGACCCTGATCCCTGGTTGAGGTTGATCACCCCTGGCAGAAATTAGATATAATGTAAGAAACATAGTGCACGGATGTCTCAGAAAGAGATGAAGACCACAAAACTTCAGACAACCTGTACGCTCCCCTGCCTTGAGCTGCTGTGTGTGCTTTAGTGCTGCCTGAGAAGAGTTAGCCACAGGAACAGAGCATTTCCTGCCCTGAATTATATGCAAAAAGTGACAACTTTCCTTACCATTCTGATACTCCACAGACTTGTCCTTACGTCCTGAAAAGGTGGGCAGGATGATGACTATTGCTCGCTGAACTTTTCACTTTGTGCTGCAGCTCGATTTTATGTCACAGCATATTTGACTTTAACAGTTTATATTGCATACTACAAGCCAAAGAAAAAGTTACAAGGGTGCATTGTATCATGTCAGGAAAGCCTCTTCACTGTTCCAAAGCCAGTTCTTTCAAATTCCACAGCAGAATGGGCAGCCACAGTCAAAAATATTTTCTCAAATTAGAAACAGTAGTGTGATGGTAGTCCACATAGTGTCCAGCCAGTTACATGGCCAAGGACAGATACTGTTTTTTGGGGATCAATTCTCCTTGGATGCACAGCTTGCTGGTTAGTGTCAAGTGGAATTACACAACTGTTTCTGAAGAAAGGTACTACAGATGTGTGCACATGGATGTACATAAGCTGCTAATCCTCCATTAGTGAAACATCTGTAATCGTATTACCAGGAAAAACAATCACATCCTGCTAACAATTAGCTAGACCGTATATCATGCTATTACTACCATTAGAAAAAGTTTACTTTGCAATACTTCACTCTTGTGACTAGTGAAAAGTTAAGAAGTAAATAAAACACTTGAGACTCTTTTCTGCAAAGGTAATTAGGCTCCTGAATGCAATTCCACCTACATCCCAAATTAAGTATCTCAGGTCCTTGCATTTCATCTCTCAGATGAATATTCTGAATTAAGACTCAAACCAGACAGGATGCTAAGTAGAGGATGAAAAAATTGTGAGATCACAAGAAAGAAGACTACTTCCCTCCATCATCCAGGTGCTGATGCAAGTTTGTTCCATCACCCCAACCTGCCTCTGCATTTAAGTTCCTGTGTGATTGGCCTTGCAATGGATGGTTGCCTCTCTCTTCTCTTTTTTAAGAAAGGGTTTTTCCTGGAGGTGACAGTGGGGCTGCTTTCCTTACACAGATAGTTCTGAGCTCTCACTCACAAAGTGGGTTCAAACGTACATAGAGAGTCTGCAAAGCTGCGCTAATGCCCCATCTATGAGCTGCTCAGGAGAACACGAGCCATGCTCTACCCCTCCTGGCTACAGCTGAACTATTTTGCACACACAGAATAGAGAGAAATCATGGGAAAAAAAGTGTATCCAGGAGCGCTACTCTACACTCTGCCACGTAAATGCCCTTGCCTAGGACAACAGGCATCGATCAAGTTGCAGCTTGGTGATTCATGTATTGTCTCCAAAGTCATTTTAAGGTAAATTACAACATTTAATAAGGGAAAAAAAAAAAACCTCCTTGCTGTTTTGAAAAAGAACAAATTAGAAACTTCTGAATATTGCAAAGATCTTAAAAGTAGACAGTTTTCTCATACACACCATCTTCTGTGGGAGGCATGAAGACTCATGGGAGGAGCTGCTCTGCATGTGTTTGTCACCCAGGATTTACAAACTTCCTCTTATTTCCTCCAAAAGCATCCCAAGAAAAGCCCCATTTTATATACCTGTGTTCAGGCCAGCCATACTCTAGTCAGTCAAATAGCACATTTATGCTGAGGTCAGTAAGAAGCATGCCTTTCTGAACTTAGACTCCATGTTCTGGTCACCTTTGTTTTACAAGCAAAATGCATATACAGCAGGTATAATTTAAATAAATAAATAAATAAATAAGTCAGAAAAACCAGTGGGTGCAATAAAATAGATTGAAACATGTATAGATTTAAAAATGTAATTTTTCACTCTTCATAGAAAGCAGAATTGCTTCTTCATCCTGCAACCCTGATACCTAAACCTAAGTTACCTGCAAGCCAAATACACAGTACAATTAACAGATGGGCTTTTAACAAAAGCAAGAAATACAAACTTGTACCAAGCCTGGTGTATAACCACAATTATGCTGTGAGTGAGGCTTCTCTCTGTCCTACAACTCCTATCAAATGTGATTTCAAATTGCTAGGTTTTTCTATCAGCCCTAGTACTAGGAGCTGGCAAATTTGTTGGCACTGATGCATTATTATTCAGATAGCACAGCAGAATTTTTCTTCCAATTTTTCTTTTAAATCTATGCTCAGGCTACGCGAATAGAGAAAATCTTTATACTAAAATAAAATTACGATTACAGCCAAAAATTTCTAAGGGTGAGACTCCATCTTTACTTCCATCATCTGCTTCTTTTTTTTTTTTTCCTCACAACAGCTTGAATTAAGGATGAATCACCAATATTATCTGTACACTTTTCAGCTTTTATCATTCCAGGACAAAGCCTAGGCTCTATTTGAAATCAGAATGGGATTTTTAATAAAATGTCTTATTACATGGGGTATGATGACATCAAGAAAATATGAAATCCTGTCAATTTAACGGTGTTTCTAAATGTCTACAAGGGAAACAAGAACTCCTATAAGCTTTTCAATCTGGAAGAGGCCTTTCAAAAAATGACTGGCTCTATTTCACAGCTTCTGTCAACTCTTGACACTAGCTGACTCTTGTGTTTGTGCTCATCTTAATGATGAGCAAGTTTTTCCACAGGTGAAGCCAGATGACTGCTGATACACTACAACATGCCATGCCAAGCCAATGTCTAGGTGGCATCAAGCATGCAAGAGCACCAAGGGCCACTGAGGCAGTGGTACTTTTGCTGCCAATGTAAATTTACTACTGGTATTTACTTAAATGCAGCACCAGGGTCTTTAACAGCTGATACGGCTTCTGTGGTGCTCTGGGTCTGGGTTAAAATCACAGAAATAATGGTAAATGTCGAGCACCATATGATAAAATGAGACGAACCGGAGGTAAGTTCTTGTGTTCACAAATGCACAAAACCAAGTTAGGTACATCACCCACACGTTTCACAGCACTGAAGTTCACTGTATCCCTTCACTGGGTGTGAAGAATGGTGCACATAATTAGTTATACATGAAAAAATGTCAAGTGCATACGCACACTATGAAATTTCAGTGTTATTGTGCATTTTCCAGTCTTAGGTGATACCTGAATGCAATGCAGACTAAAAGCTGATTATTCTCTTCCTCTGAAGTCATATGACTACTAGATATTATTTTTAGCTGCCCCAACTTTGCTTCAGAAACATGCAACCAGTGTAATTTCAAGTACTTGTACACCCTATTACAGTGGCGGTTTCCATCTCTGTTTCCACTGAGCTACTGGGGCAAGTGAAGCTCAGAGATGTGGGAGTATTGCCGGGGTGTCGACAAGCCCCGTGGTTGGTGATAACATCGGACTCCTGACGATGAAGCCATGAGTACTGTAAACAAGTTAGAAGGAACAAAGAAGGGTGATTCAGGAGAGGCCTTGGTGTCTCAAACTGCTTGTTCTCCAACCCTTAAGACATGGAAGTGGCTAAATGTTTGCTGTTGCAGGGCAAAGTTGTTAACCAATGAATAGCTAGTTGGAAAGTACCGCTTGTAGAGCTAATGGTATAAGAAGGGAGCCTGTCCTCAAAAAAGTTGTTGAAGTTATTGATCCCTAAAGATACCCTGATGTTTGTGTGGTCATTATGCCACAAATGGCGCCCGAACAGGGACATGAAGAACAGGAACCTGAAGAACAGGAACAGGGACAAGCTAACAAAACAGGGACAAAAACAAAAAATGAATGAATAGGGACAGGCTAACCGAACAGGGACCAGGACAGGAACAGGGACACTGATCGCCTCATGAAGATAGGTTTGGCCAAACTCAGCAAGCTGAAAGAAGCAGATCCCATGCTGAAAGGAAGCTGAAGCTGAGAGAAGCGGACCTGCACACACAACTGCCTCTCACTGGCTGAAGGTAAGCAGCTGCACGTCATGGGGAGTCATATGTTCTTAGAAACAAAGAATGTCCTGGGAACCTTCCTGCTTATTCCCTCTATTACGAATCAGACAGTTTACGATCCTGAAACATGGGACCAAACTGGGGTCAAGCTTTCGGACTCTGCTACTAAAAACGACAAGGTTGTGGCGGGATTGCTCGGCACCTGGTAAGCAATCTCTGAGGCTTTAACAAGTCATGTGGGACCACAATCAGAAACATGTGGTTTGCCAGATAGTGAGGGTGCTGCGGGCTCGTCCGCCGATCCGCCTGCTATGCCATTGGCATACCTGCTCCTACTGCCAACGCAGGCCTTTGCTGTTACGCTGCCTGGTTACCTGGACGTTCCTTTTGATCCAGGCCCTATAGGCCCTGAAAAGGAGCTGGATCTGTTTTCCTTTGATCCGGGAGGAATAGGATACATAGAGCCTGAAAGCCGAGTTGCTTAACAACTTAAAGCGAGACATGTCCCCATGACTAGCCCCTGGAACTCGCTGTTGTTTGTAATCAAGAAAAGGAATGGAAAGTGGAGACTGATATATGATCTGAGAAAAAGTAATGAAGTCATGGGAGATATGGGAGCACTTCAACCAGGATTGCCATCTCCAATTATGCTCCCCCAGTCATGAACATTAATAGTAATAGATTTAAAGGACTGTTACACGTTTGCCAGAATTCAGAAAACTTCGCTATGTTTATGTTTCAATTGATACCTTTTCTGCCTGTATTTTTGCATCTGTCCATGCAGGAGAAAAGGCAAAGGATGTGTGTAAACATCTTCTGTCAGCTTTTGTGACATTAGGAATCCCAAAAACGATTAAAACAGATAATGGGCCAGGATATGTGGCCCACGCAACCCACTTTTTTTCAACAGTGGGGCATTCAACACCTGATGGGTATACCCCACTCTCCCACAGGTCATGCAATTATTGAACGGGCCCATGGTACCGTAAAAGCTATGCTTCAAAAACAAAAAAGGGGGAGTATGGGTATGACCACCCAGGAAAGGATAGCTAAAGCATGCTATGTTCTTAATTTTTTAAATCGATGGACAGAGGAAGGTCCTCCAATTCACAAACATTTTAATCATAATACCTTAAACTCAGTTAAAGAAAGGGCACAAGTCATGGTAAAAAATTAAAGCACCAATCAATGGGAAGGGCCCTACTCTCTACTAACTTGGGGCTGAGGGTATGCTTGTGTTTCAGCAGGAGCCGGTCCTAGATGGGTGTCAGCAGGTTTGGGTCCGTCTGGCCATCTCATCATCTGCCTTAACATGATCACAGCACTCTCCTCCATGGTTTGGATTCCAGCTCAAACAAAAAAACAACATATGGGGAGGTCCCACTGGCACATGCAGGACCCACAAACAGGATCTCCAGGAGCTGGAGGGGCTGCCAGAGTCCCTCGGCTGGGCAGCACTCAGTGCCTGCCTCTCCCAGGGATGTGGTTACAAAGTTTGTTAAAGATAGTTTTTCTCTGTGTCTTAATTTGTGTTAATCATGCTTTCTTTGTTAATAAAGAAGGAGGAGATGTGGGAGTATTGCCATGGGGTTCGACAAGCCCCGTGGTTGGTGGTTGGTGATAACATCGGACTCCTGACGATGAAACCATGAGTACTGTAAACAAGTTAGAAGGAACAAAGAAGGGTGATTCAGGAGAGGCCTTGGTGTCTCAAACTGCTTGTTCTCCAACCCTTAAGACATGGAAGTTGCTAAATGTTTGCTGTTGCAGGGCAAAGTTGTTAACCAGTGAATAGTGGGAAAGTACCGCTTGTAGAGCTAATGGTATAAGAAGGGAGCCTGTCCTCAAAAAAGTTGTTGAAGTTATTGATCCCTAAACTTACCCTGGTGTTTGTGTGGTCTATACGTCACAGAGACAGAGCAACCAGCTCAAGATGACCTGGGAGGCCCATGGCACAGCTACGAGCAGAAATATGATGCACTGACTCCTATGCCAGTGCTCTTGCTGTAAAAAAAATAGTCCTTAAATCCACAGCTTACACCACATAGCTAATATATAGCCATAAATCTACATATATTTACATACATAAACACACACAAACACAATACTCAATACTATATGCCAAAGTGCAGATATGAGCATAATAAATGGAAAGAAAAGGACAGACACTGAGTTTTTTTTTTTTTAAGCTAATAATAAAAGCTACATTATTTGTACTTCTAGAAACTGCCCTGCCTCCTTTTCATGCCATTGCACCGACTTCTCCTGAGCTGCTAAGCACTGTGGTCTGTCAGTATGTCTGGACTACATGGAACACCCTTAAATCTTAACAGCAGTAATAGCTGAGCAGACAGCTTTGCAGAACAGACCCTCTTAAGTGCAAGCATCCATTCAATGTCAGTTCATAATAAGGGTACAGCTCACCTGAGATCTCACCTTGAAGCTTATTTTTATGACCCGTGAGTTATGGTCTCTTGGGTCAAAATTACTTAATGCCGCACAATCCTTCATGGACTACACCTGAAAATGAGCTCTTCTGACAGAGAGAATAAGGTAAGTTACAGGAAAAGGACATACCCAAGGACATGATGCAACTGCCTACACAAGGAGGTGGTGCTCCAAGCAGGCAGAAAGGGATTTTCTCACTGAGTTGACCCCTTGGCTCCCTATAAATTCTCCCAGGTGTTAGAGACACTGTGGAATTTGGAAAATTTTCAAGGGTAACTTGGGAGGTATTTTAAGGCAGAAGTTTTCTTAAAGCACTGGTAGCCATGATAAGGGTTTCACTATAAAAATATGGCAGAAGGACTGGTAAGTTTTTTTAAGTATGACAAAGAGTTTTTTCCCACTTCTGTTAATGCTGGAGGGGTGATTCGCTTTTTCTGGGTGTGCCACCTGCGCATATACATTTCTGTTTATCTATTTGTGAAGATTTGTTAGTCGAAGGAGATTTCTGTTTATCTATTTGTGAAGATTTGTGAGTCGAAGGAGAAAGACAATGCTATTGTGAGTCAGTGCATTATTTTAGTGTGAATTGATGTAAATTGCTTTCATGGGAGGTGAAGCTTTCCTCTATATTTTGGATCACTGGAGATAAAAATGGGCACATTACAGTCTTTGATAGTAAGCTAATTTGCAAGGGAAATTTTAACACAAAACCCTTTGTTCTCAGCATGGGAAACAAAGCAAACTAAAGCACTGTCACCAGGTAAAGTGGAGGGAGATGTTTTGCCATTCTGGTCTTGAGATGTACTTGAATGTGAAACGGTAAGTTTGCTCTACTTCAGCCACAATAAAGCTTGTTGCCTTATCACTTCATTGTTGCCTGCTTTGTTACCTCACTGAAATATTATGGTTATTCTTTATGGAAGAAATCAAAGTGAAAAATTACAGAACCTAACTATCAGTGCACACAACCCTCTCTCCACTTTGCTCCCCACCTTTTGTGATGAGACATAAGAGCAGGATATATGAAAATGCCCTGAAGCTCTTTTCCCTCTTTGACTAAATGTTGTTTATCCAAATTAACAGCTAACCTTTACTGTTTTCTGGCCCCTTTCTCTCACCTCCCTCTGACTAGTCACAAATCTCTCAAGAGTTCATTAATTCAAACACTCTGTGCTGATGCAAGCTAGTGGAGGTCAATTAAAGAAAAGACTGAACAGCAAGACATTTCCCAGGGAGGCTCCAGCTTGCTCTCCAGTGAATAGAGAGAGTTTAAGTTGTACTGGCACAGGAATTTAACGGGAGCAAAGATTTTGGGCTATTTCATGGGTTTTAAGAAACAGCCACACCTCATCACTTTCCTTGTTACTACTGCTATGAGATTTTTAGTTTTGGAGCTAGACCTCAGTGAAAGCTCAGCTATTGACAGTGGGTAATAGGAAGCAGTAAACAGCTCTGGGGAACAGGGAACATGATACTGTTTGAGAGAAGAGAAAGTAGAATGAGTTTTACTCCTGTTTGCATGTGGTTTGTAACATGTTCTCTTAACCCAGGTGACTACTCTGTGTATGTAATGGAAGTCCTCAGGGGGAGTTGAAGCTCATGCTTGATCATGCCATGGTGCTGGGCCAAAATCACCGTACTTAAGAGAGGATAAATTCTTAGTTGTATTTTCTGGGGACCCAGCTATCCTTTTGAAAGGGAATTGGATACAACACTGCTCCCAGAGGACCTCTGAACATTCACGCTTCTGTAATGGGCTTGTGGGGTGGCCGAGACCAGTGCTTAGAGAAATCTCCTATTCTCATACGTCCCTTCAAATGATACAAGACCATGTGCCCAAAGCTGCCAGTGGGGCTCCAAGGGAGGGAGCACGGGGTGCGAGGATGTGCAGAAACCATCCATAGGCACTCAGATGGCAGGCATATTCGTTTCATCTCTCCCTCCTCTGGTAGGAGGGCAACAAGTTACTGAGAAACTGTACCAAGAAACATTTGCCTCGTTTTTGCTGTTTGAATGGCAGCTATTCTCTTTCCCCAGTATATTCAGAGTAAGATGAGTCTACGAGGATGAACAGTGCGTAAGGGACAGCTTGCTAAAGGTCACCTGACTTCTTTAAGTTTTTTTTTAGAATTTTCCTGTCCAGATGATGAATTAAACTTGGTATTTATTGCTGACTTTAATATGACATCTAGATCTAGCAAGGTAATCTTAGTTATTACAGTATGTCGAGTTACAACTTATCATCATCATACTGTAACAAAATGTGATTGCTGAAGGAATTTTAAGAATGGCTTTTTAATGGATGAGGAAGTGGGCTGTACCCTTGGAATGATGCTATTGAAAACTGGGGACAGTGGCAATATCTATAGTGCAAGGTCAAAAGTCTTTTCGGTGGCTTCTGCAGAACCCCTTCCCCTTCTTGTTACCAACCATAAATGGTTACAAGAAGGCAATGTGGCATACTTTCCTTATGTTGAATTCACCCTGTGGGCGTGTGTGTGCATAAAAACTCAGCGCAAGCAGAGAGGTCTGCTGGGCAAAACAACTGAAGTGCTCAATTAAATTTCTGCCTGATCTGAGGTTTAAAATCCTTTGGTAATATGACTTCAGTACAAATCAACAGAAGGAGCCTGCCACTCTGTTGTAGACACAACAACACATTTGGGACATATTCATGAAAGACAGAACTGGGGGAATAACAACAATTTTGCAGGATTCGCTAGGTACTTGGCATTTCTAGTTGTTATCTATCCACTTACACACTTTATTCGCTTCTTTCCTCAAGAGATTGCTGATCTTCTATGACATTACATTTGGCAGGTGAGAACAAAATTTGGTTTTAGATCAGGCCTGTGTTTCTTCCATTAAAACTACAATGTGTCACTAGAACAATTTACAACAGTTTAACAAGTAAGCAAAATCGAACAATGCTAAGTCATGTTGCACGTTCACAAACATGCTGGAGGGTACAGAAAATATCTTTTTCTGGTACAAAGCCAAAAAAAGGCTAAAAGGAGTGTGAGCTGGAATGTCACTATGATCACTGAAGAGCAGACTGCCAGGGACTTGGACTGACTTGTTCCTACTTAAAAGCACAAACAAGACAGAGGAAAGAAAACTCAGAAGTCTGGTGAGGTATCAGGGAGCATACACTGCTGCAATGCTATAGCTGCCTGGGCATTTTTATTTAGCATGTAGGTGTGGCCTCCACCTGCAACAGACAATTCATTTGCTTTGTACCTTTCCTACAAAAGAGCAGAGGATGGGAACTATATGGTGATAACGCAGGACGCCTTGGCAAGCTTCCACTTCTAAGTGAGCAGATTAGGTATGAGTAGCTTTGCTTTTCATCTATTACAGCTGTTCATTTCATGGCACAAAGCTTTGAACTGGATTCCTGTACATGTTTACCCTTCAATGTACAGGGAAATTGAGAAACTGGTAAAACAGCATTTCTAGCCTTTGCACAGAACTTAAGTCCCACGAAACCTCTGCAATGCAGTTAGGTTCTTTTATTTCAGACAGTGCATCCTTGCCATTGTTGTCAAGAGTTTAAGTGTTTTAAAAATTGTTGTCAGGAGTTTAAGTAAGTGTTATAAAAATATTATTGTAGCTCTCTGGGCCACATTCTTGGTTCCTGCAGACAAAAGCAGTATCACTCAGTTGGTGACACAGAACTCTGCTGATTTACATGAGCTGAGAATAAAGTCTGAGATTTTTAATCACGAAAGAAAACAGTCCAGCTCTCTGAATGTAACCTCTGCATATATATTCACAGTCCTGTCCCTTGTCATTCTTCACAGTGTAAAAGCTTGCAATCATGTAGGCCAAAAAGACTAAGCCACCTAAGAGCATACAGGAAGGGATTGGTGCGGCTCTGCAAGCTTGTGAGTTTTTATGGGACTTTCTCCAGCTCTGTGGGTGGAAAATGTGAGTAGTGACAGAAAGTTTATCTGCAGTAATAGGATAGATTGTTGGCTATGTATATTGGGGCATCTGTAGACATTTGTACCAGCTGAGAAACTGAACATGTATATCTGAAATTACTGTTCTTCAGTTTTAAGAGCAAATGACTTTCAAATGGGAGGAAAACCAAAACCAAACAATGTTGTTTACTTCATCCTTCCCTGCCGATACAAGATTGTTTTCTGCACTATACACCATTTTCCAAGTGTTTGTCTCTATTTAGTTGAAATGCCGAAAGTGTCAATCTCCCCTTCTAGAAAAAGTCTATTTCCCAGTTAAATGCTTTTTAAAGTGGAATTCTCAAATGCAATCTACATTGTTTTAACTTTGCTCTCTCCTCGTAATGGCTTCCAAAGCCATTACATTTACAGAGAGCAAGGTTAAGCCAATGCTAGGTTGTGCACCCTTCACCATGCACCCTTCTGTTTTAAATACTAGATCTTCTTTTCACAGGTTTCAAAATGTTACTGTTAACAGACTGTAAAACATTTCCCTTCGCTGTCTGTGGACTTAGACCCTGTAACAGAGGTGATTTCTTTTGAAGATTACTTTTAAGACTGGTTTCACACTCCACTTTTGAAAATGGTGCTGTGGAAAAGAAAAAAGGCAAATAATTGTGCAGTAAGGAGAAAGTTATGGTAATGACTTAACAGGATCAAAGCTGCTCCTCACCTTACGTGTTAATCTTCTCTTTATCTCTCGTTTTTCCTCCTGCTCCTCTTGCTCATTCCGGGCTGTAAAAAATTTACAAGAATCTCAGGCTGCAGACTTATCAGACATCCACAGTATGCAACAAATAAGCCTCTCTATCTGCATATTAATGTTTCAGGACTTCTCTGATACAAAGCATGCCCCTCAGGGACCAGTGAACCTCCTTGACCCTTAGCTACCATGCTTCTTCACACACATCATAAAAGATCTACACAAGCTTCCTTTCCCTATGCTGGCACCTCTTCATGTGTCACTTTGTCAAAGGGCCAGGCAATGAGTCAGCCCTTCAGAAACCATTATCTAGCCTACAGGTCTGGTGGCCTCATGGGGCTTAGCTATGATATGGCTGGACTCAGAGAGGTCAACAGCTGGAAAAGGAACACATGCATTTTTTTTTTCCTCTACATAATGAGAATAGAAAGAAAGCTCAGAGTAGGGATGCCAGACAAAATCTGCAACTTCCCATGTCCTGAGCAGAATGAGGAGAGAGTGTCCTACCTTCCTTTGTGAGCCTTCACAGCACTCTATAGGAGTGTAAAAACACATCCTAGGGGAATCTACTTTCAACATTAGGCCAAAAGATCATGTGCTACAAATTTTTACCAGGGCAAGCCTCAACCATTACCAATGAAGAGGGCCATAACATCTGACAACACTACCTCTTCTTCAATTTAGGGACAGGCTGTCATACACGTCTTTGTGCTGAACTTTACTGAAAGTCAATAAAATCACAGGTTTCTAGGTACTCAGGTCCTCAGTCAGATAGGTTTCTTTTTTCAGTGTTTCATTGATGTCAGAATCGCTCGTTACTCAAATCAAACCCATGCATAGCAGAGAAGAAAAAAGACAACTCATCTACAGGTAGCCTGTGCCCCATGTGATTTGGTTTTCACTCAGGCAGGACTAATTCTCTGCAGGGAAGATACAGACCACCAAGGCCACTTTGGGGTACAGGGCTTGAGCTAAACAGCTCAACTTTGGACTAAATTAAATCCAGGTTCAGAGACTATGTAGGCAAAGTCACAGAGCAGGCGAGAAGGAGAGCTAGCAGCCAGGTTTCTTGCTGCTCAGGACAAGAGAGTTGACATTCCTTACAAGGTCCATCATGACTGCCCACTGACTTCAGCAGGACTGGGAATTCTTCTCTGAAGTGGACAAAGAGCTTGTCAATGGTATGATGGCTTACAATATGGCTGTTATCTTTAAATGTCATTTTTTCAAACATACTGCTAGCATTTTCTGAAGGAAGGAAACTGATACTGGAGTAAAAAGATCAAAGACAGCAGGGACTTACAAATGGGTTTTTAAATTTTAACTAGAATACCTACACTGTTAAATATGTTTGCTCTTTCAATGGTTCCTGTCCCTAGTGGGCTGGACTATCTTCTAGCAATTTCTCTTCCAGCAATTTTGTTCTTCCATTCGTGTTTCAAAATTGGAGGAGCTCATATTACAAATACCCACGTGCAGGAACAGGGCCATTAATAAATCCTTGTAAGATTAGGCAGAGAGCATGCTAAATGGAGTCCACATGGCATCTGGGCAGAACTGAAAGCATCTGAGGAGTTATGTATAAAATTTAGTCAAGGCAGTTCATTTTTGTACTCGGCATACAATGCCTTTCTTTTCTCCTCACTTCTCAGCCCAGCCACCCACCTTCAGAGACAGCTAGGCAGGCTGAATATCTCAGTCAGGTAAAAGCTGGGAATTAGAAATACATTCTCTGTAAACAGAAAGTCCTATTTGTTTAATATTAATTAAGTTGTGCTGATCTTGTGAAACTACAAAACCGTTGCTTTATTTTGTGTTCAGGAGATGCTTTGTTCCTCTAGGGGTGTGTGGGGGCAGAATTTTCAGGCCTAATTTCTGTGCCAGTGTGAAATGTTCCCCAGTACAGCCCGAGACCATCAGAGACCATCTAACCATCATTTTTGTAAGGAATTTATGCAAGCCTGAATGTACCACGTTGACAAGTGAAGTACTTGTATCCATCACAGAAGTGGTACTGGAGAATCCAGATATTCTCCTTCGTACAGTAATATGGCCTGTAGGTGTTAACTGCAAAAAGAGTTGTTCAGTCTTCATGCTAACCCTGCAGGTCTAGACCTCTCTGCACTGTGTGCTTTTGATGTAAATAAGAGACAGTGCACTGGGTACATTTCAGTGAAGGACCCTTCAGGTACCATTTCCCCTGCTTTTGGTTTCTTTGCTGTGGCTGCTGCAATCTCATTGCTTCTACCAGTGAGTAGTGGTACTTGTACAGTGGACTCTTTGCCCTTGTAATGCAATAAAGACAACCATCTCATGAGTATTGCAGCAGCATGGAGCTAGGAAGTGATCACTTCACATATAAAGACTCGATGCATAACTGCATTTTGCCTTGTTTCTTCCCATCAGAACTGGCAATAATGTGGGTACACATGCCACAGGAACATCATGGTACTAAACAAGACAACTACATCAAGGAAATTTCAGCTTTAACTGCAGAGGAAATCCTACTTGGAAGCATGCCGTTTTTTTTTTTTTTTGGTGTGTGTTGTGAACTGGGCTTTTGCAAACAGCTTGACCTGATTATGCAGATAATTTATACTCTTCATTATTGCATTCCATGTCTCTTTTTCCCTAAGCTCCTTGATATTTATCCTAATTTTCTTTCTTAGAAATCTACGTGAAAGACATGAAACAATTCTGTATAGAACAGACACTATTTATATTTGCTTGTTTAGAAGTGGAGCATTTTTGTGTATTTTTAAGATCATGTAACTATTTTAATTGTTTGTTCCTTGTCCTGCTGTGCTTCACCAAAAGTTGGGATGTCTTGGAAATACCACATTACTTTTTGCTGTAATTATGAAGTTGTTTGTCTACCAAGACAGAAGTTTTGGGGCAAATCCGTGCTTAGGTAGGAACCATGTTACAAAAATTCCATTTAGGAAATAAAATATAGTTCTGGATTCAGGGTAATGTTTTCAAACACATCCATGTCATTTAGGAGCCCTTATTCAATTCAGAAGGAAACCGATGTGACTCAGAGGATAATTCCCCTGAACTACAAGACAACTTGGATCACCTATGTGACTGCAACACTTTGCAGTGTGACCTTTGTGAATCTCTGTAATGCACCCAGCTTTGGTGATGCTACTTCTCTGCTGATGCTGGTTCAAACACTGCAGACAGAGCAGCTGCCTGAGACCCACTCCACACTTCCCCCAGGCTCCTGGCAGCCACTCTCACCAGCGCCAGGGCGGTGATTACTGGTCACGTACCAGTGCCAGGTGCTGCATGACATATGTTGGTTCATGCTGGTGGCCAGAGCCAGGATGACAACACGAGCTGCCCAGAGAACTGACCTCTGTCCCCCCTTGCCTGAACTTGGTGTCGAGTCACGTTGCACGTTCCCCCCTCTTCCAGCTGTTCTGCAACCCACCTTAAAGCAATCACAACTGGATATGCTACCAACTCCCCCTTTTCTGCCCTCTTGAAGACCGATTTCTCCAGGTAGCAGTTGTTTGAGCAACAACAGAAGGCACATTATGGACCTACTTAAGGAGACACTATGGTATTTTAAGGTACCAGTTAGGAATACTTTTTTCTGTATTCATTTTTTTTTTTTAAATTTCCCTGGAATGATGGATATACTAACTTTAAAAGAACTTGTTTCTTCTGTTCTCTATTTCCAAAGAAACAACACCTTGATAGACAGTTTGTAGCTTTTTTTTTTTTTTTTACATTCAAACACTTCAATGAGAATAAGAAATTGCCATTTTTTTCCTATTCTTTCATGAGATTACAAGATCTGTGCAAGAGTCAGTCCTGCTTCTCTTGAACCTGGTGGCAATGTATCTAGTAACTTAACTCAGCTCAAGCTCTCTGAATGTTAGTCTATCTCTTTAAAACATCATTTAATATTTTGAAGGTCTACCAGTAAGTTTTTGGCTGATTTAAAGGAAGAGTTTCAGGGGAACATTTCAGGGGCATTATTCCAAGTAACATCAGTTTCTTTTTTGAATTCAGTAAAAATTCTGCCTAAGTCTAGATAGCTGTGAATGTTTTTAGGAAAATTAATCAAGCCATGCTCTAATGGCTTTACTAACTTATAACACGATGTTCATATTTGTGTGACAGCAGCATAAAAAGTTTTTTCAGAATGACCCTCTGCTTGGAACAGGACTTGCAAAAAAGATCCAGTGTTTGTTTTCATTCCCATGGGCTGTTCGTTCATATGAATTTACTGACTATGATTTTAATGAATTGTTTCTACAGGTATAAATGTTGCTATAGACTTGCACACTTCTTGCATTTATGATGCACTTTATTGTTATTCATGATGCACATACAGAATAGCTGATGTTTTATAAAACGCACACACAATATATATCTAAACTAATACAATCTAGCTGTATTCAGATTAAATGTCAGTAGTATCAGGACTTACGTTTCAGAATGTTCCTCTGCTCCAATTCTTCAGCAGTCGGCCTTTGGCTCAGTCGTCTGCGAAAAAAGCCCAAGATCAGTTTTTGGACCATATCACATCCTCCTCAGCTCACTGTCTTTAAGAGTTATTTTGGGGTGTGAAAGGCAGAGCAGAAAGCACTGACACTGCTCCATTATGTACTCAATAGGTTTGGACCATGTGTGACACAGACCATGTTTCGCTCTTACAGTTTACTCTGTTTTCAACCCATGAAAGACAAGCTACATTATGTCATCTTAGGCACGGCACTCCCACCCCTATCCCAGGCAGAGCTGCTGGGAGCTAAGCTACACAGATGTCTTCAATTAATTTCCTTCCTCCCATGCCTGCTTCCTGACTCGCATGAGTATTTACAGCTAAGACCCAGCTAACCCTCTGTCTGCCCTCTCACAAGCCTCCTGAATGTGCCCAGCTTGTTCAAACAGCGTTTGAATATGCAGGCAGTCCACAGAAAAAACAAGGGACAGTTTGGCAGCACTGAGGGCCGAACAATAGCAGCCCTCCTCCTCCACACCCTCACTTCCCTCCTCCTTTCATGACTTGTATTAAAGTTTAAAATGAAGGATCAGTGTGACTTGCGAGTCAACCTGTACAACAGAGTCACCACAAACACAGTCTAATTACAGATGGAGGACCTGAGCGCAGAAACAATGAATATTCAGAATACAAAACAAGGGAGAGAAGCACAAAGGGGCATTAGGAAAACAAAGAAAACCACTGTGATGACATCAGAAGTCAACACTGTTGGGTCCGCTCCTACTCTGCTCCGAGTCAATAGGAGTTTTGTCAATGGTGCCAGTGATGGGACAGAGCCTTCTCTTCATTCAGACACGGCTGTTCAGAGAAGTTCCCAGTCTGGGGTCTTGCTCTCTATTTACCAACTGCTCGGCCAGTTGGCTCATCAGGTGCCCTGTGAGGTACCAGGTACTGATAGGAACTGTGATATGAGCACTGGCTGCATGGCTTCCTCTTCTCTGACCAGTGCTTCCTACCATCAAGGCCCAGAAGCCCGCTGACACTGGGCTGGACAAGGGGTGTCTGACAAAGGCTCCTCAGAAGCTCAGTCACTGCTCAGAGCTGTGCGCACATCCCCAGCCCTCTCCAGAGCCAGTAGCTCATGTGTGCACCAGTTCAGTACCCCTGCTTTGCTCAGAGCAACCTTCTGACTACCCTCACGCCATGCATGGTGCACAAGGCCGAAGCACATGAGATGTGTAGTAGCCTTACCTCCTGCATGAAGGCAGAAGTTTGGGCACCTAATTTTACACATCCTGAAGATTTCCACCAGCAGAGGTGATACTAACCATACTGCCTTTGCCGCCACTTTGCACCACTGAGACAAAACAGCAGAATATGGTTCTATTCCAGCAGAGAATTTGGAGTGACTGGCTCTGTTTCTTTGCCATGGCAGATCGAACATTTACCTCATTGGAAAAGTGCTGATAGTGACAGAAACTCAGCCTTAATTCAGAAGTAAAGAATTCCTGCGAAGTACATTGAAGACAGAAGGGCTATTTCAGTGCTTGCGATTACTGTCCTTAAGATACAGTAGCTGTTGCTAATGGGATGCTTCACCTCAGTTCTAAGAAGAAATTAAAGCTACCTTATTTCTATCAGCACATGAGAATCAAGGTGAGTAGGTTGCCAAGTTTAGCCCTACTATGTATGTCTGCAGGAACTGAATTATGTAAAGTTTTTAATCTACCACACTGTGACGCTTCTCAAGAGGATGTGTCAGAGGAATGTTAAGGACAGACTCCAGACATCCAGCATGCAGCTGTGCTTCTACAGAAACAAATAAAATGCAACACGCAAAAGGAGACATCAGCCTGAAAAGAAGGCCTCCAAAAAAGTCCTCCCCTTTCCCAAGAAAACGATGATTAAAAGACTCAGCTTACAGTTCTGATGAGAATAGTTCACACTGGAGCATTTCAGACAAAAGGCAGAGATTTTATCTATCCACATGAATGATTTACATAAAAGAGTAAGTCCTCCACGTATTTACTTCCCAGTACCTGCTATGAAGTAGAAGCATTTAAACAAAGCTTTTACTTCACTGTGTCATTGCTTCCACACATGAGGATAGGGGTTTCCTCCAAGTATGCTCTCCGTATTATATGTATTCCCCATTCCTGTTCTGCTCAGAGACCTATGGACTGTGGGGTTCTTCCCCAAGACACTCAGTAGGGCCTCTAATGAAAGCTCACCAGAAATACCTGTATTTCCCATTGAGAATCAGTTTATTTTATGATTTATTTTATGATCCACTTTTTTCAGGCTGCAGTGTGCTCCTGCCTAAATGATAACCATCATCTTCAAGGGATATAATGACATGGCAGAAAAAGCCATGATATTTTTGGTAGATACAGTCTGGATATCTGAAATTATCCACATTCATGGGTTGTAGATCATTTCTGGACTCTTAGATATGCAAGAATTTTTAATAGCAAGACTTAAGCAGTAGGAAGAGATAAGGTAACTCTGTAGTTTAACAAAATCATGACCAGTCTTTACAGACCAAGCACAGCTGAAGGGTGAAGAAGGTAATGAACAGAAGCTCCGGAGGTGCCTGGACTCCAGTACCAGTGTCTGCTTTTCATTTCCATGAATTGGTGCTCCATTCCCATTTCCATCTCCTATTGGATTGATTAGGCTTGATCTCGCTCCTTTATTTAGTCCCTCCCTGATAAGCAAATCAGGCAAACCCAACCCCTTCCCCAGCCCTTCCTTTATAACCTCTCACAATTATTTCTTTTCTTCATCTCCTGCTCTTTTCATTTCATTTCTTCTCCTGCTTTCACAGTGACTTCCACCCCCAAATCTTTGGGCTTTACAATCTACTCCACTAACTCCTCAGAACTGCTTCCTTTTAGTTCTTATTTTTTGCCTCTTAACCTTTGGGTTTGCCAGATGTTGGGCAGCTGTCAACATTACCATCTCTGAAAATATTTCAACTAGGTACTGAAACTGCAAATCAAGAAATATAAACAGCTCTTCCTTTGTTACTGTGGCTGCAAAGATACATTTTTTTTCACACCAAATTTCAATATACCATCTCCAGTGCACTGTTGTGATCTTGGCAAACACTAGGTGTGATACCTCCACTCTCTGTCCTTCCCTCCTAGGCTGCCTATAATAAAAATATTAATGAAGCCCACCTAGCTTGCAGAGGTTGATTTCAGTGGTTTGATTGCTGGATTGCTGTTGTGCCTTCTTTCATTTAACATCACAAGGTTGCATGAGGCTGTCAAGAGGGGAAAGGTCAGGTAACAAGTGTCCAATTAGCAACACAATCAGAATAAACAGGAGAAAAAGGAGGTGAGGAAAAATGCGTTGGCAGAGCCTGATGCAACAGCAAAGAAAAGATGTGTTTATGAAAACTGTAAGAATCAAGTGGGATGCATGGTGCTGCTACTGATCAGAACAGCAACTCTGGTTGTTTCGTGGAGCTGTAGGAGTCTAGGAATATAACCAAGGAAAAGGCAGATCTTAGGAGCTACAGCCTTTCAACAGCTCTTTCTGTATTTAAAGACCCTATGTAAACACACTTTAGTATATGCGAACATGCTTAACTGTGCCATGCATGTAGTTTTGCAATAAGCATCGGGTATTCAAGAGAATAGAGAAGTCTGCTTCACGTAATTTGTGCTTTGCAAAATGTTGTCTGTTTTATACTTCACATGTTTTTGCAATATTGTCAATAGTGATTTTGTAAATACACTGACAAAGGTTTTCCTACAAAAAAAACCCAAGCCTTCCTAAGATTTATGCTGATATAAAGTCCTTTCTAGGACTTCACTGAAAAAATAATATCCGAGTGAGATTGTCATTGAAAAATAAAACAGATTGCTCAGATTTATAAAAATAAACTTGACAGAAATTTGATTTTCTGAATTAATTCCCTGCAGGATCAAAACATACCACACTACTTGTGCTAGAACTATACAACACTCATCTTTTACTAAGGTCTTTGAATGGTATTTTTCTTTTTTTCTTCTTTTTTTTTTTTTTTTAAACTTGTCTGGGCTGAGCACATCATAGTGGATGAGTAGGAGTTTGGGGGCAGGAGGGACAATCACATGCAAAGTCAACAGCCACTGATTTAAAGCATTGGCTGGTGGGGATGCAATCACTTCAGAGAGTCAAAGGAACAAAAAGCAGCATTTTCACTGATGGATACTACTGTTTGGAGCCTGCACAGCAAACTCAGAACTCAGAACGGGAAGTTCCTGTTCAATGTGACAGTATCCAGTGTGTGCAATAAAAGGAAAAAGTGGCTGTAAAACTATCCAGGCAACAGAAAACACTTGAACTAAGAGCCCACACAGTGATGCTTAGCTTGCTCTGCAGTGTGGTCATACCCAGAAGGCTCTCAGAACATTGGCCAACTAGCCCTGGAGATGACAGTCAGATTCTTCCTGCCCTTTTGTCTCGTAACACATCTGAAGCAAGGTGCTCCTGGCTGCCTAGGATGTCACCCTTCTAGGAGTCATGGGTTTTATCTCTGTAGTCTCTTGTGGTGTTGTGGATGAGTTCTGAGAAAGAGATGGTTAATGCCAGCCAGCACCAGGACGGTGGTTTCTGGATATCAGGAATTACTCTTTGCTTCTGCTCAGAGGGCAAGAACATTTAAGAGCTTATTATGGGGTCGTCTGTAAGTATAGTGGTATAATGACTGGAAACAGAACAGGGCTTGCTGGAAAATGATGCCATGTTTACTTGCCAGGCTTGTTAACTCCGAGAGTTTGTAGATTCAAGAGGCAGAACACAGAAGTTCTGCAGCGCTTGAATGGTGACATCTGGCGTGTGTGACCCAAGAGCAGTACTGATAGGCAAATAGGTTACGGGTGGTCACAACAGGGCATGCAGCAGTATGGCAACACCAAAATATTTTGGAGCCCAGCCATGCTCACAGACTGTTTCTATGACATAAGTCACTCTGACACAAAGTAACAGTGGGGCATAACCTCTGGAGCACCTCTTGAATTAATTCTCTAGATGCAAATCTTTTTACTCAGGTGCACCTGGGTTCATACCACCCTAGAAATTGCTCTAAGAGCGGAGCAAAACAGAGCTGAGCCCTTGAGAAGGCAGCTGCTACAAAGAACTACTTGTCACACAGCTCTTCAGTTGGCATAAATGGGCACGACTGAAGCCAGCAGAAATGCACTGATTTACATCAGTTATATAATTCGACGTGAGGAAAATTTGATGGCAGTAAAGTGTCTTACTGTTGCTTAATTTAGCTTGCCTTTACTAATAATAATGCTGATAGCAAAGCAATATAGATGAAGTACAGATTACCAGGGGCTCTTTGTACTCCCATGCCAAGTACAGAAAAATGGAGGACAAAAATGAAGAAGAAAAGCTTGCACTTGCTTGTGCCTGTTAACTGTTAGCAGAGGGCAGGAAAAAAATACTTCTTTTCCTTATGCCACTGTACAATGAGCAAAAAATATCTGTAAGCTCAGTGGTTCACCTTCCCTGTATTATCAGCCCAGATACTGCCGGCCAGACTTAAGAGTCTACAGAGAACTATCTTCCTCCTAACAGGATTTATAAAATGGGATTAATACAGCTTTATCAATGAGTAAATAAACTGAAAGCATATTAAATAGAAAATCCCTACCCAAAGAGGAAAATATAAGACTTTTACGCCATTAAAATTCCTGTACTAGAGTCCATTAAGATGATGGCTAATTTGTAGGATACATTATCTCTTCCTTTAAGCTCTCTTCCCTGTGTGACAAGTCTCCTGGTATCTGTCATGCTAATACTTCTTATAACTTCTTTTCCTGAGAAATAAAGGCAATAAAACCATGAGGAGTCTTTGACACAATTCAGTTGCCATGTAATGACTACTCTCCACTTCCTTGTTGATTTTGAGCATTCAGCCCCTGGGAGATTGTGGTACTTGTGCAGCTAAAAAGAAGCCTGGGGTAATGAATAGAGAAGACCACAGTGGGCAGAGACCCCTGCTCACCCCTGGTGAAATGGATGAAGCACTACTGAGAGAGAGTTTAGATGAGAACTATTTAGCCAATATACTCAGAGCCAATATACAGACTCAGGAAGTGCTTGCGTTTGGAAAAAAAAAAAAAAAAAGCAACTGGTATGTATCAGTTGAAGATCTAAGTACTTCCTGATGGTGCCTTACTGGTCTTGCTGCCCTGGCATTCCAGTTTGCTCCCTGAGCAGCATCACCTCGTCCAGGATAGCTACAACAGTCTTGTGTCCTGAAGGAGAAAAGTAGCACTTCAGCTCAGCACTTCTTCTAGTGCACCACAAGAAATACCAAGCAGTCTGGCACATGAACCAACTGAATGGCAGCTCCTATAACATGTCTGCAGTCATGTATCCAAATGGGCTCTGCAAGAAAATCAGATTTTCCACTGAAATTGTTCGTATTTTAATTTAGGCTCTAAGCAGTCCCTCAGTGTTCCCCAAAATTATGCTTATCCCAGATGTTATTTTGTGTTGATAAACAGCTTCAGTACAACTTTAAAGCTCTACCTAGTCTAGATTGCTGTGAAGATTTTTAGAAAAAATAATCAGCAAATTTTCTGCTTGGTCAAGCATCTGGATAGTGAAAAATATCCAAATATTAATAGCAAAGGTGTCCCTTTGCTTAAAACTTGAAATGTGACCAATTTGTTTTTTCATTCTTTAGCCTATGTGAATCTATTCTTGACTCACAGCAAAAGCAATGCATTCTTTTCTGTTTCAGCTGACCGAAGGGTTGATGTATTTTGATTTTGATTTACTCTTGAGAAGTTACAAGCTCCCCAAGAAAGAACAGGCTGCCCAGATTAGATCAGATTAGATTTCCTGGGTAAAGAGAATCATATTCAAAATGTAGATTCTGATAATTCATTACACCTGCATAAAGTTAAAATCTTGCCTACGATATGCAAAACACATTTCCTTAAAATACTTAGATAAAGCAGAACCATCATGGTCCATGAACTTTGCATTTTGTTAAAAAATAAAATAAAGGAATGACTATACAGTCCTACAACTCTGAGAAGAAACACCCTTTTATACTTGTCTGAATAATGACACACCCAATTTGACATAAGATCACAGGAGGAGATTCCAGAGAAGCTCCCTTTACAAATGGGAAAGCAGTATCACAATGCAAACATCTGCATTTTCCCAGGGAATTGCTTAATTTCTTACTTTTTCCTAAAGATAAAGCCTCCTATTTTTAGTACCAGCCACATAAATTCAGCTTTCAGCCCCCCTTTCAGTAACACTAACTGCAAAATGCTAATTGATACATTGAACAATGCAAGATCACACAAGCTCATCTCACACCTCAAACTCTAAAATGGAGCTTCTCCTGTTTCATTACCATTGTTTCATTACCATCAAACCTTTTAGGCAAATACTAGCTGTTCACATAAAATACTATCATAAAAGTTTAATTTAAAAAAAAACGAGCATGGCAGAATTAAAATAGTTGCACCATATGAACTCTGTAGCATTAATTCTCAAATCTCTTATCCCTAATCTCAAAAGCAAAACATCCAACAACTGTGATAGGAAATAAAGAACAATCTTTTTTAAAGGAGGGAGCTTATTATGTATCTAATTCAAGAATGTATTTTGGAACAATAAAAATGGGATATTTTTGAATACTAGAAATCCAGAGGGATAAACATACTAAATGCTGGCTGAAAATCTAAAGTGTGCCAGAAAAAATGGATGGATTTTAGGACTCATCATAATAAAGAAAAAATGCTCTAAAATGTTAGTGATTGTCCTTCAGTACAGCATTGTGAAAAGACAGAATCACAGAATCACAGAATCGTCTAGGTTGGAAGAGACCTCCAAGATCACCCAGTCCAACCTCTTACCTAATACTAACAAGTCCTCCACTAAACCATATCACTAAGCTCAACATCTAAACGTCTCTTAAAGACCTCCAGGGATGGTGACTCAGCCACTTCCCTGGGCAGCCTATTCCAATGCCTAACAACCCTTTCAGTAAAGAAGTTCTTCCTAACATCCAACCTAAACCTCCCCCGGCACAACTTTAGCCCATTCCCCCTCGTCCTGTCACCAGGCACGTGGGAGAATAGACAACCCCTACCTTGCTACAGCCTCCTTTAAGGTACCTATAGAGAGCAATAAGGTCGCCCCTGAGCCTCCTCTTCTCTAGGCTGAACAACCCCAGCTCCCTCAGCTGCTCCTCGTAAGACTTGTTCTCCAGACCCCTCACCAGCTTCGTCACCCTTCTCTGGACACGCTCGAACACCTCGACGTCCTTCTTGTAGCAAGGAGCCCAAAACTGAACACAGTACTCGAGGTGCGGCCTCACCAGAGCCGAGTACAGGGGGACAATCACTTCCCTAGTCCTGCTGGCCACACTGCTTCTTATACAAGCCAGGATGCTGTTGGCCACCTGAGCACACTGCTGGCTCATATTCAGCTGACTATCAACCAGTACTTCCAGGTCCTTCTCTGCCAGGCAGCTTTCCAACCACTCATCTCCCAGCCTGTAGCACTGCTTGGGGTTGTTACGCCCCAGGTGCAGGACCCGGCACTTGGCCTTGTTGAACTTCATACAGTTGGCCTCAGCCCATCGGTCCAGCCTATCCAGATCCTCCTGCAGAGCCTTCCTACCCTTGAGCAGATTGACACACGCACCTAACTTGGTGTTGTCTGCAAACTTACTGAGGGTGCACTCAATCCCCTCATCCAGATCATCGATAAAGATATTGAAGAGGACTGGCCCCAGTACTAAGTCCTGGGGGACTCCACTAGTGACCGGCCTCCAACTGGATTTGACTCCATTCACCACAATTCTTTGGGCCCGGCTATCCTGCCAGTTTTTAACCCAATGAAATGTATGCCAGTCCAAGCCACGAGCAGCCAGTTTTTTGAGGAGAATGTTGTGGGAAACGGTGTCAAAAGCCTTACTGAAATCAAGGTAGACCACATCCACAGCCTTCCCCTCATCCACCAAGCGCGTCACTTTGTCACAGAAGGAGATCAGGTTCGTCAAGCAGGACCTGCCCTTCATAAACCCATGCTGACTGGGCCTGATCGCCTGGTTGTCCTGCACGTGCCGCGTGATGACACTCAAGATAGTCTGCTCCATGAGCTTCCCTGGCACTGACGTCAAACTAACAGGCCCATAGTTCCCTGGGTCTACCCTCCGACCCTTCTTGTAGATGGGTGTCACATTTGCTAGCCACCAGTCGACTGGGACCTCCCCTGATAGCCAGGACTGCTGATAAATGATGGAAAGTGGCTTGGCCAGCTCCTCTGCCAGTTCTCTCAGTACCCTTGGGTGGATCCCACCCGGCCCCATCGACTTGTGTACATCCAAGTGCTGTAGCAGATCACCAACCATTTCCTCTTGGACAGTGAGGGCCACATCCTGCTCCCCATCCCCTTCCACCAGCTCAGGGTACTGGGTATCCAGAGAACAACTGGTCTTGCCGCTAAAGACTGAGGCAAAGAAGGCATTAAGCACCTCAGCTTTTTCCTCTTCCCTTGTAACTAAGTTTCCCCCCGCATCCAGTAAAGGATGGAGATTCTCCTTAGTCCTTCTTTTGGTGTTGATGTATTTGTAAAAACATTTTTTGTTATCTTTAACAGCAGTAGCCAGATTGAGCTTTGACTCTTCTAATTTTGTCCCTGCACAGCCTCACAACAGCCTTATAAGTCCTCATGAGTGGCCCGCCCTCTTTTCTAAAGATTATAAGCCCTCTTTTTTCTCCTAAGCTCGAACCACAACTCTCTGTTCAGCCAGGCCGGTCTTCTTCCGCGCCAGCTCGTCTTTGGGCACATGGGGACAGACCACTCCTGAGCCTTTAAGATTTCCTTCTTGAGGAGTGCCCAGCCTTCCTGGACTCCTCTGCCCTTCAGAACTGCCTCCCAAGGGACTCTCCCAACCAGTGTCCTGAACAGCTCAAAGTCAGCCCTCCGGAAGTCCAAGACAGCAGTTTTACTGGTCCCCTTCCTGGCTTCGCCAAGAATAGAGAATTCTACCATTTCGTGGTCACTCTGCCCAAGACAGCTCCCGACCACCACATCTCCCACCAGTCCGTCACTGTTTGTGAACAGAAGGTCTAGCGGGGCACCTCCCCTGGTAGGCTCTCTAACCAGCTGCGTCAGGAAGCTATCTCCCACGCTCTCCAGAAACCTCCTAGACTGCTTTTTCTGGGCTGTGTTGTGCTTCCAGGATATGTCTGGGAAGTTGAAGTCCCCCACGAGAACAAGTGCTGACGATTTTGCAACTTCTGCTAGCTGCCTGTAGAACTCCTCATCCGTCTCCTCATCCTGGTTCAGTGGTCTATAACAGACCCCCACCAGGATGCTTGCCTTGTTGGCCTTCCCGCTGATCCTAACCCACAGAGACTCAACCTTATCAGTCCCAGCCTCAAGTTCAACAACATCAAAATACTCTCTAATATAGAGAGCCACACCACCACCCCTTCTGTGCTGCCTGTCCCTTCTGAAGAGCCTATAGCCAGACATTGCAGCACTCCAGTCATGAGAGTGGTCCCACCACGTTTCTGTGATGGCAACCAAGTCATAGCCTGCCTGCTGCACGATGGCTTCCAGTTCCTCTTGTTTGTTACCCATGCTGCGTGTATTAGTGTAGATGCACTTCATTCAGGCCATTTAACTTGCTTTTCCAAAAGTAATACTATTCAACCAAAAGCTGATTTTACAAACCATAATTCACAATTCAAGGTCAATCCATTAATGACATAAGGAATAAAATGGCACCATGAAAATCAGCCTGAACTGAACACATATGCTTGCCACCTACAAGCATATTTGTGGTGTGCTTGTTTTAGAATCTTTTCTTTACATAGTTCTGTGGTTTTGTGTCTGTGAACAAACATACTTACAAGAAGGTTTTAAGGATATATTTTTTGAAGGAAAGATTTGAAGGCTAAACCTTAGAAATATTATTTGCCTTACTCCTCATAGTAAGTTATTTTTTTCTGCTTAAATTCAATATTCCTTTTGTCCAAAGACTAGTGTTTGGAGGCTTCTACTGCCGTCTTCTGCACTTACTCAGTTTTAAGGAGTAGCCTTGTATTTGGAGGATCTGAAAGAAGAACAGATCACCACCAACATATTCGTAAAGGTGTCCTCAGTCTTCTGCTGCTGAAGAGCTTCCTGGACAATCCTATGGACCATTCAGCCAAACAACACGCCTGAGACAAGGCCCAGACCCCTTTATCTCTCTATCACCCAACCAAGCCTGACATGACTGAAGTTGTGACCACCCTTGGTGTTTTTAAAGAAATTGGGAGGTCTCCCTCTAGTCCCCAACACATAGTTGCTTATTATCATAAAAGTTACACTCTTAAAAGCAGAGCAATGTACAATCAAAAGTCTGAATAACAAAGCCCCTTCCATCTTTATGTGTTACCCTGCCCCAGCTCCTGGTGCTCAGGGAAGCTCACACGAGTGAACATGGCTTGATACATGCGTGGCGGCCTTGGGGTTTGAGGTAAAAAACAACTGTTTAGGCAAGAAGATCTGTGGAGCCAGGAAAGGAACCATGGAGGGAAGCTGAGAATGGGAGTACAGCCCTACTCCCTCCTGCAACCCTCTAAGACCCACTGATTTTTCCCAGGGTCCCTCTTCTCTCAAGGTCCTCCTTTGAGATATCTACAGCTGCCTGAGACTTAAATTTTGCCTATGCTGAGAAGCAGTTGCAGGCTCCAAGGAAGGGTTGATGGCTGAAGTACATAACAGAAGGACCATCTTCTCTATATAGCTGATTCAGCTAGTATGAAGGTAAGACCTCCTGATGGGCCTTTGTGGACCATTGTGTCTATATGGTGTAGACATATAGAGCACAGTGACTGTATGTTTGTACCCTGTTCATTATTAGTTATCCTACACTTCTAGCACTGTCAGCATTCAGTTTGCCTAATTAAAAAAGCAACAGCACTCTTTTTATTTACATAGTTACCAGCACAACTGTAATCCTAAAAACGCCAAGCTAAAACACATAAGCAACCAAAGTTGGAAAATTTTGCTTGGCAGTCCAACTAATTTGTGAATGTTGTGATGAAGTTCAATCCAAAATACAAAAAGATGTTGGTTCTAAGGAAGGAAACTTTGGAGTGGAGTTTCACCACTTTGCTGACAGCAGGCTCAACACTTTTAAGGGTAACTTGAAAAAGTCTCCTCTGTTATTGCAGCAACAACAGACAACTCAAAAAATGGAGACTGAGGGCTCATATACGTTCCCTGATTGTGTTGGTGCAGGTCATTTTACCAGCACCAGCATGAAGAAAGGCAAATGAACAATACTCCACAAATCCAATTAATCTCCAAACAGGTACTTTGAGTATGGTGATGTCAAAAACTTATCTACTTTCTGAGAAACGAATCAAAAGCTAAATCACTCAGTGACTTGGAACATTCACAATACAGGAATTCCAAAGAAATGCTTTTATAACTGAAGTCGGCAGTGTTAGCAATTCAAAACCACAACAATGCAGTTTCTGGGAGAAAGGGTGCATAGGAAATAGCATGGTGCCCACACTTTGCCTTGCAACTGAAGTGGAAAATTCCTGGAAGTGAACAATTTTGAGAGCTTTAAGAGTGATTAACCATTTTGTGCCAGAGGCATTTCAGACTCCCAGAACTGTATAAAAGTCAGGTTAGTTTATAAAGAGCCATGAATTACTGCAAAATGTTCACCCGGAGATTAAGAATTAGGGCTGGGTGAAACATTTGTGACAAACAAGCAAATTGCCAAAAAATTAAGTTCCAGGAGGTCAGAAAACTATATGTGAGGTCGAACTTGGTGAATAGTTTCAGCAGAGAAAACAATTTACTAGACACTACTTAAAAAAAAAAAGAAAAAAAAAGAAAAAAAAATTAAAAATGTTTGGTACTGACCTGAAATGGTATTCTCATTTTATAATAAAAAAATAACTCTTCACCAGGTTGATTTTATTCAGTTTTCTGTCCCCCACTTGTTAATTATTTTGTTCCAAATGCAAAAAGTTCCTTATCCAGCCGACTTTTCAGCCAACTTTGTTAGACAAAACTCTTCTTGCAGTAATTGTGACAGTAATTACAAGCACATATTTACTGAAGCAAGTTACAAGGTTGTCTCTCCCCAGTAGTAGCATTGCCAGCTGCAGTGCAGACGTCTGGGTCAATCCTGTCCATTTAATGGTCATATCTACATCTGGGCTACCTGCTGATCAGACTGAATCTTTGCACACGTTTTTCTGTATCTGCATCACTGCTTGTGAATTCAGTTCTTACCTTTCTAGAGACCTTCATTTCTCACCACCCTACCCAGAGATTTGCCCATTATCCAAATTCCCACTTTGTTCAAGGACACAACCTGTCCCATTGTAGATGGTGTGTATTTAACGCCTGAACTACTAGAACCTACTTCTGCATTAGTAAAATCCGTATGTGCATATATATATATATATTTATATGTTTATATTTAAATTGTAGCATCTGTGTGCATCATGCTGCACCAGAGACAGAAAATACCAAGAATGGCTAGTTTGACAACAACAACAAAGAGAAATTGTTCACCTGTCTTCAATATATAGAAAAATGCCTTAGGAAACTGCATGGTTGTTATTTTGACAAGATATCAGACACAATTTGCTCAAAGTTATATCATCGTCTTTAGGTTTAAATTTGGTGGTCTAAAAATGTGACAACAAGGTATTTTTTTTTCCTCAGAAGCCTTGTGCCATCTGCATTTTCTTCTCTTGCAGTTACTGAGATGATAATTACCCAGAGGCTAAATTTGGACCACAAAGTGAAAATCCTTTTTTTGTTGCTTCATAAGTACTTCCACAGTGAAACAAATGGAAAGTTACAAAGAGGCTTATCACACCGTGTAAGGAATTAGCAGCAGGAATCAATTATCTCCAAAGTAGCAAAGATCCCATTTCCAGGCAGACACTCTTTACTTCAAAATAAACAGAATCAAACCCATGAACCAAAATACTTCCAGAGGGGCATATGTGATATGCCGAATAGGCTGCAGTCTTTTTTTCTTTTTATGTATAGTATGATATCAGCTTTTTACAATTTCTCCCTGAAGCTTTGAGGGCTCAGTTTAACGCCTACTGAAGTTTCTCCAGTGTTAGTTTTCCAACTAATATCAGGTACAAGTATTCTTGACTGCATATTATGCAGCTCTTCCTGACAAAGTAAAAACCTGCTTCACTATCAGTCTAGCTGCTGGGAGGAGAGGAGTAGCCTTCTTGTTTTTTTCCTAGAGCTGATGCTGAACAAAGAGAGAAAGAAATGAAATACAAAATATGACAGAGACCTGATCCTGTCTTAAATCAGTGATTGTTTTTTGAGCTCCTTACTAGTCTGAATAGTTTATTTAGCTAGTGTTCAAGCAGAGGGGCTGAAGAGTTATTATTTAAAATGCTTTGTATGCAAGACAGGTGAAGTATGCTTGTTCGTGGCTGCTGACATGTCATAGGCCATGCCTGGATTTCCCTGCAGGGCCCACTCAGATGCCTAGAGATGCCAGGACTGATATAACTCTGTCCTAGACTTATGTGCCCTGTTTTTGTGACTTTGTGTTGTTTCCTGCATATCCAACTGTGGTGAAGGCAAGAAGAGGGAACTTTGAGAGAGGTAGCAAACAGAATGGGCACAGTCGCCCTGGCAAAATCCCTTCTGAACATGTATCAGTGATACACAAAGTGTGGGTAAAACTGGAAACTGCACCCACCTACTTCTATGAGAAGCTGCAGATTAGTATCAAAACGCACTGCCTAGGATGATCTGGGCAAACAGACACAGTGTCTGCTTCCTAGTTTCGCTCAACTTCATCATTAGTTTAAAATGTGCAATCTCTCATGCATCAGCATTGAGCAGCAAGATACACTTTCTCATCCCCCATTCCAGCCCCCACTGACCACAGCCATGTGGACTTGCTTTTTGCTTTACAGGCACACTGAATTCACATTTGTACCTTATAGTTAATTGGGTGTTAAACCCACTCACATGACTGGAGATTATCTAGTGCTAATAACAATCTTGCTCCTGCTTGACAGCAGTGGTGCTCTGCCGAGCCCAGATAATGAACACCAGCTGCTAAGAAAGTGGGGAAAAATGTCTCGCAAATACTATACTGTCAGCTTTTCGAACTGGTTTGAGCAAAATGTGTTCTTAGCAAAATGTGCATCAAATACATTCTTTCATCCTATTTCTTACTAGATACATTACAACATTGCTTTACTCTACACTATTGGAGATCATTGCTGTTTTATAGATACCAGACAGTACTACTGCAGGCTGTCTGGGACATTTCTGAAAGCAGCAAACTTCTAGTTTCCCAAACGGAGACAGAAAATAAATTCTCTTGTTGTCTCTGCATTTATCCAGAGAAAGTTTGGAAGGCCAATTACCTTTTCGTCTTAAAGTTCTGCTTTGGATAGACATAAAAGGAGAAAAGAGCTATAGAAAGATACAGAGAATTTGAAAAAAGCCCTTGGAAGTGAAACTGGGACTCTGGGTCTGTCTTTTTTTTTTTTTTTTGTAATGGCAGATTGCTACAGAGGGCATAGGGAAATGCAGGGCTGAGAGAAATGTTTGTTAAGAGAAGTTGGGTGTCTGGAGTTGATTTCCATGTAAATACAATGTGTCTGTGAGATGTTCTTGTTTAGAAACTGAGTCCTAGTAATTTTTTCCACAGAGCAGAGCATGAAAATTATGGTCTTGAGGGCTAACCCAATACACTCTTGGAACTGAAGTAAGCTAGAAACTTTTATGGCCTAGATGTCATAGTAAGACATTTATCAGAATTTGTGACCCAGCTAAATTGTCTGTTTCGGCACTGCCATTATGAAGTAACGCAAAGCAGAAAAAAAATGTCAGGAATTGTATTGGAATAGCTTTATGAGATAAATTCACAGTAACCTTAGAGTGAATGGCAGGGAGTCAGGATTTGGAGGGTCTGAGGCAGAACTTGGCTGCTCTGCACTGCCAAAGGCCTACAGAAATCAGCCAACAACCTTGTGTACTTCAAAGTCAAAGATGGTGCTAACACTCAAACTCCTTGGTAAACTATTTCTGATGCCTTGTTATACCAGTCACTGAATGGTTGAGGTTGGAAGGGCCTGATCAAGCAGGGCCGCTCAGAACAGGTTGCTTGGGGCTGTGCCCAGATGATTTTTGAATACCTCCAAAGAGAAGTCTCCACAACCACCTTTGGAAACCTGTGGCAGTGCTCAGTCTCACAGTAAGAAAGTGTTTCCTGATGTTCAGACAGTACCTCCTGTGTTTCAATTTGTGACTGTTGCCTCTTGTCCTATCACTGGGCACCACTGAGAAGAGGCATGGCTCCTTCCTCTTTGCACTCTCCCTTCAGGCATTTACATGCATTGAAAAGATTCCCCTTTAGGCCCCCTCTTCTCTAGGCTAAACAGGCCCACTTCTCTCAGCCTCTCCACATATGTGAGATGCCCCAATCTCTTAAACATCTTTGTGGTCCTATGCTTCACTCTCTCCAGTAGCTCCACGTCTCTCTTTTACTGGGAGCCCAGAACTGGGCACAGTACTACAGCTGTGATCTTGCCAGTGCTGAGCAGAGGGCAAAGATCATCTCATCGACCTGCTGGTAACTCTCCTCCTAATGCAGCCCAGTATACTATTGGCTTTCTGGCCACAAGGGCACATTGCTGGCTTATGTTCAGTTTGTTCACCAGGACCCCCAGGTCCTTTTCTGCCAAACTGCTTTAGAGCTGGGTGTCCCCCAGCATGTACTGGTGCAGGGGCTGTTCCTCCCCAGATACAGGACTCGGTACTTCTCCTTGTTGAACTTCATGCGCTTCCTGTCAGACCATTTCTCCAGCTAGTCCAGGTCCCTCTAAACAGTGGCATGACCCTATGCAATAGCTGCCACTGCTCCCAGTTTTGTGTTATTGGCAAACACTCTGCTCCATCATCCAGATCAATAATGAAGATGTTTAACAGCATTGGACCCAGTACTGAGCCCTGGGATATTCTGCTAGTAACTGGCCTTCAACTAGACTTCATGGCACTGATCACCACCCTTTGAGCTTTGCCATTCAGACCGTCTTCAATGCATTTTACTGTCTGCTCATCCAGCCCATATTTCAACAGTTCCTCTAAGGATCTTATGGGAGACAATGTCAAAAGCCTTACTGAAGTCCAGATAGCCAATTCCCACTGCTCTCCCCTTGTCTACTAGGTCAGTCAGTTCATCATATGAGTTTATCATATTTGTCAAGCATAACTTCCCCTTGGTGAATCCATGCTGATTACTCCTGATGACTTTCTTGTCCTTCATTTGCCTGGATATGGCTTCCAGGATTAGCTACTCTACCACCTTCCCAGAGATGGAGGTCTGGTTGACTGGCCTTCAGGTCCCTGAGTCCTCATCCTTGCCCTAGAGATTGGAGTGATGTTCACTTTCCTCCAGTCTTCGGACACTTCTCTCAGTCACCATGATTGTTCAAAGATTTTTGAGAGTAGCCTTGGAATGCCATCAGCCAGTTCCCTCAGCACTTGTGAGAGGTGAGAGCACCCCATCAGGGCTCAAAGACTTACACATGTCCAGTTTGCTTAAGTATTCCCTGAATTGATCCTCTTCCACCAAGCATACATCTTCCTTGCTCTAGATTTTCTATCTGTCTCTGGGACCTGGAACTCCTGAAGGTCAGCCTTGCTAGTAAAGACGTGCAGAGAAGGCATTCAGTACCTCAGCCTTTTCCTTGTCCTGTGTCACCAGGTCCCCTGCTTCATTCAGCAGAGTGCCCACATTTTCCCTAGTCTTCTCTTTGTCACCTATGTAAGTGTGAATAGGAGCCCTCCTTGTTGCCTTTGACAGCCTTGACAACATATATTTCCATTTGTGCTTTAACTTTCCTGTCTTCATAACTGCATGCTTGGACAGTGCCTCTATATTCCTCTCAGGTTACCTCTCCCTGCTTCTACCTTCCGTATGCTTCCTTTTTGTGTTTGAGTTTGGCCAGGAGCTCCTTTTTTATCAATACAGGCTTCCTGGCCTTTTTGCCTGACTACCTGCTTTTAGGAGCAGAGCATTCTTGAGCTTCAAGGAGGTCATCCTTGAATATTAACCAGCTTTCTTGGGCTCCTCTTCTCTCCAGGGCCTTCTCCCATGGGGGTCTACCAAGCAGACCTTTGAAGAGACCAAAGTCTGCTCTCCTGAAGTCCAGTGTTGTGATCTGGCTTTTTGCCCTCCTCCCAGGATCCTGAAGTCGTATGATTTCCATTAGGATCTCCAGATCCTATAATTGTATGATTACCATTAAAAAGAATTGTTAAAGAAAACAAGATGGTACTAAATCCTTAGTACTGCTGGGTCAAATTGATCCTTTCAGATACACTTTTACACTGAATAGCAAAGCAATATTGTTTTCTCTTGAAAGTTTTAACTTTGGCCCTAATTGTTAAAATGTGACATGTTTAGTGACAAGGGAACAGAGCTCAGAAAAAGGCAAGGTACAATGAAGGGCAGGTGGGTGGACCAAATCTCAGGCACAACCAAATTTCAAGTTCACAACAATCTGGGAGGAATCTGAGACAAGTGAGCTGTTATGACTATCATTTCTCCACTGGTGCCTTGCATTTCCCCATCACTCTCTTTATATGTGCTCTAGAATCCTTCAAGGCCTAGTACTGTACATTACCTTTGAACCAGGGGGTGGGGGTGGATTTACTAGCACTACTGAAATACAAGGAGAAGTAGGAAAGAATAAAGACTTGGAAGAGAAGAATCATTAAGAGAAAAGGGAATAAAAATACCTCCCAAAAATACACCACACATGGTGGAGGCAAAAACTGGACCTTTGAACTGCTGCAGAGCCTTTCACATTAGAAAACATGATGGAAACCTTAACTCGCTGGAATTAAACAATGCAGTGTAAAATGTTAGCAGTTGTTCTAATTGCAGTAGTGTATTAGACTATTTGTTAGTCTGCTGGGGAAGATGAAGTGGGTGGTGGAGTGTCACATAACTCTATGGTACTTGTCATTACCCATGTCTCTATCTCAGAAAATAAGGCTACGTAATAGAGTAAAGGGTTAATGGAGAGTGGGAAGGAACAGGAACTGGGAAGGGAGGGAGGGAGTCTCTGTGGCCATTTTGGCCCTGGGACATCAGCCATTGCTTCCTCTAAAAGGGGAAAAGGCGGTTTTGGTTGCAGCCAGAGGATGCCCTGATGGGAATATTCAAGAAGGCACCAAATTCCCATCAGGGAAATTGCTCCCCACTTCGAAACTGATGTGCAGCTGTGGTATGTTGAGCCTAGCTGTAAACCTGACTCCAAGCAAACTGATGGAGTGACAAAAGGACCTTCATGGCAAATGGCCAGGAACCCTTCCCTGCAGCTTCTGCAAGGACCTCTTGAGGACAGCATTTACTTCCATTTTGCAATAGTTGGGATGCTCCCCAACAGGGCCTGGATAAAACTGAGCTGCCATTTGCCACCCCACCAGATGACCAAGATCTCCAAATGTGCCGCTTCTGCAGCCTCACTAGCAGCAGTAGCCCCTGGCCCTGCACAAGTGCTGCTGTCTTCATAGCCCCTGCTATTTGAGGTCAGGGTCTGCTGCTTGCAAGTCTTGCTTTTAAATCAAAGGCAGTTGATTGCAGGAAGGCAGAAAGACAGTCTCTGTCTTGATTAGGATCAAGGATGATTAAGGGAGTGGACCATCTCCCGTATGAGGAAAGGCTGAGGGAGCTGGACCTCTTTAGCTTGGAGAAGAGGAGACTGAGGGGTAACCTTATTAACATTTATAAATATGTAAAGGGTGAATGTCAGGAGGACAGAGCCAGGCTTTTCTCGGTGACACCCAATGATAGTACAAGGGGCAATGGGTGTAAGCTGGAACATAGGAGGTTCCGCTTAAGTATGAGACAAAACTTTTTTACGGTGAGGGTGACAGAACACTGGAACAGGCTGCCCAGGGGGGTTGTGGAGTCTCCTTCTCTGGAGACTTTCAAAACCCGCCTGGATGTGTTCCTGTGTGACATGATTTAGGTGTTCCTGCTCTGGCAGGGGGATTGGACTAGATGATCTTTCAAGGTCCCTTCCAATCCCTAATATTCTGTGATTCTGTGATTAGTGCAGCAAAGGAAATTGTGAGGACTTTCCAGAGTGCTGAAAAATCAGATGTTCTACAGGATAAATCATCCAGCCTGACATTACAAATGCTTGCTCATTTAGCAAATACAGTATATTGAATGCTTATTTTATTAGTTACTTATTAACCATCAGTGCTGTTGACTCCTGAATTCAGGGATGTCAGTAAAAAAACATGTGGCTGAATTTACCCTATGCTTTCCCTGTAGTTAGATGGTTTGCAAATTATTTATTCATCAGAAAGACAAGCAATGAGTATTACAGGCTACATACTTAGAAATACATTGATGTGGTCTACTGCACATGAGAATACTTCCTCTTCGTTAATGTTATTAACATAAATAGTAATTTTACATGGTCAAGACTGAGGCTAAAGGAGTTTAATCTCCACATATGGTCTGCACAGTGGTTATGAATCCCAGTGCACTGTAACATGAGAGTAATTCTCATCTACACTTTCCTCTAGAATACCAATTGTAACTTTTCTGCATGTATGCAAAAAAGTGTTTTCATCTTCAACTGATCCTTGTGTTAATTTTATGTGTTAGGAAAAGCATGTAAAGTTCAAACCTTCTATCAGGTGTAATGATAAATATATTTGCTTTCTTTGTACTGGTACACTTGTCCAAGAGACATCTAATCCCATACAAAACAAACATATATGAAACCCTATTTACTACAGGACTCAACTTTTTTTATTCACATACAATAACCTGCGTATAAAATTCCTGTGTTTCTGCATGTAGGCAGATGACCATGCACACAAGTTAGATAGTTACTTCTTCAGTTGTCCTGCTTGTGCTCACAGTAGTAGTCATGGCACAGATATATGAGCACATATATATTCAAAAGCTTATAAAAGATGGGAGTCAGGATAAAAAAATGACTTTCTATGTCTGACTCCTTTATTGTGATTACCTATGTTAATTTCCTGCATGTGTTGCCAAATAGGCCATAATAGAGGGGAAAACACAAACTGTAAGTTCTGAGAGAGGTTAAGTATTTTGACCAAAAAGCAATTTCTCCATTTTACAATCACTAGTCTATAAAGTGAAATTTATTCCTGCCAGTCTGCTTCTTTTATCTACTTGTACTGGCATCTGATTTGTTTCCTTTACGGAAATTACAAGGTCATCCAATCTGAACAACTGTTTTTTCTTGTAATTAACTCCCCACAACCAGCAGGCACCAAACGTGAAGATTTATGGTTAGATTTTTCAAGGTGGAAATTTATGAGCTGGTTCTTAATGGAGCTGCCCTAGATTTGTCAGCATTAAACAGCAAAAGAAAAAAAATCTTTGTTTTCTTCTTTTAAAGCCAGAATATAACATCTTGAAACTACTTCCTTACTTGTTTCACCTGTTTTTGTTAATATTTGTCATACTTTTAGTCAAAAGAGAGCACCCTGTAGACTTCACATAGCCTCTTGTTTACTATAGAAATAAAAAAACATTTCTATTAGTGACCCAAGTTATTTCCTTGTTACTGCCACAAGTGCTCATTATATTATACATACACTATATATTGGCTTGAATTATTTTGCTCAGCAGAGAAACATGGCTTCCTCTGAGGGAAAAGCTGACAGTGATTTGACAACTAAAAGCAACACCACAATCAATTCAGGACAGGAAATGAAGGATACCTCACCCCATTGAAACTGCAAAGGAAACTAAGTTAGACTAAATATATTTGTCTAGGCTGTGTTGACAGAATAAGTTAAACCTCAAATACAGACTGTATAAAGAATCAGGGGGCTGAAGAGGACAGGAAGCATGAAGGGGAAATTCTAACTCTATAATGTATTCTGGTTTGGTTTCTGCAAAGAAAAGATGGGAGAAACAGCTGCTGCAATGAAAAAGCAGAATGATTTGCACTGCTTCCATGAAAGCAAGCAATGGGAGTAGTGAGAGATCCCAGGAATAACAAATGTCTTCCTGGACTGGCAACACCTCTGATTGAAATTAGAACTTTTGACACAGAGCAAACACTTTCCATTTCATCAGTAGCCACCTGGGTGCCTCTGGGAAGACTTTGCCCTCAAATGCTGCTTCCTGCTGCCTCTTGTCTACCATTAAGAACATTCCTCTCCTCAGCATAGAGTGTCTCTTCCTCTGTAGAAACAATAAATTGTATCTGCACATTTGGAGCCCCACCTTCTAACATGGAGAGACCCATCTGCCCAAGGTCAGACTGCAGCCAGCCAAACTGTATCCACTGTGCAAAGCTTTGATTTTTCTGCATAGCAAAACATTTGCCGACTCTGGCTGAGCAAAACTGGTGGTGGCATGGATTCATCCCATTCTGAGTTGGAGCTGTAACAGAGGAGAGGTCACACTGACAGGGCTAATTCAGATCATGGGTCAAGGACACTGTTCATCCCAAAAGCAAGGGAGCATGTAGGGGCAATGTGTTCTGTGGTGGCACCATTAGTTCCTCCTTCCAGGATTGCTCCACTGATCTTTTGCCATAGCAAATCTTAACCATAAATTACTTAGATGAATCAAATTCATATTGTTAGTGGTTTGAACTCATAAATCAAAACAATAGTAATAGAATCATTTGTAATGTTAGAGTTGTGCTTTTCTGTGATATACAATGATGATAGCTATGAAAATTCCTGACATAAAAAGACAAGACCAAACCATGTTCAGAAATGAGAATCCTTGTTCTCCTGAAACACAGCATTAGATGTCTAAAGAGATCCTGATATCTGGGTTTTTTTTTGAAAGCATACAGTTTGCTGTCAATGAGTTTGTGAACTGGTAGATTTTTTTCCAAAAAAATTTCATAGGTATATATGTACATTTGGAGACTCCAGCATACGTTAAATATATTTATAAACATGTGCATGTGTATATCTTTCAGTCTCTTACCTTAGGTCAAAAAGCCTGTGGAAGATGCAGCCTTCCCTGAGCATTTTAACTACAAGATCACCTTTCCTTTCAGAGCAACAGAGCTTGCCAGCATATCAATCACAGAAAACAGGGCTGACAAGGGCCTTGAGAGTCCATCTCATCTATACCCCTGCACGGGACCGAGATCAGTTCTGCTCAGAGTATTTATTCCTGGCAGTTGAGCCCAGATGCGTAATGATAACTTGGTTTCAATTTGTCGCCTGCTTTTGCTGCCTTCCTCTTGATGCCAAGGGCAATTTAGATTGCCCAACTCCCTTGGGGTTTCTCACAGAACTACAGCTTCCTTACAAATGAAGGGAACAAAACTGCCATTTTCCCTAGCTACCATCACAGCTAAAACCCAGGCTCAGCCCTCTGTGGCTTTTTTCGGTCGTCCCCATTCATGCATCTAGCACTGTTGGATCCTCCCCTCTAATCCAGGATTTAGATGAGCTTGTTTACCACAATCCCATTTTCTGTGTGATTTATCCCCAGCACCCAACGTGTAAAGAGGCAAGCACCACACACATGCCTGCTGCTGTTATGGGTTATGGATGAGCTCTTGCTTTAGGCACTTGTTTTTCTCTCATTAGTGAAAGCTAACAATAAACATGAGCATTGCAGACGTCAGAGATAATTAGGGAGAAATTATTTCATGTTACCCAACAAAATAAGGACTGTGAGTAAAGCCTAATCCTACTGTCTGTCCACTCTTTCTATCCCTAAATGACTCTGAGATGAGGAGGGAACAAAATGCTCTCCATGGCGCTGGATGAATAGGCATTAGAAGATTCAGCCATGCTTGACAGGGGCCATCTTGTTGCCATCCTCTGGCTGAACAAAGCCTCCCCTCAATGGCACTGCAACACAGTTTAAATAATTGTTTCAAAAAGCTGACTCTCTTCACAGCAGAATATTTTAGTGAGCAAAAAATGATCTCTGGATTATTCAGTCCCCTCAAGCTTCTGAAGGAACCGCTGTACATTTGCAGGGCATGTACCTCACAGACCGGCATCCCGTGGAGCCATGACTGTGGCACTACCAAGCAGCCTGTACCTGGCCATGGCAGTGGGCCTCTGCCATGCTCAGTGCTTCCTCCACATGGCAAGATGTGGTCTGCTTGCTCTCATAAAGTTCAGATGTGTTCTTTCTTTTTTATTGGCCTGAAATAAAAGACCTGTTGATGTGAAAAATGGGAACCTGGAGGCAAACTCTGAGCAGCCAGGGGGCTGGATGGTCACCCATGCTAGCACAGACTCAGGAAGAGAGGGCAGAGAGGGAAGTCCTGCTCTTCCTGATAGCACCTGACAAATGGCTGGGACAGGGACAGTGACAGCAAGCTGTCAAGTGATGGGTGCAATCAACAGATCGAAGACTGTTTCACAGGTGAAAGTAAACACTTGATTTAGTGAACTGGAACATTAGTCAAATTTAATGTTTTGGACAATGTTCTAACAACCCTCCTGAAAGAGAACGTTCCTCAGTACAATGATAATAACATCTCCTCTCATCATGCTGCTCTTGATTTGGGCTTGTCCACCTGAAAAGTACAACTGGCCAAAACTACTGGACTGTCTTCCACAGGCATTATGTTTAAGGTGGAAGCAAGTTTTGGAGAAAGGCCTCGAAAGTGATCCATCTACCTAAGCAACAACTGTGAAAACCTTGCAGACTGACTCTTCCTTAGCACTGGTAATAACTCTGCCAACTTCATGGTGACTCTGAAAATGCTATCCTTCTCCCATATTGTCCAATTTTCTACTCTTCTTTCTGGTGTACGTCTCTTCTACTGTTTACAAACATACTCGTATGCTCTTTCTCTTGCATACTTAGCCACACACAGAGGGACACACAGCTAACTGGCACCTGATATGGACATATGCAAAAACCTTACAGCAGGCACATGACATTCTAAACTCAATGGCAATTGTTTATATTTGTGGCAACTCACCAAGTTCACTTCATGTCAGGATCTCTATTTTTCAGCACAGCTGAGGAAGATATAGTATTGATTGGGGAATGTGGAGAGTAGATTACCTTTCTGATTGAGATAGTAGATGACCATCATCTGTCAAATCTGCCATTCCATAACTAAGATGTATGACTTGCCATGCGACATTTCTAAATCACAGACATCTCTGAACTATTTCCAAAGCATCAATGGGGCTAGTAAGACATCTGGCAGGTGTGTATGTCCATATCTCATGTGTACATATTTACAGCCATGTGCATACATAGTGTCTCTGATTCATTTTCCTTCTTCCTATCCTTTGTCTTGCAATACTTACAATATGATATTTACATTGCTTCAGATCAAGATTTTCCGCTCACTGTTGTAGGGACAGCACCCCATCATGTATTACAGAGTGCATAAATCTAGGGCTATACAGCAAACAATACAGAGCACTACTGTATATCTGGCAGAGGAGCTTGCTACTGACCCACTGCTTTAAAGACAGTGGAACATATACGCACACTTACAGGACTCAGATGTCCCTCACTCAAAGTCATAAGAGAAGCAAAAGGTAATGTCTGCAAATTTCAAGACTCTTGCAAGACTCTTGCTTGTTTATTTGTTTCCAATTTAATTATTTTTGTTAGTTAATGTGCAGATGGCTGCTTCCCTACCTCATATCTCTTTACTTCCACACTGGGCATGGTTAAATATGACTCCTACAACTGACAACTCTTGGCAGCAGCACAACACAGACTGTGAAATCTTACTGGATTGCCTGTGGCATCTGCTGATGATGGGCAGCAGTCCCCTGACACACACACTGCTCGCCTATGGACAGCCTTTATGTATCTCCCCTGCCTTGTGACTTGCAGCCAGCCTGTCCTCTGCCCTGAGGTGGGCAGGAGTGTGCTGATGATACAGACATTACACTGCTAAGATACTGTGACTATCAAGAAGCAACCAGTTCCCTTAACGTTGATTCTAACTGTTAGGCAAAGTGATGCGTATAATTCTGGATTATCAGATTTTTTGTACAATTAGATGATCCTATTCCAGGAGGTTTGAAAAGCCAGAAGGAAGCAATTCAGTGAAAGCAGATAAGGACAATGCCATGCATTCTTGAAAACCAGTGGACAGAGTCACAGTGGACAAATCTCAGCTTCAGTACTTCTGTATCTAACTGCTAATGAGCCCCTTTGCTACTGTTGGGGTTTAAGAGACTCAAAAAAAAAAAAAAGAAAAAAAGAGTGCTTTAGAAAGTCTCTTTTATAGCAGATCAGCCACAGTCTAAAGACACATGTTGTCTCAAGGTATGGGAGAGGCGTTGTGAAAGAGGTGCAAAGAAATGAGGTCTTACCACTTCAAGGTAGTGCAAAGTCCTCAGAAAAGTCTCATGTAGTGCATAGCTATAAAGAAATATATAGATAGATTTTCTCTAAAGGGCTTTTGTGTTTACTAAATAATACATTGACTGTGTGGTCTCTTATGATCACCATTATGATTCCTTGGGGAAACAGAAGTGCAGGGACTGGCACTAAAGCATCCATCTCAGTTCCAGGGTACTGCAGTACCATGCCAGTGCATGCCAGTACTCTCCCTGATAGCCACCGAAAGCAAAATCCAGTCCCTCTTTCCTGCTCTAAGCTGAATGATTGGGGAACCAGTCTAATTCAGGTTAGACAGCTAGAATGACCAGTGGAAGGCAGAAATTGGTCTTTGCCCTCTGCTTCTTAACATTCGGGGTTCTGTTTTCTCTTTCTAGCTTATGGCCACTTACATGCACTTATGCAGCTGTGAAGTTATGCAAGCACCAAAGGGACAAAACCAAGGAGTTTGGGAGCTCACTAGGCAGAGAAGAAAACCATACCCACTTAAAGATTTATTTAGTGCAGACAAGTCTGCATTTCAGAATGGAAGTTAATGGAGTTATAATGGTTTTTAGCAGCTAAGAACATGGCCTCTAGCATCCACTTACTATCCCCAAGTCACATGTGGTTATAAGCTTAAGTTCTGCATAGTAATTCACTATTTTTGCTTCTGGCTTCAGAGCAGGTATCACACTTTGAAGTAGTCCATTCTGGCTTGTTTGGAGGAAATAGTCTTCTAATCAGTTGCTGCAACTGCTGTGTAAAGACTGCCATGCAACAGTCTGGGCACCACCATAAGCAGGGCATATTTTGTGGTCTTGAGCAATAACATCCATTTTCACTTGGGTCTGCATTCGCTGAGCCTTGATACAGGTTACACACCAGTAAAGCACAACATTTGTGTGAAGTGTTACTCTGGTAGGCCACAAAGGTCCTAGTCTGTCTCATGGCTGAGCTAACACTCAGGTGTGTGGTGGGCCAGATTCTGCCATAAGATACAGTCTCTGCAGCCTCATCCCTACCACTGCTCTGGTGTAAGTCAGAACACTATTCTCCCAGCATGAGAAACAGCTGTGTGGTTAAGTCAGCTCTGGAGTCTTTCTACCAGTTGGCAAATGCAATTATAAAGTCATAACAATTTTCTGTGATAACCTGGAGGTTCAGAGGTTCCACACTACTTTTAAATAGGATATGAACAAACAGTTTTGAGCCAAATTGATTCCTGGTGTAATGCTAATAGCGCTGGAGGAAATACACCTGGGATGATTTTGGTCTCACATAGTATGTCAATGGTCAATCTCTCAATATGCCTGACTATAAGTTTCTTTAAAAATGACATTCTCTTTATAGTACTAAATTCTGATCTGCCAAATGTTGCAGCTAATGAGCTCTTCCAAACGAAATATTGTGAGGATTATGCATAAATACGGAAGTATCCCAATCAGCCGCTTGCTGAAAATTATTTGATCAATTGCAGACAACAATAACTATTTGCTGAAGTTTTTATTCTGCCTTTTTTTTTTTTTTTTAACTTCTATAAGTAGATTATGTGATTTCATTGGCTGGCTATTTTAATCCATAGAAGGCCGTTGGTAGAACAGTACAAATCTCTCTGAAATCCAAAATTGCCAACTGCAATTATAGTCTGCATCTCACATCTTCTCTAAAGAATATAAATGCTTCACTACTTTAATTTTGCTTGTCGTTTGCATCATTGTGTAACACCGGCAAAAGATGGATTCAGTAACGAAGTCTGGACAGTAAAGAAATATTGTCCAAATTAAAATATTCCCTCTATTCCAATCTAATATTTGGCAGCCTGTATACATGGATACATCACATTTAGATACAAAGCACTGGTAAGACATGCACCCTCCTTTTGGTGCTGAAATACCTGTGGCTTTTTGCATATTAGAGCTGATGAAAATGGTTTTCTTCTTGTACTTATTGGTTATTCAAAATGGTGAAATACTAAACTGTAAATACTTGTAATTAAAAGGTCAGACTGGAAACTATTATTCTAGATAAGGCTTGTGAAATTCTACCAATTTCAGTGACATTACACTTGTAACATATGTGAATGAAACAACAGTGGCTCAGCCATTTTTTAAGTTTGAACATACACAGTTTTAATTATTTGAAACATTTGTGATTACCCCTAAGTCCTACCTATAGGACAAGAAAAGATCAAGCATTGTACCTCAGACTGTGAATGAGCAGAGAAAACACGAACAAATGCATTTGAAGAAACAATGATGTTGTGACAATATGGGGCTTATATAAGAGGGATTCTGAGTATTGCCAAAATTAGCTTCCCTTGTTAAAAAGACACATGCTGAAGAAACATTCTTTAGTGGGGAAAAAGCATGTTTTGGAGTGGTGAGAGATAAAATACTCAATAAAAATCACCTGGGGTACAGTGAGCTTTGCAGAGCTGAAGTTCGCAAATGACACTATACCTTAATCAGAGATGTAAAACTTCTAAAAAACCCTACTAATTTAGGCAAATAGGCAGCACAGTGGAAATGTTGTTTAATGACATTGCAAGGTCAAGCAGTGCAGATCAAGATACACTAACAGACAAAAATTTCAACCCCTCACATACCTCAAAGGGTTCAAAATTAATCATATAAGGCTAGGACTGAGACCTTGCTATCATGTACTGCTCTTTGGGACCCTGAGCTCTATGTGCAGCTGTAGATTAATGAGTTATTAGGCTGAACAAAAACTGGACTGAACAGTTGTGGCACTCTGCAACAGTGCAGCACCACTTGTATACTTTGGTCATCACTGCTGAGGCCCTTTAAAAGAGTACTGAAGAATTAGACAGGTTTTGGAGAAGGCTAAGCATGACTCAGCACAAAGAAAAACTTTCAAAGATGGACTGGAAAAATGTGGATAGTTTATTCCAAAGAGGAGATAGATGGGACAGGTCATAAAAAAGTAGGTAAAATCATGACTGAGGAGCAGAAGCTTTTATTCTTCCTGTCTCCACAACATGGCAGCAGTGTCCTCACTTCCCTGCAAGAAAAGGAGCCTCTCCCAAAAAAAAAGCCAACAAAAAAACTGACTGGTCTCCTCGTGATTTTCTCAGAGTCACACCAGAGAGCAACTAATAGTAATCACTACCTCTTCACACCACTGAGCTGACAATATAACAACAGCATTAAACTGACAGCAGAAATTATGGCTGGAGCACAGGAGGTCCTTAGACATTCCTACCTGACCTTGCTTTACTATTTCTTGACAGAAATCTTCCATTAATGGCCACCCCTCTATGCGCCATGCAATACAGAAAAACAGAACAGCTGGTGAATAAATGCTGTTATGAAGATGAAAGAGACTATGAAAGTGAACCTGTTCAAGCCTGACCCAACAAAAACATGTACTGAAGGACATAAGTATTCTGGATCAGAAAAAGACTCTGCTACTCAGCAGAGACTCAGTCAAGAGAGAAAGTTATGCCTCTGTTCTCTGTTCAAACCAATAGCCTATCAAATGGCACCTACAGCTACAGTCCTAAATATTATCAAAGCTGAACTTATCCCAACAGTGCACTGAAAACATCTAAACCCACAGTTTGTGCTAGTACTTACTTAACCAAAGATCCTGTAAGATATGCCAGGAAAATGAAATGGGACCCTGTATGGGAAGTTACAGGAAAGTAGATATAATGCCTAGAGCCTTTTTTTCCTCCTTGGCTTTTCCTCTTGAACATTGTGACCAAACAGATCTCAAATGTTTGCAGACTAAGGATAAAAGCTGTGTCCCACCACATATTTTGAAAAGCAAGAGCTAGAAAAACATTTATCTCCTACCTTGTTAACTTTGTCCCAATCTGCTGCCTAAGTTCGAGTCTTTCCTCATCCGTCTGCATGGGGAGGATGTTCTTTTCCTCCAGCTCTCGCTTGGAAGGCCTGTTGCTGAGTTTGATTGCTAAAGAGTCCTTCCTGCAGACTTTCATTGCCAGAGAGCCTGTGGGAAAGAGGAGAGGCTCTGCCAAAGGAGGTGTCATCATTTCATTACAGCATGCAGCAGGCAAAGAAGTGCCAGGCGAGGGAGAATACTAGGTTCTCACTGGTATGGACTGTGGGAAAAGGAGCATCAATTAACTTCTGGTGTTCAGATTATTTCCATCATAGTACAGAAAGGATGAATTTTGTAGGTGTACAGGAAAAAGGAATCAAAATATTGTTCCACAGAGGGAGCAGAGTGAATAAAGGTTTTTTTTGTTTTGGTTTGGTTTTTTTTTGGTAATTGCTAGTAGCATCTGTAGCTTTCTCTAGTATGGTGTTTCTAAATTCTTAATAGAATTAATAATACAACCTCAGAATCTGTGAGGGCAGCAGGGCTATGGCATGGAAAGAGAGTTATTTCTCTCTTGCTGTGTAACTCCAAGATATCCAAGTTAGCATTAAAAAGAATCAAAAATCTATTATAAGCAGCATAGACCTTTATGTATGTTAGTTGGCACTGCTTCTCAGGAAGTGACAGTGGCAAAGACAGTGTGAAAACCAGTGGCCTTTCATGGCTCAATCTTGCTTTCCTTGGCTTGCATCCAAAGCAGACTGAACAGGGTCAAGAGGCACAAGCAGACCACAAGCCTGTGATAGGCTTTGGCAGGAGAATGCAAGATAATGCAGTTCTGCTTTGCTTCTTAGTTCAAGAGCAGAACACTAATTTCACTTGTGGGGTAAGGGAAGATTTTGAGATGATGAAATATGCCTGTTTTAGAAACTTCTTTGTGTGTATTTTTGAAAAGGTGTGATTGTACTGCTCCCAGTTTTCAGAAGAAAAGAAATTCAATGGCCTGAAAGTTCGGCTCAACCTATGGGATGACAAGCCATTGTCACGCATGAAGTAAGGTATCCTGTCTTAATGAAAGAGTCCTATGATCAAACACCAGGGGAGGGGATGGGTTTTCCCAAAAACGTCAGGAAGGGGCTGCAGGACTCTCCAGACTGTAGTTGTGATACATCTATCAATTAACCTCTTCTCTTCATATTTGAGCCCATTTTGCCACTACTGTGGACCATATCAAGCTGGAATAAAATCACACACAATACAGCAATTTTACATACATTTTGTGCTGATACAAGCACATCAACAAAGTGTAAGCCAGTACAGAACTGGGTTCAAACTGCCCATAGTACTTCTTGAGATAGCATGGGGTATACAAATCTGATTCCTAGTTTGAGTAACAATGACGCAAATGAGAAATGACTCCTGAAAAGTAAAAGGAGTTACACTCATGTAAGAATACCGTTTAGCAAATCAAATCCATATCTTTAGTTCCGTAAGATCAAGTCAGGAGTTCAGAAGGAAGGGTTGGATATGGTACTTAGGGACATGGTGTTCTGGGTAATATTGGTGGTAGGGGGATGGTTGGACTAGATGATCATGGAGGTCTTTTCCAACCTTAATGATTCTATGATTCTATGATTATGGGTTAAAAAATATAGAATGAAATCAGAACAGAAAAAATACCCTGGGACCAAAACACAAACCAACTTACTCCCATCCAAACCAACTTATTCCCATCTATACTCTCAGGGTGTTTGGAAAATAAAATGCAGCAAAGTGGAAAGCAGAACTATGCTGCATTCCTGTACTGATTAGCACATCTGTATATTGATCTCATTTGAGTTCATCTGCACAATTCTCTCTAACATCATAATCTAAATTGCACAATACAGGCTTTTTAAACACATGGCATCTTTCTAGTAGGTAAGCTACTCAACAGAAAAATATGAACCTCCCCCACTTTTTATTCACTTTTTCCTGCATGGAAATGGCAAGGCTATTTCCTCTATTCTTTACTCTAGTAAATCTTGGTCAATATAAACTGGGATAACATTTAAGGAAGGTTTGAGTAATAAGCTATGTACAGAAGTCTGATCACTTCATTTTAGGTTGTAGTTTCAGAGTTGCTGAGTGCTGGTTTAATTTCAATCCCACTGAAATCACAGGTAAAATCTCCCTGCTCTCAGTGGCAATACAAGCTAGAGCTGAGTGCTTCTGAAAATCTAGCTTTAAAAAGCAAAAAAGGGGAGAGAGAAAATAAAAGACTACATTTAGGCTTTTTTTTTTTTTAATTCTCTGATCATGACCCCTTTCTAAGTATGTGCCAAATTCTGATTTTGACATGATTTAATATTTTCTATGCATCAAAAGTCTGATTCTCTGTGGTAATTATTTCATCCTCCTTAAGTAACCCTATTGAGCTGATCTTGACTTAAAGTCAAAGGCAGGGTTTCTCTACACCACAGGTACTTGGGAAAGTGAATCTGAAAGTCAATTTGGAAGAGAATTAAGATAAGACAAAAAGGTCATTTAATTCTGTATGAGAGCTATCCACACACGGATTCATGTGGATTAGCGAATTCACTTTAAATTCATGTTTCTCATTATTTTGGATTAATTTGCCAAGCGTCCCCCCCCGTAGTCAAGCCTTGAGAGATCCAAAAGCCATGGTCAAGAAAGAAAATTCACTTGTTTTTCCTTTGTGTTACTGAGAATTCAGAGGAAAACATAAATAAATGAGAAAGAAAAAATGGAATGGGTCTAACTTGTAAATAATGAGTTATCCTCATCTTCCTCTTCCTCTTCTTCCTGTCTTGTGTAGAGGCAGGAAGAATCTTCATAGTTGGTTTCATGAGGCACATTTTCTTTATTGTCATCGCATTCAATCACAACAGTTGGCACTTGTCTCATGTCTGGAAGGCCTCCAGGTCCCGTTTTTGTAACACTATCACCTGTATGTAAACCAGAGCTGTTGGGAAAGAAAAACAAATAAATAAACTAAAGGAAACTGTACAGTGCAAGTCTGTGTTGCTTCTGTCACTATTTTCAGTAATGGTCTTTCCTGCCTTTTTTAGAAGAAATGAGGATAGAAAGATCTTTGTAACCAGCAAGACATCTACTGGGTTTAAAACTGAATGCACATTAGATTTAAGGGACAACACTTGTTAGGGAGATGTAGGACAGCATACAGGCAGAAATACTAGCAACTCAGGACTAAGAACCAAAAGGCTGCAGACCATACAGTCTCAAGGCTTAGAGGGAATTGCACCAGTTACTCAGGGCAACAAGCAATCTGGTGTCTGTACGACCTCTCCACTGGAATGCAGGCAGTAAGGAGAAAATACCTCACCTGAATGCAAAAGGTGGAGTAGGAGAGTGGGAGGAAAGAAAGGTATGGATTTTAGAGGAGGATTGTAGGCAGGCAGAAGAAAGCTAAGACTTGCACAGTTGCAAGTTGTTGATTGGCTTGAAGGGAAGACAAGGGCGTGACTATCTGAAGCAGAGGGGACCAAGCATGTGAAATGGAGCTCAGAGAAAACAGATTTTGGGAGGTAGTGAGAATAACAAGAGAGGGACCTAAATCCTGGGAGGTCTGTTTGCTAATGACACAGTTACATGTGGGGGCTGCAGTGACAACATCCCTTCTCCTGTTCCTGCTGCTCACTCCAGCTAGGTGCTGTAGATCAATCTGAAATGGTATCTAAAGTCACATTTCTTTTGTCACATAAAGTGTGATCTGATCATGTCCTGCAGCTTACTATGTTCAGACCTGCCATTAGTACTGCTTCCATTTAGCTCTGCCTATGTGCTGATTTCAAAGTCCTTAACCAAGGAACATATCAATAGAAGTAGTAAAATGGGAACATGAGGAGGGAATAGCTTGAAGCTGCATCAGTGGAGGTTCAGGATGGATGTTAGGAAAAGTTTATTCACTGAGACAGTGATTGGACACTGGAAACAGGCTCCCCAGGGAGGTGGTCATGGCACCAAGCCTGTCGGAGTTCAAAAAGCCTTTGGACAATGCTCTCAGACATATGGTTTGATTTTTAGGTAGTACTGTGTGAAGCTAGAAGTTGGACTCAGTGATCTTTGTGGGTCCCTTCCAACTCAGGATGTTCTGTGATTCTGATAGCTCATGTTGCTTTTCCAAAATGAAATTAAAATGAGAGTCTGGTAGGCAAAAATGATGGCTGCTGAAGCTTATTCAGTCAGCAGAAACTGCCCTCCCTCCTAAGTCCCAGCTGAGACAACAGCTATACAAAAGGTGGGGAACATTTGCCTGTTGGACGCTCTCTTTGTGTAAAACTCTCGTTTTACTTTCCACTGGAATACAGATACGAAACCAGATGTACTGGCCAAGCTGCACTTAGGGCAAATTTGGGTGTGATGTTACCAAGAGCTGAGTAGCCTCACTTCCCTTAAATATTTTAGCCTACTCAGAATACCAGAGACATTCCACATCTTGAAAAAATACTGCATTTTTCTCTTTAAATGATTCTCTACTGAGATGACTTGAAACATTTCTCTTTCTTCCAATCCTAAATTTAACGTACACTGCCAGATGCCAATGGCTGCCAGATAACATCCCAGAAAAACACTTTTTAAAATGTACTTCTGGGTATATAATGCTTGGCCACAATGAGCTTAGGGATTAAAGAGAATAAAAGGTTTCAAGAGAATAAAAGGTTTCATATTCTGTGAGCAAACCATACCATGTTGTAATCATCACATTCAGCTTCCAAGAAAGCATTTTGTTAACTGCAACATTTATTACTGGAGATTAACCAATAATGAGATGCATAGCTTTATTGGATGCCTTGAACACAGGAACTCTATTTTCTTAGTGATAGTCTATGTTTTGTAACACAAAGTATGGAAGGCTCATGAAAAACTGGCTTGTGAATTTGTGCTAGACTTCAGTGAACTTGACTTAAAACTTTTTTTATCTCAGCAGTAGTTTTAGAATGCATCAGTTGAATTCTCCCAATAGCACATAAATGCACTACAGTCCTTAAAAACTTTAACTTATAAAGCAGAGATATACTTCAAAAATTTTAATTTGATTAACTTAATTTTAAAAATATTTTTTCTACATAACCTATTTTTAAAACTCCTTTAAGAAGAAAGGTAGAAAATTCAAAAGCCTAGAATTAAATTCCCAAGAGAAACTAAAATACAGTGAAATTCTTTTAACACTGTTAAAAAAAAAAAAGTTTCAATGGTGAACATAACTGCTGGATTATTCATCTAATTTTAAAACACCATATACACAGAGAGTAAGTACAAGTTCACTAAGACCCTTCTGGAAATGCAAATGGAAAGAGCAAAAAATAGTTCATCACCCAGGAACATTTGGTGCTTCACTGTTATGTGAAGAATGTATGTAGGTTACAGATTCATCTATTTGAGTGTGCACATCGGGCAGCAGATATCAAAGTGGTTCAACAATTTAGGATACCAAGCAGGTATCAGACAGCAACAAGATTTACAAATTACCACACTAGATCTTTATTTGACCTACTTCTCTAGAAATAGAAGGTTTCTTATCCCACTGTAATTTTTCTGAATCATCCGCTTTCTTGCTAATACTACTTTCTATTTTAGACCCCTCATTTTTCCTGATGTTTTGTGTTTTTCTTGATTGAAATCAGCCTTCTCCACATCATTTTGACTAAGTCAGATGTCTAAGCAAAGCACTTGTGAAATACATGCAGTATTGCAGTACGAACCGAGGTCACTAGGTATTTCCATTCTGTATAAATTCCTCTGGGTCATTAGCAAAAACAACCCCCACATGGTCAGGGGGTTTACGCCACAATTTCTTTTTAGCATTATTCAACAAAAAACACACTGTTATTTCAAACAGTCTATTTTAAATCATCATGTTTTGTAACAAAATTAGAGAACAAAGCCACAGCTAAGCAAGTACTTGCCTTAAGAAGGTAAGTGTATCTTAACACATAGATTTGAATAATTCATAGCTGACTAGTACAAGCACTTGCACTTACTGTTGTATCATCTTTATGTGATGAGAATGGCAAAAAAAGTTACACCACTACAGCTTGCAATGTTTCTAGTAAGAAAAGATTTTAATGAAAAATCAGAATTTAAGTGTATAAGTGACTCATGTGACAGACAAAATCTAAACAGAAAAAAGTAAAATGCCTCCTGTAAAATCTAGTGGGAAAAAAACACGTGCTTCTCATCTGTCATCCCAGTCTCTTTGATTTTGGAATACAGAGGTACATTTTTATCAGCATGTTTTCAGACCCACAGGACACTGTTCTGTACTTATTAGTTAAAACAAAAATCAGAAATAACTTCAAACAACTGTATATACATTTATACTACACAGACATGTGAGAGACAGACAGAAAGAAGGCAGTGCTATAAATATTAAATGTTTCTATCCTTAGGCAATACTAAAGTTTAAACAAGAAGTAATTCTCTTGACAAGTTTTATGGAAGATAAATGTTTTCCAACTCAAATACATTTTATAAGATTTACAAGACACTGGCAGGAATGTTTAATGGATTTTATTTCATAAATCTACTGTCTGAAGCTGAACTGTATGTCCCAGAGGAAATGGTCTCATAAACTGTCTTTTGGATACCATGATTTTTCACCACTCTGTCACAGGTTCAGTTCCAGCCCAGAGTGAGATATGTCCACTTAAGAGCTCTTTAGTATATACATTAAACAAACTGATGCCTTGATAGCTGAATCAAGGCTTGATAGTGTACAAGACTCTTGTACAAGCTTAATCTTCTGATTAAGAATTTAAAAGCAAGTGTCAGCTCCACAAACCCTTTTACCTGTAAATACTACGAAAATAATAGTTGCTGTAGAAGAGGAAACAGTCATTACCTGTTATCTCTTGTGAATACAAACTTTATTGATTTGCTTTGACAAGAAGAATAACTGAAGTACTCAATATTTTATTTCATGATTGAAATCAACTAAAAAAAGACTACAAAAAATCAACTGTCTGCCATATCATGAACTAGGATTCATTTTCATTTTAAATGTGAAATATCAGTGTCACAACCTTTTCTCACTCTATTCTGCAATGTGATGTAATTGTATCATATCAGGAAATTAATCGTTGCTTATTCAGTTTTCAACAAGCAGCACAGCTTCAGCTTCAAATTAATAGTTGAAACAACATCACCTTTAAATCAGTTAAACATGCTTGTAGAGGTAAACTTGATGGACACCTAGAAATTGGAGCACTCATTACCACGGGGCAACAGATGACATAGTGACGTCATACTCTGAGAGATCTCACTGGGCTCAGGACAACAAAGTGCCTTTTGCACGCAGTGTGAGCCAGACTGTAAGGTTAACATCTGACCTGTGCTGGGTATGACATGACAAAAGAGCCTTTCGGAGGCACCAGCTATCCTTTGCGCTCAGTGCACCAAGCTTTGGGGTGATGCAGATGTATATGACCAGCCCTGCTGACAATAGGAGAGGTAAATGGGTAGTCACTGGGCACAGGAAACACAGTGGGGATTGTGAATGCTCTTTTCAATCCTACTGCTACAGCCCTTCACTGATTGGAATAAAAACTTCCCTGGTAGTCCTAACAGTTTTCCCCCAGCAGAGAATTCCCCCAGGCTGCAGAAACCTTAGCTCCTTTCATATAGCCACAGAGATCTTGCTATCCTGGTACTGAAATAAACTGGCAGTGGGGGACAGCCTCTGTTCCACTGACTATTTTTAGTGGCAGCAAAGAGAATCTGCCATCCCTAATAGACCTCTTTTTAACTGTGCAATACAATGAAGGTAACATTATTGCAAAGAGGTACTGGGTCAAGTCATTAGGCATTTTGTCTGCTACACCAAACATTTTAGCTTCCTGTCTCACATAAGGATGATCTGATGCTCTTAGAACAAAAACTGCCCTTGGTACTAAGCTGAATATCATTTTTGGACTACCTTCTCTATTCTGGGACTTGCTCAATTTTTGTCTAGAGGTTGAAATAAACTTTCCAAAGCTTGCTGATCTCACAATCTATGAGGACAGCTTGCATTTATACAACATGCTTCACTTATTCAGACTCTTTGAAGCAGCATCCAGAGATGCTCACAAGTGACAGTAATAAAAAACAGCCCCAAGGTGGGTAAAGCACTTCTGATTAAATGTACAACCTTCCTCCAGATGCAAATGGGTAACAAAGGAGCTGCTGTGGAATGGGTTAAATACTTATTTTAAGATCAGACATATAATTTAATTTAAATTAATTGAAATAAATTAAATAGTATACTAAAACCCCTATAAATGACTTGTAGGAAGCCCTCATAGGTTTCTTTGACTTAATTCATAATACTAATCAGATGCCCTGATTGAGTGGCACACTTGTTTTTATTGCTCTTTGTCTGAATCTTACACTTCCTTTTCTTTTTTTAGCAATCCTCCATGTAACGGGAGCTCTGCAGTTATACAATGCAGTACATATTGCAAACCAGACATGTCATATTAACCTCTTTTCCACTTGCAGTATTATCTAGTTCTATGAACAGAACAACAGGGTTCAGGAAATTTGGTCTTTTTCACCCTTCTGCCACAGACTTGTCAAACAAACCTGGAAAACCTCTTTCTCTGACTGTTTCTCCAGCAATGACTGCCCTGAAGGTGTTAGATCCCCAGAGAAGAGGCCTGATTCAAGTACTGTAAACATAGGTGGTGATACTGACACTGAGGCTAGGAGGAAACAGTGCACATAAATATGCAATTTTAAAAGTTGATCCATTACCTTTCTAGCCTTTGCATGGTCATGGCTAGTGTTTTGTTCAGTTCCTCTATCATCCGGCACCCTGAAGGGTGAATGGGCAATGTGCTGGACCCAGAAGGCAGGTGCTGGCTGTGGCTGCTGTACTGGAGCTGGTGCTGGTGAGCTGCTAACTGGGATGGCAGGACACTGTGATGACTCAAAGGCTGCTGGGAGCTCTTCTGTGTGGAATAGGATGAGAGAGAGAGGTCTGGCCCCCCTAAAGGCATGCAAATCATGACTTTCTTTGGAGGTAGAGGAGGTGACAGTTTAACTGGCATACAAGGCAGTTTCACAGGAGCGCCAGGATCTAGAACAGAAGAAAGAGAGGCCCTGGTGTTAATTTTCATGGCAGTGAGATGGAGGTCAGAGTACCTGACTGGGTGAGCAGGTACTGAGGTTGAAAGTCAACACAGAAGTGTGCACCCCTTCCCTGATGTGACAGATGATGCTGCATAGCTTGCACTCAGCACAGTGTTCAGAAAAAGAACTGTTGTTTTGCAGCACTTCTGAGTCTCAAAAAAACATCCCAAGGCTGTGCACATCCCTTAACACATTAAGTAATGCTTAACAAGGCTTGTGGCACACTTCAATGCTTTAATGCCCTAATCCTCCAAAACAGCCCTTTGAGGTAAGCACCTCTCCTGCTCAACAGGCATGTAAACAGGGGGACCAATTTGGTGTCTGAAGTTATAGGATGACTCACCACCATCACTGCCGAAGCAAAAGCTCAGGCATTCCTGACCATTCTCATCTGCTGCAGTGCAATTACTACAAGTCACATTCCTTACAGCTTTATAATGCGCAAAACATCTTGTGTTAAAAATTACATTACAGGGCAAGAAAGAAATTAAATAGAGTTTGAATACTAAAGAAGAGTGGTCTGGAAAAATGAAGGGTACATGAGGAGAAAATGGTAAAAAGGGTAGAAGAGAGTTAAGATTAATGTATTCTTTTACAGAAGACTTGGCAGGCACTTTTCTAGGGACTCGTGAACTGAATCTTAACCTTTTTATCTCTAGGCATGTTCCTTGAATCACACAGTTGACCTACCAGGCAAAGACTCCCCTGACTTCCATGGGAAATCAATGAGAGGTCTGTACAAAAACTTCTCTGCCAGGACTCAACTGCAGGATGCAGACTTTTGGAGATGCACTGTGAAATGTTTTCAGAAGGAAGAAGAGGTAATGGGAGGGCTTAGAGATCCCAAGATGGGTGTAGGCAATGGTCACAGTGCATGCCAAGAGCAAAGAGAATGAGAAGATATATATATATATACTGTGAGCTGCCACTGTGAATGTGTTTAGGAGGAAGGCCAATCCCTTTCTAGCCTGTAATCCCACCCCAGACTTTTGGCTCTGCAATGATCTGCACACTCTTTGGCCTCTTTTTGCTTCAGTTCACACTTGCTGTAACATGGTAAAGGAATTGAAGGGTCAGAATCTTCTTATGACCTGAGAAAGCTTGGCAGTAAGATGTTCTCTAGTTTCAAATGTCATCACTCTTCTGAGCAATATCCGACTTGTAAAGTCCTTTTCCAGAAGGTTAGTTTTAACATTAACTATCCTTCTCCTTGCCCCCTTTATCTCTTCTTCCCTTCTGGCCTATTCTGGGTATTGCTTGTACTAGGATCCATATCTACTAGCCAGAGTGCATGAGGTGCATGATACTACGAATTAAAAGCACTAGCACTTCTTGAAAATGATTACGGACAGTAAGGTGGAAAAAGACTGTGCATGGGGCCAAGCTCAGGATAAGTATCAGACTTTTTTTTGTGCTAGCTTTTTCAGTCAGAGCTTTGTTCCATCCACAGTATACATTTGATACTGGTGTTGTGCTACAATAGAAAAACCACATAGACAGTGAATCTTCCCTTTCTTCAAGAGATGGGAGAGGCAAAGGGTGTGCAAAGATGAGAGAGGCATGGAGAGAAAGTGGTCTTCCCTCATTGTAGAATGTGAGAGTTACAAAGAGGAGAACCCAAGTTTTTCCATTTTCCATGCAATATCATATCTGGCTAGTATGTTGGCTCTCTTGAAGGCAAAAATTCTTCCAATGGCTTCGCCAAGGCTGAAATCTAACTCAGAGGATTGCCAATCTATAGGGCACTCACTGCCCTATCCTCTAAAACAGACTGCCTTCTGTACAGGAGAAAAAAAAAAAGACTTCCAAGATTTTCTATTAAAGCACAGGCATGTCTCCAAGTTACCGTGTTTTTCTTACATACAAGTTAGCTGTGTATACTTGCTCTTTGTATTCTGGATAAAAGCATACTCTGTTTTCTACTCAAGGTATAGACCCTTAATTTCCACTTACATTTAAAGAAATCTTCCATATTAACATGTTTTACTCCTGTCAAAAATCTTGTCCATTATTTTTAATGTAAGGCTTAATTCAGACTGACTGTGTTTCACACAAGTTCTGGAAACTGTCTGAATATGGCCCTAATGTCTAAATACAGTTTTGAAAATGAACCAGAAGCATTAAATCTACTGGTCTGTTCTTTATCTTCAGGAGAATTCTACATGTCTGTTAAAAAAAATAGCTAAAAAGGAGAATGACTGCAATAGGAGGAAAGTTTGATCCATTCACTCAGAAACATATCAGTATATCCTCGCCATCAACAGTAATGGAGATAACAGGCATTGTACTGCAAGTTAAATTGAGTGGTCAGATCAACAAGCGTTCTGAAGAAATGGGACTTTGCCCAAATCCATGGGTTCCAGGCATGCTGTTGGAAATTATACTACTATCATCTTAAGTAAAGGAGAGGACAACTTGTCCCCTGTGCCTAAGAGAGACTGCATCTTACAGTTCTTTCTTTTCCTTTTCCTTTTTTTTTTTTTTTTTAATTTCAATATATTTGTGATGTATGAACCAGAGGTGGAAATGCTTATTGTCTCCAGCGTGGAATATCTATCAGACGTGGACCTTTGTAGATGAATAAGAAACTGGACAGGGGAAATATGACCAAGGAATCTGTTGTAAGCGTCTTCTCAGTGGAACATTGCTAGAGTCCTAAATCATTACACAAAGCACTAACGTGACAGAAGAGAAGCAAACTGTGTGAAGCCAGGTGTGCAAGTCTGATTAATCTCTTCTGGCTTAGGCTCTTCATGCTCAAGAGAATAATGAACAATCTTTGCAAGATGTTGGTTCCCAGCAGGGTTGTGACCACTGAGAACTGTGCATAGTTAAGTAATAACTGTGCCAGAATTGATGAAAGAGATGTTAGATTTCCAACTGCTGATGACATTAAATTACTTAAAATATATTTGTATAAGCCACAATATTTGCTGCATATCAGACCTATGACAAGCAGGTCAGCCCTTACCTCTTCCTTATAGATCATTTTGCTAATACATACAGTTGCTGCATTTCCTTTTGGGTTTTAGGGAGATAAATGTGCTTTTAGTCCCTGTGCAAACGATCTGCCCTGGGCGGCACTCCTGGAGTGTTTGTGTTATACTGGGGCTATACACCAGGTACACCAGGTTCAGTGTCTTCCCAGGCACTAAACATAGCTGGAGAATTGGTCAGAACACATTGCAGATACACATTACATATAGGATACTAGAATGTTATGGGTGTATGGTGGCAAATATTGCTCCACCAGGGATGCTAGATAAGCCCATTAGAATCAGATTCTGCCCCAGCACACCTGGGAATTACTCTTGGAGGAAGAGGCACACCTAGGAATCCTGGGCTTGTGGCAGAGCTGGCTATGTTTGCAAACCTGCCAGTGTGAGGAATGCTGTTTCTTTACTCCTTGTGATGCCAAGCAGTAGCCAGCAGGCCAAGAAAGGCCAATAGACTCCTAGATTGCATGAAGCACTGCCAGGAGATCAAGGGATTATCCCCCTTCTATTCAGCACTCCTTAGACTATATCTAGATTACTGTATCAAGTTTTGGGCCTCCCAGTACAGGTAAGACAAAAAAACTAAGAAGAATTCAGCAGAAGGCTGTCACAATGTAAACAGTGAGAGAGTTGGGGTTGGTCAGCCTGCAGAAGAGAAGGCTCTGGGGAAATCTCATAGCAGTCTTCCTGTACCTAAAGGGGGCCTACAGGAAAGCTGGGGAGGGACTCTGTCAGGGAATACAGTGATAGGACAAGGGGAAATGGCTTTATTCTAAAAGAAAGTAGATTTAGATTAGATATTGGGAAGAAATTATTTACTGAGGGTGGTGAGGCACAGACACAGGTTGCCCAGAGAAGCTGTGGATGCTTCAACCCTGGAAGCGTTCAAAGTCAGGCTGGATGGGGCTTTGGGTAACCTGATCTAGTGGGGACTGTCCCTACCCATGGCAGAGGGGGTGGAACTTGATGATCTTTAAGGTCCCTTCCAACCCAAACCATTTTGTGTTCCTATGATTGGCTGAGGGACTGGGGTTTATTCATTCTGGACAAAAGATAGCTTGGGGAGGGATATAACAGCAACACGCCAGTACCTAGAAGGAGGTTATCAACTCTTCACAGTGGTACATGGTGGGAGGATGAGAGTCAATGGGTAAAAATTGAAATGAGAGATTCAAGACTGAATTATAAAGTGTTATGCCCAAATGAGAAGAACCAAACAGTGCAATAGGTTTGCCCAGACAGGTCGTGCAGTCTTTTGACATTTTCAAGACCCATTTGGTCAAAGCCCTGACCAACTGTTGTAGTTTGTTGCATTCAGAGAACATAAATAAACTGAGCATGCTCATCCTTAAGGTTGAAAATTATAGCTCTGTATAGGTTTGTATGAATTCCCTGCAGAGCCTTAGAAAGGGTTTCAAAGATGAAAAGATTTCCTGCTCTTTATATGTGCTAGGTACTACCCTCCAGGTAAGAGCAGGCAGATGAAGTGTGGAGAGAGCAACTCCATCAGGGCCCAGTTTCCTGTGAGAACCTGGATGTGCTGGGGAAGGAAACCCGCTTTTGCTCTGCTGTCTCTCCTTCAAGCCCACAGTGAAAAGAGAATTCTCCATTGCCCCCTCATGAATGTAACCTGTCTTCACAAATATAGCCTGCCAGAGCAGACAGCAGGAGATAATGTCACAGAACAGGAAGCTTTCGGACAATTTCATGGGCTCATCTACAGAGAAGCCTTCTAAGATATGTGACTGTCAGATTATAAAATACTGCACAGAATATTTGCTGAAAATTTTGTAGCAGAAAATACTTTCATAACACTGTAACTAACCATCAGCTGTGTTGTTGCAATGCATCAGGGCACCAAGCAACCATACTCTCAAACCTCATCCTTGGCATGTCCACGTTATCAGAAGCTTTGGGGATTTCCAGGGTTTCCTATCCTGTTAAATGTTTGCCTCTAATTATGAATTAGTTCTTATTCTACAGAGACAAAAATAGAAGGCACAGAAATAAAAGTGTGCCATGCCTCTCCTTAAAATGTTGACTGAAGAAAGCAAGAGAATGGAAAAGGTTTTTCAAAGCTTAAATACAACAGCTGAGTGGCCAGATACATCCTAGTAGTGTATCCCTAGTGGTCACACTACACCCTCGCATAAAATTAGACTAATTTTAGACTCAGACACACTCAGGTGAGACTTCTGCTTGGTGGCACATAATTTGTTCTCTGAAGTTTTAGGGGACTTTATGGGTAACTGGTAATTCAGTTCTTTCAACAGAAACTAATTTCAGAAAACATCATCTCTGCTGATTAAAAGTAACCACTTCATGAATCAGGACCAAAACGAGCTTCATACCACTGGGGTATGCTGTCTATCAAATCATATATGACCAGTATTCTTGTCGCTTTTGGCCATTAAAAATTTCATGGTAATGTGGGGACTTAATCCTGACAGTCCAGTTACATTTTGTTCCAGGCGATGATTTCACTTCCTCCTCAATTTTTAACCAACTAAGGGGGGTTGCAAGTGTTGTTCTAAATGCCTGGGTACTGCATGTCGATATTGGGGAATTAAAATGATGAAAGAAATTCTACCCATGAAGGTTATGATCATATATAATAATGATCATATTTGGAAGGCTCACCAGGAGGTAACTGGCCAACAGGAAATGCAGAGCAGTGGAACAGTGGTATCAAAACATTTAAGAATCATATTTTTCTGCTAGGGTTGCCTGTCTTGTGATATGAAGGAATCACTGATTAAGAGAGGCATACTGCTTCACTCCAATGGAGGAAAAAGTAGAGAGAGAGGCTGTGTTGGTATTTCCACACCCAGTACTGTGATAGGGACATTCCCTGTGGATGCAGCATCACCAAGAGCCTTGGGTGATGGCATGAAGCAAAGTACCAAGCACGCTTCTGCAGTGGTGGCGGCATCACTCCCAGTGTCTGCTCTGCCGTCTGCTCTTGGCTCTGTCCCCATTCCTCTGCTGTTCCATCCCCACAGTACCTGAGCTAGAGAAGAGGCATACCAAGGCTGTCTGATTTATATTTGCTACAGGCAATTCTCTCTTCCTATCACTTTTAAAACTGATATTTCATTTTCATCCTCCACAAAATTAAATGTGCTCTTGCTTGTTTATTTTAGGCCTGCACTTTTATGTGCATTTCTTATCAAGCGAAAGGCCAATCTTTGTCTTGGCACAGGCACAGAGATATCTGAGATGGTTCACAAATGCTTTTAGAGGTGAGGATTGTTCCCTCTTCTTTTCCTAAACCCTGTATTACAATCTTTGGCAAATCCTTTAAGTCAATCTTCATACCTTTACCTGAAGAACTTCATATCTTCATACCTTTTTCATACCTTCAGACCTGAAGAACTTTGGGACAAGTTCTCAGCAAGAATGTGGTTGGACTCACAGGAAGCTTTTCTTCCCTCACGTTGTGTGTTTAATATATTTCTCCTTTTTTTTTTTTAAATTTTATGCTGACTATGCCTATAGTGATTTGATTTTATAATACTATATTCCCATTTATATTTGTATAAAGCATATTTTTCTTTACATATACACATACATATATGTAACTATCTTAAGACTGAAGTTAAGAGGCAGTTCTGCATCTTCCAACTCAGATACGTACCGTCACAACATCACATTTCCTCTTGCAGTCTTCTTGAACAGAGCTACCAGACCATTAACCACTGTAACTTCTCACTAGTCATGCTTGGTATGTCTTAATTTGTCCTTCAACTCTCTCTCAAAATATTTAATAGAAAAATGGGTATGCAATGAGAAAAGTTTTCACCTTGAATGCCAGAATTCAGATTTTACCTGTTTTCTCACACACAAGCTGAGGATGTCTGGAATAATTAGTGAAAGAATAGCATTAATTCTGCTTCTCACTGATGAGGGTGCTTCATCAGGATTGATTGCTCATTTTCAAAGACTATACATGGCTAATACAATTACCAGTGAAGAACACAAGGCACTGAACAACATGTATATCTCAGACCACCCAAGTAAATGGACCCTTAAGAATAAACTCAGTGCTCTTATTTATAAAATACGTATAAATCAGGCTTTCAGTTCTAGCAGGGCTAGCTGTCAATTAAATTAGGGTCCTATGACCAAATCTGAGTCTCTGTTCCTTTCCCCTGAGGGCTCTGCATATTCATGTATAAGAGTCTGTGTATATGTGCATACAAGAGATCACTTAGAACTGGATGAGAGACCACTAAAAGTTATCATGAACTAAGAGAAGACACAGCTTTGTTTCACTTTCATTGGAAAAGTTGTTACCATCAAGCAATTAATTTATGCTGGTAGCTTGAGAATGGTACTACTTCACACAAAATTACCAGCTGAAAAAAAACCAACAACTATCAGAAGCACCCATCCTGTAATTCTTCTGCTACACCATGCAGAGGGAAGCCTTATGTATGATGGATACTTAGTGCCAGAGGTTTTTCCTACACTATTCCTTTTTTCATTATTGTTTTTAATTTTCTTTTTAATTTCTTCATGTTGGCCTCATTTCTGAGCACCTTCTTGTAATTGGAACAGAGTGTTATGGGAGATATAGGAAGCTGGTGTTGTCCTCACCTGAAGCCAGCAATTCTGCTGCATGGCTTTCCAGGTTGCAGAACTGCCGATTTGTTTTGTAGTATAAGGCAAAAAAATAGTCCTTACGTGCAGATTTTGGTAGGCAAGAAAGTAAAGAGATTCCACATATAATGAACAAAACTATGTAGAAGAAAACGTGTAGCAACCCAAACAGAAACATGAAGAGACTACATAGGGATATGAAAGAAAACCAGAACACGTTCTTCCCTAATGAGCTCTTTCCTGATATACTTCTTAACCTAAATTAAACAAGCATTAACAGACAGGAAAAAAAAAAGTACCTAGAATGTATTAATGTGGACTGAGCATTTCTCACATTAGTCCTGAAAAGGTTGGAGCAGCATTAACACCAGAAGAGCAACCCAGTGAGAGACCAGGAGCTGCCTCAGTACAGAGATGCACCATACCTCGTCTTGAGCGTGGGATTTCAAGGTGCTGCCTCCTGGGAAGCAGCTGCAATTATGAGCAGACTGTTCAAAGGATGTAGGTAAGGACTTAGGGAGCCCTTTTTGGTCTGTATAAGTGCAATAATCCTCCACTTCAGTGGCCTAAATGACAGACTGGAGAGAGGAGACTGGTCAGGTAAGATCCACCAATCCTCCTTCCACAGGTGTCTAAAGCTTTGAATCCCAGAGAGCCTGGACACTTGTAAAACATCTGGGACACAAAAAAGGAATCTGACTTGTTTCTAGCTGGCATGCAGAGAGAGAGAAACAGCAGCATAATCTGTACAATACCAAAATCCTAGTCAGTGGGAACTGGAGCTGCCCGTCATCAGCAGGACTCATCAGTAGGAGGCGAACAGTTAGAGCTGGGGTGGAAGGGGGAGCAGGTGGGCAGGTTGTGTGAGCAGGGAAGCAAAATGGTAAGAAGGCAGGTGATAGAACGGCCTGTGTAAGGATCAAGGGGCTTGACAAAAGAGAAACATATGGAAAGATACAGGGAATGTGTCTGGGGTGACCTTCCCAGATGTCAGTTGAGGGTAGAAGCAACAAGACAAAAGAAAAATTCTCCCTCTCCCTTCTACCTGCCCTACCCCCTGCCCTGCGCCTTTTCTCATCAAAAGTATTTAAAGATATCCTTGTATTTTACTGTTATTTCCTTTCCCATCAAAATACATCCTGCCATTTTTGTGGTGATGGTACATCTTGATAAACAAGAGTGAGGAGGGTTTGTCAGGAAATGTCATGGTAGCACTAGGTAAACAGGGAGGAGAAGGGAAGAGTCCTGAAGCAACCTCGATGATGGTATAGTCTGAAAATGCTTTGCGATCCCTGCCCTAGGTACAACACACACACATTGCTAGTACACACAACAACATGTGCAAACAGGTTTATGGAAGGACATTGAGGACTTTGCTACAAGGGCAAGTTTTTCCTATAAGGGGCGCGGTGGTGCTGAGGGTCTAGGAACACCTACTTACCAGTTAAGTGGCTGCCAATCCTGGCAATAGGTTTAGGAGGCAGGGCAGGGGGCTGTTTGAGGAGGGACAACTGTTTCACTGGGGTGTCCTCATGGTCTCCAGGGAAAGCAGCAGATTTTTTGGGGGGAAGTAGCAGGACTGGCATGGCTGTAGGATCTTGGGACAGGAGGACGCCGGATTCATTGGATGTGGGGCTCTCTTCAGACACTGGAGGACACAACCACATCATAGACGCAACAACGTTATGAGCAAAGCAGCAGTGGATACAGACATCGTAAGACAAGAAAAGCAGTGCAGGAATGCGGATTAGGACTGACTAATAGATTTCACTCAAACATCATATTAACACAGAAAGAAATAGAGAAAGAGAAAAAGAGAGAAAGAGTAACACACATCTAGACAACAACTGAATTTCCCATTACCTCTGACAGAAGTCAGCTCCCTTATGCCGAGCTGGGACATATTCCCACATCTTGAGCACATATCAAGAGCTTAAAATGTCACAACTCAGATGGTCTGCCACCACAGCTTGCTCAGGACCAGATATGTTAGCAGGCAGTCTTCAAATTTATCCTATAACTGTAAAAGCACCTCTTGGGGGCTATTCCATTCCAAACAGGCCGCACAACTGTGCATGATCACGGAAGAATGCTTTTACTAGTCACTTTTCCTCACTTGACCTTCATCCACAACTTCAACGTTAAGTGATGCAGGAAGAGGAGTTAACCTAGATGTACAGTATTGCTGTCTCTCTTTATGGGCTGGGGAAGAAGCGTAGAGAGCCTCACCTAGGATGGTGCAGCTGGCTGTGTTAACTACTGGAAGATGTGTGATGTGAATGTCACCCAACACCATGCAGCAGGTAAAGGAAATGACATACCCCAGGGTTTAAAAATGTTATCAGCCCTCTAGAGCGCATTGGCACAGCTGAGAAGTAGCATGACAGTTAGAAATCTACTCTTAAATGTTCACAAAAGTGCAAAGACTTTGCCTGACATGCAAGAGGTTACTTGTGTAGAAGTAGAGTACATAGCAGAAGTACTGTTATGCTGAGACAGTCAAAATTTCTCATGGAGCACCAGTGATAATCTGTATGCTCCTTCTCCACCAGAAGAACTTGGTCTTCAACAATGGTTTCTCAGGGCTACCCACCAAGGTAAGAGGTCAAAACCCGTTTCAAACTGCTTAAAGTAGCTATGTCATACTGAAAACAAGATGTTACCTGTCCCATCCATGATCTCTGTGGTTGGGAGCACCTCGTATGAGCAGGGTTCCCCAGGTGCAGAACCTGACTCCAGTTCTGCTAGGGCTGGAAGCGATACTTGGCTGGAGCTCAGCACTGGTCCAGAGCCCAGAGGCTGCCCATTCTCCAAAGCTCCTTCGTCATTTGGTATGGAAAGTTCCCCATCTGTTCATATTCGGAGGAAAGCACAATGACAACAGAAGACACAAATGAGATACAGAAAGAATTTGAAACGAAATCTGCTTTCTCCAATAGCTTGCTTGAGAATGAAGAACCTGAACTAAGTCATCGTACGTACATAGGAGACACAGGATAATGATCAAAACAATAAGGTTTTTATCTCAAAAATACAACTTATGCTGAGCAATTTTTGGAGATGTCTGAACGATGTTCTGTCCACAACAGTTTCATCGAAGTCTGACAGCATTTCATTTGTCTGTCTTACAGGGTTATTAAGACTTGGGAAAGATCTTCCGAATAACTGTGTTGATCCTTTGCTTATCCCTAGGCTTGTCACTGTGATCCATGGCCTAAGCTGCATGGTCATCCTCCATCTGATAGGGCCACAGAATTTATTTTCCCTGTCTCTGTTAAAACTGTAAAGTCAGAAAAGAGAATGGACTGGAACTGAAGCTATCAAGCTTTTAAAAAAATAAGAATACAATACATAATTTATAATATTTTAATAATAATAATAATGAGCATTATCCTCTACCTTACAGCATTTTTAATACTGTAAGGGACACAAGCGGAATCACAGAAGTATGTCACTATTTTATATACCAATAAAACTATTATAGTCTCCCAGCATGATCAAGACTATAAGTAAGGGAGAGAACAATTTTTATAGTTGCCTGGTGAAAGGTCTTGATATTGGGATATAGCGGATTCCATTTAGAAGGTCTGTTTTTAAAGTTATTATTAATAACTTCTCCATATGGGCAAAAATTTCTGTAACAGCAATTGCTCGTTTCTTTTCTATCGAACACCACTTCACATTAGAAATGATATAGAACAGAAGGGAGGGATCAGATCGTTCTTCACGGTTCAACCTGCATGATTTTTATCTCAGAACTTGTTATGCACAGCACTCTGGTACCTGGAGGCAATGACTGCACAGGTATCTCAATTACAACTTTATAAAGTGTTCAGCTCTTATGGTTATGAGTGGAAGCCTGAAAATAAATCCAGAATGTGACCTGTAGGGCAAACAAACAAAAAACAAACAAACAAACAAACAAAAAAACAGCAGGCAAATAAAGAGAGCCTAGTTTTCCAATGCTTTCGAATTATTTTTTAAGTCAAACTCAGGATTTCAGGATCTGGTTCTTGATTTTTGGGCAACTGTGATTAGCCACATTACTGCTCAATGTACCATGCATAAATGTATAGCACTCAAGTGAGCACACACTTTCCCCTCACAGGGCTAAGATGTGCAAAACACTTTGGAAAACAATACAGAAAAGACAGAAAAACAAAGTTGCAATTAGGTGTCAGGACACAGCAATTGGCATGTCTGAAAGTACAATAGATGATAATTAATTTTTTTTTTCTGTCTTGTAAAGCTTCTGTACAACATGTGAAGATGGTCTCTTCCTTAGTTTGGTATTGTTAGAAATACCAAGGTCTTGACTTCCTTAATTTCATTTATTTATTTATTTATTTATTAAGAACTAGAGAGCTATTACGATACATTGCCACATCACAGTAGACTGAAACCTGACCTGCAGCTTTCAGAGCAATTAACTGAGCTGGCAAAAGGTGGCAACATTAACCAAAACTGAAGGTTTCAGCCAATTGTTCACAGCATAGCCTCTTTCTAACTGCTGCAGTCATTCAATACAAACCATTTTATTTCCCTAGACAGCAAGGATCAACCAACAGTTCAGCCAGTATTTAAGCTGAATGTTTTTTGACTTAACTGTTTGGGTGGAAATGACATGTATCCCATACTTGCTCTGCCTCCCTTTTGTAAACACATTCCTTTATATGTGTTTGGGATAGAGGCTGCTGTTGTGTCAGAGACACGGTTTCATGAAAGATCATAATTACTGCTCATGCAGAATAACTGCTTCTTGAATGAAAGACAGTGACTGTGTCCAGCAATATTCACTAATTTGGTACAGGACTAAATTTGACCATTACTGTGACCAGACAATGAGTATGTATGATAAAACCAGCAATTTATTTTTTTTTTAGGGATATCTACACATTTTCAATGGAGATGCCAATTGTAACATGCTGAGCACCTTGAAATCTTACTATCTTAAATGCACTTTGCATTTATCAAGGTATATTCAGCATGGCTTAAGAAGATAGCATTCAAATCATCTGTTGAAGGTTTACTATTGCAAAAAAGCAAAGTGAGAGAAAATTTTGACTTTTACTTTTTGTCATAACAGCAAGCGTGACAGCTGTCCTTACTGACAACATAACCTATATTAATCTTCCCTCTGAAAATCTCTAATCTTCATTTAGGCTCTAAAATTCATCCTCGGATTTGACTGAAATCATCAGACATGACACAGAATCATGACTGAAATATATACACTAAATCTGATCTTGCTTAAAGAAGAACTACATCAGGAACTGTTAAAACACAGTAAACAGATCAAAGAAGGTGATGAAAATCATTATCTGTAGAGTGAAGAATCTCTTAGTGTGAGTTAATCCTGGATCAGAGGCATGCTTGACAACCAGACATAAACGGCAAATTAATTGCTATTTTTAAAGTACTAAAAGCTATTTCGGTTAGCTGACATACAAATGGAAATAATCTTAGTAACGCAGTTATGACATATATATGGATGAATTAATTAGTCTTCAGGAACTAGCTATGAGTTTAATTTTGCACAGTGATAACATATGTAATCTTTTGTTCTCAAACTTGCTAATTCCTTTGCTGCATTTTCTGAGAGCCTGCTGTTACTAAGTGGAGAACAACTTTCCCTAAATGCGTGAGCTTTGATACTGCAGGCAGTGTGCTAGTCAGCATGATCTGGACTGGACCAAAGTCAGTAATGTGAACTCTGCAGCAAAAGGAGCACAAGAAGGCTGCTGCTGTGTTAACCAGGATGCTCTGTACACTCAAAGTGATGGAACAAGCAGAACCTCAGAGGAATTTCTCTGATGCACAGGGCTCTAACCCAGATATTTTGGTTCAGCCTTGCATGTGAAAATAACAGCACAGGGTGAGGGCCCAGAAATACATAGATGAAACATTCAAAAGATGTGGACCTTAAGCACAGTTTGTACTCATGAACTCATCTGCCATTTCCATTTCTGGGTATTTTTTGAAAATTACTTGCAGCCCAAAGTGCATCATGATAGCTGGTACAGACTGATCCTTTTGTTGTTTCTTTTCTTTGGAGCTCTGCCTACGTTCTCACTGTGTCTTTTGACTCTGAATGCCTTGCAATATGGAACTTCCTATCTGTTTGGTGAATGTAAAGCTCATGTGCTCCTTCCATAGACAAATGGCTGAGCCAAAATGATAAGGAGAATTCTAAATCTTGTGTTATTTTCCATTTTGGGTTCTCTTCGGTACTGGCCTTCTCTCAAGTAAGAATGTCCAGGCAAATATTCTCAATGGAGAAGGCTAGGAAGGGCAAGGCATGTCCATGCCCTTCTCTGCTGTGGCCCCCTTGGGCTAAGTGATGGAAAATCGAGTGCTCTTGTTTGAGGTTTATCACTCAAAAAACATTTTCAAGCCCTGTCAGGGTTTAGGTAACCTGAAATTTTGGTTTTTCAAACCCTCATTTTGATTAGATAGTACAAAAATAGAAAAGTACAAAAGATGAAGACTGCACATGCTTCCTTTGAGGAACCACTGCATCATCATCTCTGAAGCAAGCAATTACTATGCTCCTGTTCAGAAATTTCTTACTACACGAAACCTTGTCTATGTTCACATGAATGAAGATGTATCAAAATATTACATGTAGCTTTCAATTCTTTGCCCATAGCACACTGGGCATTTCTAAAGACAGATGCTTTAGTGATGGTTATAGCTTCATATGAGAATCAAAGCTCTTCATCTATGTGTTCAAGCTCTTGGCTCTGCCTGCCTGCAAACTATTAGAACAGCAGGCATCTGACCAGATATTTCTTCAACATACTGTTTTTCTAGAAGTACACAGTATTTGAAAAAAAAAAAAGCAATCTTTGCCCACATTTTCAGAAGATGCAAGTCACACAACCCTTGAAATAGCAGAAACTTATTCATTCATGATTCTGGCCCTTGCCAAGAAGTGAGCTCTTTGCAGTTCAGTCTGGAGTGGTTTCACTTGAACAGTTTAAGTATGGGGGTCACTGAAGTGATAAAAGCATTTCTTGTTTCCAAATATAGCAGCTGGACTGCAGTGATTCTCCCATGTGTGAACACTGTGACTTACTGCGCTCTGCTAACTGTCACCTGCTGGACAACACAAAGTCATCTGAAAAGCCAGCAAATCCTGAAGCAAACAGGTCAGAGTGTCATTTTAAATAACAGGCAAACTGGCTAATTCTGTTCTTCTTCAACATAGGTGATAAAACAATACTAAGTGCACTGCAGCTCCAGAATTTCTGTTCTTAGCTCAGCCTATCCATATTATTTTTCCTGTTATATGCTCAGATTATTTTAAGAAAGAAAAAGGCAAAATTACCCACTCATGGGCCTGAGTCTTAGGAATGGGAGACTAAGAGATTTAACATCATGACTCCAACTATTGTCTGTACAAGATGCCTCTTGGCACAGAAGATGCTACCATCAAATAAAGCCTTGTGATATGAATACTCTTGGATTACTTTTCCTCTACAAATTCTGTCATACTCATATCCTTACATCACACAAGATCAATGCTACTATACTTGTGTGTAACCACTTTTATCTCTGCCCTGCTTCTTTCAAGGAAGGGCTCCAATTTTTCTTTGCTTCCTGTGTTTACGACTAGCAGGAAATAATGTGGAGATACTGGATTACAAATCTAGCCATGTTGGGTGATAGCTTCCCATTTATTTGCATCTGAAAAATAAAAAAAGTTCAATGTCTATACTCCTTGTACTGGAAACAGGAAGAAGAAGCCCAAGTTTATTACAAGCTCTTTCTGCTATGAAAAGGTGAAAAATGACTACAAGGAGGAGTGGTTTTTTTTTGTTCTGTTTGTTTGATGAGGACCTTCAGACAGCTTAACATCTACTTTCCAGGCAATATTGAAGATTACAGACTACAGCATTACTTGAAGGGAGAAAGCTGCAGCCTCTTGGAGCAAAGCCGGGAGAATTTCCCTGAGTTTCAAGGTAGAAGGCAGGGTCATGCTGCAGAGGAGAGATTTTTCATGGGGATGCTTTAGGTTTGTGTAGGGATAAACAGAGGCTGACATACAAGCTCCCCAGGGTGCTGTATTGGGAGCTACTTCCTAGCTTCCCCTGGGCTGTGACCCACATGGAGTGACAGACCCAACTGTGCCTCGCTGGCCACAGGGATGTCTGCTTCATGGCTGAGTATATGGTCCAAGTCACAGTCCAAAATGTGGAAAACCTGAGACACTGAGAAGGGAAAACCTTTTGCCAGTTGTTGTTTCTACTCTGCAGTTGCATATAGAATGACTCCCAAGACACCACAGTTAAGAGCACAGGCAGTATTAGATCCAAAGGATAAGAAGCATCTAAAATATGCAATGGATAAAAACTGTAGAATGTAATCACAAGCTGCACATTGCTTTTGTTTGGGTTAGTAAATTTTTAAATAATCTCTTCTTTCCCAATAAGCTAGACTAAAATAGCATATAGCAGATTTAAGCAGAGCAAACCTAATGAGATAGACTGTACCTATAAAATCTCTGAAAATGTTTAGCTTCTACAGACTTATCCAGGTTTTGTACTGGTACTACTGAAGAATTTTAGACTTTGAATTAATGAGATATCAAAGCACATGCCTAAGTTCTATTGAAATTAAAAGGCAATTTTTCCATACCTTTACATAATTTGCTGAATTCACTGCCTTAGTTATTGACAAGAGAAGCAGCAAAACAAATAAAAATCGCAGTTAAAGATCGACACATACGCAATAGATGCCAAATGTGTGTTGCATTACCAGTGTAAAATAATGGTGTTTTGCATAAAAAGTACATTACTGACACAACAAATTAATTATCCTGAAAAGGGAATCATTATTATTTTGACATTTGAGCTGTTTCAAGGGAATGTTCTCATCAAGGGAATGTGCTCATCACAGTATCCCAAGCCTTTAAAACATTTATTTTTTTCCACAACAGTTAATCCCACGGTGACTCAACCAGACAATGATAATAAATGCATGCACAGACCCATTTCATCTCCCTGTGGTTTGGATGCCTTGCTGTTCTGCAGCAAGTTACTATTGCACACTGCTGAGACTTATATTTCTACTGCTTTACATTTTTGATTAGCTTTCAATTTTATTTGATAGGTAACTACCACATCTATCCAATCGAGAGGGTGTGAAATCAAGAGATGTTTTAGAGACCTTACTCTGTACAGTCCTGCTATTCTGTATGGTATTCCCAGTTCCTAATGTTACAACAATGTAAGATATGGCCATAAAACTATACGGGATGTCAATTTAATGTTGCAAAAAGAAGAGCACTTACCTTTATCAAAAATTTCCTTTAGCACTCCTCGTTTTATAAGCTCCTCTCTGCTTTGCCTCATTGATATCTTTCTTTCCAAAGCTGTAAGCAAAGGAGATGGGTGAATATTAATAGAAAAGAAGGAAAATGATAATTTTAAAAGGCTTTATTCCTTTTAAAGTGTTTAAAAATGATTTTCTCCTCTTAACATCAGTGACAAATTGTCTTAAAAGGTACTGGCAATCCAAGAATTTGTTTGCTGTTGTTGCATGGCTGATTTTGATAGGAATAACTATATAGTGACCTATTTGAGGGCATGTCTGCATTCCTGTTGCTTAATTTGGATACATGACCCAAGCAAGAAATGGAGAATTAGAGACAGCAAAGAAAGAGAAAAAAAATAATGTAGAAGCTGGTGAGAGAAAAGCAAGAAAGAAGGCAATGTGGAAGATCATGGCCAATGAAATACATAGCTGTGGATTGTCCCCAGGCCATGGAAGAGGACAAGCACTTCCACTTCCCCAAAGACAAGGCTGGTTTGCCACTAACTCCAGTAAGAGCAGAGTTAGGCTTTTGGGACAGTACAAAAAAAAAGCTGTTTAGTGGAGTCTCATCTTCCCTGAAGGGGTGTTTTGCCCAAAAGAGGTACCAATGAGGGGTAATCCATGTCAGCCAGTGTAATTTAACATCAGCTCTGAACAACCTGAGTCCTATATTTTTTGCCTGGAGACTGGTTGCCAGGGTGGCAAAATGACAGAAATTTCATGTTTGTTCAGTTCAGTAGAAATTAATGTCCAATTAACCAAAATACCACAAAGGGCATGCATTCAGGCAAATTGCTGAAAGACAACAAGCAAGGGGCACAAGAAGCGATGCGCAGGACTGCGTGCGCTCTGCAAGAAACAAGCCTGTGCTTGCCAAAAAACAGGCACTGTCAAGGGCGAATTGCTTCTGCCATATGCTCCCCTATCAGACACAGTGCAGATGAACACAGGCACAAATTAACTGGGACTTTGCATCTCCAGTCTAACCAAGGCAGATTTAAAGAAAAAGGGGCCCTGAAACACTCTGTCCCTGAAAACATGAGGATGCAATCTTTTCTGGCACTGCTGGCTGTTCACTCTTCCCGGAGGGTCACAATATACTTCATGAATAACTGTGCTTACACTGACACACTGTGCTCATTGCAATTTATTTGCTGTTAGATACAGATAGCTTAGCATGTACAAGGCAGCTCTGATTTTAAAAGCATTATTTTCCACAGGATAATTTTTTTTTCTCCATTTCTAAAATCAGCTTTGAACATGTATTCTTCAGATCTAAGAAAGCCAGTAGATACAATCAGTAGCTAATAAAACCCCTGCTCTCCCCTGAACATACACTCTGAGCTTCAGCTCAGAATTAATGGCACTACAAGACCTCATACCCCCAGCAACACGGTACAGTTTTATTTCTGAGGCTCTTAATGTAACAGCCTTTGGGGCTTAAGAGGCACGGCATTTTCCGAAGTGCCTTAGCCCCATTTTAAGAAGTGCTTTAGGCACCTCATAGCCTTTCAAAGAAACTTAGATTTCTAATACGCTTTTGAAAAATAAACACCCCAATCATCAGACTGCACAGTCATTTTGTAGACTGGTCCCTCATCTGCCTTTTCCCCACAAGTGGTCTTGTGCTGGTATGGCATTTAAAGCTTCTTCCCCTTCCTCTTTAAGAACAGCTTCCCTTGCTCTCTCCAAAAAAGCCAAAACAAACTACTGCTAACTCATAAGCTTTCTTCCATGGAACATATCATTAAAATCCCAACTTAAAAGAGTAATTTGGCCTTACTGAACACCTTTTCCAATAATTCTGAGAAACGGTAATTTTCCATGACTGTAAACAGAGCACAGCACATAGCCTCTGCTGATCAGTGGGAAATCCGGTTGGGTGAACCAGCAGCAAAATAGCAGTTTCTGCTCATAGGCAGCAGCACTCTTCCCTAAACAAAGGCACAGGCAAATTCTGCTGTTTCTGAACTTTACCAGAAATAGCTACGTTACATATCCACATTTTACATATTAATCCAAGCACATGGTTGCAGGCATATAACCATATGCTGTGCACAAGTAGATGGATTTCCAGGTGACATGTTGGCCTTTCATATACCATACACAAATAAGCCAAGGGAGAATGGCCAACAAAATGTGCTGACCCCATGCGGTGTGCAGATCAAGTCACACAAGTCACACAAGTCAACCACAGGACTGTGTCTGTCGATTTTACACAGACACTGGCAACCACCCAGGTTCCCCATCCCACCCTCCTGCCTGGTCAACAGCCAGCTATAAACGGTAGCAGCAGCGTTACTACTGAGTTCATGGTTAGGCAGACACGCCACGTTACGAAAGTAGTGGTAAGAAACACGTTAATACTTCTGGGGGGCAGAGTACTAACCAGGGCTAGCTGGATATTCTGCAGAAGCAGAGGAATACCTTCACCCAAACAATTACTAAGCAACATATTCAAATATAGGGCAAGACTTCTCAAAAACAGAGTTTTGTGCAGTCTATCTAATAGTCTATCTGTATTTTTGGAAGACTGCAAATATATAGTTTTTTTCAGGTATTCCTTTTTAGTTGTAATTTGTTTCTGTTCCAGAATGGCCAAAAAAAAAAAAAAGAAAAAAAAAAGGAAAGAAAAACAACCCCATAAAACAAATCAAACCACTCCAGTTTGAAACTCAGATGAAAACAATTTTTTCAGTATCCAAATCCTTTCAAAGTAGGTACAGGACTTAAAGTATTAATTATTTTCCTACTAAGCCAGTTTAATTAATAAGATATTTAGAGGAAGGGCATGCTGGGCTAAGAGCAGCATTGAATGATAATAACAGATGTTATACTAAAACTATGGAACATGCTGCTTTCCTTTAATACAAATCTCTCTCCCAAACAAGTCTTGCACATTTAAATGCGTAAACTGCTATGCTACTGCTGGATCAAGTGAAAAAAATCACAAGTGTCTAGATGCAGAACTCATTAGGAACTAACAGCTTGAACAATGAAATGTTTCACTCTGCCTGGATTTCTCTGACAAAGATTGCCAGTTCTTTTACGAAGGATTTTTTTTTCAAGCAGAAAGCTGATACAGAATAAATTCATTCACTCTCTTCTGAGAAGGGATCCATTCACAGCAGAGCATAAATAAAAACCCTCTGAATTAATCCTTGATTCATGAGAAACCCATAAATTCTGTGATGGACAAAAACAAAATGTAATTAATATTTAACAAAAGATGGATTACTTCATTGGCAATTTACCTTGGTGATTAACCTCATTTTGTTCACTTGTACAATCTTCCAGGAGATTAGAAATAATCACTAAGCCCTCTTTACGGGGACTATTTATACCAGAAACCAGTTGTCTTAACAAAGTCAGCCACTCTCCAATAAAGACTCAGTTACTAGTTTCTGTAAGTGAGAATGTCTATATTTCATGATATAAATGCACAGACTTTGTTACAGCTCTCTGCAGTATGCTGTTATTTAAGCTCTGATGAAGAAACATCAGTGGGAAATAGTTTTATTAATGTTTCTAAGCTAGTGTTTTTGAACTCTTCCCCCAGAAGCAGCACCCCTCCACTGTTCAAGCAGAGTGCTTCTCTGTGGCAGACCCATTAAGGTCAGTAAAGCCTTGACAGGGTCATGAGGATTTCCAGCCCCTCCGTTCTGGAAATTGAGTACAGTTTTGTCTTTATTCCTCTAATAAGCCGTTGTGCTCTGTGATGGCAGTGATCGTGGGCCATTCCACCAGCTGAGAAGGTGAGCACACTGCTGCCTTTGTGCCAAGTGCTTCTGCTGCTCCATTAAACAGACAAACAGGCATTTACGTAGTCAGGATGTTTGACCTTTCTGTCCCTCCCATCCTTCCCTCCAAGACCAAGATGAACTCTTCCAACATGCATCTAGATGAGAATAAACTGCTCCCCTTTGCATAACTCATCATGCTGCTGTTGAAAGCAAGGGGTGGGTCCTGCCTTTCTGTTCATTTGACAATCAAAACTAAACACATCCGTGCTAGCCAGTTGAATCCTAACCTTGCTTTTTTCTGAGGTTGCCCTTGGCCCTCCTCTTAAAGGGTGTTGGGGGTTGTTTTGAATGAATTCTTCCTTTCAAAGGCCACTATAATTTTCAAGATCATTTTAGGAAGCAAAGATCATTATAAGAATGAAGGGTAGAGCAGGAGCTTTCTGGTGTGTCAATTATATTTGAGTTCAATAGGTAGAAATTTGATTTGCTAATATTTCAGTTCTGAATAACTAGAAACAAGTAAACCAATAATTTTGCAGTGTTAAGATAAACAACCATTGATTTCCTTTAGATTTACAAGGCAGGAGAGCTTTCCAGATGTGATGGATTCATAACGTTACATCATCTTGAAACTCTTCTGACAATTTAGACTCTCTGGATAATCAAATGGAGCAGGATTCACTTGATATAAATTTATACAGTTTGGGCTTCTGCCTCTGAGTTCATTCCTTTATATAGCAAGAGCAATTCTTGGGCATGATTGACCTCAGCCTAATGTAAGCATCTAAAACAGGCTGAACTACACCTTGGAAGTGCCTGTTAGTCTTTGCTGACCACAAAGGAAGCTAAGAGTGTGTCCTGGTTTCAGTTAGGACAGAGTTAATTTTCCTCCTAGCAGCTAGTAGGGTGCTATGTTTTGGATTAGGATGAGAACAGCGCTGATAACATAATGATGTTTTAATTGTTGCAGAGCAGTGATTACACTAAGCCAAGGACTTTTCAGCTTCTCGCTCTGTCCTGCCAGCGAGCAGGCTGGGGGTGCAGCAGGAGCTGGGAGGGGACAGACCCAGGACAGCTGACCCAAACTGGCCAAAGGGGTATTCCATACCATCTGACGTCATGATAAACAATATATAGGGGTGGCTAGCCGGGGTGGGGGGGCCGGCTGCTCGGGGATAGGCTGGGCATCAGTCAGCGGGTGGTGAGCAATTGCATTGTGCATCACTTGTTCCGTACACATTATTATTATTAATACTATTATCATTATTATTATTATTATTGTTATTATTATTTCCCTGTCTTAATAAACTGTCTTTATCTCAACTCACAGGCTTCACTTTCCCGTTTCTCTCCCCCACCCCAGAGATGGAGGGGGGAGGGTGAGCGAACGGCTGTGTGGTGTTTAACTGCCGGCCGGGTTAAACCACAACAGAGTGAGTAGCTGAGATGAAGATGCATAAAATTAGGGCTGAATCTACTCCTGAAATCAAAACTGACTGAAGAACGGAGTTTTAAAAAAGGAAATACAGGTATAGATGAAAGTCTCAGACTTGAGGAAAATAGGTGTGTCAGCTTACACAGAGCTCCATTAATTTTGGGATTGTTTCAATATCTGTGACATGACACCCAGAACCACTGCTGTGAGCTTTGGGTTTGACCAATGTCAAAATATAGGTTGGTTGAAATACTGATTTAATTTGCTTAGTCCTAAATACAATTTTTTCTTGGCAAACATTAATACATCTCTTGGAGCCTGAAGAAAGGCAAAGTATTTTGACAGGTTTCTGAATACCTGAAATTTAAATTTCCTTAGAAACATTTTGGATTTCTGTAGTCTCAGCCTGGGTTTTTCGGTAACAGGATTATCTACAAAATATGACTCAGAGAGATAACTACCTAGAAAGGATTAGGAGCATCATTTTGTCTGTGTTGCCCGCCTATGACATTTCCTGTTCTGACTGTAGCCTAACATTCCCATTATATGAGATTACAGAATAAGAGAGCAGCAGTAGGGAAAAGATCTGAAGGTATTAAAAGTTAAGCTTGATTTAAACAACAACAACAACAACAACAAACAACAACACTATAAATACCTCTCCAAATCAGATGCCACTATAATAGTTGACAAAATCAATACCCTTCAGTATGCAAATCATTTGGAAAACTTATGTGGCAGGCGCTACAAGACTAATAAAGCAGGAACAATACCCAGCATTGATATCCCACTGTATGAGTAACTCAGATCACTCTAGAAGCAAAACAGTATCATAATTGTTATTACAGAGGTGGGAAAGGGAGGTACAGACAACTAGAAACAGCTTGGCTCATCACTTACTGGATTATTAGCAAAGAATTAACAGCAGCTATTCTACAGCCTAGGCTATGCTAGGCTATCTACTGCACTAGGCTATGAAATGATTTTTCTAGACATAAAATTTGTTGATCTAGAATTAAGACAAGTAAAATAACAGGAAAAAGAGGACAAAAGCCAAACCAAAATCAAGTCATTTTATTTTATTTCTAGTATTGGAAAAACAAATGGATTTATCTTAGATTATGAATACTTAAAACACAGAGAAGGTGATATTAGGGCATCTTGCTTCCACTCACATTGAGAATAGCTCAAGGCACTGGTCCGTTTCTTGTACGAAGCACTAGACTAGGGGCACGGTAAACTTTCATTTGCAACAGGCTAGCCTTTGAACTTACACATTCCTTTGAGAATGCAGGATCAGACCTCAAATCCCTAGTTACTAACCGGAAGGGTTAAAGATGTGTAACAGTCACTGTAACTGGTGGCTACAGGTAAAAATTGAATTATCTCTTTTTTACTGATGGAATCTGGTGAAGCAAAGAAAAACTAAGGAAAAGGTGAAATCAGCCTGAAGAAAAGTTTGTATTTATACTGATCATTACCACACATAAAGTAAACTGTGAAAGGACAGACTCTGGATAAAATGGTTGCAAAGTCAAATCTGTAAACACAGAATTGCAGGAGCTAATCAAAATACTGCAAACCATGTTAAGCAAAGATCATGACACAGTAATAGAACTCAGAAATACAATGTACAACCAAGAATTCAGCAAAACCAAGGAAAGACAGAGAAATACAATTTGAACAACTCCCTCTAACGTAATTAACAGGAGGAACCGAACCAAAGAAATCAGAAATCCAATCCAAGAGCAGATGGACTGTAAATTTTTCATACAGAAGGACTGAAAAAAATCAATAAAAGAAGCTGCCTTCCTAGGAAAAGTACTAAATTTTTAGCTAGATCCAAAGAAACCCAGCATAATGGATTTCACAGGCCAAACAGAGCAAGCCTGGCAGAAGATGAATGCATGAAGACAGGAGATAAAACAAGAAATCTTGACAAATATAACAAAAGGTGTATGGTTGGTAAAAAAAAAAATCAGAGAATGGAAGTGTAAAGAAAACAAGTCTCTAGAGACCCTAAAGAAAAATAGTACCATCCTCAACTGCCCAGTTAAGAAAGAGTAAAGCAGAACTCCACTGAGTCGATGAAATGTGATATCAATAGTGTTTTGGAAAGACATGGATTTCCATTCTCTTTCTATATAATTGTTTTTCTTGTCACATTTGAGAAGTACTGTACAGCAGGCTAGGAAGAAATTTAGAAATCTGACCAGAATATTGAAAAAAAATGAAGAAAAGACATTCCTCCTGTTCTTCCTTATGAACTGTAGTACAGCATTTTCATAAATTCTTAGGTATATAATTATACCTAAATATACCATAAATTCTATACCATAAATTCTTAGGTATATACTAGGTCAAGAACTGGAAAGTTGAACCAGCAAAATTACCTTGCTCTCCACACAACTTAATGAAAAATGATCCTCTGTTGTCTAATTAAAGAAACTTGCAACAAGGTAACAGCATATCTTAGAGTACACTTGCCCCACAATTACAGTGTGATTGCAGCACAGAAAGCCATACTCTGGGAAGTCTGACTATATATAGTTTAGGCAACAAAAACAGTAAAGAAGGGGTGGTACTGACTTCTTTAAAGGTTTTCATCCAGGAAAGAAACCTGGCAGGTTTGAAGAGCCCATGTTGAAGTCCATACTTCATCCTAATTATCTAAAGATAAATTGAATATGGTTATTACCACACAGTTCTTACTGCAATGAAGCTATGTCCTAAGTGCCAGCAGAAGGCAACTGACACAGTGACAGAAGATCCCTCTGCCTTTTCAGATGGATAACAAGTGAATGAAATAATATCTTTATTTCTTCTTTAATATCTTTCTCGATGACCTGGATGAGGGGATCGAGTGCACCCTCAGTAAGTTTGCAGATGACACCAAGTTAGGTGCGTGTGTCGATCTGCTCGAGGGTAGGAAGGCTCTGCAGGAGGATCTGGATAGGCTGGACCGATGGGCTGAGGCCAACTGTATGAAGTTCAACAAGGCCAAGTGCCGGGTCCTGCACCTGGGGCGCAACAACCCCAAGCAGAGCTACAGGCTGGGAGATGAGTGGTTGGAAAGCTGCCTGGCAGAGAAGGACCTGGGAGTATTGGTTGATAGTCGGCTGAATATGAGCCAGCAGTGTGCTCAGGTGGCCAACAGCATCCTGGCTTGTATAAGAAACAGTGGGGCCAGCAGGACTAGGGAAGTGATTGTCCCCCTGTACTCGGCTCTGGTGAGGCCGCACCTCGAGTACTGTGTTCAGTTTTGGGCCCCTTGCTACAAGAAGGACGTCGAGGTGCTCGAGAGAGTCCAGAGAAAGGCTACGAAGCTGGTGAGGGGTCTGGAGAACAAGTCTTACGAGGAGCGGCTGAGGGAGGTGCGGCTGAGGGAGGTGGGGTTGTTTACCGTGGAGAAGAAGAGTCTCAGGGGCAACCTTATCGCTCTCTGCAGGTACCTAGAGGAGGCTGTAGCGAGGTGGGGATTGGTCTATTTTCCCACGTGCCCAGTGATAGGATGAGGGGGAACGGGCTGAAGTTGTGCCAGGGGAGGTTTAGGTTGGATATTAGGAAAAACTTATTTACTGAAAGGGTTGTTAGGCATTGGAATGGGCTGCCCAGGGAAGTGGCTGAGTCACCATCCCTAGAGGTCTTCAAGAGACGTTTAGATGTTGAGCTTAGTGATATGGTTTAGTGAAGGACTTGTTAGTGTTAGGTCATAGTTTGGACAAGGTGATCTTGGAGGTCTCTTCCAACCTAGACGATTCTGTGGTTCTGTGATTCTGTGAAATGATGGTTTCTCCTGCAGGCTTTTGCCCTACAACGTGCAGAATTTGTATGGTCAACTAAACACTAAGAACGTGGGTTTTACTCAGCAAACTTTTGCAACCAGGTAAGAACAGTGATGCCATGTGAAATTACTATAACAGACAAAATTTGTAGGAACACCAGCAGTGGCTACATAGCCCAAAGAACAGCTGCTTTTTGTAAGTGACTCAACTTGCTTTAGGCATCTTCCAGTCTCAGATTTCTGTACATACAAGAAACAAGAACTATGCTCAAGGCTAATCAGTGAACAGCTGGGTGAGATTTCTGCAGCGTGCTTCCTTTACCCTGACAAGATGATACCTAGACAGACAATACTGCAGTAAGGATCTGCAGTATCATCTGCAATGGCAGAAATACCTATGTGCAGTGTTCAGGTATATGAAAGTTCAAGACACCTTCCTCAAAGCAAAAACCAAAGCATTCACATGGTGGACATCGCTTGAATAATATGACGACTCATGCAACACTCTGCAGATGAACAGAATTCTCTCCAGAATAGTTTACACATGGGATATAAATAACCAGGCAAGCTGCTGCTTTTGGATTTGCTCCTCATCAGACAACACATCCAGATGGCATAATACAGAGCACAGTTTACAGAAACAAGTCTAGCAGATGTCAGGAAACTGGATTCTACAGTTTAGAGGGTGAGGGAGTCAGTTTTCTTGGTACAGAAAAAATGGGGGAAAATATCAAGATAAAACCAAAACAATGTCAGAAGAATGGTAGGAAGGGAGGATGATTTGCCTGGACTGACCCATAGGAGATAACAACCGAATTACTGGTCCCTTTTTTTGCCAGCTGGGAGCATCACACTGCTGACAGAAAAAATAGCTGCACTCAGTAAGGCAAGCAGCACAACTCTTCCTATAGTAAAAGCAAACTGCTGTGCAGCTTGTTTTACTGTTTGGGTTTACCTTCCACCTGTAACTTTACAAACACAAATTGCCTGATACCCACAGCCAGACAGAGTATTAAAACAGTGCACTACTCCCTAGTGAAATCTTTCGCTACAGTGGAGACAGCTTGACCTGCTGGATGCTTCTATTTCACCTGACAGGGATTTGGGGTAATTTAAAAATAATCTGCACACTGAGATAAAACAATACCCCAAAGTGTTTATTTACACATACAACACTGTTGCGGTAAATTGCAGTTTAGGAAAAAATTCTTCTATTTATGTTGGAATGATTAGTACAATGCAGCCTCTCAAACAGAAACATGAAACAGATGGATAGTTGTATATCTGTGTCCACATGTACATCTATTTAAAATAAATGTTATGAAACATAGCTTGCAACTAAGAAATACCTACTTAAATCCAAAGTTGGCTTAGCACTTTTTTGAGAGAGAAGCTGTTAGGATATCAAATACTTCTTGGAGACCATTACTACTTTTTTACACCGATAAAATCTAAAACTAAGCAATCATAAATTAAAAATGTTTGTTATGAGAAAGAATTAGCTTCATTCCTTCGACACAGAGCTCTGTTAGAAGCCAAACGAAATCATTCATTTAAGACTTGATTATAGGGATGACTGAATCACAGAGCAACAGACATTTCCTCCAAAATATAAAATTTCTGAATTGCTTCTGTCACATCATCCAGCAATTATCATTGGATGATATTTCCAGCTCGTGCAACGGCACTAGTCCATCAGTACATAACAGTCTTGATGCTGAAATAAAACAAAAGTATTTTTGACACCAGTCTCTTATCACTTGTAATAGTGAAGTGTACTTTCTGTTTTGGAAACAGAAAGTAGTTCAAGTTACAGTAATGGCATGCATTTGCAGTTTCAGTATACTTTCTGGATTTAGTCTTGGTCTGATTGTTTGCTGTTTGGGCTGAAAAGATAACTTTCCCAGATGGACGGAAACTTTCCACAATGCAAGACAGTCCTCTGGAAATAACAGAACAAAAAAAGGAGTAGATTGGGATCTCAAATACAGCGACATGGCTCTAGAATAGTTTCATGAGAATTTGCATGCACCATCCTGCCTAGTAATATGAATTGTTACATTATTTCAATAGGAGTTAATATATTTTAAATCCATCAATGATAGAAAGGTTTTATTTTCCTCTAGCAAATACATCGCTGAAGTTATGTGAGAAAATATGGCTTTTTTACACTTAGTATTTTATATCATTTTAGTGATATTTTCTGTGCGTAAAAACATAGTTATGATTCTTGTTTGGGATGGGGAGCCAGTATTGAAGATACCAAAAATTTAGAAAATAATGTTTTTGAAGTGAAGTATCTATATAAGAAGCAAACTTGGAGAAAGATAGGCAGGAAGGACAATGAAGTGAAAGAGATATGGTAATAGCCTAGACATTTCTTACAGTGTAATAACATGATAAAGGTAGATAACATTACATAAAATAAAAATAGAATTGCAGTTTGATATCTCATCATTGCAGTCTGTCCTGACCACCCATAGCTTAATAAAGTTTAGCTGTTAAAAATGTAGAAAATCAAACACAAAATTGCTAGATTCATATAAGACCTAAGGTTAAAGGCAACACGCCAGAAGGATAAGGCTGCAATAAAGATGCCAAATACTTTTTGCATCAGTGCTAACCCTGAAGAACTTCAGCAGACTTGCAGAGTGAAACACTTCTTTACAAGGAGCTGTGAAAGTCTCTCCAAGTGAAGTGTTACTTGGAGAACTTTTAAAAGAGATCAATAAAATGAAGAATAATAAACTGCCAAGAACAGCAGTGTTCCTCAGGAAATCAAATATAAACTAGTAAGCATGGCATATAACCTAGATAAGATGGAAAAGTGGGAGGTGGCAAATAGAAGGCTGTTATTTTTAAGAGGCCAAAAGTCACCTAGGAATTACAGGCCAGTGAGCCTGGTTTTCATACCACCAGTCTAGGAAACACTATACAGGATAAACCTAGAAATAGGAGACCTAGAATAGAATAGAGATGGGAGAAAAATCATCATGGGTTTGAGGTGGGAAGTTCATAGAAGTTAATGAATGAAGATGCTCTGTTCTAGAGTGCTTCTAGAGTTCCATAAACCTTTTGTTATGGCCATTGAAACACTAAAAATTGCATGAGGTAAGAGTAAGCATCCTCCAGTGGTTTAAAAACATTTAGAAAGTGAGGAGGAATGTCCCGTGCACAAACTAGAGGGATGTGGTAGGACCTGCTCTTCTTCACAAAGATACATTGTAGAAAGGGCAGCAACAGGGAGAAGAAAAAATTTTTGCTGACTGTGGTCAAATGAAATCAGACTGGAAGGAGCTACAACTGACTGGAAAGAGCTACAAAATACAACATCGATAAAAGCAAAGGCATTTGGGAAAAGGCTGCCCTAACTGTATCCACACAATAACACCTAAATTTGTCATGCCCACTCAGAAATGGAAACTGTAGAGAATTCTCTGAGAGATCACCTTTTTCTTAATGCTTGGGGCAGTAAAAATGAACAAATAAAAAAACAAACAGGAATCAAAAGCTAGGAATTATTAAGAAATAAATACAGTCTCTCTGTGCTAGTGTACTAGTCTACAGCTAATGCAAGTCTGGTTATTCATCTCCAAAAAGATATAGCAGAACTAAAAAAGTTGTGGAAAGAAAGGGAGAAGATTCATTAAAGGAATAGGGTATCTTGTACAGGAGTAAAGAGTAATGGTGAAACTGTATTTTTTATCATCTCTTCTATTACACCAACTCCCCGGTACCCTGACATTCACAAAAGTACATGGTAACAGTTGGTTTGGCTGTGCTCTACCTGAACCAGATACTTCCCTTGAAGGAGAAACTGAGGCACAAACTGGCATCAGTACAAATATTTTACACGGTTTTGTCATGGTTTTGACTGAGATAATTTTCTTTGTAGAGGCTCATATAATGCTGTGTTTTGGATTTTCAGTAAAAACAGTGGTGATAACACAGTGATGTTTTTAGTAGTTGCATAGCAGCGTTTATATAGAGTCAAGGATTTTTTGCTTCTCACACTGTCCTGCCAGCGGGGAGGCTGAGGGTACACAAGTAAGGGGAAGAAGAAGGAAGAAGGAAGGGGACAGAAGCAAGATAGCTGACTCAGACTGGCCAAAGGGATATTCCATACCATGTAGAGTCATGCTCAGCACTAAAAGCTGGGGTAAAGAAGGAAGAGGGAAAGATGTTCAGAGTGATAGCGTTTGTCTCCCCAATAAAGCATTACGTGTGATGAGCCCTGCTTTCCTGGAAGTGGCTGAACACAGGCCTGCTGAGGGGAAGTAGTGAATAAATTCCTTAGTTTGCTTTGCTTGTGCACACAGCTTTTTGCTTTAAACTGTCGTTATCACAACCCATGAGTTCTCTCACTCTTACCTTTCTGATTCTCTCCCCATCCCACCTGGGGAGAGTGAACAAGCAGCTGGGTGGTGCTAAGGTGCCACCCAGGTTAAACCTCAACAACTCCCTGGTGGGAGCTACACCAGACATGACTCCCTTGGCCCTCCAAAGCATCCCTGGAGGTCATGCACTCTTCTGGATCCACTGATAAGCAGAAAATCATCACAGAAGGCCTTTTGCTTTGGTGTGACCTTTGGCAGCAGCATGAGCTCCTGCTCTTATGCAGCGTGGTCACGAAACATTGCTTCAGATCTGGAGCTGCAGCAACACAGAGATGTAAGTCAGTCTGCACCTGTCCTTGGGAGCATGGCCCATGCTAGAGCAAACTGCCAATTTATTTGCCATTGGAAATAGGCAGCTGATGGGGAATATAACAGAGGTCTATAACATCACAAATACTTATTCACTCACTCATAGAATGTAAGAAATAATGTAAGAAATAATGAGTACCCAGCAAAATGATCGGGGTTCCTATGAAAAAAAAAAAGCAGGGTGGGGGTGGGGGCAGGGAAAGGTGCATTTATGCACAATGTCTTTTTTCCCTTGTGGAATTACCTGCAAAGTTATACCCATTAAGGCCAAAATTGTAATTTGGTTCAAATGACACAAAACAATGCAGGTTAAATCCAGGAGGCCCTTAGATCTGGTGGTCTGAATGCAACTTTTGGCTTACGAATGTCTAAGTTCTGGAATCTGATTTGGTATGTGATAGGACAGATAACAATATACTTTCCCTGCTTCTTGTGTATTTTTTTTACTGAATATAACTGTTGACTGGAAAAAAAAGATACTGTGCTATACAGACTGGTTTAATCTACTGCATTTGTCCTCAAATATATTTTTCTTTAAAGGATACGTTGAATGAATCAGGAGAAGACACCCTTGATCCCAACACACAAAATTATACAGTGTATTCAATTATCTAACAGTTTGGAAAGTGAAAAGGCATCTAATTTGCCTTTGAAAGCAACTTGAATTTTATCTCCTTACCATGCCTGTCAGGGGATTTTTCTTGCATGATTAAATCAGACCTGTTAAGTAACACAGACTTCAACATACTGGCATCCAGAATTACAAAAACTGATTCAGCTTTCATTGCCTGTGTAGTGTTAGTTGCAAAAATAGTATGCTAGCTACTGTGCCAGGTTTAGGACACTTTTCCATCGTGGGCCTTGCAGGCTTCATGATTTTAATTCATTAATTCCCGAGAATGCTGGGCCAGGATTTATTTTTTGACTTTTCTTTTCTTTTATTTCAGATGTAGGAAACAGACCTGTGTGCTGCATTTCATGTTGGACAAATCTTAATTATTATTGATTGCTTTCTGACACTGCAGTATGTGAAGTGCCAATGGAATGCAAACCTGAAATCTGAAATTCTGCCTGGGGTAGAGTAACAACCTGAGTGTAGATGAGTTTTGTTAACAAAGAGACTAAAGTCAAACTGTTCTGCAGGGTTTGACTAATGCTTCATAGAAGAGCTACAGAGAGGCTGTAAATTACTGTTCCATGTACAATTTCAAGTTTGATGAAAGCTGATACTACCTTGAAACATCTTTTCGAAGACTACTGAAATGCCATTATGTGGTTATAAATACATTAATTAAAATACTTAAGAAGTAGCTTCAAAACTCAGATATAAGTGGAGAAATAATACAACATGATTAAATCTACCTAGATATTCTTCTATTCCTACTTCATCCCATTTTTCTTCCTTTTTTTTTTTTATATCAGGAAGCTTGGGATGATTTATTTTTGTAAAAGTTCACTTATTTCTGTTGCATAATAGCAATAGATGTCAGTCTATTTCTGTCATCATAATTAGTTGCTGTGGAGATAGTTGAAATATCACAGATTATTAGAATTGCAAATGAGTAATAAGCAGCAGGAAAAGATGACATTGATAATCTGCAAATATTGCAAGGTTACTCAAAACTAGTTAACTATAAGACTTTTGAATTTGGCATAGTAAAGTGCAGGATCACAGAATATGGGGTGGTGCACATTTCAGATGAATGCACTATGAAGAAACATGACAGTTACATGAAACGGCATCTTAAATTCAGCTTAATGCTAAAGGAAGAGTTATCATACAGCCCATGTATCTTTTGATTTTGTTACATGTAATTTTGCTTAAGGTCCTTAAAAAATCACTTATAGTTTCACCTTTATTACTATGAGGTAAAACAAAATAGCAGTAGTACATAAAATCAGTGGGTGTTATCCTGAACCAATATTCCTCGGCAGATAAATGAAGGGGAAACAGGTGTTCAAGTGTCTGCATGAAAAGTGGCTAGAATTATCCCCTTGACATAGTTCTTTAAAAGGCAAGTATCACACTGCACCTTTCAGTAGAGACTAATAAACCTCTCTCAGAGAGGAAGGACAAAGCAGACAAAAATAGAATTCCTGATGTACTATTTTACAACAGAAATCCTTTGCATTTCATTCTATTTTGCTGTAGGGCTGGCTGGCTGGCACTACAATGTGCACCTCAACTGTGTAATGAAAATTGCCCAAATGATCATGTGTAATGATGCTGTCTTCTTACAGCAACATTATTGAATCTTTGCCTTTTCTGCCTCAGTAGCATGAAGCAATTGACCTACATTAAAAAAAAAAAAAAAGATTCTCCAATTATGCTTTTATGAAGAAACGAACTATTTGAAGCTTGTCTGAGCTAAGTAGTGAGCTAAATACTCTCTTACACATTGCTGTTTAAATCTAAGTTGCTGAATTCTGAAACAAGTAAGGAAAGTGAGAAGCATTAAGGGAAAGTGAGAAGTATCTGTTTGCAAAAGAAGATTTCTTCCCCTCTCTGAGCGTAGCCAAGTGAATATCAGAATTACATTCCCAAGATTCCCATTCCTCAGAATATTAGTGGATTTATACTGATATTGTCCAAACACTGAGTGTTTTTAGTGCCAACAAATCTTCTGAGTTGAAAGATACTCGAATGGAGGGATCTTTGGTTTGTACAAGTATAGTTGAAATAGTATACCCCATTCTGACCCACCACGATTTTTGGAAAGGAGCTCACATCAGCTACTTAACATTGTAAAAAAAAAAAAAAGAAAAAATACTCACATGTTGTCTTACCCGCATATTGCATCTTTTTAAGACACTGCTGCTGATAGCAGTGCTAGTAGCCTGATAATTAGGCTAATTTGATGTGAATCCTCTTGCTTTTAAACTGATCTTGTTTGTATGTGTTAAATGGTTCTACTTAGCAAGCAATTAAATAAAAACCTGAAAATGCATCTGGTTTATAAATTTTCTCTTCTGTGCTGGTCAGCCTAGACACTGCTCATCTCCCATCCTCCTATAAAGGCTGGATAGGATGTACAGCATCTACCTTTTACTTCTGCATGCTGAATAAAACCATGATGTACAGGTGCATACTACAACGTTACACATTAATACAGCTCGGAGAAATGAAGAAAAAATTCAGACTTAACTGAGAACTTTTTATACCTCCTATTCCATTAAAAATTATAGCTCTCCTACTGTTACATAGCAGTAGAGAAAATTCTAGTACAGTCCTGTGTCGAGCCTTGGGATCTCTGGTACCAGAAAGACACGGGCTGGCGCAAATCGAGCAGTGACCTACCGTGATGGTCAAACATGATGTGCAAAGTTGGCCCAAGGGAGCTAGGTCTGCTTAGCCTTGAAAAGAGATGGCTGAAGAAGGACCTGAAGGCTGTCTGTCAGTCTGTAATGTGTGGCCATAGCAGAGACAGCTGGCCTCTTCCTGGAGCTACATGGTGAAAGACAAGATGCCACGGGCAAGATGCAGCAAGAGAAATTCTGATCTGATACAACGAAAAAAAGTCTTCACAATGAATGTAATCAAATGTGGGAACTGGCTTCCCAAAGTGGTAGAGTCTCTGTCCCTTGTAATATTTACAACTTCAGTGAGAAACCTAATATAACTCAAGATTTGTTTGTATGTATTATGACATCTAACTTTTTTTTTTTTTAATCCTCCTCTGGCACAGCTTGAGATGATTTCTTCTCATCCTATTACTTGTCACCTGTGAAAAGCCCAACACCTTCCTTTGCTACAACCTCCTTTCAGGCAGTTGTAGAGAGTGATGAGGTCTCCCCTCAGCCTTCTCTTCAGACTAATCAGCCCCAGTTCCCTCAGCCAGTCCTCAAAAAGTCACGCTTTCTAGACCCTTCATGAGTTTCGCTGCTCTCCTTTGCACATGCTTGAGCAACTCAATATTCTTCTTGTAGTGTAGTCTACTACTCTTGAGTGAGTAGTAGAACAAAACTGAATGCAATACTTGAGCTGTGGTCTCACCAGTGCTGTGTACTGTGCACAATCACCTCCCCAGTCCTGCTGGCCGCTGTATTTCTGATACAAGCCAGGATGCCATTGCCCTTCTTGGCCACCTGGGCATGATGCTGCCTTCACCCAGCTGTTGACCAACACCCCTAGCTCCTTTTTTGTCAGGCAGCTTTCCAGCTGCTTTTCCCCAACCCTACATCACTGCATGGGGTTGTTATGACACAAGTGCAGTACCTGGCTCTTACCCTTGTTGAATGTCAAACAATTTGATGCAGCCCATTAATCTAGCTTATCCAGATCCCTCTGCAGAACTTTCCTACCCTCAAGTAGATCAACACTTGCGCCTAACTTGGTATCATCTGCAAACTTACTGAGGGTGCACTCGATCCCCTCATCCAGACCACTGATAAAAATGTTAAACAAATCTGGTCCCAGTACTGAGCCCCGGGGAACACCACTGGTGACTGGCCACCATCTGGATTTAACTCCGTTCACTGACTCTTTGGGCCCAGTCATCTAGCCAGTTATTCACCCAGTCAACTGTACACCTGTCCAAGTCATGAGCAGCCAGTCGCTCCAGGAGAAGGCTGTGGGAAAGAGTGTCAAATGCTTTACTAAAAAACAGATCAACAGACAACATCTATAGGCTTCCCATCACTTACTTAGCAGGTCATCTTGTCATAAGAGGAGATCAAGTTAGTCAGGAAGGATCTGCCTTTCATAAACCCATGCTGTCTTCTTCTGATCACTCAATCAAATGCACTCAATTTAAGACCACTTAATAAATATGAGACTCAAGCTACTACTTTAGCAATAAAGGAAATCATGCAGCAGAACAGGCAGTTTGATAGGGAAGTTACAAAATCATCAGTGAAAATTTTCAAGACCAACACTGATAAACACATGGTGTGAGCAACAAATGCTTAGCATGGCTGGGGATAGGAAACAACTCCTTTAAGGATCTTTTATCTGCAGTTATCAACTGGCTTCTGAAAATGGATACAACTACTATGTCTCATTGATCTAATCTGTGAGATGACACAAATGTGTAATTTTCATGGACTCAAGTAGCAGTTTCCTGAATTTCTTACTGCAGCAATTGAGAAGTAACATCTTATGCACTGAAATCTCCTAGAATGGGTGAGACTTGGTGCAATCCTGAATCCTGTAAGCAGTTAACTAGGATAATGACAGTTATTCTTATGTGTGAGCTATTTCTTTGTCAGAAGAGAGAACCTTCCCTAAGAACTGCAGGAACTTCGGTAGTGAGTTCTCCCCACACTGACTTCTCCTTTGCATTGTAATTTTCTACTGGATTTCATTTTGTGTATTAAAATATGTTTGTTTGGTTTTTTTTAGTTTTTCTTTTGAACTATTTCGCAATATTATTTACCCCAGCGAGCCTCAGAGTTGCCACTGTATGAAAACATATTTGCATTATGCAGCTGTACAGTGCAGCTGCATTTTGATGTTATGTCTCAGAATGGTGGTCACCGCAAGTTTGAAGAACAATTGCTTGAGATACTAGTCTAGATATTTCTGGGTCAATGGACGTGTCCATGTATTTTGCAAATTTTAAACTCAGAAGTTTAAATGATTCCTTTCCTAATTACAGATATATCTAACACAATTGATTACTCACTGAGGTTACAACTTAAAAAGGAGAAGACTTCAGTCCCTCTTAACAAATTAGGCACCCTTACATGACTGGACAAGGAAAGCAGGCAAGGAAGCATAGAGACTTTCTAAATAAAAAACAACTGGAGACACATTATTTCACCTTCTCTAAATTAAATGCAAAGGTTTGTTGGACTTTAAGTTTAGGGAAAGGTTCAGGAAAACTTTATTTTACTAGAAAGAGCACACCTCTTTGTATTGTAAGTGATGTGGATTAGCAGGAGCTTACTATGAACTTGGGTCTCTATCCTGGAATACTTCTTCAGATGCCTCTCCCATTGACAACTATTGAAGCTTTGAAAGCCCAGAGATTTGCAAGTGCAGCTCCCTAGACTAAGTAAGCTAACTTTTTGTTGGTGTTGTTCTCCCAAACCCTTCAGATAAAATTGCTGTCTTTAAGAAGTACTTTAAGAAATGCTCAAGAACATCAGACCTTTAGGGATTCTCTCTTGCTTTTGGGGTGGAATTTTTTTGCTGGAAAGTAGCACGTAGTTGTCAATTTTTTTCCTGTTTCTTTGTTTATTTAATTGGTACTAATTGAGAATAAATGAGATGTCAATGCTGTAGTACTTACAAGCTTTAAATATTCTAGCTTGGCCAAACAGTCCAGATATGCCCATGAATATGGGCACCATTTCCAAACTGCTTTGTGGTATCTGACAATTTATAAAACTATGCAAACTGAAAAAAATCCCAGAAATACATGATTAGCCATGAAGCAGAATGAAAACTTAAAAAAATCCCCCCAAAACACACAACTAAAGACACAGGAAAAGGTAGAAAATGTAAAATAGATTTTTCTTTCCTTGGGATTCAGATGACATATAGGCTTTTGAAGGCCGTATATGAGAGAAAGCCAAGGGCTAACTAAACACGTCAGAGGAAATGAATATATGAAAACCTGAGCAGCTACTGGCTGGGTTCTTCTTGCAAGCATCTCTTGTGTAATGCTTAAGGAACAAAACCCCGCAGGACTTAAATTCTGCTTAGCATTATCTTGAATATTTTGGAGATCAAATTGCCTTTTATCTTGTTTTTTGATATCAAGGTGGAGTCAGGCAGGTGTGACTGTTCAGTATCACTTAGGAAAATATTCAGCCAGTATTATGTATGGAGTTGAATGAGGCATATTCACAACAGGCTTACTGCCTTGTAAAAGAACAGGAGATAATTAAATAATTATGATTTTGTATTTGCACAAAATTATTTAATGGCACTGTATTTATATAGTCTATGGACATGCCAGCTGGCTTTCCTCCATCTCAACATATTATAGTCAGCTCTGACTTTTTTTTCAAGAGTAAAAATAAAAGCACTATTTAGGTAACTAATTACTACAATCACAGAACCAAATCCTGTTCTCATTATATCCTTTCAAATCTAAGATAGAGTTTCACTAGAGTTCATGTGCTTATTGTGGATATAAATTGAGGCAGCAGGGTGCATATATTTTTGCTTAAATTACTTTAAATGATAGTGTAAGTTGACAATTTGAAAAAAAAATAGAGGCAGAATCTCTCTCTTTCTAAACTGTTACTGTTGTTTGCCTTATTTGATTTTTTTTTCTTAGCCTGAAAAGGTCTGAGAAGAGATAGAGGTGATCATTATTTCCACACGGTTGTTATTTCACCTCAGAAATATCAGGCTTGGTTATCTCTGGCTTTGTTAATGAATTGAGGGATTTAAATAATATTTGCTGTGTAGTGCTATTGGACTTGGTAAAACTGTTTTCTTCACCCAAAGAGTTAATCTTATATGTCTAATTGATGCTACTAAGAAAAACTTTTAAACAGACTTGGAAATACATTTTTTGTCACTCCGTTCTTGAGAGGACAATTTGAAATGCTCAGGATAAGCATCTTCCAGGGCAGATAAGATCTGCATTTTTAATACAGGAGAAAATGCGAATATAAATGCACGATCATCTCCATCTCCCATGTAAATGGAAGAAAATGGAAACCAAAGTCCTCCTCACATTGTAGGTCACTTTTAACAAAGATCAAACACCCGAGCTCAAAGGAAAATGTATGATGCTTTTGATTTTCCACATTCTTTACAAAGAAGAGGCATTTTTTTTTTTCAAGCGACTTTTTGATTGTGTTCTGCTTTATCTTTTTATTCTGGCCTGACGTGCAGCAAGTAGAGCAGTCACAGTAAAATAAGCATTAGGTACAGGCTCTGATAACCAAATCAAACAAAAAAAATAAATAAAATCAATTGTCACATTAAAATTGCTTTTGGTATTACATCTTTCATCAGAAAGAGGGTAATACATCCTGAGCCTACATAAACAGATTACTCAGCCACCTCTGAACTGAAGCCAGTACAGGGATGAGAAGTGATAATTGTGATGAGCTAGTAACACAGCAAAGCAGATCTTAAGGGACTGAAAAAAAAAAAAAAAAAAGGAGGAGGGGAAACCTAAAAGAATTGCCCTAGGGTGGAACGTGATCTGAAGACTAAATTTATTGTCCTTGGTCTTGCAAAAATTTCTAAGGTACTTTCAGTGACTGCAAATAGTTGGTGATACCTTCCTTCCTCTGAAATGTATGATCTTTAGCAGGATGACTTTCCTTATAGATGTACTAAAGTAATGGTTTAAGTTTAGAGAATACAGTGGATCCTGCGGCCAATTAGTAATGCTTTCCACAGCTCTGCTGGTTTTCCCAGAAAGGATGTAAACCACAAGGGACAAACAAATACAAAGAACCTAACCTTCACTATACAGTAAGAATAAAACCCAGGTATCCCTCTGGAGATGCACAGACCTCATATAATATAGCTGCGTCTACCTAGATGACCATGCTCCTAATTCCTCCATGCAAGCTCTTCCCTATGGATCTGTGTCATACCTCAATTGGCACAGTCCATGATGCAGGAACCCCACAGATGGGTGTTGAATTGCCAAACAAGCAAATATACTTGGCCAATAAACTAATATACTTATATTCTGCCAGGAATTTCTGCATTCTACCATCTAGGTCACAAGAGGCATGGACCAAGCAAGCATTGTTCCAGGTCCCCAAGAGCAGCAGCCTCCCTACATCCCCACAGCAGCTGCCCTGCAACCCTGCCATGCAGCTTGCAAGGATGAAGTTGTCCCTCCCTGCTGGCAGATCCATCCCAGACGAGCTAAGCCTGTTTGTTGAAATATTGCTTATTTATGAATTTGTCCTTGATGGAATTAATTGGTTTACTGTGTTTGCAGTGCAAATAGCTTGATAATGCAATAAACTTTTTCTAGCCTTTCCCCGAGTGTGTGTAAGTAAATATGACAGAATGTAGCTTTCTAAACTATGAATAGATAGATATATAAATATAAGAGTTTTTCTTTTGGCCAATTTGCTAATTGCAATATTCCACTTCTTGCACTGCTATAGTCCACTAAACATGCCCTCATATTCACACAGAACTGCATTGCTGTAGCATAATTCAAAGCAACAAATAAAGAGCACTCTGCCATCAGTGGGTGTCATTGACTGGGGATTATTGGTAACTATAAAGTTTTTTTTTACAAAAGAGAAACAGGGGTCTGCTTATTTCACATTATTAAGTGGTAATTAGTAAGAGGTACAAAAAGAATACAAATGTGTTATTCACATCCCATTAACTTAACTACAAAGGTATGGTGTAGGGCCAGCCTTCCTTATACCATCAACACTGGCAGCCTTTCAACCATGCTTCTTAAGGAGAAGAGGTGATGTTTTCTGCAGTATCATAACAGTTCTACTTTTTTTTTTATAATTAATATGATTCTTTCATTGTTTAGCTGAAAAATACTTCCTCAAGCTGGTTTTTATGAACACAATAAAACACTTCTTTAAACTACTGCAAAATCCTGTAGCTCTGGAAATTGACAAGGGGATGATTCTGGCTCAAAGTCTAATTGTATCCAAACAAAATTATCAAATCCCAAGTGAGCTAGTGTTTTTTGTTTTTTTTTTTTTTTACCAGAATAGACAACCAAGACAATAGACAACCAGAGCCAAGAAGAATCATTGTTTGTTCTCTTTGCTGAATTTGTGCTTTTTCAGGAAGATTTTCCTTTCTCATTCTTTGATTCCCTTCTTCACCTTCAGTCCCTGGAAACATGCAATAACTACAGAGGGGGGGACTGGAGAACAGGGATAGTCAATTGCTTTGTCAAGATGATAAAGTAAGTGCTTAACTGATTCGCTAAATCTGGCTTTGAGTCCTCACTTTTTTTTGGTCAGATTCCTCTGTTTTTGTGAATTTTCATATGGTGGTTTTGCTGGTCTCAAAAATTACCGCACAACACAATTTCCCTATCCCATGAGGTGCTGTGCTGTAATTAATAAATCATTTGCACTTCAACAGTGGCTTCTGTTGAAGAAGATCAAAGACCTCGAATATTAGAAGTGTCTTCATATCTCTCAGGTAACATTCCTACTGGAATCTAAGGCAAACCCCACATTTGCGTTTGGTACTTGATCTGTAGATAAGGTTTCTCCACCCTCAGGCAGCTAATGCTGGAGGATGGAGCACCTTTCTGCCCCATAGATCTTGTAGCCCTGTGCAAGACAATAACTGCACAATACGCAAACCGCTCAGTTGCTCAGGAATTGGGAATGTAACCCATATTTTTACTACTACTCCTAACTGATAACATTCAACTTGAGTTTTGATTCTCATGATTTCCTGAGGATGAAGGAACTGATTGTACTGATTTAGTACCCTCATTATCTGGTTAACGTCACAGGTTGCATCCACAAAGCCAGCCAATAATTAAAAAAGCAGCATCACCCACATCTCTAAAAAACTAGTTCCATACATAACCCAGAAACTTAGCGATTGCAAGATTAAATCTTTGGAAATGAAAGAACTGTTTCCTTTGAAATTAATCCAACTTCAGTAAGTAAAAGTAAACATTTGAAACATTACAAATGCCATCTTTAAATACACAAGTAAAATAGTAAGTTTGTTGGGAAAGCTGAAACATGATGTTTTTCTTATGTACTTATTTAAGAAGGGAACACAGCCCTGTTACTTGATAAAAAGTCTTGTTTCAGCTAACTGAAAATTGCCAGCTTTCCTCTACACACTAACATTTGTGATGCTCCTGGTTTCTTCAGTAGAATTTAAATGAGGAACAGAAGGTTTCAATATAAATAAAAAGTTTAAAATGTCTAAGAAGCCTTTATGATCAGAGACATTTGATCTAAAAATAACTTTGCAGGTCTCTTTCTAATTAGCAATATTTAACCTTTCTGCCTGGAAATAAGCATGCATATCATAGTGATATGAACATGAAACTGTCAGGCAGGTTGGGCCTTTCATAAGCTTGAAGATTCTTGTCATATAAAGATGCTGCTTTTGCCTCTTCCTTGTTAGCTAGTTACTGCTAGAGCACATCTGTCCATCTGTGTCCTTTTCTCTACACATTTATCCTTTATTCGTGAAGAGGAGAGAAACAGCATGTGAAGCACCTGCAGGAGGGAGCTCACAGACCTGATTTCACTCTAGGGCTTTGCTGCAGTACTAATGCAGGGAGGAAAGCCTTACTTCAGTAAGGCTTTTGACACTGTTTCCCACAGCATTCTCCTCGAGAAACTGGCTGCTCATGGCTTGGACTGGTGTTCTCTTCATTGGGTTAAAAATTGTCTGGGTAGCCGGGCCCAAAGAGTTGTGGTGAATGGAGGTAAATTCAGTTTGGAGGCCGATCACTAGTGGTGTCCCCCAGGGCTCAGTATTAGGACCAGTTCTCTTCAATATCTTTATCAATGATCTGGTGCATGTGTTGATCTGCTCAAGGGTAGAAAGGCTCTGCAGGAGGATCTGGATAGGCTGGACCGATGGGCTGAGGTCAACTGTATGAAGTTCAACAAGGCCAAGTGCCGGGTCCTGCACCTGGGGCACAACAACCCCAAGCAGCGCTACAGGCTGGGAGATGAGTGGTTGGAAAGTTGCCTGGCAGAGAAGGACCTGGGAGTATTGGTTGATAGTCGGCTGAATATGAGCCAGCAGTGTGCTCAGGTGGCCAACAGCATCCTGGCTTGTATAAGAAACAGTGGGGCCAGCAGGACTAGGGAAGTGATTGTCCCCCTGTACTCGGCTCTGGTGAGGCCGCACCTCGAGTACTGTGTTCAGTTTTGGGCCCCTTGCTACAAGAAGGACGTCGAGGTGCTCGAGCGTGTCCAGAGAAGGGCTACGAAGCTGGTGAGGGGTCTGGAGAACAAGTCTTACGAGGAGCGGCTGAGGGAGGTGCAGCTGAGGGAGGTGGGGTTGTTTACCGTGGAGAAGAAGAGTCTCAGGGGCAACCTTATCGCTCTCTGCAGGTACCTAGAGGAGGCTGTAGCGAGGTGGGGATTGGTCTATTCTCCCACATGCCCAGTGATAGGATGAGGGGGAATGGGCTGAAGTTGTACCAGGGGAGGTTTAGGTTGGATATTAGGAAAAACTTTACTGAAAGGGTTGTTAGGCATTGGAATGGGCTGCCCAGGGAAGCGGTTGAGTCACCATCCCTGGAGGTATTTTAAAGCCACTTAGATGTAGAGCTTAGTGATATGGTTTAGTGGAGGACTTGTTAGTGTTAGGTCATAGTTTGGACTAGGTGATCTTGGAGGTCCCTTTCAACTTAAATGATTCTGTGGTTCTGTGAAAGCAGAACTGGTTCAATCTTGCATGCTTTTAATAAACCCTAATAACCTTTTCCACAGTCCACGTGGGGAATCTGCTGGTAAGAAAGTGGAGCTGAGCTCGATCCCATACTCTTAGTATGTGAACAGTGCTGATTAGAGCAAAGCTCAGTCAACAACTCTTGGCACTGGTACTGGGCCTTGATGGCCTGGAACCCACTGCAGGCCAGCGAGCAGGGATTTTGACCCTCCAGTACATGTACTGGGAATTTACTGTCTGCAGCCCTGGAAAGACTAATTAATTTGCTCATTAGTGACCTATATACTGAATAGGAATACATTTCAACATAAAGCACGTAGCACTAGTGATCCCACCTGTTGGACTGACTGATCATGGATTCGACGGCTTACTGGAGACAGTACTGCACTCGCTGTTTTTCAATCATTTTCCGCAGGTCTTGAGGAGAACATAATTAAATAGGAAAGAAAGGGAGGCAGCTACTGACTGACAAAGCTACTTTAGAGGCAATCTGTTTATTTAGAAGACTGTGAATGCATGTGAGACCCCTTCCCCACTTTGATATGTTTTCCTGAAACAATCTGTCTTTAAAACATGACAAACAGCTAATCAAGCATTTCTTAGAAAGATATTGGCAGATTGCTTTTTCTCCCACTGTAAACTTTTGCCTCACAGTATTAAATACAATTATAAAGCATTCTCCAGATTAAATGTTAAAAAGGCCTAATGCTCCATCTCTTACTTCTGTCGATGAAAAGCTTAATCTAATTAAAGGCATAAGCTGAATGTGTCTGCTGGTTCTAATCATAAGCAGTTTTATTATTAGGTTATGCAATCCTAATTAAAGACAATTCTAGACAACAGAAAAGGTTTCATGTTAAAGAGAGAAAAATATATACAATGTCCTTATGGGTCTATTTAAGAATTATTTTTAAGGTTTATTTTTAGCTAATAGCTTTCTGTATATAAGCTACAAGTAAAGATTCCCTCAGAGAAATCTCTCATTTTAATATTTGCTACTGTAGCATTGCCACTGTATACTTACACTTTGAATGCTACCACCTGAAATCAAGGATCACTTCATTGCTGTTCAGTATATTAAAATAGAATGATGTATTTTGATCATGTATCCTGTGCCTCTTGATTCTAGTGTTTGGAGCCATCTTAAAAGGTCTTAACTTTCAGATAAGTACTAAACACAGAGTCTTATAAAGGCCTCTGATTAGCCATCCCACAAAACACAAGGGCTCAAAATCACTATTTTAAAAAACATAAACCACAACACTCCAGAAAAAAATACATTTCAGTTTTGTTTTTACGATATCATGGAATTACATTCAAAGCCAACTCTCATCACCACGATCACACGTTATGGTGTTGCAGAAAAAGTAATTTTGGTAAGAGCAACAGAATTATTATAGCTGTCAATGAAACACTTTAGTCCTCTACAGATATCTCAAGTTGCTGATGGAGACCTAGTTCCTCTGCTGTTAAGGTGTGGTCTAACACCAAGGCCAGAACAGAACTAGTAAGAATGAAGCAGAAGATGTATTAATTCTTTTTTGGTACACCAGTTTTTAATTATAAACTAAGGATAAGTAAAAAAAAAAGTTTAGAGGAGATTGAGCTAGATATTATACTCTGTGCAAAATACAGTCACAGATATGGATGTAGCAAAAGAGTTTCAGGATGGCTGCAGAGAGCAATAAGTGGAGTGGACTTCACCTATTTTTATTGTCTAATGCAGTGAGCGCATTACTGCCTGAAAAAGTAGTTATGGGGGCTGCATACAGACCTTTGAATTTTAAATATATGAGTTATTGGCAGATAAGGGGAAAAAGTGCTGTATGAGCACAAAGTTGTCATCTTGAATTCACTTTACCCTTCTACAGAAGCAGGGAAAAAGTTGTCTGCTGTGAGTATGTCTAAATCAGTCACATTCCCTGCTCCCTAAAATCAGCTCACATGGAGGTTATCATATTCCTATTAACCTATGCTTTTGGGTATTCAGGGCTCAGCTGTGAGACTCACCAATTTTGGACTTGCCCTGAAGGCACAGGCAGAGCAGGGTGGCCAAGCTGCACACCCCAATCCATGCTGGCACTTGCTTGCTGCTGGTTTAACACTTTCTGCAGCATAGCAGAGGGGAGATTTGCAGGCTTTTTGTGGACTCAAATGAGAGTCGGGAGAGCTTATTCTGCAGAACAGCTGATTTTGTGAACTGCATTTGATCAGCAAAAGAAAGAGAACAGTGACACATCTGAGGATGAAGAAGGAAAGAGAGAAAATGTAGGAGGAAGCGTGTATAGGAGGAATTAGGAGAAAGTAAGCAAAAACCAAAGGGAAAATCATGGCCCAGTTTGAAATGGTGAGGTCATATGCAGTTAACTCAACTCTGGCACAACACCCTATTGAACATGCTATTCTGCTCTACGTTTAGACACAGGCTCCACAGGAAACCTCTAAGCTTTTACAGGCTTTTAATATATATATATTTTAAGCCTAGCTAGGTTAAATATGAAGTGAAGAAAAGGTTTTCTCAGGTAACATGAACATTTCTATTTATTTTTAAATAAATGTCTAATCCTAATATGCCTGCATTTTACATTAAGGAAGAGGACACATCATTGCCATACAATGGATTTCCCAAAGAAGTGATGCATAAAGCAATGGAAATTGGTGAGGTGCCTATGGAAAATTACTCACGTGCCTTCCTGGTTCTCCCATCAGGCAGCTAAAGCTCCTGAACCATCACAGCAGATGAAGTAAGGCATTTAGATTTTTTTATTTTTTTTAACATGTATTTCTAAGAATCGCTTGAAAGTGTTCTGGTCCCTGCTGTCACAACCAATGCTTATAATATTAAAGTTATTTTTAGAGAAAGGAAGAAAGAAAACCCTCAAGTTACAGTAAATACAACTTCCTTATTTACAATCAATACTTAAAATAATAATAATAATAAAAGTTCCAATTCCTTTTTGTGCTTTTATTCTTCCACCTGGTCATCTTCTTTATGACTATCTCTTGTTGCCAGCCTCAAGACGGGGGAGACAATTGCCTGGCTTGAATTTGAAGTCAAAATAAAACAGGAGTCTGATTCTTCCCAGATGCCAGACAAGAATAGAGCCTGAAAGTCTGAATTTGAAAGTCAAGTCTTTTTTATGTGATGAACATACTGAACAGTGGGCTTTATTTTATCACATTTTTTAATTTATCTTTTGTGACTACCTGAGAGTGCTGTCAGTTTATTTAGTTGTTACAGGACCACAGCAAACAAAGCCCTCTGCTTGCAAGACTCAGCAGGCTTACGAAAAGATAGAAGTGGGTGGCAGATAATTGTCTGCATATAATTGCTTAAAGCTACTTTAAAGATAGAGAATAGATCCCTTGGAATAACTAGCCTAACTAGACTGTAACAAGAAATCTGCTTGACCTTTCCTATGCCTTACTGGTAAAACCGAGATGGTGGAAGCTAGCTGAGATTTTTGCTGACAAGGTTCCCAGAGCCTACATGCTTCTCCGCTTTCCACCTGAGATTCAACCACTGAGTATCATCATGCCAAATATTTTATTGTTAACTGATTTTATACTTATATTTTGACATGATTTTTCAGTTAAGGAAGGCCTCTATTTAAATTAGTTACAGATGTGACCAAGTAGGAATGACTACTGGTTTAATGGGCATGTTCTTCCTGTATTTTTTATAGCTAGCTGCCTCTAGCTAGCTTCTTTATCAACAGCAGCTCCACCATGGAGCATCCCTTGGGCCTTAAAAGAATTGCTCAGTGACTAAGCTTGTCACTCAGATTATAACCTTTACAAGTGCCTGTCAAGATTTACAAATGAGCTGTGTCACTTTGGTATTTCTTTCGTATCGGGAGCCCTGTTGGAGTGCAGTTGCTCAGCCTTCAGCAGATAGCCCTATGGTGCTGGCGGTGGGTGCCAGCTACTCCCACAGGCAGAAATCCCATTGTCACACAATAGCAGGACATGGATTTTAACTCTGTTCACAGAGAGAAACTCAGCCTATACTCTTTCTACACATAACAGGTTTCTGCCTGGGATGTAGGCTGTAGTCAGCACCCAGCAGAATTTGCTGGCTTGGACTGGAGTTATCCAGAGCCTGACCTGGTTTCGCAGTTTCCATGGAACAGGTTTCCTGGCTCTTTTCAATTGTAGGGCAGGTTGAAACCACCAGGTGAAGGCTTACGTTAATGTTCAGGAAAGCAAGGCTGAGGAACAAGGTTTACTTAATAAGTCCTGAAAGGAGAAGGTGAAGGCTGGGGATGAGGAACTTGCCTTTTCAGAGAGGCATAACCATCTGCAACCAAATATAGTAGATGATACCGGAAGCATTAAGCATGCAGTCCCAGGATAATACCCCACTGATTATCAATCTGATAAAGCTGCTGCCTAAGCTAGGCAGGATGCACAAGCAGTGAGCTGCAGAAATGAAGGGGCACTCGCTCTGCACCACTCAGCAGATTGGCAGCAGAACTCAGAAGATAACTGGGTTTTCTGATTCCCAAGCCAGCTGCTTTGTCACTGCAACTTTAATCAACTCTGAACTACAATGGTGCAAAAAATTCACAGAAGTCCCCCCACTCTTGCTGCAATTTCTTCCAAAATTGAATTCTGCTATCAATCTAAGTAGCTATATAGCTATGAGAAAAAGCCTTTGGGGTACCCAGTGAAAATTGGCAGGTGAAAGAGCGCTTTAACTGCTGCGTTTGGGTGTGTAGCATCTACTGAACACAGCCGTACCTGGGAGCAAATAAATACACTTCAGATCACCACCTTTGACTTAGACATGATAAGAGCTGAGTTCAGCTTAAGAAGGAAGAGAAATTGCAGACATGACAGGAAGAGGTGCGCAGTGTCCTGACCACCTTTGGTTTGCCACTAGCAGGGTCCCAGCACTGGCTTTGACTTCTCGTCTCCTGGGCTCTCTTGTGAGCTACGGATGTGAATGACAAGCATAATCACCTGAGGGAGATTTCCTTGCTGAATTTCATCTATGTGGATTAAATCTGGTTAAGGTGAATGGTTTCTGAAGAGTTATATCCTGCGCTGAGCAGTTCTTAAGTAAAAAAAGCTGTATACTTAGTACACTACATACTGCCACGCTAAAACTTACAGAAGAAAACACCCATCTGAAAAACGGCAATAAAAATATCTCCAGTGATTTAGAAAATCTCCCGTCTCTATTAAGAGTTATTTCTAGAGCTTACATAAATTTCCTATATATTCAACAAAGCAAACAAAATATGCACACTAATTTTTTAATAAATCCACAGAAGCAGTCTAACATCCTTGAACTGGCATGACCTGAACTCAATCAATTTTTCCCCTTCCAGCAATGTCTTCCTTCTCCATTCAGGTAAATCACAGAGGAGCTCACCCAGAGCTGCACATAACTCATGTAGGACATTTTGCACTGGTGCAGTGAGCTGTGTCTGGTCCCACAAGCCAAATGCTGTTGAGTCACACATTCATTACCAAAGAGGTTGTTACAAAACTGAGGCTGAGCTATGAATTATATGGGTCATAAGCAGTTATGACTATTTTGTTTTGGATTGTCTGCACTGTCGTAGGTGAAGATCAGATTTTTGTTTGACCAGGCTACGGCTCTGGTGATAGGATTTGGTAAGCTCTGTCCATTTATGTTAATTCAAACAATCCTTCTCTTCTAAGAGTGTGGACACACCACGCAGCCAGTTAGCTGCATGTACATTTTATGGGTAATCATGAGTGATACTTGAATGGGAAAATAATTACAAAAAGAAAATGCCAAAAGGTAGATAAGTGTGACTGAAATAAACTGAAAATTAAATTTAGATAAACTCTTCCAGACTAATATTTTTGAAAGTCAGGTGTACTACATTTTAATGACATTCTGCTTTTGGAAAACTTGCTAGTAGGAAAACATGCTAAAGGATGACCGGTCTATGACACAAGGTGCTCTTTATTTTCTGCTCATTGTAAATTGCTTAAAGATAGAGGTGAGTTGAACAAGGGAGACTTAGATAGTAATTGCAATAAGCAATTGTTCATGCTCCAGCCTCCTAAGAGGAATCAGAATGGAAGCACCTGGACTACCTGAGTTTTCCAGCTCTTTTACATAGCAGAATATAATGTTAACGATGGGCAGAGTCAGGGAGCTTCTCACAGGTCCCTAGGGATCCTAGCCAGATGTGCTGAGGAATTAGCAAAGCAAAGGCAGAAATTTGTGGAAACAACACTAAACAACAGCATGCATTTTTTGAGTACTATTACTGGATTTACTGTGTCCAGCAAAATGACTGCAGATACTGCAGATACTAAATTTATTCCAAAAATATATAGGAAACTACATATTCTGATATGGCCAGCCACATGCTTTCTGACTAATAGTAACATTATTATTAAATCTAAAACAACACACTAAGAGCGATCACCTCTTTGTAACACAGAGGCTAATATTGTTTGCTCAATGGAGGCACCAACTGTATAGACAAGATGTGACAGCTTTGGACACACCAGGGAGGATCTTACATTAGAACCTCTGAAGCCTCTTCATCCCCATATTGGTATTAGTCCAGCCTACCTTACGGAGTACAACTTACAACATAAACATCATCACACTTTTTTTCCAGGTTGTGGAAGCTTCCCAGACATTGCACAGTCTGGGAAATGGCGGCCAACTGATAACATACGCTGTGCAAAACTCTCTTTCAAGTTTCTTGACTAGCTTTTCTGTGTCAGTCATGCATAAGAGTCATGTAAGTTCCTATGCCATTTGTAACAGCGAAACAATGCTGCCACCCTTCAATAAGTTCAGATCCAAAGTCTTTCCTCAGTGCAGAAATGCTTCTCCCGTCCCTACAACTTTATTCCACATATCTCTTTGAGCGATCCCAATAGATTTGTTCCAAAGCATTGCATTTAAGAAATACTTAATAATATGCAGTATGTATTTCATATCAAAAATTCATGTCAAAAATTAACCCGTATACAAGTACAGAACATTTTAACACCCATCATTATGGCTTCAACCATAGCAGCTGCATGTGGGACAGGTGCTACTACTGAATGTGGCTTATCAGAGGTACCACCAGGAGTTTCTAAGAAACCCAGTGACTTGAGCCAGGCTGCATATCCCAAACCAATGACTTATATAGATAAAAAACATATGAAACATAAGACTACTTTAAAGAAAAGTCCCCAGTGCAAGAGGGAGCAGCATCCACTGATTTAAACCATTTTTTCCAGTTAATTTACTCTCTGAGAGAGGCAAGTTCTGCAATGTACATGCTCTTGACTCCACATTTCATGGATGTCCTTGGTAAGATTTCTCCACACAAAATTTGGAGCATTTTTACAATGCAAGTGCACACCAGCTTCTAGGAGCTTATGTGAAGATACTACAAAGTCCTGACCCTGGTACTGCTGCTAGGTTTCCAGTCTCCAGATTATAATGCTTTTATTTGAAAGTATGCTTAGATGGGCAATGCTCAGTGTATGAGTTTATGAATATTTGCTTTTCTGGTTTGTTCAAAACCACTTCTGCACTGTCATGAGTTATACGCTTGAGGAAAATGATAGGATCACAGTTTTCTTTGCAATATTAGCATTATCCTGGCTAGACATTAAAAGAAGTGAATGATGAGCTTAGTTGTAATACAAGCACCAGAAATTGCAGTGATATTAAATCAGATATGGAAACTTCATGATAGCTGAATACCCATCATTTTTGTATATTCCAGACCAAACTGAAGTATTTTACATACTTCATTGTTCTGAATCTGTGATTCTGTGAATTCAGATGTGAACTTCACCAGAGTTCAAGCAATATTTGTATCCAAACGTGATCTAGGCATACCGGTAGCCAGCAGCATTATTAAAAATTAATCTTTATAAATACATAATCATTGTTCTGTGGCATGGAAACTTGAGTGGTTTGTGATCTCCTGCTGTTCTTCATAAAATGTTGCAATAATATGTTTTGCCCTTTTCTCAACCCTACTGCTGCTATGCTGTGGAATATTATTGACTAACATTAAAATAACACAGTTAACAGGCATGAGTTGTGAGTGCATGTATACATGGATAGATAGAGAGACAGGTGAGGAGACCAAAGTGTCCAAGGTGAGAATGTTTTCCTCTCCTCTCCTCTCCTCTCCTCTCCTCTCCTCTCCTCTCCAAGAGCTGTGGCTTTTGTCTTCCTGATGCTGGCCTGTTCTCTTAACAAGCGGTTATTTGCTTGTCCTGATGCCAGCCTTCCTTCTATATATCTCCCCAAAGCTAAAGAAGAATCACACACTCTACTAAGATGAACCTTCTAATTTAAGTAGAAAATTGCAATTATTTTGCCAAATCCTCTAATTAGCAGATGGTATTACCACCATTGTGGGTCAGACACTGCTCTCAGTACACTAGTCCCATTATTCTTAAGTGGGACAGAGAAAAGTAAACAAAGAAGGTATTTCCCTTTCACTCTCTTGTAATAAAGTGGAACAGAGTAGGGAAGGACACGAGAAATATAAAATCTGTGTTAAAATGTTTGACACTCTGGAATTGTTTTGCTAGCAAAACACTCAGTTCAGAAAAATCAAGAACTTTCAGATGGAGCATCAAAATTACCTATTCTCATCATAATAAATTTGACTGAGGTTCATGAATATCTGGTACACATATAACGTTGACCAGAACTGTCATAGGGTATGTCCTTCAAGAATTTGAAAAGCCCTTCATTAACACTGAAGTAATCTAATTAATTATACTTATATACCTCCTCAAACCAATGCCACAAAAACACACCCAGAGGTATAGTTTTAAAGACCTGCCATTCTCAAATAGGAAGGCAGTCCGAACACTAAAATAGCCAAAAGGATGGCAGCTTTTGAAATCTTGTCTACCTTTGGGCTCACTGAAGAAAAGGCACATTGGTAGTTTTTTCCCTTTGGAATCATCAGAAACAGTTTCAGACAGTCACAACTTCACTACAAACAGAATCACTTCAAATTGGCTCACTGCTGCAAATGCCACGCAGTAACTAGCTCACGTGGGACCTGTAAACATGTACACATCAAGACATCTGAGGTGCACTAAACTAGGTTTATCAGGATTTGCATTTCCCAGGAAGCCACCACAAGAGTTTCATTTCTGTATCTGTAAATGACTGGTGTATGCAGCACTGAACATGGTTTCTGCCTGTTGTTTTACATCTAGTGTCTTCCATGGATTTCCTCCATTCCCACCATGCTGCCCCAGGTCACAAAGCTTCCTTAAGCTTAAAGCCGTGTGCAAGCCTGATAAGCTCTTCTGTCAGATCTGGTTTGTGTGGTTCCCATGCCTCAATGTTCCTGTGAAGGTCTGAAGTTACTCACTGTCTAGCTCATCCATGGAGCACCCTGCATTTCTTTGGCACGTCATTCAGTAATGCTCAAAAATGCCTGGGAGCATCCTACGCACCTCTGAACACTGCAGCATGAAGCAATACGGCACTTCAGTATCCAGATGTACAGAGTTAACCTCAGCTTCTTGGCCACCACACATTTCAGTTACATTCAATTCCAATAGGAACTGTCCATCTAAAACTCTTTATGGGCTTTGACAGTCTTAAAAGGAAAGAGCATATGCCTGTGCATGTTAGCATACAGCTGGGGAAACACAGTATCCCTGCTGAAGCACATACTAAAATAACAGGAGTTTGAAAGAACTAGGAACTTATTATGGGCCTGGATACTACACAACCACTTCATGTCTTGTTATTGTTATAACTATTTCTACATCACTAGGACTGCTGCAGATCTAGCACAATATTTTACTTGTTAGAGGCTTCTCATTGCCTACTTCTGGGGCATCAAAAATCAAAGAAGAAAGAAGACTCTGAATTATATGTCTCATTCCAAAGCTAGAAGCTGAAAACAGAAACCTACTCCCATTATGTGCTCCATTGCTTTTACTTCTACTCAGTGACATCTAATCCATAATTCAGTATAAAAGCGATATAAAATAGGCATATGTTTACACAACTAGAGCTAAAGCTGTTCTACAAATGACCAAGAACTGGAATGGTTTTAAAATTATATAGCAAAATTAAGAGATTAAAATAAAGAATGGATAGTAAGAACTAGAACATATAGCATTTTATGACTGTCCAACTTGTTCCAGTTTACTGAGCTATACAATATCTTATATATATATATATTGCCCTTGAACAAGCTTCTTTGAATGGCTCACTCCCTAAATTGAGTGATTAAATGTTTCTTAACACATTTAACCTCAGAGTAATTGTTCACATCAATCCACACTAAGCATGTGCTGCCAATATAATAATAATATAATATATTATATTATATATATATAATAATATTATAATATTATAATAATATAATAATATAATAATATAATAATATAATAATATAATAATATAATAATATAATAATATAATAATATAATATAATAATATAATAATATAATAATATAATTTCTGGGCTACAAATCTCTATTTTTTTTTTAAACTAGAAAGAGGAAGGTAAGAATGAATGCATATGACCATATATAAGTATGTGATAATCATGCAAATATACACAAGATACGCATTTATGCCTTGTCTTTCTGCTATCTTCATTCAGCATCTATCCTTTGTTAATTAATTTACAAGTAGTATATAGTCTGCTCCATGATTCTTATCTCCAAGCACTGAGCATGGGTTCACTACCATTTAGGATATAGCTCTACAATTAAAAGACATGTAACCGAACAGATTAAAAGGTTTAAATTAAATTAAATTAAATTAAGTTAAAAACAGATTAAAAGGTTTAAATGGAACAATGATGCAGAATGGAGCCAACTTTGGCTTTTATTTACAACACCAATTTTACCCAACCTGGAAGATTTAACAGGGAACACCTAACCATAACTGCAAGCAAGATGTGACCTGAGATATTTGGAATAAAGATGTAAAGCAAAGTCAAATTTGATCTTAAGTGAGCAAAAATCAACTTTTATTTGTTGCTTCATTTTAACCAGATGGCATTGCTTATTTTAAGTAACTTCCTTTTTTTTTTTTTTTAAATGGGAAAAAAATCACACAAAACTGCTCTAAAGGAGACTGCAAAATAAAATGAAATGAAATCTTAGCTTAGTGCTGCTGTGTGTCTAGCATGATTTTAAGGTAATCTGTGCCTTCTTTATCCTCTCCTATCCTGTCTGCTTGGCTACATAACAGAAGAAAACCTCAGAAAATGCCATGAGTCAATGCCCTGGCCCAGCTGTCTGCCTGAGACACCCAAAGGCAAGTGCTTGCAAACACACTGTTAGATGAGGACCTGCTGGTTGTCTCTTATAGTTTCTTTACCATGGAAGTTATTCTTTGAGCAGATCCAAGGCTCCTGTAGGCGTTTTACTTGATGCAAAAGTGCTGAAAAGCCAGTGATGAACCATCCCACCTCTCCTTTGTGTGCTCTGGCCCTGACATGGGTAAGGTCTTCTCCAGCTGTTTATTCCTGCGGTGAACATGATACCCTTGACATCTGTCTGGGGCATCCCTGGCAGGAAGAACTGCAGACCCAACTTGGGTAGCGTCAAGGAAGCTGCTATCTGACTTAAATTTTTTCCCATGATATGTAGTAAAGAAAAATGAAATAAAATCCTCCAGGGGTGTACTTTGAACAAATTTCAGAGCAGACAGTATTGAAAAAATGGAAGACAGCCCAGGTTTTAGTCAAATGCAGTGGACCAACTGGCTGGAAAGGCTATCCAAGGCATGAAAATGATCTTAGGCAGATGGCTAGAAGATGCAGGTCACTGTGCTCACATTGGTTCAGGTTAGTTTCCAGTTTTTAAAATCTTGCCTACTGCTTGATTTGTTTTTCCTAGACCTAATACTTCGTGAAATTTAATTAAAGTGGTGTTTGGATTTAAGCATTCCACCATAGTATTAGCTACCCACTCAGTGTAGTGTTGCTCTTGTCAGAGACACACTGACTGGTTTACACAGCACTTGCTACTTCTCCACAGAGGGCTGATTGGTCCCATGATGCTTGTGTGCTTTCTGATTTCTAGCTGTTACATTTCATTAACAGACAGCTAAAATTGCCTCAGTGGCTTCTTCATATTACTTTTTCACATAAGCAGTTGGTTCAATTACCATGGGGATGCCACAGTCAGGAACAGGATGAGAGGTGGCTCTTGAGACTCTCTTCCTACGTAGAGGTAGTCCCACTTCAAAAGACTTTGGGAAACACTCCCATGATTAACTACAAATGGAAATGACTAAAGGTCATTTGGAGACTAAGGGGACCAAAGCATTTTCATTATTCAAGCATAATGAAAGAGAAAACATCATGCAAACAATGACCCAGAAATCAGCATTTTGTAAATAATTTACACTCTGTTATTCAACAACATGATTTGTTCCACAGTTATCTTCTCTAATAAATGTATGTGCATTTATTTGTTTTCTCCTTTACTTTAAAATGGTCTTGTCACCAACTGGGTTGTCCTAGATATGCAAAAGAAAGCCTCCTGGCTTCACCCTGTTTTAACACAGGGTCAGGCCTGTTGTCACCGGAGGCAATGAGATTTTTACCAACAAGTTTAGCAGACAAAAAGTGCACTATATCATCTGCTGCGGGAAGGTGATATAGTAAAGGACAGAGCTCTAACACATGCATAGATTCTAGGGGAAAAAGAAGGACATGAGCATACGTACATCAAGGTTACACAGAACTAGGAGGTATTAGATGAATTGGGAGATTCTTTACCCCGGCTGGTGTAAGACAACTCTAACATGAATCTAGGGCTCCTGACTATTAGCCCTCTTACCCGGCTTCTCCGCAGCACAATAGACTTCGTCAGAGCAGCAGAAAAAGTACTCAACTTAGCACATACCTCAGCACATGTGTTTGGAATAGCTATTGCTTTGTTCATCTTAAGCTACTGGGAGTTCCACAGCAAGTATGCACAGCAATTTATTCATAATATGCATACCAGTACTATGTTTGCTCTAACACTAGTCAAGAGAGAGCTCTGCTCTTCTGCAGATACTTCTGGGTTTCATTAAACAGCACAATCCTCAAAACCCCTCTTTTGTTTCTGCCATTTATCTGTGGGGTAAACTATGATTGGGCATATTTTTAATTGGTACAGAAGGGGAGCACCACAGATCTCCTCCTCTGCTGCTGTTCCATCCTGAGTATTCTCAGCACTCACTTTTATGGTCCCTCCTTCTAGCAGTGCAAGGAAACCAAACAGACCAATATAACTCATATCGCAGCGCAGGGTATTAAGGGTGCTCAGATACATACTGTATTTCCTGGATGAAACCATGTTACCAAGACAACAGATACCACACACAAAAGCCACTCTCTCCCTCAGGGCACTTAATTCCACAGACAAATCCTGAAGATCCTGATCAAATAAAACTTATTTTTCTCAGTGGTCATTTTGATGATCAGGACTGCATGAGGAAGATGCCGCAACAACCCTGAAGAGCCCAAAGCCCAAGTCAGTAAATGAACCAGGAGACAAGGACTAAATTGTAAATTTTTTACCGCTCCACTGGCAGCAGGAGCTCAGCTCCTCTGGAGATCCAGGTTTAGGTCCCAGCATGTGGAATAGCCCATGGGATGCTGCTCATGGGTTCCTGAGTGGTGGGAGGTGGTAGAGGGGGGCTGGCTCACGACCTTCTGCAAGAGCATCTCACCTAATTCCCTCTTGACAAATCCAAGAATCCTAACTAACATATCTTGATAAAAAATGTGAATTCATTTTACATTTGTTAATTCAATGGCACCAATTCAAGTGTCAGCTGTGTGAGTTCAGACTGTGCGGACACTATGACACAGGTGAGATGTGACTTGATCTAAACGCGGTCACTCACACACGGGCAATTGAACCAAGCCAGTCTCACAACCCTTGCAGTGAAACCAGAAAATGTACTAATCTGCTAGACTAACAAATGGTGGGACTTTGTTTGGTTTCATTAGCTACTTGCAGTGCATTCTAGCCTACAGGAGTGTTGTCTGCACATTAATGCCAGAAACACCACGGTGTCACTGGCCTCTCATTACAGCACAATGCCTTTGTGGATTCTGATGCAAAAAGTCAACATCAATATTTAGAGGTATCTGCTCCAGATTATAAACTTTATGGTGCCCAAACATCACATCTAAATAAAAAATAGTGCATGGACTTGGTTACTACAAGGGATGAATACATGTGCTAGAGCTCCTGCATCAGTGCTTGCCAACATAATAGACTCCCATGTTATAGAGAGCAACAATGGATGCCTGACCGCAGGGCCATTTTAGATCTGTCACTACATAAGATGAGTAGCTGTCACTGATTGCATTCTTTTAAGTTAGAAATCAATACACATGAATTTCCTCTGATCATCTTCACTTTTGCTCTGAACAGGAAATAGCAGTGGTGTTCTGTGAACTGTCAAGACATCCAACAGGACTGTATGCTGTATACTGGCGCACACATACACCCAGAAATATCATAAGCATATATAGCAGGGGCTATGGTCCTACCCTATACATCTGCAGAGAATCAGATGCAACATGTATCTGGCAGAGGCCAGTGCATACTGTACTGAATTACCCTGTTATGGCAGAAGAAAACCAATCTTCATACCACTGAGTTCCCCTTCTAGGAGGGACTAAGGCCATTACAGCACACTCATTCCTGGTTGTGGTGGTGGACTAAGAGCTCATAGTAATTATAGAGTAATAACTAGAGCTCATAGAGTAATTCATACAGGAATTACTCCCAGTCAGAGGAAAAAAAAAAAAAAAGCATCTCTAGCAAAAGCTGAATGAGATTACAGTGACAAAGAATTAGAATTAACTAGTTCATAAGTAAATAAAGCCCAGAAAAGATTTATGGAGCCTTTCAGTATCAGATCATCATCAGAGAAAATATCTGTACTGCAATAGGGGATTTACAGGTGGCAGGGGTTATGGTGCTCATTTGTCTGCCTTGTGAAAAACAAGACCAGCTATTTATTGTACAATCTAGATACCCCTTGCTTTTGACATTGTTCCTTTCAAGATAATTAGGGCACCCATGTGAAATTTTAAATACTATTAATTCAAGGGCTGAATGAAACATGATTCAAAGAACAATTACTAAGGCTTGTGCCTTACTGGTATCAAATACTGCAAAATGTCATCTGTTTGTATAATTCAGAATCTTGTCTGGTTTTGTGCTCTTCCTAGCAAATGGAACAGGTTCTCGAAAACAAGACATAAAACCATAAAAATACAACCATTTTCTCACTTTCATCCCACTTTTTCATCACTTTCAGAAATGTTGTCCCAACTAAACCAGATGAGGATGGCCAAAGCTTCACCCTTTACGAAAGCTACTGAGAAGACCAAGAAAAGAAATTTTCACTGATCAGTAAGCAAAGGGTATCACACAAACAGTTCTAGACACCATTGCACAGCCTCTATACAAATCTTGAGATCAACTGGAAAATCAGAAGCAGTAAGTTGTGCCTCTGTTCCACCCTGTACAATACCTGTCTTGCACTGTGCCTCACTGGGAATGAGCAGAAGTCCCACAGTGGTTCTGCATTCACTTGTCTGCAAAGAAACTTCCTTCTCTCTCTCTGGGGTTGGATCCAAAACCCACAGATGCCTGCAGACTGCCATTCAGTCCCTGACAAACACCAAGAGGCTTGGGAAGCTCTGTCCTGACTCCTGACTGGAGTCAGGTAAAGGGGAGATGCAGAGCTCTGTCACGGTGCAAGGAATGCTGAAGATCTCAAAGGGACAGTGCTAACACACTCAGGATTGTCCCTACACCACCAGCAATCACTGCTCTCACTCATGTTTCACCTTGGGGACTGATTACCTCTGAAACCCCTGGATTCTTCTCCTGCTCTTTCTTGTTACCCTTCAGGAGCATTTCGCTCTTAAGGCAACATGGCTTCCTTAGGAACTGTTAATATCTTTTCTCCTTCCTACCTCCTCCTTTTCAAAGCAAATGGAAGGGTGAGGACAGACAAGGATCCTACATCTATCATAAAATCCCAAATTATTACCGTGAACGATTTTTCAGAAGTTCCCATTCTGATCCTTTCCTTCCTTGCAGATGCACATTTGGTGAGAAGTGTTCTGAATATTTTGGAGTCAAGACTGAACTTGTAAAAGGATGCCAAGTTCATTGTCACTCTTTCAAACTCATCTCCCAACCTAAAACCAGAACACTCAAAGGTAACCTTTTATGCCCCAGACAGCCAATGCCTGTTTTCTCACACCAATTCCTGTATATTTCTAGCAGCAGTAGTGGCTCCCTTGTCTTTCTCTGCCCTAGTTTACAACTTCTCTACCTGTTTGTCACTTCAGCCAACTTTGGTGATGGGACATAAGACCATGAAATCGTTATGCTTCTAAAACTTGGAGAAATAGGAGGCTGGCTAGAGGACAGTGATCCCAATTGCTGTTCCTAGCCTCATGATTAAACAGCAAAAGATCCAGGAAGGAGCAACCCACATGAAATCAGGTTTTGTAAGTTCTGTTGTACATGGAAATATAGCTTTGTTTCTTTACCCGACACCTATAAATGAAAATCCTCCAGAAGAGATGATGTGTCCAGAAGCCACTAGCTGGTAAGCAAAAAACAAACAAACAAAAACAAAACAAACAAAACAAAACAAACAAAAAAAAAACCACCTAATGCTCAGGCATTTCTAAACTTTAGTCCAAATGACATTTGAGTATTTAACTCACAAACAACTACATATTTTTTTAACTAATGCTTAATATGCCTCTAGCATATTTTCTCATTAGATATGAAATTGGGAGGAATGCTAATATGACTACTTAATACAGTCTTGATTCTAAGCCCATGAAAACCAGAGGGAATTCAACGATCGTTTTACTGGGCTTTCTATCAGCTCCATAAAGCACATGAGCTATTAGTTTTGAAAATAAGTGCCAGCATAGAAGTGTAAATGAAGTATTGATTCTTCATGATGACAATAGAAAATTCATGGGTTTCCAAGTGTTTTTAGGCAGAACTTAAATATATAAAAAGCTGTGAGGGTGTGTTTTGAGCACATGTTCACATACTGGAAACATTACGGCCTGCAGATACAAAGTTTACTACTGTGAAGAGCTGAGCACCTACTGAGCACTACAACCTTCTGTTTGGAACAAAGCCCCTCAGAAGGGAGATTGTGCAGCTGGCAGAAGCCTTTGTAGGCTGTCTGCATGAGCAAAGGCTTTTGGCATTCAGTGAATGCCTGCCAGGCACTCTGCACCCAGTGAAGACAGGAAAAATTCATCAGCTTCAGCAGAAGGGAAAATCATATCCATTGTCAACTATTTTCAGCACAAATCCAAGTCACCTTCAGGCAGCAGCATTTCCAGGCGCTCTTTGGACCTTGCTCAGAGTACTGCTTATCTATGCACTTTCAGCTGTCAGCCCCATGCTGCTGAGGCATTTATGATGAGCACATGGTATGAGCTTTCTCCAAAACTTAGGAAGGTGATGGATTTGTGTTTTTAGGTTCAAGCAGTACCTAACGGCAAATGTAAACTCCTAGTAATTTCTCTTTTAAAATAGGCAAATAATGCTGTTGGTTAAGTTGAAAAAGTATGATTCACCACAGCAAAAGGCTGATTTTTACTGCCTGTTTCGATAAACATAATAGTTTGTGTTGCCTGATTAACTTGGAGAGACTCACAGAGCTCTGAAGGTACTAAGGACCAAGAATGTTAACTTACAAATTAAAACCTTTTAAGGGCAACCAAGGTCTGTTTGTTCAAAAATCTACATGCACATACTCATTTGCAAAATAAGACACTGAGATACCTCATTTTTAAGCCTGGCAACATATACCCACTACCCTAACAATAGCAAAAGGAATAGCTAGTGATGTTCAGTGTCACTAATCTATTCTACCATTACTTTATGTAAAAGTGTAGAAAGGGGTCAGAAAATCAGATTGAACTTGCTATAATGAAAGGAACATTTTGTAGGTAATTGACAACTCAGATGCAGTTAACAACAGAGAGTACTGTATCTTCAGCCTATACAAATCAATGGAAACCAAAGTAAGTCTTATAAAGTCTCCAGTCTTTATACAGACACTGCAATGTCTGAAAATGTAATTAGTTTCAGTAAAGCAAACTACAAACATTCAAAAAAAACCATTGGGATCTTCGAAATAGTAAGTTGAATTTCCAGTAAGAATTTGAGATTTTTTTTTTCTCTGCTGTTAGTTTCCAAGACATTCTTTTGCAGTCACATGGGATTTTTAATAACCTTTTGTATTACTGGAATCCAAGACTCTCTCTGAAGCAGTTGACTTAGAGAGCAGCAGTTCTGAAGGAAGTACAACACACTGGTGGATTAACAAAAAAAAAATAGAGGAGATCTGGTGAAATTGCAATCAAGTCCCAATGCCTAATAATGTATAGGCACTTGGACAGATTAGCAGCAGAATTTGTAAGAGAGCACAAGTTTTCTCTCTTCACCAAAGGCTCTAATCATCATCTCTGGCTTTATCTGCCAAGCCTCTTGGGTCTGTCCTGGTAGCCAGGTGTAGCTCTTACTGACTGAATAGAGCTTCTATTCAGTTCTATGAGATCTCTCATGGTAACTAAGGTAGTTATCTGGTTTACTCTTTCCTGCACTTTAGCTCATGTGGCTACTTACATGGGCACTCATGAAAAACAATCTGATTTAAATAACTCAAGGAGGATCAGCAATGCCACATTAAATACTTGTGTGGACATTTTAATTCAGAACTGAATTGGCCTTAATGAATTAAAATAAAATGAATGAGTTCATGAACTGAGTAAACATCCACCCAAGAGTTTACAGTGATATAACTAAACCATTTCATATTTATGGTTTAAATAATTCAGAAACATTTTCCCAAGTTACAACGTATAAAGAAGCCCTAGTACAAACAAGATGTAGATTAAGATTTCTTAGAAACAACCGTTCTTTGTCAAACTATCTTTGATTCCCAATTCATAATCTGTTTTTTCCTGATAAACCTCTGAAAATGGGGCACTTCAGATTCTCTTTCTAGCAGCTGTTTATGATTCCTCTACATAACAGCCCAAGCAGCCCTGGAAAGAGCTCACGGCTAATGGCTTTGTCTGGGTGACTGCCATCCCCATTTCAGATCCCAGTGGATCTGGGATTCTCATCCCCACTGCCAATACCATATTCATCTAGCTGTATGTGCTGTTTTAATGTATTTCACAGACAATGAAAAAAGGGCAGCTACCCTGATTAAAAAATCCTATCAGATTACAGCCATTGGGCTGCATGTTTGCATTATCATAACAACTAATTTCCCAACAAAAATATGGGTCAGATGTCAATCAGGTCACTGATGCAGTAGGACTTGGTTGATGTACTGTCATGCTGGCTGGCCTTGGGGATTCCTGCTTCATTTCCTCTCCTGTGGGAAACACTGAACAAGAGCAAAGCTGTATTCTAGGAATAAAACTCCCTCAACAGCATATCTGAGCAAAGACATCTAACAAACTTCCCATTTGGAAATCACCCAGCAGCAGTATCTGAAATGCATGGTGGGTTTTTCATGCTGCTGTTCTGGGAGTGAGATGGCCATGTTCACCTCCAAGCAAGCGCAGATGTTACCAAGCAGATTCCTCCAGCCAGAGTACCTTAACCCTGCAGGGCCATGAATGAGCTCTGCTGAGTCTCAAGATGTGTGCCTGCATCATATAGACTACTGACCATTAACAAATTTGTGTGGTAATATCCAATGGCTGTTTCTTTGATGGAATAATGAAAATGGCTCATGGCACGAGTTCCTTAAAAGCCACATCCTGAGATCAACCAGCATCCTACCAGATAGGGAAAGAAAGGACTCCTTGGGGTGATGAGGACTACCTGGTGCAACAATTGACCACTGTTCTTCAGTCTTTGATCACATCGCAGACTGAATACCTTGTGGCTCTATTTCACTGTAAAATGTTGCCGTTCTCCTACACATTGTTAAAAAGGGCATAAAAAACCTGAAGAACAAAAGCCAGCAGCCTGAGAAACAGTAATTAATTTCCACACTTCAAATGAAATCTAAAAACAAAGAGAAGCTTCAATGTATTTATTATTAAATGAAAACTTTCTAAAATAATCATTAAGGACCCAGTTTGATGAAGACTCATGATGAAGATTCATGAGTCACGGCAATAGCGGGTGAAGATATACAACAATTTTTTACACAAGAATAAGCTTCTTCCATACATGCTTGTTCTCCCTCCCCCAAACCAGATACTCTATTATTGCTGATTTGTCAGTAAAACACTTTCGAAACCATCTCCAGTTCAGGTCATTGTCTAATCCACATAACATGAAGAAGCTTATGCTATTAACAGCATCTCTTCTTCAATCCTCAAAATTTGCAGTAAATTCTCTAATAGATTAATGGTGGTATTATATTATTTTAAAAGGAATGCATTGTTGTAGAGTTATGTCGCAGTATTACAGTTCAGGCAGCCTCATATAATCTTCACAGCAGCTGGAAATGTAATTAGCATAAAAACCAAACGGCCTCATTAAACATCCCTTTCCTGTAAGATGGGACACATTTAAGGGCCTTGTCTCAAACGCTCCATTAAAGCTCTACGCAGAGCTGGTGTGGGGCTCCAACCATCCCAAGAGACATTTTCAGTCCAGCTAAGCAACGTCCACTTCTTAAAACCTGGAAATGTTATGCAGCAGCCCTCGAGAAGACGCATAAATCCTGCTCTGCAGTGGAATAAACACTCCTGTGGGAGTGATTATATTCCCCATTTTTGACAGAAGCTTCCATTTCGCAATTCAAGTTTAAAAATAGACAACTGCTGTAACTGCCTTCTGTGTGCAAATCATAGCCACATATTCTGAACATAAATGTGCATTTGCATTCTTTTAATGTGTTTAAAATGATGAATCTAAAAACTTGGATAATTTATAATTCCAGCAATAAAGAAGCAAGTGTCACTCAGGCTTTCCCTTGCTACGAAGTGCTTATGCTTTGGGCTGTTGATCTAATTGCAGGTTTGAAAATGACCATTGGGTTTCAAAATCTCTGTGGATCTTTGGTTCAGCAGCAGTAAGCAGATACACGAGCTAGTTTTTGCTCACTTTACAGAAGGGCAAAAGATTGAATTTTTAAAAGTTGCCTATAGTTTTGAATGAATTCTGGTGCAACTTCTGGGCAGCTTCTCAAAAGACAGTAAAGAAATGCTAGTGCAGGCAAAGAGAAGCCATGAGCCTTTAGAGAGCCATGAACCTTCTAAAGCCTTTAGACCTACAATATCTTTTCTTTTTTCCACTTTAAAAGTTAAGAATACATAAAACGTGCAATTTTGGAACAATGCAAAAACAGAAATTTAAAAGAGGTTTTCATTGTTTATTCAGACCTTGAGGGCAAGCAATGTAATATCTCAGCACTTAAAAAACAAATATTTTCCTGTCACAAAGTGTCTTACAACACAGTTGTCCTTGTTAGCTAATGATGCAAACAAAAATACTGCTTTCACAGTCTAAAAATAGGGAGAAGGACCTTTGTGGACAGATGTCAAAAGCCCAACAGACACCTGGACAAACTGACTCAAATTTCACATCCAGATCATCTTCCTTAAAGGGACAGGCAGAGCAGGGAGGCAAGGGGAGATGAGGTAAGAGCAGAAGGTGAAGGGGTGCAGGGGAGGCAGGTCTTCAGGCCCCCACACTTCTCCCATGGTTTCTTGTGCAAGCCTATCATCTGAATAGCATGCCTCACTTGACATTCAGTGTTTTGCATGTGGAAGAACAAGAAGCAATTATTTTCCAAACAGAAGGGAGCAGGAGTGTTTAAGAGCAGCACTGGCAACAAATTATCATATTTCTACTGCTTGGAATATTCTGGAAAGGAAAGTTCAAAATATTTACCTATTGTGGGTAGAAATCATCAGCTGTAGGAATTAAAATGATATGGGGATCGTTTATGAATAACAGTTCCTCTAATTGTGCAGGTTTATCACATTTTGTTTTCTTCTTGTGTTAATTAGAAACATTGAAAGCCCATGCCTCTAAGTGTTACTAAATTTAAACAGTCCCTCTGCTGACTGGGAGACTTAACTTATATAAACACATTGCCATATGAACTTTTACATAGCGCTTTTATAAAAACCCTTGTTGGAAAAACCAAAGCACTGAGGCTCAGCAAGAGAAAAAAAAAAAGCATTTGAGTATAAAACAAATGGCTGTTTTAATATAGATCTGGGAGTGGGTCAGCTAAAGGTTACATGAGTGAATTTAGTTTTGGCATGCTTTATTTTCTTTAAGCGGTTTGAGCAAGACTGAAAGTAAGTGGAAGAGTTTGCATGCCCTCCTTAACAAACAAGCTGAAAAAATTCAGATGCTCCATTTTGCGGCACTGTCTACATTACTGGGCTTCAGTCTTTAAATCCAGTGCACAGACCTCAGCTATTCAGCAGAGTAACCAATAGCAAGAGTGTCATCCTCTGTACAGACAAATATTAACAGAGTTTTAAGGTCCTTGGGCAGCAAGCAGGTCAGCCCACCCACTTGCCCTGAAAGTCCCAGTTTCTCAGCCCAACTTTTCCCAGTCCAACTGATCATTTCTGGCTCATGCTGATTTTCCTCTTGACTCTCCTGATATCCTGTTCTACTTTGTTTAGTCCCAGTCTTTATTCCTATAAACTCCCCAGTCCTACACCTTGAGACAGGTGAACACCAATCTCTACAATCTTACACTAAACAAACAAGGCTTTAAATGGAGCGGGAGCCAGACTTCCCCCTTTACGAGACCACCCCAAGCCCAAGGCTGGGAAGCCACTACCACATCTGTCTTTGGCCACAGAGTAGGGCACAGCTCGCTAGCTCACCCACAGGCTTTGGGGATGGGAGCTGCTGCACTTGAGGACTGATCCTCACTGCCCTGTGGAAGAAGTTTTAATTAGTTCTACGAGAAGGATCTGGGACACAAGTAAAGGAGGTTTTGAAGTACCTAGAGGGAGTACAATAGCTGCGTTTAACAGATTTCCTTTTCTCACTTTAGTATTACTGATTATTTGAGACAACCCTCCACTTAGCAAAAAAGCTGCTGTCAAGCTTTGTTCAGACACTAGACTTTCTCTGCTGTCTATTCACAATGTGTCTGTGTACCTAACACAAATGTTGTGAATCCCTCGTCTCTTCTACTTACTACTGAGCTTTCTCCAGACCCCTTAATTTCTCATCATCTCCTGCTTCCCATTTCTCAGCCCAACCAGTTTCCTTCAGGTACAAATTACAAGCTGCTTCCTCCCTCTGTCTGAGCGCTGCAACTCAGAGAGCATGGATGGGGGAAGAGGAAGGCACCAGTTCTTTAAAATAAAGGTCATCAGACATCTGAAATGGGAAAACAATGCATTTTTCTTTATCCTGACTTCTGCAAGTAGCTGGAGTTTTTTTTATTATTATTATTTTCTGGAAGGTTGCAAGCAGTTGGTTCTCGATGAATACAAGAATAAAAAATCTTCAATAACGTTTCAAATAATCCCAGAACCTATCTTCCCTCTAGCTTCTTTATTTCAGAAGACAATGTACACTTCCTCCTCTCAAACAGCCAAGAAATGACATTTCACTAGCAGATGTAAAGCACTGCCATAAAACACCAGCACACTCAAAAACTGTTTTCAAATTCATATCAAGGCAAGAAAAGCAAGATCAAGGTATTAAAAATGATGACAAAGGTCTAGTTGAGGAGACAGTCAGCTTTCCTTACTGCTATATGCCTTGCTGATTCTCAGAAAGCCTGATGTGGCTTTAAAAACATTGTGCAGCCTGCTGGAGCCATCCCAGCTGCATCCAGCTAAGTGCTCAGGCAAAGAAAATTCACTGTTTTTTCCTGGCTTCTGTCGTAAGTAAGACTGCTCCACAACTATTAAAAGAAACAGCCTCCTCAAGTGATATAATACTGTCAGCTTGACTGTGCTCCCAAAACCTTATCATATTTGCTCATTGATTTGTGGGACCCTCAGACCCGCCATGGTAATAAAGATTTCCACACTTTCTGTGCAAGATAAAATTTTAGAGGGGAACAATCACCTCCCTTGACCTGTTGGCCACTCCTCTGTTGATTCAGCCCAGGATGCAGTTGGCCTTCTGGGCTGCAAGCATGCACTGCTGGCTCATGTTGAGCTTCTTGTCCACCAGAACCCCCAAGTCCTTCTCTGCAGGACTGCTCTCACTGAGTTCTTCTCCTGTCTGTGCTCCTGTCTGGGATTGCCCTGATCCAGATGCAGCACCTTGCACTTGGCCTTGTTGAACCTCATTAGGTTCACAAGGGCCTAATTCTCAACCTTGTCCAGGTACCTTTGGATGGCATGCCTTCCTTCTACAAAGAAGTTGCTTAAATCAAGCCCCAGATCTGGTCTCACCTGGTGTTTGCCATCTCCAACAACAGACTGTCACAGAGTGTGATCTTTGCCTGCTCTTGTCACTCTGCAAAAAGCCTAACGGTGATGCTCACAGACTGGCCAACTGTAAGGTAAATAGCATTAATGTCTGTGTCAGAAACCATGACTTGCAGCTTCACAACTAAGTCAGCACCAAGGCAATATCAGATTATAAACCTTTCTGCATAGTTACTACAAGGATATCAAAACCAACACATGGTGGTAGCAGATAAAGCTGTGTATGATGTGTAAAAGTGTATGAAGCACCCTTTAATCTTCTGCTTGTCAGTGACAATGCACTAATGAAGATGGATGACTCAATATGTTCAAACATCACAATCTGAGCAATGATATGCTGCAGGGAACCATATATAATAAGCATAATGTTAAGGTCCTCTATCAGCCAAACTACAGGTTTTCTACCTCATCTTATGCAATTTTCAGGTGTCAGAAAACTTTTCTTATTACCCAAAAGGTTTTTTTGCTCACTGAATACAGGACTGTATTTTAAAGCATTCAGCTCTGAATAAATATTCCTTAGCACAAGGCTTTTAGTCTGATAAAGATATGGATGTAAGACATTAGCACTTGGAAATCTCAAGAAAAGGCAAACTTTCAACTTTAAATATCAGCCTGACTCTCTCTTGCTTCTAGTCCTCTCCCAGAAAAAAAAAAAAATAAGTAAAAAAAAATCCCATTAATTTCAAAGGAACTTTCAACAGATAAGGTCATGTGTTTTGACCCTTACTACTTTCAACGTTTAAAATAATTGAATCTATTGTTGCAGCAAATAAGAGGCTAATAAAATACTTGTATTAGTATTTATTTTTAATAATGACTGATGTTCTATACAAGTAGGAAAGCTTGGATGCATTCCTGCACAACACTTAATAAGATTTTTTTTTCCCCAAGCATCATAGTTACCAGTGCACTAGAAGAAAATTAGCCTGTATTAGGAAGTTTCATGCTGGCTCTAATTATGCCATCTCATAAGCTTGTCCTTTGTAAAATTTATTGTAAAAAATAATTATATTTTCTCAGTGAGATCAGAGGTATTAGGCTGGAGCTCATGGAAAAATGTGTTGAAAAATGCTAGTTTTGTGGGTGAAAAATCTTTTGTATTACACATATTAGGTTCAACCAATGCTGCTGAATTGACAGAGAGCGATCTCACAGGATCCTGCTGGATTTCTGTTCCCCAGGGTTGCAGATGATGGAAACTGTGGGGTCCCCAGCTCTGGTATGGTCCAGAAGCACATATCTCCCTGTGCCTCCTGCGGGGTGCTCAGCAAATTTGACATCTGTGTAAATTTTGCTGCAGTTATTAGTAGGGGAGCTGACAAGAATAGCAATTTTGCAGAGCAGCTGCAGGATACTGTTGGCTTACTAGAAATTGATTTTTTTTTTTTAGCAAAAAAAAAAAAAGGAGAGGAGAGGAGGGGGAAGAAAAAAAAGTTTTGGATTCATCTAAGATCAAACTCTGTACCTCAATCAACAAACTGGATACCCTGCTTTTAATTTAGTTCTTCAGACACTGAAATCCCTCTTATCAGGAGGAGATATGCTGGCTTGTCTGGTAAAGCTTCCTTCTGCTCTGAGAAAAGGAAATACATGTTTTTACTCTGGTTTTAATCACTGTATACTTCCCAAATGTTTTGGTAACTGGGGAAAATCTACGTAACAGCTATTGCAGTGCCCAGAGCAGACCAGGCAGGCATGTTCAAGGCAGATTCAAACTAATTGGTCTAACCACAGCAGTATATAGCTCAACCCCAGCTCCTGGAACTAGATAAACCATACAAACAAATACTAGGGAGGCTTTTGCAGCCCATGGTATGTCCTGTACTGCTGTGATTATGCTACTAGCTGTAACCAACCAGCCCAGAACGTTGCAAAACGAGCTTCAAACTGTTTGTGACAAAAGCATCCACATATCCAATGCTCCTATGAGCAATGTGGTTTTCATGGAAATCCTGCTATGCCACACTACTGTTATGACTGATACAGAAAATGAAAGACAAGCCACTTGTTTTGCATATCATTTTAGTGACAATAACTTCACAGATGTCAAGTCAAAAATACAATCACCACTCAGAGTAATATAGCCATCTATTCCAGTCCATTATTTTTTGCCTGATGAATCAGGGAGCAGTTTAAACACCATACATAAAGAGCACCTTTAGGTCTGAATGAACTGCATACTCTTATTCCGCATTTAACTTCGCACATGAATTTGCACTTAACTACATGAGACTTCTTGCGTGATTATGGGCCATTTTCATGAGTACAGGCTTAGGGGTGTCAAAAACTACACTCCAGTCCTGCCAGAAAGCTTCTACTGTACATAAACAGGTCAGAGAGCAACTGTGTTGTAACCCAGGACTCTTCTGTCACTGCTTTGTTTCTAGCTCCGGTGAGAACAATAAGAAATCAGAAGAAAATTCATCTTTTCTCACGGACAATCCAGACTTGAGACTTGCAGAAACACATATACTAATTATTAGGCATCATGGAAGAGCAAAGAAAAGAACCCTTCTAAAAAAGTAACGGAACTTGAAACCAAACACACCAGGTACATAATTCCAACACATGAATCAGCACCTGGATTTGGGATTCTTGCTCAGACCAATTTGCAATATAAAAATACGTATTTGCAGTTTTCTATATATATAAAAATGTATTTTAAAAGTCTTAAACCAGGAGCATTAAATACAATGGCGGGAGAAGGGGTGCAGCAGGAGGACTCATTTGTTTTTCTCAGGAAACAAGTGACACATCTTTCTAGCCCAAGGGAAAAAATAATTTATGGTTATGCAAGTTACTCAACAGAATGTCAGCTCTTTTGCCATCTATTTTTCTTGCTCCCTTGTTAGCACTTACAGAGTTTGAGTGTAGCTATATCCTCCACTTGGCTTGTCTTTTCGCGCTACCACTTCTTTTACCCACAATTTGCTAAATCAATGTATGAGATTTCTTCTGGGTTACCCTCTAGCTATAATAGCAAAACCTGAAAATACAGCTTTGGCGAGCTACTGCTTTAATTGTAATGCATGCGAGGTAGCTGGTAACGAAGTTAAAAATTGCTTAAAATCTGAGAAATCTCTCCCAGCCAAGCTACAAACTTTAAAACATGTATAAATTGGGGCTGCATTAACAGTTTTCAACCTTGTTGAACAAAGAGTCCAAGATAAACAGACCAACCTGACTGAGAGTATTACCTGCAGAAGTGTGCTTAAATTTTTCGCTCTTCTTCTTCCTCCATTTCCATGGCTTAAAAAGCCTTCCAAGAGTGGCAAATTTGCTTCTTCTTCTGATCGGAGGTGTGTGAGTCCCAGGTACTAGAGAATCTGAACGCATTGCAGCCAGTCTTTCCACTTCCTCAGCTGTAGTTTCCACAAGAAAAAGAAAAAAAAAAGAAAAAAAAAAAAAAAGGTGAAAAAGGTGTTTTAACAAATTATCAGAGAACCACACAGATGGTTAAATTTTTACATGGTTACAGAGAACAGTAAAAAAGGGGAAAAGATGTAATCTTTATTATTTTAACTTTTTTTTTTTCCCTTTCAGTGGAATCCATGCTGTGCTGTAAAAATCAGTATTAATATTCAGATTCAGTCTTCAGCAAATCATTCTGCATTGCTCTAGACAGCTGGCAGTCCATCCCCAGCCATTCCCATGGAAGTGTATGATAGAGACTTGGAAAGACATAGCTCCAAAGAAATTACGAAATACTGCTTAAGCGAAATATTGCAAGCTTGTCTTGCAATGGAAAGAGAAATTTGCATTAACTTATATTTATCAGTGGCAAGGACTGAATACCCTCTGGTAACATCACTGTGTTCACTAAATCTGCCTGAGTTCCAAAAGGGGCTGCATCAAGTATTTTCTAGTGACAGAAAGCATGTTAAAAATTCAGAAAGTTCCTCCTAGCCCCACTTCTCTGCCCACCCATTTTCCTCCTTTTAAAAGTCTTTAAACCTAGGGACTTGGAGAATTTTAATACAGTCCACAGTTACGGCTGAATTCCCTAGAGAGAGCGTTACAGGTTTTCACTGAACTTCTGTTGTTAATAACAAAAATTAATAAATTTCTGCAATCATTACGTTGTACTACATCATGGTAGTCTCAATACTTAAATAAACAAGCAAACCAACAAACAAATTAGAAGAATTTAAGTTACTCTTCCTCCTCCTGACAACAAGAGAAGTCTGGGGGTAGGTAGTCACAGAATCACAGAATGTGAGGGATTGGAAGGGACCTTGAGAGATCATCTAGTCCTGTCCCCCTGCCGGAACAGGAACACCTAGATCATGTCACACAGGAATGCGTCCAGATGGGTTTTGAATGTCTCTTGAGAAGGAGACTTCACAGCCCCCTGGGCAGCCTTTTCCACTTGCCACAATTACATTGCATGGTCTCCCCCTCAGGTTTCCAGAGAAAATGTATGCTAATGTGTTTTGGAATTAACATCCCTGTGATCAGAGAGAGGCACAGACAGAGGTAAGCTGGGACCACAAAGGAAAACACCAACAGTAGAAAGGTACCAGCAGCATGGAGAGAGGGTCAAAGGGTCCCTCCATGCCACAGCTGCCAGGGCTGCAAGAAGCTCTTCCAGCCCTGGGCTGAAACATGCAGCCTCTGACCCTAAGAAGAGCATCTGCGTAATTCAGTCATCTTGAAGGAGACTTCTTAAAAATTATATATATATATATATATATATTTTCCCATCTACACAAAGGCATGAGAAAAGACCTGGGAAACTACAGACCTGTTAGTCCTTAACCTCAGTCCCTGGAAAAGTTATGGAGAAGATTGTCCTGAGGGTTATTGAAAGTCAGTTAAAGGATAAAGCTATTATCAGGCACAGTCAACATGGGCTCATCAAGGGAAAGTCTGGCCTTCATAATTTGAGCTCCTTCTAGGATGAGGTCACCTGCTTGGTGGATGAAAAGGTAGCGGTGGACGTAATCTTTCTGGATTTTAGCAAGGCCTTTAATACTGCCCCTCATGGCATCCTTCTGGACATATTGTCCAACTGTAAGACAAACAGGTTCATGCTGTGCTGGGTGATGATGGCTAAAAGGTAGAGCTCAGAGGGTCATTGTGAATGAGGCTACATCTGGCTGGTGGATGGTCACCTCCAGTGTCTCCCAAGGCTCAATTCTACAGCTAGTCCTCTTTAACATTTTTATTGATCTGGGTGTGGGAGTGGAATGCAACCTCAACAAGTCCACTGATGACACTAAACTGGGGGTGCTGTTGGCTGACTGGAGGGATAAGAGGCCTTGCAGAGGGATCTAGATAGATTAGAGCACTGGGAAATCATCATCAGCATGAAGTTCAATAAACGAAAATGCTAGGTGTTGCACCTGGGATGGAGAGGCTGAGGACACTTGGGTTGTCCAGTCTAGAGAAAAGGAGACTGAGAGGCCACCTCATGGCTCTCAGCAACTCCCTGAGGAGAGGAATTTGTAGGGAGCTGCTGGTCTCTGCTCCCTGGGTACTGATGACAGGATATGCAGGAAGAGCACAAAGGGGCTGTTTGTTAGAAAAAGACTCTTTATTGTAAGGGTGGTCAAACACTGGAACATGTTCCTGGATTGGTGGTTGATGCTCCATGACCGTCAGTGTTCAAGAGGCCTTTGAACAATGCCCTCATTGACATGCTTTAACTTTTGGTTAGCCCTGAAGTGGTCAGGGACTTGGACTAGATGGTTTTTGAAGGTCCCTTCCAACTGAACTGTTCCATTTTATTCTGTCATTTCCCAGGCTTGTGTTGTAATGCAACACTGCCAGAAAAACTGATCTGAGTGGTTTGCACAAAGGCAATCTGGATTCATAAAGATGGGACACAAATCTTCACTGCTCCCATTCTGAAGACAGCAACCTAGTGTTTTTATTACACCTGTAGTGTTTAAGGATTAACCTCAGCCATGAGCACATGGTTTGGGAATCTCAACAAGAGCAGAGCTGTGAAGGGATGAACACCCCTACTCCACACAGACTGAACCACCAGAGATTTTAGCTGGCAAATCCTTGAGCATCTCAATGGAAATTTTTCAGAGGCTTTAATTTTGCCAAATTTAGGTTGGTTTTCATGGGAACAACTACAGATATATCTCTAGCACATAGGAAATCCTATTACCAGAGCTCTAAACTAAAATATTATTTAAGCCTCTCATTTTTTTGCAAGAAGTTGCTTATTTTGTTCTTCTTGTCGTGTTTTTAACGTTGGCAACACATTCCTTTTTCCTGTAAAATATCACTGCCAGATACAGCTGCCTGTAAGTTTCTGGTGAAAAGCTGTTAGCCAATGAGATACAGAGTCTCAAACTGTTTCACTGGAACTGGTTAAAAAAACCAACCAACCTCTGGGGCAATGGAGAGAAAGAAACATTTCTGAGAACATTTTCTTTCAATTAAAAGCAGAGGGGAAAAAAAGGTAGCCTGGTCACAGCATTTCATTTTATTCCAGCTCTTCACATTGTCTGACTGCCCAGAGAAACACCCGCTTATATGGAGAATCCATTACAAGGTGCTGTCCTATAAAGGGCTGGGACATGCTGCATCAAAGCTGAAATTGCCTTGTTACGCTGAACGTGCCATGAGGATAAAAAGAAGAAATCAGATATTTCCTTGTGCTTACTGATTTCACTGGAACATGCAGCAGGGCTTTGAAGACCTGCACGGAATATATATAAATCACCTTACTCTATATGCAGATCCAAAGAGACCATGCCTTTTCCTACCTCCTCTGTTTTTAAGATGCCTCTAGTTAGAGCACACAAGACCATGCTGTGGGCCACTGCTGTGACTTGTTTGAGATGCTGCTAGAAGCAGTGGGCTGGTACTGTCTTTGCTGCCTTACTCGGGGGATAGAGGGTGTAGCAGTGGTCCGTTGAACAAACTGGGAATGACACACTACTGCTGCTGAATTAGGCTTTCTGCTACATAAAACCACAGTTGAAATATTATGAAATTCCTTTTGCTGCTCGCCCTTTTTCCCGTGCCCCTCACTGAGACACCATTTCTGCTACCAAGGTTCCCTACAGTTACTAAACCTCAGAGTTGCACAATTCTTTGAGAGCTGATCCTAATTGCTACTGCTGAGGAAATTCCCAGGTCAACTGACATCCCTTAAAAATCTTCTTTCATAAAGCACACCCTCTACGTTACACGCCAGTTGTGCTCTCACTGCCCCCAGGAAGCTTCTCCCATTGTGGGTAAACTAGCATGGATTCACCATCAGGCAACACTAACACTAGAGTCAAAAGGAATTTACCCAAAGGGGAGTTCATTAAAAGCCAAACACAGTGTTAAAACCATTTCCATATTCTGACTGCTCTTCCTTGCATTTTGGTATCTTGTCTCACATGGAGCTGTTCCAGGAGCTCTGCTGGGCTCTCCATCAGCCATGAAGAGATGATATGGCCCTTCTCCTTCATCCTCTCCAAAGACACATGGCTCTGAGCTAATACAAATAACAGTGTTTTTTTTTCCCCTTTCACTCTGATTTTTCAGAAGGATTACTTCCCCCCCCCCCCCCCCCCCCCCATGAAAAATACCCTCAAGAGCTCTGCTAATTCAAAGCATAATAATCACTGGCTAGGAATGAACCACATTAGCATAAAGCCATGACATTTTTAATACAGTGAGAATAAAAACAGACCACGATGAGAAAAGTAAAAGCCAGATTTGTGCACTCTTGCTTTCTGCTGCATCTTTCCCTTATGTTGGCCAGTTTTTTCTGCCTTTTTGGCTCCTAATGACTATTGACTAGCTGTGGGCTGCGACACCCACTGCTGACAGCAGGCTCTGTAGGCTGGTTTCACACCCTTGCTGTTCCCAAAAAAGGTGGTACTTGCATGAACATAAACCAACCTAGGCCTGAACTTTTTTTTGCCATCAGTAAGAAAAGCAGTCCCAGCCTGATCAGCTTGCTGACCTGGGAATGGGAACTGGTGTGTCCATTGGTGCCTGCAGTCACACTGCTGAGGTCTCATCTTTAGGCTGGTGCCATAAATGTGACATTTATGGGTTAACGTTGATGCTGATTCTCTGTGCTTTTAGGAGCTGCTTCTGCATGATCTGAGAGATCTTGCAGAGAAATGGAAGGACACTGGGACCTGCACTGACGGCAAAAGGGCAATGCGCTCCCCTCTCACTTTCTTCTGTCCCAGCTGTCAACCCGGAATGGCAACAGGGAAGCTAAATGTAAGAGCTTTTTTACAGGCTCTTTGGTTGTGAAACAGCTCTCTAGATTTTACTATAAACCTCAAGACATTTGAAGTATATACAGATTGGAGGGCTTAAGCAAGACTTGTGATTTTAATTTGAAAAAGCACCACAAACCAAAACTATTTTGCACCCAAGTGATTTAAAATATTTTTTTCAAACATGATTAAAATATACTAAAAAGACTTAAAAAAAAAACAACAAAACAAAACACAAAGAGGTCTGAAAGCTAACTTCTTCCCTTTCCCCCCCTTTTTTTTTTCTTTTATTTTGCAGTTAATGCTGGGTTTGATTTTTTTGTTTGTTTTTGTTTGTTAAAGTCACTTCAAGTTTTGTGGGTTGTGATATAGTGCACAAATGTCAGACATGGTCAAAATCAACAAATCAAGGAAGAGTAATATGAAAAGCAATTCTTCAAAAGAACCGATGTAACAGCCCAGGAAAAAGAGGCCTGAGGAGCTTGGACATGTTCTGTATGCTCTTAGGAGTTTCCCACACCTTTTAGTGGAACTTTGATTTCCAGAAGGTCCTGTAAGAAATAATATGGGCATCACCTACTTTTTGGCTTTGAGAAGTGTAGAAGGCAGATCAAAGGCCCCCTTAAAGAAAACATATTGCAGTAGATTTTCTTGGAGAGCAACAACCAGTTTTGTCATTCCCACATGTGTTTGGGAATCACAGCCTCTATTAATGCCACCAATATATAACATGGCTCGGGCTTCATTTCACAAACAAACAAACAAAAAAAAAATCACCATTTCTACATTCAGGTACACAGCGATTTCACAGCTGAAGGCTGAAGCCCACCCATTTCATCCATGACCTTTAATACTACCTTCCTCACTGGTAGTCACACTTTGTTTTCTCTCAGACCATTTTTGAAGACTCTTTCTTCATATTCAGTCACATGATTAACAGCTTAACAAGCTGTTTACTTCACAAAGTTATCTTTTAAGCCTTCTTAGGAAACACCAATGTCTAAATTGTGCTTTCTGTTATATTTTTGCAAATTTGTAGTAACAGGCAGGAAATGATCTTGGCCCTAAAGTTGCAATGGGCTGAACATGCCATTTTATTTACAGACAATACGAGTATATAAAACAAACAAACAACAAAACAAAAAAAAAACAACAAAACAATATAATATTCCTTATTCCCAATCAACTTCCAACTAGACCTTATTCTGCAGATTAATTCCCAACCAATTCCTGTTATGACATTTACTTTGAACTCTGCATCCCGAAAATCTCCCTCTTTAGATTGTACAGACCTTACTGTAAAAGCTCTGTTCAATGGACTATGTGGAAAGGCCATGTGTCTTTTTGAAACGACAGGAAACCTGAACGACTACTCTAATTGCAAAGCACTTATGTCTTCTCTTTACCTGAATGGGAACACTTTCAATTTAAAAAAAAATTGTTTTTCTTTCAGGAAAATGGTTCATTTTCTGCTCTTCTATTATCATCTGTATTGTTACTTCCCTTTAATTTCCCTTTGCACCTGGAATTAATTTTCAGCAGCCCTCCCGTTACTATGTGAATCACCCATTTAAACTTTCCCTAACTTTTCAAAGGTCTGTTTTTCCAATGAAAGACTAGGCATGGCATGCAGCCGTCTACATTCAGTCTTCCCAGACGGGGATGATTAGCTCTTCAGTTGACAACAGCTCCCACTGGAAATATGCATTTGCAATGCCACTGACTTGGTTGGCACAGTGGGTTTATGAGCCATGAAGAGACTGTCAGTAGCTTTTCCTTGCATGCTAAGTAGCACTCCCCATTTCTAAAGCCCTGCCAATTACTACTGCTCCCCAGGTGTGTATCACTCTACATTGGATGGGTAAACTGAATCATCTCTTACCACTTAGGTTTGCCCATTTCAGCACAGGTATTAGACCATGGTACGGCTCTGCTCTCTGCTTTGATCCGTCTGTCTCAGTGCATATATTTCTCTTGGTGGAACTGAAGCGCAATGAATAGCTTCAGAAGTCCAATCCCTTTAGGGCCCTGCTTTTGCCTTCCTCACACTTCGATATAAAAATCTTAATTATTCATGCTGATTGCAATCTGAAAGCCTTTTTTTTTTAGCCTCTGCAAACTATACTGTACTGCATGCATCACTATAAACAGATCTTTAATCATACAAAATCTCTCAGAACACCAAGCATTTTCTGTATTTTAACACTGTGCACAAGACTTCTACTTGCAACAACAGCGTTTTATCAGGTTGTCGTTAATAACTACATAATTGCTTCCTATAAACCCTGTAATTATAGAAAATAAGGATTGTTGGATTTCACTTATATCAGCTGTTTTGTCTTTGCCTTATTGCTCTCATTACTCACGGCTTTCTCCTTCCCTTAAGTGTTTATTACATGTAGATTTGGGGCTATGTTCAATAAACAGTGCTGCAGCTTCTAACTCTTGGGTGCCTGGACACAGAAACAGAATCCACAAACCTGTTTTGGACACCACACATAGGTGGAGACTCAGCTGCTCCAAAGAGGGAGAAAATTGTGATCACACCTCCATATTAAAAACTTCACTACTGAACAGATCTGGCCCTTTTTTTTTTTTTAAAGTAACTATTATGGAAACAGGTTCTTGGAAAGTCCCAGACCATCACGTGCAACTTGGAATGGAGCAGCCTCTAAGCGCAAACATGTCAGGAGCTGGATGAATGGGCACTCAATCCATGCAACTTCTGAGACTGAAAAGAAACTGCTGAGAAGATGGAATTATCAGCCTACTTAGCTGTGTCCTCTAGCACATAGCATTTAAAAAAATACAACTTTTTAAAGCTTCTTAGAAAGTACTTTGCAGAGTCTACAAGAAGGAGATGGAATCTCTCAACTCCAAAAAATTCAACGCTCTAACACTGAAAAAAAAAAAAGTTATAAGGCAAAACTGCTGCAGTGGTGTTGGTGAACATTACCTTACAAGTGGTCATCTCCCAATGGCAACACCAATAACTGATCCAACACATGCGGATAGGACTATACAACACAGCTCAGGGCTCCTGGCTGTATCTGTACAGATGCTCAGGTTGTTAAGTAACAGAGGCAGTCCTAACCATCTTTGAGTCATCCCCTAACTCCTCAAGTCTAGAGAAAAGTATCATTAATCATATCTTAAGTTCTTTTTGAAAGCCATGACTATGGAAGCCAGAGAAGCTGCCTTCCTCCAGGTGAGTCTTCAATCCACTCAACAACAACAAAATGTGCTGAAGCCCATATACCTTCAACTCCTAAATTTATCACAATGAAGAACTAGTTCACAACATTTTTTCTTTACTTTTGTTTCAATGAAGGCCTTGCAACTCGTTAAAGTGTCTTCTTGGAGAAGCTGGTAACGATCACATTTTCGTAGTGGGGTTTCTCTCTTATACAGTACTGAACTGCAAATTCTACTCAGCTGCAAAGTATAAAGGTAATCCAAGAAAAGGATGTGGTCGATGGAAGTGTACAGACTTGTGGCTCACATTTTGCTAGCTGCCATTTGGACTGAGACAGAACAGCACCTTGTTCTACAGGCCCCTCAATGGAAGCCAGTGGGAAGTTCTCCCTGAGTAAGTGTTCAGCCTTTCTACAGACTGCTAATGCTAAAGGCTGTCTATTTTAAAAAAGCCCATAAAAAACAACAACTACAACAACAACAACAACAAAAACAAACAATCAAACAAAACAACAACAAAACATATTTTAAATGCTTCTAATTTCTTAGGGGACTTTTTGATAAACTGATCAATTTATGATCTTTATCTTCTGAAGTTTTTGTAAGTAGGAATATCCAGTATTTTTACTTTATCTTACTAAAAATGTGCTCCTTAGAAGGCATATCTTTAAACTATTCAGAAACCTGAGAGGGACATGCCATCTTATTAAAAGTAATCGTATCCAGGAAACAGCTTTAGAAACATTAAACCTTCTAAAGATAATAGTACCATCTTACCACTATTACCATAAAGATAAAAAATGAAGCTTTTAATTACTTTAATTGGTCAGGAGAGAAGGAATTAGGTACCTAGTTTAAAGAGCTAGAAATTAAAAAAAAAAAATCCCTTGTAAACTCTATACTACTTCTCTTGGGAAAATGGAACATCTATTTTTGTTCTTTAAAGAAGTTGATTGGAAGTCAGCCAAGAGGAGAAGAGTAATTATACCAAATGGCACATTTATAATGAGCATAAATCTGAGTTTAAAAAAAAGAAAAATCAGTAACAGCCTAGAAAAAAAGTAGTGACTGGACTCTCTAAAGAGACAGCCTGTATCCATGTTCAAGAATTAAAAGTAAGAACTAATACTTCTCCTCTGAGTACCTAAAAGTAGCTACATATGGTCTTCTCTGATTGTCATTACAGTGGGAATTCTTTTATCAATTCAAGTGATGGTTAGTTCAGACCCCTGGCTGAGGTGAAATTTCTGTTTAGGCCCTCATGGTAGAGGCTTGAGTTTCAGAGCTGAATACTCCAGAGGAGAAAAAATGCCCACAGCTCCTTTAAAGTCATGAATAAAGCATGCTGGGTTGCTGGCTAAAATACACAGAGTATTTCTGTGTGGATCTCATAGCTATGATTTCACTTTTTTTGCCCTCCTTTTTTAACATTAAATGTCTTAGAGCTCTGCAGGATATTGCTTTTGCCCTGCAGACTCAGAGGAAAGCCTCTGGGCTTAATTTATTCTGCCTGCAGTGGTCCATACACAAGTATATATTTACCCTGTCTTTAAAAATGACGGAGCTGATCAGGTAATCAAATTGCTATATCCACCTAAGAAACACGACAGTCGAGGAAAGGATCTATGCACGTAACTTCACGTTCATGAATAATTCCAAGTCCAGCAACCAGAAATAGCTCAGAAAAATGAGAAAGAGTTTAAATCAAAGCTAAGGGGAAAAGTACTATGGAGAGCCAAGAAAACATCATCACTGAAAAACATACTGAAATAGTTCCATCAGTTTTATGCACTGAAATAGTGTTAGCAGAGAGAAACACATGAAATCATGACCTCACTAGAATGAAACCTCACTAGAATGAAATGCAAAGGCCACAAGGAGCAGGATTACCTTACCAAATCTGTCTAGTGACTGAATGACCATCCTGGGAATTGGGGACAAAAGTGCTCAGATCTATGAACGTTCTGCAAACGAAGCAAAAATATGGCCCTCTGCTCAAGATGAGCACATTAATGAGATGAGCTGGAGGAGTGAAAAAAGATGAACTAAATTATTTATTGACCCTCTCAGGTAGGGTTACGACATGCTGGTTGCACACTAAAACCTGCCTCCTTACTGATATCAGAGGACTATATTGGCCGAAGTTGTAAAAGGGACCTTTCCAGCATGCTATATTTCACCTACAGAAAAAAACAAATTGGTGGAGAAGGCATTACAGTATGGTTGTAATGAGTGCTTTCCTTTGTATTGATAGGACTGTCCCTTCTCTGTGGTGTTTGAGAGAGAAACCAGCAGCTTGTTGCAAGCCACGAAAGCAAGCAGAGCACCCCAGCAGCATGTTAAGGTGTGCCTATGAAGAGCCACTTGACCATGAAACTGGAAGCTAAGTTCATTTTGCAATGTTGCGAATGAAACTGTGACAGGCATGAGAATTCATTTTAATACAGAAATAGGATAAAACCCAACCAAAACCTGACATTCCTTACAATAAAATAGCGTTATCTTTTTTTCACCTCTTCACTGCTGGCACTGTACAAAGCAACAAAACTATGAAATCTGACTTCCCTAAATGTTGCAGGTTCCTCTCAAAGTTATCAAGATTCTGACACCAAGCAAATATTTAACAAAAAAAAAATAACCTTTTCACAGCATTTCTGGCAATTTAAATTGCCTCTGTCCATATAACTGTATGGAGAACAGTGTTCTCAATTTTAAATACAAATCTATTTTGGACAAAGGATCTGTATAACTTTCAACAAGTATCACAGATTCCTTTCTATCAAGTCAAATGTCAAGTCATGGAGAAAGCTCACCAAATGTGCACATACACTATTCCACCTAAACTAGAGTCTTTGCCACACATACCTGATTTTCACAGAATCACAGAATCACAGAATCGTCTAGGTTGGAAGAGATCTCCAAGATCATCTAGTCCAACCTCTGCCGTAACACTAACAAGTCCTCCACTAAACCATATCACTAAGGGCTACATCTAAACGTCTTTTAAAGACCTCCAGGGATGGCGACTCAAACACCTCCCTGGGCAGCCCATTCCAATGCCTAACAACCCTTTCAGTAAAGAAGTTCTTCCTAATATCCAACCTAAACCTCCCCTGGTGCAACTTTAGCCCATTCCCCCTCGTCCTGTCACTAGGCACGTGGGAGAATAGACCAACCTCTACAGCCTCCTTTAAGGTACCTCTAGAGAGCGATGAGGTCTCCCCTGAGCCTCCTCTTCTCCAGGCTAAACAACCCCAGCTCCCTCAGCCGCTCCTCATAAGACTTGTTCTCCAGACCCCTCACCAGCTTCGTTGCCCTTCTCTGGACTCTCTCGAGCACCTCCATGTCCTTCTCGTAGCGAGGGGCCCAAAACTGAACACAGTACTCAAGGTGCGGCCTCACCAGAGCCGAGTACAGGGGGACAATCACCTCCTTAGACCTGCTGGCCACACTGCTTCTTATGCAGGCCAGGATGCTGTTGGCCTTCTTGGCCACCTGAGCACACTGCTGGCTCATATTCAGCCGACTATCAACCAGTACTCCCAGGTCCTTCTCCGCCAGGCAGCTTTCCAGCCACTCATCTCCCAGCCTGTAGCTCTGCTTGGGGTTGTTGCGCCCCAGGTGCAGGACCCGGCACTTGGCCTTGTTGAACTTCATGCAGTTGACCTCAGCCCATCGGTCCAGCCTATCCAGATCCTCCTGCAGAGCCTTCCTACCCTCGAGCAGATCGACACACGCACCTAACTTGGTGTCGTCTGCAAACTTACTGAGGGAGCACTCAATCCCCTCATCCAGGTCATCGATAAAGATATTAAAGAGGACCGGCCCCAGCACTGAGCCCTGGGGGACTCCACTAGTGACCGGCCTCCAACTGGATTTGACTCCATTCACCATGACTCTTTGGGCTCGGCCATCCAGCCAGTTTTTAACCCAACAAAGCGTACGCCAGTCCAAGCCATGAGCAGCCAGTTTTTTGAGGAGAATGTTGTGGGAAACGGTGTCAAAAGCCTTACTGAAGTCAAGGTAGACCACATCCACAGCCTTTCCCTCATCTACCAAGCGCGTCACTTGGTCATAGAAGGAGATCAGGTTCGTCAAGCAGGACCTACCTTTCATAAACCCATGCTGACTGGGCCTGATCGCCTGGTTGCCCTGCAAGTGCCGCATGATGACACTCAAGATAATCTGCTCCATGAGCTTCCCTGGCACTGAGGTCAAACTAACAGGCCTATAGTTCCCCGAAAATTTTCGAAAACCTATTTGCTTAAAGAGCATTTTTCACAAGTAAGTGACTGGCCTGAGCCATGGCATCTAGATGAGTATCTCAAGCTTTTTGCTCAGAATGACAATTTTTGCTCAGAATGACAATTTTTCCAAGCATTTTGTACAAGGGAGGAAACAAACTAATAAAACAGATATGCTTATGGGTACCTACAGATAAACATATACAAATGGAGACTGGTATACAACAAATGCAATAATATTACAAAAATCTGAAATACATTAACAGTCAAGCAAATAAAGAACAACATATTCTTTGTCTACCAAACACAGGCAATAGCTGTATTAGTTTGAAGAGGCTGATTTCTAAAATTACCACTCATCTTCATATAGATCTGTAAAAGTTTGTTTTTTTTTTTTTAATATATATTTATTGCAGAGTGCCCAATGTCCAAAGGAGACTGAGGCAGAAAACACTAACAATAGAAAACAAATCCAAAGAAAAGTATTGCTAAAAAGTGTCTTATGAGCTCCTAAGCAATGGCAGGAAATATATTATTGAACTGATAGTTGTCTTGCAGTTGACTGAACTGGCTGCTCTGGCAACTTGAGATGAACAGGAGAGAGAAGGATCAGTCCATCGGAACTACAAGATCTCTGCGTTTTCTATTAGGTTGATGGGTTTCCACACACAGCACAAGGAAAATGGTGTTTGTGTGATGATAGAAGTGCACTGAAAGCCAGTCTCACACTAGTAACTTGAGTACTTTCCTAGAATCAAACAATGCAGACACCATGCTGTCTGTATTTTATTGAGACACACAAGAAAGAAAAAAAGAAATACCTCCTGAATCTAACCATGTTTATACTTGCTTGCCACTTGGGGAGGGAATTTGAGGTAGGGAAGCTGCATAAACCAAACTTCGTTGAGTCCTTCCCTGCTTTCCCATTTAGGTATCGTGCCTAATTCTCTCCAACCACTGCTAGAGGAGTTGAAGATTGGCAGCCACACAGACTAGACAGTCAGAAATTGTTCTTCTCAATTCAGATGCTGGAGCAGGCAGTAAATCCAATCTTAAGCGCCACAGCAGACTGCTGGAAGACAACCCCTTACCCTTATGGATATAAACCAGCAGACAATTACCTTGGGGCTGTAAATATTAATGAAAGCTTTAGTCATTTTGCTCTTCTATTTCTCAGTTGGGTACAATTCAGATTTAGTTCCACAGAAGTCTCTGCACCTGTTTTTTCCTTCTGGCCAAAACCAAATTTCAAAGCTACTTAAATAAAACTTCTGTGCTAGTGTAAGGAAAGCATCCTGCCTTGCTGATGCACAGGAGGAGGAGAAGGAACAGGTCTTTCAATGAGCCTCTGGTTCGAATTGTTTCTACTGGCCATCCATCTACATCTGTGCACTAGCACTGCTGACTGTTCTGGCTGTGCATCTCAATCTCTGCCAGGGTTTACATTTTAAGCAGACTGGAAAGTAAAATGAGAAAGGTGCAATGCTGTAAAGCTCAGTAGTAGCATGATACATGCTCTTTGTATCAGTTCAATTTCAGGTGATGCAGAAGAAAGAGCATTTCTACTAATTTTCATTTATTTATTTGCTTTACCAATAACAAGGTTGAAAAAGTCTTAGTGCTTAAAAAATAACAACAAAAACAAAACAAAACAAATGTTGATGTTGCACCCATGTTGCATCAGATAGCATCTGAATATTGGAAATGTGAAAGCAGCTGCACAATGGATGTGTAAAGGGACATAAAGCCAGCGCCATAGTCCTTATGACATGGACTGCTGACAGTAGGGACCACAGATATAGTCCATGTGGATGTGAATGTATGGATCACTAATACTTCTGAGATGCTTTCTAATACATGGACTATGGATGCAGTAGACCACAGTGGCATTTCCAGGCCTGACTCATTTGTCAGGATATAGTTAATGACTAGTCTAATTATTTATTCCAACATCTCCAATGCATTCAAGACAACTTACCATCACTTCCCTCTGATTCTAGAATCTGTGTTAGAAAGATAATTAGCATTCAGGACAGTGGCATTTGTGCTGCAACTGTACATCCCTCAGCCCACTGCTGAAAATAAAGAATGTTATTATCAACTATTTCTAACAAAACTTGGACATGCCTTTCTTGAAATGACCTGATTTTCTCAGTGTTACCATCACTACATTGCAATGCTTCCAGACCTTTAAAAGAAAAGGGTTTAAAATACCATTACTATCCAGTTTTCAAACACATAATCAACTTCCCTTAGGAGGCAAGGTGAAATAAAAAGCATCCTCTACTACCAAAATTTCTCAAGATAAATTAAATAATTGGATCCATTTATCCATTTTAATTTTATTCCCTACTCTCATACTGCAAAAAGCCATTAGACTAATGGCCTGAAAACTGTCAGACAAAAGATGACAGAGGGCAAGATCCTTCTCTTAGTAGTGATAGGGGAGGGTGTCTGCTGAACAGTAGCATTAAACCTGTCATCCTGGTCGTGGCTGGGAGAAAGGCTAAGGAATATCTGGCATACATATTACATTCCTTACAGAATGTTTAAAGCAACAGGTAACATGGGCCCTACCTGCAGAAAAGGAGGTACATCTTAAATTGCAACCTTTGGGCTACAGAGAGCCAGTAAACAGCTTTGATCGAACACCTCTCCTAGTTATGCTCAAAGAAATGGGTAAGACAGCAAATCTCAGTTATACAAACCAAGGTCTTGGAGCCTATGTGTCTCTTACTCCTGACGAGCACGCTACAAAACACATACATGGGGATACCTACCCTCCTTGCTTCTTTGGACATATTTGACACCATGTTACTTTTTTTTTGGAAAAAAAATAATCTTGAGAAATATTTGGATTTTACTCCTGAGTCATATTTTAAAATCTTAAAAATTTCTGCTATCTATACAAAGAAAATCTCCAGAGACTGTCAGTCAGGCCTGGTCTTCTCTTATTAGTAGGTTTTCACACTTGGGATCAGGAGGTTTTTCTCCAGGAGGGACAGTGCTTGTCCATGGGCTGTCTCTCAACAGCACATCTTCAGGATGGCTGATGGGCACTATGACTACGGGGTTATTTTTAGAAAGGGTGGCCTGAACAAAAATGATCCAGAATGATACATCTAGTGGTTCCAAAGAAGCTACTGCAGGTGACTTCAAAATTACTGATTTTATCTTTGATTTAAATTATACTGTGTTCATTGTTTTTCAGAGCAACAGAAATAATTCATCTTCTTTTAAATTTAAAAGTTTCAGCCAAAGGCAGAGGCTTTGCTCTTCTCGATTAAGCTGGACCCAATGCCAGGAAAGTCAGGGAGACAAAACAGTGACAAGATCAGACATTACCTTGTCTCTCCCTGCCGAATCTTTCCTGAGACAAGGAGATTAGAACCAACAGAGCAGTGGAGATTCATGTCACTTCACAAGAGCCAAAACAACAGTAAGAGGACAATTTTTCAACTCAAAGAGATGTCAAGAACATCATTATCTTTCCTGAAGCGTGCAAATCAAAGTCACAAAGGAAAGGTGGGGCCTCCAAGTACGTCCCAACCTCAACTCTTTGCAGCTTTGCTTCATCCATCTAGATAATGGAAATGGTCACAGCACCCTCCAGTTTCTAAGAAAGTGACTGCAACATCCACCCATGGCTGTACTCACCCACCATACACTCTGATACTGCCTTTCAATTGTTCCAGTGCCTGGATTCTGGGTGATCCCACTTGGGATGATGCGTGAGAGACATGGCTGTTACGTTGATTGAGCTCACAACCACATCCAATTACTCTCCAATACCCCAGCAGACTGTTAGCAAGGTGTCACCACACACACGTATGCCATGCTCCTGAAATTACTTTGGCCAATTGGCAGTGACACCAAAAGGAAGCTAGATGTTATGCTGTCTGATTACAAAAAAGGCAATCTTAGGAGATACAAAGGAGTAACTGTACATTTACTACAAGCCACTGAAACAAATCTAGAAATAAATACTTGTAATACAAAAATTACTGTGGAGAGCCCACCTCTTTTCTGAGCAATGAATGATAATGTTATATATACACAACCGTATACTCAAAAGGATAGGTTTTGTTCATCAATCAGGGAGCCTTTAAGGGAACTCTAATGCTATTCATGATGTGATATTAACTGTTTCTAAACAGAGACAGAAGGTATTATATTAGCACAAACTGAGGTAAAGTAGCACTGATTGCAAACTAAAAAAGAAAAAGTGAAACTAAAAGAGAAGAAAGGAAATACTCTCATGTGGCAGAATACTGACTTGGATTACCTCTTCTGATCTCTTCCCCACGTAAGCAACAGTTCTGTTGCTGAGCTCTCACTGGAAGTGATGTTATTAATGAGCGAATTCCTATCATTGATTTAAAATGAAGCTCATTTTCTTCTACAGAATGCAAAGTTTTAAGAAAGAAACAGGCCAACTACACCTTAAAAAATAAATAAAAACATTGCTATGCAAATAGGGAAGCACTCAGAAAAGACAGAGCACAGAACAGTAAACTAACTGCACACCCAGGCAAGTATCAGAGCATAAACTAGAACATCGGGGTGATGCAAGAAGAAGCAGAATGCCAAGTTTGTTCAGGAAGGTCGGTATCATATGGTCTGAAACACTCTGGTAATAGCAAAGTGAGCAGAGAATCTGCTTGTCCATCACCTGTGCCATCACCTGCATCTTGCCCCTTTTCCACACTGCCTCCCTTTACACGTGGAAAACTTGTGGCCTTTCACAGTTTATCACACAGTTTTGTATTGTATTTCTGACATAGCTAACTTGATACAGAAGGATCAAAACTAGGCCTGCTACTCAAAATGACAACAAATACTTACAGAAGAGCATTACTGTTAAATATAGGAAATGCTGTATTGCTTTCATCATGCTTGCTGGCATTTTATTTGCTTTTCTGGACTGTCCATGAACAACTGATTTTTTTGTTGCATGTTCAGCATTGTCCTGATGTTTGTATTTATGAGGTGTATGTTGTATATATCCTAATACTTTAAATTGGGTTCTCAGAATAGAAAGCAGGGTGATAAGATGCTATTAAAAGATGGCAACTGAGTTACAGCATAGAAAAGGAGAGAAATCAGAGAGAAGAGATGGGCCTGAAACAAGCCAGCCGCCTGCTCTCTAAAGACAAGAATTGCTGTGTCCTCCTATCACTGTCTACATGTCAACACCGTGTAATAAAAATGAGTGGGCCCCGAGCCATTGTGAGCAATTCCAACTTTTTTTGTTGTTGTTCCTAAAGCTTCTCAAATCAATGACAGACAGAATTCCCAGAAGAGGCTGTTAATATTTCTCCCATAGGGACCTGGGAATTATCACTGGTAAACAAAGGACTTAGACACGTGCTTGTGTATGATTGATGTCATGTTGCATACACCTTTTTCCCCCATACTATCTCATTTACCCAAGTGAACTACCTGCAATGCTACATATACTCTCCCTACCGTTTCAGTCAATACTGTAAATTATATTGCAGTTTGGGCCAAGACATCTTCCCAAGCTCTGTGAAACAATCCCAGAGCTCTGCTGGGTGACAGCCTGTGGCAACGCTGCCAGCAAACTCCCCTTTGCCAGCCACAGCAAGGACTTGCCTGGAATTGTACACAATGGGTTTACTCTGGGACCAGAAGTTTTTGGCATAGGCAGTTTAACAGGATACGGATTAGTCACTACAGACACACACCAGCAGCTCATGGACTTGCCCTCAGGCTTGGTGTTATTTCTGTAGGTATGGCCATAAGAGGGGTACAAAGCTTGTGCTCACTGCAAGCTTTCTAAAGTATAGGACCTCCTGATCAGGAGTAAAGACCACGCCGTTTTTCCTACAAAGGAACATTTATCTCCCCCCACAAAATGCTGAGGGCACTCATCTTTTAGAGCAGAAAATGATGCTGGTGGGGGCAAGGTGCACTACTGGGGCGAGGCATACTTCTGCTCGACTGCAACCACTTCCTCTGACACTGCACCATACCCACCTCAAATCAGACACTACAGAGCTCAACTGACAAGAATAACCCAATTTTATGATCTGTGCTGTCAAGGAGACATATTCCACCCTGCAATGTAAGCCCATGCCTCCCCCCACCCTTTCTTTAAGATAACTATACCTCAGAGACTAAAGATACACACTGCATAATTATATTGGCTTTTGAAACCTCAAGCATGTTTTTCAGGTCTCCACATTTCACAGCAGGACCAGGTATGCTGGTTTTATCTTCTACTTTTACATTCTGTGAGGTCTATTTTTTTTCTTCTTCAAAATATTTTAGGATTTTAAACAGGTACAATTGTAAATGATTGCAATGCCTCATAGCCATGTACAGCACTCACCCTAGAGATTGCAATGGAAGAGCAGCTACTGTTTGAAATAATGTGAGAATTAGTGGAGGAAAACTTATTTTTATACACAACTCTTGCAGGGCTTATAGCTTGTCTAGAAGATAACCATTTCATTTAATAATTACTTTTGTGGGAAGGAAAATAATCACCTTGGAGACAATCTCTGAAGTAATGATAAAATAAATGTTCTAAAATTTTCTGGTTGAAAAAAAAAAGCAGAAAGTCTTGAGGTCCAGGTGAGAATAACACACGTACACTTTCAATTTTGAACTTGTATGTATCTAGAAGCTCTAGAAAAGGGATGACACCACAAAAACAAGTGTTGGAATTCCTACAGCAATGGTATCTCAGTCCACACTGATTTTCATACATGTATAACATAATCGTATCCACTTAAATAGCAAAAACCTGAATTATGGAAACATATGATAAGCAGACTGGGTAGGAGCTCTGAAGGAGACTTTTTGGGGTATACTTAATATTATTTATATTTCCACTGCACTTGCATGTAGGGGCCCCAAAATCCTGGAGCCCCACAGTACTTGGCACTAAGCATAGAAACAGCAAGTGAGACACCTATTTCTTTTTTCCCCAGAAGATCTCATAGTCTATTTACAGACCAGCAGGCATGTGAAAGGAAATGCAATTATCTCAGTTTTACAGATATGGAACTGAGGTACAAAACAACACCTGGACAGGCATGTCTGAAGCCTCCCAGAGATCCTCTGCAGAGGTGGGAATAGAGCTCAGAAACCCTCAACTGAAAATCCCAGTCTTTCACAGTAATAAAAAACACTTTTCTCTGTGCAGTCCCTCTCTTTCAATACAGAGATTAACTGTTTGCCACTTAAGTTTTCCTGTCAGATTGTTTGCATAAATATCAATGGTAACCTACGTCACTTGCTCAGGTAATTTCTGGGTACCTTTGAACCTCTACAGTTTTTTCTTGCCACAGTAAAGTGAAGATGTATCTAAACTGTGGTTCAGATCCAGGCTCAGGCTTCTGCAAGAGACTGAGATTAGGATTCAGCGTGTGAACACTTTAAATAAAGCCCAGCCAATCTCTTCTTCCTATATTTGTCTCTGTAACCACTGCACCTTCGCTCATCAACCTTATCTCCTACTATGACCCAGCACTACCACAACCCTCCCAGAGACCCCTGAAATCAGAATACATTTAGAAGTGCTGTGTACATACCACAAGATGTTTAGCATCGCACAGTCCCAGTGCACCTGGATCTCTTCTAGTTCAAGCTCCCTCTTTACACATTTATCAGTCACTTTCCAACATTTAAGTTCAGAAAGTATTTTCATTCCCCTTCATCCTTCTGGCACTTTGTATTGGGTTTACGTGGCATGGTTTTGGTAGTGGGAGGCTGCAGGGGTGGCCTCTGTGAGAAGAGTCCATCAGCTGCCCCACGTTAGGTAAGGGCCAGTTTCAGCTGGTTCTAAAAGGATCTGCCACTGCAGAGAGCTGAGCCAATAAGTTGTTTGCACCTCTGTGAGGGCAGATTTAAGAAAGGGGGAAAAAAAACTGCTGCACAACAGCAGCTGGGAAAGTGAGGAGTAAGAACCAGCCCTGCAGCCCCCAAGGTCAGTGCAGAAGCAGGGCAGGAGGTGCTGCAATCACGCAGTAAATGTTCCCCTGCAACCTGTGGAGTGGCCCCTGGTGGAGCAGGCTGTCCCCCTGCAGTCCATGGGTCCCACATGGAGCAGATAGATCTCCATGCTACAGCCTGTGGAGGAGCCCCTGGTGGATGAGGCCTGGAGGAGGCTGCGGCCCATGGAGAGCCCCCACAGGAGCAGGCCCCGGGCCGGAGCTGCAGCCTGTGGAGAGGAGCCCATGCAGGAGCAGGGGGCCTGGGGGGAGCTGCCGCCCATGGGGGACTTGTGCTGGAGCAGTTTGCTCCTGATGGATGGACCCTGTGGTACGGAGCCGTGTGGGAGCAGTTCCTGAAGAGCTGCTGCCTGTGGGAAGCCCACGCAGGATCAGTTTGGGAAGGACGGCATCCCATGGGAGGGACCCCACGTGGAGCAGGGGCAGAGAGTGACCGTGAGGGAGTGGTGGAGACTAAGTGTCAGGGACTGACCACAGCCTCCATTCCCTGTTCCCCTGTGCCGTTTGGGGGGAGGAGGTGGCAGAGGGTAGATGGGAGGGGAAGGTGTTTTTAGTTTCTTTCCTTTGTTTCTCACTTCTCTAGCTTGTTAGTAATAGGTAATAAATTTCTTTAATCTTCCTACGCTCAGTCTGTTTTGCCTGTCATAATAACTGTTGAGTGATCTCCCTGTTCTATCTCAACCCTTGTTGAGATTTATTGTATTTTCTTATTGTATTTTCTTATTCCTTATTGTATTTTCTCTCCCTCCCTCCTTGAGGAGGGTAAGTGAGAGAGCAGTTGCGGTGCAGCTCGGCTGCCCAGCTGAGTAGAACCACCATACACTTTCAAAATACCTCCACTTGTGTCATCTCCCCACTTCTCGCCTGTCTTGTCTTGGAACTTTTGTAACTCTTCATCCTCTTTCTTCCAATGTTTCCCTGCAACCACTCCTCCGACAGCATTCAGGGCTCAGTCCAGATTGCTCTTCTGTTCCTTGGGATGATTCTTACCTTTCTGCACTTGACCTCTCCCTTTCTGTTCAGTCTACCATGTCTGACTGCCTCTTTACATCCTGCCCTGGATATCCTAGGGTCACTCACACTTCACAGAATGAAGCCAAGCACCTCACTTTCCCCCTCACATACAGCTTCACTCCTCCATTCCCAACCATTTCTGCTCATTCAAATTCTCAGTATTGGTGGTTTATAAACACCTCTCTGTTTTCTATTTTCCATCTGATTTAGCATTAAATGCATCCACGAGTTTCAGTCTGATGGCTAAAAATATCTCCCACTTCCATCTGCATTCCTGTAACCTCCTGCTCATCTCTGAGCTTCTTCCTCCTTCTCAATTTTCACCTCATCAGAATGCTGCATCCACATCTACTCCCTTTATCCTTACTTCAGGGAGTCCATCCACACATCCAAATTCCTTCAGCAACTTCTCTCCAAATTAAACGACCTCTCTTTAAAGATATCATAGTACTCAACTCCTGCCTCCAGCATTTCCTTAGGTTTCACTGCTATTTCTTCTGCTCTAGTCATGCCTTTTGCTAGATTTGTTAGTGGTCTTAGAATAATTTCTCCTTTCTGCATGAATTTTCCTCTGATTTTGCCACTGCAATAGTACAATGATAAAGCAGAGTCAGGGCGTGACTAGAATCCGGAACTGATAACTGGATTTGGATAGTATTTCTGCATTAAATCAATGGTACCCCAACTGGCTTGGCTATACTATAAGGACTGAATTCTGGTCTTTGTATGTAGTACCAACAAATAAAATAGTTGCTCAGGCCATTGCAGTACTTTTGGACTACTAGTGTAGTTTCAGACCTGAAACCTATCTAAACAAACTATCTATTGGTTTGGACAGACACCTGGAGATCCCTACAGGTGTTTCCATACCTGGGCTATAGGTTTTTATCTGATACCTGTTATTTTTCATTCTGATATTGTGATCACATCATAATTTCAGTTCATTATATAATCCTTTCCCTCCAAACCCCTACAGTCTAGAACTGGTATCAACCAGGAAAATACTGGCATTTTTTCCGTCCTGACAAATATATCAGAGTCAAGACAGCGAGTGTGCTCAGCCAACAGAGCTGAGACTACAGTCTCTCTACTTCCTGAAAGAAACTCATAGCTGCACATGATGGTGGGAAGGAAAGGATTAAGATTGCACCAATATTACATCCCTTTTAGATGATGACCATGAAAGTTGTTTGCATGGGGGTGAATGAAATCCTACCCCATAGAACAAGGATGTGAAAATGGATGGATGAGATGCTCTGGAAGTCTGCTGTCTGGAAGCCTCTCTCCCCTATTTTTTGCTTTTTGAGGGTTACCAGATTATCCCCTGCCGTGGTGCATACCTTCCTCTCAGAGCATCTAACAGGTTGAAACTAAACAATCAAGCATAAGAAAGGAAGCTGAATGCTTAAATATACACCTATTAGTCTGTTAAGAGTTGCACATTCATAAACATCCATGCATACACATATATCCAGGGAGGAGAGCAATAATCTTTTCTTACTGTGCTAAGTACAAGACTGGAAAAAAAAAAAAAAAAAAAAAAAAAACAGCAAAAGATGTTGATGCAGTCAAGTTTCAGGTCAATTCAATTAATCTAGGAAAGCGTATTTTTAACAAAATGGTTTCATTTGCTTTTAAGTATAAATAATCCATGTTAATAGTGTGAAGTACCTGCTGCTGCTGTGCATAGCCCTTCATTTAATATCTGTAGGGCTTGCTGTCACCAGCAGCACATAAGAGGAAAAAAAACCCACTCAACATTTTGTATAGCATTCATTAGATTCTTCCTTCTGCTGTAGTACCATAAGCAGTAAGAGCAGAAGAGTGCTTAACCCACTGTGGGTTTCCAGGCTTCCCAGGCTGTCTTCACCCTTTACACTGAAAGCAATTCTGTTCAGCTTTAGCTGTGGTCTAATCAAATAAAACTATAATCACACTGTCAGGATGCTAATTCTGGAAAGACATTAGCAAAACCATAGTCACTTCGTTAAGCTGCAAACCTGTGGCTGACAAAGGACCATCAGATCCCAAACTGTATTTTGGTCTTTTGCATAGAGCTAACCAAGCCAATTAACCAATTTTTGGTTGATTAAAATAATAATAACAGTAATAACACTAATACTAATAGTAATCAGCCTCAGAGACAAAAGCTGAAAAATCAAGTGACAACAACTACTAAGAACCCTCAGCTCAGAAAATAACAATTTCATATTCACATTTCTCACAAAAAGCCTTTTGCTGACCTTCAGAAAATGAGATCCACCTACTACATCAGTTAATAGGCAGCTCTTAAGTCAAGTGCCTTTAATCCTAAGTAACATGTAAAAGAACACAGCAAGACAAAGTAATACAACATTGAACAAGAATCTGGGGGAACATCTGTGAAGCTTTTTTTTTTTTTTCCTGAATGCTCTTATGCTTCCTTTAGTTCTTAGTTCCACCTAATTGCTGACTTTAGCATAATCAAAATAATTTGTCATTGTTGCCTTCTAACATTTGCAGTCACAAAAACATAAAAAGCATATACTTACCTGTAGCAACACCTGTGATTGATTATACCGTCACTTAGAATACCCTCAGGAGGTTTTGCTCAGTCCAAAAAGGAGAGGGGGAAGGGATGAGAACAGTTGTCTGATGAAGAACACTGTATTAACTCCAATAAAAATACAGTTTTCCCCATGTGTTTGACAGCATGGTGAAAATCACGCTAGCTGGATTCCACATAAACCAGTCCTTCCAAATACTGAGTTGAGTCAAGCAAACTCTACTGCAGCACGACGAGGAAAAAGTTGATGTATCAAGGCAGAAACCCCGATCTAAAATTCATGGGAATGGTAACAAAACACAATCAATACACACAGCAATTTCTATAGCAACTTGGGACGGGGTGGGGAGGGGAAGAGTTGGTTCCTTAACTGTTAGCACAAAGCTTCTGTGGCAAGTTAGGGGACCTGTCCCTCGGCACCTCTCTGATTGACATGCTGAATCAATGCCCAGCGCATTCCTCCTGCGCTCCCTTTCCTATTTCCCTGGGATCTGTGCAGGGGCACGCTGAGCATCCCAGCCTCCGAGTGGAGCGCACACATGCACACACGCGCAGCCCATGCCAGCACACACGCTCCTGCCTCGCTGCTACACCCACAGCATCTCAGCACTCACCGTCACGGGCTTCCTCCCCGCGACTGCAGTTGCTGCAAATGTGTTTGATCTCCTTGCCTATGTGACATTGTATCACAAAAGAGACATTGTTAGTGGCGGGCTCCTTCAGTGGCTTCATCCTCACTAGACAGAAAGCTTTCCTTTTAGGTTTCTCTCCACTCATGTCTGAAACAGAGCCCTGCCTGCCGCCGGGAGAAGAAAAAGCAAGCATCTCAGTCTGCCTGGCGTGCGTGCAATCCGCCATCCGCTCACTCTCGCCTTGGCGTTCATCTGCCACACGCACCGCAAGGATCGAGGGGAGGGCTGGGCAGAGGGGGAGGTGGGCGGGAGCAGGCAGCAGCGCTCCCCAGCCTGGCTGCCCCCCGCGACCCTGCTCCTCCACCAATCCACCCGGGCTCGGCTGGAGGATGCTCAGCATCTTCCTGTGCCCTCCATGCACCAAGCAGCCTCCCTTCACTTCCCTCCTCCCCTTCTTCTTCTCCCATTCCCTCCCTCCTGCTCTGGCAGCGCCCACCCCCCACCCCCCCCGAAAGCCCTGAGAGCCCCCAGCTGGGCTGCAACCTGCTGGGAGGGTGCACAGAGTTCCCCTCACAGGGCGTACTGCAGCTCAGGTGGCATGGCAGCCTATTCCACAGTAATTAGTATTTTATATGGAAAGAGAGTCAGCCCCCTGGCTGGCACAGGGCTGATCCCCCCCCCCCCCCCCCTTCTGTGGTGGGCCTGGGTGCTGCACGCAGCCTGCACAGCCAGTTCCTCTCCCCCAAATCCTTACTGCTTTTCATTCCTGCTTTTTCTCCTTGCTCTCTTTTTAAAAGCAGAGGAGGTGCCTCTGCCTGGTCCTGTCCTGTGTGTGGCTCACAGGGACAGCTCGAGCCCCTCTGCAGCAGGACCGCTCTCCCTCCCCGAGGCTGACCATTGGCTCACCAAGAAGCGCCGAGGGTTTGGATTCATTCAGGTAGTTCTTTGGGGGGATGAACACCCCTTCTTTGCCTCCTGCTCAAAACACAGCTGCCCCAAGGATCAGTCGTAGCGCCCCTGGGTGCCTGCAGCCACAGCTGGGTGCTTCCAAGGCTCCTGCATCCCGAAGGGAATTATAATTTCTGATCAGATGCCCTGCCGATCCCCTGCTGCCCAGCTGCCCCAAAATGTGCCATCTATTTTTGCAGCAGAGTACACAGCCCAAGCTGCCCAGCCTGCTGAAACAGCAGTTCGGGAAAGTGCCTGTAACACAGGGGCAGGGGAGTGGGAGCAAACAGGGGAGAGGATGCCTAGTTTCTTGCAGGCTTTGGGAAGGAAAGCCTGAAGTAGAGATGATAATCTCAGCTATTCTGGTAGCTATTTAGTAACATGAGTGTTGTTGCTTTAAATCTTCAGCAAGCTATCAGTTTGGCAGGCACTAAGCACAGAGAGTGCAATTGGGGTAGGCGAAACATGGTAAAGAATACCACCATTCTCCTTATTTTTAGCCAAAGCCCTTCTTGCCTGTTGGAAGAAATCAACTCATTCCACAGTTCTTTGCCCTTTTCACATATTGTTGCCACATTTTACTCTAATGAGAGGCAAAAATGGCCCTGATTCTCTTCAAATGCCTGTGAAACAGGCAGTGAGACATCTGCCTAAAGAAAGATGGAACAGAAACTTAAGGATTCAGTGCCATGATTTTCCATTTTCTCAGATGCACACATACACACGCACAGAAGATGCATGCAATGAAACCGCTGACCTACTTGTTCTGTGTCATTCTGAGGCAGGTCCGACTTCTCACCTGGTACTACTGGGAGCCAAAACTTCGAGATGTCACATACAGCAAAAAATTGCAAGGCTTCGCTTTTCTCAGGAGTGTTGACAAATCAGAATGGGTGCTGTTAGATCTTCCTGAAACATGGGCTGAGGCATGTTCTCAGCATAATCATGCCAATCCCTAAGCCATGCAAAGCATCCTGCACGTTGCACTGTGTTTAGGCTCATGTTGAATGGAGTCAGTCACCTCAGGTTACGTATTGCCCTGAAGGACTTGATTTTGCATTTGTCACTCATCTAAAATTCTCACCAGTTTCAAATAAGTGTTAGGAGAACAGAGAATGCAGAACTGCTCAGGAACAAGCAGATGAATTCCTAAAAAGCGCATCTCGTGTAGTTGTGAGTTCATGCTCTGAGAAACTGTCCCTTTGAATGTCCAATGCTGAGACAGTTTTTGCTGCATTACATGCTTGGAAAGAGAAAGCTGAGGACAATTTGATCCCCTACCAGTCACACAGCAGTTCAGACACTCACAATGGATTTCCCTCTAACTTAATCATTGCCTTTGAGAACACCTTCAGCTGAGCTGTGATTCAGAAAATAATTAGGCAAGCAGAAGACATGGTCAGAATTCACCTCCTGAACTTCCTCAGAGTTCAGTGCTGCCTATTACAGGCACCCAGCACTGCTGCATTAGAGAAATGGGTCAGGAAAGAAATGCAAATTTCTATGTCAACTGCCCTGAATTTGGGAAATGCTGTCTTCAGTACTGTGGTGGTGTGCCTCTCCTGTTTTAGGAAAGGAAACTAGTGTGATATATTCAGCAGAGCTGAAGACCAGCAGAGCTGGTTTTGTAAGGCAAATTGGTCTTGTAGTTAAGGAACTGGGTAGGACTCAAGGCATGAAAAACTGGGTCAGGCATCAGTCTTCTGCAGTCTCTCTCTCTATAACCTTACTTCAAATGACTTGACATCTCAGCTCCTTGGCTAAAGAGCAGTCATGCAGAAGTTTCTGTTTTTCAGAAAAAAAAAAATCATTTTGCAAGGTACTCTGAAGGTATTTGCATATGATGGAGACGGAACACTTATAAAGACTGTTCAAATACAAAGATCTGCTTTTTATAGCAAAATAAGAAGGAAACAAATTCACCTGAGATCTGTAAACAGTTTCCGTATGCAAAACCCTGCAATTTTTAGTGACACCATTACTATCTCCCAACCCCAAACAGGTTATAGAAAGGAACAGGAGCAACCTCCTTCTCAGGCAGAGTTTGGAGCAAGACTGTAACTATTCCTACAGGTCAGGTCTGAAGTTCTTGAGCAACTTGGTCCAGCCTCACAGGTCCATAATACAGCGAAAGAACCACTGAGCATTACGGGAATGGACTGAGCTTTTGCAGTCAGATCCCAGGAGACTGCAGGTGCCCAGCTGTTAGGGGACGTTAGGGAATAAAACAACTTCTCCGGTGGGTAACACAGATTCCATGTGTATACAAACCTGAAATTATCATGGAGAAAGGCCAGCGCATTTTTGCTTGCAGGTGCTATGTATTTTGAATGCAAACAAGTCCTGAAGCCATCTGCTAGTATGTCTCTTGCAACATGCATTTTGCTATAACATGCAAATTGCCTTCATTCCTGAGAGCTGCCTTATAGAGAATCTGAATTTGCCACAGTTCATAAAACAAAAATATGTTTAATTATGATCTGTGTAATTATGGTGAAAGCTGCTGCTGCTAATCAGTTCTAGGACAAATAATGTAAAATGAACACACTACAGTATTTCTGCAGAAAATGACTTGCTTTGTCTTGTTTTTAAAGATAAGTCAAAAAAAAAAAAAAAAAGCATAACAACTCTTCCACTGCAAAAAGCTGCAAAAAGCTGGCATAATTTTATTGCACAGTGGACACCAAAATCAATGAAGAGGATGTCAGACAGTTGGTTATATGACAGTAAATCAACAAACTCGAGTTCTATTCCCAGTCCATATTCACTTCTCGTATAACCTTGGGAAAACATTTGTACCCTCATTTCCTCCCACCCCAGCCTTTGCCATTAAGGAAAGTGCCACTACCATGGAGAAGAGATGAAAGCAGCACACCCTTTAAATTGATGACTATGGAGATATGGACTCTTATCTGCAGCAAAAATCTTTGAGGCTCCACCCTGCCTTTCTATCTTTTCTTCTGCAACACGTCTCTCCGTGTCTCCTGGCTGAGAGTCTTTTTTGGGTCATCATGCCCACAAACAATTTCTGTGAAAGCAAGAAGAGATGCTGGAACCAAACAGCCAAAAGCCACATCTTCCACACCTCAGAAAATAAGATTTTTGGTTACTTCTTTCTCGAAGCTTTGGCACTACACATACACCCCACTGGCAGTCAGGGCACCCCTCAAGTCTGCCTTAAGTTTCTCAGCTAAACCATGCAGAGGTTTCTCTGCAAGCAGGACAGGCTCCCTCCTGTTCCCAGCATAAATAAAATGGACATCAGAAACCACAAGGAAGCCTCTCAGCCATGTTTCCCTTGCGCTGCCACCAACGCCGTCCAAAGGTTGCCTTGGAGCATTATATTGGATTCCTGAAAAAGCTGTGGCTAACAGATTGGCACTGTCCTGGTGGCTGCAGGTTAAAAACACTAGACTAGATGCAAGTCTAAAAAGGCAGGATCACTTTTTCTCAGCAGTTTAGCCTTTCTAACCAATATACCATGATTCACTTGTTTTACAGTCTGTTGTACTGGGTCTGGCTGGGATGGAGTTAACTTTCCCTGCAGCAGCCCATACAGTAAAACCACCACATGTATTTAGGCAGTGTTGTTTTTGCAGGGATGCCCCTGTACTTGGCATTTTTTTCTAAATATTTCCCTTTCCTTCCTGTTTCCTCTGCCCACTGTACTATGAATCCCAGTGAAAATAATAAAAAAAAAAAAAAAAAAAGAGAAGAGAAGATAAATTAACTAATTAACAGCTGCTCTGGTGATTAATGCAAACAATGCGACGTTCTGTTACACACACTGAAACAAACTGATCAGCCTGGAGTGAAGAGGAAAACATGTACAATTTGATCCACTGACAGTGGCTGTTTGCCAGGCAGTTAGTTCAGTAGGATCTGGCCCATGAGGGGGGCTCCAGGGTGCTAGGCTGACAGTGTTTCTGTGCATTTCTGCTTACTGCAGGGCACATCAGCAAAACTGGGAGGGCAGGGAAGAGGGAGAGTCAGCCTGAGACTCCTGCAGGCCAAAATAGAAGATGACCTTTTTAGTTCTGCAGCTATAAACACATTCTTAAGCAACAATCCCATGCTATTCCTCACAGTCACAAGCCCCAGGGAGCCAGGTGATGAGTGTTGCACAAACAAAAACACACTGAAGGGAGAAGAAAGGAAAGAAAGTGCCCGTCCTTGGCCTTCCCACGTTCAGCTGTGCTGCTGAAGCATCACATGGCTCATTCTTCCTCTACATGCAGAGCTCTCCGTTTCCTGTGCACACTTTGCCATGATGGAGCTCTCTCCGTACTGAGGAGAAGCCCTGCTTTATTTCAGTGTGATGCCATATGGTATGATAAAAATGAACAGAAAAGGTTATACACATAAAACACATGAGCTTATGAACACCTGCTTGCTGCAAGTGTGAAGCACTGGTGATGGTAAAGGAATTCTAAGGATAGAAAGGAAGATGCCATCATCCCCAGCACAACAGACGGGAAGTTGCTGAGCTGCCATTTGAATGTTGAACAGCGAACACACAAAAACCCCAGACATATATGCATAATTAATTCACAAAGGCCTGATGAAGTTAAGGGTAAACACCAGCAATGAACCAATGTGAAATCTGGATCCGTAAAACTGCTGGGCAAGCAATCATTCACATGAGATGATACTCAAAGGAACAGACAATCTTCATGCTGAAATTACAGGGGAAGTTCTTTCTCTAGCAAAGTCACTGCAAGTACCAGCACCAGAGCCAATAGTCACTACAGTCCTATCAAGGTCATTAGCTCCCACCATAGGAAATCCAGCCTGCATTTTTGTGTCTGAGTTAGACATGGCATGCCCTGGGGTTTTAGCGATCTGTTTGGAGCACTTTGCAGGTCCTGCACAACTGGATCTCCAGAAGAATGGAAAGATACATTGCTTTTACCTTGATAATAGACACAGGACAGAGCAGAGGCAAGAATTTGGACTCAAAAGCACTCCTGCAACCTCAGTTTACATCTACCTACAATCTCAAAGTCAATAAAAAAGCAGTTCCAAACACCTCAGTAGGTGTTAATTATAAGACTCAGTAGGTGTCAATTATAAGACTGAAACCAAGGAGACATCCTAATCAAGTCGTGCCTGGCCAGTTCGGCAGTTCACATAGTTGTACATCAAAGCATAAACCAAAATGCAATAGCACTGGTGACTCGGAGACATAAAACATGCAGCAGATTCCTAGCTAGTTATTCCCTGCTTGACACTGGAAGAATACAAAGTCCAACACCCACTGTGGATTTTCACTCCTCCCATCCCCAAAATACCTTTTTCCTTCTGCTCATAAATAAATAGTTCTGCACCTTTTGCTTTCCTCCCATCAAAACCAGAGCTGTCATATATAGGTGCAGAAAAAGTATTTAAAAAAACAACAACAAAACACAACCACCCCAGAAATAAACCTGCAGTCAGGTACCTGGCTGCAACTATCATTCCTCACAAGGTTATGCTCCCCCACAGCACACTAAAAAAAGCTCAGCGAGGGGAGAAGGCAGAGCACGTGTATGTGCATCTAGCAAGCCCCTGGGGGAAAAACTGGATGTGACATTGTCAGAAATGCTTCTAGCAATGAAAATGGGAAGGAGAGGGTCCAGAGGAGTATTCAAAGCCTTTGGAGTAAACAAAGGCAGGAAATGGCCAGCTCTGGGCACCAAACAGGCAGAACTGCTCCCACATCATGAGTTAGTTTTATGCCTCTTCCTATGGATACAGAAATAAGGCACATTTGTTTTGTTGGCTGTAAGTAAAACTACGGCTGAAAAAAACAAAGCAAACAGGACAATATGAGGATTCCTGAGACTTGCATTACAATTGTTTCAGAACATGAATACTATTTTTAACAAAATCAAATGTTTTGCTTAAAGTAACATGGAAAATACAGCAGAAGCCCTGAATTTTCAACAAGCAGTGAAGAAACTTGAAACTGTGGATCCAATCAAGCTTTGGATGTGTGACAAACTGACGAGTTGGAACAGCCTTTTCTGGAAACTCTTGAATGCAAAGACAGCATATAAAGCAGGTCAAAGTCACCAGCTTTTAGGATGCCACTATGGTTTTCTTACTATTTTCTCCAGAATTGTACACAGCTCAAGATGGAAGTATAAGAAACTCTGCTGAGAAAAAAAAAAATTTACCTGCAATTGCTAGTACCTAAAATCTTTGGTGATCAACTTGAGGCACCTGAGAAAACCTCAGTCTTTCTGGATCTGACACTTCGCATATCCTGAAACTCCATCCCTTTTACAGTATGTTGGATAGACATGAATACCACAAAATCACAGAAGTCTAACACGTTCAATTCCTTGTCACCGGCATTCAAGGACTGAGCAGTGCTCTGTCTGCCCTGTTTTCAGAAAGGTTTGAGTCATCTGGCTTTAAGGAACATTTAAGAAAATAGGTCAGACTGAACTGTATATCACATGCAATTGTAATGAAGTCAATCAGCTTTTACAAGCATTGCTCTCAGCACAAATTGCCCCCACACTTCTGTCCACATGACTAATCAAATTAATTCTTGATGGTATTGAGAAGCATGGCTTCCCAAATCACATACACAGACTAACATTCCCTGCTGATAACCTGTATTTTTATTGTCACTTCTCAGGTCCAAATTATGGAGAATGATCAGATTGCAGATATCTTTGGTGAAGTATCATATCCAGAAAAAGTAAGAGCGTGGCTTGAAATTGCTAGACAGACCGAAAGACTTATTTCAAAGCAATTAAATGGACAGTTATTATCTCAGAAACTCTCTACTGGCCACTGAGATCACCAGCCTACAATGGACAAAGTTAAGATCAGAGTATAAAAGGGATGACTGGATTTTTTGCTTTTATAAATGACTCATATTAAGTCTGTTGCTCGTAGTTCAGAACAGTTTATTTGAAGGTCAGGGGAAATGACTGTTCATGGAATACACTCATTTAGGGAATACTTTCACATACACAAAAAAGAGGTTAAACGAAGAGTAAATTTTGCAGATTTTGCCCCCAAAATCTCACTTGTTCTAACATAGTTCTATACTCTTGCCAAACTTTCTAGGCTGATAGCCTGGAACCTGCCACGTCTCTTGCAGGTCACCAGGTCAGCCACGCAGAACTAAAGAGCTTTCATCTCAGTTCAACTGCTCATGATGGATCCTCTGGTTTGCAGGGCAGTTGTGTTTGAGGCGATCTCAGAAGATCGTAAAATGTAAAACCTTTGGAAGACGTAAGTGTAGGGAAAGACAGAAAGCAAGTCCAGTAGAGTCAAACCCTGAGCAAGCTCAGACGAAGAACAAGAAGCTGAGCTGAAGCAGCAAGCTAACTGTTTGCAAGGCGTAACGGAGGTACAAGTGACGGGAAATTCAGATGAGTAGGCAGGCAGGCAGAGATTCAGGAGGGAACACGAGGTGAGCGGAGGTAGCATTCAGCATGAAGAGAAAGCAGATAAAGGGAAGGAGGAGGAAAAGGGAGAAGATTAGAGAAGCTGTGAATAGACACTCTAGCTTTCAGGGTACCTTCGAACTGGCAGACCCTCTCAACCTTCAGAGGCTTCCCCACCACCAAAAAGCACTTTGTAATTACACATGAGCAGTGCAGAAACCTGGAATACCTAAGTGGCTGCAAAGGAAGACTAAGGCATGCTAGCAAAGCGGTAGGTGGAAGCTTTCATAAGCATCTGCCTCCACTGGACCTGACAGCAGCACACACTGTCAAATCTCACTTCAATAAGCTCTCACGTGTTTCTCAAATTAGGAAAAAAAAAAAAAAAAAGACAACACAAATCCCTAGGAATAGCATGCAGTTTCTATACATATCTCCCAGTGAGCTAGCAGCTCACGGTACTGAAATAAAGCAAGAAGCCTCTGACAATATAATGAGCATCTTTGTCAATCTTTTCCTTCTTCAGCATAAACACAGACTCCTCTGAACAGCACAGAAATGAGCATGAGGAACCTTTCACTTTCTCTAAACAGCAGCAGAAAAGGATTCATACTCTCCTCATTTTAGCCCCCTACTATCTTTATTGCAGGGCCCAGTCATTTTTCACTGTCAGACCCCTATCTCTTAGTTGATGCTTCTACTTTCACTGTAGATTGGCAGGAAGCGTAACACATAGAGGGAAAGGTTTGGCTTTGCATGCCATCATTCCCTCGCTGTCCCCAGAGTTTAATGTAACCAGGCTAGTCTCGACAGTAACAACAGCCAATATATGTGCATTCAACAGATCTTTCTGAAAAAAGGCCATATTAAATATTGTTTGCCTCTTTAAAACCTTCAATAGCAGTCAACAAAAGAAGCTGGAGTGTGCTAAAGGATGCAAAGAAAGAACTGCATAATCAGTTCTTGCTGAAATTCTAGAACATATTTTTAAGTGCAATTTGCAGAGCTTTTTAACATCTGCTTGTTGGATAATTATAAAGCCTAAAGATTCAGTTTGGATTTTACTAATTTTTCAGGATCTTTTATAACAGAAGGAAATACTAACAGAAAAAAAAAAAAGACATCGAATTCCTAGGAAGAGCATGCAGTTTGCATGCTATGTTGGCTCAAATCTAAATCAACTTTCCCAATGAAGTACTGTCATAGTGCATTACTAAATACCTATGCTACTCTTTGAAATCTTAGCCATCATGTATGCAAATTATTCATAAGAACTTAGTCCTAATGTGGTTTTTTTTTGGCGTGAGTTTTTATATTTTTATTTTCTGAGGTTTTACTGATCCAACTGCTCCATATCATAATATCTATCATACATCATAATGCCTATCTGCTGAAGCTTAAGCCTCCAGGAGACAAAGGTGGAGGTAGCACAAAAAGTAGGATTTTGTTTTTACTACTAGTTTGAACAGGAGTAGAATGTACAATGGAAGGACAAAGTAGAAAGTCTGCACAGTGGAAGAAATGCAGAAAAATAGTGTAATACCTACTGCAGATCTTTTTTGTTGCTTTGTATTACAGAAGTTCCAAGCCACCCCAGCAGACCTCAGGACTGCAGTATACAATGTACTCTGAATAAACATTTCAACAGACTTTTTGTCCTTTTCCTTCATGTTTCCTCTAAATGCAATAATCCTCTAAGCTTAAAGCATTCCAGCATCAAGACTCTGCTGACTCTAGGTGCATCACGAGGAGGCCACTATCAGATGGAAGCTTTCAATCAGTTTATGGATTATGACTGAAAATTTATCAATAAAATTTATACTAAGAGGCCAAATACATCTATGCTCCTTACATCACTATGAACAACTAAGTACTTTTGTTATTCATGAGCAGTATTTTTAGACCATGCTGAGAGAAAATCCAGGAGAGAATGCACAGTTTGCACTCTCTTGTGAGGCTTGTGCAGAAGCAGCCACTTCTGAATAAAAAGATAATTTTGTCTCCCCACAGAAGATTAAGGCTAGTTACTCATCTCCAACAGTAAACGAAGTTGCCCAGGAAGGTTGTGAAATCTCCATCTCTGGAGCTTTTCAAGACTGGGGTGGACAAGTCCCCAAGCAGGTCTGATCTACTTAGACCTGCTTTAAGCTCCATAGCTCCCATCCTATCTAAATTATTCCACGATTCTAAAACACTCAGTCTCAGTCAATAATATCTTCCTCTGACTTGTACACCTTTGTGCTAACAACCACAAGCAGTCTAGCTAACAAGAGTGTCTATTGATTACCAAGCTGTAGCTTACGAAGAAACTTGTTGTGCTATGTATTCTTGCATTCTGCAGCTGCAAAGCAACTAGGCTCTCGCTAGCCTGGATAACAACTTTCAGACACTCAGCTGAGATATTAGAATGGGATGTGACCATCCTATAGCCCTTTGCTATAGGTGAGTTGTGCTCATGAGGATACACACAGCTTTTCAAAGTTTTCTTCAGAGATACCCTTTGGCTTTCTTCCTCACGGGACCTCCAGCAACTCTCTCATGCACTGAGATGAGATCTCATGCACTGTAAACTGCAAATTAGCTTTTCACATCAAAGTTCTACTTTTGTTCTGGCCATATTTCCACATTTTTCTAGCTGCTTTGAGTGATCCTGGACTATGAACATTTTGCATCTATGTCTTATAACCTTTCCTGATAGAGACTCCTCCACCACTTCAAACTGCCTCCATCTGAAAGAGTGTGCCCTCCACACTGTAGTTGCCAGAGGAGAAATATCCTGGGAAATACACCAAGTATGACATGACAAAGTGTGTGCTGCACTGGTTGCCTGATGGACCGCTATCTTTATGCCTGTGCAGAAACACAGAGGTGCAAATTGAAAGGATTCCATCTTACAAGGTAAGGTGCTAGCTGTCATTGCATGTGAGAGAGAAGGAATTTTGTGAGCCTGATCTGGCCTCCCACTGGAGGCACAAAGACCAGTAAGGGAGAACAAGTATTTGTTTTGCTCTTTCTCTTGTTCTTCTGACCAAACTAGGACTTAAAAGCAAAGAAGGTGCTGAAGGTGCAACAAGAACATGGGCTGTAGAGAATGAAGCAGCTTATTATAAAGCTATTATGAATAGTTGGCTTGCTGCTTAGCTAGGGGATAACAAGGTTAGCAAATGGTGATAATGAATGGTTGAAGGGGTTTTATAATGATATGGAAAGATTTTCATCTTTATATCACACACGTTGAATTCAGGTCGTCAGCACCAACTGAACGTGAATGCCACATGATTTATTTCATCAGGCTGTGTGGAATGAGTTTGGTCTCTTGTAAGCTCTTTGGGACAAAGGCTTATTCATAAGTAATTATCCGTAATAAGGACCTCAACTTGCATGATGAACTGCTTTATACAAGGTACTGTTCAAACAGCCCAACCTTGAAAAGGCTGTGATTCAACTAGATACAACTGCAGAAGTATCACCTGCATTTAAGTATGACAAAGAAAAAGACGCATAGCTTGTCCAGTGTGTTACAGAAATCGTGTCAGAGCTTTACTTGAATCCAAATTCAATTACAAGGCAGTTCTTCCTGTCTGGCCATTTAGAAATTGCACAGTGCATGTCAGAGGCACAACTGCAGTCTACATAAAGAAGCAAAGAACACAAGGTGCCCTTTACTAGCCCCTGTGTTCAACAGTTTTCACCACCACCACCACCCCCAGTGAGAAAGAGAAGGTGTTATCAAGGAAAGGCAGCAGCTTCTGGCTCACTAACAAGAGCTATAAACATTATCTTCACACACCTGACAACTGCCTCTTCTGCTGGGTTAATATCATGGAAGCCCTGGGATTTGCAAGTCACAACTTGTAGTTCAGCTCCTTACCAGAAATTTTCAGCAACTCAGAATTATGAGTCCTGTATTTTTCATGTTTTGGGAACAGTAAATGAAAGTCCATGAGAAAAGAAGAGGTTAGTGGTAGTGCAGAATGGAGACTTGGTGAAGGGGCCAAACACAGGTAGGAGAATTGGAGGATAAATGGAAGCTAGAAAAACCAGTTGAGCTTAGTAGATGAAAGAAGATAAAACAAAGTCAAGAGATAAGGAACTAACACAGAGAGACCCTAGAGGAATGGCAGTGACCTGACAAATCAATGTGGTTATCCTGATGAAATCAATTGATATTGCCACTGACCTCTCACTGACTTAAAAAAACATGCACTGCAGTGCTTAATCGAAGCAATGTTTCTCTGCTTCATGCTCTACTTTGAGCCTGTGCAATGAGACCCGATGAGGCACTTGCAGCAGTATAATCATGTTGAGTAATGGGACTTTCCACACTGAATTTCCTTGGGTCTCAAAATGGTTACCACAAAACCAACAGTGTGGAGGGGAGCAGGTGGGATGCTAGTCAGTCTTCAGTTGTGTATTGTAGATTGCACAGTCCGTACTATTAGATTTTGTGTTTTGACAATTCACCCGAAGAGAAAGTAGTTACAATTATAAGAAGTTTGAAGCATGGACTTCAGGAGCAGGTTTTGAGGATTTGTAAATGAGAAACTTTGTCTCCAAGGCAGGAATGTGCTAATTCAGGTATGAGTAAGTAACATTAATCAAAGCATCTCATGGAGGAGGTGGAAGGAAATGTCCCGGTGGCTAGAAAGAAGCACATTTTTGTAAGGAGGATGAAGTAGAAACAAAAGAGTATAGCTTTGGCACAGGAGGTGATCTCTTTTCCTTCGTTTATTCCCACCTTTTCTCCCCATCCTCTGAGGAGAACAGAGAGAAGCAGGCATTTTGGACAACAGAGCACAGGAAAACAATTCTGTCTCGATTTGGGAAAAAAGTTAGAAGCTAGCTAGGATGTCAAACCACAGTCAAGGAACTTCTATAACTCAAAAATACTGCTGTGTTCTGCTACCTTATCTTTCTGATGTTTTGTTCTGCTGTTAAAAGCCTATGGATGAAATAAATCCATTATCTTTACATTTGGTCTGCTGTCACATTTGGCTCTGAGCATTTCTGCTGCACAGTAATGATAACACTGGGACCCTTGAACAAACACCAAGATTTCTAATGCATAGCCCCAGGATCTCCAAAGGCATGCAGACGTCCAGTTGCAGAGGTGGTGATGCTAGGTTTTAGAAGATGAAGTATCATCCAGGGATAAACAATTAAAAAGAGAATACTAGATTTTGGGAAAATAATAGGGAAAATAGAAGGTCCTGAAGATCCTGAGGAGTGAAAGACAATATCCACAACCTGTGTTTTTCTTCACATTCTTTGAAATTGAATATGGTTGTTCAGCTTTAGAACACGAAGCTCAACTGTTTCACAGAAGCAACTCAGAAAATACATTTTGCCTGTGCATAATAGATACTTGTAAAGTTTAGCATGATTCTCCCATGTGTCAGTAGAGTTGGGAGATGCTGCAAGCATGGCTCATTCACCTCAATTGATAAGAAGCATGGGACTATTTGAGATGAGAGACACTGTAATACCTCTTAGCCCCAACGGCCTAAATCAGTGTTGGTTGATGTTCTGTAACTGATCAACTTCCAATTGTCTACTGGTTGGGAAGAAGGGCAATAAAACAAAATACTTGCAGTGATCACACAAAAAACTCTGTTTAGTCAGCATTTAAATTATGATTACAGAGTGATTGCTGTTGCTGTTTTTTTGGTTTGTTTTGTTTTTTGTAATTTTTCATTTGTTTCATGCATTGCCTTCTGATACCTTTGGCTACAATAGGTGCCTGGAACCACAGGGTCTGATTAGACAAAGGTCTTTTATAGAATGTGAAAACATCCTTCAAACATGGTAGTCCAAATAAAGGTTTTTGATAATACAAGCCTTACAAAAATAGGTTTTCAGGAAATAATGAATCTACGCAGTTGTGATGACTTAAAAGAATGGGAAAAAGTCACAATGCAAGCTTTGTGTCTGTCTGCTTGATATACCTTTATAATTTTAATCTTTAGAAGCATTCTGTGCAGATTGCTGTGCTCAGAAACAAAACACATTGAAATTCAAACCAAAGATCCTGAAACAAACCCTACCACAGTAAGTATGCTGGCACACATTAATATTCTAGGTCAATGAAGCTTATTCTAAGCAAAACATCTGGAGCATTGTAAATCCATCTTTCTTTAAAAACTAAGTATATGCTGAACTTCTTTTCATTTCTTTAAGATTCCATTTAATTACAGTCCTAATCAATGCCATTTTGCAAAACCATCTCCTGTACAACATCCCCCATTAAAAATTAAATCTTTGTTGTTCTCTCTCATTCTATTGAAAGTAGTTTTTCAGGGCAGAGCATTAAAATCTTAAGTTCTGGTGAGTAGCACTGATTTTTGATGCAAATACAGAATTTAAATGCTGGTATATGGTCAGAAAGTTTTAGAATTCATTCATGCCTTCCTCTGATTTTTTTTTCCATCCTCTGAGCTGGATTGAAACAAACATTTATAATATGTAAGGCTAGCTTCAGATCTAGGCAAAGAAATTAATCTTCTTTGCTTCTTAGGCTTCTTAAAGGTAGTCATTTATACCAGAAATGAAATGGAAAAGGGAGGAGTTCTCCTACCCCATTAAGCTGCTGAAAAATTATTTAAATAAGCATTCAATATATTTTGTCTGCTTTTGACTAAGTCAAACTGGGCATCTTTGGAGAATAAACTTTCTTGGTGAAGAACCAATACTACCAAATCCTGGCTATAAAATACTGTACAAGCAACCTCCCCTCCTCCCTCTTATGGAAACAAATGCAACCAAAGAGCATTTCTCCTATGCTCTGTACACCCAGACAGCCACCACGCCTCAAGATTTAAGAATATAAGGCTGTGCTGCTAGATCATTTACCCCCAAAAGCAAACAAACAAATCAGGCACACCTCGAAAATATATTCCTTTACCCACAATACTTGGAGGTCTTTCCTAAAGCAGATGCCCCATACTGAAGTCTGATAACTATCCTCTTTCATTCACAAAAATCACTTTGGCTTTGTCTTATAGTAAAATCATCTTCCTAAAATTGTGTCAGCTCTACAGCAGCTCTCCTTTTCCCAATAAATGTGCAAAGTAACTACTATAAAGTTAATGCCCGGATTAATGTGGAATCAAACTCCCCTGCCATACTAGGCTGGATGCAAATACATACAAACATTGCTGTACAACGTGTCTTGCTTTGTTCAGTATGAAGCAAGTGATCCCAAGACTACAAATCTGACTACAAATCTACAAATGTAATTTTCAAAGAAAAACAACTTACAACCTCTCCGGCTATGCTATGGGAAGTTCAATTCAAAGAGATTGTTTGATTTTCTTGAATCTTATATTGTATAATGATGGCCTCCTATGTAATATTTTAGACATAAATATTATTTTATGGATGCATAGTCATGAAGAGATACTACTGAATTCTAGCAAGGATGGCAGAGTTCCGTCCTTAAGTAGCATGAGCCCATTAGAAGGGTGATTAGTAGAGCATCACTGAAATGCCAAAATCTCTCAAGACAGACAACTGTCAAAAGTTTAGCTAAACTGCATAAACAAACACAGAATCCCCAAAGAAAATATTACTATTTATAATTACACTACAGTAATTACACTGGAGGCCTAAGAGGTACGAGGGCTAGTCACTGTAATAAAAAGTCAGGAATAGTCTGTGTCCCATTACAAACAGATACTTGCTTTGCAGGTAAATAACTGAGACAGAGAAATGGTTTGCACAAATTCATGGAATATCTAAGATAAAGCTACAAAACAGACAATGCATGAGAGCAGCTTGTGATGGTGACTCCAGTCAGTTCTTGTGGAAGACACATTCACTGAGAAGTCTCCCAATATCTCTGAAAGAAGTGGCTCTGAGTTGCCACTTCAGGCCAATGACCTGCATTTTCTTTAAAAGAGACCTCTACAGAGGGCAATGCATGGCTGCACCCGGATACATGGAGCAAAACATTATCTGGAAGAACTATTGTGCTAATGCATTGTGCCATGCAGACATACTGTTAGCTGGCTGTGAGAAGCAGAAGAAAGAGACAGTATTTGCCAACTTCCCCACGATCTGTGGCAACAGCTAGCAACAGCTGCCTACTGAAAAGAAATAGTGAACGTGCATGGATTGTGGCAGGCTGTGTACAAGCTTTTATACCAAGATGCAGAAGCAGCATCTCAGAGGTGGCTTTCTAGGATACTTGTTTTCTTTATTTCTTTCCTTTTCTAAAAATGAACAACCAAGCCCTATTCTGGCTCTTAGAAGAAGCTGCCCAAAGATGAGGTTTCTGGTGGTATGAAGGCTTCTTTTGCTATTGCACAGACCTTTGTTTTTCTCAGTTTTGTAGTAGCATCCATGCATTACACAGAAAAACGAATACATTGTTTGCCTAGAGTATCCCTAAGGGAGCAGAGGTCTGGAATATCTTCATCCCATTTGCTGCCCTAGGGCTGATTGCTAGCCTGCACCCGCCATTCATGGGAACTGAACATCAGCTGCCCAGCAATAAAAGCTCCTGCAAAGAGAACATGTTTTACAGAAAAATATGAAGAGAAAAAAATATATAATTATCCAGTCACATTAGAGACAGTGAGATCCTCCCAGCTTTCCAGCCAGGTACAATTAGCAATTGTTATAAACATTCAATGAGTTAATTACAGCAGCAACTTTCCATTACGTTTCAAAGGGAATATATTAGGTGGTGGAGGACATCAGAAAATGTAAAGTAGTACTTTTATTTAAAGACAAGCAGAAACAATAGCGGAGTAAGCAGTGTATGCCCATGCCCCCCATGACTCCCCAGCAGCACACCTACCTACCGTGCCAGTTGCTGCTGAGCTCCTTCAGGAGGCTCTGCACCACAGAGCACCTCTTCACCCTTTGTGCATATAGGCTTTGCTCACAAAAAGAGACCTGAAGCCCCAGCATGCTCAAAATATACCTCTGCCCCCATGCAGAAACTCATCTAATCAGCCAAGTAGCCCCAGAAAGTGTGCTTGAAGGTACATCAACAAAATCTAATGATGCAACTGCCATCCACTGCTCTCCTACTCCAATATGTTTGGAAGTGGCTTAAAGAAGATATGACTGCTAGCAGTAACCACTTTTCACTTTGAACACTGGAGTGCTGATAATTTCCTTAGCTTTTTTTGTCTTGTTTTTTAAAGCTACTTACTAGCAAAGATTAATGACTGTCTCTGTGAAATAAGAAGAGGACAGAGAAAAATGTGGGGAAGATTGCTAAGCATAGCTAAAACTAGTGCATCTCTATGTGAATCCTACTTTGATGCAGCAGCTTTGATTTGCTGCAGAAACATATTTTTAGCATGGTGTGAGATACTCATTTGTATCAAGACAATTGATAAATTGATGCCTGCCATAACAGCTGACAACATCTAGTACCTCGAGCTTTTGTGGTTCATTATGCTCTCAAGAGTGCTCAGGTCTGCATTCAATTATGTGTTACCAGAAAGTAATTTCAGCTTCAAGTAGTGATTGTAGACTTGTTGATCCTGCTAAGTACAGCCAATGAAAATATTCCTGTTGAGTTTCAGTTGGTGCCCAGTCCCTTCTTTCTCTGGCAGCCAGGTATTTCATTACAACAGACAGAGACCTGCACTGCTGGGATGCTCCTGGAAGGTTAACCTACAGCTGACAGAAAACCACCATTTCTCCGATAAAAATGAAACAGCATACATGTATTTTGGGCTCTCCTTTTTCAGGCTATCTGGAGAAAGGGCCTTCACTGAAGGAACAGGTACTCCATTCAGATGAAGGGAATATGCCCTATTTTGGCACCCCCAAATGGTAAATGCATTCGTTGCTAAAAGAACATACATTCTCTGTCTCAAAAATGACAAGCATACAAAAAAGATCAGGAATGTATTAGGAAAGTTATAAAGATAGCATTTCTTCCTCTGTAGCCCTAAACAAGGCTGAGTAATGACACGTTATTACCCTCCTCTGGAGATGTCTGTCAGCTATACTGCTACTTGCTTGGGGGAATGGGATGAAAGCAAGCTGAACACAAACTGTCCCCTGCCTTCAAACACTGCAAGTGCCAGCCATGCTCACCACATCCCTGCCACTCTTCAGTGCCCAAACTCAATGCAGAACTCAACACCACTCCACCCTCAACTGGTGGTTCATTTGCCAGCATTAGGTATAAATAATTACCTTCTCCAGCGCTTTGCCAATGACACCCTACAGGTGCTGGGAGGAATCTGGACCTACATTCTTAGACAAGTGTGGATGTTCACACAATTCAGAAAGCTGGCCTGAGAAACTGAGCCACACCTTTTGTCCACTGATGTTACATATACCTAGTTCTAGACAACGCACTTCTGTTTCAAGGAGAAAAAACTCCCTTTGCAAACTAGTTCCCAATGCAAACTTAATATTTGGTTGCACTCTTCAATGGATACTGTTTTTTGCTGTCTTATCACTTGCAATCTGAGGTTTTGATGTAATGAAAGCTTCTCTATAAAAACTGCTCAGAGACTTCAGAAGAATTATGTTTCCTTAATGGAATGTCACCAGATTATGATTAATTTGCCATTCCTTGAGGTCTCAGAGAAAGATGATTTAAAAAAGAAAACAAATAACAACGGCAAATCTGAAGGCCTGCATTTACAAATATGACTAACAACTATGACTAACCCAACTTGAACCACACAAAAGATTTTCAAAAGCAAGGCGGTGAGGATTTTCTAAAAGGCAGCTCCCAATGTTTTCAGCTGACCTCACTGACAAACAAAACACCGATTATTTGGGAAACGGAAGCCTAAAACCCACCAATTTTAATCTCCTCATCAAATACTAACCCTGAAATGAAGCTGTGGACTTTCTTGGGGACAGTCACGTAAATGACAGAAGCATGGTTTCAAGTGCAGCAATTATACCAACAACTTCCTCAGGGAAAAGCAATTTGTAAGCAAGAAAGCTCAGATATAAAACAGGTCAAAGACACTCCAATATGACACAGAAGCCACAAAGACCTGAAAACAACAGATCAATCAAACAGCTTAAAAAACCCACCAGTACTGTTCTTCTGAGAAGTCATGCATCAGAAATAGAAAGATGAACACACACAGGGCTGACTGCCAAGTAATCACTTCTCCTGCAAACCAAGGCTCTGTGCAACTCATGTGAGAGAAGTACACACCCCTTTCCTAACTAGGGAAGGGGTTAGTATACAGCCTGCCAGTTCACTGAGGTAGACCTTTTAGGGCCCAATCCACATTGGTGAAAGAAGGGGTTAATTTCCTTGATTTTTATTTATTTATTCATTTTAGGGAGAAAAAAAACAGCAAACCACTTTTAAACACCATGGCATATAACTGCTTCTGCTATTTAAGGCATCTGTAAACAACTGATAAGGATGCCACCATTTATTTATCTCTGCAGATGGCTTCCTGTCTTGGCAGATGGAAGAAAACTACCACCGCAGGGTTAAAGGAGGTTTCTCAATCTGAGGTTAGTCACTCCTGCTGCTTATGATACATACTTGGGCCTTGGAGCTACTGCATCTAGACGGTTTGTGAAAGGGACAGCTTCTTTCATGCTGAACTATGCTCAACTCACCTCCCAGGCACAAACATGTCTGTACAGATGAAACCTCCCCACATCATTTTCTCCCTGTGAAGTGAGCAGTTAAGATTAAGTCCATGAAAAACTTGAGCAAAACAGGTAACTTCAAACTACAGGTGGCCACAGCTTGGGAGCAGCAGCAGAATCAACTGGCTTCTCAATGCTAATGATCCCTCCAGCATCCTACTGTGCTCATTTCAAGACCTGAAGTTTTCCCCAGGAGATGCAAATGTGATCTGGGTCAGGTCTCCAGTGAGTAGATCGGCTTGGTCTTTGTGAATTGGAGAAAGTACATTCAGCTAGTTATGTCATTTGGATCTGTTTTTTTTGTTTGTTTGTTTGTTTAAATAAAAAAAAAGATGCTCAAAAGCCTTATATGCTTAAACACACACCTTTCTTTCCTATTCCCTTGTTTCAGATACTTTTACTACAGTTAAAATTCAACAGAGAAGTCATCTACTCTCCCCCTTGTCCTTTCCCACAAAAAAGAAAAGTCAGTAAGGCATAGTTGAGCATAAAATAATACTAAAACTCTTGGCTGTCTGGATCAGCACTATGCAGGCAGTAAAACTGAAAGAAATCTCATTAGCATGACATAACAGTCATTTATAATAAGCAAGATTTAATGTTATGTACCACAGCCTGACTAATTTGCAGACATTTCTATTAGTGGGAATGGTGCTCGACAAGTCTCAAGTTTTAGTTCATTGCACCACATTGAGCAGAAGATGGGTAAGGTGCAAGGAGAGAGATTCATCTCTGTGTAACTCCACTGACTCCAAAAGCAGATCCATGTCATTCTTGGAAAGGCTCTGACTTGATGTCAAACACATGAAGACTCTGAGGGATCCTCCAGATGACCATTTTCCAGCAGGACATTGAAGATGTTTTTGTTTTGCTTTTTTAAACTGTCTTCCCACTACATTTATCAGTGTATATAAACTATTGAAATGAAAAAGATGAATCTCCATGCTTCAAAACGTTTTAGGATAAATTCACACTTGAACAGTCAGATAAGTGCCATAGGGCAAACGCACATCACGGAAAACGAGGCTTGTAGTCCTCTCTGCCATTACATCTGAAAAGGTGGTGTATTTTCTGAAAATATAACATTTTTCTAGGAAAGCTTTTCTTTGCAGTGCTCAGCAAAACTCAGCTTCCCACTGCAGAAGTTAAAAACAAACAAACAAACAAACAAAAAACAACAGGAAAAAAAGCGCTTGCATACAGTCCCTCTTTACAGGGAATCTCCCAAATCTCTTCTACAGCTTTAAAAACTAACAATCTAAATTCTCCAAAGTTAAATCTTGCTTACTTTCACACTAAGCTGCTAAAAGATGGAGCACAATTTTAACATTAAACCATTAAATTGAGCAACCTGACATCCTGAAGTCCCTTCAAATCTCAGATATTCTGTAATGCTAAGTAGTGTTGGTTTACTCAAAAATCAATTTTGCTATGTTGGAAGATAATTCTGGGAAAAGTAGTTTAACTCAAGCTGAACATCCCTGAAAAACTAGATTCAGAAAAACAGCATGAAAAATTTGAGAGTAATGTTCCAATTTGTTTTGATACAGAATAAAGTCTGGGCAATCACATGGGTCTTTTATTCCTATTTCACTGTCCTGAAATAACTCAAAGTGAGACAAGAATTATTTTCAAGTAAAAATATTACTTCTTCCATACTGTCGGCTTCCCCTCATCTCTCTGTTTCTTTGCATCTGTCCTGGGACAGGGGAAACAACCATTAAACAAGTCAAAAAATGTTCTCCCTTTCTGCAAGAAGAGTTCTTTTTCACTACAGGTGTACTCAAAAAAGTTTTTACCATTCTCTTAAATTGTCAACAGCATTGTGGATCTATGGTGATCTCTGACAATTGGTTAAGAGAATTAGAAAACCAGGTACATGTTGCTATTTCTTATAGATGTTTTGGCACAGCTCAAGACCAAGACTAGGTGAAACAAGAATAATTCAGAGGCAGAAATACTGAAGTGCTGGTCAGACTCACAGCTACAGTTAGCTCCGTTCTTCAACTGCAGGTAGATTTGGTGGCTCCTCTATTATAAAAATATAATCCTGCATGGATTTTTTTTTTCTTTTCCTTTCAGGTTACTACTAAACCACAGACTTTCTAACAAGCATATTTGTCCCTCTACCAGCTTGATAGGCTGTCAAAAACTCTGAAGACACCTTCTGTTCTACTATCTCACAGTGGTAGGATTAAAAAGCTTGAAGAATTTTGACTTTACTCACATACTTATTATGGTCTATTGCTTGAAGTTCTAGGCAAAAATTAGTAAATTCTATTTTGTTTCTCAATCTACTTCATCATACCCTAACTCTTCTGTTGGGTCAGAATTGTTCTTCTAATCAACATATACAAGATTGCGTTAGACTGCTCCCTTCTTTCGTCACCTAGCACAGTTTCCTTGGAACAGTTCTCATTTGCAGATCATTTATCCAACAAAGTGTGACAGTTCCTTCAGAGGGATTCTCATCTTCAGTTAGACTGACTACCATTTAAGAAAATTGATGGGTCAATGCTTTCCTAGCTATCAGCTCCTAACTCTTACTGCCTTCAGTGGAGGTAATACATGGAAATAAGAATGACTATGCTGAAAGCAATATCAGATCATTCAACTCCTGATCTCAGCTCCTGGGGTGAGGAGTATGACAAAGGTTCTGTAAGGAGAAAGTCAAATTATTCTTTTTTTCTTCTTCAAAAGATACTATAGTGATATGCTGTTAGCTACCTGTAGGCCTATTTGAAGAGCTTCCTTGATAGCTGTGAACACATTTGATTACACAGATGGCCCATGTAACTTCACTAAGCAATGGCATTAAACAAGTGATAAATATATCTGTAAGTATCTTCCTGAGGAGACTCCCCTACAGAGTGATGCCATTCAGTGGTGTAGGTCACAGGAAAAGCAACATTCTCCACTAGCTGCATCCCAAGAAGATGAAAACAGAAGAAACGACAAACTGCTTCTCAGTTTCAACTGACCACAGTCTATATTTTGGGACCAGAAAAAACAGGGTTGCAGACTCAGAATGAGATAAAAGAGCTTTACAAGGCCCAGCTCTGCTTCTCAGGAACAGTAGTGCAGCGAGTGTAGCTCTGCTAACACATACATTAGTAAGGGCAGCAGGGTTGGGTCACATCACCACTACATCTGTTGTGCAATGCAGTGACAGCTACAGATATAAAAGATGCCTCCTACTTACCAAAGTTTTAGCTGAAGCCTTTTTACAGTGAATAACTCCATGAAGAAAAAAATTCAGGGAAAAGATCTAGCAAGTAGTGTAAACCCTGACAAACCTCCAAATACACAGCACTGTGAACAACACTTTTATTATGGAGGACTAACAATCATGTTCCACATTTTATTTTGTGTTCCCAAGTTTATTTACAAACTAGCTTATATGTTGTTCAGTGACGACATCACCCACCACCAAAATTTTCCTCCCTCTAAAGTAGAAGATATCCACACAGCAACTTCATAAAATAAATACTAGATACCACCACTTAAAATACAAGCTAGAATAGTACAGAAGAAAAATGTAACTATCCAAGCTAACATAAGGTCAGGTCATGACAAGCAAGGAAAATAAAGAAAAAATTAAAACAGGAAAGCTGTTATTTTGCTTTGCTGGAATGAGTTAGTGGGTAAAACACTGGCCAATTTGTTTTGCATTTCCAGTTCTTTTCCAAATTACTTCTTTGACGTTGACTAAGTTGTTTAGTCTTTCCAGACTCCAAATGCCACTATTTTAGTAATTGGATGCCCCGCACTGTTATGAATATCTGAGTTTCAACATCTGTATTTATCCACAACAGAGAAGTACATAGAGCAGAATACCTACTTTGCTCCATACCACGAACATGCATATATTTACCTATCCATTACATAGGTTTATAAACATGGCATCCTACGTCAGCAACCAGCCTCTCCATTCCCAGCTATGTTTTAGAACAGCTTGACCCAGAAACCCACGTGACATCTTACAATTTTCCCATGTCTCAGTTTCTTCATGTGAAGTAGAACAGGCAAATATCACTGTTTACCACTGAGAGAGAATGGAAGACTAATTCCATACTTAAAATCTGTGATTAAAGCTACGACAGAGATGACCAGTCTGTTGTGAAAGCACTGCCTTCTTTACCTGCAGTAAAAGACTGTTTCTGCACTTTCTCTCTACTCTCAGATCTTAATTTGTCCCTAGCTCCTTTTTACAGTTTCATAGACGCTGTAGGTCTGCATAATCACAGAGCACAGAATAAGCATAAAATGGACTTGAAATCCAAACTCTATTTCCCAGTGCATTCTCTGCCATCTTTCCAAACAAGGCTTTTCTCCTCTCCCTGCCTGTGCTCTCCCCCACATCCCCTTGGCTACATGCTTCTCCAATTTGCATGCAGATGTAAAGACACTGGTTTTGGTAGCCACCAGGCACACATAAAATACAGCTGTATTGTCCATCTTCCTGCACTAGGTTCAAAATCGTATGTCAACAACATGACTAAAAAAAAAAATCAGCAGCAGAACATCATTTCCCCCTGCCTCAGCATTTTCTCACCCTTTCCCAAGCTTCTCTGCAAAAGAGGGCTGAGAAAAGTACCACTGGGTTTTTTCAGGTCTTCTGGATAACTTTCTATGGCATCTCCATCATGTGTGCTGCTATTCAGCAGTTACTGCAGATCTCAGTTGCAGTGGATTTGCAAGTCAATCCTCTATCTGTAAATCCCAGATGGCTCAGTGATTTTTAGCACAGCTATTGATCTCCACATTCATACATACCGGCTTCTGGGCAAACACACCCAGCTGCTATCATCACCCACATCCAACTGCCACAAGCAGAAATGAGGACTTTGTGAACCCAAATGCTATCTGCTAATAATACTACCACTGCGAGAAATAAAACTAGTCAGGAACAAGCACATGGTTTGTGCATTTGCCTACCTGATAGAGATCACAAGGCTGCGTCCACACTCCTTCCCTCGCTCTGCAACAGCTGTGCCTTCTGAAGCTGAGCAACAGCCTCCTTAAGTCTTGTGCTCTGGAAATGCACACACTCTACGCACAGCCATCCAGCCTTGCAGTGCCAGACAGCCCCTTCTCCTCCAGCCTCAGCCAGTCGAAAAACAAGTTACAATTCAACGTCCTGCTCCCATATGAAAGGAAGATACAGAGGTCAGAACAATCAATGCAATTAACTGTCCTGAAAACAGCACAAGGCTTTTTGTAAAATGGGAACATTTAATCCGGCCCTTCCCCCTGCTTCCCATATATTACCTATAAATAAAGAGGGTCTTGAGTGGATCCCTGCATGCTTTATGCCAGATTCTCTCTGCTTCTCCCTCTGTCCCACACCACTGCATAACAGAGTTAGGCTCCCAGCCGATGTGGGACGCCATGACTGCTGCTTACCTCCACGAGGCAGTGACTCCCTGCTCCACGCTGAGGTCTCCAAGTAGCCATTTGCTCTGACAAACTTTAGATGAAACCACTTTTGGAGACAGAATGTTGTTGTAGGGGAAAGGGAACAAGCCAATGCTCCAGTTAGCCTTCCCTCCCCACCCATGCTCTTCCCCTCAAATCACAGAGCTTGGTACCATAAATCAAGCCTTCACAGAGCTGCGGCAGTAGTAGTAGATTTCAGACAAAGTGGCACGGGTACTGTATACTACCACCGCACATTTGTGTTTTAAACACTGTTTGTTGAGCTTTTTAATATGCAGTTTGTCTCCTCCTGCAGGGAATTACTCAGGCAGCCAGTCACATGGCCTGCAGCAACAAAATTATATAATTCACACCGGGCTAAGGCTCTTCAGGGTTCTGGTCTGGAAATCAGAGGGGGGAGAATATAAATAAACCCACGTGATGACAAGGGAATGGTGTCTTTATGTGATTAGCACTTTGCAACTCCACCAGCCTGCACTCACACAGGGCTTGCTGTCACAGAAAACTCAGCTATATAGTAAACCTCACCTATGTTAGAAAGGAACCTGTTCGTACATGAAGCTGAAAATAAGCCAGCAAACAGCCTGCAACATATCCTCAGTAAGGGAATGGCCACCAAGTGGAAGAGGATATGTATGCATGCAAATTTATCAGATTTGGGGGACGGTGGAGGTTTCAATAGTATAAAAACAGATTAAACTTAAATTTAAATTTAAGTCCTATACAAGCCTTCTCCAATGTTCAAATTGGTTCACAACCATGAAGACATTTCAGGGTTTCATAAAGTCTGAAGTGATTTGATACACACATTTGGATCTGTGATCTTGCGTTAGACCACCTCCACCATAATACTCTGTAAAGTTTTTACTGTGCAGAATATAACAAAATTAGCATGGAGTGGTTTATAAATGCAAACGCAGCACAGAGACCCTCCTGGCCTTTGTCACTGTGGGATCAAACATGGAATTTCCACCTGACTTAAAACATAGTCCAAGTCATTTTCTCCCCACTCGTGCCCAAATTTAAGGAGCATCTGGATTCATTGCTTTGGTGCTTCTGACTGTAATGACAGACTTCTGCAGCTATGGGTTGCACCTGCCATTGGCATGGCCAGGAAAGATGTTAGGATGTGAGCCCCTGAAAGATCTGCAGCTCTGGTGGATGCCGTCATGTTCCCCTTCCACATGTTGTTATGGATATTCCTCAGGTTTCCCTTGCCACCAGGACCACACAATGCTCCATTTGCTCCAGTTGATAGACTTCTTCCAGCTCATTTTCAACTTCTTTCACCAAATTGCTTGTAATATTTCTACCTTGACCATAGTTTTGCTTATTGTTTTCTTTCTGTTTAAGTTGTTTAACGAGCCAGTCTCATTTTACCAACTCACTGATTTTATGGATTATTTCACTTAATTGTTCATTCTCTCCTCCCAGGCTGTCCCCTTCCCCACTCCCAACACCAAACATGCACTGCTTCCAGAAGTCTTGTCTCTGCATCCAAGCCCCTGAACAACACAGTTCCTACCTGTACCTCTCCTTATTATCAGGGATATTATTTATGCTGCCAGAAGGCATCCACATGCCAGCCACAGATCATGACTCCACTTGTGGAGGAACAACTCCTCAGAGCCATGCCTCTCCTCTGGTCCATGATTCCTGTCCCTCTGAAACATTCCTACTGATCCAATCCTGCCAGATGCACTTGTATGCACAAATCCTTCACTGGCCACGCAGCCTTTCCAACGTGCCCACCAATTGCTACGTACCATCATTCTCCTCCAAGGAAGCAACTAAGGGTGACCAACCGTCATGGCTACAAGAGTCAGCGCTCTGGAAAATGAATGCAGGAAAAAGAAGCTCCAGTAGGGAAATGTGCATTCCTGACCTCGCCATTCACGTCGTCTTTTTATTCATTCTACTCTGGTGATGTTTTTGGTTAGGGTGATACAAGTGCTTGTTGATCTCCCAGACAGAGATCACCTGAACCCAGAGCATGGCTGTCTCTCAGGATTCCCGTACTTTTTTCCTCTCTGGAAAACTTCACACTTTGGGTACGACACCACCCCAACACTCATCTCTCCAGCAAGCTGCCCTCTCCTTACCCATGCTGTTTACTCCCACAAAGTATGCACAGGAAAACCAACATGAAATTAACATTCACCACAAAAATGGAAAAATATGCCTCTAAAAAAACAGATGGAAATAAAAAAGGAAATGCTGTTGAAGGCAATTTGGGTGTGGAAGTGGGAGTCTCCAGATTCACGAGGACTCAGTGATGGGGGGCTTTGCCTCTTTTTATTGTAAAGATGCCTTTACAATAAAGAGAGAAGAGGAGCTTAAAAACAGAGCAGAGTTCATACAGTGGGGACTTGAATCAAAATCTATGACCTTCCTTATTTAAAGGCAGCAGCAGCATGTTCTGCAGTTGCCCATTATAAATCACCAGCTGAACAAGAAGCGAGACAGATGGGCCAGTGCCACTGAGTACCTTCCCAACTGTTAGGAAAGCAATGCCTGATGTTCATCTCATGAAAATTTTTGGTGTTCTGACATGAAGCATCACCCAGTTTCATCTCCAGAGGCCAGTACTTGACTGCTCCAGTACCAAGGGCAGCAAGGAGGTCCTCTCTGTTGAGGTCTCCACCTCTCAACCCAATCTTTGATTCTCTAGCCTCGTCTACATCGCAACTCAGGTTTGTTGTTTATAACCACTGCTTAGAAATGCAAAGCATACTCTCATGAATGGCATCAGCATTTACAAAAGCATCTGATGTTTCCTCTTGCCAATTTCATCATGCGCAATTAAAAAAAAAAAAAGCCTGCCAGATCTTAAATATTAATATTTGAAAAACAGTAATAGATATAGAAGAACATTCTGTTTGACTGTGTTTTGATTCACTCTGTGTAGCTGGTCTATTTTTAGATTTTCTGTGCTTAAAAATCAAAATCAAAAGTCTGAGATTATTGTATGATGGCATGATCCCAGGAGATGGGCTTCTAAGAAAAACCTCATCATGAAGTCATGTGTTGTGCTGCACACAAAGGCTGAACATTTTGGGCAGTCATCAGCATTAGTGCAGCTTCACTGGGTTCACTCAACTGCATGTCCAAACCAGTTGTATTCGGTTTCCACATGATAAATACGAAAAAATAAAACCCATTTCAACAGAAATGTAAAAGACTAAGACAGATCAAGGTGGAAATTGGCAAAAAAACATACAGCATCAAGCAGAACTTTTGTGAAACAGACAGCAATACTTTAATTTTGCTAGAAGACATTCTTAATGCTGTATCTCAGAGAAGCAAGCCCATCAAATTATTTTTCATTTCCTCAGTATAACAATTTTCCTTTTATAAATAATCCAAAACTTTGTCTACTTCAAGCCCCTGAGAAATAACGTGAAAGTAATGCCTAGTAGAATTTTAATGACACAGAGAGATTTACTGAAGATTAAATTTGATTAAGCATCACTAAGTAATGAGGTATTTCAGGGAACTATAACATAGTGAGGGAGCTTCTGAATTCAGTCTTTAGTCTGTAGGACCTTAAGTAATTTACCAATATAGTTAGTATAAATGTTTCACACAAGCAACTTAAATGGATGTTTAAAAAAAGGTCCACAGCATAAATATTCTTAGCATTAAAAAGCCATATGTCAGAGATAAGTCACAAACAAAAATGCCTTGGAAACAATATAAATACTTACACAGCTGCTTTCCTTTTCCCAAACTTTCAGAGGAAAAAGAAACTGATTAATCCTTACAGCATTCCTTTGAAATTCAGTCAGAATTTACTACTCTTCTTTTCCAGATAGGCAGTCTGAGGTAGGACAGTCAAATTGTTTGGCGAAAGCCACAGGGAAAGCCAAGGCTAAAAAATCAAATGCATTTTAACAGCTAACATGTTTCCAGACCCATGTCTTGTATCATTCTTAATGAGTCACCCATCTCTTTAACAAACTGTGTACTAAGAGCCTGTTCCAGTTCCAGTGACTTGAGCAGGTTTCCATCATGCTCCCCTCTCGTGGGTTCTCTGTGCAGAGCCTGCCACAGTGCAGTCCCCTTCCCACCTGGCTATTAGACAATATCTTAGTGCAGCTAATTTAGCAAAGATCTTCATGCTGTGTAGTGTAATTTAATAAGAAGGAGGCTTTCCACTGTCTTGCATCATATACAGTTTTGGCTATCCACTCAGAGATACAATACTGTACAAAAGGAATTTGGATGCTGTGCCACATCAGAAGTGTAAATTCTGTAGAGCACACACATTACACAGGCATTCTTATTTTCTGAATACTTTCTTTGTGGCATTATACTTCATTAAAATGTAAGTTTTTACCAAATCCTTCCCAATGAGGATGACAATATATCTCTCTGTATTGAAGAAGAGAAGTATCTCCTGTATATATATGGAAGATTTTGGGAGAAGAGATGTATCTTTGAGTCTACATGAAGAATAAGTACATTGTTCAACCATAAATGTTTGTGATGTCCTTTGTAATATACAGACAGCTAGACTAGGGCAGAAGTACAGACTGAGTGGCTTGGCGTGATAGTGTATGAGTTTCCCCTGTCTAATCACCCAGATGCTATAGCCAGAGCCATAACAAAAGCAAGACAATGAAAATTGCTGGTCCTTAGTAGCCTTTGGAAGTGGGATGACAAATGGGACCAAACATAGTTAAGCTCTGTTAACTGCTATAGAAAGGTAGGCTGCAGGTTCACAAAAGCCAAGCAACTGGCATTCAGAAAGAATAGGAAGAAGCAGCAAACATGATTAGACTTGGCTTCAAGGTCAAATCTAAAAGCAACAGTAGAAAAGCAGTTCAAGCCATAGGGAGAAATCATTATTCTCTTGACGCCTCCATACCTTGGCTCCAGATAGTGGCCAACAACTGGGAAGTGAAGTTAACCCCCTGCAGGTAAGCTGACTTGTGTGGTGTATTTGATGAAAAGACTTCTTTAAAAGCTCTGGGCTGTTTACCTAAAGCTCTTTGTAATGACAGGAATTTCAAGAAAACCCACATTACCCTAACAGTGAATCTTAATATAAACAAGACTAATTTTCTTCTTTTCTCATTTATGGCCTAGAACTGCCTATGCAATAAATAAATAAATAAATAATAATAATACCTGGGTTAAATTCTCTCACCTTAGCTTGCGTGTAGGTCCACTGTATTCGGGTGCTCTTGGGATAATAAGTGTGAGACAGAGGAAGACAGTGGGGATAACTAGCAAAGCAGAATTACCAAGACAAGACTATTACCTGGCTTTGATATGGATATTGGATGCAAGGGTCATTTGAAGCGTCTTCAATGCCAACACTGGTGGCTTTCACAAAAAAAGAAAATGGAAGAGACAGATCTCTCACATCTTTTCCAGATGTGTATTTATAGAACTTGCTACACACTGAACAAGGGAGGTTTAAAATGGGATCAAAGGTAAAACAAAGCAGCTGAAGAGAGCTGCTCACACTTTTGGATGGTGGCAATGTAACACGCATGATAATAGGATACTTCAAATGGCAAAGTTCCGGGAGCACATGAGAATGGGAAATGAAATGGCCAATATAGAGTACAGATAGTGACGGAATGTCATGTAGGCTCAAGTCTTGCCTAAGACAGCTCCAGAGAAGTGCAACAGGGCAAATTCCGTAACAGGCAAGATCAGGAAGAAGGGCTGGGAAAAGGAAAGCTTTGTCTGCTAGAGAAAGAGCTTGCTCTTCAGGGCCCAAGAACCTCACATAAGTCTCCAAACCTAGGTTTTAAGTTCTGTGCACAGTGTGGCAATCAGACAAACCCTTAATATTCATGGCCCTAGGGAGAATTAAGTGTCTGTGAATTATGGCTTAAGTGACCTGAAAAATAGCCGTGAGCTCTTGAGAAGGTCTGTTTTTCAGTGAGCTGAGATCAGGTGGATGCAGTAGCAAAATACCTTAGAAATGATTATACTTTTATTTTCCTAGGGACTGAAAGAGACCAGAGGAATAATCTTCTCTGACCTCCTGTTTAAGAAGATTAAGTGTCAGAAAACATATTCAGAAAGCACCTCACTCCAACCCTTCTGAGCTTCTAAGACAAAGAAAGTACCCAGCACATCCAGATTGTTGGCCAGAAATATTTGTGCAAACAAATTTATTTTCTTCCTTTGAGCAAAGTCATGAACAAAAGCTTCTTTTTCTTTCTGGTACCAGAAGCCAGCAACCATTAACTGGAGAAAAATACACGTTTGAGCACTACCTGTGGGGAGATTTTGGAAATCCAGTCTGTGGGAGTGTCCTGCCTCTGGAATACATGTACCCAACAAAAGTGTAATTGAGCACTGTGCTGGCCAAGTTTGCTGTCATAAATAAATCCAAAGGGCTGGATCTGAAGTCAGTTGCAGGAGATATTGGATTTGACTCATACTCTTAACTCCAGACCTTGGGTCCAATCCCAGCAGTGAACCCATAAGGAGTGGGGTATGTAGGTGGAGTTGTGAAATAAACCTGCAGGCTTCTCTTCTGTCTTGCTCAGCTGGCTTCAATTACTTCAAGCAAAATCTGCCTCCTAGTACTTCTTGTTATTTTTAGCTTATGCCTCTTTTAAACTCTCAAGTATTTAAACTATTCCTTTCATGGTCACGTAGGGACTGCCTAGGAAAACACAATAAAATACTCATAAGTTATCTCCACTATATCCAATATAACATCCTGCAGAAATAGTGACTTTTCATTGTAACACCCATCAAAGGGCCACCATGAAAGACTCACCTATGAAATGAAACATCACACTGCCACTTACAATAATTTATCATAGGAGTAAAGAAGAAAAAGTGGGAAACTAGTAAGTCTTCCTTAAATTACTGTAAGGACATCAAAACTAATAATTCTACAAAAGACACTCTTCATCTATGTGCTATAGGTTGTGAAAAGGATGGAGAAAATGTTGGAAGAGTAAAACTTGAGGGAACAGGCAGAACAGATTGAATCAGCAATTATCAGTACTGAGGATAAAATTAACTTTTTGATCTTTTAGAACACAGATTCAAACTTCATTCCAACTATGGCGTCTTTAATACACCTCTGCTTTCTAACTTTTCAGAGAAATGCTTTTGTTCTCTTATTTAACATTTGAGAGAGCACAAACTGCGGTACTTGTGCAGATGAAAAAAAACATTTGCACGGTTCAAAAATAATGTTGAAAAGAAACCATACAAATTTTTCCTCGGTAACTACAAAACCCTGGCACAATACCAAGAGCTCACTTAAGATTAATGCACTGCAGATTATGCAATACGCACTGGAGGAATCAACTTTAGAAAGAAATGCCTTCCTCCCTTGTATTTGTGGACCATCTCAAGGACACAGAGCAGTCTTGTTTTTGGGAACCCCACTGAAATAACGGAGAATGAGGTTCTCCTTTTGTCTTACTCTAACATGTTCTCCTGTGGTCCACAGCCCTTTGAGACATACAACCTCACCCTTAGGTTGCATGCACCATGGTGCAGTTGTTGAAAGCTGTCCAGCTTTCCTCATCTGTTATGTACACTTATAGAGAGCGCACAATACAGTCTACTGCTTTGTTTCTTTTGAAAATACTGTGGCCGAAAGCATTTATTGCTCTCACATCAGTAGGCCCGTGTTTATCACATCAAGGATCACCTCATGATTAGTATGGCACTTAGTAAAATGTCAAAGCTGGCTAACATGACTAGTACTCAGACTTCAGTTTGTCCATAAAGCTACCTTGCAATGCACTGAGAGCATCTTGCCTTCCACATCCTGGAAATCAGCAGTCTTTTTGCTTCTCTGATCTCAAATTTGAATAAATAGCATCCCAACTCCTAAAAGAAGAAAGTGCTCTCATGTATCACAAAGGTTTTTGGTTTAAGTTCATACAAAATAAATAAATAAATAAATAAATCTGAACCTAAACTGAACTCACAGAAAAAAAGCCACCTAGCTGAATTCAGCTGAAGAGTTGGTGTCTGATATGCCACAAATCAATGACAACACATATGAACCACTCTCAGAAGCATCAAAGAGAAAAGGTCACACCTCCACAAAGGGAGATGCTGTAGGAACCTCTCTGCAGAGATCTACATAGGGTTTTATTCTACTCTGAACAGGGCTTTCAAACAACCCAGAACTGTGTGTCACGCCAGTAGCTGCTACAAACAGGTTAAAGCCCTTTGTGCACCAACCCTCTCACGTTGAACACCAATTTGTGACCAAAGAAAGGCACAATTATTAATGTTGAGACAAAGCAAACAAAACAATAATTTGAGCTCTGCAGAGCTACCGTTTTTAAAAACTTCACTAAAATCCTTTTTTTTTTTAAATCTTCTAAATTTTAAAATTTAAAATCTTCTAAAATTTAAAAATCTTCTTTTTTTTTTTTAAAAAAAAAAAAAGATTTCCCACCAGTTGCTTGTGTGTGATCAACAATTTCTCAAGCAGTCTCCTTACTTCAGGGCAAGCAGGAGTAGTACTATGAATTGTTTCACGCTGTCAATGTACAATCTGTGCACCTCTGTATTTGCTGGTCTTCCTTTAAAAAATGGCTATGCAAGTTCAGCTAGCAAAGGAGCAACATCTCCTAGAGCACCAGTAACATCTCTGACCACAAAGATAAGGACTGGAGATATAGCCTTTGAGGTCTTGTCTTAGAGAAGGTTTTTGGCTGGCAACCTTGACACACATTCAAACATCCAGCCACAACATGAAAATGGGCTTGCAAATCCTTTAGAGAAGTCCTTCGGGGACACTTGAAAGTCAAAAAAGAGGAGTGGCTTACTTGTGCTTTTGGCAAAACATGAATTAGTTTATGTATCCTACTCCCAGCACCCATCATTTTCTATATATTCACTTTAGAGAGCCCACAGCTCTGTACTCTGCAGCCATGCCACCCCAGAGTCACCTCCCTTCCCTTGCAGGAAAACCTTCAGGCTTCTGAATTCCTGTACTCATGTTATTGCCACAAGATCACTTTGTTACTAATGAAACAGATTCTTTTCTTAACAGCAGAAGTGACAGAAATTCCAAAGATGTGTGAATGCTGAAACTGTGAAATAGCAAATTATCGTACCTGTGAGAGGAAAAACATACACAGAAAAAAAAAAAAAAGAAACCAAAACCAACAAACCTCTGCCTTTTCATTCAGAAAGGAATAAAAATAAAGGTCTACAAAAGAAAACTACATCAAAAACAGTTCAGGTTCTGTGCTGTGTCTCAAAGACACACACGGTAGATTGTCCAGTTAAGAAATAATGGAGGTTAAGGTACCTCCAGAGGAGGAGATGGAGAGCTCACAGCAGCGGAAACCTGACTTATTTTATCTTGAAATCTCCGCAGCATTGCAAGCCGTAGCCTTGCTCTCAGCAAACCTTTCTGATATTTTGGTCAGGACTTCAGACAGAATCATTAGGACTTAATGCTTTATAGCCATGCACAGCAGCGCCTGTATTTCAGGAAAGCCACCTTTCAAGGCTAGCATGAAACATCTGGGCCTTAGCCTGAAGACTTTGTGTTCTTGGTGTTTACACCAATGGTGTTTACACCATTCTGTCTTTGACAGCAAATCCCAGACCTTTCTAACACTGAGCATCTTTAATACTGAAAGTCTCCCCCCAGCCAACAATTACCAAACTGCAGCTGAGTGAAGATTATTGGAATATCATCTCTGCCTCTTTCTAGCATGTAAATATATTTCTGAGCAGAACCCTGTGGGAGACAAAAAAGGTAATTTCAATTTGTGGAGGTTTCTTATGCGCGTTTTTGTTGTGCCATGGGAGAACAAACACAGTATTTCATTCTCACAGGCCCCAATTCTCCACAAAATAAGAAGCATTAACAGTGCTCCACATTAGTAAATGTGGGTTACTCAGGAAAAAAAGGATCACACACCAAAATTTTGCTTGCTCACACCTGTATCTCCTTTTCTACACACATGCAGAGGCATGTGACATCCCAGGTCCAGGAAGTCCACTCTTCTCTGTGCTCTTCATTCCCCTAAGATGAGAGGACAACCTGTTCCCTCAGCAAGAGGTACCAGCAGAGGAGCTGCCCAACTGGCAGCAGGGTGGCCAGCACTCCCAGCTCCTTATAAAGTTGAGAAACCAGGCAAAGGAAAGCAGACAGATTTTCAGCAAGTATTCACTTGCTTTCTTGCCAGTTTTGAATTATTTCCAAAGGATGCTATAATTCCAACAAGGCAGCATTACCATGAAGAAAAAATAAACCATTTTGCTGGAGAGGTTCTTGCTGTTCGGTTACGACGTCACGAACCTGGGATGCTTTCACTTTGTATTTCTTTTAACAAAAGCCATTTGGCCCATGGGCATACTATCATGAACTGGTTATTCCATGTATACAGAAAACCCAAAGTGGCTTAATTTTTTTTTTGGGGGGGGGGGGTGGGGGGGAGATCATTCTATTTTATGTATGCCCTCTGTCTAGGTGTAGAATTGTCTAACACAATTTCACAAGCATCTAAAAGTGACCCAATACAGCTTTCCCATATGTAAGACTATCTTACAGTTTTTAGATCTGATACCTTAATTCCTTTCCATGGCTAGAAGCAATTGCTATAAATTTTACTGCAATGTTGTGAATCCTGAGACTAAATCCGAAGGACTGTGAGACAGCAAACCTTAAATCTGTCACTGGCTAGAAAATCTCCACCTAGCTCTGAGGGCACTGAGAAATACATTTTTAGCTCTATTACAAATGAGTTGGGTGACTTTGTGCAAGTCACTTTGACTTTCCCTCAGTAAACTCTTCAAGGCAAAGATTGTACTTACACCAGGGCTACTTAAAGAGGCTATGGTTTGCCAATTACTACCTTTTATCATAATACTGTTACTGCTATTAATAAGGACTGAAGACTGGTAACCAAATACTATTCTGAAGTACTTTAGGCATGATGATGCTATCCAACAGGTAAAGAAAACAGCTGTTTCTTGTTTTGTCTCACAGACAGTGCAGACTCTGCGAAACTAATTTGTTATTGTGAATTCAGTTACAAATATGATAAAAACCCTTTTAAAAATCATAAGCACATACTTCAGAATTTCACGGCAGTCTATATTCAGGAAAGACTTTTCTTGAAATCCACTACACAACCCTTTTGTGGAAAAGGCCAGATTGTGATTTTTAAGATTAACTCAATGCTTACTCAAATGTATGCATTTTGCCCATGATGTTTCAGAGTGAATGTCAAAAATGACCTCAGATGTCCAATAAGTTTTCCCAAGTCTGTGAATAGTGCAATATTCACCAAGAGGTGTGACATGTCCAGATCACTTCCACAAGAGATTATATCCATGACTCCAAAGCTGCTCTAAGAGATGCTACACAGGACAGCTGAAGAACAGGTACATACCTAGCAAAGGAAGCCACCAGGTCTGCAGGAGGTCTAGGCTACTTGTTCACACAGCTGCAGTCTAATCTTGGACACAGAATGTGCTCCTTGTCCTCTGAGCCTCTTGTGGGGAGGGCAGTAGCCCTCAAGCACATTCGCTGTGTCCAAGTAACAATCAGATTGTACCCCAACAACCTTACAGCATCAGCACACCTCAAACCTGTTCAATGCAGAAAAGAATATGGCCCACACTGACTTGGGTGGCAAGTGTGTTGCTTCCACATGGTAGGTCAACAAACCTGTAATCCATTTATTTTCCTTTGCAGCTAATCAAAACACAGAAAGAGCCTCTTTTTTTTTTTTTTTTTCCTTTTTTTTTTTTTCTTCCCTTCCCTTTAAATTGATCAAGCTTATTTAGTACAACTGTAGTCTGGAAGAGGTTAAGACATCATTATTTTGCTTTGATAATTGCTGAAAGAAGTTATAAAAGCATAAACCAAACATTTCAGTTGTCCAGGAAAGAACCTGTGTCAGGAAAGACCTGAGAAAGAACAATTGGCCCACAGCAGCTCTAATTCAAATATTCGTTCAGCAAAATGAAATTAACTGATATGGGTATATTCCCTTTTATTTTGTCCACTATCTATTATGCACACCTTTTCTGGCTTCTTATCACTGGGATAACTGGCATGAACTCTGGGTGCTTTGCAGATGAACCATACTCCAATTAAAATTTTAGCTCAGAGATGTCTAATGGCTCTTCCTTCTTGTAAATTGAGTTTAAGTCCAAAATTTGACTTGGAGAATAATCATTTAGTTTTATGTGTGGTGATGTCAGAAGAGATTTGCTCCACACTGAATCAAGAGCTCCAAATTCTCATAATCCAGTAACAATAAAAAGACCCAAAAAGGCCTTCCTAGAAGTGAATGAATGCACAGTGCTTGATTAAGTATGATGGTTTAAAACTAATTAAACCACTCATCACATTCCCCAGGGCCCATATCCTGTAAAGAATTCAATTGGACTTGGGTAAGTAAAAGAACTCACTTGCTGTACCTACTTTGCCTTTTATAAAATTCATGCTCTGCTAAATGCACCCACACTTGCATATTAGTTTTAAAAGGATACGGTGATGATAAATGTTTTTTAATAACAGAAAGTGAATTATTTCTACCATTTCTACCATTTATCTCTTGAATTATTCTTACAGTGAATTTCTTTCCTTCTTGCAAAAGCAGTTTAGTGCTTGTAAAATATGTTCCCAGTGGGTATACTAACCATCTGCCTGCATGTAAGCATGTCCTAGAACAAATACATGAATCTGCATTCTTGAATTTCATAAGTGATCAAATATTACAAAAGCAATGAGAAATTTCAAGTAGTTAGATTGCATCTATGAGTTTCTTCTAGGTGAACTGTGCTGGAATACAACATGAGTAGAAATGCATGCAACATACTGTAACTGTACTGCAATCACCAGAACTTAGTATCATAGAACGACAGAATATCCCAAGTTGAAAGGGGCCCACAAGGATCTTTGAGTCCAACTCCTGGCTCCACACAGGATCACACAAAAATCAAACTATGCTTGACAGAGCTGTCCAAATGCTTCCTGAACTCTGTCAGGCTTGCTGCTGTCACCACTTCCCTGGGGAGAGTGTTCCAGTGCCTGATCACCCTTTTCCTCATAAACAATCCATAAAAATAGGCTTGGTGCATCTGTGCATTTTCCACCAAAGATGCTAATAAGTAATGTGATACTATTTCTGTCATTAACATATATCTGTTTCTTCCTACCACATAAAAATGTATGATTTGTGAAGAGACTTGCAGCCTTTTTTATTTCTCTGATCTTGAATCTCTGATCAGATGCATAAACCTGGGTACAAACCATCTCTTCCTATATACCTTGGTCAATAAACAATAAGTGATTTTTCATCTGTACAAAACAAGTGTTTTCTAGTGTCCTGTTGTCATTCATTAGAAGTGGTACTTATGATTATTTTATACATTTGAATGACTTAGAGACCCAGCATAGAGACCTCATTTCTGCAAGAGACTTAGATTTTTAGTCATCAGACTTCACACTAGCAGCAGTACAGCAGTGCTTATTGCCATGTCTGTGGCACTGAAACTACATTTGTGCATTTGTGTATGATTGGACTCACTTGTGCAGTCCATTCACATGCTTCATGACCAATATGCGCAGATAATCTTGTTTGTACATATATCTACAAATGTCTGCGCAAAGCTATAAACTAGCTAGCAACTTCTCATCTAAATACACTTAGAATCTCAAGCCATTGCTGTTCTTTGGCTTTCTATGAATCTCAGTGATACTTATTATTTACCTTCAACAAGTACAGAAATTCTGTATCATTATCACACGCTTCTTTCTCACTGAACTGCTGTTAAATTCTCAGCAATATTCACACAGAGGATGATGTTATTGAACAGATGTTGCCCCCTAGCAGATATTAAAAAATTACAAGCTATGCATTTCAAGAAACAGCTTTTGCTTAGAAAAATCCACTAAGTTCACAGAGTGCTTAAGATATCGCTTATGGAAGACTACTAATAAGAAACACTATCTCATGAATAAATGTCTCCAAAGATCTTAAAGCATATGCTCAAGACAAGGGAGAAACTACCGTCACAAACATTTTAGGCAGGAGCTATAGGAGATGTAACCATCTCTTATAGGAATCCAAATTTCTGCTTACACAGCAAGTTATATGTATGAAGAGAGCTGACTGTATAGAGACTTGTACGGTTCCAGATTGTCAGTGTAGTCAACTTTCAGTGCTTTTGTGACTCTCCTATGGGCTGACAGTTTTCTGGAAGTCCCAGCTCATGGAAGCAGGCAATCACATCAGAACCAGATTTTCTGGAGAAAAAAGAAAGTGGAGAAAAACTCAACCCTTAAGACTGTGCAGATAACCCTGAAAATGTGGGCCCTCGCATCTCAAACTACAGAGTGAAAACAGAAAACACTACACATTTAATTTAAAAATACCCCGGGAACTTTTAGTGTGCTTTTGGGAATGTCCCATGACTTTAAGCTCTTCGTTTTGGCACTGCTATTGCAATATTTTGAGTGCTCTGATAACTGCAAGCCTGAGACTCACAGTGGAAGTAATGTAGCGGAAAAGAGGAAAGGGAAAACCAGGATAGCAAAGAAAGAAGATGAACACCTGAACATTTTTGAATCCTAACTAGAAGATGGAGAGAAGAGAATTCTACCTTGCAGAATTTCCCAAAGTTATTTTAGTGAATATTTAATAATTTTATTTTCACATATAATATCAACTTCTTGAAAATGACTTTGGAAAGATGTCATAGCTGAAAGGAATATAACGCTTTGAATTTGCATCTTTCTTCCCTGCCTCTCCCCAATTCCAACTACCCACTTAACTGCTTTTTTTTTTTTTTGAAATTGTTATCAGATTTTAATTATTGGTCAATATTTATTTTGTGGCAGTATTAATGAGCTTCAAACCTTCCATGATTGTTTAATTTTCCAGCATGCTGCATTTAATGGAAAACACACAGAAACAAATTGCAATGAGGAACTTGCATTGCCACTTGCCACCAGATGTCAGTGCAACATAAATGATATAAAGCACCAGCACACAGAAGCGTTCCCCAAACCACACAGAACTGGGTAATAACCCCTCAAGGTTTGAAATGTCACCATCAACACTAAAAACAACCATGGCTCACACTGCAAGCAAGCCCCCCTTTGATTCTTGTGGAGATGGAGGAACTGTGTTTGCCAATGTTTTGCTGTTTTCTTTGGCTAAGATTAGCCTACTTCGCTCCTTTGAATTTTCAGTTCAGCTCCCAACATTGGTATAAGATGGTATTAATTCAAGGAAATCTGTTTATCTTTCCAACCTCCAAGAAGCCTACTCTGGCAGTGAAAGAAAACCCCACTTCCCTTCCCTGAGCAAGGGGGAGACCATCCAGCATGCTCCATTGGTGGGAGGCACTCTGCATCCTGCACAACCAGAGCTGGCAGACACAAAAAGATCATTTAAAAACAAGATTAAAAAAAAAAAAAAAAAAGAAAAGATGATCTGTTTAGTTCCCAAATGCTGAGTTTATTCTCCCTCTTGGGCCCAGAGCATCCCAGGAGGCCTCTTTCCTGCCCACTACTGGGCGGATTGACACTCTAACACAAAGTCTGTATGCTTCTAACGGAAACACCCTTGAGAGAAAAGCTATAAAACTATCCGAACACTCAAACAATTTGTGCAGGGAGACCCCAGCAGAGCTGTTTCCTGTGCTTCATGGCTCTGTAAAGGACACTGCCCCTCTGGCCCTGCCTTCACCACAGGGGACAGGATGAAACCAGGTCTTTCTGCAGCCAGGTTTAGCAACAGCTGGCCTGCAGTAACATTTACATACTTTCATACACCTAAATTGACATATCTGATGCATGGAAGAATATCTGATTTCCTCTGCACCAAGCTTTTCAGCAGTTTCTCCAAATGAAGTGTTTGCTTCCACTGAGAAGCTCTTTTCTATGTACACTGAATATCAAGACTTTTTTGTTTAATAAGCCTCTCAGTTTTTAAGCAATAAAATGTATTGTTAATAACTTTAATAATGCTATTAATAAGGCTTGTATTCACAAGGATGAATACAGTACAGAGAATACAGTACAGAGAATATATTACTGGGAGAGATTACTACGCTAACATACTAGACTAAACTAAAATCGTTCTGGATGTACACACAGCTGAATAACCTTGGAAATCTGACTATCCCTTATTGACTACATATCTGACTATCCCAAGGGAAGCTACTGTTGAATTCATGGAGTGTTTTTTTTTATTATTATTTATATTTAAATTACTACAAAATTATGAAGCTTTCTTAACTGATAATCATCCCTCCAATCTACTAATTATTCCAACTCCACAATAGACAGAGTACTTTATAATCTGATATTCATAGATTGCTTTCATGTTCAATTACTTTTAATTATACAAACAAGTCTAAAATTGATGATCCATGCATATAATTACAGATCCTGCAACTCAGCATAAGCAAATAAAGGAAACCACCCTTACTATGACATAACAGTTCCTAGTAGTCAGGCACTGCAAATTTAATTGCAGTAAACGGTAGATACTATTACGTAATTAATAACAAAACTGTTATTTCATTATAATTAAACCATATTGTGGGCACTGGAGCTCACTTCCAGAGCCATTTTTTGCATGTTACGGTGAAGGAGCCCTAGAAATTTCAGAAGCTGAGCATATAAAGTTAAACACTTCTTCCTTAAATATTGTTAAAAATATTGTGACAAAAGGATGTGCAAAAAGGTGTTCATAAAGTGACTACTTGTGGCATCTGCACCGACTTAATTGCTTTCAGAAATCCATTTGAGACACTCCTGTTATTCTGTCCATTTACTGAACTGACAGAGGAGGGACAAGTTTGCACTAATGAAGATCCAAAGAACTAACCATATACCATGTTGTCTTCCTCAGAAATGCAGCTGCCTCTTCTAATGGAGACATTACCTCAATACGTGATAAAATGAGAATACTGAAGGGGACTTAAAATCATGACAAGTGAAGGAGCTGAATGGATACTGAGAAGGCACAAACAGATGATAAAATCACAGAACACTTGTGAGGAGATAAATCCAAGTTCAATACAACCCATCATAGATGTCTTCACACTGATTGTTTGTTTAAGAGAATTTATTTTCACTGATATAAACACTTCTTGGGCTATGACTTACAGTCTTCTGGGAAAGAAAACACTCATAGGAGAAAGGTTTAACAATTGTGACTTGATTCATAAGAGCTAATAAGACGTGGTATGAGCAATTTACTGAGTCCTGACAACATTAATATCTTTTCACATAGCATCCTTTCACATTTAAGTTTTAACTTGCACATTTTTAAGTCCCATTGGCTTTAATGGTACATGATCAGAACCCATGGATGAGAAATTGTCTTAATTAAATCTTATTTTCTGGATCATTAAAGCATCCAGAAACTAACTGATCCTTTCTTTTGCTACACTATCAAGCTTTCAGATAAGAAAAAAATTGTTTTTAGGCTTAAGTGTTCAGTCCAAAATTACTTATTATGGGGATAGACATACTTTTATTTTATCCAAGCAGAACAGTAGCAGAAATTAGATTACCATTAACCCTAACTCATCTGCTAATGGAAAATAATATATACCTCTCTGTAGCTTTTCATGGCTGCTATGTAGGTAATTCTTTAAAACAAAGGCTCTCACTTCACAAGGTAGATTTCATTTTTAACTTTTTTTTTCTTCTGCATTCTTGAAAAGCAATTTCCTTATTCATACATCTGTCACGAAATACCTAAGGACAGGGCTAGATGTTCCCAGGTGAGAGAAAGCCTGTTTCTGCCTTGAGAAACATTTGAAGAGTCTTGCTGGCTTTCAATGAAGTGCAAAACTGTGCTGAAGGAAAACCAAGTAGACAGTAGTGACCTAAGGAGAGACTTACCAAAACAGAAGATGCTAAAAAGGTATCTGCCTCTCCCAGCTCATTAGCTCTGCCCAGTATGAGACATGCTCAATAGGGCACTGCAGAAAGCAGCCATATAGACTGTCAAGTGTGCATGCAGACAGACCTAAGTTCAAGGTAACAAGATTTTTGCAAGGGAGATTCCACCAACTGGTGGTATGATCAGGCACCAAACGAGCTTAGTGTTCAATAGGTCATTGCTTTAAACCTACTCAAATTTGGTTAGGCTGTAAATGCAATAAAAATCTCATTTTCTAATGGCTGAGTGTATCTCAGAGTTTGGTTATATTCAGAAGATGATTCCTGGCAGTTAAAGAATGATAATGGAGCAGCTGAACTAATACAATGGCTTTCTGCTGCCAAAAGGCATCCATCTCTCCTCTTCCTCCTTCCCCCTGGAGGCAGCTCACTCATGCTGCTTCCCTTGTGTGGCTCATTAATCTGGAAAAATTAGTGCTACAACAACAAAAATGAATAGTTTGTGAATAGCCAAGTCAGCACAAAGGAAGAGGGCAGGACCTCATGGCTGAGAGCAGGCAAAAAGGAGGAGTGGGAATGCTGATTTAGTGGGAAAGAATCATTAAGTAATCTCAGCTGTACCATGAAGTGTCCCTCTGCTGCCTGATGGTCTGCCCAGCTTTATCTGCAAAAAAAGTACAGCTTCGCTGCAAGATATTATATCACACTGGGTCAAGCATCTGGCTAAGAAAGCAATCAATACACCCCTCATAAAAGAAGAAAAAGCAACAACACACATTGACAGTAGATATAGTTGCACCATAATAGAAACTGATGGTGAGAAGGCCTGAAAAATTGGGGCTTAAGAGCTGTCCAAGACAATGAACAATCCCTCTCACATGCAATGTCTAATTTGACCACAGGATGGAGGTGAAGTTTAAAAATTAAACTGAAATCTGAATTCCAGCATGAAATAGTACCAGCATACGATCATTGCTAATACCATCTAATTGACAACTGAGGGTTATTATCAGCATGGGGATTTCTTAGCTCCTTGCTCTCTGCTCAGAAGCCCGGGATGCAATCAGTACAAAGTAAGTATTGTACTGACATCTCACAGTTGAATTTCCTTTGGGGTGAAATAAAGGACCACAGTGCTGTGTCAGGAGCAGCCTTCGATTCTTGCCTTGGATTCTGGACTGATACAGCACAACGAGCTGTGACCTGTTATTTTTCTCCCCATCCCCAGCTCAGGGCAATGATTATTCTTGAAATAATTAATTGGTTTTTACACAAGAAAAGTAAAGATCTCCTCATTCCTGACTGTTTTAAATCTGTGTATTAGAAATGTCAAACTAGTTCAGAAGTAAATCGTCAGCTAGTTACCCTGCACAGAATTTGAGTTGAACACAATGAATATTGTTACTGTGCTCAACCCTGAAGAGCTGTGAATACCGATGCACCTTTAACAAACAGAAAGGATCTGCAGAGGGAATAGGTTTCCCCTTTTTTTGTATCCTTTTTTGTGTAAGATGGATGTTTAATATTGGAGCTGCAGAGCAGGAGCAGCCCACAATGCTGTGAGTAGCTCTTTTATAAATGTTGAAAGATTTTTTTCTTAGCGAGGTTCCCTTATGCGTAGGAGAGTGGTGGTCATGCACATGTTGAATAGGCAAGGAAACTGAGGTACAGAAAGACTAAGGCTAAGGTCGTCTAATGCACAGGGGTGATTTCCCAACAATATACCATCTGTGTCTAAAACCACACAACCTGCAAGTGCTTCCCTAGTGTCACATCGTGCATCTGCACATATCCTGACTCCATGGTGGGATAAGACATACCTTGGTTCCTTGCATTTCCACGAGAAGGAAATCCAGACACACAGGATATATGTCTCTCTCTGATAATATCCAGCCATGCCCAGCATGGAAAAACCAAGAAACTGGCACATGCCATGTGTGACGGGATCCTACTACACTGTTTGGCACTAGCAATGATGAGGAAGAATTAAGAAGTGATGATTTCAAAGCTTTTTCTAGGCATCGACCTATTCTTCTAGGCATCAACCTATTCTTGTATACTTGGTGAATACAAGTACTAATGTGATATCCTGAATCTGAAAATTCTCTATTTTTCACTATAGTATCCCCTTTATATTCAGCATAGAGGTCAGGCTGAATCATAGGCTACATATGCAGTGACGACTGGCATCCTTCTAGATATACCATTTGTGTGTTAATATATTGATCTTCCTGTTAACCATCAGCTAGATGTGCAAGAACTAGGATGCGTGAGTGGAAGTGTGGACTCTAACGGAGAATGGTCTGAAACCATGGGGATGTTTCCTGCAGGCTAGCAAATTTCATGTGGAAAAGGAAAGTCCTTTCCAGTACAGAGATGTAGGAAAAAAAGTAGATCCTTCCCCTCACAATACATGAAGTGTCTTCCTGGTACATATTTACAGTCACTTTGCAAGTCCAAGATTATTCTGGTTCTCCATGTGTAAATAGAGAAGGCTGGACACAAAGCACAGAAAGGATCTGTATGATGCCTGATGCTCATACTTTAAAATTCTTTGTACAAGATAACTTGGTTACATTTATTAAAACTCAGACGCTGCAAAAACTGCAATATGCTTTGGAAACTGGGCAGAGAATTGTTTTCCTCACTGCAGTGAAACCGAGTGGCACAGCAATCGGATAAAGCTCCTTTTGGGCACACAGTTTTTCCTATTGGGACAGCCAACTTGTAATTCTAAGTATTTTTCTAAGCTGGTGATATTGATGCCAGCAGAAAGTTGGTAAATCATTTCCTCACATAATTTCATTCCTACTATATCTGGAAATCAACATAAAGAGCAAATAGCTGGAAAGTCATAAAGGAGGACAATTCTTTCTCATATTAAACACTTAAAATGCATTTTTCCCCCAATAAAAATGGGCTGAGATGATTACCGGCACAAGAAACAGAGTGTATCTAAAATGCTCTGAAACAATTTAAGTTTCTGGGTGCAGGGTGGGGGGTGTTGTTTTACAGTACCACTGATCAAGCAGGCAAGCCCTGAATAGTTGTAGAAAACAAAAAGGGTTCCCAAAATTGGGAACCAGATACCAAACTCTCATGTGGCTGTAAGACATCCACACTACTACACCTCGGAGAGCAAAGGGTGCTCTTGTTTTTCTGATAAGAGATGATCACAGCTCCCCTGCTTATTTCCAGCATAGATGAGGTTGGGCTAGGGATCAGTTCTGAAGTCTGATCAGCCTGCCCCTGTATCCTCAGCACTCTCTGCTGCCTTACCTCCATCCAAAGCCAGGGGTATCAACTCTTCTGAAGCCCTTTGGCAAGCACCACACTACTGCTGGCCATGTGCAGAGTGATGCTCAGAGTGCTTGCAAGCTCATTTGTCTTATGGCCTTCCTTGGAATAGAAGTACACCACAGCACTGACAAAAGGTGAACTTCTTGCTAAAGGAGTCTGTTGGCTGCTATGTGAAACCACTGAAAACACTAATGACTGCTCCCTTTTTCAGTAGAATGACTTTAAATGCTCATGCAGCTGCATCATCCTGTTAAAGTCGTGTTTACTACTACAACATAGGCTCTCCTTTGCTATTTAAAGCAAAATATGTGTTTTTGCATATAGTTTTGGGTAATACTACAGACGAAGACACATCAATCGTGCTTCACAATAACCACCTTATTTGACATGCCTGCATCAGCCATCACTGACAGTGAAGGGAAAAAAAGGAAGTCTTTCCCCTTCACCCAATCCAATGCCTAATTAATGTATTTTAGTCTCTTGAAAACATAATTACGCCTTGACAGAATACTGAGTTTGAAGGTGTCTCAGGTAAGAAAGTGCCAAACTCTGAAGTGCTCCCTGTTGAGAAACCACCTGAAAGTCTGAGCTTAGTCTGAATCACCTCCAGTGCACATAAGGAAAGACCACAGGCTGCTTCCTTTTTTTTTTTCTTTTTCCTTTTAAAAACCAAAAGCACAATAAAAAAGTGACCTTACAAAGATTCTGTTCAAAACTTGGACTTAAACTTTGAGGTGGGTCTTCTATAATTCATTTTCCCATTCATTATGCAGGAATTAGAATGCTGATCTCATCATTATTGCTGTTAGAACTGTAATGTACAATCTTTCATCTGAGCCCTTCTAAAGATGTTTGACGCACTGCATTTAAGAGCCAGGTGGGAAGGCAGAAAAAGCGGGGATCTACAAGTTTTATGGCAAAAACTTGATCTACAAGTTTTATGAAAGTAATCAGAAGTCTGTTCGCATTGCAGCTTATCCCTATGCTTCTCTGTGAAGGATGAGGCCAGTCCACATTCATACAACAGGCAGTGGAGACTTTGCTATGGATGAAAAGAATATGGAATTGAGCCATTACTAAACTGAAAGACTAGGAAAAAAAAATACATCAGCAATAGCCATTACTCACGCAAGTCTGGTATAAATCCAATTTACAAAATTATGTTAGCAACAAGACTTCTGTGTATTTAGTTATTAAAGTATCATGGCAGGATGTCACATAATGTAGATACAGCGGCCCAGGCTTGACAAAAAATACAGAAGTACAGAACTTTCTCAATTTAAAAAGTATCCTAAATTAACATGGGATCTAATTTAATGGGCATTTAGCTGTGAATGCCTTCAAATTTCCAGAATGTTTCATATCTGTTTTCTCACTTTGATTTCTTAGAAAAACAATGTTAGTTCCACAGAACAGATCATTGTAAGAGAGAAGAACACATTATGGAAAAGTACTTAAAACAAAGTACAAGTATACAGCACATTTTGATCAAATTAAAATATGCAAATAAAGTCCTTTGTTGTGCAAATTAATGTTCCTTTTTATTGCAATCCTCCCAGGAAAAAAAAAAATCAGGAATAGAATGAACGGTGTGACAATGTGAACTCTCAGTGACTGCATGAGTACTAATGAAATGCATATAAAACATGCCTTGATTATTTAGATTCAACTATCTCTTCATTTATTCCAATATATAACGATACATTACTGTGCTTATTAGATACATATGTCACAGCTCATTATATTTAAACTTAGTGCCCTGAGCCTATTTGTTGATAGACTGCCTATGCCTGAAGCTGCAATTTCAGTCTGGGTATAAGACCTTATGTTAGGAAGGGCTGATATTTTGTGAGGATATCTGAAGCTGGAAATATAATTTCTATAGGGAAGATTCGACCCTGAATTGATCAGTTTTGACAGAATCTTTTACCTGCCTTTTTTTTTCTTTATTATTTTGCAGTTGAAAAAACAATGCTGGGAATTGCTGTGCACTGCATTCAAAATAAATAAAATTAAAGCTGTTCTCAAAGCCAATATTAAATATTAACAAGTTAATGCAGATTTAAGCACCAATAATAGACTAGCTTGATCACCTGGACTTCTTGGTTCATTTCACTTGTTTAAGACACATTCTGATAGATGGAGTTACTATTTGTTCTTTTCTCCCATGAATTAGGTCACATCCTGCAAAAGCAGCAGAACTGTGGTGGTATAAAATTGCGTGAGAGGGAAAACCTGGCTATGTATGGGTTTTTGCTTTCATGCAATAAAGAATATACAGTCACGTACAAAAGTTGCAATATCTACCGTCCATACATTTTGTTAAATTCTGATGTTGTGTAACTGTATGTATGATGCTGAAACAAGTGTTCCTGGCTTGCATTTTTTCCCAAAACACTTGTGTTTGCCCCCTCCTTAATTTATTTGGTCTAATCATGCTTGCTGGTGACAGTTTGCATGTCAAGATTAAAAAAAAATTGTTAATAACAATATCTAGTCATTCACACCGTAGGTGTTTCTGAAAAAGGCATCACAACAGTTATGAGAAGGTTCACTCATTCTCCAACATTGCAGGCTACAGTATTATCACTGGAAAAAAAAAAAAAAAAGGCCTGATCGTTGCACTGTAACTGCAGAATAACCAAGACAGTAGAGGGGCGCAACAAACGCTGTGAAGGCTGCAGAGCTTGGCAGTTATGGATGATGTCATCATTCAACAGGATTGAAATTAGTGGAGAACCAGCACTGGGGAAATTTGAGAGTAATCACTGAGTTTCCTTGCCTCTTGTCAAAAGCAGAGGTCTCATTTATTTAATCTCTGTAAGATGTCACACAGACTAAGATGACGGATTTATTGAATTAATAATTCCACATGTGAAAAGTGTGATTTATTAGCAAGATTTTATATATTGTGGGTTCTTTCATCATGAAAAGACACACAGACCAACAATAAAGAAGACATCTAGCTAAAATGAAAATAGCACAGAATGATGGCATAGGCAAATACATTCATTCGCAATTGAGGGATTTGGAAGATATTTTCACAGATAGGAAAAAAAAACATAGGGAGATTCTCATATAAAACCTTTAAAATCCAACACACGCCCTAAAAGGCCTTGCTAGTGAGGGATGGAAGGATTAATCTGTTACCCTTCTCTGGATGTGATGGACAGCATGGATGAGCACCATTAGAGCTTTAACAAGTACAGGCAGCAGCAGTGAGCCTTGTGTAAATGGTTTCTCTGACACTGTTGCATGAGTGAGCTGGTGGGACACCAAAATAGGCCTTGAGGTGGTGATGGACACTTGTGAACCTGTAGGCAGGGGGATGGTGCGAATGGAAGGGTTAAAATGAAGATAAACCAAACATGTATTTCTGAATAGCTTCCCAGCTACTCTAAGAAAACCTCTCCCCCAGCCCTGGAAGGTTGTAATGAGGGAAAAGAGGATCAAAGCATAAAATGGGAGAAATTAGAGGGAAAATAAGGAGGAAAGAAAAAGCTGTGAAGAGGAAAATGAAGGATTATTTTACTCCAGAGAGAATAAACAGCTCACACAGGGATTAGACCCACCTATCAAGGCACGCACTGGAGATCTTCCCTAGTTATTTTACTGGGGACAAACCTTGTACTATTTTTTAGCTCCTAAGAGGCAAAACAATATGTCAGTGCCTAGAGACACTGTGCTAAGCGCATATTATAACACTGCTTGCGCATGCAAGTGTTATCAATACAAATTAAAAATTGAGAAGCAACACAGATACAGAAAACAATTATGGATAACTTGCCCACAATATTATTATGAAGTTTCATATCTACAAGAAACCCTGTTCCCACAGTGCACACAGACACAACTGCAAATGCCTGACAATCAGCAAGAATTTTGGGGGCCACAAGGAAAAAGTAAGTTGAAAAGAAATCTGAGGGAGGAGAATGCTAATAGTTTTGCAGAGCTTTATGAAAAGCTCTCCTATGCATAATGGAGAGCAGAGCAGAAAGCGTGAAGGCATTTGGTAGGAAATGAGACACACAGTCTGGCTGCAGATTCCAGCTATAGAAAGAACCGTTGCAAAAACAGCCAGGCAGGGAGGGTAGAAATTGAGGGTGCTTTCCCTTGCTCTGCCTGGGTGTCTCTGACTGGTCCTGGCTCCCTGCCCTCCTGTCTCCTTGTCGCTCTCTATGTTCTTGAGAAGGAGCTCCTCACGTTGCCCACATTCCCTCACCTCTCTAACTAAGGACTGCTAAACCTAAGTAACCCTACTTAACACGAAATATATCAGACATCCCTATTAATGCTATCACATTGTTCACTATGCCAGGCCATTCCTCCTTGCTGTACCCATCTTCCCTATTTACACTGGATGCTCTTCAGGTTATTCTGTTTTGCAAGTGCTGACCACACAGAAGGCCCCCTTTTCATGGCTCTTGGACACATGCTATAAGCATGGCTAATAACACATGGAAAAAAAAAATTGTCCTGAGGGATGTCAATGACTTCAAGGTACACTAAAAGCAGTTCCTAAGTGGGACAAATCACTTGTTGGAAATCTGAGCTAGGAGAAAAGCTTTGTTTCTTTGTAAGAGCAAGTAGTGGATGGTCAAGACAGCATTTTAGAAGGTGAAGGTGCAGAAGTAAAGATATGACAACACAGGACAGATTTTCAGTTCTGTGTAAATGAAAAGCCCCATGGGAGTGGTTCTGGAGATGACCAGTGTAAGCGTAAAGGCAAGACATATGGGAAGGGCCTTCAAGAGGAGAGAAGTTAAGGGTATGAACAAAAGCTGGGAAATGCTTGAGTCATGCACACATGCATGCTGTAAAAGTGACAGAAGAAGCCATATTCTCTGACAAGATCACTTAGAGATGAGGCATGAAAAAATAAAAAAGGAATTCTGTAGCATCCTCACTAGAAGTTAGTAGTGGGTGAGTATAGATCCTCCCTTAATTATCCCTGTGTGTACAAAAAAACAACTAATGCCCTGACCCCCCCCCCCCCCAAAAAAAAAAAAGATAACCAGCAAACCCCATCTTCCAAATTCCTATTGCTTTGCAGCTGGTTTATGAAACCTTTCCAAAAGATGTAGACACCACACAAAATGACTTTTTTTGGCCTATGCTAACACATGTATGGGAAAAGGTCAGGTCGACTCAGAGAGGCCCAAGAAGCATTTCACACTTTGATGCAATGGAAGGACTGCTGGGTCATGTTCTTCATGATGTAGACATAGACATTTATAATTAAATGCCTTTTGTGCATCTCTGGGAAAAAAAAAATGTTCTCTGTGATTAATTTTTTAAATGGAAGAATTTTTGTATTTTCCTCTTCTCATTCAAGAGGATGCAATCTCTCTGTACATGAAATTATACAAAAATAAAGAATAAATGAGCAACTTGAGTGGAGATGGTCAAGTTCTAGTAATTTAAAACTTGTGGCATAAAACTGGTCATGTGTGAAGAGTATTTGTTGAGGTTAGTGCATGACAGGCTGTCCTGGCCCATAAGAATGTGTGGCACAAGCCAATGGCAACACCTGGCGCAAGCCAACTTAATCCTTTAAGATATCTTTTTAAAGAAGTGTTGTTTTTTTGTTTTATTTTGTTCTTGGGTGGTGGTGACATTGCAGTATTTCTATATAATTATCTCAATTTGGTCAGAGCTGGATCTACCTCTACTAAACTCATTGTACAGAGCTTAACGAATTAACAGTCTTTAAAAAAAACAAAAAACAAAAAACAAAAAAAAAACACAAACACAAAGCAAATGGGAAAAAACATTTGATTCAATTAACCAGAAAAAAACACACAGTGGTTACCCTGTCTTCTGAGCCATGATAATTACATTATGGAGAGACAGCAGGAAAACCAAGACTTCTGCAATAGGCTCTACGTTTGGCTTTAAGTCAGACGCCGTGCATCAACTTCTGTAAACTGGTGTTCCTAAAAATCAGTAATGTTTGCGAAGAAAACAAAAATCAAACAGCTTGGCGCATAAGCCCAAAAGGCTTATGACAACATTCAGAATGTCCCAGCAACACCCTGAAGCAGGATGACCCTGCTGGCATGGCAGGGAGGAAAACCAAACTCTGAATCCCAAGGATGGGTGGTAAAAATAGCAGCCTTTCACACCTTTGAAATACAACCCATTTTCAACCAGTTCCAAGTCCCACGAACAATCATCCTGAAATGCAAGCTTCCTAACATGACAAACAAGATCCAATCATAACATTGTTCAGTTTTGTGACCAAATTTTTCAGAGACACAAAAACCTTGAAAATCCTGTTAGACATAAAACTTAGACAATAGTTGAACAGATGTTATTTTAAACAGCAGTTTGTAAGATGCTTTCATCTTACAAGATGATCATGCTCTGAACTACAGGAACATGAACAATGTAGTTAGGGGCTTTAACATCAATTTTAACTATGCTATTTTATCTCTCTCCTTTGCCCGTAATACAGAACTCCCTATTTACTCTCCACTAGTATTTCAGTTATGGATTCCAGATCATCCTTGTTTATAAATATAAGTATACACTTACCTAAATCACTCAAGTGCCTGTTGTACAAGTGTCAGAGTTTCTCCTACCCCCCCTCTTCTCTTCCCAAGGGTCAAAAAAATCCAAACCACCACCACAACAGGCAATTTTATCATATTTTGGTAGCAGTTTTAATAGGAATGTTAGAACTCTGAACAAACATGAAGAATAAAACTTGTTTTAACTTCAGAACATTCTTCATTTGAATGCCTCAGAAAACAGCCACTGAAGTCTGTACTGCTCTTTCCTACAGAGGCTTTTGATTTCCAGAGTTGGGAAGCCATTAGCTTTTTCTGTATGTCATGTACACTCAAAAATGGTTAATGATTTTGGTAAAGATATTTGTCTTTGTTAATACAGGGCAAATTTCCTCAACCTTCAATACATTTGGATGACACTCTACAGAAGGGATGACATACCATTATTAGAAAACATCTACTTTGCTTGCCAAGACTCAGAGCAGACCCACTGCATTTACTATTTTTATTTAATCAGGTATCCTTAAATTTTACACCGTATTTGGTAGTAAGTGACAGATCAGAGTAATTGAAGTCCCCACGAATGACGAATGGGTGTAACAAGGAAGATGAAGTGAGCTGTAATTTGTACAATACCTGTAACATCTCAGATTTCCTACTGAAAAATAGGAATAAGTAGGAGGAAAAAACACTTCCACAGTGTCTTTTAGAACTAGGAGGCCACAGAAGTCAGTTACTGAAAATGATGCTTTCTGTGAAAATAGTACCTTCATATGCTTATCTACATGCAGACTGCTCATTCATGTTTCTTCGTTGGCACCAGATTTGACAGTCAAATACAGAGTTGATTTCATTCTCTAGCAACTGGATAGATACATTCACAGAGGTACCTGAGGCTGCCAGGCAAATATGCTGAGGGTAAGCAGCAAGTCCCTGCTGTGACGGTACAGCAGATGCCTGTACGCAATAGAAGGACACAGCAACATCTCTTCTAGGAGGCTGCAAAGAGGGGGTGTTTCATTCATTGCTCAAAGATTGATTGTGAGAAGAATAAATGTGATTACACACTTGTGTACCTCCTTAGAAAGCCATCAACTCAGGACTCAACCCAGCACTGGACTAGATGGAGAGTAAGAGACTACTGAGGATGAAGGAAACTATTTAGCATATGGATGTACCATCACCAAGGGAGAAGTTCTTAAAACTCTTCAAAAAAAAAAAAAAAGCTGATTCTGCCAGTTGCCCTCATTCCTCATAACAGCACTGAAGAAACAACAGTACCATCAAATTCTTAAGCCCTGAGGTTGTGCCCCATATTTTCTCAAACTTTAATAGAAGTGCTAAGCCTGCATTGCCTGAGAGCAAACACATTAACCAAAGATAGAAAATCTCTATACTTCAGCAATTTTAAGAGGAATTTGAAAGGCTTCATTATACAAAGAAAATGGACCAGTAGAAAGATTATTGCATTTCTTTAAAAGCAGATAAGGCTTGGTCATTTGATGCAACCATTCAGAAATGGGCAGTTTGGAAAGGACAGATGTATACATGATTCTCAACTGTGGTACAGACAGAAAAGTGATCAAAGCAGGGGGGATGGGAGATCTTGAAAGATTTAGCTCTTTAGTCCAGATGAGCATCACACAGTTCATTTCAGTCCACCCACACTTCTTAGTGCAAGAGTATTATGCAAGAACGAAGGAGTGTGTGCACAGGGACGTGAGGGAAAAGCGTGGACGTGGGTGTGTGCGTGTGAGAAAGATTGCTCGTTCTTTCTAGTTTTACTTGGGTGTGAAATAACACAAAAATAGTTTTTCTCATGACATATACACGCATTTGTGTTTAGCTTGGAAACTTGAAAAAAAATGGAAGAAATTAAGTACTTGGAGAACATTGCCAAACATTGCTTGAGAACTAGACTTCCCATTGTATGGCCAACAGGAAAGCAACTTGACAGTAAAATGCAGCACAGAGAGCATGCAGACCACAGAGATGGCAAGTAAAATGCAACTAATGCAGAGGCCAATGGGATGATGTTCAACATGGATAAGTACTGGGTCTTGCACTTTGGTCACAACTACCCTATGCAGCACTACAGGCTTGGGGCAGAGTGGCTGGAAAGCTGTGCAGAGGAAAAGGATCTGGGGGTGTTGGTCAATGCTCGCCTGAACATGAGCCAGCAGCGTGTCCAGGTGGCCAAGAAGGACAACAGCATGCTGGCCTGTATCAGGAACAGTGTAGCCAGCAGGACCAGGGAGGTGATTGTCCCCCTGTACTCTGCTCTGGCGAGGCTGCTCCTTGAGTACTGTGTTCAGCTTCGGGCCCCTCACTACAAGAAGGACATGGAGGCCCTGGAGTGTGTCCAGAGAAGAAGGGCTAAGAGACTGGTGAAGGGACTGGAACACAACTCCTATGAGGAGCGGCTGAGGGAACTGGGGTTGTTCAGTCTGGAGAAAAGGAGGCTCAGGGGAGCCCTTATTGCTCTCTACAACTACCTGAAAGGAAGGTGTGGGGAGCTGGGGGTCAGCCTCTTCTCACAGGTAGCTAGTGATAGGACAAGAGGGAACGGCCTCAAGTTGCGCCAGGGGAGATTCAGCTTGGAAATTAGGAGAACTTTCTTCTCAGAAAGAGTGGTAATGCATTGGAGCGGGTTGCCCAGGGAGGTGGTGGAGCAACCGTCCCTGGGGGTCTTTGAGGAAAGGTTGGATGTGGTACTTAGGGACGTGGTTTAGTGGGTGATATTGGTGGTAGGGGGACAGTTAATGATTCTATGATCTGGCATAACTCACAACAGCTCACAGAGTCATGGCAGCAGCTGTACAAAAGTACAGTGTCTGCTATATGCACAATATACTTCACAAGCAAATGTCTGTCCATCTTGTGCTTACATCTTAACCTGAATTTTAAAGCTGTCTTATATCAAAGGACAAGTAGATATTCCCACAAAGAGAGAATACTCTCCTACCACATTCACTTAAGTCTTTGGCTTCTCTGGCAGAACTGCCAACAAGAGCAACAATTAAAATGCAAAACTGTAAGGAAGTCTTTTGAATGGGGCCATAAATTAAGAGTGGCCTTCTGGCAGACTGTCAAACAGCAACAACTACTGTGCTTAGTAACATTTGAATCAGGGGAGAGCCTGAAGCTACACCACTTTTGATTGCTTGTGATAAGGTTTCTTGGGTGTATTATTTACCCTTGCAATTTGCTTGACTTGTCTGGTTCTGCTATATTCATACTTTGAGTTTTACAACTGCCTCATTTTCCTCCTTAAGGGGATGGGATGGGAAGAAAACTACAAATGTTAAGCTTTGGTGTTTTTGTTTGTTTGTGTATGTTTCTTCCCTACAGGATGTGAGAAGCTATACATATCTTTTGGATTTATTCTTCAAGTTTGTTACATCCTTGTGGTACTGTTTTTTCAAGACTATGAAGGGACCAGAATGGCTTCAGTCTCAAATGAAGCTGATACAAGTGTGTAACATAGCCTCAATTATTTCTAATCCTCTAATCCTAATAACTAATACTCTCTCCTACAGGCAACAGGCTGTTATCTGGTAACCTGTATCTTTAAGTTCAGGCCTCTGGTGGCTTCTTTTCTTCTCATACCTTTGTGAAGGGAATATGTGAAAATATACTTTAATCAAAGTCCATTTGCACTGAGTCCCTGCAAGCTGGCATTACTTACTACCTGCTGTATATGAATACTGCTCAGCTGGACGAAAGAAAGCAAACTTTAGGCTTTGGTAGGGTACCTTCTGCAACAGGAAATAGATTTTTTTAATATACTGAATTGAATATATTTGCATTGAGATGAGCAGACTAACAGTTTTCCTAGCCAACTGATACAATCTGTATTAAGTCACCTGGACCATGTTATCACTTTCATTATGGTCTGGAAAAAGGAGTGAAAGAACCTATCAATTTAATTGTTTATAGTATTGTTGTGTTTTTTTTTGTTGTTGTTTTGTTTTTTTTGGAAAATGGTTATGAAGATAAAGAAATAGCTCAAAGGAACCTCTAGCAGATAGGAACATAGGCAGGAAATAACATGTAATCCATCCTGGAAAAAGAATATGCTACATTCTTTAATAGGATTACTGAACTCGTGTTGAAACTGTTCCACTTCACTGGCCTCGCTACATAACCAGTGGATGAATAAGCATATCTCCCAGCAACTACAGCACTCACTTAGGGAATGGGAACATGAGTTCCAGCTCCTCCTGGAAACTAACCTTTAAGTATTTTGTGTGAAGAGTTCAGTGAAACAAGAACTCTGGTGCATCTAATTTTCAGGAGCCAAAAGCTCCTTGCATGCAGCAGATGGAAAAAAGACACCTAAGTCAGGGCTGTGATTTCTGCCTGGCAGCATGGTGTGCACAAGCTGCCATAGTGAGTCCAAATCTCCAGTACAGATTTTTCCCAAAGAGTTGATTGAGAAGAAGCTCCATCTGCAAAGACCCGCATCCATACTGAGACCTGTTCCAGCACCATAACTAATTTACATTTGGCACTTAAACCTTTAACACTTCTACATCTCTCTAATCAGCCCTTGACAGCCTCACTTATTACCATCATGGTTTAGCCCTAAAGGTGCTAACCAAAATTATAAATCCTTAGCACCCAGCTTTTTAATAACAGTGACCATTTAGACAGTTATTGTGTTCCTTCCCTCTCATTTCTCCTTTCACTTTCAATGTGCAGCTTGCTATTTATTGACATTTTTTCTGTGGGCAAAAGGATTGGTCTGTCTCTTTAGTATTTGCCAATGATTCTTTGACTGATGCCAAGGGAAGAAAATACCACTGAAATGACTAGGAGCAGAGACAGCCACAGCCATTCTGCAACAACTGATGCCTCTACATGCAAGCAAAGGGCTGAATTCATTCTCTCTGAACCCTGAGGGATAAATCTGAACTGTAGAGAAATTTCAAGTATGTCACTGCCTGATTCCCATACTGTGTAACGCATGGGTTAACTTCTTGGGCAAGAGCAACATCTGAATGTGTGGCAGGACCCCAAGGTAGCCAGAATGGGTCACTCTGCTTGTGAAACAGCGCTCTGCATGAATGGGAAGGAAAAGCACAGGTACCCATGAAGGAAACCAAACCAGCTCAGGTCCTAAAGACAGAGTCATCCTCTCTACCATCCCGCTGCTTATGGTCCCATGCCAGAGCAGAATAAAAGTGGGATAAACCTAAGGAGGAAAGACAAAATTAGAGAAATGAAATATTTACAGTTCAGGCAGTTCTGGGCAGTACTGTAAGCCAAGTTTATTCAGACCAATAGGATTCATGTCACTGTCCTTTGTGAGCAGACCCTTTTTACAACAGTAGCATCTTCCTGAAATGCAGTTCATTACTTAGCATGTGTGATAAATCTGAGATGCTCCTGCAAGGCACTTCAAAGCAGGTGTCTGCAGATTTCAGAGTAGTTACAGCTTTCTTCACAGCTTTTGCTTGACAGTGTTTCCTGACAACTACAAACAGTCGTACCATTAATAATATCTAGCTCATTATTATTAAAACCTCTCTCTCATTCCAAAGCTTCTCTAATATGCTTAAGAGGATGCATCAGCTTGTTTTGAAAATGGGCAGATTTTCTACACAATGCCCAGGGATCTAATTACAAAGACCAGCAATGAGAAAGGACTGCAAGAAAATCAGATATTTCATCTGTTATATTGTGTAGCAGCAGCCTTTGTCCTAAAACCCCTTTCATCAGGATATAAAACACTGCATGCTATTACAACCGCAGCTCTTAAGAAAACAATCACAAAACATTTGATATTTATTTTCAGTCTGATTCAATAGGTTACTGAAGTCTCTTTCCATTGTTTCTCTCAACTACTCACCCTCCAGCTAAATGCCCTCATTACACAGGGTGACCCAGAGTTGATGAAATGGAGATTCCAGTTCACACCACAGTTACAATCAAAGCTTGAATCCCCAGCTGAGGCTAACATGCACAGCTTAAATAGGAATAACAGTAAACATTAAAATAGAAAGTGTTAGTTAAATAAAATACAGTACAGGTTTGCCTCAGAGAAAAAAAAATCCTGGTCTGATGTTACAAAGTTTTTGCTGAAGTCAAAACTCCTTGGAAAGGAAATACATTACTAAGACTTTCAAGAAAACAAACAAAAAACAAAGACCACATATTTTAACTAGTATTCTATGCCAGAGTTTAAATCAGTTTGCAATGTGTCTTTCGGGATGATATTTTTGGATCATTGTGTTCTTATATCACTAAGGGTGAGGGAGGGCTTGTGGGCCTTAATCAGCTTTCCTGTTTCTTCCAAATATTTCTGTTTATCTAATAAAAATACTTTCCATTAAAATCTTATCTTGCTTATTGTTAAGCATAGAATTCAGTGTTGATTTTATGCTTTCTACTGTCTGATTATAGAAAATTTTATTTGCACTGTTATGTTTAGAGGAACAGATGCACTCTTCAGAAAACAGGGAGTTGGGCTGTTTGTTGTGTGCGATGGAATGGTGCACGACAAAAAATATAGAACAATGATGTAAACAATGCAGTTCCACAGAAATGCACTATTACACCTACAACCAAGCAGCCTAAGGCTTATCTGTTGACCGTCAATGGCACACCACCATCACTGAAATGTTAAGATACGATAAAATTAAATCTCATGGCTTTGCCACGGTTATCATTACTTTACTTCATCAACCAAGAGTCCTATCAAAACTAATGGCATTACTCCTAAAAAAAACATTAAATGTCACTGCCAAAAAGCTTAAGAAGGCAAGACAGATGAACCTATCATGAAGCTTTGCAAAACATTTTATGGCATCACAAATGAATCAAACTTCAGTGCCAAGGGGAACATCAGAGTATGCCACTATTTCCTGTTTCTTTTTAATAAGATAAAATATTTAAGCAAGAAAGATTTCATGTGTCTTATTATAATATATTTAAGCTGTGTACAGGTAATAATGACTAAGTGTTAAAAATTAAAAATAATGACACAACATTTTATGAATATTGACACATATCAAACTTTAACAGTATGAACAGTAAGTTAAAAAGATGAGAATTAAAGATATGTTAAGACTACCATACAGGGCCATCAGGGCTGAGCTAGAAGAAATTCTCTTATTAATCTTTTAATGAAAAACGCGTACACACAGACCTGTAAAAGATTAGGAACTTGGCATCATTTTTTTCATAAAAAGATAAGGTGAAAAAAGTTCATCTTGACACAATCCCAGTAATAAGAACATAAGCATCTTTACTGGTGTCAAGATAACTCATTCTACTTTGAAAAAAATCAGTCAGGATTTGGGGAAAATATCATAAAAAACAGCACAGTAGAAGTTTCTTTTCTAGATCTTTTAGTTCTAGAAATGAAAGTGGTACTTGACCATAAACTGGCAGTTCAATTCTTTTGACTACAGTCAGATGTTTCTTGAATAATAAGATAGTTTTGAACACAAAAGATGTTTTGGCAAGCTTATTTTTCCCCCTGCCTGCATAGAACTTTAGTAATTCCTAGCACTCTAATATTTAAAACAAACAAAAATATTTTTAGAAAAGAGTAGAGAACTAGAGATATTTTTTTCCTGTATAAATGTATGGTATACCTGTGACTTGAACACTTATCAAAATTGTTCCCCACGTATGACGTTAAGACAATCAGAAAAGGTCCAGAGAAATGCAGAAGAATAATCAAAGACAGTGAGTATATCACAAGTAGAGAACAATTAAACAGATAACTCATCAGGATCTAGAGACTGCTGAGGGAGAGATGACAGGTATTCATAAAATCCTCATTAGCTTGCAGAAAGTGAATAGAAAATAACTGTTCACTGTGTCTTCTAACAAAAATAAAACAAGGTCAGTAAGACCAGCATGTGGCAGGACAAAACCAGCAAAAATAGTATGTTTTTCCATGCAACACAGTTCAGCAGTGGAACTACTTGCTATAGGAAGAGACACTAAAAATCCTACTGAGTTCATAAAGCACTCAGAGATATAAATGGAAAAAAAATAAAATCCATCAGGGGCTATTAAACATAGAAAAGCTTATTTGGCTGATATAGCCCATCAGCTACAAACCTCCGGAGACCAATATAGTACACTGGGGAAGTATTACGATATGCTTACCTCGTTATTACATTCTTTACTAGGCATGAGCTATTAGCTGGTATTAAAGATAGACTAGCCTAAAACGGACCTTCCATCTGTGGCAGTATGCATGCTATTAATTTTATCAAATAGAAACAATTAAAAATGCTGACATGAATCTCAATTGCACTTTCATTAGTTACCATCCATAGACTGCCTGACATGAGATAAAAGTAAAAAAAAAAAAAAACAAAAAACCAAAAAAAAAACCAGAAAACCCCACCCAATAAAATCTTACCAATTAAAATCAGGCTAAAAAAATAAGAAAGCTGAATATACATTCATCTGGAATCAAATTATGCAGGCAATTACATAATGTGCATTTGCCAGTTTAGCTAAGTAACCCTAACTTTTAGTTCAAAGGTTTCATTTAGTTGTAAATAAACATATTTTAGATGGTTATGTGCCCTTTAAGAATGGAAGTTTCTTTGGGAAAATAACAAGCGAGTGAAAATGAAACAGAAAATGAATATGAACAATTTACGTAACAGATTTCTGCTAGCTGATTATTTAATCTATTTTAATCATGATTTTAAATCCATCCACCCTGCCCATAAATATGCTCCTTCTATTTCAAAGCTATTTGCAAGAAACATCAATTCATGAACTTCAGAGTACCTTCAAAAATAATATAATGTTCTCAGGCAGTAGTTAATTATAGCGGGGAAAAAAACATTACTCGTCAGCACATTTTCTCCAGCAACTCTTATTGGAATTTGCAAAAGATAAATAAGTAGTATGAACTTTGCTTATTTCATCAGTGGCCTGAGCAAACTGAGTTTACTTGTCACTCTCTGTTTCCTTCTCTCTGTCCTTCACAATAACTTCAAGATCTAGTGGCCAAAGCTGTGCTGCCAGGTAGCAATCTTAGTAGCATTAGTACTTCCTACAGGGGAGGGAAAAATCTTGGATGATTTGTTGGCCTCAGCTTTTGACAGCCCTTGGGGCACCACCATGAGAAGGTGTCATGCTTGTGCTACTGGACAATGTCAACCCAAGTGGAAGAGGCTCATCTAACCCAGCCAGACCTTTCCCTGCAAGGTTGGTGTTGCTAGCAAGCCTTTGGCTCTGGTACAGAGACACTGAATGGTCTCCCGAGGGCAAGGTAGCAGCCTAACCTCCACAGGCAACACCAACAAGACATGCTTGGGTCTATCCTACAATACGAGACCAGCTGGCATGGGACAGCCTGCATCTGCACTGTTCAGCTACCTTATCCTTATACAGATGTGCCCACTAGCAAACTGCCTAGTAGGAATGATCACTGTCCTGCACTGACTCCTGAGCAAGGCCTAAAGGTTGTCTGGGATAGCTCTCATTGGCCGAGGTCAAAAATGTGCAAGACAATCCCATCATGGACTTAAGTGACAGATAGCTCAGAAAAACATCCTGGTGCTAGTTAACTTACTGGTGTTAGATACAGCCAAAGAGAGCATGAGGAGAAGCAGAGCTGCAGGGAAAGTTTCCACTTCACTTTGTGCCCGCCATCGACAGCAAAAGACAGACGGCAAGTCTGTAAAAATTCTGGCTTCACCCTTTTTTTCTATTGTGGGACCACATTCAGTGCTTCTCTTTGGATCCATTCTGTCCCCATCCCCTCCTCAACTGCTACACAAGCAGCAAAATCCAGCAAAAATGACAGCCTTCTGAAAAGTATGAGGAGATCATTTAGCAAGAGGAAATATTTACAAGGACAAGAGACAGCTGGGTGCTCAGCTTCCAGTGTTGTTCAGTAAGATCTGAGAACCTAAATCCCACTTAAGACTGTGACCCACCTAATAGCTACCAAAGTCCCTACAGCAGAGAGCAACAAATCCCCCACAGAGAACATCTGTTGAAGAAAATATGTTGGCACACTTGCTAGATGCACAGTCAATGACAAACCACTTCTGCTTTCTTGTGACAAAGGGCTATAGGGGTGTCTCTCAGAGGAGAGTATAAAAGCGAGAATGACACTAAAAGAGCATTTGTAGAGAGTATTACTCTGGGGAGCACACAAGGGTCTAGCCTTATACTTCCAGTCATTATCATTTTTCTCCTGCTGCTCCCATTACCATTATTTGGAACAGCAAATGCACATGATCACAAAAACATAGCCAAAGGCGTCACCTTTTCCCATGCATGCTGTTAAATCCCATTTTTCAAACTAGCATTCTATGTGCACACAGCTCCTCCAGCATGAGAAAAACTGTTTTAGACTGGGTGCAGAACCTGTTCTATCCACTGGGCGCAAAGAAGAAAGCAGCAACCTATGCACTTTCAGGCAGCAACATCTGCACAAAGTCAGAGCACAGCTGAGCAAGCATAAACAGTCACAAAGCTTTCTAACTCAAGAAAAAAAAAAAAGAAAAAAAGTCACTCTTCCACTGTGAGATTTTTTCCAGTCAGAGAGACATGAGAAAGAAGGTTCAACATGGTGTTAGCCAGGTGTTAAGTAACATGGTGTGGAAAGGAGAAAGGGACATGTAAACACAATGAGCTATTTTCTCTAACACCAAGTGACAAAGTATTCAGACAGAACATTAAAAAAGAGCTGAACGGTTGCTTTCTTCTGTGTTTTGGAGATCCAAGTGAAACATTTGGTCAAAAGCAGCTCGGGAGTAAAAAGATCTCCAAGTATATTATCTTTTTTCTCAGCTGCCCTGCAGAAGTCTACATCTTAACCTGGAATGAGACTCTGATGTGTTATCATGGAAATATGCCTGTGTTTGAAACAGGCCAAGAAATGCGTTTTGTAGAAAGCCGCAGTGAAAAGTGCCTAATGTATTTTGGTACACTTGCCCTCATATATGGACAGGATATCAGTACAGCCCAGCCTGCTTCAGTGCCAGCAAACCAACTTGCACTGGGACAGAGCTCATTTCCTCGAACTACTATTCTCCTTTCCTTCCAACAACCAACTACCCAGCACTCTTCCATCACTAGTAGCAGAGCTGGCCTGTAGGTACTTCATTTTTAACAGAGCTTCTCAACGCCCTGATAAGGCATAGCCTATAAGAGGATGTACACATTTTACACAAAAGTGGAAGTCCTTTCTACTGTTGGGACCCCATCCCACACTTTCCTTTAGGGCTCCTTCACAGATGGATGTTTGTACCTTTGTTTCTTTTGGTGACTACTTTGCTTGAGCAACAAAAGGATTGTTTATGGACTGGGCTCTGAAAGTTTATTTCAGCTGGCTACATTGCAGACTCCTGTCATTTATGCTGGCTCTTATTCTCAGAAGGGTGCCAGTCAGCCTTTCAAAATCCGGTCAATATGATGCCCTGAGCAAGTCTCTTTGAGCTAAACCACTGAAATTAACTGTCTCTTGTAATAGTAAAAACTTAGATGAAAAATCTACCTCTCAACAATTCAATAGTAAGCACCACTAGTGACAATAAACAGATCTTCAGCATCTCCTTCTCCAGATTTCCTGTTGTAATGTCATCATAAGAACGTCAAAAATCCTAAACTAGCACAAAACAAGTTTCCTGATTTTATATCTGTCCCTGATGACTCTCCATTGTGCTGACAAGTAATGATTTCTGATACAGCATACAAAGCCTATGGAAGGAGGATGCTAGGGCAAGGGGAAAAGAAATAAGCTATCTTATAGTAAATCAGTAATTGTACATTTAATTTTTATATATAAAGCTGTCAGTCTGGCATAAGCTGTGCTTACTATTGTCACAAAAGTTCCTACAGAATAAGCCTTTTATTCCTGGCATCAGGAGGACTCTATGCCAAGGCATCTCTACAACTCTTCAGAGATGATCAGCTAGTGAGTAATGCCTACTCATGTCTTCACTTTGGTCATTATTATTTGTATTTATAGTTCAGGGCTATTCTAGTCACTCACTTTTATTTTTAGTTTAAATAGAATATGGAAGAACATGCCATGTTTATTTGCAACTGAAAAATGTTTAAAACGAATTTATTTGTAGGTGTTTTGGAGAAAGAAGAATCACTTGGCAGATAAATGCTTCAGTTAGACCTCCAGCTTTTGCAGACTGATCCAAACACAGCTGTGCTGATCAAGTGATGCATGTGACCTTTTATCTTCAGCAGATCACAATGCAACCAAATTCACATTAGACAGTAGCAGCACCCTTGTTACATGACAGAAATTATCAGGTGTATGTTTAAATAGAAATGTCATGAAAAATCCCAAATTACCTTCCCTAACTAGTACAGATGAACTTCATTCAGAGAGAATCCTATAAAAGAACCAATTCTGCTGAAGGACTTTGCTTTAAGCTGGTGTAAGATTTATTGCTGAGCAGATCAAAGGCTATTTCTTAATTGGAAAATATTTGATTGACCCTTCCCTTTATTCTGTGCTTGATACCAACTCAAGTACACAAAGACTAGTGCTAATTTTAATACTGCTTTAAAATTGCATCTTAGTAGGCCTTTTAGTCGATGACATATTCTTTCGTGTGAACTTCTGAAAAAAAAAGTGGAATATGTTGTCATCACTGATTAATTATTGTCAATTAAGAATAGTTATCACAATGAAAAAGAAAAGCCTTTTTATTGTCAGGGCAAAAAATGCGTTTGTCACGATGCATTAGGAGTTGCAATATATCATAAGACTGGCCATCAGCACACAGCCATTCCCCCTCCCCCAAGTAGAACTTCCTATTTCTTCTCTATCCAACATTTCAGGAGAAGTCTGAAATTTTGCCTGCTGTGACACAGATGAACCTCAGAAAACTCTGTACAGTCTTCTGACAAGATCACCAACTCATCAGTGGCTTCCAAGGTATAAGCAAGAGTTTCACATTCTTCCCTACCTGAGCAAGGTAGGAAAACAAATCTAGTTACTTGTACTTGAGTTACAGCTGAATAATGAGTACACTGTATTACTGCACTTATTCTTTATCATTCATTCAGATACCAGGTTTTCTCAGTGTTGTCAAGAACCACACAAGCTAATCATCTACCATTTAAAATTAGAGATAAGATCAGCATCCAGAAAATGAACTAAGAGTCTCAAACTTATTTCAGAAAAAAATAAATAAATAAATCTGACTGGAGCAACTAGTAAGTTGCTCTAGTTATTTTTTCTTTAAATATTCCATTAACTTCTGTGAGAGGCTTTTTTTTTTTTTTTTGGCTGAGGGAAAGGAGTTGCTTGGGTCAGAGAGCTCAAGGAAATCTTAAGATCGGGTGTTTAAATACCACTTGTCACATACCTAAAAGAGTGTTCTGTCATGAACATCCAAGGATAATGTGATCCTACAGAAGTTATAAATTGTTTAGCCCTTGATTTATATATGATTAGGAATTCACCCAAAATATCTGGATAGGTCTGGCACATTCAACATTATTTGATCATGACAGATGCACACTGGGGAGTGTGACTTCTCAAAGGGCTCCCCTCACCACACCAGGTCACATCCTAAGAGACATCTCTACTTGTAAAGGTCAAAGAGACTTTTGCTGGAATAAACAGAGGTAGTTTAAAATTGTCCTCTAAGACAATACTTCACTTAAACAACAGTGCTTAATTAAAGTTTCATTATATAGAAAAGGAATAGTTTTGCAGGTTCCTTGTCACGTAATAATGCAGATGAAACACTTCCTTTAGATGAAAACAGTAAGTTCTCTCACCAGATTTTTGTATGCAGGATATCAAACCTAGACATGCTGAACAGGAAGAGACGCTGAAGAAATGATTACTTGATATCATTACTGGAGTGTATTGATGAAGTGGAAAATAGAGCATGAGGAGGAGGTGTATGGGATGCGTAACTATCATTTACAGTGTCTGATTTTAGTGCCACACTATAGCTACGTGAATAAATCCACAGGTTACATACCAAGGTAGCTACACTGAAGAGGCTCTCCTGAAACCACTGCAGACATACACAGTACGTACACAGCTGTAAGGACCTACCTACGCACAATTGAATCCGCTGATTACCAGATGACTGCAGCACCTCTATGCCAACCCACATAGCTTAAAGATGATTATATATTGGAATAATGTTCATCTGCTTACAAGTATCATCATCTGCTCGCTTTGCTAAGAAGACACTAAGCTCAACATCAACATGTGTATATAACACCCTAAAACAAATCCTTACCCAGTATAATCTACAAGTGGGTGAAATCAAACAGAAACAACGGTTATGCCAATTTTTAATTAACGAAGCTGACCTATGACATGTATCTTTGTCTCTAACACGCCGTTGGGCATGCATTTATTTATCACTCTGTTTATACCCACAGAATCATATCTTCGTATATACACAATAGCTACAGGTCTTTGCTTTAGCATCTGCTGCCTCTGCATATTTACTCAAATTTTAGTGAAGTACTCAAAATAAAAGGAATACCTTCAGGTTTCAGCATCACTAAAAATGACTTTTATCTTCTTGTTGCTCCAGGTTGTGAACTACGCCAGTCTTCAAACTGTTGGAAGAAAACATGCTGCCACTTAATGTGCTTAGCCAGTCAGAACTTGGAGCTTCTTCCATCCCTGTAGCAGCGTGTATTAGAGATCCTAAAACTGTTTACCTTTTTACTCAGGAAAGCTTTAACTTGGAAGAATTGCAATGCTCTTTCACAGTTTCACGTACTGGACAATTGAAGTGTGGGTCTTAGTGAATTGTCAAAGCAAGAGAATGCTTTGTTCTGGAAACACATTTTGAAGAACACAATGAAATAGTATTATTTCCCACCTTGAAACAGCCAATTGTTTTAGAATATCATGTCAAACAAACATGCACACTTTTTAGTCAAATAAAGCCTGCAACATGGACAGTATCCACTGCAGAACAGAAGAAAAACAGTGTATAGTAACTCCTTTCGTACTTCCTCTCACTGAAGAACCGTTCTGAAGTACAGGAGAAAGACAATGCTTTCTATTTGTTCTCAGTCTTCAGATTTTGAAGGTCTGGAGTGGAAAAGGACCCTACGCAATCCAGCTGAGTGCAGGCAGTCTGTTTTCATCACAGAGACATACACAGCTGCATGGGCGTCAGACTAACTTTGATCAAGCTCTGCATGACCACCACACTTACATCTTTTTGTTTTATTGCATTTTATTTACAAGGCAACAGTTTGATTCAGAGTAAACAGCTAAGAAAAATCCTAATCCTAACAGCTAAGAGAGATTTCCTTGGAAGTAGTTAATTTTAACTGAAAAAAGAGAAAGCCATCTAATCCTGCAGTCTTTTATTCTAAGTGTTATATAAAATATACTTGTAGTTTTGTTTGCTTCAAAAAAAGAAAATAAACATGGAAGATACTTAACTAGTTCAGTGTGTTTGCCACAGTCTGATTTTTGGAAGGTTACTTGCCACTGTTAGGCCACTAGATGAGTAGATAACTCAGGTCACAGGTTAGGACCCCGTTTTGTACATGCAGCAGGAGTAGAGCATTCTTAAACTAAATTTCAGCCAGAAGACCACATTACACTTTCCCTCACAGTAAGACAAATCCCAAACAATTCAGTAACAGTTGTAAGGTAGAGTTACAAAGATAGAAATATTTTTTGCATGTATTTGTTTCACCACATGAACACAATGCAGCACAGACATTTCCATCTGAGGTAGTCATTGCAAGTTCCCTTTAAAGTCAATGGAGAACAAGAGGACAGCAGCCGATCTCCCCCTACAAGTAACCATTACAATACAGAAAATGAATTGCTCCTTTCAAGCTTTAAAGTGCCTCTTAAATTCTTTTGTTTTTAAATGGGGCCTAAGAGGATTAGCTCAGATTTAGATACCTCCCTTGAACATACCCCTTGTTAGGAGACATGAATCCTGTCCAAACTGACCTTTTCCTCACATATCTAGAGCTCTGCTGGGCCTTCCCATTATCCCAGGAGCCACTGCAAAATGAATGCAAATCCCAACAGAAGCAACGTCTCTGCTAGGTTATTTAGAGGAGATATTTGATTCTGGGGATGTCATTCTATCCCTTGCTACAGAAATATTAAACAGGAGTAACTCCTAGGGTTACAACACAATATGTTGAAGGGAGGAGAGGGGGGAAAAAAAAGGGTTCAGGACTTCAACGAAAAAATCTGTGCTAAAACAATCTAATTTGGAATTCATGCTGCTGGCTGTTAGTTTGTGGAGAAGGGGAGCCTTTTCAAGCTTCTCTCAGCAATGAGAAATCCTTCCTAGATTTTCTCATGTACTTTGGGATGCATGAGGGTTGGGCCTTATAGTTAGTCCCAACAAATCTGGGGCATTTCAGCCGCTGTCACACAGGCCCTCAACCCACAGCAGGCAGCAGCCTGAGGGGCAGAGCCAGTCTGTTGCCTCCCAGCGGGCAGAAGGCCCCTCAGGGGTCATCACTGAGATGGTAAATTACTTAGCTTGTGGACTTCTGGGTTTGGAAGAGGTTATGCAGGGATACAACAACATAGAGAAAAAGATTCTCTACTAAAAAAGGAAAGGTTGTGTGTTTTTTTGCTTGTTTGTATTAAGACACGTGGCCTTTGAGTCACTGAGTAACAGAGAGGTGTTTTCAGAGTGGGAAAAACTGTTTCCTATTAAATTCCTTTGCTAACTACCCACAGTAGAAAGACAACCAAGTATCCCGACTGCTGATGGGCTGTCACAGAAATACGCTATTCTCATTCACAACAGAAGCAGAAATGAGAAAGCTCTTGCACCTGTCCTGCACCCCGTTGCTGCAACCCTGTTTTCTCCATCTGCATACCTGCAACCAGAAAAACACTGCAAAAAAACCCACAAAAATCAGAAAAAAAATCAGAAAAACACCGCAAAAGAGTGGCCCTATCTCAAGAATGGGAAGGACTGCATGAATGTATGCTTTTGGGGAGAAAGAAAAGAAGCTTTTTCTTTTATATTATGCAGGTGCATAGGCTAGTGCAAAGGAACATTACACTGGGTTCAGCTGATATTTTAAAGACTGATGGCTTTTTATGAGGAACTTGCTGGATTGTTTAGGACTTCATTCAAACATGTTACTGCACTGGTGGGAAGTCATGAAAACATGAAAAAAGTCTGGATGAGCACAGCATTCACCCCAATGCCATTTCCACATAACAGGATTCTTTATCTTTTTTTTTTTTTTTTTAAAGCATCGCATTATAGCAGCATTTTTACCGTCTTAAAAATGAAATTACTAGGGACTGACACCTACTCCCCCCAAATCTTTAAAAGGTAAACTACCACTCAGCTTCTCCCCATACTTTCAAGGACAACCCATAATCAAGTAGAATAGGTATGCTGACAAGGCTGAATAGAAAGCTTGTCTTCACAGGCATACACTACATCTTACCTATTCAAGCATTTGTATTGCTTTGTTGCATAGCTATTTACAGCTCTGCTAATGTACTACCTAAAAGCAGAAAGAGATGGAATTCAGACTTGTACTTGTTTTACGTAGGGTAAGAAAATACCTGCTTTGGTGTATCTGATGCTGAAATTATTTCACATCCAAATATTATAAATGCTACTTCTTTATAACATATAGGTAGTAATCTCTTTATAACATACAGGTAAGAACCAACAACGTTCATTTCTTGCTGTTACATGGGAAGGAATTCCTAATTTGCCAAACAAAACTATAAATGAGTAAATATTTTAAAAGCCTGTGCAGAAACTAAAAAACAATTTTCACATCCTTATAAATAGGAATAGTGCAAGATTATTTTATGTTGAGACTCAAAAAAAAGACTAATGAATCCAGCACAGCAGCCTCACATTGGGACTTGGGACATTCTTTAGTATAGATGATTAACTAGTAATTTATATAGGGGCAAGTCAGTGAACATGACCTAGAATATGAAACAACATGAAGAAAATAACACTGGCATCCAAGGCTTGTATGTTTGCAATAATGCAGGAAATTTAACAGTAATCAAACACAATGAACATTTACTGCACTGAGTTAGAGACAGTCCCTTACCAAATGTCACACTGAGATCAACACTTCAAGTAACATTATGATACTCCCTTTGAGATGGGGAAGATGCTAAAACTTATCCGAACATATATGGTAAAAATATCCTAATTATCGGGGATGTAGATGAGAACCCTATGAGAAGCAGATGTAAAAAGAAGATATCGCTCAAGGCCAGTGGATGAAGGAAGAATGAACAACTCGTTAGGGAAGGATGAAAAACTTGTTGGCAGGAAACAAGGCAAAGATAAGCAAAAAACTCCTAAATACTGTCCAACAGAAAGTCAAAGTCGAGAAAGGTAAAAAGTTTAACCTCCTCTTCCTCGTTGCCTTCATCCTGAAGGAGCCCCGCCCGTTACCACCAGGCTACATTGCGCAGGTGCAACCGGAGGAGCTAAGGGCAGGGAGTATGGAAATGAGTACTTGGAAGAGGTCCGCCTTTTCAGGGAAAATAATGAATATGTATTAGAGCTCATGTAATATGTATAAAATTGTGAGAGATGACCGGGCAGGTGCACGCTTTTTGAGGGAAGGTATTCCCAGTGTGCCCGGTGCACCGCAATAAAGTATACCTACTTTACAACCCTATGGTTGTGGAGTCTTTTCCGTGCGTCACCTTCAGTCTGAAAAATAAATAAGATTTATTCTTAGTAAAAAGAACAGTTCCAGAGAATGGATATATGCATATCCCTCTTCAGAGACTTATCCCTCTACAGGCCATGATTTAGTTATTTGCTTAAAGGTGTTCCTCAAAATAGACACTTCTGGAATTTCTCCTCACCAAGGGAGAAAGTTTTGTCCATCATACAGTCAGGCTGATAATGGGAACCTGCGTGTTTTAAGGTACATCGAATAGACATGGTCCTGGTAAAACATGCACAAGTAAAACCTGCAACTAAGCTTTCAGCAACTGCAGCTGACATCTTGAGGGGTGGGGGTGGTAGAAAAAGAGCCTGGATAACCCTTCGCATGAGCATTCCATTCAAGCCTAGAAGGGGATTATATGTTTTATGCACACATGCTGTGTTAGCGCAGGATGCACAGCATACCCTGACACCACACGAAGCACAGCATTTGTTAGGAAGCAATTCTTCTGCTCTGTGGGTCTGCAGGGAAGGATAACTCCTCCAAAGCTTCAAAAAGCATGTGATACAGCCATTCTCAGTCAGGATACTGGATGAGGTTGGCCTCTGTCTTAAGCATCTCCAAGAGTAACTATGTTTTAAATGTGAAGGATTCCTAAAGAAGAAGAGAAACCAAGACTAAATGCTTCAAGGGTAGTATAAATCATAATGGCTTTTCAGAGTCTGAGTGTTCAAGTGCATCTCACCAGAACAACTGGTTTCAAGAAAAGTTTTCATTTCTGTAATGAAGGCAATAAATGCCAGAGACACCTGAAATTAACTTCAAGTTGCTTATGCCATAATGGTAGCAGAAGAAAACATTTGCATGAGATGATTTCCTACTAACAGAAGAATAGGGAGATAAGGAAGATCATTCTTCAAGTGGAACAACATAAAATAAATGTTTCACCTTACATTTGGATATATTCCAGATGAATTTATCTCCTCTCCCTAAGGTAGTATTCAGTGCTGCTGCTGCCGCCCTAAATGTCAAAATCCCAAAGCTATTTAGAATGTCAAAGCAGCATTTTCCATAACATTTTTTTTGGGGTGTGCGTGTGGGTGGATTGTGTTTATTTTACTTTTTGTTTTTAAATGGGAGACCAAATTCTCAAGAAAAGTTTTATTAACCTATGAAAAACAAAAATTAGTTGAACTACCGCATCTCCTCTGTGTGAGCACCTTCTTGCAGTTACAGAGTCACAGAATCATCTAGGTTGGAAGAGACCTCCAAGATCACTTAGTCCTAACTATCACCTAACACTAACAAGTCCTCCACTAAACCATATCACTAAGCTCTACATCTAAACGGCTTTCAAAGATCTCCAGGGATGGTGACTCAACCACTTCCCTGGGCAGCCCATTCCAATGCCTAACAACTCTTTCAGTAAAGAAGTTCTTCCTAATATCCAACCTAAACCTCCCCTGGCACAACTCTAGCCCATTCCCCCTCATCCTGTCACCAGGCATGTGGGAGAATAGACCAATCCCCACCTCGCTACAGCCTCCTTTAAGGTACCTGCAGAGAGCAATAAGGTCACCCCTGAGCCTTCACTTTTCCAGGCTGAACAATCCCAGCTCCCTCAGCTGCTCCTCGTAAGACCTGTTCTCCAGACCCCTCACCAGCCTTGTCACCCTTCTCTAGACTCTCTCGAGCACCTCGATGTCCTTCCTGTAGCGAGGGGCCCAAAACTGAACACAGTACTCGAGGTGCGGCCTCACCAGAGCCGAGTACAGGGGGACAATCACTTCCCTAGTCCTGCTGGCCACACTGTTTCTGATCCCAGCCAGGATGCTGTTGGCCTTCTTGGCCACCTGAGCACACTGCTGGCTCATATTCAGCCGACTATCAACCAATACTCTCAGGTCCTTCTCTGCCAGGCAGCTTTCCAACCACTCATCTCCCAGCCTGTAGCACTGCTTGGGGTTGTTGCGCCCCAGGTGCAGGACCCGGCACTTGGCCTTGTTGAACTTCATACAGTTGACCTCAGCCCATCGGTCCAGCCTATCCAGATCCTCCTGCAGAGCCTTCCTACCCTCGAGCAGATCGACACACGCACCTAACTTGGTGTCGTCTGCAAACTTACTGAGGGTGCACTCGATCCCCTCGTCCAGATAATCGATGAAGATATTAAAGAGAACTGGCCCCAGTACTGAGCCCTGGGGGACTCCACTAGTGACCGGCCTCCAACTGGATTTGACTCCATTCACCATGACTCTTTGGGCCCGGCCATCCAGCCAGTTTCTAACCCAACGAAGCGTACGCCAGTCCAAAACACGAGCAGCCAGTTTCTTGAGGAGAATGCTGTGGGAAATAGTGTCAAAAGCCTTACTGAAATCAAGGTAGACCACATCCACAGCCTTTCCCTCATCCACTAAGCGTGTCACTTTGTCATAGAAGGAGATCAGGTTCGTCAAGCAGGACCTGCCCTTCATAAACCCATGCTGACTGGGCCTGATCGCCTGGTTGTCCTGCAAGTGCCGCGTGATGACACTCAAGATAATCTGCTCCATGAGCTTCCCTGGCACTGACGTCAAACTAACAGGCCTATAGTTTCCTGGGACAACCTTCCAGTCCTTCTTGTAGATGGGCGTCACATTTGCTAGCTGCCAGTCGACTGGGACCTCCCCGGATAGCCAGGACTGCTGATAAATGACGGAAAGTGGCTTGGCCAGCTCTTCCGCCAGTTCTCTCAGTACCCTTGGGTGGATCCCATCTGGCCCCATTGACTTGCGTACATCTAAGTGTTGTATCAGGTCGCCAGCCATTTCCTCGTGGATTGTGAAGGCCACATTCTGCTCCCCATCCCCTTCCACCCGCTCAGGACCTGCTCAAGACAACTAGTCTTGCTGGTAAAGACTGAGGCAAAGAAGGCATTAAGCACCTCAGCCTTTTCCTCATCTCTCGTCACTAAGTTTCCCCCCACATCCAGTAAAGGATGGAGATTCTCCTCAGTCCTCCTTTTTGTGTTAATGTATTTATAAAAACATTTTCTGTTATCTTTAACAGCAGTAGCCAGACTGAGCTCCAGATGAGCTTTGGCCTTTCTAATTTTGTCCCTACACATTCTTACAACATCCTTATAATCCTTCTGAGCGGCACACACTCTTCTCCAAAGATCATAAACCCTCTTTTTTTTCCTAAGGTCTAGCCACAACTCTCTGTTCAGCCAGGCCGGTCTTCTTCCACGCTGGCTCGTCTTTGGGCACATGGGGACAGACCACTCCTGAGCCATTAAGATTTCCTTCTTGAGGAGTACCCAGCCTTCCTGGACTCCTCTGCCCTTCAGAACTGCCTCCCAAGGGACTCTGCCAACCAGTGTCCTGAACAGCTCAAAGTCAGCCCTCTGGAAGTCCAAGACAGCAGTTTTACTGGTCCCCCTCCTGACTTTGCCAAGAATAGAGAACTCTACCATTTCGTGGTCACTCTGTCCAAGATAGCTCCCTACCACCACATCTCCCACCAGTCCTTCTCTGTTTGTGAACAGAAGGTCCAGCGGGGCACCTCCCCTGGTAGGCTCACTAACCAGCTGCATCAGGAAACTATCTTCCACGCTCTCCAGAAACCTTCTTGACTGCTTCCTCTGAGCTGTATTGCATGTCCAGGATATGTCTGGGAAGCTGAAGTCCCCCATGAGGACAAGAGCCGATGATTTCACAACTTTTGCCAGCTGCCTGTAGAACTCCTCATCCGTCTCCTCATCCTCGTTTGGCAGTCTGTAACAGACCCCAACCAGGATGCCTGCCTTGTTGGCCTTCCTGCCGATCCTAACCCATAGGGACTCAACCTTATCATTCCCAGTCTCAGTCTCAAGTTCCACGACATCAAAACACTCTCTAATATAGAGAGCCACACCACCACCCCTTCTGTGCTGCCTGTCCCTTCTGAAGAGCCTATAGCCAGTCATTGCAGCACTCCAGTCATGGGAGTAGTCCCACCACGTTTCAGTGATGGCAACCAAGTCATAGCTAGCCTGCTGCACGATGGCTTCCAGCTCCTCCTGTTTGTTGCCCATGGTGCATGCATTAGTGTAGATGCACTTTAGCTTGTCCATTGCCTGCTCCCCCGGCCCTGACATTGTTCTCCCTAGCACACCTCTAATGAGCCTTATTCCCTCCCGATCCCCATCCCCCTTCCTACCTAGTTTAAAGCCCTCTCAATGAGCCCTGCCAGCTCTTGTGCTAGTGTCCATTTTCCCCTTTGAGACAGGTGGGACCCATCTGCAGTTAGCAGGCCAGGTGCTGAGTAAAGCGCACTGTGGTAAAAAAACCCAAAATTTCTGTGTTGGCACCAGCTTCTGAGCCACCTGTTTATCAGGTGGGCTTTCTGAGTCCTCTCTGTACCCCTCCCTGCCACTGTAGGGGTGGAGGAAAGCACAACCTGTACTCCTGCTCCATCTACTAATCGTCCCAGTCCCCTAAAGTCCCGTTTGATAGCCTTCAGGCTTCTCTCTTCAGTATTGTCACTGCCAGCCCGGACTATCAAAAGAGGATAGTAGTCAGAGGGGCGAACCAGGTTAGGAAGCTTTCTGGTAATGTCCTTGACCCTGGCCCCAGGGAGGCAGCAGACTTCCCTACGGGTAGGGTTAGGTCAACAAATATAGCCCTCCGTTCCCCTGAGAAGGGAGTCACCTACGGCGATCACCCTTCTTTCTTTCTTAGTGGAGGCAATCCTGAGGCGTGGAGTTGACTTCCTTGCCCTAGGCAGCCTCCTGGGTAGACTGTTCACCTCATTCTCAGCCACCGGTCCCTCAAGCTCCAGGGCCTCAAACCTGTTGTGTATGGGTACCTGGGGAGGCAGGGCTGGTAGGGAGGGGGGTTGCCTGCAACGTCAAGCAGGGACCTGTTTCCATTCCTCTTCATCTCCTACATCCCCTCCCTCTGCTGTTTGGGGTGTCTCACCCCGGTTCGTTTCCTTCAAGCCTTGCAGGGAGTTGCCCCACAGGTCTATCTCCTGCTCGCAGTCCCTGATGGCCCTCAACCTCTCCACCTCCTCGAGCTCCACCACCAGGCTGAGCAGGTCATCCACCTGTTCACACCTCACACACACAGTGTCTCTGCCACCCTCAGAGGGCAGCAACAGGCCCACGCACTCCGTGCATCCAGAGACCTGAACTGCCGCATTTTTGAGTGGGCACTCAGTCTGGGTGGCCACAGACTGTCTAAAAAGAGCTCTCCGGTTCTGCAGTACTGTGAACCTGTTCAGCTCAAGTGGTGAGGAACAACCTGAAGCTAAACTCTCCAGAAGGGTTTCTAAATGGAAACAGAATTTTTGCAGAAGACAACTACACCCATGTAGTTTTTCTGCACCTACACAGTAGCAAACATATGCGGGCCCTTGTTTGAGACCATACAGGTCAGCAATACAACTGTAAACAAATCATAGAAAATGAGTATATATTACATATTTTCAAAGAAAGCAGAAGTCTATGCTCTAATCTTCAAACCATACAAACATATCCAATATCCCAGCCTGGACCACATGGACATTGACAGGAGACATGCAAGCAATACAGAAGGCAGAAGCAAGGCCACACATCACGCTCATGAGATTTAGCAAATACAAATGTAAAATAATATAATTATGCAGACAAGTGCAGAATCTGAATTCCTTTCAGTTTTAGGCTTTGCCTCTGTATTCACTTCAGGAGACAACACTACCAATTGATGCAACCCTTTTGGGCTTTGCACTGTACTTCGGACTTGGTGTTGGACCTCTGCTTGAGGTACTGAAAGTTGACAGGAACAGTTACTGAGCGCAGCATTAGCCAGAAATAGTTAAACATAGTCCTTACTGCCCAAATATTAAATTATCCTCAGATACCTTGCATCTCTCATCCTTAACTGAGGTTAAAATTGTTTAAGTGAAAACAACATAATTTACTAAAGAACTGAACCATCTCTCTTGAAGCATTTTATTTTACCAAGCTTTGATTAATACAGGAAATTCTCCATGAAGCTGTACAGGGGAATGAAAAGAAATGAAGGAATTGGGTACCTTTGTAAGTAGAATCTATGGAAGAGACTAGATAAGTTCTGTTTATTTGCCATCTCATTGGTTAATCATGAGTCTATTTGAGTCTACTATGAAGTTGCACCAGGGGAGGTTTAGGTTGGATATTAGGAAGAACTTCTTTACCAAAAGGGTTGTTAGGCATTGGAATGGGCTGCCCAGGGAGGTGGTTGAGTCACCACCATCCCTGGAGGTCTTTAAAAGCCGTTTAGTTGTAGAGCTTAGTGATATGGTTTAGTGGAGGACTTGTTAGTGTTAGGTCAGAGGCTGGACTAGGTGATCTTGGAGGTCTCTTGCAACCCAGACGATTCTGTGATTCTGTGATTCTATTTGTAAAGGCATTTAAATATTCTTATGTTTCAGGTGAAACATACGTGCATTCATTGTTTCTGGAGGTCCTCTCAGAGCAATTAAAACTGACACAAGAAACTCCTCTAGTCATTTCAAACATTGCCCGGCAGACTCTTAAATTATGTTTCCTATTAGGTAAGTAGCATCTGCAGTAGCATCTACATTCTTCTGTTTCTTTGAATCAAGTTTTGAGGAAATCAATTTTTGGATGGCACAAAAAGCTAAAGCTGTACACCGGTATCAATCTGAGGAAAGCGTCACAGCTCAAAACTTCCAGAAAGCAACCCACTAGTTATGGCTCTTAAATACTTAACTTCAGGCAACTTGTATTAAAAATTTTTGGCTAGGATTCCTCCCTTTCTGTTCTTTACAATTTGTGTTCAGGAAAACCACTGATTTATTAATAAAGACAGATTTCATGCTAGGGGCTATTTCTAAGGTATATAGATGCTTTGGTCTTCCTGAGTTACTTTGTAATTCACATTTTATGAAGTATTCCTGATACTCAGTGTTTTATATTTCACAAATAGGCATGAACGAACAATAGGAAGAGATACAAGACACTTTTATTGCTGCAACTGCAATAAATGCTATAGAACTTGGCTCTCATTTGCTCTCCCCAGTCATGTGTCAAGGATTTTCCTCCTTTTATCAAGCAAGAAGCTGTGAATACCTGCTATGACTGTTACCTGCCAGGACAGGAACAATCCCTTTGAGATCCCTTTGAATCTTCCAGCAAGTTTCCCCATGAGAAGCATACAAAAATTGTGTGGGTGAAGAAAGCTCCTTAAGAATATATAAAGAATGGATAGAATATGTTCTCCTTAAGAATATATAAAGAATATATAAAGAATAGATAGAACATGTTCTAGTACTTTGAACCAGATGAACAGCAGCACTGTTCCGTTTGAGATGATCATACTTCAAGACTGGCATGGATTTAAAAATACAACAGAACTATTTTCAAATGCCATTATTTAAAAAAAATAAAAATAAAAAAGCAAAGGAAATATTTTTCTTTTCAGTATCAAAAATCCACCCGTCTTTCTGGTTCACATCTCAAAATGATATCATAGCCACGGTATTTTTACAGTGACACACAAGAAACGAAGGAACTAAGTGGATATATTTTTAAATTATTATTATTTAAAAACTTGTAATCCAGCTTATTGCTTGCTCTTGGTTTGACTTACCTATCAAGCATGTCACTCGCTTATGCTTATGGCAAGTAATGCCTAAAGTAGACATCTGCCCTGGTTTGAAAATCAGAAAATACTGTAGTTAGTTATATTTATACTCAGTACTGTTTCAGACAGAGCTGTCTTCAACAATGCTAAGCAACCATTAGCCTTACAGGATGTTCAAGGGAGGAGACATTTTCTCCACTGTTTAGCTGAGACCCCATTAGTTTTCAGCTCTATGCAGAATAAGCGCCTTCCCATGTCATAATCGAACTCTGAAAACAGTTTCATGCAACACATGAAACACCTTGCCTGATCCTTTTAATTTTTAAGGATAATGCACTAAATTGGTTAAATTATTGTCTTCATCGCACTTTTTAGTATCTGCACAGATGATGTGTTAGCTCTCTTCTACTATATGAGTGGGTAGAAGTTTACTTCAGTGAAATCTAGACTTTTATTTTTTTTAATGATCTTGCTATTATCATCAATATGGAATAGAGGTATAGAATAAATACAAAATTTTGACTGTGTCTCAAATAACATATTCCTGTTGTACAGCCATCTGTACTGATACTCTTAGAGAGATTTCCAACAGAATGAACAAGCACCGCCTAGTTGAGTAGGTATTGCATACATTTGCTATATCAACACGTTACTTGATTTCATCTGCTACATCTTGGTTTGATTTTGAACATGAACTCAGAAAATAAGTTACAGGCATTTTGCAAGCTTGCCATTTGGAATTAGATCAACTATAAGGAGACAAAACATGGATTTCCATATTTTTGAACTAAAATTATTTGGCTTTGGACACATTTTTTTGCTCAGCAAAACAAATACATTTTTTATCTTTTGCTCTGCTATCTTTGAATTTAATAATAAAAGGCAGAAAAGATGATCAGTAAATTTTGGCATAAGAGGGCAGAAGAGAGAGGTCAGTTATTTTCAGAATGATACCAGTAACTGTTTCAAAATACCTAAACTGCAATTTATAGCACCACTTTCTCACTCTTAGGCTAGATTCCAGTGATAAGAGACTTGTCTATTTTGGATAGTACTGTAGAAATAATGGGATTCAAGATTCACTGTGAGAGTTCAATTTCACACACATCCATCAAGTAAAAAGAACAAAAAAACTGTTTGCATGACAAACATTTGCACTCCCAGCTTTAGTAAGACTATTTAGGTTTATCGATAGCATTCTTAAGAAATCTTCCAAATGACTAGAATTCACTGCAATAGATTCTGATGTATTTCTCATTTTAGTGCTGTTACAGATCCACAGGATTTTAGTACAGAACTACAGCTGTGTAGCTGTATCTGTTCTATAGCTGAATGGCTTCACTTTCCTGAGTAATTACGCACTCATGTTAAGAATGTTTAGTTAAAGGAAACAAACAAACAAACAAAACTATATTCAGACCATGAGCACTGTGGATTATAGTGATTGAAGTCAATGAGTTATTTTCTGAAATACACAGTAAAAGAAAAAAAATGTCCACCTTAATGTCATGCTAAGATCAAGTAGCAAAATTGCTGCTCTTTCCATTGCTTTTGACATGTAATAATTATTTCCTGTTCTTCATATGCAGCTATTTTAGAATTACAGACTAGAGACCATCAGAAACTGTAGGTAAAACGATTCTGCCATTAAACCACATAGCGAAGATACAGCAACATTAAATCTGGACACTTCTCCATCTAGTTTTTCCTGGAAGAAGGAAAAGTGACTAACATTTTCAATCCAGTCAATAAATGCTTTAAATGGATTTCTCACTGCAGAGAAAAATACAATCCAACTCTTCAGTCTTACAGTAGCCACTGTAACTGCCATCCTCTGACCAGCTCCATCCTCTGCCAGCTGCCATCCTCTGACCAGCTCCATAAGAAAAAAATTCTGGTGAAGGCTCTACTTAAAAATAGGTATTAGCTTTGTTATTAGCATCAAAAGAAGCAATTTTAACCCTTTCAATTGATAAAGATTATGTAGGTCCAAGAATTTTTCCTCTTAATAAAATGTAGTCATCATCTGTTTATAAACACATTGATTGCGTGTAGTTAACTCCAGAAACTGCAGACTACTCTACAATCCCCTTTAGGAGACAGAGGGCAGCATCACCAATAGCAACTGAGATTCTGCAAAACCAGGTAGCTTTAGCTTCACAGACCTGAGTAGTTCTACAGACTCAGAGAGGAAAGAATGGAAAAAAAGATAAAAGATTCAAGAAGTCTTGGTTTTAATTCTAGTATAGCCACAAATAGCTTCTGTCATTTGAATGATTTTTTTTTTTGATGCAAAGCTCATTTCTTATTTTCTAGACTTAACTGGAAGCAAACACGATCATGCTGCGATTCAGTTTAGCACCTCTGACAGTGGCAGACAAATGACTCCTCATAATTGTGCCAGCTGAAGCTGTGGAGGCAGAATTCCAGACTGACACCATGTTGCAAGGTATATTATGACAAGATTATATATAAATGACCTTTGCAATCCTATTCTGTGTCTGCAGTTTTTAAATACTAAAGCACAGAAGAGCATATGCATATGAAATGCATAAATGCATATGCTATTTGAAACCTCAGCTAGATTATGGAACAAGTTATGATTTTTAAAGAGTGCTCTGAATTTGACTAGAGAAATTAAATGCCTTAAATGAGAATAATCTCCTGAGATATTCATGAATGGTTTTAACTTCCATGTGTAAAAAGAATTATCCCATTTGTCAACTGCCATGTAGAAAACCAACTCTTGTAAAAGAATTGCTTCAAATTTCACTCCTTTGACATTTTCTAAAATTGAAGTATTTCTTCATAGCAGGAAGTTCCACATTATTAATGAATAGTAGAATAGCTAGCAATAAAATAATTTGAGGCAAATCTAATGGTTACTCTAACTTGTCATGAGGAACAATGTCAAATAGCAGTATGCTAACATTAATTCCATCACCAGAAATTGATTTTTAATGGATACCCTCTACGTCAATGTATTTTTAATAGTCAGTGGTTCAGATTTGTCTTACGGGGAAATATTTTCTTGCCTTTTTTTCCCCCCATATTTGGTTTATTTTCACCTCTTAGTTTGCAGGACAGTGGCTAATATTCAGAGATACTGCAACATACAAAACTGAGAAATCATAGTCTGAACTTAAGTAGAAGACCTCTAGCATTTCCATCAGATCTCCAAGTAGTCTCACAAACATTGCAGAACTGCTACTATACTAGAACTATTCTACGACGTATGCATGAGTGTACAAGTAAAATGGGGTTAAGAAAAGTTAACAGCTAGATAAAACTTAACCTTGAAAGCTAAGTATGGACAGAGACCAAGTATCTAAGTAGAAAGATACAAGGAAAATAAGATGCCTGTGTAGATTCAGTTGACACTTGAATCATAAGCCCTAGGATTTGTTTTTAAACTTAGCTTTTTAGTGTGCTAGATCTGCATGCCCAGTCACTGTGGAGAATTCTTCTGCTCTTACTGACCCAACATGTCAAGTCTCCAATCTTGTAGGTCCTTACCAAACAATCTACTCAAATACTGTAATATTCATCTACTTAAGAAAAATGGGATGGTACTGCCTACCTTTCACAAAGTACAGAAATGGGAAGAGTGTTGAAGGATTTGGGCTCACCCCTCGGACCTTATCAGTCTGAAGAATTTCAGCTTCATAGCTTCTATGTAGCAGGACATTTGACCCAGCAGATTTTTCCTTGAAATCCTAAAATGAGCTTTTACTTGTAGTAGTATAACTGTAGCTAAGTTGACTGTGTATTTGCCATGATTCTGTATGAAGAAGCTAAACTTTCTGTGGTTTATATTCCTGAGGGTCATTGCAGTGATGCATAAAAACAAAAACAGTGCTATGTCAGAACAAAGGGCAATCTCACCCAGTATCCTGGCTTTGACAGGAGCCAAAAAGAGAGGCCTGCAGGACAGTTTAAGAACACAGCAGGCAAGAAACTATCCTTTCCCTGCCTATTCTTCCATGCATGAATATGTGGAGCTCTGGGATTACCTCACCTAAAAGGAAATGTTTTTGTATTTTATAGCCTTTGATAGGTCTCTCTTCCATGGACTTCTCCAGTATTCCCTTGAAAACATGCATTTTTAGCATCAGCATCCTGTGATGAGGAACTTCACAGCTTAACAGCAAACTCTGAAGAACTGCCTGCTTCTGTTTGCTTTAAATCTCCAGCGCTCAAACTTCACTTGACAACCCTTAGCTCCCACACTGAAAGGAGTGCTGATCTCTATTCCCCTTTTCCACCCCCTTTCTGATTTTATATACCTGTATCATACCTACTCTCAGCTGTATCTTTTGCAGGCTGAAGTCTTCTAGTCTAATCAGTTGTTCCTACACAGTTCTTTCTATACCTCTCATCATCCTCACCACCTCTATGCCATTTCCGTTCTTCTTCTGGTAGTACTTCTGATACTGTGCAACCAGAACCACAGAGCCTTCATAATGCAGGTGCAAATTGCATTTGTCAAGTGGCTCACCAACATTCTTGGCATCTACACAGTCATGGGAGGTCTTGGCTGTAGAATGTCTTCAATACAAGATTCATGGAGAGGAAGAGGAACAGACAGCACCAGAAGCTAATTTGACAAGCAGCCATGCTAGAACAAAGTCAGTATTCAGTTTTGCAAACAGGCAGTGTAAAGAAGGCATAATGCTCCAACCAGCAAGCACTATATCACCGTGTTACAAACAACCTTCAAATGATGAGAAGTCAACAAAAACATGAATAAGACACAGGTGAAATTCAAGCACTGACATGAATCCCCACATTATGGTTACAAGGTCAAAACCAACTAAGCAAAGAGTTCAACATAATAATGAAAACAAACATAACAGACCTCTCTGCTAGTCTGCCTAGAATGATCTCAAGGTTACGTTTTTTTGTCAAAGCCTGACAAATTAAAAGCCTGTCCTAAGAAGTATTAAGTTATTACTGCCAGTTTTGGTTGTTGGTTGTGAGCTCAGACTCCTATGTAGCTTACAGAGGAAATGCAGCCAGATATAATGATAAAAAACAACTGCTGAAAGTGACAGCACAATTCCTAGATTGAGGGAAAATTATTCCTGCTCAGAGGTATGATTACTTCATAATTGGGTGAATTTAACAGGACAGCATTAAGACCTGTAAAGCAAGTATTCCCTTCCCTAGGAGAACAAGATTTTACAATTCAAGACTGCAGTGCCTTTAAAACTCCATAAGGACTACATACGGACAAAAAACAGAGATCGATAAAATTAAAAGTAATTGTATTTTGCTTTACCACTCCAGAAATTAGAAGGGGACAGATACCAGGTGCAGGCTGAGCACTCCCAGGAAAAGGAGGGGTGCTGAAGGAGACTGGAAACAAGCCAGAACAAGTGAACACCGTGGCAGCAGATGTCCTGAGGGCGATAGGGCACCCCAGCAAGGGTCAAACAGGACTTGTCTCAGACTTCAGTGGTCATGGAGAGGAAAAACTTCAAATCCAGGTAAATTTTGTGGGAAAATGGAACATCCAACAACAGAAAGGAGAAAGTTCCTCCCTTCATTTTAAGAGGCTAACTGCCAATAAAAGATTTTAAACTAAAGGGCATCATGGCTATTTTATTGCCACACTATGTATTAGCTTTATTCTGAGCTGCTCTGTGATGAAATGCAAAGATAAACTGAATGAAACATACTGCTATTGACAGAGAAAAAACAGCACACATTTATAGAGTGGTACAAAAACAGAAGAGATGGATGTGGTGGAATGTAGGATATGTTAGTCTTTTGATAAAAAGCCTTTTGACAAGTAGGCTGAAGTGCAAATTTTTTAAAAAATAGAAAAATAGAATAAACTCATGGGTTCAGCACTCAGTTGAAAGAGTGACCACCACTCAAATCTGCTTGCTATTCATGGCACTTCTGATCAGGTTTAAGGAAGCTGAGAAAGAAGAAAACTGGGAAAATAACAGTATTGGTATTTGTGAGACCAAACAGAGTTATTATTGTGATTTTGGAAAGTCACCAAATATTCCTGAGACCCTCAACTTTCTCATTGCAAAATGCATTGGGTGAGTTACACATTTCAGATAGTTCCATTCATTAAAGTGACAGGAGATAGGAGGGATAAATTTAAGTGAAGGGGAAAGTGTGAAATATTAATTAACTTTCACTAGGTCAGGAAACATGTTCCATCTGGCTTTGCAATGTATCTTGATTCTCTTATTGGAATAAACTGATTAGTCTTCATCGTTTCAGTTTACCCACATGGGAACCACAGTTTCTCCGAGGCAGACTTCTTTCCCATTATGTATTAAATATTGAGAGCAAAATCAATTTTGATTACATAGCTGCTACAGATTTTCTAATACTGCAAGCACTTCCTTCTCTCCTCTGGAAATTATTAGCCCCATAGAAGTCAAGACTCCAGCTCCATCTTTGTGCCAAGCCAAACCTTCAGGCAGGAAAACTTTTGCTAGAGCAAAGAATTGTGTCAAATCATGTTAACTTCTATTTTTGTTAGGAGGAGCTTTGAACATGTACAAGTAAATGTTCTGCCTTACAATCTTCTCTTCCTCATGCTGATCAAGAAAAATTCAAATTCTTTAAGAGACATAATCAATGAAGTGACCTGAAATTTCATGACATGGTAGAAAAATACTGCCTCTTGAAAAACTGGGTGGGGGGAAGAATACTGCCAAGAAATATTTTAGCCAAAATGCTAATATTTTTTCCTGCACGTACCTCTACGAATAAGACCCATAGGGGAAAAAATAAAAAGAGGAATAGACAAATTACTGTAGTGGAATTAACAGAAGTTACTCTACAAACTCACTGTGCTTAACAGTAAGAGATGGTCAACTGATGCAGCTGAATATAAATTCAGTGGTTTTTAATATATAAATATACACACGCTTCTACACACAGATGCACACACAAATATATATATTTCTTATAAATAAAAACAGTCATGTACTTGTATAATATAACACAAAAGACTCAATTCTGAACTTCCTACATTTACTAGTACTACCATTCTGTACTTGGCTGTGCATATTGCTTAAAAACTGTGAAAGTGTCCTCACTCTACTGATTTTTTCAGGACTTTTGCAAAGAATAGCAGACACTTCACTCTAACACAGTGCTCCCTCTTTTGTTGCATAAACAGTGGCATACGTGCAGTTAGCCTCCAGACAGCACTGAAAACCTGACACCTTACAATTATCCCCAGGAGCATCATGTCCAAAATGAGATCATATCCAGAGATGAACTCAGAATGTAAAGAATTGTGGCCCATATTACCTACTTAAAAATAAAACTCTGTTGGCTAATTATAAACAAAAACAAATAAAAAAACAGTGACAATTTGTGGGAAAGCACTAAATCTCTCTACAGGGTCAGAAGTTTATTTAGCTGTGCCTTTGCTGCACCACCATCACGTCTCATGGTCGTTGTCACAGCCACCCTGGCATTGCCAACCCACTCAGTCCACTGCGATTGGAGAGGTTTAGTTAAGCAACTACAACCTACAGCTCCCTCTTTGTACAGATAATTCTAGCTCTGAATAAACTGTCAATCACATGAGGCAATTGTTCTTTTTTCTTAAGGAGAAGAAAATTATCAGTTGCTGAATCAAGGGAGATGAATAACATTAATTGATGTGTGTAAAGCACTTTAATGCCAAAAAGCATTGCATAGGTGCTAAGTATTGTTACTGCTGGTGATGGTTTATTAATGCCCTGATGACATCACTTAACAGGGAAGACGTGCTTCTTCCCTACACATTCCTGAAGTGTAAGAAATATATACATATCCCCAAACCCCACACCATCACACACATTTCAGGCTAAATGTGTTTTCACCTGTAAATTGACATATCCTTACTGAGCTCAGACAGGCTGCCGTGGGATATGTTTCTTGAAAATGCTTTCACTCAGACAACAAGCAGCTGCTGGTTGTCTTCTGGACTTTAAGTCCACAGCCCCAGTGATAAAATTAAACAGCTTTTAACAGCCTTTCTGCTAAGGGTATCAAGATGGATCAGCCAATGCATGGAGGATTTATTTTACATGAGTGAAAAAAAAAAAAAAACCCTTACAGCCTTTCTTCCCTGATACTAATTCTCAATTTAACATCTTTAAGTCTAGAGCTGGATTTGCATTTGCAGTTTCCGCATGGAGGATTAGATGCATTAAAACAGCCCATCCAGGAAGGACAGACTTCCACTCCCACTGATATGTAATCTAACCCAAGCAACAATCCAAGTTTTCAAAACCTTGCTTATGCCCCCAGGTGGCTGTAACACCCCCTAGCTGCACTGGGAAATCCGGTTCTTCCGAGAAAGCTCAGAAGCCTTGGATACGCAGTGCTAACAATTCAATATTGTATTATTTTATCATCCATAAAGAACGCATAGTGCCAAGTAGTCCCTTAAAAGAATAGGTAGCGCTCAGGGAAATAGAACACAGTATTTAAACGCTCAAGAGGTATAAAAACATGTTCATACTAGACATGCTTGTGAATGAAGAAAAAGATATCCTTGAAGAATATAGATTAGTGGATTCTATGGCAAAATATACTGCTTTTATTACACAACTTTGAATTATATAACACTTGGAGAGGTATCAGTTTCATTGCGGATACTTTAAAACATGTTATTAAGTGTTATTAGGAAACATCTGTCACAAAAGTTCTACTACACAAAATAACATCCACTTTTGAAAACAGCTAGAAACTTGACTATTCAGTCTTTCCAAAACCAATATGCATCTAAGGAAAATCTTCTGCACTGAGAACCTAGCAGACAAATTTTAACTAATCCACACAGTGACAGAAGCAACACTTTTTCCCCTGCCTTGACAATTTCTTCCATATTAGTTGCTCTCCTCTTTTCAGGATAGTTCAGCACAATCATTTAATTCATTTAGATTAACCCCCAAACTAGGGCATTAGCACTAATGTTATACAATACCTTCCATTTGTTCCAGTATTTGCTCCATTTAGGAAAAAAATTCAATTACATGTGTCTTGCTTGTACAAAGGTACTCATAGATTAAATCCACACAACAATCTTCAGATTAGGCCAACGCCAGGTTCTAATTTTTTGGTTTTGTCACTATGAAACTTAGTGTAACTTGACTAGAAAAAGTTTGACCTGACGAGATAGAAATAGAAAGAAATAAAAGAAGAAAAATTAATCTTTTATCACCTAGAGAGGGGAAACTCAATTAAATGAGAATGCAGCAATGTAGAGGAGGTGAGAGTTCCATCTCTTTGATAAGGGTAAGAAATTTAATATTAATGTGAAGAGTAGGCTGTCAGTCAGTACAGTTAGCAATAGGACTGACTAATATGACCAGGGTATAAGTTGGGATCCATCAGGATGGTGTGTAGAGTCTCCATTATATTGGTATTCTATCATTTTATTTAAGAAGTTAGTGTAGGATGCAAGTTTACGGGTTATAGGGGTGACAAACACTAACTTCAAAGTTGTAACTGTAACAGGGATACAAAAGCATAGGCTATGCTCAGAAAATTAAAGGTGATAGTGTAGCAATGTTTGTTAACCATTTTGGTTTGAATGGTAAAAAAAGACTGCTAAAATATTTTCTAGGTGATAATTACTGAGATTACAAAAGGATGTCTCAAGATCAGAGGTTCAGGTCAAGTCAGAGAGGGCCAGACATCGCTAACATTACTAAAGACAGAAGTGTTCCTTATTCAGGAGCAACAAGAGACACTGCCACGGGCCTTGGAATTTGCTCACAGAAGTGGTAAAAGACGAGTGCTTCTGGTTAATATGACAGCTACTATTTTTCTTCATCAATTAGGGTCATTAAATTTAGTTTCAAAGACAGTATTAGTTTGCAAAAGAAAACTGTGCTAAAAATGCAATCATTCAACCTGTTCCTACCTCATTAAGTGAATTTTGCCCTTCAGACAGGACACACAAATAAACAGCTTGACAACACTGGCAAAAGGCAGGAGGGGTGAGCAGGAGGAAGCTCTCCCCATGGAGGAGAAATCCTCTCTAGCATCAGTGTTTCAGATGGATGATGGAGTCAAAGCCAGACCCAATTCTTGGTGTGCTTGTTGGCCTTTCTGCAAAGCCTATTCATGAGATGTGACCTTACCAAAGCAAGAGAAACCTCTCCTGGAACCATTTGGTGGCAATAAGGTGGAAGGAACTTACTAACCCACAGCAAACCATTTTGTTTGACCAAGCAAAAGGTACTTGTCACTAGTTCTTTGGTGTGTCCACTGTTTTTCCTGAGTGGACAGAGTTAGGTTTAAACCTAGCAGGCAAGAGTAAGATCACTTCAGGTTGTACTTCATCTACCACTTTACTGCCAATTCATCCAGGTTAGTTTCACCCTAATGATGCTTCTCATGGTCCAGATTTCTTCTAGCAAGCATAGAAACAAACAGAAGCTTTCAAGCTTTGACTTTAGTGTCAATTAAAATATGTAGTAATATACTGGGAAAAATTAAGAATGGCGGTCTTTACAGGGATCTTGGGGGCTGCCCTATCCTACACTCTTTCTGCTTCCCCTGACTGATGCTCAGTGTCAGCTTTGGGGTCCCATAAGAAGCTATAATAGCTGCCCAAATTTTGTGCTCATCCAGTCCTATGAGTTCAATAGCTAGAGTTCAGCACAACTGCAGAAGTGTAACAGAATAAGATTTGGAAACAGAAGATAACTGAAAAAGGTTCACATGAAAGCTTTAAGAACATGAAAGTAGAGTAATTTAGCTAAAAGACTTTCATAAGAGACAAGACTTAGTTCTGAAGTGAGCAGGAGGGGAAAGATGTCATTTCTGTAGTGAAAGGAAAATGACAGAAAAGATGCATAGTGTGGAATGCCAAAGCATTACATGTTTCTGCTCTGCCAGCTCTAGAGGAAGATACCAGATCTCTATGCACTTGTTTTTCCCCTGCCATAATTGATACAGAATAAGATGAAGGTCAGATTGGAAAAGCAAGAGAATTAGCGACGGTAAAGCATTTGAGACTACAGATAGATGTTACAGTTGCAAGGTGTCATACTATCGTCATTCCTCAACAAGTGGGCAAGACACTGAAACGAGCCTAAATGACATGATTGAACTACTAAAAAGGAAACCAGAGGAAAAAGCCAAACATATTAGTGATGTGTACAACAAGATTTATTATGTTTCCATTGTTCTCTGTGCTACTTAATGTGGCTCCTGTCAAGAAGGAAAGATCAACACTTGTATGTGGCATATGACAAGTAGTTGACAAGTACACAGACTACAGGTATATAGCATCTTGTTAAGAAACGACTACTGAGTCCACCGTAATCAGTAGAATCATCATCAGATGATGATTTATAAACTCCTGAAGACTGCAGTGAGAGTTTCTTTGAATCCATATATGAGGTAGGCTTCCTTTCATCCCTCATTACAAGCACAGAGAACCACCATGACATGCCTATTTCACTGTCATTAGCAGCATTGACTCCAACTACATCCCAACAACAGCACAGCCCTGCGTTTTTCAGGATTATAGGATGGTTTAGGGGTGTAGTGGGAGCTTGCCTTGACTGCCCTCGTATTGCAACGTTAAACCACATTTTCACTGATCTAGAACATCTCTACAGCTTTTTCCTTTATGGGTGAGCCCATACTCTGCAGCTGAGACACTTACCATACAATCATTATGTTCTTCCTTCCCCAAAAGGATTTTCAGCACTCCCAAAATATGTTGCAATACGTGTTGAAGGACCAGCAGAAGATAAAAATATGGTGTGGGTAACAAGCTTATGCATTAACTGAGCTTGTTCACATAATTATTTCTGATTAACTGCTTGGCCAAAGTACAAATGTATTTTCTGAGTCTGTGCACTACGCATCTTTTGCTAGCACTGAATAGCTCTTACGGCAATATCATGCTGAGAAGCCTCCAGGGAGCTTTTCTATATACTGCTAATTGCTGGAATTTTTAAAATTGCTTCTGAGCTAACAAAAAAGTGTATATACTTATTTGACTACTATATGCACAGATGTATGCAGATGCTTATATGGTAAATGCATAGATACATTTTGAGTTAGTTTTCCTACACTCTCTGAAATTGTTGTACTTTCTCCCTCCTCTGCATTTCTGATCAAATCATTTTGCATTTCTGAAAATGGAACCTCAAAAACAAACTAAATTTAGCACTTGCATTATCTGTTTCACAATTTGCACTGCAAAAAATCATCTGCTCATTAAATTCTCCAGGAAAGCAGGAAAGTTTTTGTCTAAATAGCAAATTAAAAGATAGAAACTCCTTATTTCCTCATTCTTCTCTTTGGGAATACACCCACTGTCTCAGCATTTTAGGTATCTCAGACCTGGGAAAACCATTTACACAGAGAATCATAATAACATTTTGAAAGTATATGACAACTGTAGAAATAAATTAGAACAAGATATTGGCCCATTAAGGAAACTGTTAAGGAGTTCCCACCATTACACGAGATACTAAAATCTGATTGCCAATAATCAGTTGGACTGTATGTGCTCAGACTCACAATTGCTTTGTTATATTTTAAATGCAGCTATTTTTAAATTAGAAAAAAAGGAACAGCTGGCAAATAGTTTTAATTGTATGTCTTCCCTGCAGCAGTTTAATTTCCTTTCTTGAAGCTTTGTGAAGAGCAACAGCTCTTTTTGTGATTGTATTAATCGTTTATCAGATTAAATAACTTGCTGCCACTGGACAAACAACTGGTCTTTTTAAGTTCTCTTCAACACCTAAACGTGTAAAAATCTAGGTTATCCATAGGGAGAGAGAAAATAAGAAAATATAAGTTATCTGAGAGCAATCCAGCAGCTACAAACAATACAAACCAATGCTTTATCTACTATACCATGCAAACATTGCTAACCCTTGTACAACTAAAAATTGCAGGACAACTTTATGCGGAAGCAAGCTCTTGAGCCTTCCAGCTTAAGACGGATATGTTACAAGCTCTGGCTGGCTGCTTATGAGGACAGCTTTTCTTGGACCATTTCAGTTCTTCCACTTTACTAAAAAAAATATTAGAAAATTACAGGAGACACTGATAATAAAACCTCAAGAATACTAAGTACTCAGGTAGCACGGAAGCATATTTTTCTTATCTTTATATGAAATACTTATCTGCCAAGAAAACCTTAATGGTTGTCTTAGATTTGTTTTCATCAGAATAAACATGTATAACAGAGAGAGAAGAATACTTCCACTGTTACAGAGCCAAGAAAGGTGTAAACAGGTATTTTACACAGAAATAACTTTTTCAGCATGTAATTAACTGGGATAACGTGAATGATCTGGGATACTAATAGTTACAATAGAACTTGACACATGAAAAATTATTTTTACTCACACCATAAACCTGATGAACTAAAGAACAAAGCGAATTCTGCTCATATTGAGCACAGATAAGAATTTGAATACTGTCAAGGAGTCAAGTAAAAACAGAGCATTAGTTTTGCTGCTTTAACGTGTTCCTCTCCTTGAAGTCAACAAGGCTTTTCTGTAATTAAATCCGACGGAACTGGATCTATATTAATTTTCAACAATAAAAATGAAGAAAATTAATTTCCTGTTATAAGAGAAAAAAAGATTTTTTTTTTGCTTTGTGCTACAACTCCACTGTGAAACCTCCACACCTATATGTTCCTTTGAGTTGATGAATACATATACCACTGTCTGTGTCAAGCTTAAAGTTTAAGAAAATTTCCATTACTAAACCTGAAGAAACACTCTTCCATTACATAAACTAACTTGCTAACAGATCTAGAAGAGTAACTTGCAACCTTACCATTGTTTTAATAAGGAACAAAAGTACAGCAATTTCTACCAATTTTCTATTTTAATTTTTGGTTGTTTAAATCTGTTGTCAGAAACCTTAGCTGTCCAGGACAGCAGTCAAGCATATGATTTAAGGAAAAGATTAAGATTTATTAGAAATACAGAAAACAAAAGAGACGATAAGAGTAAGAAAGGATAAAAAACACTCCTAAAGAAGTGATCTCAGGAATATCCATAAATAGGAGCTATTTCTTGCTCTGTAAAATACTTCCTCAATGGCCTTCAAGAAGTCACTCAAGACAATAGGGTTCGAATAACACCAGGATGCAAATCAGACTTGGTTTTACTTTTTGCTCTGACATTAACCCACTGTGTGATCTTGGCAAATCACATTGCTTCTCTAGACCTTGTTACCTCACCACTGAAACTGTGTGTGATATTTTTATTTAGATAAAAAGTCAATCCTTTTCTTATAGTAGGGATATCCCCTACTGTCTTCAAGAGAAGTTTCATTCAATTCAAGATCAGATTTCACATCAGTGTCAATCTAAAGACAGTGTCATTTGGCCACTACATAAGGTGAGAGTATAAAATAATGACCAGCCTGATGCACATAAATCCTTCAGGAAGAGGAAATGGGAGAGATCAAGTGGGATTATACAGGTCATCTATTTGATTCAATCAATCATTGGCTTCTTGAAACACCAATTCATAAACACTAAAGCCATTTCAAGACAAACTCTGCTCCAGCGTGGACATTCTGATGTTTTCAATTGAGGTAGAAAGCTTAACAAATAGATTTTAAGAATTGAAAAGATCTCGTCATTTGTCTGAAAGTTATTAAGGAATGGGAAACTAAATTCTTCAGGATAGATGGCTGAGAAATATGAAATTTTAGGCTTGCTTACTTGTCAGTAAATCTTCAAGTAGTACCATGGAGCTTAGGCTAATGTGGTACACTGTTGGCCTAGAACACTTACTGTGGAGTGCTGTGTGGGCTGTTCATCAGTGAAACAACAACTACAGGAATAGACCTTGATAGTTAAGCTCTGAAAGCAAGAAAATCTTTAGATACAGATTATAAACCAAAATAAGCTATTTCTGAGCAAGAAAGATGCCCTAAAGCTTTATTGCAATACAATGCCTGAAGTCTCTTGCTGGGTTAATATGTTCTACATGCTTAGGACTGCCTGTAAAACTGACTTGATAAATACTCTACAGTGGGAAAGGAAACAAAACAACTCACAAATGCATACAAAGCATGAACTCCATATACACAAACCTACTTTTAAAATAATCCAAAAAGTCTGTAGATCAGTGCAATCCATTGGGCAGCTCTGGAACCAGATCTGCCAAGCACCTTGCTTCCACCCAACCCATTGCCCTTACCCCAGAAGATGTCTGAGTAAGAAACCTAAACCAAATGGCTGAAAGCCTCCTCCCTTCTGAGCTGAAAATGCTTCTCTTTCTATGCTAGGGAAGGAATTCTTCCTCACCCTCTGCTGCAGAAACCTGGATCTTCTCTGGAGCTGCAGCAGATGAGTTGTCTGTCCCTCTTCACAGAGCTAGTGGCATCAGCCCAGCTCTGCGTCAGACTGCAATAAGCCATCTCAGTAGCAAATGCATCAAAAGGAGAGAGAAGACAAGGAACTGTTTTTTTCTTCAGGACAAAAGTGGAAATAGCCTGTCCTGGGAATGTGGTGAGGTGGGGACTGTGGGTCCTCAAAACAGCTACTGACATTTGAACTTCTTGGGCAAATAATACAACAGCAGCACACACAAACAGTTAATATTGAGCACAAGAAAAACATGCATTGTTCAAACTATTAATTTGAGTAAAATCCATGCAAGCTGATGCTATCTTTCTCTAAACATTTTTTCCCCATATTTTATTACCCTACTGTTGAGCAATAAACAATAAGTAACAAGATAGTGTTTCCTCAGCGTTTTCCTCTAAACCAAATGTAATCTCCCAGGTCTATTCCAAGATCATTGAAATACTTGACATATACATGCTTTCCCTCCTTGCAAAGATGTGTTATTTCCTTTGAAGAACTTTTATTTATATATACCTATATATTTAAAGGAACACCACAGACATATTTCAACATTTTTTTGGAGTATGGGGGACATTCTACCCTAAATTCTCTTCATCAAAAAACAGAATAAGCAGTTCCCTTAGCAACGTTAGCTCTTAGTTGTCAGAACTTGAACTTTCTAGGACTTAGAATGAAGTTGCTTTGATTGACTATCAGTTGGATGGACAAAAGAAAAGATAAACCAAATGAATTCTCAGGATTCCCAATATAGAAGATGAATACTTACTTGACGGCACATTACACTTAGAAGTGGTATCAGCAAGAAGCATTATTACATATTCGAATGCCACATATAACAAGCAGCAGAGGAGAGAAAATAGATCCTGGAATGCTGCTACACCAAAAACTTTTGGTAATGATCCTGTCACATTTGATGACTAATTCCAATCTATAAGCAACTGAAGTTAGGATAAGATGTAGACACAGTCTTTGTATTTCGTGCTAATGGCTGTCACTGAAACAGTTGCCTGCTTCTTCTCACAACTGAAGCAGTATGGAGGGAAGATGACTGCTAGTGACATTTATGTGATGTCTATGACAACAGTTGAACTTGACCAAAGTGTCCTCTCAAGCCTGTTCCTGAAAGATGTCTGACTAGGTCGGGTGAGACTTAAACCATGAAGATATTTTTATGACAATTAAAAAAACAGCACAACAAAATACACCAAAATTCCACATCAAAATTCTCTAGAGACAGAAAAAAAATTTCAGACATAACTAGATGACAATGTCAGTGCTCCCTGTCATATTATCTCATTATCTCTGCATTCAGAAAACCATGGTACTTCTGAAGTGTTTGCAATAAGTAATAATCAAAACCCCGAGAAGATAAGAATGTGCCACAATCTTGACACGTCATGCCATCACAAAACCACAAAATGGCTGAGGTTGGAAGGGTCCTCTGGTCCCTGTTCAAGCAGGGTCACATACAGCCACTTACCCAGGACCATATCCAGGCAGCTTTTGAAGATCTCCAAGAAGGGAGACTTCACAACCACCCCCAGAAACCTGCACCAGTGATCAGTCTCACATCCAGTAAAAAAAAAAAAAAAAAAGTGTTTCCTGATGTTCAGACATAACCTTGTGTGTTTACGGTTGTGTCCACTGCCTCGTCCTGTCACTGGGCACCACTGAAAAAAGCCTGGCTCCATCTTGTTTGTACTCTCCCTTCAGGTATTTGTAGACATTGATACGATTCCCCCTGAGCCTTCTCTTCTCCAGGCTGAACAGTCCCAGCTCTCTCAGCCCTTCCACATAGGAGAGGTGCTGCAGTCCCTTTGTCATTCCTGTGGCCCTTTGCTGGACTCTCTCCAGTATGCCCATGTCTCCTTTGTACTAGGGAGCCCAGAACTGGACACAATACTCCAGAAGCATCCTCAACAGGGATGAACAGAGGGGAAGGATCATCTCCCTCAACCTGCTGGCATCCCTCCTCCTAATGCAGCCCAAGATACCATTAACCTTCTTTGTAGCATGGGCATACTGATGGCTCACGTAGTCAGCTGACCACCACATCATGCCTTTAATGCATTGTCCAGTAGGAAAATGTCTGGAAAGATAGACACTGAAAATATCCTAAAAGAAAGCCTGAGCAGATACTCTATGATTTATCAGTAAAAAATAAATAAAAGTAAGGATGACTAAGTTTCATAAAAACAAACAAAAAGATGTAGCCAACGGAAACTTAATGTAAAGACAGCCTCAGGGATAAATATTTACATAAGAACTGCAGCTACTGGAAGGGAGCATAATAAAATCAGTGAAAACTTCCCTAATAAGAAGTAATGAGAAACTTTAAAGATCTAAAAACCAGAATGTCATGAAACATGGAATCAAAAGCACACAGTTCAGAAGTCATATGGATGAAAAAATAAGCAGAGAAAATTGGACAGGTAGAGAGGCAAAATAAGTTACAACTACTGAGCATTCTCTAAATACACCAGGAACAAGAGGAAGACCATTATCTCAGTTACTTAAGTCCATGTCTCAAGGGGAGGAGGAGAGTCTACAAAGAAAAATATTCAAAACCTCCTCATCCTAGGAAAAAGTTAAGTATTTAAATTTGATTTAACAATAGAGGAGGCATACAGGCCAAAATACGGAAAGAACAGGTCAAGAAGTATTTAGTTAAGTTAGTTTGACTCAAGTCAACAGGACAATTATATTTACTCCCTATTCCTTAGGAAGATGTAAAAAATGTTAACCAGCAAGTGTTATCACTGAGGGGAAAAACGGTGTCTAACCTTTAAAGAGTGGGAAAAAAGACTTACAGACAAGTCTACTTGATTGACTGGAATGATACTGTGCAAATTATTAAACAAACAGCTGTCTTCCACCTTTTCTTCTCCCCATCCTACCCAAAATCATGACATAGACATGTCAAGAACATGGTTAAATCTAATCAACTTATTTTGCTTCTTGGCTTCACAGGTTAGATAGAAAAGCAGGAGAAAAAAAAAAAAGAGAGAAAGAGCAGAAGAGGTGATACAGAGCATTGTTTTTTATTAAGCCTATTAATGTTATTCCTTTAAATGACTCTCAGATTGATCAACTGGTTGAGAACACATCTGAAGAAGAAGCTATTAATCATTCTGTACAAACCAAAAAAGTGTTTTTAAGTAGGATCGCTGTAAATAAGTCTTTTCTGGACTAGGGGGGAATTCAACAACTTCAGCAGTTACTAATAGTATCAGAGCAGGCATCTAAAATTTGTGGATAACTTCTGACTGGAGGAGTAACAAGCAGAAGAGAGAATACAGAACTAAAAATGAGCTTGATATATTTATGAAACAGTGCCATATAAATAACACAAAATGAAGCCAAACAAAAGTATTGCATAGCAGAAGGAGAAAACCGGAAGCAGAACATGAGCACTGGAGTAATTGGCTAAACTGTGAAAAATAAATCTCTAATAGATATCTGAAACAATAGTTCTATTGGAACAAGTCTTGCGTGTGAGCATGAGCTAGACAATAGTGATGCCAAACCAGGAACAATATTTTCTAATATACTTTTTAATGAAAGGAACTGTCTTGTGATAAAAGAAAAATCTCTCTTTGATCAATATTTGGTAGGGCCTAACTAAAATCTAACAAGCTTCCACCAATAAACAATATATAAGTATCGAATACAGTGAAAATATATGCTTTAACTTTTAAAAATAATTAAACCACATATTCAAATGATAAATGAGTCTCAGTAGCTGTTTTCATCTTTTTGTTCTCAGTGCTCCAGCCTCTAGCACCATGAGGACTTTGCATTACTGAAATGAGAAAGCTTTACAATATATTAGGGGAATAAATAATTCCAGTGCATTAATTATTAAATCTGTCTCTGCTGTAGCTCCTCAGCAATATTCATGCATATTCCAAGGAGTTTCTCAACAATAGCCTTCATGGGAGGAGGGTGTGGGGAGAGCTGAAGAGTTTTCAGGACAGCAAATAAGAGAAGTCCCCTGTTTCTATCTTCTTGTTTTATGTAAATATCTACTGCACTACCTTGTAGAATAGGTTGCAGTGCCTGTTAAAGTGAAATATTCACATTACAATGATTAAAAAAATACAGAATTATGCAAGCTTTTCATTAAGTCAAATCAGTTTATTTTATACTAAACCGTATATAATTTCTTTGCTTCTTAAACAGCACGGTTAAATTCTAGTTTTAACTACAAAGACAGTCTTTGAACAATGTTAACACTGACATTAAAAGACCACATATCATCCAGAAAGATACCAGTGATTTCACTTTAATTTCACAAAAAGTATATCAACTTTGTATAGCTGTAGCATATGTATACAGGATTGTGTCTTCTGTATTTATCTTTGGACAAATCCTCCTATATTATACCAGATCAAAGCAGTTTAGTTTGTTGGTTTTTTTTTTTATATATATAACAAAAAAACCTGCGATAAATCAGCCTATATGATTAGACATTCAAGTGTTGAGTTACATGTAAATTCAACAACTAAATCAAAACCACAAGAGGAAGTGTGATGACATCCATTTCACAGTGTGCAACACTATTTCCAAGTGCTGACAATGTCATTGAAGATATACTATAGGAATTCTTAAAAAAAAAAAAAAGTTAAGATCCCCATCCAACCATTCTCATGGTGAACTCTACTTAAAATCTGGTAAAAGCCAACAGGAATCATTGCACCATTTTAATGAAAGCCGGTAGGAAAGAAGCTCGTGTTTCCCAAATGCTTGGAAGGGGAAATGCTTGCCTTTTGAAATATCCTCATGCCACATGGAAACAAATTCAGAACTTTTAAAATCTTTATCTGAGGAAAAGAAGAAGAAAAAAAGAAAGACTCTCCTCATCATATAATGTAATTTCTTTCCTGCTGAGATAGAAACTTGGGGTCAAGAATTTGTTACTAATACAAAGCTGGCTTGAATGCTCACCTCCATAATTCAAGACTGTTTTCACCACTGGGATTTCCCCACACAAGTTGAAAAATATCTCCCACATATACAGATGCTCCCCTTCTCTTGCACCTGCCTCCCCAGAATCCTTTTCTACACATGCAATCAGGTAGTTTAGAAGAGTCCTTAGCTTTGAGATTCCAGCCTTTTCTCACCCCTCTTCTTTTTTCATTTTTTAAAATTAAGGCTTACAGACGTACGAAAGACAAATTGTCACTCTTGCTTCCATGTAAATGAAGTAACTGTGCCTCAACTTCAGATGTTTTCTTCCATTCTGATTTCAGTATTGTAGCTAAACCTGACAAAGTCAGTTAAGCACCCTAATAACATTAGCTAAAGCCACTGTGTAAGAAATTGCTCACAATTTGTTTAAAGTATTTGTACAGCAATTACTCATGAGATACTGCACTTAGCTGGGATTTCCTGTTCATCTTGATCTGATTACAAGAAGTATTTTGTAATCAGAGCAATCTGAAAGCCTTTCACAGAAGTAACAATGTGTACATGTTAAATCTAATTTGGGAACCTGAAAAGCTAGATTTGTTAACTGTCATGTGGACTGGAAATATTGTCTACAGGACAGCCATTTTGAGAAAGCAAGGCTTTTACCGTGTCCCTCCAAAAATATATGCAATGCAGTTTTGTTGAAAAAATACAATTTTCCTAGCACTAATTCTCATCTCCCACTAATAGGGGTAATTCATTTACTTAGCCTTCAGTATTTATCAGCTCCAAAGAATGTTGGAGTGTGGATACAACTAAAAGCAAACCACCCCACTCTCCTTTACACCCCCAAAGAACACTATTTGTACTTTTAAGTGAAACAAACGCACAGCATTGGAAACTCAGATATTTGTGATTCTTAGAACAATCTTGATTGTACATGATGGGATACCAAAGACACTGGAAGCTCCTGTGACTTGTGCTAAATGTCATACAGATGTAAGACTGCACTTTACAGAGATGCTCTGTACTCCAAGTCCTCACAACGTGACTATGAACGATACCAAGGCAGAAACACTACGATAAACACCACAGAAGTCTGTAACCAGAGAAATACATCGACTAGTGCTTTCTGTAACCATTCAGACTAAATCCAGAGCAGGAGCGTGACAGATGCAGCACATGCTTCTGCAACTAAATAGCGGTAACATGACTATCTGGGCCCGGAGGGGAAAGATTAGTAAATTCATCAGTAAACATGCTTCAGTCCTGAAGAACTGCTCGATGAGGAAATCATCTGTGTATCTAAGTGCTTCCCTCCAAGAAAACAGGTCTCATATTGCAATTATTTTTCTGAATTCTGAGACAGGTGACCAACACAATTAATTGGCTGTGGGAAGGAAGGTAATAAAAGAATACTTTTAAGAGTTTTATTAAGCTGTGTTTTAAAAACAATTGCTCAATTTAGCAACCCAGTGTGCGCTAGTCCTCAAGAAGTATCACACAGCATGAGACATACAAAGTCTTTCGTTGTGTTACACTTCAATAATTATAATGTCCATCTTTCACAAACAGGTCAGCACTCTCTCCTGTTCTGCCCTCTGTACCTAGAAATACTTTTGTCTCTCTTAAACCACATCCATGCTCATCTGAAGACACTTCACAACCGGTCCTTCATGGGTGGAGCATGTGCCCAGGGTGTGCCTTCCACTTTAGTTTCATCTGAGAGGAGCCTAGCACCCAGAATCACGGACCAGAGTGTTCACAGCTTCATCCGGCTGGGTCTTGGGAGCCTCCAATGATGGAGCCTGCACAGCCTTTCAGCCTTTCTGTGCAGCCTGGTCCAGGCATTGACTGCAGCCACAGTTAGAATTATTATTATCATTAATTTTTTTTTTGGGGGGGGGGGGGGGGGGGGGGGGAAGCAAGTCAAACCCTTCCCTGTTTCATTTATGGCTTTTGTCTCTTGTCCTGCCTCTGTGGCAGGACAGAGTCCATTGCTGCCTTCTGAGTGACCTCAAGCATGGAAAGGCTGTCCCCCTTACAAGGCTACTGGACAATGCAAGCAAACTCGAGGGAAGTGTGGCCCAGGTGGAAATCTGTTTCAACACTGCATTTGTGGTTTACACCAAGAGATATATCTGCTAATTATGGCCTAATTATAGGTGTGATTTTACACCTGGATAGATACTACACTGGAAGAACTGTTAGTTTTATACAGTATATTAAAATAGTTCAAAATCGTGCCAGGACACCCAGCTGAGTTCAGATGTGTATTCTTCAGACTAGCCTACACTTGCTACATGACAGGATATAGTCCATTTTAAGCTAAGATATATTCATGCAGGGAGTTTTAAATGGGGGTAAATATTGCAACTTTTCTGTGTAACCTAAAGAGCACTCTAGCAAAAAGACTGTACTTTGAAGAAAAAAAAACTTTTGCTGTGATCCAAAAGTGAAATATACTTCATGTTATAAAAGTATCATTTCTGTTCTACTATGAGTCATTTCTGCACTAGATTCCCCAGCAGATGAACATACTTTTTATGAAGTATAGCTTGTTCTGAACTTTGTTGAAATCGAACAAGTTCACAGATACATTTATGTTAAGCACTTCTTCCCCAACATTATTGCTAGGAGGGGCAACTCTGTGAGTATTGACAGACAACGTTTCAGACACTTGCTGACATTTCAGCTAATGTTTAAATCCCTCTGTAACAGGCCCAAATGGCACAGTGGTTAAAATACTGTGGCTTGCTGTGCCATGCCAACATTTCCAGAAGCATCACCACACCCCAGTCCAGCATAGAGAGGACTTAGATCACAGCCTTGCAAACCCCTTGATGCGTTGCCAAGGGAGAGCACAGCCAAAACAGTGCTGGTGGCTGGAGTGCAGCCCCTCATACCCAAAGCATCGCCAGCTCAGGAGGGTCATGGAAACAAGATCAAGTGTGGCTTGGCTCTGTACACCTCCCAGCTTAGGCTGGCAGTGTGCCCTGAGACCTCTCCTGTGCTTGCAAGAGCAAGGTAATCAGCAAAAAGGAGTGTATGAACCTAGGTGAGAGCTTGCTCCAAGGAGTCTCCAAGAAGGAACTGTTATCTTCACACGGACAATATTCAAGCACAGGAGAAAGGAATAGGAAACATCAATTGATTCACACGAGGTGCAAAATTAATGCTGGACAGATGGCACCAATTAGAAGGTGAAATACAACAGCAAGAGCCATACGCTTCAAAGACCATGGAATGCATGCCACAGTCACTGAGCTCATTCCTTTGCTTAACAGACCACTTTAAGATAGGCCTTTTTCTAGAATTAAAATTTGCAGAATTTGAGCAATACAATTTCCAGATACTATTTGTCTTTGTCTTTTGTGGGGTTTAACTGAAAATTATCTATTTTCTTTGCGTTTAGATGAATACTGGAGATTCAACACAGGCCAGGGACATCCTGTTATTTTCTTTTTTCCAAGGGACTACCCTAAAACTGGATAAGAAACAAAAGCAAGGTACGTTGCCCATTTCCACCATCTAGCTGTGGCTGGTTCCTGGAAAGTCTCCAGTGCTCAATGTCACCGATCTAGAGCATTTAACATCATATGATTTATTATGTGGACTGAATGCATAGCACTGCAATTTATTTTTTTCCCCTCCAGTTTAAAGGAAATTGCTTTATATATTTAAACCAGCATAAGATACATTTTTAAAGTCTTCCCATAGTTCTATTTACAAAATGAACTGTAGCAATACTTAAGTAATTAGATTAAACAGGACTGTATTAGATTATATTAGATTAAATTCAGTATTTGCAACTAATTTCTATGGCATCTGCTACAACGGTATCTAACCATCAGGCAGCTTCCGCTGCACACCCCCCCCCCCCCCCCCCCCCCCCCGGTGGTTTTACTCAGGTGGGCAGCCGAGTTCCACCACAGCCGCTCTCTCACTTCCCCCTCCTCAAAGAGGAAGGGGGAGAAAATATGACACAAAGAGCTCGAGGTTTGAGATCAGAATGATTTAATTAAAGGGAATGGGGGAAAAAAACCAACCAACCAACAACAACAACAACAAAACAACAAGGCCACGCAGAAGTACAGAGAGAAAGGAAAAAAAAAGTTATTCTCTACTTCCCATCAATGAGTGATGTTCAGCCACGTCCTGGGAAGCAGGGCCTCAAAACGCACAGTGGTTATTTGGGAGAACAGCCCCCTCCCCCACGAGAGCCCCCTTTTATTGCTGAGTGTGACATCGTGTTATAGAATACCCCTTTGGTTGGTTTAGGTCAGCTGCCCTGGCGATGTCCCCTCCCCATCACTTGCCCACCCCTAGCCTGCTCGCTCTTGGGGGCTTGGAGGGAGTCCTGATGCTGTGCCAGTACTATGCAGCAAAAGACACAACACTGGAATGATACCAGTGCTGTTCCAGCTACGAGTGCAGAGCACAGCACTGTGTGGGTTACTGCAGGGAAAGTTAACTCCATCCCAAACAGACCCAGCACTTCCCCCCCCCCCCCCCCCCGCCTTCTGCTCAATTTTGCCATACTTTCTCCCTATTTAGTAAAATATATGCGCACGTTTGAATTAGTAACACTCTGAGAAATGCATCTGATTCCATTCCTTTTATTACCAGAAACAAGTAAGGGGCAAAGCAGGTGCAGGTTATCAGAGAATCTGATCAATGGTTTACTTGCTTCTGGTCAGACTGTACAGCAGTACATTGGCATGCAGATGTGGAGGCCCCTTTACTTCACTCAAACTTTGCTTGTACGCGCTACCAGGTCTTATTTCTGTGAAAGAACTGCTGATGCTCTGCCTGGTTGCTGCCTGAAACTTAGCCAAAGCATTTAGGTCTCAGCACACAGTAACATGGATATAGTAATCACCAGTAATCTCCTTGGTATACAACTTTTCTGCTGAAGTTTCATTTATAAAATATCAAGTAGTAGAAGGGAGGACAACGTGGAAGAAGCCGGTACAGTATTTTAAGCTTATTTGTTCAAAGCTGTTTTGCAGTTAATGGCAGTGCTTTTTGAACTACAGAACAACTCCCAAGCCTCTGTCCCTAGGCAACACTGACTGTAAGAATACTGCAAAGGGGACTTTGAAATGGTGTTGTATTAATCTAAAGCATCTGTAACTGAGTGTTCAAGAACAGACTTGTAAATCTGCATGCTCATATTTTGTGCATTTAAGGTTACTCACGAGTTGAAGAAGAGTTGCAGGATGGGGTAGGATTAAAGCACAAGCCTCCCCACTTAGGTAGATGCCTTACAAAGTAGAGTTTTGCACCACTGCAAATTAAGTTTAGCACTTTTGGTCATATGGATGGGCAAAAAACATCGAAAGAACACAAACCAAGTCAAACATAAAATACATGTTCCCAAAGAAGGGTTAAGTAGGGAGACAAGCCTATATATATATATATATATATATTTTATTTTATTTACATATATATAGATGGATGGACGGATAGATGGATGGACAGACAGATACAATATTCATTATGGCTCACTTTGGAAGGCTGAAATTGAACCTCAAGCATTGGAACCCAAACATCAGAAAAACATTTATACTTTTTCCCTATTAGGAATAAAAAAGGATATAAAAATGCCTATTGCATTGGTAAGCAAAAAAAAGTAGCCTTTGGATACCAAATTGTACTTTCTGAATCTGCTTGCCTGATGACCTTAAGCAGGTGATACCACTAGGCTGACCTAGAAAAAATGTGTAGAAGATCCCTAGTAAAGATGCACAACAACTAATACATAAACTAGTCCTTCTTAGCCAACCAGTATTGCTGCAATGTAGAGTCAGAGGTAAATGATGTCCGCATTTTCTTATTTTGACTGGAAAATGAGGCAAGCACACCGTAACTGGGCAGAAGTGTAGGGACGAGCTCAGAGAACTGTTTCCTCTACCTTCTGTAACATCCCAGAGAAGGCAGGGGGGGACACTTTTTCAAGCATGAGGTTGCTCCATGCTCAGTGTGACAACTCCTCCGTTGGCCTTCATGTGGCTCCATCCCACACATACACACAGTGTATCTCCACAGTTTTCTTCAGACCTAACCATGCCTGGCATGGTGCCCACAAGCAAAAGAAACACCACCAACTGGCTCTTCCTGCCAGAAGGTGCATTTTTGCAGGTAGAGGAGCTACGTCTCCTCTTGCACTGTGGTACGTCTAAGGGTGCTTCTGATGCTTGACCTTGAGGATAAGATAATTTTCTCCTTGTTGTGCATCACCTCAGGCATTAGCAACAAAACAAACTAGTGTAAAATCACCTCCCATTGCCCTATGCAAAGGGATTGTGGCAAATTTGCAATATAATCTTGGAAAAGGTATGTAGACATATGTAAGTCTTAAAATAAGTACAGCATTTCAAGAAAAAAATATTTTATGAATTTTGCATGAAGTAATTTCAACTGAGATCACCGATCTCAGTGCTTTATTTTAATCAGGCCTATGCACAACAACAGCAACTACTCACAAAAACGCTATTATGCAACTGACAACCATGCATCTCCATCAACAGCAAAGGTAACATCACTAATATCAAAAAACTGACAGTTCCTCAAATTGTTCAAGAATGGATTTTATAAGGATGCTTACAGCTTTTCTAGTATTAGTGGAAGAATTATTTAACATTTAAACTGGGGTTTAAGGATGCTCACCCATAAAAATTCAAACTTGGATACAAACTGCTGAAATCTTGGACAAGATCTACAGTAGCATCTAAATTCACTGTAATCAAATTAACATTAATAAAAGCTATTCACATTATTTTTCAGATTAACTTTTAAGGCATTTACTTAAAATGAAATCATTGATTTCAACACAATGCTTCAAAATTGTAATATTAATAAACATCTGGAATACTTCCTCTGAAATATTTCTTTCCCCTTCCTTTTCAGTTAATAAAACATAGAAAGTTATCCAATACATCCAAATTTTCCTGAGGGGACAGTAGACTACTGTGGAAGAACACTAGCCATGCCACACAAAAGATCACTAGGCAAGTGAATTTTCACAGCAGACAGAGATGGAAGTCATTTTAGGCAATGGCCCACTGGTCAGAGCCCTTGACTGTAGAGGACGAAATCCATCTGCAAAGTCATCTTCTTCCCAATTTAAAGTAGAGACCTGAACCATGTTTCCTGATTACTACTGACTTCATCTACATTGATTCTGAGAGAAACATCTCTCTCTTTCTCCATCGAAACCGTTCCAGTGTATGTTACGTTTCTTAATAATTTCTTAATTGCAGATAGGTTGGGGAAGAAGCTCTGCAGCTCTCCTTAGGCCAGTCTTTCTCTCTTTGAACACAGAAGAGCCAGCTTCAATCTCTACTGAACAGTCAGCTACACCAAGTGGAAAGCTTCAGCAACCACAGTGAGTGAGGAACACTCCCAGAAGAGTTACTCAGTCAGCAGCCTGGAGCTTAAAGCACTCAACTATGGGAAAGGGATCTGAAAACAAGTCTTCATCTCACTGGACAAGTGCCTTGGTATTCATATTAAGCCCAGCGGGATTATTCCTTTTACAGAGGCAGCAGAGGAGAAATACTGTAAATCAGGACATCAGAGAAGACCATTTAATTATAAGGCCCTAGCCTTTTTTCAGCATTTCCTTCTGGCTTGCTTAGGTTGACTTCAGACAAGTTTATGGCTCTGGGTGAACCGTTTTCTTGGTGCCTCAGCTATACGAGTCCACAGATCAAGATTCAGTTATTAGGACTCTTGTTCAAGGCAGATTGTTTGAAAAGTTCCACTGAAAAGTTATCAACATAGAGCCCTAACACATATGCAGTACTGAATTAATTACATTAGCATGTATTTTTACTCATGTACTTCTAGAAGCTTTGCCAAGGCATTGTTGAAACCTCTGAAACTCTTTGCTTTTTTATACTGAAGGCCCCAATGTTGTTACTGGGGAGAATGTTTTAACTCTTGGCAGACCTGAACTAGGTGCTGTTTCAATCTGAATTAAAATCTCTGCTAAAAGGTTTTCATTGAACATGACATTTGTGAACTATTTCAGAAGTTGAGCCAGTTGTCCCTTCTCCTGCCCTATGCTCCAAAGCAATAGCAAGAAATTTAGGATTATTGCTGATATGCTAGTAATATAATTCTTAAAGAACTTCTTAGTATGTTGAATGACACTTTGAAAGACTGCACTAAGTTCTGTGACACAGCAATTTGCCTAAGAGGCCACTCCAAATATATCTTGAAGCCTCCCTCTCTCAACAAAAAAGAATTACTCAAACCAACTAACTTCATAATATTCAGCACTCCCATTTTCTCTTGTTTGTTTTATGAGGAGCCAGTGCTTACCTCATTTGGTCCCTACATTCTTGCAAAATGCATGGAGGGTAATGACACCAGGAATACACAGCCTCTCCTGGGTAGCCCCCGCCCCATCAGCTCTTGAAAGCATAGCCTGGTAAACAGCCATTTTACCCACCCTTTTCATACAGAAAGTCAGCTTAGAGGGAAGGAAAAAAACCACAAACCCTTCAAGACAAGAAAAAAGACTCAATAACTGACACAGTAATAGGAATAAATGAGGACAACTGCCAGCAATAGAAAGAGTCTGTCAAAAGACTGCAGTTAAGCTTTACAGTAGTTTTTACAGTACCTGAAGGCTCAGTATGCCATTAAGTCTCTGTAAAGGCTGAGAGATGCCAGGGCAGGAACTGCAGAGCTTGAAGTTCTCTTTTTTTCCTCTTCCCTAAATAACATAGGGGGATGAGCCCAAATTAAGCAACAGGCCCACCTGGTGCACCTTCAAGACAAATACAACTAGGACAGAGGGCATTCAGAGACCCAGCTATGCAGGTGCAGTTTGAGAGAAAAAAACTTTTCTCTGTCCTCTTAAAAACCTGAATGATCAGTCCTTTGGCCTCTCTCTTTGCTTGAACAACTCTAGCCTTTTCATCTCGTTGCTTCGAACACCTGTACCATCTTCTTGGTGTTACACAGAACAAAGAAAATAAGAGATGGTTTCACTGTATAAAAAACGAAGAAGGGAAATTTTTAGTTTTTAAAAGTTATCATATCTTTATGAAAATTTGAAAAGAAAGTTCATTCGGGAGAAGGAAAGGCTGTGCTAACAGCTTCGGGTTGATTTTTTTTACTTTCACTTCAAAGCACTTTTGAAATTCAAATACCAATTCAGAATGGCATAAGTTACAAGTTTTCACAAGTCAAGTTTCATTTTCAGAGATGTACCCTATCAAATTTATATGTAATTAAACAGTATTTTTTTCATATGCCAGTGAGAAATAAATTAAAATTTGGCATGACATTACAACTTTCTGAAGAAAAAAACTGACAGTATTTGAGACTCCAGCTTTCCCCTAATGAAAGCTGTGCGTTACATCACCTTTAAATCTAGACACAGACAATCATGTATTTGGCATTTTTAATGTCATGCACATAATGTTTTCAATTCTCCCATATTATGTCAGACATGCAGAGAATCCTTCAGTCTCCTAGGAGATTCAGGGTGGTACTCCTCCAATATTTTGGCACAAACGATCATTTACCTATCAATAATTCTCATCTTGTAGATGGTTCCTTCCACACGTGTAGCAGACCTCAAGGTAGTAAAGGACTGGTCCCAAGAGAGATATATTGGCATCCGAATGTGGTTTGTTTGTTTTTTAAAGAAAGCACTACAAGGGGACCCTTGGGGCAGTTCTTGAGGTCTTCTGCAAAGGCGGCACAAATATGTCATAGCATCCAGAGAAAACTGCCCAAACGATGGACAAGGGGTGCATAGAAATTCCCTCTTAACTACTCCTCTTTATGTAACACCCATCTAAGAACACTAATGAAGATGTGGAGACCACCGGTATTTATAAAGTGATTGTGGGGCCAGGTAGGGAGACTCCGAGTGATAATTCCTCTTTGCAACAGGGCTCCCAAGTATAAACCCATCTTACACAATGTCCTTATGAAGAAAAAATAAGGGGGGGGGGGGGGTAGTGAGAAATGTCCATATCACAGCAAACAGAAACAATAGCAATGCTAGGAAATATGCTGCTAGAGGGCAGCACATACACATACTCCTAAAGCCAGATAGAAAATAACATGGAAAACATGAAACCTACTTATTAAAAATCTACCAAGCTTTATTTAGTTCTTAATCACCTTTGCTAGAGGTGGTATAAATATTAATATAAAATGTTTCTTCATGATATGGCATATATTGCTGGACTGTACTAAGACCATAATATGGTGGATATGGTATGAGAATCCAAGATGAGCAGGCAAGCACTGAAAGGAAAACAGATTATAGCAACCAGCTCTCAGAACACGACATTATGAAAAGCAAGAAATTTTCATCTCAGGTAGCAAAAATGTTAACACTCAGTAGTGGAACACAAGTAGTGGAATAGAAGACAAAAATAAACCCACCATGAAATAAACCAAAGAGATATTGCCAAGAAGTATCTAACTTCTTTTTCAGTTTACACTCTTTACACTTTACACTCTCAAAAATCACTTTGATTTTTCCTAATTTCCTTAAATTTCTCAAACATCCAGAGCAAGCAACTTTCAGCATAGCAATTGTCTGAGAGCTGCTTAACTATGTGATTTGTTGGTTGGTTGTTTTTTTTTTTCCATACTCCCTTGCTGAAACTTTTCATAAAATCAGGAAAATCTTACTTATATTATAAATTGTTATTGCATTTAAAAGACTATTAGACTACTACTGAAGAATCACCAGTGAGACAGAGCTGTGCAAACATTCTTGCAGACAAAACATCACTTCTGTTACTGCCCATCAAAAATGGATGAAAGGGTTCATGAATACCATCAGTGTTCTGATTTCTGTTTTCAAGATGATTTTGTACTTGTTCAGTTCTAGATTTAACCTTGTTTCCTGAAATCATTTTTGATTTATAGAGACAGTTCTACATTTTTTTAACTTTTTTTTTTTTTTTTTTTTAAAGTATAGAGCCAACTCTGCTGGGAAGCAAATCTTACATTTCCAGAAAATCTGGGTTATTCTAGCCAATAATCGATCCTCAGCATTTTATACAATAACACTGTTCACTTATTTACTTGAAATAAGTAGAACTATCAGTATAGCCCTGTTGTTGGTTGGTTTGTTTTAGATGAGTTCCAGAATAAACACTGAAACTAAAATATCAAATTGCAGTTTCTGAAATCATTTTGCATCTCTAATTACTTGTGCGATTAGCATGAATAATTAGAACAAGATGGATAGTTAGGACTTCCAGAATGACTATAGATCTCTGAAAGAAAAGGTAAAGGACATGGGAGCCAAGGCAATGATATTGAGCCTGCAGGTGAAGGGGAAGAGCTGGACACAAGTGGATGCATGTTGTGAGTTAACAACCAGCTCTGCAGCTGGTGCTGCAAGTACTGCTTTGGCTTTTCTGGCCAAGGACTCCTCTTTCAGGGAAAAGAACTAAGAGATGGGATCCATTTGTAAAAGCAAGGTAAAAGGAGCTTTGCCAAAAGCTTTGCCAACCTGGTAGGTACATTTGGGAACAGTGAAAACAGCTTGCAGTTAAGTGAGGGAACAGAGATAAAGGGAAGCTGAGTTTCTAAGAGCTCTCAGGAAGGATAAAAGAGCTTAAAAGGGGACCACCTAACACACTGGTACACAAACACACACAGCCTGAGAAACAAATAGGAGCAAGCAGAGCAAATGCATAACTATGGCTTTGTTGGAGTACCTTTGACACCATGGTTCACAGGGCCACAGCTCTACAAAGGATGGATGAATACAGACAAATAAATAAAGCAAATAAATCCAATCTCCTGCAGTCCTATTGCATATGTGAAGATTTTAAAATATCAAAATGAGTAACTTGGAAAGAGCTGTGCCTTTGCAATATATTCAACTTTGCACTGAGGTATCTTGATACTCTCTTAATCTTCAGATTTTTGCAGTCAAATATTTATTCTTCCAATATTTCCCCATATCTAATTCAACTTAGCAGTCAAGAAAGCTCATCCCTAAGCTTCACTTCATGCTGAACAGTTATATTTTCACTATGACTCACCAGATTTTCACCTTCAGGAAAGCAGGCTAACATTCATGAATTTGCAAAGGCATGCTGTCCCCAGCTTCTGATTAGGACTAAGCAGATGTTACTTCTGTGTCCATTAAACCGCCTTTTTTTTTTTTTTTTTTTTAAGTTTTATTAATTTTAATTAACGTATGCATGGCTTTGGAATCAAAATGCCACAATATAAAATGCATCAAAATTTCGATACAAGTGATATTGGTAATAGAACACAAACAGGATCTAATGCTATGTGAAAAAAGATGCATTTTTTTTGCCCTGACATTTTGCCCTGAAGGGATCCAAGCAAAGCAAGTCTCTGATCAGGGTTCTCACTGCTGATTGTACTCTGTATTCTTCCTGGAAAATCAAATTCTCAGCACAAGTGGATGAATTAGAGTTTAGGCATAGTGAAGGTAGAGAAATGATTTGGGAAATTGGAATCCTTTCTTAATCCTCTACTAAGGGAAAGCAGGCATCTGATAGTTTTGCTATGTCAGTCAGGGAAGAAGCACAGTATTACACTGTACAGGTAGTTCACACCCTTTTTTCTCAAGCCCATATTGGCAGTTGCATTGAAATTTTTCTAGAACTGGAAATTAGCAACTCAGTAGGCTTTCCTGGCAGGTAATTACATGAGTGCTGAGATGCCACCTGACTTTCTTTGAGAGTCCTTTGTTCACCTGAACAGAACTGCATGTACCATTTTCTTATTGCAAAGGAATACTGAGTAGACTAAGAGAAAGGATCACTCTGAATGAGCACAGGAGATAATTTCAAAGCATTAGGAAATGCTTAACTTTTAAAGGTTTGCTTTTTTGGGGGCATGGGGAAGGGAAGAGTATAAGAAAGGGGAAAAGGAATTTGCTTACATTTCAAGCTTAAAAATTACTGATTCAATGAAATATCTAAATTTGGGGATTCTGAAACATACTGTACAGACATATGCGCTGTCAGCTGCAAACTACTCCTACGGCACTAAGAGTTGAATGCAGTGCCATATGTTATGCCAAGATTACTGATTTTCATTAGATGTGAAAGAAGATTTCCAATTTTAATCTTCATTTTCAATCATTATTTTATTTGGCAGTATAAATGCAATGATGACAGATGGTATCTTGATTCGACCTCTGAGCACCTGCTGCAGGTATAGAATCATAGAATGGCCTGGGTTGAAAAGGACCTTAAAGATCATCTAGTTTCAACCCCCCTGCTCTGGGCAGGGTTGCCAACCACTGGAGCAGGCTACCCAGAGTCGCATCAAGCCTGGCCTTGTCTCTAGGGATGGGGCATCCACAACATCTCTGGGCAACCTGTTCCAGTGCCTCGCCACCCTCTGAGTGAAAAACTTCCTCCTAATATCTAACCTAAATCTCCCCATCTTAGTTTAAAACCATTCCCCCTTGTTCTATCACTATCAATCAACACATGTAAACAGGCATGCCTCCTCTTGTTTATATGCTCCCTTCAAGTACTGGAAGGCTGCAATGAGGTCTCCCCGGAGCCTTCTCTTCTCTAAGCTAAACAAGCCCAGTTCCCTCAACCTTTCTGCATAGGAGAGGTGCTCCAGCCCTCTGATCATTTCAGTGGACCTCTTCTGGACCCACTCCAAGAGCTCCACATCCTTCTTGTGCTGGGGGCCCCAGGCCTGCACACAGTATTCCAGGTGGGGTCTCAGAAGAGCAGAGTAGAGGGGGACAATCACCTCCCTCTCCCTGCTGGCCACCCCTTTTTTAATGCAGCCCAGGACATAGTTGGCCTTCTGGGCTGCAAGCACATACTGCCGGCTCATGTCCAGCTTCATGCAGGGCTGCTTTCAAGTTGTTCTTCTCCCAGTCTATATAAATACCTGGGATTGCCCCAGCCCAAGTGCAACACCTTGCACTTGGCCTTGTTGAACCTCATTAGGTTCTCACAGGCCCACTTCTCCAGCCTGTCCAAGTCCCCCTAGATGGCATCCTTTCCCTCTATTGTATTGACTGCACAGCTCAGTTTGGTGTCATCTGCAAACTTGCAGAGGGTGCACTCAATTCCATCGTCTATGTCATTGATAGAGATGTTGAAGAGCACCAGTCAAAAGACCGACTCCTGAGGGACACCACTTGCGAACAGCCTCCACCCAGGTACATTCCCTCTCCATTTCTCCCTTTCCCTTTCAGGTTTAAAGGGAAAAAAAGAGAAACCTTGAGACCGAGCAAGCCCTAAGGATTTTACTGGGCAAGAATAAAAACCTCATCAATCACACTGGTTCCCTACAAGAAAGCTATGAAGGACAGCAACCATGCCTTGTGGCTTTTAAAGAAAGAGATCAGTCTTTATATTAAAGCTGGAACTGTGTTAGTGCAGAACTTTTCCTGTACAGAACAGGGCAATCCTATGAAAGAGCTGGCATTCCCATCCATCCCTTCTCACTTTCTGACTCTAGCAACAGGGTGAGAGAAGAATGGGAAAAATTTGAACATTGATTGCCCTCCTTTTATGCGCACAGGGATGGGTAAATAGACTAGGAGGAACATGAAGACAAAATTGCAGTGTCCCAGTTCCATGTCCATGCTGACTATCTACAGTATCACTCTGTGTGCTGGCCCCATGAAACTTGCCAAAAACAATTTAATCCCATCCTTGAAGAAGTGGCAGAGGGTGTGAAACAACGGTCAGAGGAGTATACTCTGCTCCTGATGCTGCACAGTGGGATGCTGTCCTTGGTTGGAGCAGTGTGAGGAGTTGCAATTCCACTTAATTTTCAGATACCAGGCTAGTGTCATAGTTTTTGGTTTATTACCTAAGGAAGATTGATTTCCTCAAACTGTTAATATAAGGAACAAAAATGATTACAGCAGGTGGAGCATTCATAATGACTTATTTTGCTTCAGCAAGTAGCTTACAAACAAACACACAAGAGGAGAACCTAAGGTCACAGCAAAAGGATTACCTTCCCAAAACCAGTCACCTGTGTAGAGACTGAAAAGCAATAGTGGTTCAACAGAATGGTTCAAGGGGAGCATTACAAACAAGCAGTGTTCCAGGAAGAAATAAATGTGAAATGCAGCTGTGAAAATGAAGAAGAGTTTTCCTGGGAGACAGAGGGTGATGGCCATTTTTTGGTGACACTGAGTTGTATAAGCAAAGAGGAGCTAGTTCTCCAGGGACAGCTGTACATCAAACTTCACTAACACTACAGCTCTCCCCACAGCAAAATGCCAAGCTATCCATTACTGACCATAAGTACTTGCATGAATCCTTTATCTATTTCCACACCTGTGAGCATCTCACTATTTTTTAGGTAAGAGAAAGGCCCCCAAAGCTTTTAGTTTGCATTAGAGACAATGGCTCCCAGGTGCACAGAAAACAGCTGTGAATGACACTGTATGTATGTAGCACAGGTCACCAAATACCAAGGACTGGCAATGGTCACATAGACACTGGCTCTGATAAAGCTACTCCCTACCCCTACTTCAGTAACCAATCTGTTCTCCCCGTTTTCTCTATCTTTGATGTTTAAAGTAACTTCAAGCAATGAAACATACCTAATTACATTTCAGTTTGTCACCAGCTCAGATAATTCACGTAGTCTTCTAATGCTACCAGATTAATGGCTTTCACTTTCCCATCTCTTTGCACTTAAATGAGGTGAACAGTTTCTGTAGTTGGATGATCTGCCTCCTTAGTATCATTTTTCGTTCATTTTATGCAAGATTTAATACAGTCTCCATTTACAATTTCTTACAAAAATGTTATTTCAATTCACACAAAATAGTCTGCATTTTAGAATGCCAAAACAGCAGCAAAAGATCACATTTTCCTTATGGAAATTACTCATGTAGCACCTGCTAGTAACACTGAATGCAACAGAATACATATCGACAGACTTCTTATTTCTTGATTTTCTTTCCAGCTCCTCAAGGTGCCTCAGTTAATAATATTCTGACAGAGCAGCACCAAGTTATGAAATATAACTGTATATCTCAGTCTACCTTTTGAATCAAAACTCACGTTGTAATATGGCAGAGGCATAACTGCTGTACACTGGAGTTGCTATCAGGGTCCAGTTTATAAATACAAAGGATACTGTTAGCCAATAGCTGGCAGTGCAAGGTCAAATACAGAGACCACTGGGCCCTGAAAAGGCATTTATTCCATTTTCTTAACACCACGCTGAGCTTCTAGTAGCTACTGGAAAGTGGCATCCCCTTTTCAGTACAGCTTGTGCTGCTCTACCACTGTGCAACTTAATTAGAGAGCAATTTTGCATGAAAAAGCTCTTGAGGCCCAGGCAGGACAGGAGCACAGGTAGGTCAGTAGTTCCTGTTGCATTTGCAACACCAATGATGGCACAGATATAAGCAACCCCAAAATAACACTGCTTGAGCAGCACTAAGCTTTGTAGTGGGAGTTGAATTATTCCGCACTCTTATTTTACTTGTCATCATGTGAAGCAGGGCAAATATTTCTATTCAGCATGTCTCTGGCTGTTAGATCATTAAGGTGCCTGCACATGTTTGACATCTCAGAGATATATCATTTCTAAGAAAGGTGCTATTTTACACAAATATGTATGTAAGACATGCACATGTGTGCACATACACAGGCAAAATGCAACCCAAGACACACATGGCCAATGTATCCGAGCTCCTCCTGTTCTCTCAGTGCAGTGAGGTGAAACTCAAAACCTGACCAGCCAAGAACAAAGAGACAGGAGGTTGTTTGCTGTCTTAAAAACAATAATCTAGCTGGATTATTTTGTTGGGTTCTCAATTTCAAGGTTGTGTGAAGAGACTAACAGCTTGTTCAGTGGCCTGGAAATTCTGTATGGAGTCTTTGACTTCTGGGAGTCTAATTCACACAAAGGCCACTTTGGTAGTGGTGACAAAAAGGCATTACTTCACAACCATTCATCAGTAACCTGCGCAAAAGGAGCTGATGGCCAAAGCCTACCTACAAGCACAAGAGATGGCTGCATCGTGAAGTCCATATTGATCACACAGGAGATGCCACACACTGCACAAGCTAAGGAATGAAACAACCCTACAGGCACTTCCTTCATGTCGGAACTGGGGCACCCCAGCAAGGAATTACACTGCCACTTTCCTGGTCTGCTGCACAAGAGTCTCATTTTCTAGGACTGTATCTGAATAACCATTCTGGTTTTGTTTTGCTTTAAATAAAGCACACACTGTATACTACTTCCTGATTTCCTCCAGGCATGAAAGCAGTCCAGCAGGATCATAGAATCATTAATGTTGGATAGGAACAGATGAAGCAATTTTAAGTATTTTTAAATCTTCTGGGCAGAATGACTGGAATATTCATTTGAAGTAACAATTATACACACATTTTCTAGCAGAGGTGACTGCATGAACAGACAACAAAAGCATTCCCGATTCTCACAACCACATCTGTTGAGTCACACACAGAGGGGGAAGACTGTCAAGTATGTTTTTAAGAAAGCTATCACTGTCATATTCCCTGTAAGAAGTATTAAAAGTACAATGTTAATAGCAATAACAACAATTGACCCACAGGTATTATGCCTGGACGTAGTCATAGAGGCTTGAGGTCTGAAGAGTTTGGTGAGTGATATGCTAAATATTTGTGCAGCACAGATGTGATCACTTGGTTTCTATATTGAAGCACTGACTGCTTTGATTTTAGTGATTTGTCTGTAGCTGCTAAACACAATAACACCCACTATACCTTTGTAGTAAGATCTTCAAAGGACTCCAGCAAGTTAGGTCTGGTTTTTCTCTGCTCAGCCTAATTCTAGCATTCTTTAATCAGCTTATGCTTTTCTGCACGGCTTCCCATCACATCAGTTAACGACAGATGCAAAGATGCTTTTCAGACAGGCTGGCCTACATACAGAATATGGGATATGGCTCTTGATAGCACTCCTTGGTTTGACCAATTTAAAAAAGAATGGAGCCCCACCCCAAACCTTTTATAATGCCTCCAGTTTAGACTAGTATGTCGAACAAATCCAAACGGATCAATCTGCTCACTTCCCACCACTGCATTTCCCTTATTTCCTATGGACAGTCACAGATTGTGGTTATTGAGTCCAAAGGCTTCTGCTCCCTACACAACTAAAGCTTTTTATCATCAAGTGGGGTATTGCACTACCAGTTAGCTCACTTCCCCAGATGGTATTTACTCTGTAGCATCAGGTGGATGACACCCATGTTTCCTCATTCCTATTTTTAACTGTATTTACTTCTACTTAAAGGTAAAACAGTAATCTAGAAAGAAACACACAGTTAGGGGAACAGAAGAATGACAGATGTTATTCTTGTACCCAATGTGTTCTGTGTGCAGCGTTGCAGAAAGTCAAAATTCACAGCACCAATTTGTTCTATGGCTTCTCAGTTATCACCACAATCTGCTGGTGTTTTTGCCTAATTACTTTTTAATCAAAGTAAGTAACTGTCACTGTCTTCTTGACTTTCAGTTCCATGAAGATGGTTCCTCACTCAGGTGAAGTGAGAGCAGTCTCAGCACTGCCCTGACTTGTTCTGTGTGTAGTCAGGGATGCACCCTCCAACTGGAAGGCATTTTAGCAAGCTCTGCTATGCTCCTGCAGAGAAGGAATCAGCATAAATACCTCTAAAACATGCACTAACTAGGAATTGGCACTGCAAAACTGTGATTTCTGTGCATGAAAGCTTTAACTGAGCCACTGCAGTCAAAGATTAGCTGCTTCTCTGCACTATCCCAGTAGCATAGAAGTCAGCAAATACTTATAAACTGATCCTTTAATATATAATAATTGTATCACTATTTGCTGGCAGGAGAGAGAGACAGAGGAAAAAAAATAAAGAGGAAGTAAAAGAGAGAGAAATGGAGACTATGTCTTCTGAAAATAGTCTGCTCCCTGCCACACAAGATGCATTTAAATACCATCATTTTGGGGCTCATCCATAAATTCCCCTCTGATTTTTCTCATTCACATGTCATCCTCAGGAGTTTAAAATCATTCTGGTGCCGCAACAAATGAAATACAAGCACATTAAGTGATTCTTTCCTCAGGGTCTGTGGTATTGTGTGGCTACTATTCAAATCACAAGTTCTTTATATCTTGTTTAGTAACAACCATATACTAACCAATAATAAATGTCACTGTACTCTCTTCACACCTACTCTGGATGCTAAGGAAAGCGAACTTGGCACCCAGTGGTACTGGTTTCACTCAGGCAGGACCAAGTTTGTTGGGGTTGCCCTGTCCAACTCATTTGTTTTTCCATCTTATGCTCATATATACAGCTCATTTTCCTGTGTTACACAGGATCACTCTGATGGTATTTCACATGAGTATAACCATGAGTTATAAAAAAACCAAACAGCATTTATTAAACGAATAAAGTTCATTTCTTACACGGTGTTTCTTAATTCTGCAATCTGCTGTGTTTATTCACTTGCTCACTGATGCATATTTCATTAATTTGAAACAGACTTCCTAGTCATTGCTTCAAACAAAGCTCCAGGCCAGTAAAACATTTAAGCGAGTACAGAACAGAATTTTGGGAGTGTGGATAATCCTACTGAGAGAACTGAAGCAGAATCAGCAGTACCAGCAACATCTGCCCCCTGTGCAGAGTAAGAATGAAATAGGAAAAAGTTCATTCTCTACCCTCAAACATCTGTGAAACAATCTGCTCTTACAGTACTTAACAATCACACTTTTCTCCAGTAAAGGAGGTTTTGCATTAATTGCCAGAAACTGCATGTCTAAAAATATAAGATGCAAAAAAGGAATCTTACGATACTGATGAAGTGAGAAGAATCTTAAAGCTTTGAGCTAGATTCTTGACGGCAATAGAGTGCGCTAAGAATAGCAAATGAGTAGGAGTAGTCAAGACTGAAAAGTTTCTGAAGTGCTTTGCCAATTTCTTCATAGAAGCTCTTATTCGGGCTATCTGTTATGTGAGAATGTTAAATATTTAGTGTCTTGAAAGGTAGTTGGGAAATGTCTATTTAGGGTTTGCACACCATTCAGTGGAGTAGCCACAACATTAGTAGGAACAGTATTTGTCTTACATTTGTTGACAGAGAATTGCTCTGGCTATATCAACTAACTCAACAAAATGACATAGTGACACGTTAGGCCAAAAGACACCTAGTTAGCCTCTCTTTCCACATGTATAGCAATGCAGTTGGAAAGGTGCATAACAGAAGGATTAAAAAAAACAACCAGCCCATGCTAGGCAGGCAAAAGAAGGATGCTTGATTAGATGTGTCAAAACCTACTCTGGCACAGCTCAATCTGAATCTCTGTTCTCCAGAAGAATATACATATTGTTACAGAAGCTAAATTAGCATAGAGAGAGAAATTCTTGACATGAGAAAGTCTTCAGTAAACTTTTTCATGAAAATCTGGAGTGAGCAAACCTCAGAATTGGTGCTAAGAACTTGTGGAGACCAGAAAGTTCTACATCAGGGCTTCATTCTTTTGGGTTTTTTAAAGAGAAGCTAACATTGACACTAGGGATACCAGGACTCTGATACTACCAGAAGGCTAGTATACCACTCTTTCAAGACGGTGAATTTTTACCTGATCCATGCATAAGACTGATTTTTTGATATATCAAAGGGAACTGGGATTGCATGGTAACAGGAGGTTTGGTGTGAAATCAAGCAACCAAATAAAACAATGGACTTGGTTAAACAAATAGGCAATTGCATAAGTAAGAATACAAACATTCACTTGCTTTGTGAGTAATGGGCACTTGTATATACAAGGGTTGCAAAAATAAGCTTGCAAGTGCAGTTTATATAGCTGTATTAAGACTAGGGTCTTGAACATCTCTTAGGTTAGTGGGAGTAATCACTTGATAGTCAATAACTTTAGAAAAGCCATACATTTGTTTTCTTTTAAAACTTGCTCTGAACACCAGTAATTTTCAATCTGGAATAGATATCCTCCTCCGTATCCTCTTCTGCAGCTGAAATTTGCACTTGAAGTTAAGTATGTTATAATACTATGGCTACTATTTGAAGACCTTTATGAAGCTCCATTACCTCAGGACTATCACACAGCAACATCCATATTCCCTGAAGGCAAGTGAGTGCATTCACTACGTTACCGCATTTCACACAAACCATGAATAAAGACCTGTTGAGAGACCCAGACCCTGCATGCCATAAAGCCTACTGCTAAACAGATCCAGTTCAGATACTTCAATAGAACACAAGAAAGGTAATTTTATGTGGATTATTTTTGATTGGCAGCATCAACAAATGCTGGAGCAGGCAGGGATTTCACATTCTTTTCATTCTGCTTGGGTCACTAGTTTACAGCTTTCTGCAGTCTTGCATTCGTGCACCAATTCGAATTGTCTTCTGATATTTTATTGAAAATGCTCAGTCAGAAGGGCTGTTCTCTCTCCTGTTCATGCCCTCACCTCTGCTTCACTTAAACAACTGATTCCCCATAAGAACTTCTTATTTCCTGTCCACAAGAAACAAAATGCTGCAAGAACTCAATAGGTCTGTGGACTTTCCAGCTCTACTTTTGCTCTGAACCATGGCTACTAGAAAGCTTGACAGCATCAGTGATAACACTCAGACCTTCTGTTCCCAAAACAAAATGTCCTTTGGGTGCAGGAGCAATGATGCTCCACTGAGTAGCTCTGAGCAGACATACCCTGGCTTCCAGGCTGATTCTCCAGTATATTCATTAAAGTTTTCATCACAGCAAGGCTGATACCTGTTCCTGTGTTTAAAGACAGTTAAATCAATTATATAATTGTGTACAAGAAGTACTGTATTTAAAATCACTCTCCTTACGCTTATCCTGGCAGCATTATGTGAGACAATTTAGTAAAATATTCCTATATGCTGTTCCAAGGCTGTGAAATTGGACAACTTGCAAGAGTCTTGCTTATTGTTCCCAATGTAACCTAATGTAATTTTAAATTTCACTTCATTATACTGCTAATATTTAAGCTCTTTCCTTGTCACCTAGAGACTTGCAGCACTGCCACTGTGGGAACCCATCATCTAGCATTTCTCACCAAATTCAGAGCAACAACTTGAGTCATCCCCATTCCAGTGAGTCACTCATGCCACTTGATATACATTCTCTTTAATTTTAAGTCACACAAAATCATCTGAGTGACAGCCACCAGCAGCCCTATGATTTTCTGGCTTCTGCATCATTATGTCTCTCTTGTTAGCACTTCTTAGTGCTCAGAAATCTTCACTATGAGACAAATGTAATTAACAAAGTCATTTCTATTAACATTATAAAAAACACAGTCCCTTTACATGCATACAGAAAAAAGCCTTACTACCTGATGATATCAAAGCACTGCATAAATGCTCAGAAAAAGTTCTCATGGTTATCACAAGGAATCAAACATGCAGCAGGTTTCTAAAGCTGATGTTTGAGATCTGTTTTCAGAGACCGACAACCACCTCAGCCCTACAAGGGCACCTTATAATATTGCAGAGAAGTCTTCTAAGTTCTTTGCTTATGACAAGTAGTACTGCCTCATTCCTTGCTATTTTCAAGACAAAACAGGGAAAGTAGTAAATATGTGGAACTGACATCCAAACTCCTTTGCTTACATGTCAGGGAGAGGGTATCCACAGAATCATCTAGGTTGGAAGAGACCTCCAAGATCACCTAGTCCTAACTATGACCTAACACTAACAAGTCCTCCACTAAACCATATCACTAAGCTCTATCTAAACATCTTTCAGAGACCTCCAGGGATGGTGACTCAACCACTTCCCTGGGCAGCCCATTCCAATGCCTAACAACCCTTTCGGTAAAGAAGTTTTTCCTAATATCCAACCTAAACCTCCCCCAGCACAACTTTAGCCCATTCCCCCTCGTCCTATCACCGGGCACGTGGGAGAATAGACCAATCCCCACCTCGCTACAGCCTCCTTTAAGGTACCTATCCCCTTCCCAACTTTCAGCACACACCTAAGGTTTGTCTTCTGTGCCTTTTCTCCTGACTAAGACCAGGACGAGAAAATTGTCCTTTAATCAGCAGAGGATGAAAGATGCATCAAAGTAGCTGGGAAGTAGAGCCAGGCATCCTTCTGCCTCTACCTAAAGGAACCTATGCTCCTCCATATGAGGAAGGCTTAAGTGCAAGGCTTTGATGTTCTTATTCATGCCCAGTGTGAAAGCAGGAAGGGGGGCTTATATCAAACCAGATGGGCTGGCCTGAGGAGCCAGATACCAGCTTCAAGGTGGCCACACAGAACCAAAAGTAAATGAACGAGGAGGAAGGGCTGCTAGATGCATTTAGAAGACATGGGTATAGTTAGTATCCTGACATCTACTTCATGTACTTGACAACCCCACATATGCTCAGTCATGACTCCATCTTATTCCTTGCTTTATTCAGGCATAGAGATTTATGGCCTAGTGTTGGTTTCCCTCTGAGGATAATTTTGGCTCCTGGTACAAGACTCTGGGGAACAGACACCTTGTTCTATCACCATACCAACAGGCTACAAGGGAAACTGGACATGAGTGGATATGGATTGTCTGTTTATGTGGTTTTGTAAGATGGCAGGAGTCACATTTACAGGAAGGGAGACATGATAAGACTGTGATCTCATGCTTGCACCAGAAAAAAGATAGTTATCAGGGAATATGGCATGCTTAAACAAGTAGTAACATGCCAGTAATCTGCTTCTTACGCATTAACATAGCAATTAAACCAAAGACCTTGAGTTTCAGCACACAGATGGTGATGGTATGAGACCATATCTGAGATCCTGTGTCCAGTTCTAGGGTCCCCAAGCTCTGGGTCCCCCAAGAAAGACATGGATATGCTGGAGGTAGACCAGCAAAGGGTGCCAAAGATGATTAAGGGCTTAGAGTATCTTTCATGTGAAGAGAGGCTGACATAGCTGGGACTATTCAGCCTGTAGAAGAGAAAGCTCTAGGGGGTTCTTAACATATATATCTGATGGCAGGTTGTAGAGAAGGTGGAGCCAGGCTCTTCTTAGTAGTAGCCAGTGACAAGACAAGAGGCAGTGGGCACAAACTGACATAAAAGAAATTCCATTTAAACACATGAATAAATGATGGCATGGTAGTGAGGTCAGTCAACCACTGGACCAGGTCACCCGGAGAGGTTCTGGAGTCTCCATCCATAAAGATATTCAAAACCCAACTGGACTCAGTCCTGATCAACCAACCTACTGTAGTTGATCCTGCTTTGAGCAGTGCTAGACATCTCCAGAGGACCCTTCCCAACTCAACTATTCTGTATGCATAGCTTCTTTACTGAACAAAGTAAATCATTATCCCCTGCGTAGCAACAACTGGAGAATATGTCATACAGGCACACTGCACAGTAGTCAGAAGTGGTGCTTATCTGTCAAAGATATTGGTAACCTGTCACTTTCTCAGCAGTCTTCCAGCTCCTGACAAATAGATGGTGTCACTCACAGTTGGACAGCCCCCAGTAGAAGATAATTTTCAGCTCTTACAGTCTCACTGTTTGACTCAGGATTTCTCTAATTCCACAAACACACACGCAAATATTTAAATGAAACACTGAAGAGTCGTTTGGTTTTGGTCATTAGCTGTCACTGCAAACTGTTAGAATGCTATTAGGCATTTTTTTTGTGATATACTTCAAAACAGGCTTGCAAGAGGAGATTTTCAGTATAGAGAGCACCTGTCTGCTTTTGGTCCTTTGGTCTTTCTCTTGAGCAAAAAATGAATAATCATTTATTTCAATTGCCCTTTTGTCCTTTCCAGGGATTTTTCCCTTAAGATTGTCATAAGAACACATAAGCCTTTCCTTTCTCGGTGCTCAAATTTAGATTTTGAAGTTGGTATTTGGGGACTAGGGAGGCTAATGTTTCCCATTTTTAGATTAACGACCTTGTTACCCAGTGAGAATTCCAAAAGTTTCCCATAATCCTCTATGACTCTTTCAGCTATGGTGTTAAAGGACAAATTTAGTGAATTGAAACATGGGCAATGAAGGCTAACATTTTCACATACAAGCAATGTAGAACATGAAATCGGATACCTGCAAGACTAAGTTCAAAACCTGGGTTTGTGACCTAATCTCCCTCCAAGTCTGTTTTCATCACATCACAGATGCTGGCAAGCCAACGTATCTGTGTATGTGTGAGAAGGAAGAGATGTGCCCAGAGAAAGAAAAAGCATGTGGATGAGAAAGAAAGAGAAAGGAATGGTTTACTGCTGCAGTTGTTAAACTGGCAGTTCCCATATCATTAGCAGAGCACTAAGCACTTCACAGGCCTACTCCAATGGCTCTAAACCAGCAGAATACTACTTCATGTGTGTACCCTGAGGCCATTACTCCCCTCACTGGCAGTATCTGGGCAACCTGAATTAAGGGACCTCTACCTACAGCAAATGGAAGGGATGTCTTATCCTCTCCTGTCTTGCCCTCAACTGAGAGGAGGCGGTGATACACAGCGTTGCAGTAGGCCTCGCTGCACACACAAGCCTGAGCTTTGGTTTTCCCTTCAGTCTCCAGACAGCGAGACAAAGGCCCCACAACATCTTTTAAGTACCGAAATTTTATCACTGCTTAAGTTCTGTGTCGATTCACCTGGGAAGACCAAATAGCAGTACACTTTTCCTTCAGCTTCCTGAAGCTTGGGGGAAAAAAAAAGTTGAGTAATATTTAGGTCACTAATAATTATTAAAAATGTGTTAGGAAAGTTTACTTTAAAAATTTTCAGCAGTACTTTGGGTTACTGTAAGATGGGATTTACAATTTTAACTGTTCAATTGTCTTTACTAAAGCAGAGATTGGATGACTAGCTCAAATAAAGCACTGTTGACATTGCTTACTAGTAGAAAAACACAGTCCTTAATCAAAATATCTGAAAGTCAGACAGTCTGCAGAGAGAAAAGAGAGATCAAGCCCAGGAACTGTTAGCATTGAACTGCAAAGCAAGTTGTTTTGATGACTCCAGATCTGCTGAAGGTCTGCAAAACACAAGCTGACTGGAAACATTTAACATTTTAACTGTCCCAAGTAAAATTCTTTGATCAAATACATTTTGAAAGCACAAAATTCCTGCCACCTCAGCAGAAGATTAAGTAGTTTCTCTGCACAAAGTGGGATTCTACAGGAAGAAAACCAACAAACCTTTTTGGAAATGACCACCTCTCCACCAATCACAGAGGCAGGCTCAGTGTTATTTTTCAGCTTCCATTGATGAATCTTCCTTTTAGCATCAGGAACACTACTTTATTCACATTTATCCATTAAAAGAAGTTTGATTTTTAATCTAGATTTATGCTTTTAGTGTTAACAGTTGTAGGAGAAACTAATACACTGAGTAAAGCTTCTTAGAAATATCAGGGGTACGTCAATACCATCAATACATTTCCTCTTTTCCTTCCCCCAACACCTTTCCTGACAGATAACACATAAATGCATATAGTACTAGACCTAAATACCAGTGCAAATCTTCTGCTAATAGCATGCCCACCTATCCTATTAAATCCTGTTCAAATGTTGCTTCTCTTGCTTATGCTTGGAAATATACTGAAATTACAGCTGTTTGACCCTGCCATGTTATTTGTAACAGCATTAAGAAGGAAGTCCCTAAAGAAAAGGATTAATAATACAAATTCAACTGCTTCAAAGTTTTTGAAAGAGCAAACCAACCACCTTGGGTTGCTCAGAAAAGCAAACTTTTGTTAAAAACCCTATCTGGTTAAGCTAAGACTTTCAGAATTGTATACCATATACTTTTAAAATTACTTTTAAAATGTATTCTTATAGAAAGAAAGGAAACAGTTTAAATGTGTTATCATAGACAAAAAGGAATCTAATATGAAGAGACAAGTATAAATAAAGCATAACTGATCTGTAGCAATTAAAATAGGTAAAACATAACATCTGCACAGAAGATAGGACTTATCAGAAACTGAGTGTTTATTTGAGCTTCCACAGGAAAAGAATTTGAATTGAAAGGGTGGTGAGGTTCTTTTGTTGTTGTTGTTTTTGGTGGTGGTGGTGATCATGGGGGTTTTTGTCTGTTAGTTGGACTCTTTTTTTGTTGTTGTTGTTTGGTGGCTTGTTTTTTTGTTTTGGTAACCAAACAAGCAAATCCCTAGGAAATATGATGAATTTTTTTGCTGAAAAGGTATAAAACTTGCAAACTACCTTCATCACTACCCAGTAACTGGAGAAGAAAAAGGACAACAGGGAACGAACACCTAAATTACTCAGTCAAAAAAGCACAGAAACACTTATCAAACTTCAATGAGAACAGAGCCAGTGAGAGCAAGTATGATATGGATGGCTCACTTGAAACAACTCTGAAATCAAAATGCATCTTAAATCTTAAAGGACAACAGTAAACTCACAGGAAGCAGCATCTCAGATCGAATTCAGAATAATTAACTAGAGCTACATGCAACACAGCTGGTGACTTGGAAAGCAGAGTAAGATTTAGCAGGAAGGACACAGGACTTGAACATTTTCTTTATCATCTCATCTCCTTTCATCAACCTGTAGTCTACTGCAGACTACGGACTGAATTACCTTGAAAAGCAAACTCTAAAGATCACCAGAAAGGATGAAAATGAGGGATGCATAGAAGCCACAGTAGCCTGTACTCTTTTACATTAAGAAGAAAAAAAAAGGTAGCGATCCAAACATATCCTTAGAGATCTAACATGTAAGGAAAAATAAAAATAAAGAAATATAAATTTAGCTAAGGCACTCAATACTCATTTCACAAGAAATGTATCTGTTTTTTCTTTAGATGACTGGAACATAAAATACCAGAATGCTTCAGAAAGCCACACAAGGACATCACTTCAATTTTTAAATGACTACAGGCAAATTTATGTTTTGCCACATGGAAAGTTTTGTCATAATAGTCATGTGTTGATATTTTCAGAGCATACTGTCAGTACAAATTATCAGCAATACACATTATCACAAACGTTCAATTACACTAAATATATGACTAATTTCTTATTTGATTGAATGGCCACACAAGCATTCACTCCCTAATACTGGATTTGCTACACCTACAACAGATGGTGATATTGTTTGAATTTGGTAACTTAAAAAAGAAGGTATTCCTTTTATAAAAATAGGTTTCCTAAAGGGGAGTTAGGTTTCCCTTTCAGATCTCTATAATATATTTCAAAAATGAAGCTCTCTTCCATTGTAGACCATTTTTGATTAAGGTCTGATTAATTCTACACAAACAAAATTATGAAGCAGTTTGTTTGGCTTTAGTATAATTTCCAGAATCCAAGCCCTCAGAAAGAAAAAGAATTCCCTGTAAGGTCATGTCCTTATGCCACACTATGTAAACATGCACACACAAAAACAAGAGACACAAAAACAAAAAGGGAGGAAAACTCTCCATACTCCTTACAAATAGCTCAAGCCCTAGCTGTGATGCAAGGATAAACCATGCTGAACTGCAGCGAGATGCAAGTGAGACCAGTTTAGCACTAGCACTTCAGAAGAAAACCTGTCCAGCTTGAGCAACGTAGCTGGAATTGTCTCAATGACTCTGTCTCTCTTAAGAACTACAATTAAGGCTAGAAAAGGTATTCCACAATTAAGGTCACAGTTTGAGGGTTGGATGTATGAACAAGTGCATGTTTTTTCACATAGTATATACTTGTATATCAAAACAGAAGGTTAAAATCCCAGTTTTTAGTTATTCTTTCTAGTTTTCTTTTGTCTATTTGAATACTACTTTCCCATCTCAATGAAGTCCAATATAATCCAAAATTAGGTACCATAAGAAGCACTGCCAAAAGAAAAGCATGAAATTAATAACGTACAAGGCCATAGTGTTTGATGCTTTATGTAGCCAAGACAGACATACAGGAAGCAGCAGTGTTTTTGCTTTTAGCTGAACCACCAAAAACAAAAGGAAACCCACAAGCCACTACCCCCTTTCTTACAAATGCACTTGGCATACCTCTAAGCCTTTGAGTGTCTTTAAGTTGCTCCTTAGGGCAAACACTCATATTTCATTCACAAGGCTGCTGAAATACAGATTAAAATGGCACTCTTAATTGGCAACCCTACTGGCCAGGCAAATGGTGAACTACTACTGATTTGAAACTCCAGTTTTCATTCTTCATTTCAGATTATCCTTGACCAAATCATCAAAACCTGAAACTATATAAGCACGCTGGGGCTCTCCTACAAGGCCACTGATTTCAGCAGTAAGAAGAATCAAGATGTTGTTCCTGCCCTGTTATTACACTGACATGTTCCAGCAGAACAGCATCTGAATGGTCATGTTCTGGGGTCTTCATGGCTTCACCTGTCATGTGTTAGCCTCCAGGCAAGGGAGTTGAAAGGTAACAGAGCAACACAGAACTATGTATGTACTGAGAAGTAATGAGTATGAAGAAAGACCTGGCCAGGGATCAGGTGTTCAAATGCAATCCAGAAAATTTAAATGATGTTCATAAAGATTACTTACAAGATTTTTAGTCATTCTGCTTGCTGAGAGGAAAAACAACTACCCTGAGACTACTTAAAAGCTGGACTTAGAAGAAGGGCTGAGCAGGATCTTGCTGATGCCATAGTCTGTAGGGTCTCTGTTTTCTGATATGCATTGGACAGCATTTTCATCAGGCTGCAAAATGTGTGACCTTGATCCTCTTTCAGTGGTGAGTACAACTGATGCAATGCTATCCCTGAGTCTGAATCACTCAGTAAAAGCCCAAACAAACCTAAATTACACCTCACCCACTAACAAATCTTACCTACAGACCAGCTAGGCAGAGGGTGGAAGAACTGAATTTTAACAAGAAGGCTTACATTATTTACATCTCCTTCTCAATGGGTCTATAGTAGCTTAGCTCAGAGGAGTTCCTTTTCATTGACACAGATCTAAACCAGAAGGGAAGTACTGATGCTTTTCAAACAGACAAATATTCTTGTTTTCAAGGCCTAGCTCCGCAGTCGCAGCAGCACAGAATGGCATCACAGCAGGGAAGCCCTGAAGGGCAAATTTCTTCCCTGACACATGTGCAGAGCATGGCTGGCACGGATACACACAAGTGACCTTAACACACCTTGGGCTAGGCACCTAACCTGGTGGGACACACATCCCAGCAGGAAGATAACTGCTCAGCGGGGTCCAGACTGACTGCACAGAGAAAACAGGTCTTCCCATCCCATGAAGCAGAGAGGAATCTTCCCTGGGAGGCATGCGGCTAACTGCTTTTCCCTCCCACCTTCCTGAACCCCCCAGCAGCAGTGTATCAGCTCTGTAACACCTACTCATGCGAGCAGTCCCACTGCAACGAATACAGCTGCACAAGACAGTAGCTACTACTCAAAATCTGTCACCTTTAGACTCATCATAAAGACTGTGATTTTGAGAATTACCAGTTTTGAGATGATTCATGTAACTAACAGACCAGCCGGTGCAGAAGCAATATAAAAATTATTATTATTATTTTAAAAGGGAATGCAGCAGTGAAGCAAGCAGCAAGAAGTCCTACATGGTCTCACCTCTGGGTTGCAGGAGTCTTTCTCCCCTCCTTTTCTCCACACAAGCTTTTTTTATTACTTTTTTTTTTCAATTGGATGTTCATGTTGCAATAAACCAAGGTAACTGTCAATTACAAATCAGATTATATCAATCTTTTTTTTTTAGTTACTGTATTGGGTGTTTAGAAAATAAGCTGTTCTATGAACACAACAGTAGCAGCACATTATACATTTTTTCCCCCTTATTTTCTACCTTTAAAGTTTTAAAAACCAGCTTGTAATTATTTATTACTGATAATTACTGAAGTTGAAGAATCTGTCATACTTTACATGCCAAGACCACCTTACCTTTTGCATCACACCACTAACTTTAGTCTTTCAGTTTGTGAAAAGGAGTTCCTGACTAGGAAGGCAAAGCTTGACACTCCAGTTTCACCTTCATCTCTTTCCAGAGTGCAGAGTATTTGTGACAACATTTGGCTTATCCGCTTCTTGGCATTTTAGATGCTAATAAATACTAGCCCCCCTGCTATTCTGTTAACTGCCAGATAATGCATCATCTGACAATCATTAGGACTTTAAAGCAAACCTGCAGGAATCCTGACCTCCACTATTTTATCACAGTTTTGGAAGAGCATTAATATTTGGAGCTTAAAAGCTTTGAAAATCTGGTCTGAACAGTGAAGAGGCTTAAGACAGAACATACTCCATGCTTCGTAGCCTGGGTTTGTCATCAAATCCTTCAGGGACACAGCCATTTGGGTGTCATTCCTTACCATTCCTCCAAGTCCTTCTGCCAGCAAGAGGCAATGTCCCAGTAGACATCCCAGTTGAGATCAATGGTAGCAAACAGACAAGAAATAGATATGAACGAGTCATGGCTGTCACACTTCCTACTGTTTTTCTTTCAAACGCTGCCAAACAACCCAACAGTTGAAAACCCCAAGACATTAATAAAAGACAATTATTAAAACTACATGCAGGTCAGCCAGTGGAAAGATTTATTTCTAATATGCTTCTTGCTGGGAGGTCACTGATTTTTTGGATGTCATGTGGGCCACAATGTTCTGAAAAACACAGAGCCCTTGAAATCAGAATCTATCACTTCTGCCACTGCCTGGTAAGTCTGATCTAGGAGAATCCGAATCCTGTTTAAAACTTTCAGCATCTTAATTTGCCCAGTGAAATGGACCCACCTGCTGTTACATCCATTTCTTTTTTCCCTTCCTCAAATGCAGGAGATTCAGTGTTTTGAAGATGTGAATCAACACTGGAAGAATCACCCTGTATTCCAAATGGCCAAAATAAAAGTGTTTCTATGCCTTCTGTAAACTTTGTTTGTCTAAGTATATTATTTCTCTGACCTTCTGATGAGCACAGCCAATTTCTTCTGCAATGATTAAAGAACTGTCACAGTCCCATATCCCTGAATTGCCCATCCTTTAGAAACTACAGTGAACAAGAGCTCAGACCTGATAAACGGCTGGTCCAGTTCAGTCCATCTGTTCCTCTGTATTAACAACAGAGGTTCCAGCTAACTAAGCAGTGTCAACTAAATTTTCAATATATGTAATTAATACTTATCTGCTAGCACCTATAGGATGAGAAACATGGGAAACATTTTTTTCCCCTTGCTTTTGCACGAGTGTACCAATACAACAATGTATATAGCACATCAGTGTCCTCATTGGCCCAGAAAGTCTCCTTCTACCGCAGGCACCCTGAAGCCAGCAACAAATTACTTTCCACAGAGCATCCTGAGGGCAGTAGTAAGGCTGAGGCAGGTGGAATCCCTTGGATTTAGTTTTTTCTAGACAGAAATACATACGTTTATAGGATGCGTCACATTGGCTACGCAAGCTCTGTGGAGATGCTCTTTGAACATCCTGAAGAATACACAGACTTACAAGTCTTGTGAGGCAGACTTATTCCACAGCTCTGATGGGGTTGCTTCATATCTGGAGATCCCTGGCAAACATTTTGCAGCCTTGGATCCTCTCCCTGCAGAGAAGCTGTGTTTGGGCAGAAACAACAAGCAACCCAGCACATCTGGCAACCATAAGCCTGCCTAACTATGCAGATGTTCAGAGGCTGTATGAGCCAGCCGCCCAAGTAAGGTGGAAGAGGCCAGACAAACATCAATGGTATGCTGCGATTAGGGATCTGGGGAACACTCCAGCCTTCCTACATCTGTGCATGTGTACCAGACATCCCTGCCACGTATTAGGGTGCACAACAGACACACATTTGTGGCTCTCGTTTCCAAAAGGCTGGTCTAGCAAACACTGAGCACCCAGGGATCTTTCTTGGATTGCAGACAATGCAGAGTTTAACAGCTGCAAGGATATTTCTTTCGTGAATGGTTGTATTTTGATAACCACCCAAACATGAAAAATAACATTTAAGAACATCACAAACATGAAAAATAACATTTAAGAACAAGAAACATAATTCAAATGCTTGCAACTCCTGTCTCTAGTAGTATGTCAAACCGAGTAACAACTTCATCAGCATTTCTTTCCCATGTCACAATTTTCTCCCTTTCCATTTGATTTTATACACTTCATCACAGATGTGGGCATCCTCCCTTTCACCTTAACAAGCATGAACGCTGCCTTTGGCCGAGCTGAAAATGAGCATACAAGCAGGGAAACCACAAGATTCTAAAGAACAGTTACAAATGAGAGCAGCAGGAACCTTTATTTGAGCTGATGTAGTGACATCTCCCCCTTTCTCTCCAACGTCTGAAACAAACACAAATAGAGAAGGTGCTGAGAAGATAATGAGCTCCACAAAGCAGATTCTCATTTGCAACTTAAAGACAGATTCAGGAATATCCTTCTGATATCTGTTAATGATGATCCTAGATATATCAGTACTTCCCTGAATTTGGTCCTTTCACAGTTCTGGTAAGACAAAGCAGCAGATGGCTAGGGAATTCAGCTTCATTGTGATACAGCATTTCTCTTTTCCATGTCTAAATATGGAACTGCAATAGAGCATGTATGTACTTACCTGAAGAAGGATGCCCTAATGGTGATCTATCAGAAGCTGGGTTATCTGTGTAATAGAAGCTCATTTTACAGCAAATTTAAGTACTAACCACAATGATCATCACACTGAAGCTCCCGTAAGACATATTTCATTATCTTCCTCAAAGGGCACTTCAAATATGATACAGCAATTCTACCCCATAGAGAGGCTAATTAAATATAGCCATCTAGTTACTGTTGTACCACTAAACCGTAATTACACTGCAACCCTTTAAAGGTTGTTTTGGGAGATTCATTCTGATACAGTGTAAAAAGTAAGCAGATCTTCAGGTAACTGTTTCATACACACTGGGGAACTGAAAATTGTATTTTATAAAAGGGCCTTTGGAAACAAACAGTTTAAACAAGTGGGAAATCAGTCTGATCTGTTTTTTTTGTTTGTTTTGTTTTCAAGCCACTCTGAACTACTGTATCTGCATTATAGCTGCATTAAAGCTATGCTTATTTGCGCACACTTTAAAACTGCATTAAAAGTAAGCTTATTTGCTCATATTTAGTATCCTCTTCCTGAGGGGAAAGGGAGAAGAAAGAAAAGTAAAAAAAAAAAAATTAAATTACAATGGTATCACTTTTACTTAATTTTGAGGCTTCCAGAAAAAGTTTCTAAGGTGAGGTGCACATTATAACAAACATATCACTATCACCCTCACAGGGCAAATCATGCAAGTACAGTGACAAGATATCGCAATTACAGAAGTTTCTCTAAATAAGATGTATGCTTAAAACTTTGTTCCGAGGCCAACATAGTTTCAGGGTATTGTTCAGTCAGGATTTAAAAATGACTTTTACTGGCTTTTATAGTCATTTCCTTAGTTAATATGAAGAACAAAACAGAGAAGTTCTTTTAGAAAAAAACTGCTAGTTCTCCAACCTCAAATGACTTCCAATGAAGTCTTCAGGAGTGAGGACAAGTACTTTAGAGAGAGCACTCACTTTACCACAAGGACTTAAGGTAGGGGATTCCTAATGAAAACAGAAAAATCTGAGGACTTTGACAGCAGCAAGTGGTTAGTACTCAGGTTTTAGTTTACAGATGAGAATAATAACTTTTATGGATATACATAAATACTTGCACAGTTGTACCACAAGGTACAAAAGATCTAGCAAGAAAAAATATCTTTGTCTCAAAATATTCTGTACATATAGATTTAATAGAAACTCTTTTGGTAACTTTCTATGGGAAATATTAAGAGACGTTAAATAACAAAAATACAATCCTCTAAAACCCACTAATCAGGAAACAAAGAAACATACACCATTCCGTCCTAGCACAAAGAAGCATCTTTCTTCAGTCCACTCTTCTTTTCAAGGAAAGAAATACATCTTAATGATTGAATCCACTTTGTCCGTTCTTCCCTCACTCCATGCATGCAATGCCTTCCACGAAAATGTCCTGATCACTCCCAAAATTTGGAGAGGGAAAATGTGGGTAAGTAAAATTACTAAGCTCACTTATTCACCTCACTGGGATTAGAGAAAGATACAATACCGGTTCTCTTTCCACCACACTCACCTTTTCTTTCTGATTTCTAGGTCTTTTGAGTTTCTGCCTCTTGGAAAGGACATACAAGCAGGCTGGAGATGACTTCTCCTGAGTCTTCAGGACACACTTGAAGACAGGGTAAGGACAACAGATATGTTTTTGTGTACATTGAATCACATGTTGGTTAAGAGGCCACACTGTAAGCAGGAGTAATAGCAACAGTAACACTTTTCTTCAGAGATAAAAAAAATAGACCAGGGACACTTCATATACAGTCCTGGATCTCCTTCTACAAGACCTATGTTAGCTAAACAAAGATATCAAAGTTGATGTAAGCTACTGAGAACACTTTTCTTGAGATCCAACCTACATTTGCTTAATCCACTTTAAACCTCTGCCTTAGAATGTAAAATTCTAATGGGGGTAAAACACTCAGTTCCCAAATGCAAACCATCCACCACATACCATTTAACAGGGGAAGTTGCATACACACTAATGGCTATGGTACACTGAACCACTATTGCACACATAAACCTAATCCATTAGTTTCACACAAGTGAACAAACAAGACTGAATGTATTGCAACATAGTGGCAAAAAGTTACATGGGATGTTGGATGTTTTGAATGATATATCTGGCTAAAACAACTCTGGATTTTACTATGGCTAATACTGTCACCATGTCCACTTTCTCAGCATGTGCCTCCATCCGCTTCCGACACTAATCGTTTTCTTTGTTATGAGCCTTAATGAAAGATGAGTGCATACAACTTAACAAAACAACAGCATACAACTTAACAAAAACATCAAATGATGGGTGAGCAATTGGCTGATGGGCAGGGCTCAAAGGGTTGTGGTAAATGGGGACACATCTGCCTGGTGGATGGTCACTAGTGGGGTCCTTCAAGGCTCCATTTTAGGGCCAGTCCTCTTCAATGTTTTTATAAATGATTTGGATGTAGGACTAGAAGGTGTTTTGAGCAAATTTGCTGATGACACTAAACTTGGAGGAGCTGTGGGCTCGGATGAGGGTGGAAAGGCCTTGCAGAGAGATCTGGACAGACTGGAGAGCTGGGCGATCACCAACCACATGAAGATTAACAAAAGCAAGTGCCGGGTCCTGCACCTGGGACGGGGCAACCCTGGCTATATGTAGAGACTGGGTGATGAGACGCTGGAGAGCAGTCCCACAGAGAGGGATCTGGGGGTTTTGATTGACAGCAAGTTGAATATGAGCCAGCAGTGTGCCCTGGCAGCCAGGAGGGCCAACCATATCCTGGGATGCATCAAGCACGGCACTGCTAGTCAGTCAAGGGAAGTGGTTGTCCTGTTCTACTCTAGTGCAGCCTCACCTCAAGTACTGTGTGCAGCTCTGGGCACCAGAGTACAAAAAGGACATTAAACTGTTGGAGAGTATCCAGAGAAGGGCGATGAAGATGGTGAAGGGCCTAGAGGGAAAGACATATGAGGAGCGGCTGAGGTCACTGGACCTGTTCAGTCTGGAGAAGAGGAGGCTGAGGGGAGACCTCATCGCAGTGTACAACTTCCTCATGAGGGGAAGTGGAGGGGCAGGTGACCTATTCTCCGTTATCACCACTGATAGGACCCGCGGGAGCGGTGTTAAGCTGAGGCAGGGGAAGTTTAGGCTGGACATCAGGAAGAGGTTCTTCACCGAGAGGGTGGTCACACACTGGAACAGGCTCCCCAGGGAAGGAGTCACTGCACCAAGCCTGTCTGAATTTAAGAAGTGACTGGACTGTGCACTTCGCCACATGGTCTAAACTTTTGGGTAGACCTGTGCAGTGCCAGGAGTTGGACTTTATGATCCTTATGGGATCCTTCCAACTCGGGATATTCTATGATTCTATGATAAGTGTCTCCTTATTCACTATGCTGATAAAGCTGATAAGACTTTTTATTCTAGTGGGCAGAGGGAAGAAAGGAGTTGAAAAGCAGGACGCATCTCTGAAAAGGTAAGTCAGCAGGTCCTGCATTATGCTCCCTCCGAACACTAGGCACTATTTCAAATTGCAGTTGGCTACGGACACCAGTAAGCATTGCCAAGAAAAGCCACACAGAGAAACACAACCTGAAACAACTAAGAGGAAGGAGCAGCTAACTGCTCCTGACCTGCCTGCGACTGACTTGTGCAATTGCAAGAACAAGTGCACGCTTTCCCCACACTACCCGCTGCAAGCTTGCAACTCCTGCTGGTAGCAGACAGATCCTGCATGCTCCTGAGGCTGCTGACACCGATCCCTATGGATGTCTGGGGCCACTGCAGGGAATGCCGCTAAAAATACGTTTCTGCTGCCTAGGGCACCATTAACTGGCAGCAGCTAAGTTTAGCAAGCCCTGCCATTTCTCAGTGGCACCCTGTGCTCTAGGCTACCTTAACCTCAGGGACTCCTTCCCCCAGTTTGCTAGCATTTCATACTACATGTTAACAAAAAGCTGTATTCCAGCTGTGTAATGATGTTTCCCGACCAAACAGTTCTGTTGCTTTCCCCTTGGGTCTCCTTAACACTGACAGAGCTGTTGCACATGTTGCTTCCATTGGGAAAAGCTTTCAAGGTTGGACCCCAAGGTCACTCAGTGATCCCTATCTTGTTTCCTTTTAAAAATAAACACTATTTATAAATTAATTTGTTCCAAAAATTATTGTTTGTAGCAATCTTATTGAATTAATTCCACAGAGTGGCTTGTTCTTTTGAGCCTTGAGATGAGACTGAGTTACAAATCAGGCCTTATTGATTTCTTTTTGCCTTTCAATTATACACTCCTATTTTGCAGGTTATCGGTTAACCCCATTTAATTTTTTATTATTTTTAAAATGCTCAAAGATTCTGTTGTGCTTCCACACAGAGAAAATTAAAGTGATTGATTCCTTTCCACTTATTTTTGACTATTTCAACCTAATGAATAATTGTGATAATTCTGAAACATACTTTTTTTTCAGAAATGTTCATCACATTAGTGAAATCTAAAACATGTCCTCGTGACTAGTGTAAGTCATGAGGAATATACGCTGATGAACAAGCATGGTGATAAACCAAAATTAAATTGTTCATGGATGGCTGAACATACCAAATTTCTTTAAATATAAACTATGACTACTTATTAGCAGCTTGATTTAGTTTATTTGTAGCTCTTCACACTTCAGTATTTTCAATAAACTATCTTTACCCACAACGAACCAAAGAGCACTCACGCAGCAGAGCGTAGGAGCTATCACTCTGAGGAATTATTGGCTTGCTTGGGTTCAGGGAAGCACCTTGCAGATTATACGGCTCTTTATCAGAGATTCTATGAATACAGGGTGATCATTCAAAGCCCTAAGCTCCCAATGGAAGAATGCATATTTGTCAACTCACAACCCAGTACAGACAGCCCTCAAAAAACTGTAGGCTCACATATTGCTGCTGCCAGCAAACATAGCCCTGATAAACGCAAGAAAATTAAAAAGATGGCAGGGAAAGAGAGAGGATGACAACAACCAGACCCGACAAGACGCAGAAATTGAGGGCACTGCACAAGAGATTCAACTGCAGACCTCTTCACAAGGGGTCAATGGAGTGTGGAGCATGACCATTACATCCACATGCTTCTGTAGCTGGGGCTGAGCATGGGGGAGAGCCATGCTCCTCCAAACATGACAGATGCTTCCTGCATCAGCAACACTGAGATCTCTGCATTGGTTTCCAGCGCTTTTATAATGCAAAAAGAGAACTGTGAATCAAGCTGGGGGTGGGGGCGGGATATGTGCATATGAAAACTGTACTACTATGATCTGATCGTGGAAAACAGAGGACCGTTACCCATGTCAGATGGAAGTAATCTCTTTCTCTAGAAAAACTGCAATGTAACTAATAATTTCTCATTTCATCCTAACTTGGGGCATATTTTCTGTTCTGAGAGCAATTCCTATTGTTTACTTCAAAGTTGTAGCAAAATGGGACTAGCTTGAGATATATTCATTTAACTTAAGGCTGTCTCTGGTGGCTTAACATTATTATAGCACTTGACTAACTCAGTGAGGGTTTTTTACTGACCAAGGGAACATCAGAGCATTTTCCCTGGGACATACAACCCAGTCAGTTCTCACATGTAACCATCAAGAGACTACTTACCATCCCTCACCTTTTTTCCCACAGAACAGAAAAAGGATGTATAAGCAGACAAGTGCCACACTCAACCAGATCCACCCCAGTGTGGGCCATCAAGCTTGCATCAGGGTTTAACTATTTCCAACACTGTAGCAAAGAATTAGATTTAGACTTGATGAAATTTCTCTTCCATTTTAATAATAAGCAAATTAAATACTTGATATATAAACTATTAACCACATATCTGACTGTCCAAGTACTGTAAGAACTAATTGCAAAAATCATATTGCACTATAAATTATGCATAGATTTTCTGGTTAACTGAAATGCGCTGCAATCATTACCCACCATAGTTGAAATGACATGTGTCCATACAGTATGTCAACATGAAAACACTTGTCACATAGTTCCCATATCTTATGTACTTCATAACTAGAATGAAACAACAGTCTGGAGTGCAGAAGAAACACAGTCAATTCATTTTTCAACATTGCTTCCTTATTTTCTTGCTGAATTTGCTACTCATTAAAAATCTTCTTTGGCTATGACCTTCATTTTGTTTCTTATAGTTTAAGTTGTAATATCAAGAAATGAAAGTTATTACAATGCCCAAAATATAACGTCTGTACTACAGGTAATAATTACCTTCTTTCAAATATTCAATAACATTGGTTTCATAAAGAAACCTAGGGAAGGCAGTCATGTATGGAAAGTCAAACTATAGCCCCAGCATATTAATATACAACAAGACAATCAATGCACTCCAAATGAAATCAATAGAACTGCAGGGTTACAAATGGTGACTTGCAAATAATTTTACCCTAAAAGTATTCTGAGTGAAGAAAAAAAATAGTTGACCACATTAACAAATTGTATTACCATGTAAATAAAATGTAACTAATGCACTTTGCACCTTAAGAGAAACACTGTTCTGAATGTTTACCACCAAGAAAACACGAGAACGGGCAAGTATAACATTCCACACTGATTCCATGCTCTGAAGTCTAAGCACAAGAAACAACTATTAGTAACAGAAAATTTCATAAACTCTGGAATTTTTTATTATCTGAAAACTGACAGCCCAGGACATTCTTTCTGTATCAACAACTTCTGTCATACTGCAAAAAAGTTACAAACTTTAACACTGATTCTGAAGGCATTATTACTTACATACCTAGCTGTATTACTGTCAGTAGTCCCGATGAAACCAATTAGTTGACTCAGAGTAATTAAGCATTAGAGCTAATTATACCTGTTACTGGGAATTAGGCCTTTTCATTTTTACTAGATTTTACAGCTAATAATTCTGAATAGGGTTGCTAGTTCTGACAATTTTATCTGAAGTTTTAGAAGAGGTGTTTTCCTTAAAGTCCTAGTTTCAAGAAGAAAACCATGGCTCCTGATGAAACAAGAAATATTAAAGGATTTTGCAGTCTCCCACCTTGCAGGAATACATTTGGCTACGTTAACCCAACAAGCTCATCAAGCAAAAGGCAAATAGAGAACTTCTTACTTCAGCAAATTGTTACATCAATTTTCATGAAGGTTACCAACAAAGCACTCCAGCAGTCATAAAACAGTACATAATGCAGACAGCAGTAAAAGGCACCAGGTCTGCACATCCTGATCCACAAGCAAACATACACCTTCCTTCTACCTCCTGTCAGAGTTGTTCCATGGCAATGTCAGTGTTGTTGACTGCACTGGTGTGAGCTGCCTCCTTGACACAGAAAGCTGATGCACATGTGCAAGTGCTGCAAGAATTGATAAAATGTAGACGGTATTTTTTAGCTGATTTCACCACCTTATCCAGCACTCTGAGAAATGGATGTTGTAGATTTTTCTTCTTGCCAGCTCCTTCACTTTGACTAACTCTGCCTCTCCCTTCAAATTGTCCCCAATTGTGTTTCTTAACTACAGCATTAACACTTCTTGGTGTGATGATGGCTGGTAAAGCACGGGCACCTCTCCCCTTTACATGACTTCGAGTACCTTTAAACTTATTCCCATCTGGCACTCCTTTAAGAATTTAGGGCCATATTTCTTAAGCCAAAGGTCTCCAAAGTCAAGTACAAGAGAAAGGAGTATCAGTTGCTGTTATGACCTTAAAACAGAACATTTACCTGTCACATAGGATGTTGATCTTAAGGCATTTTCAGCAACTGCACTTAGCCCCAGAAAGGGCCTTTTATCTCAATTGGCATACTCTTGTCATACAACGCATGGAGCACAGTTTAGAGGCTTGTTTTCACTGGTGTGTGCCCTTTTTTCCTGGGTTTGGAAGGCAGACATAAAACAAGGGGTGGGTAGAAATTTGGTTTTTAGCTATACTGCAACATAAGCAGCTTTAAAGCTAATGGTCAGAATTCCATTGATCTAAAGGGCAGATGCAAGTTTTGGTAATGCAAAGCCTAATGAGAAAAGAGGCCAGATGTTCAGATCCTTTTATACAGGTATTCAGAAATGCTTTGACAAAACCAATGATTTGGCTTCATATGTACAAGAGGATCTCCATGACAATAACCTGAGGGAGTGATTAGAGCAGAGAAAAAGGTGGAATCTTTCCAAGCATGCATTTTTACTAATCCTCCTCCAGAAAGAAATAAATCATCCCACACCCATTAGAAAGCCTACTATTGCATGTTTCTCCCCTGTTCTCCTGGGCCCAGCCTTTTCTACCTGAAATCATAAACCCACTATAATTTGGAAGTATTTTTAAAAATACAAATATGCCTTTCAGATTACCACTTCAACATCATCTCTAATCTGTTAGTTCTATGAATCCAAAGTAGTCTAATTGGTTTTTGTATCACTTCAAGGATTAGATATTCTAATCATGAAACCATGCAGAAAGCTTTCTTGTAGTTATACACAAACATACATTGGATAAACAGGAACAAAAAAAAGCACAACTCCCTAACATTTAATACGACTACAGGGACGATTAATTGGGTTAGTGTACTAAATCCTATGTAAGGATGACCACAGGCAAATTCAGAAACAGATTTTTTTAATCGAATGATGGGTTTTTAGAAAAAAATACAAATGGATGGGATGGAGATTTCCTGCAGAAAATCCAGTCATTTCATTTTGATTTCCCATTTTTAAGACTTTACCCACCTCAGTGGGCTGTATAAATACCCTTTCTTGCTTCACACAGTGACAAAACCAAGTACACAACGTGCTCTTTGATCACTGCAGAGAAATGTACTTTATTCTTCTAGATAAATCAACATGTACGAGGCTAAGACACACGACATTATCATTTCATTAGAAAAGAAAATCGTACATCGTTTTACCCTCTGAAAAGTATTCAGCGCACCTCTAAAGCTATATAATGGAATGAATACAGCAATACAAATAATAACATGGCAGCCTACCATGAAGGCTGTAAGAAGCGCTATGGCCCTAAAAGACTGGGAAAGGTGCCAGCACAGTGAAAATAGAAGAAGCTTTTGATTTCAACTTTGTGCCCAGTTCAGACTGTGCAAATTCCTGCGTATTAAATCCACAGCCACTCTTCCACATTCTTCCTGTCCTGGCTTCCCTCCCCCACCAGCCCTGCATCACAGAAACAACCAACTATGAACATTTCCCAGCTCACTAACATTTGTCTTAGCCATTCAGCAATTTCTGCCAGGATCCTCCTCCTTCTTTACACCCTGTGAATTAATTCTGCTTGCAGCAGCACTAAAGCAAGCTGCTGTGGGCTTGTTTTTTTCCCCTCCCCAACGTGAGTAAATCATCATTGCTTAAAAACAGTAAATGGCATTGAATTGACTTGCCTTTCTAGATGCAAAGATGTTTCTTCCCTCCACATGGCAAAATTTTGCTGAGCTCCTCAGTCCTTTCCCCCTCATCTTTGCTTTCCCAGAACGCATTCCAGGAGAACATGTGGCTCCATACAAAGATATAAAACAGATCTTTCATCATTGAAGGAAAGCAGAGATGTTTACTTCTACAGTCTGGCACAGATCCCTAGCTGAAGCCCGTAGATGACTTAGATCACTGGAGGATCCAGCCACTTCAGTGAGATCTCTGAGAAACTTCAGTATACTTCAAACCTGTGCCGTGTCTCAGAGCTGACTGAGCCAGCAGGGCTCCACAGTTGGCACCATCTGCAAGACCGTACTCAGGCCCATTCCTGTAGACACCTCCCTCCCCACTTTCAGAGCCCAGCTGCTGCACCTCTCTGGTCACAGGTTTCTGTTCAGTTGCATCCCTTTCCCATGCTTTTAAGGCTGGGGTGGGGGGGTGTTAAAATTCGAAAGCTCCCCTCCCCTCATTTCACAGCACAGAGACTAAATATATTCCTTCTGAAGGAATGTCCCCTGTTTGCTGACCCCTTGCACAGCTACTGTAGTCATTCCGCCCTTACACCTTCTCCAAGGCACTGACTTTCCTTCTCCCCAGGTTTTTACTCCCAGGTTAAATTCTATGTGGACAACCAACCTTGCTCAAACAAAGACTGGCATTTGGTGACCTCCCTGAACCATCTCAGGAAGGTCCCATGGCAGCTGAGATACAGATGACTTCTTGCTCCATTTAAAAATAAGTCTGTTTGCAAAAATCAACTCCCAAAGGAGTACAGTACAAACCTTGCTCTTTTTCAGCTAGGAAGGAGTAAGAGTATCTATCTGTGTATAGAAGCAAACCTGGTCAGGTCAACTCAACGTGTTAGACCCCCCTGCAGCCCACAGACACTATAAAGGGGATGGCAGAAGAAAAACTCACACATATTAGATCATTTAGTGAGAGTTGTGTTTCCTTACCAGTCATGCCTTCTGCTAATTTATCAAGCTTCAAAGCTACCTACCATGCACTGCCATTATAGGAGTATAGTATTTTGCAACAAGAGGAACATAAATAGGTCAAAACCTGTAAAAACACATTAGCTTCCTAGATGGCACAGTCCCAGGAGAGAGATTATGCTAATAAACAGTTGTCACAGATGGAGGCCCAAGTTTTCAGAAGCAATTTGGGATTAGCTTCTAGGTGCCTGAATAAGAAAGTTAGAAAGAAAATATGAAAACTGGTTTTAAGAAGATGCATACTAAAAGCTAAAGACTTGGATGTTAAGAAATGGAGCCATGCCAGACTGCTAACCATAATAAAGAAAAAAAGAAAATAAAGAAAAAAAAAGATGGCCACCCAAAAGTAAGAGAGCATTCTACATTCCCCTAGTGTGGCACCAGAGGAAGTCTTTCAGAAAATTAAAAAATTAATTTCTGCATGTGGACTGATTCATTATCAAATATGCAAAAAGAACTTGTATCTGTCTATAGTTTTATGATGTTATGCAGCCACATTAATTTTGGCAGAAGAGGTAATTTAAATCCTTTGAGAAACATTATCCTCTTGATATAAACACATAACTCAGATTAATAGGATTTGTTTATGTATAGCAGTAGGGAGAATAACCCTGAGTTTGGAAAACAGCTTTGTCTTTTAATCAGTTTGGGAAGAACAGCAAAAAATATATACTGAGGACAAGTAATTGAAGAGCATTTGTTAACTCCTGGTAAGCAATAATTGTGAGTTAATTGATAAATATTTAGAAACAGACACAAACCAGAATATTTTGGACAACCAAAGCAAAATTGTAAGTATGTTCTAAAGAGAAGGGCTGGTAGAATATGCACTGTTAATCACCTTTTTTTTTTTTTTTTTTCCAGTCTGGACCAAATCTGTGCTATCCCCAAACTGCATAATTGACTCTGTGTACACAATTTCTCAGTTGCTCAACAATACAGATATTAACAGTAATGGTATAATTATAACTTACAGCTTAAGTAGGTAAAAACTGATAGTTCTTAACCAGTGGTTGTAATTAAGATTGTAGAAGGACAGTATTCACTGCATCTGCTTAGTATCCAATTTTATTAATGAAACATAAGTTCCAATACAGCAAAGCAGCTGTGTGCTGCGTCCCATCCCTGACCATATCCTGAAAAGAGACAATGAGGGAGCAATGCAACCCAACTTGTAGCAGCTGTAGGAAAAAAAAACAACAAAACACAGCTCTGTAAGCAATGGTCGAGCACCAGCTATAGACACAGGATGCATGAAAAGCAAAGCAAGCAATAACTACATAAAGGAAGAGGTTATTTCCTGTGCCCTGAGTGTCACTTTACTTTCAAGCGGGTTGAGGAAAAAGCATTGCTTCGTCTCCACCACCTTCCCCAGCACAGGCGGAGGAAGAGGCAGAAGCCCTGTGGGGCCAACCCAATGCTTGGGGATGGCGGCAGGCTCGGGATGGTGCCAATTCAGCACCACGGGTGGTGGACAGCGCCCACAGGGAAATCGACAAAATTGGGGGTTCACACCCCAAAAATGGGGCAAAAAAAAATCACCCTGCGGCTGCCTGGCAGAATTCACCAACTCAGGCTTTCTGAGCAGCGAAAGCAAAAGCTGTGGAATGGAGCGGGCACCGCTGGCATGTTTCGCTTGCTTTGGCTCACTCCCTATGTACTGGTTGCTAAGCAATTTATTTTTTTTTTGAAGCTCAAAACTACTCACTGCCAGATGGATTAATGAAAACACACGCTTGCACTGCTTAAAACACTTTTCACTTATATATCTCGATATGCCAATACTACTTTCTTCAATTATTTCTTTTAAAGGAATACCAGGTTTGAAAGTAAAGACAAATTCGAGCTAGCAGGGGAAAGGGGAGGCACAGGAAGAAGCCAAGTGTAATTATCAAATTTTCCAGTGGATTGCAGGAAAGAGGTACCTAGGGACTTGCGTGTCCTCGGGGACTTGTAGTAAAAACAGTATGCCCAGCTCAGCATAGAGATGTGAAGCACCAGGTGACCTGAAGGTGTCTTGCTCTTAACTGGTTTATCTATTTTTAACTACATGACATAACATTACCTGTGACAGCACATGCCAACTCAGGGTTATTTCAGCAATCAAACAACCATACACAGCCTCACGTGATTTACGCCTTACTTGCAGTGCTGCTTTCTGTTCGCACTCCCAGTTCTTCAGGTCTGAAACCTGGCACCTGACCCTACACTCCAGCCTGTGCCCTAAAATGCCACCCAACTTACCTACAGCTTGGTGTTTTTTTAAGAAGCCATGGTCAGAAAGAAATAGTGACCCACTGTACGACGTAGCCAACTGCTCTGTTGTTGGTAAAACCAAACCGTGTATTACCCATTACCAAGGGTATAACTACAGCAAGGATGACAGGAGGGGGAGGGGAATCCGTTCCATCACCAAATGGAGAAAACACATCTCCATCATCTCCAACTTTCAGCCGGCTGAAAGGGGGGAGGAGGGGTGGGGGAGGCTGCAGCATGGCAAGCAGCAACTCTGAGGCAGCCCTTTTCCCCTCTCTGCTGGCAGGCTCAGCTGAAGAAGGGGGTGGCACAACAGGGTATTACACAGTTAGGTCTGTTTGCTGGTGGGACAGGAGAGAGGCTGCAGTATAGCTTCCTGGCTATTGATCCTCACTCCCGCCCCTCCATACAGAGGAAGTCTGGTGTGGTGCAGAAACCTAACAGAAAGTACTTTCTTTTCCTTTGTTTTCGAGAGCAAATAAGCTCTGGTGTAGTTTGCTGTTGACAGAGCCCGTAAGGGAAGAGAAGGTCAGGCAAGGAGGGAAAACAACAGGCCTAGCAGGAAAGGCACAGGACAGTCACCACGTGTGGCATGAACAGGAGGTGACAGCCGAAATCCCAAAGGCGCCATGAGGAAGAGGCAGCTGAGAGGAAGGTGCACCAGTGGAGAAGGGGGACAGGAAGGCCAGGCAGGGAGGCTAGTCCCGAGGCCTGGGAGCGTGGATGTGGAAATTTAGGCAGCTGACAAGGCAGACCGGATTGCAGCCAGCTGAGACAATGGCAGACCTGGGGAGCCAGGGCAGCCAAGGCAGCTGCACCCTCCAGGGCCAACCTCACCATGTGAAGGGGATGAAGTGGAGGTGAGGCTGCCAGGCTGGGGTGGGCAAGCAGGGCAGGACCCCAAGCCCTGCGGGGATGCCCAGGTGGGCAGCAGAGGGCAGCGGGCTGAGGCTCGGGGCACACGCAGGTGCGAAGAAGCAACCCTGGGGGAGCTCGGTGGTGCCTCCTGCCCCCTGTCCCCAAGCCCCTGGCCGTCTCTCACCTGCCTCGAGGTTGAAGGAGATGCGGGCCTCGGCGAGGTAAGGGGTGTCGCTCTTGGAGCGGACGCGGCGGATGGGTCTGCGGTCGATGTCCTCCTCGGAAGATGCCGCCATTAATGTGGGTACGGTGAGCAGCGTGGCCCGGCGAGCTAGCGAGGGCGAGCGGGTGGCGGCGGGGAGCGGAGCGGGGCCGGGAGGGGAGGGGGCGGCGGGGGGGGTGGGGGGGGGGGAGAGGACGGGGAAGGAGAGAGGGAGAAAGGAGCAGAGGGAGGGAGGGAGGAGGAGAGAGAGAGGGAAAACCCGTCAAGGATCTGCGGACGGGAGCGGAGGCCCCAGCCGCTGACCCCCCAGCCCCCGGGAGGACAGCTCCTCCACGGGGGGAAGCCAGCCATGCAACCCCCCCCCCCCCGCCCGCCGCCCGACACACCCCGGCCCTGCCCGAACCCCCCCCCGAGCACCCCCGCCTGGCCCAGCTGCCCCCCACCGCCCCAGGTGCCCCCCAAGCCTCTGTGGCCCTGTGAGCCCCAAAAGTGGCACCATATCGAGGCCGCGGCTTGTGGGGTCATCCCTCACCTCTTTCTCCCCTAAGCGGGCATCACGGGGGTTTCTAACCTAGGCGAAGTGCCCGAAGCAAGGCAGAAGGGCCAAGAAGTTTGCAGAAATAGCCTATCTGTCCTGGTATTTTGAAGAACCAACCTGGCTGAGGAGCCCTGTGCAGCACTTTTTGAATGTCCTTCACTTTCAGCTGGGCACTCTGTGCTTAAGTTGTGCGGGCAGGTGTGTTTTTAAACACAACTTCGTCTTCTCTATTTAATAGCTTCTGATAAACATGTTAATTCTCTTCATGTGGATGTAGGCTGCCTGCCCCATTAGGGCACCAGTGTCAGATGGAAGCTCTAGATGTTAATGTAGGTGAAATAATTTAAAATGCTACTTTTAAAAAATGCTACATAAAGTGTTAAACACTTAAAAATGTGTTCCAATGAGTGTAGCAGTTCATCCTGTTTAATTTTTTTTTTTTCTTAAACAGGAACACAGTCACTTAAGGTCAGTGAGTTGTCAGTATCTCAGAAATCTTTTGTTTTGGTCAGCTGCAATATCAAATGGAGCAGTGAATGCCAGGGGCTCAGCAACTCTGCAAGCAGCCATAGTGGCATTCACAATTATGAATTTTGGGGACAGCTTTCTTGCTCATTCCTGCAAGATCAGCAGTTTTCAGCCACCTTTCTGCCAATTGAACCGATAGATGTTTGGGGGTGTGCCGGATATTTTTCCATGGTTGTACTGTTAGGTTTACCTGAAGTTTGCTGTTAGGACTAATCCCTTCATACAACTTTACAAGAACTTTCATGTTTCTGGATGACCAGAGTGGATAAGACATAAGATCTTGTTTGCAAAGCCCTCCTCTTTGCTTTGATGTTACTAGCATATCCCAGCTAATGCAGGGGGAAATGTCCTATGTTAATAGAAATGCAGGTGCTCACAGCAAAACAGCTGTGACATCCCTGGACCTCTGGTGAACCACCATACTACTGGCAAGCAAGGAGGTACCATCCAGTCCATGTGCATCTCAAAAAAAAAAAAAAATCCAGCAAAACCAGCATAGGCTGTTTGGGGAAGGGATGGTCTTACATGTGTCAAGGTTGAAGCATATCCTAGCTTCTTCTAAGTATGGAGTGTCACTCTTAGACCGAAGTCTTCTAATGGGTCTCCGGTCTATGTCCTCCTCAGAAGAAGCCGACATCAGTGTGGGCACAGTGAGAAGAGTTGCCCGACGAGCTGATAAGAAAGAATGAATGAAGAAGAGGATAGAAGGAGAAAAGAGAAATTGAAAAGGGGAAAAAGGGTAAGGAACAAAAAATAATAAAAAATAATAAAAAAAAAAGAGAGAAAGAAAATTGTTCAATGGAAATGAGAATCTGTAATATTTAGTAGATGAGGCTGTTTCCTGTGAGGTCCCTGCCTCACGTGCTGCAGAATTTATGTTCTGCACCAAGTAATACAAAGAGCAGAAAAGACTGATGCACTGTGTCCCCCCAAGACATAGGTAATACCCCTGTTTCTGACACGGATTTCCTCTTCACGGTTTGATAGTTTTGCATCTTACATCACTCTTTTCACAACTCGTCAATAGCTGCAGTCCCTCCTTTTCTGAATACTGTGTTTGATACAGTGATGTCTGAGTAATGGAAGTAGTTAAGTGTTCATTTAGTTTGCAGAAATTAGTGGGAGCTATGCTTGGAACACATGAAATGATGTGTACAACAGCTATCCAAAAACTCAGTATCTCGGTGTCTTAATTTGGGCACTCAAAATTAACAGCTAATTTTTGCTCTTGATCACTCCATGTCTTAGTGTCTTAATTATGAAATGGGGAGAATAATTATTTTCTTTCAGTAGGTATTTTCTAATAAATTCATTAATATTTGTAAAGTATTCATATATTTTAGTGAAGCACCAATGAAAAGCCCATGAGCAAATTAATATTTTTATCTTCTCAACAGGCTCTAAATGGCTTGGGGCCATGTCTTCAAGGAGGAGAAAGCAAAATATTTAATATTGTCTCATTTAGTGAGTACTGCCCACTGATGAAGCAAGTGGTAGGAGAGTAAAAAATAACAGTGTCATCATGCAATTAGAAATTGTACCATAATACATATGGATTGAGGCTGAATTAATGTTGTGGAGGGAACCTTCATTCTGGCATTGCATAAGTATTCAGCACTTGACCTTACAGCCTCGATAAAGTCCCTTCAATGTAGGTGTTTTTTATGTGAAATGTAATTATGAGTGTCTGTTGATTGCTTTGGAAACTGAGTCTATAAATTAGAAATCACAAACAGAAAAGCCTCTATAAATATATCCACCTCAACTCTCTTTCTGACTAGAAAAAGGTTATCACAAATGCTGGACGGGATCTGGCTGATCACCGAAAGCTTGAGTACCATGCACAAGTACCCTGCCAGTATGTTGCTCTCCCCTCTACCCCATACAGAGTTGGAAAGAGAATTTCTGCTGAAAGCCCATCCTTACCCTTGATGTGGGTCTATTAACATTACTGTGAGGCTCTGTAAGAGCCTATACTTCCTTAGATAAGAAGGTGCAGAAAAATCTAGGGCTTGAGAATTTCCAACCCTCACATGCTATCCTTTTATTATGACATGGACTTTCAGAGAGTTGTTTTCAGTTCTGGTCTGCCACACGCACACACATATGTGCCCAAAAATCAGACCTGGCATGCCTTTGTGTTCAACCCTAAGAAGAGTCTAAACCCTGGATATTTCTCACTGTTTGGGCATCAGCTGGCACAAGTCCTTATCTCAGGGCTTTTGTAAGCCACCACACTTCAAATAGCTAATAATGAACTCTATTTTCCTGCTGGGAATGGAGAGCACGACTGATGGTGACTAAGAGAAAATTTTGCAGCGTTGTAACTGCAATTCTTGCTTTAAAAAGTTTTTGAGAGTTCCAAATAATATCTGTCAATCAGAAGCCTTCAGATGCCTAAACCCTGAGTTAGGTGTTAGATAAGATAGCATATAATTAATATGATTTAACAAAAGCTGTCACACTGTATTTTTCAATTTGCAGAGTTACATAGTTTACCAAACAAGAAAATCTGCGCTGCTGGGGGTAGCAGTTATTTCTTGTCTAACTTATTTGTTTTGTGGTTTTAAATAGATTTCTTTCAAGTTTTTGCTCTCTCCTAACACAGCATCTGAATTTGAAGTAAAAGCATAGGGCAAGAGTTGAAATTAATTTAATGAGGTCAGCTATTTAGATTAAGCTAAAGTAAACACTGCTGTTAGACTGTAAACTATTACTCCATTGTAGCAGGGACGTACAATAATGAAGATGAAAGAGAATGGAAAATTTCTGCCAGAGAGAATTTTGTGTACTGCTTCATCAAATGTATACCAAAGGAAGATTTTTCTGTATATGAAGTCAACGTTGCAAAAAGCATCTCATAAAAGAACCATGTAAAAGATTTGTCCTTTAAAACTGGTATGATCTAGCTGTAGTTAAAGTCAGTGAAAGGCCACCCATGCACTTCAGGGGTGGCTAGATCACAGCACAGGAGACTATTCAGAAAAAAAAAAAAAAAAAAGAAAAAAATTGCAAACACCACATTACATACACATTTATTGTACACATAAGATGAGTGAGCTTTTCTGTAGTCATTTATAAATAATTTTTTAACTTTTGGGTCAAAACATTGGGATCTGGCCTGTATACATTTTGACTAGAGGTAGGTGGTTGTTGGAAAATATTTCCTGGAGTATTATTTACATATTAATTTGACAACCATGATTATCTCCCCTTTATGTATATTATCAACTGCTTTCAAGAATGGCTGGAAATTTTAAATACACATTGGAAAATTTTCAGAGGGAGCTAATATGTGTTGGTGTTTTTTTGGCAATAAAAAACTAAGATCAATTATTTCACAGCTGTGGAACAGGAAGGTATAATTCATCACATTCAAATACCCATATGGTGACACTGAATATACATGAATGGCATGAATATACCTGTACACACTTTTCCTTATGACCCTGTGTCCATATGACCCTGTGTCCATCACTGACAACCAACCAGTGTTTCTAGCTTGAGGTACTCTCCACAAATGAGCTCAGTGTCTGCTACACATTTTTAGGAGATGGCTTTTCAGAAAAACTAGGAAATATCCCCTTGAAGGTGCTGGAGTACAGGAACGACATTACGATACATACTAAGGGGCCCTCTTATGCTGCAAATGAATTTGAAAGCAGTGTCTGAAAACTCATTTCAAACAGCCATTCTAGCATTGCACAGAACACAACTTAGTCATTTTGGTTAAATTGTTTTGTTCCATTTGCATTGTTCCTGATGTGATAGGGTTATGCTACAATCAGCATGTTTTGCCAACATCGTTTGGTATTTGTTAGAAAGAGAAAAAAAGGTAGCTAATGGAGGAAAAAGAAATTAAAAAATAGAAATGCTGTAATGTATGTAATGACATTACAATTGATTATATATAATATCATATTTGTTGTCTCAAAACACTGTATGTTAGTGAAGTATGACACAAGTATGAATTTGGGAGAGGGGAATGGAAAATACATGAAGGATTATAAGTGTGTGTTTAGAGACCTTTTAAACATGTAATTTCAATATGTTTAGTTACATCTGAAGGTGGTCCAATTTCTGAATACTGTTTGAAATTACCGAAAACATGGGGGACAGTTTGCAAAGAATTATTGGTAGTTTCCATTTTTTTCCATTAAAATACTTTTTCACATATTTTAATACCAATATTAGTACTAATTTTGATTGCCAAGAACTAGCTTTATGTTTTGAAAAGTTTTTTTTTTTTTTTTAAGACTAATGTTTTTAGAAAAAATTTGGACATTTTTAATCAGAAAACTTTCTGAGGTGGAAAGTCATCCTCTTAAAATTATTTAAAGAAAATATGAAATATTAATCTAGATTTTCTTGTCCACTTTTATCAATCAACTTTTATTGAAATGTTTTTAAAACATCTTATTGGTAATACAAGTACCCTAGTCATTTTGGGCTTAATAATTTCTTCATCTAGAAACTCTAGTTTACATAACAGTTTCTTACCTCTGAATGGCAAAACAAACAAACAAACAAACAAAAAACCACCACCTCTTGAGACCTGATGTTTTTAATCTTACTACAAGCAAAACGCTAAAATGTTTCTGCTGGAGATGCCTAGACCTAGATGTGTTGGAAAGGCTGTCTTTCTGTTGTGTATAATCACAAGTAACTTCAGATAGCACACAAATAGCTGTAAAAGAATATTGGCTTCACAACGGAAATCTTAAAGAGCAAAAACTCATTTCTCAGAGCAAATTTTAAACAAGTTGGTAGAATACCTTTGAAATCATTTTAATTGCAGTGCTGCTGTTGCTGACTGAGTAGGATTTTTTCTTGCTACTTATTTTTATTAGAGAAGGGTATGAGCGTCTTATTTGATTTACTGCATTCTGCTGGCATCCTCTGCTCTTTCAGTTTTCCTCCTTCATGCTTCAGTGGAAAGGGCTCACTATAACATCACATGTAGATAATGCACGCAGAAATGTGGTTTTGGCTACATATGACCTTTAAAAGTGTTGGTTCCTGTAGGTTTTGATGCATCTAGAACATGACTGTGCTAAAATATTGTTAGTTTGTGAATATTTGTTAAAGACAATCAGACAGTGGGTCCAAATGGATGCTTACCAGAAAAAGAAAACCTTGTGGGCTGATTTAATGCCACTTCACTTTTGTCTTGTTTTAAATTTAAGTGATAAAGAACAACATTTGAAGGATTAGAGATGTGAAATAGGGTTTGACTGGCAGGAGAGGGAAACAGTGGAACGTGTGCAAGCACTGGCGAGGACATAATTTGGTATTTATGACGAATGATTTATAGGCTTTTGTCTCCTGGATAAACAGAGAAGTACATGCATATGGATTGTTGTCTCTCTCTAAAGGGAAGCTGTTGAGATCTTTGACACCAGTTTGATGGAAACCAGTAATCTGAAAGAAAGTACTCAGACACGTGGTTGCAAGCAATAGAACATAGGGCAAAAAGACATCCACTTTGATGCACATGCTTGTTATGCTGGTTTTTGATATTTGGTAAGTTTATGCACAATATGCCTATTTAGCATTTGTTGTACATTTCAGAGGAAATGTGCTTGTTCCTTCTTTGAATCCAAAGGCATAGGCTAAAGAAAACAGAATATATGTATGTATATTAAAAGAAAGAAGGAAAGAAAGGAAAGAAAAAGAGAGAGAAAGGAAAGGGCAAGCAAGCAGCTAGGTGATTATGAAATAGGGACAAGTAGGGGTTTTGCTATTTGAAATTATTTTTTAGTTTAGTTGAAAAAATTAAACTTAGTGTTCAGAATATTTTTTTTCAAGTGCAAGCCACGTATAGGATTTCCACAGTTTCTGTGTTTAGGGGTATAAAGAATAGGATCGCAAAAATACTAGTTTTATTTAGATATGCCACTTAGAATTAGAAGATTCTAATTTATTCCGATTTTAATTTGGCTGACTGGATATTGAAATAAATGACCAAGAAGTAGCTGAAGCACAGTTGCTGCAACTCATCATGAGGTATTTTTATACAATCGCTGAAGCTAGTCTACCTGACTCTGCAAGCCAGAGACTCTTATCGTGGCACTCCGTTGCCTGTTCATAAATTCTAAATAATGACAGAAGATGTGCAAAGGGGGGAAAATATTTAAAAAGGATAAGGGCAGGGTTGATGTTGATCAATTACTTGGATTTAAAGGGAGAGAAATTGATTACAACAGCTCATTTGCTGTTATTAATTTGCTATTTTTAATGTTATTAGTCTAAGAACTAATAACATCACATGAATAAGACACGCAAAATAACATAATTCTGAAGAGATGTTAATCTATGGGATGAATTATTTGTAAAATTTGAGTGGGTGGAGTATCCAAATATTACTTTACACAAGGAACATCTACAGTGGAATCATTCTGGACTAGGATTTGGGAATACTGCAGCAATACTTTTGTGAAATAATGGACATAATTTAGTATGCAAAAGCAGAAGGGAAGTAGCACTGGGTAGTCAGCAATGATTAAAGTCAAACATCTAGAATGAGTCAGCACTGCCTGAATTAAATGAGCAAAAGTGAAGCACAGTGAAATAAATAAATTGTGGCAACAGAGTGGGAGAGGGGAATGTGGAGTTAAATCTGTAACTGGGAGTATTTTATTAAACCTGGAAAACTGATAGAGCAGGATTTCCTGAAATCTCTTGAGCAATATTTCCGTATGTGTCTATACAATTCTGTGCATGCATTATCCATTTGCCTTGTGTACTATGTTCTTGCTTATTTCCGTATTTTTTTCTACTTTGCATTCTTTTAATCACTCCTTACATTCATCAAATAGATTGCAGGAATGTTGCAACCAGTAAGAGCATATCTCATGCAAGTGGATCTTTGAATTACTTATAGGTACAAAGATAGTTTAAGATAAGCCTTCAACAGAGTTTTGTTCAGTTATTTAAATATTCACAGTGTATCTTGCCAAATGGACTGGCAAACAACTTTAACGTATGTAGGAACATCTTGGAATATCTCAATTAATGCAGTTAATTTTAAGCTTCATGCCCCCTGCTGGTGCAAAAGGAGATGAGACTGGAAAAGTGGATATGGGTCTTGAGGAAATTAGAAAAGATTTTATGCTCAAGTCAAAAGTCACCTGAGAGCAGAGGGGAACCTGGGTTCCCATCAGGATCAAAGCTAGACTGTAGAGCAGGGATGGACTTGCACAGCCCAGAACAGCATCCTGACCATGATGTACAGCCCATCCAGTCGGGTTCTGATTTGTGGCTGTTAGAGGGGGTGAGCCCTGTGACCCCTTCCATCAAACTCAAGGCCGCAGAAAAGTGTTATGTAAAGTCCGCAATAGGTATCTCTCCTTTTTTGAGGGTACCTGAAGCCTTCATTTATGACGCACCAAACAGAAGTCATTCTTCTCTCTTAGAATTCACTTAAGATACTTTATCCCCTTTTGTATAATGGCAGAGAGAGGTTCCTTGTTCCTTGATCCTGAACAAGCCTAGGTGTGAGCCAATAGGAACCAGCAGCCAGGGCAGTACGTGCCGTCCCTGTACGTTGTTTCATTTTCTGTGCTCAAGGCCAGCTCTCTGATACAACACAGCTGTTGGAGAGAGCAGTTTGAGACACTCCGACCAGCCTTGGAGCTGTAGAAGAAAAAGCCAAAAAGCCTCACGTACTGCTTTCTCCCTTTGGGAGCTGCATTTACCCTTTGCCTGCTTCCTGAGCCCGTGGCTGGCTACGTTCCTCACTGATCCGTATCCTGGCTGCTGACTTGATGTCCTGCTTGGCCTTCTGCTTGCCTCATTGCCATGGACCTGTCTGGTGATCTGGACTCTTGGCTGAACCTGGGTGACCATCTCTGCTTGTGTGCTTCAGTGCTTTACCTCTCATAGGAGAGACCATGCCTCCTCCTGTCTTGCTGCCTCTTGGCTCGCTTTCCCTTGCGGAGCGGCCTGCTAATGCTGCTCCTCAACGCCAGCTTGCTCAGCTCTGACAAATATGACGGGTTCCTTTGCAAGCCCCAAAGCAGGAGTTCCTTAAAGTTGAACTTCAAACCAGCTGTCTCTCCAAATGAGGCTACCACTGTTACGGTCTGCAAATTTACAGCTTTTGATTACAGCCTGACCTGTTTTATGAAGTTACTCCATTTCCTGAGTTAGGTGCCTTCTTACTTGTCAACATGGGATTCCCTCTATGCAAACAAATGCCATTAGCACAGCCGTCTTCCATCTGAGTTCACTCCCTAGGCTTTTTTAATTTGTGTAGAGAGTAAGACATGATTTATATTATCCCAAGGAAGATTTCTATGATTAGGTGAACTCTGCTCTCAAAATGACTGAGACTCTCCACTGATACATGTTATTCAGCTAGTCAGATGTCTTGGATGGAAACATCTTCACTGAGGACACCTAAGAGTGAGCTGCATCCTACTCCAGGCCCCATTGTATGCTTTCAGGCCTTATGTCTGCAAGCCACGGTAGATTTGTATTTAGAATACACTGACATTCAGGAGCAACTAGTATTTTAATTCCCCACACTTCAAAGGCAGAAGACTTTTTCAAAAATGTAAATCCAGGTCCATATTTACATTTCAGATTTGGACTTTCCTAGGGCAAGGGGCTGGATCTAGGGACACAGTCCCTTTCCTGCTTCTGACTTGCAGATGCGTCACCAGGCATTACGCAGTTGGCAAGGACACCCCCATCTCCTAGATCCCAACATACGGCCACAGAAGAGACAGTCAGGATAGGGCTTAAGATATTTCTGGCTGGTATCTGAAGACTACAGCCAGCTGGCTTCATTCACTAAGTTTTCTAAATCTAGATAATCTTTGCTGCCAGATACAGCTTTTGGACTTTCCATCCCTCCTGCTTCACTTTCCTTGGAGGAAACGGGGAGCAGCTGTTTGAACAGCACATGCAGCACTGAACGGCCAAATATCCTCTGTTCTGAGTTAAGCCCACAGGAGTGAGGTGAAAGCTGCTGCTGCAGAAGGAGAGCATGGGAAAGAAGGCAGCTGATAAGGTAGCACCTCTCTCCTACCCTACAGCAGCAAGGGCAGCTCTGCAGCTTTCTGCAGGGGTAGGAACAAGATGTGGGCATTAGTGCAGGCAGTATGGGATAGAGTACCAGCTAGCTGCTGGGTGCCAAGACCTTGTTTCAGTCCCTGTGCTGAGGTCAGGGTATCCTGCATGCAACTACAGAGGACCTGAGGTCATCTGGGATTTGATATCCTTTGCTAGCAAAGCCATCATAGCTATTTGAGTTCCTTCCAAACATCTTGCAGTCCTGCTCCTTCCCTTCTCCTCCACCCACAAGGAATGGGTACAGTTGAGAATGAGTTCTTTCCAGCTGCTGTTTGTAACATTGTCATGTCATTAATGTGAAAACATTGGAAAGGAGTTTTTGTTCTTGATCTGGAGGATTAAAGGATTAAAAGGCAGAAATATTCCAATCTCTAAGTGGGTCATAAACCCCTATTCTACAGCCTGTGAATAGAGAAAATTGTAATGCAGTAACTGTAATAATAACTAAAGTAATAATACATGTAATGCATTTTGATGTATTTTTTAATTAAATGGCAAAATACCATAGTCTTCTTTCACTCGATTCTGGTATAATACAGTTTTAATGCATAAACACAAGCTCTGTGATAGTGTGATTTATTAATAACATCATGTTATTTTATTATCATCAAATAGTTAATTGTGATCCCATTAGGTAGATCTGGTGGCAGTGCTTTCTTGCACACTTTTTTTTTTTTTTTCAGTTCCAAAGTAGCTACTTGAGCTAAGCTATTTATGTTAGATGGGTGCCTCACATTCAGTATGGGTTTGATTGTATTTTTGTTTGTCTCAGAAATTTTAAGCTAATGCAGTTTAACTGTTTTTCAGAAGGCGGATAAGGAAAAAGAGATGTTCTTTTTGCCCACATTTGGAGAAATCATGCCATTATCTCATGTATTAGCCACCTTGTGCATGTTACTGTAATTGTCTTTCACTACACAAATACATATTTCTTTCATAGTCCTCTGTACTATTCCATGCTTAGGAAGGATGCTGTTGATAAACTGATACAGCTTGTAAGTTGTACATTACGTAGCAGTAACTTGTACATTTCTGAAATTTTGTATCTATGGAATAGAAAAGGCGCTGTTCCCATAGGGATATCAAAGAACCTATTTTAATATCACTTTTATATCAATGCTCAGGCATCCACCGCATTTTAGAGATTGAAAAAAAGCAAACAAAATCAGTCATTGCTCTCAGCCAATTTTAACCTGACTTTGAGGTGCTTAGCATTTGCCTCTGTTGTTGTTCAATGCAGAGGGGCAGAGGACTGTGTTTTGACAATAGTTTTTTTTGGGTTTTTTTGCAAACAGTTTTCTTTGAAATATACAGATGAAAATGTACGACAATAGCTGGGGCAGCAGCTGGGCAATGTAGAAGCACCTCAGTTGAGCCAAAGGTCAAGTGGCACTGACCCCTACATCTCCTGGGATGGTAGTATTCCCCATGTAGATTAGGTCTTGCTCTGGGAGGATGACCTACAGAGGGAAGACCAAATTCTGGTGGCTTGTCTTTGAATGGGATTAGCAATTGAGGAAATTAACAGTGGAAAAAACCTGGACTGTGTTTTCAGAGAATAGTATGCAGGCAGTATGTAAAAAGTAAAAGGTTGATAGAGCTGCTTGGTCCTTCCATTTTTATTCAGTTTAGTATGATGCTTAAAGTTTAAGGAATAAAAAACCCTCCTCTTTGAAACTGTTTTATCCAAAAATAGAACTAGTGAGAAAAATGTGAACTGACTTTACCAAAAATATCACCTATGTTGTGAAGAATTCTCAGCTACCTTAAAGCAAAGAAGTTTGATTACTCCTTCGCTCTCTTGCACTGTTTCTATTCAGTGGGGGACCAGCATTTCATGGGGAAGGATGCAGACCACTGAGAGCATGCTGCTTCCGTGCAGCACATTAAAACATCTCAGATCTTTCCTAAATAATTTATTTCTGCAGCAGAGAATAATACCAGACTGTACTGAGTGATCCTGACATCACCAAGAAGCAAGGAGAGAGGGGAATGACACCACAGGGTGACACAGCATGCAGCTGGCTGTTCCCTCTGACTTGTCCACTCTGGTTCTGCAACCCCAGAGTCTGGACCTTGGTTTTCCATTTTGCTCCTGCCATGCACCCAGAATCTTTCACATAGCTTTTCCTTATCCTCTGAAAGGGCAAATCAGCCTTAACATTACTCTTCTTGTAATCCCTTTTACACCCCATGCATTCCGAAGGCCTTTCCCTATTGCCTGTGTACATTTCAGTAGCTCAGTCACAAGGGCTGGCCGTTGACTGACCCTATATATCTTAGCTGTACCATTAAAATAGTCAGTCTGAGACAGTGCCAAAATTTCTTACCTTGGGCTCCTTGACTGTAAAACAGTCTGTGAGCAGACTCGACATCCAAAAAGTAGTCCATTTTGATGGAACTTTATTTGTGTGCACAATACTCTGGTCTGGATGATCAGTCAGATTCCTGGGAAAAAAATAGAGATGTCAGACAGAAAAGCTGGTGAGTTTCTTTGTGGAAAAAATAGTGTAGGCAGTCATTAAAGGTTGTAGTTTGGCATATTAGGGTCAAAACATTTTCAAATCACTATTCATAGAACTTCACAAGTATCCTTTTCTATTTTGGGATATTTGGTTTAAATCTTTGTCTAAAGACGTAAGAGAAAAGTACTGCTACAGTGTTAGCAAGGTTCCTGGTACCTTCCCAGAACAATCACCTTTATTCTTGCCACAGTCTCCATTTCTTACAGTACATACTTAGATTACTCTGCCTGTTACATTTGCTCTTAAAAATGAGAGCAGAAGAGCTTGGGGGTGCCATGGACAGCAGCAATGCCAGGACCTCCGAGCAGACTCCATTGTAATAGACTACAGTAAAGACAGCATTAGTGCTGCTCACAACAAAACACAGCACTAAGAAGGAAGACAAAAGGTTGTAATTTGTTGGACATTTCATTCTGCCTAAACAGGCAGAAATCAACCTTTCCTTACTCCTTCCTACTTACTGACCAGAAGTAGCAGCAGAACATCCCACCATCAGTTTAAAAGAGGTGATAAGAACAACCATTAAGAAATGGTAGGATACTCCTATCTTAGTTAAGGTTTGTGTTTTTGGCATTCTTCAGAGCCTTGGATCTGTTTAAATCCTAGGTTACATTTGACAAAGATGCACACTGAATCAAGTGTGTCTCTGCCAGACAGAGTTCCCAGGATTATGCACATCAACCTGACCTTTCTCCAGTTGGGTTCTTGCTATCTCCTGCACTTTCGTCTTTTCTCACCAACTCACATAAAAACCCAAGATCTGAAGAAAAGTCACAACCCAGATCTCTCCTCCACACCTCAGTTAGTTACAGCATATAATCATAAGCATACAAACAGCCCTGCACAACATTTACTTTAAGACAGACAGACAAAAATACCTCTAGTCTTTTCTGTATAAACCTAACAGAAAGGTTTGGGCAGGGAGACCGAGACCCTTGCTTCAAGCAGTTCCTTTAATTATGCTGGCAAAAATCAGGAAACCAAGGTTCCAAAGCTTTTTCTTTTTTCTTTAATTTGGTTTTCATCGATCAACATGCAGTCCTTTCTAAAATTCCGAAGCCTACCCCAATGAGCAAACTTTTAAAATTCCTCAGCAATTCACTTGGCTGTAGCACTCCCAGACCAGAAATGATACTTACTGCAAAATATCAAGAGCTGGCTGGCAGTCGTGTAAGCTCCAGTAGTTTCAAGGAAGGTTTCTTTGATCTTACTAAATGTCCCCAGTGTAAGCAAACAATTTTGATTGTTTGATTGGAACTCTGATGAATAATGCATAACGTCAACTGGACTTCCTTTATCAGATGAAAATGGCCAGGAGATGCTGTTACTTAGCAACAGGAGGTGACACTATGATCATCTCCTCCACTCCCCTTCACCCTTCATACTGAAAAATTAAGCCCCTGGTTTTGATTTGATAAAAACTTTCCTCAGGAAAAAAAAAAAAAACCTGCATCAAGTTTCCTTAAGAATGTTTTTTCTCTCTGATCTTCCTCATTGCAGCTTGTATTCTGAGATAGTTTAAAGTGTTTCATAATGATTAGCCATAACATTGTGTTTTGTCTAATAATTTGCTTCTAGTAAGCAAAACACCTACTTTCTTCATCATTTACCACAAGGGTAATGAGACTGTTAAATGTTTTGCTATGAATATAATGCAAATACTGCCTTGAAAATATTCATTTCTTATCTGGTACTGCTTGTTGGACAAGGCATACAGAAAAAACAATACAAAAACATTCCACTGATGCTATGAAATTATAGATTAGAATAGATTATTAGAATATTAGAATAGATTATCCAGAAATCTCTCCTATTCCAGAATTCCTACTTTAAGTAATTCATTCATTCTTGAAGGTGCTATAACATCTGATACAAGCATTCTCTAGGAATCATTGCGTTCCTGCATAACATACAGCTTTATACAAAATACACGATGTAGCTTTTTGCAGGAAATACACACTGATCGAAAGCAAAAGCACTATGAAAGATTTTTAAAATAAATAAATAAAAGCACATACAGGAGATAAGTACTTACCACTGTTACTGACCTCTTTCCATCCTACTGTTATGGAATAAGACTAAGCAAATGCAACCTAGTCTGTGAGACGGAATGAACAGCTTCTAATTTTCACTTCAACCTCAAAATCAAGAGTACTGAATAGAGAAAGGTGACGGATCTGCTGTTTTATATTATCATGAAATGAAAGCTCTTAGCACAGATCTGAGTAGAACTGCTTTTTTTTTTATACTACATTAGCCTGCTAATTTGAAGAAAGTGAAAGGCTTTGTTTTACTGTCTTTTATCTGTTCTCTTTGCTACCCCCACAATTTAATTTGCATTTAAAATTATTCTTATGTCTCCACTGCACTCCAAGGTGTGGAGCATTTTCTAATCACGATGAATGTTCAGTGTGGTTTTTGTGCAATGCCACTTTTATTCTGAGCCAGAAACATGGTGAGTAATTATAATTGCCAGCTATTTTCTAGAATGAAATACAGAGTGGTTGTCTGATGCAGTTTCTGATTTTTCCTCCATTTAGCAGTGCATTGCAACAAACTCCTCAGTCAAAGCATCAGTAAAAACATAAATCAAATAGCACAGTGTCATGCCATGATAGCTTAAACATGCACATTCACAGACCATGAAAGCAGAATATGATTCTAAGATCTTTTTTAATAATAATATACCTTTTCCAAGTTTTGAAGTGGGTTTGGACAGTTAATAAACTGAAATACAGCACAGTTATTTCTTGATGGCTTCCAGTTCGTCTAGATTAATGTTTCTGGAGTCGCACATTGTTTGGAACCTAGATGAAGCCAAGCACTAGGAGGTGACAAACGCAATGCTATTAAGTTGCACAGGACATCCCTCGTGAGAGGGCTAGGAGCCTGCTTCTTCCAGCAGTTCTTAGAATAGTTCCCCAAAGCCTGATCAGAAAGTGACAAAGGCAGGGATAAAAGTGATCCTTTGATAATTTTTGTCGCAGAAGTTCTGTCCAAGAGAAGAGTCAGGAAACAATCAGACTTAGTCTTCCCTTGTTTGCAGATATTCTGCTCAAGAGATCAGCTGTAAACGCCTCTAAAATGCACTGCCACCAAACCTAAATGATGCTCAAAACTGGAGGTTCTGAAAGGTCAGATTTTTGTTTCAGCATCAGACAGCTATTTAAATCATATACCATGGATTTTTTGACTTTTAAGAAGGAGCCCAAAAAGGTAAATAAACCCTCAGACTATGGGTTATTTGGTACAGGTTAGAAAGTAAGATTCACTCTGAGCAGATCATTGCAGGGATTTCCACTCTAAGGTTTCTTAAATGCTTCTTCGAAGCATCCATACAGTACTGAAGGTATGGGTGAGCTATATGGGCTTCAGATAGAATCAGGCATGGCTGTGCCTACACTGGCACCCTACTAAATGTGGTTGGATTGAGTAGGCATCTCACAGTGCTACCTTAGTGGTGGATCTAGCTTATGCAAAGTGTTCCTGTTTTCAGAGTTGTGACAAGCATTTTCATTCCTAAACTCAAATTAAAGCAAAACCAAACAGCAATAACAACTCAAGCCTTCCACTATGCATTGTGGAGGGCTGCTTGTGCCTTACTGCTTGTATTTGAGAGAGTTTATGTTTGCCCTGATGACTACTGAACAATAGGTCCTTCCAAACTGTCCTCTGATAATTATTGGATCCATTATCTTTTGAACCAGGGACTGATCCAAACTAGTTGCCTCTTTAGCCCTACTGACTTTCTTCAGCAGAAAACCAGAAAAAAAAGAAAGACTGGCAATGGAGAATGGAAGACAGAAGAAAACTATCCTTCATGTTCTGCAAGGATATCTGCTACTTGCTAACAATACTTTTTTTTTTTTTTTTTTTTTTTTTTTAGAGCTACTGAATCTCTTAGTCCAAAGGAGGCTGAGAACAATATAACTTTGCATGCTGGAGAATGTTTTATAATACCTATCAATTAGCCTTTGCTGTGTTCTTCTGGTCCTCTTTGTCATCACCCTTTCAATCTGCATTGTCATCTTCCAACTTGACTGATATGCACAGTTGTTGAAATTACCAGCAACCTCTCTACTGACCATTGCATAATCAACCATCTTGATACATTCATCCATTTCAGGGATTTACAGCTCACTTTAAATTATTGTGCAGTAGTTCTGACAGCTGCCAAGAGCTCTCTCTGACTATGTAATACTTAGCAACAAGAAAGATAACAGTGCCTTTCATTTGTATGCTTCTGTGGCATTCATTGCCATGAGGGAAATCCTTGCCTGCCTGGTTACAAAGCCTTTAGGATGGTAGCATAGGCCCACATTTGACCCTCAGTCCCTCAAACAGGGAAATCCATTACCTCCAGTTGAGCTGAAAAGCCTACATGTCTAGAAACATGTTCAGGTGAAACAGATCTGTTCTGTGTTGAATATAGTCCCCAGATCAGGGTTCACATATCCTTGAAGCTCATTCTGAAAGTTTGGCACTGAACATTTGAAATAATGTAGGGTGCATTGAAATGTGTTCTCTGTCTTTGTTTCCAAGAACATCAGAACACCCCACAGGGCAGGACAGGGAAGTGGAACAGCAGCCAGAACCAGAAACTGCTTTCCAGCTATTTGAAAGCTTCCCTGTGCTCTACCAACTCCTGAAGCCAAACTTGCAAAACCTCTGCTATTGGCCAGACCTCTTATCAGCACAGATCCCTTTGTCCCCATAATCAATGCAATGGTTTTTTAATATACACAGATACCCCCAGAGGACTAGACTGAGATTGAACTCTTTGTGAGGTAGACTATAAAACCATCCAACCGACCTCAGAAAAATATTTGGAGAAAAATCGTCATGCTTTGGAAAACTCTGAAGCTGGCATTCCTCATCAGGAGCTTAAGTAACCTACTGCATCACATTTGACTTTTTCCCAAATTAAAAAAAAAAAAAAAGAGAACCAAACCAAAAAAAACCAACCATCCCTCAAGAGGAAAGTAATTGAACACTTGGCATTTAAAAGAAGTGAGTAGCCTTCTGGTTTTCGAACAGTCAGATACATGTAGGCAAGAGGGCTGTTTTTTTTTTCCTACCCTGAATTCTCTATTGAGAACATAGCTGTTACTGTAATGACTCAGAGCCTCAGGGAAAAAAAAAAAAAAAAGTCTGCTGCTGACAAACATTAATACTAACCTGAAAGAAAGTGGGAGAGAGAATGTAATGTGTGACTGAAGAAGTGTAGGCAAGGTGATTATTACAGAGACTTGTTTCCTGAGGGATACATTCAGAATAAAGGAAGAATATAAAAGTTTAAGCCCCTAAGCTATGAAAAGTAGTGGCTTGTTTTTTTTTTTTTTAATCATAATTATCAGTTTTGTGCTTAGATATATTAAAAAGAGAGGATTGGTAGCAAAATTAGGACACAAGTATGTTCTCTATTTCTTATTTGTAATGCAAGACAAATGTGTCACACACAGCATGTGATAAAACAAAAATATTTAAATGAGTGTTACATGCGCTTCACAGTGACAGAGACTAACACTGATGTTTTCAGAAGTTTCAACAGATTTTGTACAAATCCATTTTGGTGTCCCCAAGCTGAAACCACTTCCGAGTTATAGAAGAGTTATCAAGAATAAGAAGAACTCCCAGTGTGGATGTATTTGTTTCTGATATTTCTGCCATAAAAATGATCAATATCCAGAAACACTGAAGAGAGTATAAAGGTAGTTCTGGCTCTTGAAATCAGTGGAAAGTTTGTATTTGGCTTTTGTAGCATCAGGGTCGCATTCTCATTATTTAGCTCTGAAGCAAGCATTGCACACTTTCCAAAGCAGAAAAGATGATCTTGAAAAGAGAAAGCTTCAGCATCCAGTGACACGAACAAGAAGTTCAAAAAGTTATTATCTGAGGAAATCTTAAAATGCTGTCATGGAGAACAAAGGTTAGACACCCTGCATAGAAGAAGTCTATTCTAAGATGATATATGGCACTTTGATATGCCTTCATTTGAGGGAGGAGAACTTGAAGTCATAATTATATGATAAACATATTAGGGAAGAGAGATTTTGGGAGCACAAGTATGTTAAAGATGAGTTCTTCAGTCCTTATACAGGCAGAAATTCTTCCACATTAAATAGACTTCGTCATCTTCCTCAATTACATGATCAGATTATTATTTTTTTCCCTATAACAAACCACACAGGAAAAAAAAAGACAAAAAAATACATTCCCCAATTCATTCCCACAGGTGACATGGGGGGTAAGCAGAGAAATGCAGAGCTGTCTAGAGCAGGGAACAGAATGAAACTAGTAAAACAGATTTTTTGGTGAAGCTTTTCTCCATAGCCCTGCCAGTACACAGCAGTCATGGAGGGGGAGGTATCCCTTTTGGCTTCCTTACTTTTCTAGGAGTTTTTGCAAGGGAACTTTAAAAAGATTCAAAGGAGCAGCCAAAAACCGTGAGAGGAACCCAGCAAAATCATCCATCCTCTACACCTTCTTAGGACTGAGCAGTCCCCTGAGCTTGCACTAGCCCCGACACCAAGGATGGTGTGATTGCTGAAAACAGGATAAGGAATGATTTTAATTTGCCGTTGATTAAAACACCAGTGCATGTACCAACGAATACAGTCTTAACCTTCATCAAAAGAGGGGTAAAACCCAACACAGGGAGACTGAAAACAAGTGTGTATTTACAGTCTTTACAGCCTTCTGATGGCCTCTGAGAAATTGCACTGCTAGTGGATCATTCCTAAATCTAGTTTCAGTTGGCTGCTGGTTGTAAGTGGGATAAGCAACTCTGAAATAACTGAGCAGCTGGACATAAGCAGTGTAACATGATTAAATTTGATAAAAACCTAGGAACTGCAATCTGGTTAGAACAAAATCAAATGAATTCTTGCCAACTGAATTTATGTAAGGAAAAGACATAACAATGGAGTATAAATGAAGTTACAAAGTATAGTTTGTATATGTCAAATAACATGATGAGATTTAATATTCATGGGGCACTAAGCATACATAGATAAATAATGCATATGAATGCCAGTCTCTGAATAATTTACATAAAATCAATCTCCTTTCCTGTTTCTACATTGTGCTATCCTCCAAAAACTGCATCAACTTCCGATACAGTTTTCAAAGATTTTCAGACTGCATTTTTAATGTTGCACTTCGCTAGGAGAATAGATCGACAACAAGAGCTTCAGAAAAAAACATCCACCTGTCTTTTGTTTCCTACCCTGCACTGCCCTTCAGCTACTGAGAAGCCACATATTTTGCAGTAGGAACATTTACAGGACTTGTAATGAAATGTGTGAATGTAATTGACAAAGTCATCCCGATACCTCAAGCATTCCTGGACACATATCACTGTACCTCAGTACTGGAGTCATTCCAAAGTTTGCATCTGCCTTTTACTTAGCTTGGATGCAGTTTTCCATGTGCAAGTTGGATATTTTTGTGCATTTCAAATATGTAAGTATATGCAACTACATATTGCTGTGCTTTCCTGACTTTAGTCAAAGGATTTGATCCTGCATAGCGCAGAGCTACACAATGTCAAAAATGACGAGCAAAGTAGCAAGCCAGAAGAACCTAATTCTTTCTTAATGACAGCAAGACTGTAGAGCTGTCAAGTTACTTCTGCCTTGTGGCAAAAGTATGGTCTAAAAGAGGAATATGTACTGTAGCTATGTGCTCCATTAGCATGATGGGGACTGCAGTAGTTCTCCTGTCTCCTCAGACATGCCTGTTTTCTGCCCACATCCTCCTCCTTTTTCACCACACACTGCAGACTTGGGAGAGCACTTCAAGCTCTTCATGTTGCTCATGATTTCAAAGAATTTCTGTTTGCCTTTGAGGAAAAACAATTTGCACTTTCAGTGGGAATCTGTAGGACTAACACTAAATTTGCACTCCAACATGGAATATCTAATGCAGATCCTCTCCTCCAGTTCCTTTAACTTGACAGAAGATCAGGTCTTTCAGCACAATGTTGGACCAGAGCTGGTTTCTAAAAAACAACATTAGCTGAGGACAAATCTAGTGTCTTATGGGTTGCACTTATTTTCAGTCAAACCCTTTGAGAAAAAATAATATGTTGATTCTGTTGCCCAACTTTCACTAATTATTGGAGACAGTACAATCACATGAGGTGCACCCGCATGAACTGTCAGAACAGCATGTACAGGAGGGCAGCAAATAATTGCCTTGATGAGTGACATTTCATAGTCTATGGGTGGCCTTCTCAAAATGTTTGCTCAGTGTCCCCCCAGCTGATAAGTAATTTTAATAAAACATTGTCTTTAGGAGAATGAAAAAGGCACATGTGGCACAGCCCAGAGGCTAGAGTTTTTATTTTTTTTTAAATAATTTGACAGGTGCTTGACTGAAAAATTACTAAAAGTCAATGGAAAGTGTACTGCTTCAGTTTCATTCCTTATGGGCTAGATCCTGCTCTTATGGGATTCTTTAAGAAACACTGACAGTTATAACAAACCTGACAAACCTGACAAACCTGATCTCCTTCTATGACAAAGTGACACGCTTAGTGGATGAGGGAAAGGCTGTGGATGTGGTCTACCTTGACTTCAGTAAGGCTTTTGACACCGTTTCCCACAACATTCTCCTCAAAAAACTGGCTGCTCGTGGCTTGGACTGGCATACGCTTCGTTGGGTTAAAAACTGGCTGGATAGCTGGGCCCAAAGAGTTGCGGTGGATGGAGTCAAATCCAGTTGGAGGCCGGTCACTAGTGGCATCCCCCAGGGCTCAGTACTGGGGCCAGTCCTCTTCAATATCTTTATCGATGATCTGGATGAGGGGATTGAGTGCACCCTCAGTAAGTTTGCAGACAACACCAAGTTAGGTGCGTGTGTCGATCTGCTCAAGGGTAGGAAGGCTCTGCAGGAGGATCTGGATAGGCTGGACTGATGGGCTGAGGTCAACTGTATGAAGTTCAACAAGGCCAAGTGCCGGGTCCTGCACCTGGGGCGTAACAACCCCAAGCAGCGCTACAGGCTGGGAGATGAGTGGTTAGAAAGCTGGCTGGCAGAGAAGGACCTGGGAGTATTGGTTGATAGTCGGCTGAATATGAGCCAGCAGTGTGCTCAGGTGGCCAAGAAGGCCAACAGCATCCTGGCTTGTATAAGAAGCAGTGTGGCCAGCAGGACTAGGGAAGTGATTGTCCCCCTGTACTCGGCTCTGGTGAGGCCGCACCTCGAGTACTGTGTTCAGTTTTGGGCCCCTCACTACAAGAAGGACATGGAGGTGCTCCAGCGAGTCCAGAGAAGGGTGACGAGGCTGGTGAGGGGTCTGGAGAACAAGTCTTACGAGGAGCAGCTGAGGGAGCTGGGGTTGTTCAGCCTGGAGAAGAGGAGGCTCAGGGGCGACCTTATTGCTCTCTATAGGTACCTTAAAGGAGGCTGTAGCGAGGTGGGGGTGGTCTATTCTCCCACGTGCCTGGTGACAGGACGAGGGGGAATGGGCTGAAGTTGTGCCAGGGGAGGTTTAGGTTGGATATTAGGAAGAACTTCTTTACTGAAAGGGTTGTTAGGCATTGGAATAGGCTGCCCAGGGAAGTGGTTGAGTCACCATCCCTGGAGGTGTTTAAGAGATTCTGTGATTCTGTGATAACATTAAGCCTCCTAGTTAGATCTCATTTGCGTGTTATATAGTAACCATTTCTGAAACATTTACCTTTTTTTGTTAGCAAAAACAAAAACCATCCCTTGTATGGCACACATACAATCCACACACAATTTCCAGGGACCTGAATGCCAGCAAACAGCACAGCTGGTGCCCTGCTCTTGGTCATACTTGACATGAGAGAGAGTTTTAACATCAGATAGTTGCAGGCTTAGATGACACGTTGTGATACGACTCGCACCTCTTAGCTTTTTGACATGATTGTGTGGGAGTTCATAGCATATCTATAAATTGAGGGCTCATGTTCTGTTGATTTCCAGTATTCAGACCAAGCAAACGTGGAAGAGAGCAAACAAACAGAAAAGCCTGGCATGAAAACCAGGTCTTGTCAGTTCTGTTGCAATCAGGGTGTGCACAGCAGCAATTGCAGGACGAAGTTTTCCTTGTGTTACTGCTGCACAGATTTACAGATAATGCACAGGAGGAGGGGTTGCCTGATAGCTCCCACGTTGCACAACAGGAAGAAATGTGAAGCTTGGAGCAGCTGTGGAAGTTCAGTCCTGAAGCTACAAAGATACATATTTTGTAGAGGTCAGTGACTCCGCAGAGAAGTGAAGGTGATGCCTGGTCTGTTAACATAGCCCCACTGTGTTTTTAAGAGAAATATGACTTTAATACATTCCCCTCCTGTATAAAAGACTCCCAGGGTAATAATAACAATGAAAAGCCCTCCCCCCAGTGTTTTCTTTTTAAACACATCAAGCATCAGAAAAGCTGTCATTTTAGACCAACTTCTGCCCATCCCTATGGCAACTAATGGAAGCATTTAATACTATATATACAAAATGTAATTTGCTCCCCCGCCATCTCTAGTTTTACTCTTCTTTTTATGCTAAAATTGCTCCATGACGCCTACAATGTTTGGAAAATGCTTCTGAAGTGACATGCATAAGAGGTTCAACGTCACTGAAAAAAAAAGGCTCAAGTGACCAATTAAAAATGCTGGTTTTGAAAATGCAGTTGAGGAAACAAAGACCAAAAATATATTGACTGAGCGGTCATATTTGTATTTTTCAAAAGCCCAGTATTAAAACTAACAATGCCTTTGGAAAAGAAGAGAGGGGGTGGAAATCAAACACTGATGATCATACCGGGAGCAGTTACAGTATTTAATAGACTTGCAAGCTGCAATCAGAGGTCCCTGTCATATAAAAAACTTTCAAAGCTACTAAGCAGTCTCTGGAAATCCTTCCTCTGCCTGTCCCCTCAGCAAGGACAGCTGTCACCTGCAAAATCCTTTGACTAGCTTTATAGTAGGCTTAGAGAAATGAACAATTGTGCAGAAATTTTTGCCTCTTAGTGATGCCCAGCATGGGCCAGAAAGAGAGAAGTAAAAACTGACTTTGGAGAATGTTTTTTTCCAGTGTTTCTTTTGGGGTGTACAGAGGAACGTGAGCTTTTGCTGCAGAGCTAAGTGGACGCAACACCATTTCAATGGTGGCTGAAGCCAGCCAGTGCTAGGTACATCCTGTAAATAACCTTTCTTGCAGCTTCCTTGTGCTAGTCCTCCAGTGCACACAGGCATAGACCATTGGCAAGTACCTATAGTATATAGTATATATATATATATACCTCCAAGTGTGATTCAATGAGATGAAGGCATAACCAAGTGCTTTTTTATCAAAGGAACCACGTTTCAAAATAAAGTTAAGAGTGACTGACCAGGCTTTTGCAAGGTTTGGCCCCATATGAAAGACTGCCTCTCTGGAACCACAAGTGGTGGGGAGATAAAAATAGAAACATGCTGAAAATGGGTAGGACAGAGGCTAGAGGAAGGAGACAACTACTGTGTGGAGTGAATACTGCAGCATGCTATAAAGTAGTTGGCAGTAACCCTATGATGTGTATTTAATGTATTTCTTGTTTGGCTTGTATTTTTGGCTTGTACAATACTACAAGAAGCTCAGGTTGTTTCATGCATACAGACAAAAAACAGTCTCAGGTCCTAAACTGAAATTCACTTACTCCATCAAAGACCTGGTAGTCAAGCTGTTTTAGAATTAGGATAGAGAGGGCTTCTACCAGGAAACCATGGAAGAAATATATTTTATACTCAAGTTCCTCAAACACTATTCCACAAAATCATCCAACAACATTTTTTTTCCTTTTTCTTTTTCTTTATTTTTTTTTCCTCCTCCTCATGTGGCTGAGCAAGGAACCTGTACAGCATATGTGCGTACCATGGCTTGCTTCCCTTCCTTGGCAGGGCTGTACAAAGGGGACAAGTGGACTTGGACACCACCCCTTGTCCTGCTCATCCAGGTTCACACAGCCAGGGAGGTACTTCAGTTGGGAAGCTATTCTCCCAGGGCTCTGTATTTTTTTGTCAGCAAAAATTTTTTTGTCTGTATTTTTGTCAGCAGCCAGCAAAATTCAGCTACTCCAGAGGTTACATCAGAGCAATCCAAGAGAGCCTCCTGCCTCCCTTTCCTCACTGCTTTTCTGAGGAGCCTGTGGAAACGATCTCTCCATGAGAATTTTCCTTTTCCTCCTTCAGACCCAAAGTGGCTGGTCATTTGTTCTTCAACATTCATGATTCACAGAGAGGCTTCAATGGATCTTATAAATGACAATGAGGCATCTGGGTGTAGAAATAAGGGAGAATAGGCTGTTCTTGGTTTAGGTTTAGCTCAAAAATGGGATAAGCTATATTACTAAATTAAATTGTTTCTTAACCAAAGAGAATACAGGGACAGTATAGCAGCTCTCTATTGTATTTGTCAGGCTCTTTTAGCCAAATGCAAGCACTGCCAAAATCAATGTGTTTTACGCCTGAATTCTGTGAGCCCACTGTTTGACCCCATGTGAATAGCACGTACTGGGAGACATTAACATTTTTTAGTTAGGTGAACATTCACTACCAGGCTGTAATTTTCCTCTCAATGCCTGGAGCCTATGAGAAAATGCAATTTGCCGGAAACAATTGTAAAAGCCTGAGGAGGTAAGGACTGGAACACACAAATAGTATGTGTTTATTAAAAGAAAGATGTAGTGTGCTCTCCAGAAAAGGGATTACTGTGGAAGGAAAGTCTTTGAAGGCAGCACTTAATGTGGAGTTGCAGTCTAAACGACAAACAGCATAGTGGAATATATCAACAAAAGGACAATGACCAAGAATAACAAAAGCACAGATTCACAGAAACACAGGACAGAAGGGGACCTCGAGATATTATCTCTTCCCTGTGCAATGAGGCGAAATTAACCTCACCTAGCTCATTCTTCGCTGATGTTTCTCTAACCTACACTTTAAAACCTCCCTTGAAAGACAGCACAACCTTCCTGGTAGGCCTTTCTAGTGTTACAATACCCTTAGGGTTCTTATTTCCCTTCTTAAAATTGCCCAATTTCTTTGCTACAAATTGAATTTTTTTCCCCTTTTCCTCTGGTGCATATCGTGAATAACTGAGCAACATGATGTGACTAGAAACACGTAGAAATAACTTATTCAATTACTTTGCTGAAGGGAGAATTACAGTCTTCTCTAGGTGACTAGAAAGCCACCATGAGACTGTGAAATGTGAGAACCTTTGAAAGAGCACAGCTGACCATTTTCTTCTTAACGAAGAACGTGTATGAGGTCTTCAAAGCAAATCTGCCTAGCCCCTCAAGCACTCTCCACTTCAATCCCTGTTTGTCTTCTGTAAAGATGTTTTCCTAAGTTTTGTCAACTCGGAGGATTTTGTTTAGTTTATTTAATAGTCCATTGAACTATCCAATCATCTGGAGAACTGTGACAGAGACAGATACTGCCATTATTCGTTTAAAAGGTCCCAAAGCCTGCTTATCATTACTATTCTAATAAGAACTCTTGTTTTCACATCCAGGACTTCTTTACTCTTACAACTCATGCATATTTCTGTAATAAATAAATTCCTGTCATCTGTTCTCAGACCACCTTCTGCCTCTGAGGGTTTCTATCCCCACCAGTTTGATTTGTTCCCTCTACGTCATATTCAGTAGATGAAGCTGGGCTGGGGCAATTCCAAGTCTGATTCCAAAGGGATTGTAAGATAGAAGGGCTCTGAGACAATAGGCAATCACAGAGGAAAGATACACCCCCACCCCCACCCCCCCAGAAACAAGTATCCAAGTGGAACTGCAGTGATAGGTATTTGATTTGGGTTGGTTAATAAACACTGAGCAGGATAAAAGCTAAAACTTGGCAAGTGTAAAATAGACTGGCTCAAGCATCCCCCTGGGTGCTGTGCCTCTTCTGCTGCAAAAGCTGGGCTTGCCTCTTCGCTGCTGCTGGGGAATTGGAGGAGTTGAAACAGCAACTGCTTCTTCTGGGAGGACTGAAACTCCCCAGCAGTAGCTACTTGGCAAAGCAAAGGATCAAAGCAGAGCTCTGTAGCCACTCCTGTTATAGGGCTCCCGTCCTGCCCTGGCTGTCTGCTGCACTATGAAACATTGCTTTGCCTAAACCTAGAGCTGGCTGTGACAGAGAGAGCCCAGTCCTGACCTGAGGGGTACAGGAGATCATATCTCCGTGACATAATTAACTGAATGACTTCCTTCTGCTGTGATTAGAAGGGACAGCTCCAGCCCAGATGCTCCTCAGTTTGCCGCAGATCTGGATTTTGCTGAGACATTTAGCTAAGCACTGTGTATGTCTCCTTTAAACAATCTTCAGAAAATAATTTACATTTTATACTATTTCACTACTGTTATTCTCCATAATTTGCCTGAGACCCTAATGCCCACAGTCATAACTCAAAAGTCCCAGTGTGTCAGGCAATACAAAAATAATCCCTGCCTGAAAGAATTTAGCACCTAAATATTTTCTCATTGAAATCAATAGCAAAAGCTCCTGGGCCTACTTGCTCAATGAGAGAAAAAAAGGGAACAACAGAGAGAGCAGGTGGTTTGTTATCATTAGTTGGATACCAGAGCAGGCATGCTGCATTTTGCCATTGTTTTAGCTCACAGGCATAACACACAAGCACTTCTGAGATTTCAGTAAGGTATAACCATGCCATATTTCTTCCCTAGGTGACCAGGTGCCATGTTCCCCCTTTCCCAATACTTCTTCATTGCTGCTGCTCTTTTGGGATTCATTTTTTAAACATTTCTTCCTTTCTGTAAATTTTCAGCTTCTGTTGCTCCCCCATTCACTAAGACCCAACCACATGAGATTCAGGACACTAACTTTTGACGATAAGAAGGGGAAAAAATACATAACATAGACAAGCAGCATAAACAGCACTGTGCTTGCTCTGTGTCCTCCAGGACATGACCATTCTGGCTCCAGCACATGAAGTGGCATGATAATTACAGGCAGGACAATGTCTTTCACATCTTGATTGCTGCCACACATCATCCCCTGCATCAGAGCAAGGGTTGGCAGCTGTAACTTGGGTGCCAGATATTGTCTCTAAAAAGATGCTATAAAGATGAGCAGTGGCATTGAGAGAGGCCTCATTAGGTGGCTGCAATCGTCAGCCTCTGACTCCCTAACCAGATGCCATTTTTCTGTTACACAGCATTTGGCCCTCATGGGTTCCAACTAGCACATACACAATCTAACTTTGAAAAGTAGAAGCTGGACTGTTCTTCACTCTGATCTGTCTTAGAAATCACTAAGGCTGGGACATACTGGAAGATATACTGAAATACAGGTTCAAGTAAATAGCTGGAGAGGTGTCCCCCCTAGCAAACAGATGAGATGGAGACACCCATCTACCTATGAAATCGATAGAGAAAGTGGAATTCTTTCCATCTGGAAACTCCGTAGCACAAAGTGTCTATTGGGAATGCATACATACCAAAATAGAGATGCATGCGTCTTTATTTTACATGTAAAAAAGCATGTAAAACAACCTTAAGCAATAGAAAGTATTTCTCCTTTCTGCCCAGTTTGTTCATCTTGTGTGACAAATGATGATCCAATGATGAAACATGGAAATAGCTCCCCTGACCCACATGTACTGCTCTGCCACACATGGACTCACTAAAGCTGCAGAAGTGTGTTTTTCACTCATCTAGCTTTGGAAAAAGTATGCCTTTTCTCCAGTCATTCTTTGGCAAAGTGCAGTATATCTAATTTTGTTAAATTCCAAAACACACTGTGCTTGTACTTGTAGGTGTAAGTAGAATGTCAAGGATGAGTCAAAGATTAATACCTAAATTATAGAGTGCAAAATGGGAATTATAGTTTTAAATATCACATTAAGAACTAGGAAGTATTTACCTAGTCAAAAGTACTATTTGCTCTGTAATTGGCAAAATGCTATTCCTTTAGTTAAAAGAGATTCATTAATAGCTCCAGGTTCAAGCAGGAGAAATGCATAGGATGGAGTGGTAATTAGATGAGAGACTTGTACGAATTTTAGCATAACCCTTATTCATCACAGCACTCACTTCAATATAAGGCTACATTTCGATTCTGTCTGCTTCCACTGGTCTGCAGAACAAGGACAAACATAAAACCGTACTTAGGATAACAGCTGCTTGGCTAGTTTCTTTCCTTAAAACATATTTCTTCTTTCATTATTGCACAGTAAGATTATCAAGTAATAAGTTGTCTGCTTTCACCAATCTACCCCTCAAAAATCTTCACTTACCTTACTGTCCTGTTTTTCCTTCCATTCTTATAAAGCTTTCTTTTGCTTTCTTATTAAAAACAAACAAAAAACAACAAAAAAACAAAATAAAAGAAAAAATGGCTACTTTATCAGCAATCTCAGAAACCCACCCAACCAACCAACACAAAGACACACACCTATAAATGATGCTGTCAGTGCTTCCCACTTTCTCATTTTCATCTTTTGCCTCATATCTTTAGTTATCAACTCTCCATGTTAGGACCACTTTTTTTCCTATGTGCACACAATGCCATTATCATACTAGGGGCTTTTAGATGGTCTGGTAAATAAATGAATAAATAAAGCATAAAAGATTAGAGTTTTAGCTAGCTTGTTAATTTCTCACTGTCATTAAGCACATCACATGGCAATGGTTCAAGAATATTTTTTAGACTTGGATGAAGACATATTAACGATACCTTATCTGATTTTTAGACTAACAAGTGGAAGTGATTCTATGATGCTTAGAAGCAAGTTTCATCTGCTTCTCAGAGCCCTACCAACTACCTTCTGGTTCCGTAATCGATGCCCTGTGAGTCCAGTACTGTTCAAATCCCATGCTTTCAGCTACTGATACTTTGCACTGTTCATTAGCTGCTGAAAAACAGGATATAAAAATAAAACTTTAGGAAACAGACTTATTTAGACTTGTGAACTGAGTGTAGAGAACCCTGCCAAAAAATTATTTTTGTTATAAAGGAAAGGAGGTTCATCAGTGAAAAAGTTCCAAAGACCAGATCTTCAAAAACCTTTCATTTTTGTAAGTTAAAAATATTGAATAGCTCCACACACACACACGCACTTATTTTTAGGAGAATCTATTAAATAGCACTTCTCTTCACCAGCCAGCTCCAACATACTTTACTCCAAAGCATCCGCTTCATATTTTAGCAAGTCTTAAGATGATATTTGCTCTATACTTTACTGTTTAGTCCTCTACTCAGCAGAACACAGCCTATACAGGCAATTGCTAAAGGAGGTAACCAGAAAAGAAAAACAGAGATGAGAAATCTCAAGGTAAGCTATTGTCCTTGTGCTTCCCAGAAATCCTTGGAAAAGTCAAGACTATGTTTACAGAAAAAAAAAAAAAAGTCCAAGCTATCCTCCAGACAGGTTTTTCTTTATAAAATTTCTTGTTTTCCTTCTAGCTATTTCTTACATGAAGGAGACTCAGACACTTATTTTGCTGTCTCCTAATGCAACTCACTTGTTCTAATTTGTGGATGTGTCAGAAAAATAGTCCTCTATCTTTAGATACAATTCTACTGCCCAAGTCTCTGCTATAAAACTGGAAAGGTGACTAGACAAACTTTGAACTGGTACTTTGTATATGTACATGAAATGGAGGAAATGAAGGTAGCTGAATGCTTATTGTAGCTGAAAGATGGTTGCTATTTTATTTTTTTTGATTCCAAATTAAGCCTCTGCCACATCTACCCCTGAGCATCTCACAAACAAGACAATTCACAGTATGACATTCCTAGGAAATAACGAGGTAGTGGCTATGTAATTTGAAAGTTCAGATTTATTTATTTATTTGTTTTGTGACTGTGCCAAGTGGTATCAAAGCCTGTCAGCATCTTGTTAAGGGGGCAATCCATAGGAGAGAACTAAAGAAAAACCGGAATACATAAGGTTTATTCAAGTGTTGCACAAGATAAAACTACTAATAGGAGCTACCATGTTGAAAGAAGAATTTTGAAAAATCTGCCTATGGCCAATTCTAATTTTATGATTTCAAGGTATAGGGAGGAGATTGAATCACTAAGGAATTAGGAAAAGGAACATGGGCTGGAATTTAACTTCAGTAGTTAGATTTCAACAGCAGTATCAAGGGAAGCTTCCGTCCCTGAAAGAAGTCAAAGTCACCAAGACAAAAAGTTTCAACCTGCAAAAATAACAAGCAACAGAAATTATTCTTACTGAAACTTCCTAAAATGGAAAGGGACACTGTGAAACACTTATGTTGATTAAGTTAATGTGAAGCGTGTCCTCTAGTAAGATTTAGAGAATACAAAATTTACGTCTATCATAACAAAATTCCAATAATAAAGGGCCAGTGAGAAGACCATTAGCCCTATTCTTGTGGCTGTAAATAGGAAACGAGATCTCCCAAGCTAGTCAACTGCAAGGGAATTCACACACCCTTTCAGGTACAAGCTTTTGCAGATACATAATCACCTACGTGAATGTGGGCAGTTCACGTGAGCTGATCCCCCTCTGCAGGCAGGCACATAGGAGAATTATAGTGAAGTAGCAATTCAGTCTGCATTTTGTCTTTAATTATGATATATAGGAAGAGTTGTTCATCTGCAGCATGTTCATAATGGGCCTTATAAATTTTTAGTAACACCAAAAAACATACTGGCATATTAAACCTGAGGACTTTGTGTGACTGCATATGCTGTCTTCCTTCTTACCCCCAGAATACCAAGGTGGTCAGACTGGGACAAAAGTTCAGACTGGCTTTCAGAAAGTCATGTGAAAGCCCGTTTTGGGATTAAAAGAAGAGTATGTGTAACAGCCATTAGGAAAGGTTTGCCTTTGCTTGTAACTCTCAGTACACAGTTGGAGAAGTTAAATTAGCCTTTGAGACAGGATTTACAGACCTGACTTTTAAAGAACGAATCATAAAGAATTGAATATCCTTATTTTTTCCCCTCTTCTTTCTGCCCTTTTGATCCCTTTTTAGCATGGTCTCATTGAGCCATCTGCTTCCTGTCTGTATAAAGCAAGCAGTCTGTATGGGTAAGGGTCTTCTTCAGATTATTTGCCATGTTGAAAACAAGTGTTACTGGACTGTTTCTAATAATGGAAAATGTGGTTTCTCAGGCACAAATCAAAAGCACGATAAAGACTATTAAAAAGGAGAAACAAAATTTCCAGTAGTTAATGTTCTGATGCAACAAAGTTCAGAATGCCAGCTGTGTATAATCTGAAAGAACATCAAGAGAACATCATAATAAAAGTGAATAGATTCCCAGTTGATCATACAAGAAACCTAAAAAACAAAACAACAACAACAAAAAAAACACACAAACAAAAAAACCAATCCATCGGCTAAGTACATCTCAAATTTTGTATGCATCTATAGAAACTGGTCTAGTAACACCTATTACTGGGGTAGCACTGTTGATTTGCGAGAACACCAGGGGAAGAACGCAACCAGAGAGAAGTATATGCATTTCATTACCCTAACATTGAGTTTGGGCTACATTATGCCTAATTTCATTTTGGTCCAAAAAATATATTAGTGCCTGGAAACTTATTACCATTTATAAAAACCTTCTGTCATCAGAAGGGCAGATTATCCCTTGAGCTAACAAGTGCTTTTTTCTGCAAAAAGGGTGATGAAACTTGATTCAAAACTCATTCTCTTTTCCACTATATGATGCTGTCCTACAACATCCCTATTAAATGTCCCTATTTCATAAGACTCATCTTGATAATACCAACACGCAAAGGAAATATGTAGTGGATTCCTACAAACCTGTTACTAGAACAGCCCATTCCAAATGTTTGAATTTTTAGATAATGTCTGTTATTTCAATATTTGCTACATAATTGTTATAATAATGACTAAGAACATATTCAATCACTACGCTGTTTGACAAACACCATTTAAAATTGAATGTTGCTTTTTTTTTGTTTTTTAATAAGATACCATCATGTATTGCATACAGTGTCTCTATTAGCAACATTACTGCAGCACAATTTCTTTTCTGGTTGTCCTCTTCTTACTCTAAATTCTTTCTTGTTATTACTGAAAGGCAGGAGTACTTCTACAAAGGCTGATGAGCATGCTGTGACTCTATACGCATGCTGGAAGGCAAAACTTAAATTTCCAGCATACTACTAGATTATGCATTTCTCTGTACATGCAAAAATACATACTTGTTCATGGAACTCTGATACTTCTAGAAGTCAACATCTGTTCACAGAAGTGGCTATTGGCATGCACTTATCTGTGAATCACTATGCAAATATATGCAACTGCAGTAAAAGAAGTCCCTAGAAGATTTGAAGAATTACATTTACTTTTGCAGAGTTAAAATTTTGAGGTGACTGATGGGCCCATTGTCACAACCCTTATGGAAGCTGGTTACCTACTTTTTCCACTGAGAAAGTAAAATATTATTCTACAAAAAGCATAAGATTTAACACAGAAATTCCCAATTCTGATATTGTTTTAATTAATCCTGTGTCATTGTGGATCAGTACAGTATGTCCCCAAGGGAATCAGGCCCGGACAATGAAAGTGGTACAGAGTGAAAGTGATATTATTTACCAGAAAGAGTGGATCCTCTATTGGTAGACACTGTTCAAGAGACAGTAGAATAATCATCTAAAGATGCCTTTATAAAAATCAATCCTCTGTTCACACTCATGGAACCATGCAACCAAAGAGTCAGTCAAAACAATGTTCTCTTAGCTGCTTGTTAATGGTGCTGGTCAGATGATTGTGATTAAGGACCAACCAGGATAGTCCTGACTGAGGCTGATTTCATGATGTTTCTTAAAAGAAATGCATTGCTCTGCTAAATATTAAAAGTTTTTTCTATGTGGAGGGCTGCTAGTATGGGCTGTTACTTTTCAGGACCTATGTCAGAATGCTAAAAGCTTTAAACAACCTGTTCAGAGCTACTGCTTGATAATGAGACAGCTACTTCTACACTGGACATTGTACAACAAGCACAAGTAATCTTGCCCTCCGATCATGCCCTGTCAAACCACAGGGGGCTAAAGAAGTAGCTTAAGACATGGGCTTAAGCAAAGGCATACACCCTGCTTTAAAAAGCAGATTAAGCATGTGACAGATGCTTTGTGACAATTTACAAGCAGTATATGCTGACCTGGTTTTTGTGATGTTGATTTTATGATTATGTTGGTTTGATTTAATTCAAAGACACAGACAAAACCTGAAATATTTGTTAAAAGTAATATACCTGCTGATAAACACCCTCAGGTCAGTTAGTGATAAAACCAGAATTGTCAACTGTGAAGATCCTATTTCTGGGCTCCAGTCAAGCTGCTGAAATTTCTTTGGCCAGCGTTGGAGACTAAGATCAAAACAACTCCAATGACTATACAAACTGTTCACAGGCCAGATGTTAAGAAGCCAAATAAATTGCCATAAAGTTCAGCTGGTGAAAGCTAAAGGAAACTTGCATCACCCTGTCACCATAACATTGTAAAAAATAAAGATATCTTCTGCTAATATAAGACACCCGAAGTCATTCTTCCGTGCTTGCTTTTCTCTCTATTGCTCATATTGTTTTAAGACCTTTCCATGTTCAGGATATATTGCCTGCACCCATAGGTTGAGCTTGAAGGATTCATGAGGAATCACTGTGCTTGGAGGTTTGAGGGTATAGAAATCATGCTATTATGCAGCAAGTAGGGACACAAACCCCTGCACAAAGGGGTTCAGCTCAGAGGCTCCAGATGAAGCTTGCTCTTACTGATATAAATAGAAGCTTACAGTGTTATCATTAAAATAATTTGCCCCTCACACATGGAAACCTTGAATACATTCATACAACAACTAAACAATGTGAATTGATTCCCCTACAATTGATCTGATAGTGTAGAAGACTTGCCTGTAGATTACCAGGGGAAACCTGCAGGGGAACAGGAAAGAGAAACTCCTGGTTTCTCACATTGCATCCAATACTTCCTACTGGGAAACTGATTTTCTACTATGGCATATCATAACATTTTAATGGTAATCTGGACCGGGACCTGTTAGAACATGGTGAAGCTTCTCACTCCTCGTAGCTATGCTACTGGGTAAAACAGCACATGCACGGGAGTGTACACAGACAAAAAGAAAAATGAAACAAATACTTACGTAAGGTTTTTTTTGGTACGCAACCAAAACACTTACTCAGTCTCACAAGCCCAAAACACGATGGGCAAACAATTGGCTGACAGGTAGGGCTCAAAGGGTTGTGGTAAGTGGGGCCACATCAGGCTGGTGGATGGTCACTAGTGGGGTCCCCCAAGGCTCCATTTTAGGGCCACTTCTCTTCTGTGTTTTTATAAGTGATTTGGATGTAGGACTAGAAGGTGTTTTGAGCAAATTTGCTGATGACACTAAACTTGGAGGAGCTGTGGGCTCGGATGAGGGTGGAAAGGCCTTGCAGAGAGATCTGGACGGATTGGAGAGCTGGGCGATCACCAACCACATGAAGATTAACAAAAGCAAGTGCCGGGTCCTGCACCTGGGACGGGGCAACCCTGGCTATACGTACAGACTGGGTGACGAGACGCTGGAGAGCAGTCCCACAGAGAGGGATCTGGGGGTTTTGGTTGACAGCAAGTTGAATACGAGTCAGCAGTGTGCCCTGGCAGCCAGGAGGGCCAACCATATCCTGGGATGCATCAAGCACGGCACTGCTAGTCAGTCAAGGGAAGTGGTTGTCCTGTTCTACTCTAGTGCAGCCTCACCTCAAGTACTGTGCGCAGTTCTGGGCACCAGAGTACAAAAAGGACATGAAACTATTGGAGAACGTCCAGAGAAGGGCTATGGGGATGGTGAAGGGCCTAGAGAGGAAGACTATGAGGAGCAGCTGAGGTCACTTGGCCTGTTCACTCTGGAAAAAAGGAGGCTGAGGGGAGACCTCATCGCGGTCTACAGCTTCCTCACGAGGGGGAGTGGAGGGGCAGGTGCCGATCTATTCTCTTTAGTGACCAGTGATAAGACCACAGGGAATGGTGCCAAGCTATGGCAGGGGACATTCAGGCTGGATATCAGGAAGAGGTTCTTCACCAAGAGGGTGGTTGCACACTGGAACAGGCTCCCCAGGGAGGTAGTCACAGCACCAAGTCTTTTGGAGTTTAAGAAGCATTTGGACTGTGCTCTTAGTCATATGGTCTGAATTTTTGGGTAGACCTGTGTGGAGCCAGGAATTGGACTCGATTACCCTTATGGGTCCCTTCCAATTCGGGATGTTCTATGATTCTATGAAAATGTACTCTGAGTCCCGTGGTGAAGATAAAGGCAGTGGAGTGTAGACAGAAAAATTCCCAACAAGTTCAATGGGGTCACTATTTCCTCTGGCATGTCTTGCTTTTTCTATTATTGCTTCTTCTAGCTGACCTCATCATGAGGTACCTTTGCAGACACAATGGTGATGTTCAACCTCCCATAGCCAGTGAATATGTGCTCCTTGTACATACCAGAAATTCAGCCTTCAGCTTGATCCAGAGTTCTGTGTTCATCACTGCACTAGTTACATGACAAATAGCTCCACTTAAGCATTTTCTCACTGTGTCATCGCACACTGATATCTCACTGCTGACACCAACACATAGTGTATCTTGCTGTTCTGCTCACTTGTGGGTTATCCATTTGCTGGGGATAAGTGCTGTAGCCAGTGCGTATTCTGACATTTGAAGGATTATACAGGGCAGAAGGTTATAGAAATAAGTTATTATTAACATTTTCTATGTCATCCAGATCATAGCTGGTCTGAAACATCAAGTGAAAAAGCTTCTATGCAGTGATAGAGAAATATTTTTTGAATTTGGGTCAATTTTACCAAAGCATCTGTTCTTAGAAATAGCTGCGGTAGGGGTGCATGACAAACAAACCTGAAAAAGTCAAAACATTGTACTCTGACATTTTTGATAGTGATATATTTTGCTTCAAGCACAAAACAACGTTTTCATTTGAAATGACTTTCAAAAAGTATTTTAAAATTATTCAAAAAGCTCAAATTGAAAAACACACTCTGTTTCAGACCAATCAAGACAGTTCTTTACCACAAGTGATTCTTTTTAGTTCTTCATTCTGTGAATTTTTGTTTAAATATTCATCATCTGAAATCAAAATTACTTCTTTATTTTTCTATGGCTGTCAGCAAATCAAGAAACCCTTCTTCACATTCAGCTGTGATCCTGGACCCAATTTAAAAGAATATTTAAACATGTCCTCAACTCTAAGGCTAAGGTAAGTACCTGTTCAGGTTCTGCACTGAATAACTATGAATTCCAGGTATGTCAAACTGTTAAGCTTAACAAGGCCTCAACAGCTCCCCTTTCCCCTCTTCGGATCTTACAAATAATTTTACTTCATTGCCCAGTAGAAAGACAAAGATGGTGTTTTAGAAATTATGAGAAGATGACACATTTCAAAGATGCTGTTCCTGACTTTTTGACCTTAAGAAAGAGAGCAAATAAAACAAGGTCAACAATTCTGTGTTTAGAGATTATGTGAGTTTTCTTGGGCATCTGAAGGGTTCTTCTCCTCTGATAAATAATATCTGTGTGAAAGGATGGATCTAAAGGCACAGAAGCAAGGACTGAGTAAAAAAAAAAAAAGAAAAAGAGAAAGGACTTTTTTTTCTTTTTTTTTTTTTCCAGAAAATGTCTGACCAATTAAGTTACCATTATCCCTGCTCTGCCAACCAGCCTCTATACAAATTGATTATGCAATCAAGCTTAAACTGAAGTCCAGTTCTTCATTTTTGTATAGTTCAAACATGTTTTGGAACAGACTAGGCTCCATTTGTATATACATATATTTAAAAAAATAACACATTTCAATATAAAACACATTTCAAGCTGCTTATATTTTATACATACACATGCATTTCACACATCAGGGGAAGAAGCATGCAGAACCAACCACAAGCAGTTAAGTTAACAGACTCCTAGCACCCTTCCTTTGTTCAGCTCCCACAAGTTTCTGCTGCTGGTGGGTGTAGGTCTTTTGAACTTCTTGAAAGCAACAAAAGACTGTAGATCAGTGCATTTAACCACGTACTTTCCTGAGTTGCAAGCAGAACAGCTCTTGACTTGAACAGGAGTATGCATCCAAGGACATGCCGGTAAGCAGCTCACAGCATTCCTGAGGGCTTCTCTGTTTATTCTGTATTTGTTTACCAGTTTCAATGAGACACTTGTATCCAGAGTATCTGAATACCTCAAACATCTCTCAATGTACTTGCCTGACCAGAAGGAGGAAGGGAAGTACCGTGAGCTTTGCTCTTCGGGTGAAAAAGTGAGATGAGTTGGTGTGACCAGAAGAATGCTAGAGTTTGCCCACCCCCCCGTGCACAGGGAGCTACCTCTCTGTAAGAGGTACCTGTTGTATTCCACATCCTCATCTCCTCATCCTAGATGCTAAACACCACTGAATTCAGCTCTTCTAACTTGCTGTGGGGCCACGTTTTCTATAGATAATGAAAAACTGGTCTAATGCTTTGTAATGTTTTTGACAGACACAGTCATTATGAAATATTTCCAAGCTCTTGCAAACACAGAAAAAGAAAAGAAACTACTGTTGCTAGGACTGCAGCATAGAAGCTTTCCAATATTTTAGATAATTAAAAGAAAGAAAAAAAAAAACTTGGAAAAAGAAGGAAGTGTGAGGGAAGGGGTAAGAAACTAAGAAAGCCAGAGCCAAGAATCTGTGGAAATAGGAAAGACTTTTTAGATGAGAAGACAATGCAGACATAGACTACTATCCAGGAAGGTAGAAGAGAGCTTGAACTCATATTTGCTACTACTTATAGACTTATTGAAGCATACAACAATAAAATAAACACTTACCCACATCATTACATCAGCTTCATAACACACCCAAGAAATTCTGCTCCTGCTTGGCCAGAATAGGACATAGAAAACCTCGGTCACACATTAGCCTAGTCCAAATCAAGCTGGTAAATTGCTTAATAAATGCAAACAGAAAAAGCAAAATTTTCAGAAGGCTACCTCAACTACTCCTGTACCAGATAAAGGGTAACCCACTCTTATCAGGTGGAGATCATTTCCCCTTGCTGTGGGGAATCAGTGAGACTCTGACTGGGGCAACTGGTGGCCCCATCCAGGCTGGGTTCACTGTCCTTCAGGACAAGTGATAGCCTTTGAAAGGTTAGGAATTGCCTAGTGGTCAACTCAGCTGGAAAAAAAAAAAACCAGCGTATGATGCACCTGGAGCAAGCATTGTCCCACTAAATCACAGGGTTGCATGTGTTGTTTCCTGGAGTCAGGAGCAGAGCAGAGGCTTGGTCCTGCACCACTCCCAGGGGAAATGCTGCTCTGCCAACCTGGCTCTGACTCATTATTGTGACACTCAGCATTAAAGCTCGTGTAGTTTGACAATCAGCGAAATGCAGGCATTTTAAAACCCTGTTATTTCACCTGTATGTTCAATTTTTAAATAACTATGCTAATTCAAAAACAGTTCATTATTATATACCACATCAGTCCCCTGCATACACTGAACATTATCCTTAGCTCCTTTTCAAAGTGGATTTAATCCGTTATGGCCTGTCACATAAATCCTTCTTAGTTTGTGGATTATTGACCTGATAGGCCCAAACAGCTCCATCTGTCCATTTAAATGGACACGAATACTGTGAGTGTTTATTGCTTGCAATCTTATTTTTTGTAAAGTGCTTTATTTCCCTGCTTCTGCATGCATTGTTTCAGTATTCAGGGACAATTTAGTGCCAAGGTCTTGTCTAAACTCTTAATTACAGTGTTTTCTGGGCCAAACTGCCCACATACTGTAGAATAAGCAAGCATACAGCTATTTGACTTGGGAAATGAAGCTGTTGACTTAGAGCCAGCCCTGAGGAGCAATATAAAAGTTGTTAGACTGGTGGAATATTTGGAAGCGAAAAGGGATTCCTTGTTGAAATGTTGATAGGAATCCCGCCTTATGTAATGAAGCTTTTATAGCCACAGTGAAAGAAAATTACTTTCAGATATCTACACAAATTTGTTCTAATGAATGAGCTAAAGTGATGCTGTAAGGGACATTTGCTGAAGTGAAAACAGGAATAAAATAGCTTATTACCTATTGATATGTGTCAAGGGTCAGGTGAGAGCATGCAGAAAAAAACAGACATTTTTCATTAGCCAAGAATTGTTGGTGAAATTATTTACAAAGACTGAGTTAATCATGTTATTGAGTCAAATAATTTCTAATGGAAGTATTAAAGTGCTATAAAAAGGTTCGCAGTGTGTAAGCCTTTTTTTTACTTTGCCACTGATGTTCTACACACAGAATTATTACTGTTAGTTGAGGCACTGAAAAAGCAGGAGAGCAAACACTAAAACAGAAGTCTGCAAAATTTGGTGCTCATCTCAGCCTGGTGAATTTCATTGCAATGCTGTTTTCCTCTTCCTGAGGGTGAGCCGCTCCACTGGCCATCAGTGGGCCAGGACACGCATAGCAGGTGAATGTAGCTTTCCGTTATGCACAGGGCTCATCTCTGATATGGCTAGGTTCTGGTTTTAACAGCTATTAGTGGAGAAGAAAACTTTTAGCACATCAGTCCTGAATACTATTAAGAAACCTTACAGAGAATAAAAATATACTTTGCAGATGGCCTGTGATAGCTTTTTTTATACATAAACAGAAAGGTCTGAGCTCTGACACTTAGATGGGAGTGATTTGTATCCTGCTCATACTCTTTTCAAGGAGCTTCATATTTTTGATGCAGAGCTAGATACAACCTATGTATGCACTGGACACATGGTTACTTTTTCATGGATGGGGAATCTCAGAGAAGAGGGAGGATGTTTTTGGCAAGCTGCATTTTCAGAAAAGAAATGTCACATGCAAAGAGCTTCTCAAAGCCAGTCCAGTGCTAAGACCAAACTGTACTGCCCAGAACTGTTAAATACATTTGATTATATTGGTCCATGTATGATGGTATTAACATAAGTGTACTTGTGTGCATAGGCACACAGAGCAGTCCAGTTACTGTTTTTGTTTTTTTTTTTTCTTAAGAAATTTCAGGCATCTGTTTGTCATCTGCATCCTCTGTCCCATTCTTGGGTCTTTGACTTTGATTCACTTCTGTGGGGTTTACACAATACCAGTAACAAAACATTGCCCTGAGCACAAATCTTGCATAAAATATTCATTCTCTGAAGTGAAATTAACTTTTTTTTGTTTTTTTCTTCCTTCAAAATGACCCCAAAAGGCCATTCACTGCAGTTAAATTTATTGCACCCTTGGTGCACACATTTTGTTTTGGCAAACAGAAATGCAGTGGCCTCTGAAGGTAGTCCACCCATCAGCTTGTAGGAGATAGTAGCATGTTATACAAATTTAAAGCAAAAGTTTGAAATATTTAGAAAACTTTCACTCAACCTTTGGCATCAAACTGAACAGCTGTTTTCAGGATAAACTCATATAATTCTGCCATGCGGAATACTCAGCCTAATGGAATGAGAGTGTGATCCAGATGTTCAATTGCATGTTGGGCAGGTCTTCTGGTAACACTTGTGAAGTGCTGATATACTTCAAGAAGTGGAAGACAACAATAAAAAGCATCTATGCAACATCAAAAATTAAAGCTTTGCTTGCTCAGATGTAAGCAGTATAACGCCTTGCATTCTGCATGTAGAATATCCATTACTGAGATGACATGTCTGGAATTTCCAGTGAATATTGATTTGCATACTGTATAGCACTACTAGCATTTTTATCCTGCAGAAGTAGCAGCTGAGCATCTTATAGAGGTGTACCTAGGAAATAAGTGGACATATATACATAGCATTTATATATACAGTATGTACATATAGACACACCTTCTACATGCACATGTGTGCATGCCTGTGTGTTTGTCTGTCAGTATGTATGTATATAGAAGAATATTGCATGTAACTACTTCTGGCTAAGATCACCTTGATAGAATACATTTAAACCTGAGATATTTCTCTATGGAAATCAGTACATTTGTGCCACAGATATGTTTGTCCCAATTTAGTCTCAAATTGCTGAGATGAAATTACCCAAGTCTCTTTTGCAAGTGAAGGTCTCTCTGCTTACAAGCATGACCTCTCCATCAATGAATGGAAATTAGGCTCAATAAATAAAGCTAAGCTCCACCACCCTGAATGAGCATAGTCAGCAGGGAACCTCTGAAATGCTTGCTGTTATTGCTCTAACATTTCAGCCACCATGTGGGGGGACGAGGTTTCAGTATATTACTGGAATCTATTCATTTTATGAACTGTACTGATAACATGGCTTGCATTCTACTTGGAAATTGAATTAGTTTCAGAATTTATATTCACAGGTTTATCTAGTCAGGCTATAAAATTAAACGTATTAACCGGGCACTAGCAGAGATGGATTTTCAACAAATTTTTTAGCTACTTTAATAGCGAGGACACTGTTTTAGTGATGACTTTAATATTGTCTTAAAATCTGATTCAATGAATTATGGAGGCTGAGGGAACACAGTCACTGCTGTAATATTTTAATAAAACAGTCTGCACTACACTGAAGGCATGCAAACTGACCATCTTCAGTGAAAGCCACTCTTCTGACAGTTGTTTTGATAGGTTAATAAAAAGGAGAGACATTTTTTATTTGATTATAAGCTTTTAGACCTTGTATTTTGTGAAGCTAAAACATAAGGGGTAAGACACTACACATTTTTTCATAGGAAACTTTGGTCCTTACACAGATTCTTGTTTTCTTTGTATAATAAAGAATATGAGACAAAATTAGTTGCTATATATGTCTTTCATTATGAAAAAGAGCCACAAAACTTTGGAGGGTTATCAAGTTATGAAGTTGATGGCTGTAATCTCACAGCATACCACTAACTAGGAACAGTATGGAGTGCAAGTTTCAATGCCACTGGGAATTCTTTTAGGATGTATATTACTTATCTCATTTATCAGGGAAAGAGGGGTGAATGTTCAATTAATTGCATAATCAAAAACAGAAAGGAAACTTCTGACTATTTTAATACGCTTATAGGAATGAACTTCATGACTGTATAATTCTTTTTACCATGAAATAGCATGTTATGCAATAAGTCAGTTCTCAAGGATGGGCCAGTTCTGCTTAAAACCTTGATAAAAAAATCACCCTGAGCTAGGTGAGAAGACCAAGGCCTGTATAGACCATGGAAATCCATGGGATGTGGTTATAACATGTACTTCACAGTGATTCAAAGTGGAAGTGGCTGTGAAGAGGCACAGGAATGTCTGCAGAACTCCATGTGGACCATTCACATATTTTCATGCACTGGGTTGGACTCTACAGTGCCTAACTCCAGCAAACCTGATCGCAAATGATCCTGAAGGCGGAATGTGGCCCAGCTTATGAGGACTTTACTGTGTTTCCCTCTGCTCCCTCAAGAGATGTGGCTGCCTCTGAACTCTATACAAATAAAGAGCAGTTTGCAGAAAGGATCCTGCTCCTTTTAGCTCTGCAGCAACTGTATATAATCAGAGTGATCAAGCTCTTGTTTGTCTCTTAGGCACCAGAAAGCCTTTGTGGCAAGACTGTCATAAAGCTTTATGTTTATACAGCACCTACTGGATTGCTTGTCAGATGAGGTCTCTGTATGGTTCCCTAATAAAAATAATGAGTGAATAATCGTTAGCAATATACATGCAAATTGGCCTTCCAATTGCATGGAGCCATAATACAAAGTTTATCAATCAAGGGCACAGGAGCAATTGTGAGCAGTCCCCAGAATCTGTTCCCTCCAAGACTGCATGAAATCAGGCTGGCAGCCGGTGAAATGCATGGGCTGGCTCCCCACGCCTGTACAAACACTCGTGCTCTCACCATGGAGGCGCTAAGGAATGCAGATTACAAAGGCTGTTTTCAGGACTGAAATAGTCGTTCCTCAGTGAGAAGCCAAACAGAGGCTGATCATTATTTTATCTGTGCCGAACAAGGTCTGTAAGCAAATTGCACATAATTATGACAAAATACCATCAACAACATGACAGTGTCCTGTCGTGTGCTGGGGCATTTGGCACACAACGCTACAGAGTCAGATGTTTGTTCCCTTTTGGTGCTTGGTGTTTGTGTTTTGCCTCTTGCTTTGACTCTCACTCTTGCCTCAGTAAGGACTTATTATACTGCCTTTGTGTACAGTGTTCACTGATTTATGCCAGAGGTTTGAACTCCAGCAGCCAGAAAGTCTCAGCTTTGTTCCTTATGGCAGGGGCTGTTCCCTGCCAGAAGCTATTTCATTTCCGTGGGGAGAGCAATGAACTCAACCAGCAATATTGACTTGCAGTGGAGTCTTGGACCACTGCTAAGTCACGTGTGCTTTTTGGGGGATAACAGTCTGTCCCCCTTCCAATCTTGCCAACAAGAGCCTTTCGTTTGACTTCAGCAGGAGATGGCAAAAGCTGCAAAGAGTAAAGGCCGAACTCTCCATGTAAGGAGGAGCTGTACAATAAGTGAGATGATCTCACCCTGACTAGTCTAAACCAAATCCAGATGAAATCAAGAGGTTTCTGAAGCTTATAAAATCAAGGAAGAATCAGTAGCCAGAACAAATAGCTTAATCTTTTATGTTGCTTCCTTTGCAAAGCGGTCCTCACTGGTTGTCCTGCATTAGGATAAAGCTTAACGAATGGGCAACGTAATTGTAGATGAAATCTAATATTGTCAACTGTGGTGCAGTTCACAGGGAAAGTCACAAGAATGACTAAACAGTGCTAACTGTTAAAGCTTCTTATTCACAGATTCTACTGTAAGTGTAACTGCTGCCCCCCCCCCCCAAAAAAAAAAAAAAAAAGAGCTTTAAAAGTATGCTTACATACCTAGCAACTGGCCCTGGAGAATGAAGTCAGTCATGAACAACTTCCAAGGCTTTGAGGGTGTTTGGAGACGTGTCCATCTACCAGATTGAAGCATGGGTTTAATAGGAACACTTTTTGTCTGTCTTTCCCCTTTTTTTTTTCTGATCAGAAATTTTGTTCAAATGCAAAACCCATTAGTGGCACTGGTCTTGAATTTCAATGCTTCTGGCAGCCCATCCTGGGCAGCAGGACAAATAACCACATCACGCCAGCTCTGTAGCAGAAGTGCTGGTACAAGCAGATGGTACAAGTGCTGGTACAAGCAGGGTTTAGGTGCAGAGTCGTGAAGTTTTTTAGGCCATAAACTCTCAGAGGGTTGCAAGATGTGAAGGGGATACTCCCTGTTGCCTCCCCAATGGGGTGCATGCGCTGCACCCCAGTGATGCCAGGGTGAGGGCATACAGACCTCTTGCAACTCACACCTTCAATTTGGAAGCCAAGCCATCGGCGATTTTAGAGGGAATGGATAGCAGGTTAAAAAGCAAAGCAAGGCACAAAGCGTTTTTCAGGCAGCGATGCTGCATGAAGTGAGAACAAAGGCTGGTGCCTCTCCAACAACGCAATGAGCCCTCTAGAGGCAGCTGCAACGAAAGCCATCCCTACCGTGACAGTGTGCCATGGAGAGCCCAGCCTGGTGCCCCAAGCCTTTGTGCCCTTGTCACCAATATGGCCTGTGCTCTCTTTGGCCCCTGATATCTCTGCAACAGCCCTTCCCCAAGTCCCCATCCTCTGGCACCCACCCTGGCCCTAGTGGAATCTCCAGTGTCAGCCAGTAGGCTGGAGAGAGCCTGTGGGACAGGGTGCAGCTGTGTGTGCAGGCAGAACCTTTTTCCTTAAAAGAGCCACTTAACAATCAAGTCACTTAATAAACATTTGCAAACCACCCTCAGGTCCAGAGCACTGAGCAGTCCTCACCCTGCCTAGCATTTCCTTAAAGGCCATGACATGCAAAGAACAGAGGACAAGCCTCTCCCAGTTATCCAGCGATTCTCCGCAGCCTCTCACACCAGGCACCTTGGTGCTGGTAGTGCACAGCCCCTCTGGAATGGGACAGCAACTGGGTACTTCTCCACAGGAGAGTTTTCCAGACCTACTTCCCCAGGAGTGCTGGAGCAGCAGCCCTGACTTGCCTCCTGTCTGCCTGAAATGAGGGGCAAAGCAGCCTCGAGCGCAGCCTCTTGAGGCAGGTGCCGCGACTGCCTGCTCTTTGTGTTTCACCATTTGTGCTTCAGTTTCAAGGACTTGGGAGTTATCAAAAGCAGGGGTTTACTGTATAAGAGAAGCTATTCAGGCTTTGAAAAAACCCTTCAGGCACTTTTCTACACCTGTCTTTACAAGAGGGCACAAAACCTTTCTGAAGCACTCCTCAGGAACACACTGTGTTCTGGGCAGGTGGGTTCAGCCAGGTGCATAAAGGAGCCTTGCATCTCTTCTCCGCTTTCTCCTCACATTTCTGGATGACAGCTACCTATATGCTACCAAAACACCATTTCTCCACCAGGAGAACCTTTCTTTTTAACTCTTTCTTCTCAAAGAAACCATGCTGTGAGCTCAGTGTCAAAGCACTTAGCACCTTAAGCCCATCGTGATAATGTCTGTGGCACTGGCTGCTGAATAATCGTGCTCCAGCTGTCTGCAACATACAACAGCAAAATGTTTCCAGCAATTTCTCTGCTAGAACACCTAAGTGTGACATTTCCTCCTTTTGTACATTTCTTGAATGTATTTTAATCAAAAACCTATTTAAATTCCACACTTTGATTAAAAGACAATCATAATTTGAAAGGTAGTTAATTTCTCTGCACCATCTATCTCAGACAAAGAAAAAAAAAGAAAAGCTACAATATTACACAGAATTTTAAAAACACCTTATATAAGTTTCTCACAGGATGATGGGATGGTATGGAATTAGCATGTATTAGTATTTTCTTTGGACTTCAATTTATTCACATTATTTTTAAAGATGTGGTGGCTGCTTTGATTTGGGTAAGAATTTGCTAGCTAACCCTCACCTGGCTGCTTTTGGAGAGTAATCAGGAGAGGTGTTTTTGATCTATCTTTTCCTCTCCAAATGAAGGCAAATGTTAGGTTCATATGTTTTTGAAAAAACGAATGCAAACATATCATTCTATTTAATCTCTTTGTAATATTTGTTTTGGTAAGTTGATAAGCATTTTGGAATCAGCATTTGTAAGTGAGGTAAGGCTACAGCCTGATGCTTGGGCTGATATGTTAGCGAGGCAGGGGAGGGTTTATTTATTCTTGGAAGTCTGTGACAGAATTCATGTAAAGCCTAAAAAAGATGCATATCTTTTATAAAGATGTTGATGCTGTGTAAGCAACAGTCCACACATTTCATCTGCTTGTTATATTGTTGGTCTTGTATGAGCTAAAAACCCCCACTGCTGTAAGCAGTAGTAACAGCAACCCCTAGCCCACTAGCATCAGATGCCTAAATACTTGTAATGTAGCCTAGTCCTAAAGTGGAAAACACAGAGCTGGCTGATTTTTTTTCAGTTTGAGTTTCTATAGGCTGAAAGTTTAAAATCAGTTTTTTGCATGATTTTTTTCTTTAATCATTGTAAAAAGTTCCAACTATGTTAATACTGCCTTAAAGGAAACAAAATTCTGCTTTTTTACTTCTGACTTTGTTTTTCAGGCTACAGAACCTTTAAGATCAGGATTTGTGTTTTTTTTGGGGGGGGGACTAAGAGTAGAAAATAATATCTTGCTTCCATTAAGCAAATCTCGTGGCACCTTTGAGAGTTTAGCCTTTTGTGGTTCCAGTGGAGTTGGATGCACAGCTGTATCATAAGCCTTTCACACCAGGTTTATCAGGAGGGAAGGAACATGGCTTGGAAGGTGCTATTGTCTTCTGAAAGCATCCTAGCATTTTAACCTGTCTTTGGTGACATTTTGCAATAGGATAGGTAGCTCTTGCCCTTCATTTTTGGAATTAGAGAGAGGTGAGGTCGATGCCTTTCTTTTGTCCTATGCACTGGAAACCTCTGAAGCTCAAGGAAATAATTTTGCCTTTCTCATGAATGCATAGTTAGTGCAGTGTTTTCACTGTTTTTTTTTTTGTTGTTGTTGTTGTTTTTTTTAATACAGATATCAGTAAGTAAAATTTATAATTCATGCTAGGAAAGCTGGCTGGTGCTCAGCAGAAAGGACGAGCAGAAGTTTCCCAGCAGAGTGGCTGTTAAAGGGAAATTAGAAGAATTGCACAGTCGCAGAGGCTGTGGGGGTCCCTGAAGGTCACCTGTCCAGCCCCCTGCTCAGAGACAGGCCAAGGACAGCAGGCTGCTCAGGGCTGTGTCCAGCTCGGCTTTTCTAGAAATAGAAATCCCAGCACCTTTCTCATTACCTCCCCCAGTGTGTGACTACTCACAGGGTAAAAATGTTTTTTTTACATTGAGTCAAAATTTCCCAGACCTTATATGCAAAGCTGCTTTCCAGCCAGTCAGACCTCAGCCTGTCCTGTGCCTGGGGTTATTGCTCACCAGGGTAGGGTTTAGTATTTCTCTTTTTTGAACTTCATGAGGTTCATCTTAGCCCATTTCTCCACCCTGTTCTCCAGCATATTAACTGCTTTCTTGCATTTATATCACCTGAAAACTTGTGGAGAGCACACTCATTCCCCTCATCCACTGCCTTAGTAAAGACTCTAAACAGTACTGGCCTCGGTATGGATCTCTAAGGGAATCTACAGGTATGTGGCCGCCGTTGGACTGTGTACCCATGATCACCACCCTTGTTTCCTGACAGTTCAGATATTTTTTGACCCAACTTATTGTCCCCTCATTCGGTCCATCTCTCAACAACTTCATTATAAATTCCATTTCCAGAGGAAGGTGTGAATAAGTTGGTACTTAAAATAACCATTTGGGTTCTAAAAAAAACCTTTTAATCATTTTGAGCTGTAAGTAAACATATAACTTGTGATGGAATATTATGCCAAAAACTTGTTTTGTGGATTGTGAAATTGCTGCTGGTTTGCCCAGAGGTCTGCCAAATAACCAGTGGAAAAATCAAGAATATTGTGAGATGGAGGGCACCTGGTATAGACTGTTTTTTGGAAGAAAACTTACATAATACCTCTGTCAGACTGAAGTTTGATCTAGTAATTTTAAAAACATTAAGCTCATTCAGCAGATAATGAGACCGTGAGCTAATCTCTGGATGTCAAGCTATCATTATTGTTTGTGATTTATCTGCCAAATATGCATAAACAGTATTGTTGTTGTCTTTAGTGTTAGTAGATAATGCCCTGCAGTGTATATACATTATTTCTTAGTTCTTGGGAATGTAAGATCTTTTTTCTTTGATCTGATTTGTAGTAATTTATTTAACTGTTATTGTTCTTGACATAGCTGTTTTAACTTCCTCTTCTCAATAAGCTAAGAGAAAGGATGACGACAGAAATCAAATGATAGTAACAAATTCTATAGAAATTAAAAATTACAAAGACATCATGAAAGTTCCTCATAGCTCATTTCTTCCAGAATATTTCAGAATTATTTTTAACTCCCTTGGATGTTACTCTAGCTGATGTCTCTGTCTTATATATAGAACCAACACTTTCAGAAAAGGGACTCGTGATTTTAGATGCCACTATTTTGGGTGCTGAAACTGAGACATTTTATTGGAAGTTGGTCATCAGAAGGTGATATTTATCACTTTCTAACTCGTTGCACTCTCAGATTCCATGGGCAATTTGAAAATGGTGGTTACATATCTCTTTTTGTTCATACAATCCCATCTGCTCAGATCATAAGTGGGGCTGTTACCCTATCTCCATGTATTATGCATCTGTGGTGGTGCTGGGGATGTTCCGTAAACAAACATCTGACTTCTCTCTTTAGCTGGAGTGTTGCTAGAATGCCAGGCACAGAAGAAGCCAAGCTCTGAACTTCAAAGACATTTAGGACGATTTAAATGGAATCAGAAGCCTGCCACTGAGTGCTTGGGCTCTGCACCCTATGAGTAGGATGAACAGTTCCAGGTCCTCCAAGGTTTGATGTGCCCTGCAAGGAGCCCCATGGTTCAGGTCCCCAGACTGACCACCTTGGAAAGACCAGTGCAGTGCACTGCAGCTCTGCTTGTTCACCTGCATCCTCAAATTCAGTGCAGGGTGCATAGGGGAATGTTGTCCAGCCACCTCTTGTCTCAGCATGCAGTTGCGACTCACCTGGGACTTAGGATTCAAGAGAGCACCACAAAGGGCATCTGTTGCCCCCTTTAGACACAGATGAACAAAACTAACTGGAAAGTCTGGAGTAGGCTGAGAAACTTGTGAAGAATTGGAAAGGCACACAAAAAGAAAAAAACAACTAACCAACCAACCAGCGAACCAACCAAAAACATCCCCAAACGCAACAACTACAACAACCACCACCACCTTACAAAGAGAAGGAGCATGAAAATAGTCAGACAGACCTTTTCAGATTTCAAAGACACATTTCTGCCCTACTGGCAGAGGATGGGTGTGCGGATACATGTTAATTTTCTGCAGTGGAAAAGTTAGGGCAATAGCAGACCCAGAACCTAAATATAGCTGCTTCTACACTTAGTTACTATGTAATGAAGTTTGATGATGGTTGCCAGAGAAACCCATTTATGCTGTTGAATAAGGTTGTGCTGTCCCTGCTTTATCCTCTCCCACATAATGAACTTTTAAAAAGTGAAGGTTTAGTACAGAATTCAACTATTAGGAATCGCTGCATACAGAGGCAGTAAGTATTTGGATGTCAGCTGTGTATGGGTACTTTTCCATTGTGGAGCATGGCAAAACAGCTCAAGGTGTCTTTCTATAGTGCTAGAGAAAGGCTATGTTTTTAGCTCTGTCTGACCTCTTCCATCAAGATGCATGCTCGTGTGTGGAGGTGGATAAGGAGAAACACTTTCACAATGCTCTTGGCAAAACTTTCACAAATCTCTTGAGTTCAGCAAAGGGTTGAACTTTTTAACAGCTAGGAAATGTCTGACAACTTCATGATTGCAAAGTTTTTCATGGTTGTGTGTTCTTCCCTGCCAAGGGCTAGAAGCAGACAAGCCAGTGAACCTAAACTGAAAGCACCACCTACGGCCAGCTGTGGCCGTGACAGACCTTCCTAAGAGCTGCAGTCTAGACCAACTAGGTTGACAGTAGTTCAAGACTGCAAAATCCATATTAAACTGTGGGGCTTGTACATTAAGATTCAATGAGATTGCCAACAGCACAAGGGAAACAGGCAGGAGTTCTGCAGCCTGGGAGGCAGATGATTTTTCTAGGATAAAATACATGGGCTACAAAATCAGTCTGGGCTCTTCTCCCAACCATCAAGTGATAAGACGAGGGGAAATGGCCTCAAGTTGTACCAGGGGAGGTTTATGTTGGATAGTAGGAGAAATTTCTTTACTGAATGGGTTGTGGCATTGGAATAGACTGCCCAGGGAAGTGGTTGAGTCACCATCCCTGGAGGTCTTCAAGAAACATGTAGATTTAGAACTTAGTAGCATGGTTTAGTGGTGGACTTTAGTACTAAGTTAAGGGTTGGGCTAGATGATCTTAGAGGTCTTTTCCAACCTGAATGATTCTACAATTCTATGAAAATCCTAAGTCCCACATATAGGTGTTGAATAACTGTTCAGTCTCCTCTGGTGCAAGGAGTAGGGTCTGCAGGTCTCATCCAGGTCTCCTGCCACTCTTCCAATTCATGTCTGAAGGAACCATTAAAATGAACCTTCACTTTTTCCTGCACTTTATTTCTGCAGACCTTGCACTTCAGTTACACAGCTATTTGGTCACTAGGACTGACCTACTCTACCTCATGGTGCTCCCTGCAGGGAGTGGATTTTCATGTTGGGCTGTGAGCTGACATCTGTTGCTTTTGGTCAAGACGAAGAGCAAAAATTCAGTACTCTGGTACTTGCTTTCTGTAAAGCCCTTTAATTAGCCTTCTGAACTTCATGTGGGTCTTACAGACAAAGGAAGCACAAAAAGTATTTCCCTTGGGATTTCCCCTCTTGGCTCTAGAATTACCTCAGTCTTATTACTTATTGATTAATCAAGGCATTAGTCTTATGAGAAAGGTTTCAGCAAAGCACTGAACAGGGAAGGAACTATACAGAAAAACAACAAGTCTTAAAATACGGCCACTGAAAATAAAGAGTATTGATCTCCAGAAATACTGGCCCTGGCTGGGGAACAGAAGAGCCACAGGGCATGGCTTCAGCTCACAGCAGAAGCTTCTCTTTGATTAGATGGGAAAAATCAAGTCAGAGAAGGGAGTGACAGTCAACCAGTGACAGCACTTATTTTGGGGGGGAAAAAAAACACAAGATTTGGAAACACCACTCACACCTGAAGGCAAACTGCTAAGGAGAGAGGGCAAAGTCCCCTAGATGATTTGTATGCTGCTCTTAGAAACCACTCACAGCTGGGCGGGAGATCAATAGCACAGTGACGATGAGAGATTGAATAGGGGAGGATGGTATGGAAACACCATGACCAGACTGATAGAAATATGTAAACATGGGGAATGGAGGTGGAAATACTATTTTGAGAGCTTGATACTGGACTTTTCTTCCCCAGTGAATGAAGGTATCTTCAAGCCTTTTTAAAATAGCCTCACTTTCCCTTGTTGCTGGTCTAATGTTTCATTTCTTTCCCTTCTTTGCTTAGGACCTCCCCATGACTCCCTTTATCAGTTAAAAACATAAAAGATCATCTTTGTTTTTTGCACATTATCTTTCTTATGAGACCCATATTTTAAAACCTGCTGACGCGGTCCCAGTCTGGGTGCTTGTTTCATACTCTTTTCTGTCTGAAATGCTTAAGATGGTAAATCACGTTTTTTTTTTTTTTCTTTTTTTTTTTTTCTTTCAATTTCTCCTTAACATTATGACTTATGCAAAGAGTCCCTGGTACTTCATTAGAGTTGCTAGGCACTGCTGTAGCACTGATAATTATAATAAAGAGCAATGTACAATACCAGGACATGTTTCAAAGTCCTTTTCACCTCAGCAAATACATGCAGACATGTAAAGATACATTGAGAGGTCTACCCCTAACCAGTGCAGTTGCCTAGCTTAGAAAAATCCCGCTTTCTTCCTCTTTGTGTTATTGTCTCTTTGATTACTGTGGCTTTCATTATTGAATTTCTTTCATCAAGGTTTCAGAAGTCAGTGGTTAACAGTACTTTCCTCGTAACTTTCTGGCTCTCATCTTTGTGAACAGGCAGTGGCTGTTCTCTTCTAATTTGCAAAAGTACAAAAGGTTTCCATAGGCTTGCTATGCTACCTACACACTTAGAAATCATAGCAGGGAAAGATGCTGTTGTAGCACGAGCTCTATTAGCAATCATTTCCCTTGCAACCCACCCCAACCCCCCCCCCCCCCCAAAAAAAAAAAAAGCAAAAGAAAAGAAAGAGAAGAAAAGAAAAGAAAAGAAAAGTGATTCTCTGAGTGATGTTGACCACAAACAAATTCTCAGTTCCCAGCATCTCAACTTTGGTAGAGGGGAGAGATACGGTATGACTCTCAACATTACAGCTGTACTTTCTCTCACTAACACTGTAACTAGGTATAACCACAACCAAGTTTTAGACAAATCGATCAGCAAGTGCCAGCAGAAGAGGCTGGTTGTAAAGAGGACTCTAATTCTGTTTTCATAATGGCAGGATAAAACCAGAGAACATCTCAGACTGGGAAGCCTGCTAGAGGCTTCCTTACACACACACACACACACACTCGCGCATGTCCCCCATATGGATACAGGGACTTGGCCAAGGACTGGGCCCCACACAGGACACCCACAAAACGTGGGTGTACACTTGTGGTAGTGCAAGGGCTGGGAGGTACAAGCCTTCTGCCCTGGGTATGGCTACTTCACGTTATTCCTAAAAGAATTGATCACTGGAGTGGGGAAATAAGGGACAGAGAAGAGGGTAACAGACATGTTCCTGCAATGCTTGGGGTTTCAGCACTAGGGAAGACAGAAGAAAGAAAGCGTGATGCCAATCGCTGTTTTCAATATGTTCTCACATAGCAGCTGCTTCTATTGAGGCTTTATATTCAGTGAAAGCCTTTCACTGCAAACAGGGCTGGAGCTCTTGGGGAGCCTCAGCTTGTGGCAAAGGAAAATGCTGTACTTTGGTCAACAGCAGGGAAAAACCTTTGCTTTGCTGGTGTGCCAGAGTGCTGCATGAGGCATGGGCTTCGCTCAGCTTAGCAGGGCTCAGCTCTGCAAGGGGAGGAGAGAGCAAGCTGGAGGGGGAGGTCCCTAATTTGCAGGTTGGCTCCCTGCCATAGGAGAGATCCTCTCCTTCTTCCACACTAGAGCAGCATCCCCACTAAAGGGCTCCTGTCTGCAGGGTGGGGAAGATGGATACTAAAAGGTGGCCACACATCATAAGGAAGGGAGTACAGCTGTTCTTCCCTATCATCTAAGTGCAGGTGAAATCCATATATATCATCAACGTTAGTGGAATAAGCCTTTGCACCTCTGTTGGACTACACTTGAACTTTGACAGAATTTGCACCTGGATCTGAATTTTTCTGCTTAAACTCAATTCTAGGTTTTAATGAAGTTTTATTTTTGTTGAAGGCTTCCAAGTAATACAAAAGAGAATTTACATTCTCTAGGAAATGTGATCAGAATAACAGTAGAGAAACCTGAATTTAACTAGAAAAATACTACAGAGTATGAGCAATTAGCAAGGAGAACCCTGTAAAAAGCAATGAATTAATACAGATTAAAAAAAAAAAAAAGTCTTAAAAAATAGAGCTAAGCAGGCCCAAGTAGTATGTGCTGTAAAGTATTCAGGGAATTTGTCAGTTTTCCATAACACTTCTGAAAGATCTTCCACTGCAGGAGAAAAGAGGGAAGCCAAAGATGTGCTAATATTCAAGGCAAAAGAGTTTTCTGGTCCACTGATGTGTGTGTGTATATATATATATATATATGTATATTTCTCTCAGGATAAAATACTGGAACAAATATTATTAATAGTAAAGCCATTGGAGCACTGGAGACTAAAATGTTGGAAGGCACCATTACTTAAATTAAATGCTTTGACAGGTTATTTCAAAAGAATTATGTTCATGTACAGATGAACAGTGATATCAGCTGTGCTGCAGTATCACTGTTCTGGTAGTTCAGTGTGAGAATACTGGATGTAAAGCAAAATTACAAAAATGTCAAGTAGTGTCCCTGTAAATTGTTTTGCTCCAGCTGTTCTCATTATTGGTCAGGAAGTTGGTAATTGAAGGATCATTAAGAAGTGAAAATGTGTCTTAAAATAACTTGTTCAGCAAAGAGTGCCTTTTATTGGATTTCTTTATCTGAACACCAGCTCCAATATTTATCAAGGCTGCAATATGCTGTGTACATACAAATCCTTCCTGCTCTCCATTACAATTTACTGAATGAGCAAAAGAGCTTCTTGATAGACTGAATTTAATAAACTTGCATGGCAAAACCTCATCATAGGACTAGAACAGAGCCTTCTGTGGCCAAACCAAATCTTTACAAAACCTCTGCGCAACTGCAGAAGACTTGACAGCTTGGCAGAGATAACACAGAAAATAGGATTCCCAGGGTTTCAGAGAAATGAAACGCTGCAAACAGCTGTCTTAGGGGTTTAAAGGGAGGACTTTGAGAGCTACCTTTCAAACATAGATGTAGATCCAAACCAAATCCCCTGCAGGAAGGAAGCTGGAAATTTGCATCAAACTTTATTTAAAGCATCACTTTCCAGCTTCTCTCTGATCCACTAACAAGCAGCATGCCTTGAACATGAAATAAATTCTGTGTGCCAAGGCTTCATTGTTTTCTTTTTTTTTTCTTTCTTTTTTTTTTTTTTTTTTTTTTCAAATCTTCACCCTATCGTCTATCAGCTTCAGAGCCAGGGAACATTCAGGACCTCCTCACCCCATTCGCTTCCCCATGGCAAGGTAAGGTGCCCCAGGGCAGCCCGGACAGTGCAGCATGCATCCAGCCAGCTTCTCACTGCACATTTTTCAGTGCTCATAGACTTTTATGTGTATGGTGTAAACACCCTGACTGCTGACAGTCTTTGGATGAAGAGCATAGTGTTGTTTGGTTGTTACATTAAGGCTGCAGTGGGGTTTTGGAAACCCCTGTTGGGTATTCCAGGGCAGCGTGGCATGGGAGAGCACATGAAAAGAGGGAGAGCACAAGAAGAGGGAGGTCTGTTCTCTACAGACCTTCATGTTGGCAAAGTGAGCTGAAATCTCTCCTATCCTCAGTGCAGGTAATTATGCCCTCCCACTGCTTTAAACAAAAATACATTCTTCTCTTTCAAACAGTCAGATTTTGATAACTTTTTTTTCTGCCCACCTTACCTTGTATCAATCAGGCTTTACGTAACAGTGGTATTTTGAGAAGTGACACCTACTCTGCAGAACAGCTATTAGCAAAAGCCAACTTAAAATGAAAAAGTGAATAAGATACGTTATATTCTGGCTAGGGACAATGTTTTCACGAATAACAACCAGAAGGAAAAGCTGTCCTGGAGGGAGAATTTAACAGAGCTATCTTTATTAGTAAATTGGATTTTGTTTTCTTAGAGCAATTCCTGGCCTTAATTCTGTTTTCATTTTCAGTGTACTACAGAAGAGGGCAGTATAAACTAAGTGTTTTGCATACAGTAATAAGAATGCTTCTGTGGTCACATTAACAGCATTGAACCTTACATTAGTGTTTCTGTTAATGCACTCAGGTATGATTTGTTCAGCAGAAGAGCCAGCCTATTAAACCCCCAGCAGTTCATTTTCTGGAGGATTTTCTATCCAGCCTCTTTTAGGAACAAAAAGCTGGGAGTCTCCTTTCAGTCTGCATGTTCTGTAAATCCAGCATATAGTCTTCATGTAAAGTGTATACGTGATAAATGCCAAACAAGCAAAGCAGGGTCAGAGCTAAGTAATGAATACAGTAGGTAATTGCAATGCAATTTTACTGACTTCTGTGAAGACAGGAAGCCTGTATCAGAAAAACAGCCTGCTTCTCCAAGGGTCCTGCCTCTGCTGATTTTCATTTTCATCCATCTGCAGGATGGAGCAGCTGAAGGGCTCCAAATGAAAGAGCCTTAGATGGTGCTTTCAACTTTTAGAAGTTTCTCTGTAAGTTGCTGTTCTCGCATACACTTCACAGGACAGTATGGGTGCGTAGGAATAGAGGTAGGTGTCAGTCCAATTTACTGTTTAAAAAGTATAGGGCTGTATAATCTTGTCTGCTTAGGTTGATCTCACCACCACACAGCTGTAACACTTTCTAGTTCTAACATGATTTACCACTGCAGTGACAGCATCACCGTATCTCACCATGGGCTGGATACAGCAAGTGAAGGAAGGTTTCCAGCAGAGACAATATTGTTAATCAACCTGGCTGATACTATTAGAAGAATACACAGGCTCTTAAGGATGTAATCTTTTCCTCAGGCCTTCAAGGAGTTAAGTTTGCAGATTATCTTGTGCTCTTTCCTCTCCATAGCACTCCTTCTCTTACATAATAGTTCTGCTCCCCTTACATAATAATAACCTTCAAATATCTCCTTTTATTGCTTTTTTTTTTTAATGGTTTACATCTCTCAAAAGAGAGATTTTTCTGTGAACTATGACAGGAAACATCAGACAGCTTGTGGAGGTTTCATGTGCAAAAGGGAAGAAAAAGTTTCCTCAAAAAGCTGGAAGGAAGGGGATGAAATTACTATATATACCATCACAGGCTTAAAGTTATAATTTGACATTTAAAATGTGCTCAGTGAGAAACTTGTATAAAGTAAAGTTTGGAAATTTAACAGGATACCACAGGGTCTGTAGGTGGGTACAATCTAATTGAAAATTTCATAGAAGTGTTTAGCAATGATAGTGCTCTAATAAAAAGCATCTATAAAAAGAGGTTTCTGTGAAAATCTTTAGGATTTAACAGCAGAAGAAGAGGGAATAACGACAGAGAGGTAGAGAAATAGAGAGAGAAGGAATCTGACTTAAGTAACATCTGCTGAAAAGTGCATGTTTTACAATCTTGTGTAGGAGGACTCTAAACATTTAATGATGCAAAAGTCAGACTCAGATTTCAAGTGCCCCAAAGCATGAAATGTTCCAATTAAGGGATGGAGTTTCTGCCCATCTGCAGCAGATTTGTACTGCTATTTATAGATTTGCTTTTCTCAAATAACTAAAGTGGTTTCTCCTCATAAACAGGAATACCTATAACTGAATGTAACTGAGTCCTCTAAATACATTTCAATTCTCCTCAAATTAACATGAAACCCAAATCCTACCTTTTCATTATGAAAGAACCTAGGTAGGTAGCTAGTGTCCAGGTACTGCCCTTCAAAAAATGTTGCAACTCCTATAAGGAAGGCAATTTTGTAATTCTTGGAGATTTTGTCATGGTTTGCTTTGAAATTTTCCAAAGCTCTGCCAAGTTTTTCCTCCTCTATTTACAGATTCTGCTTGCCTTCTCCTGTGCTTGACAGCGAGGATCGTGACTGGATTTGTTAGGGAGAGCCATACCCAGAGAAGGCGGTTTTTAACCTACCCACACAGTTAACCTGAACGCATCCTAGAAAACATGCTAGTTAAGTGCATTATGTACATTTACTTTGTCAACTGTTTTTCATGGGTGTTACTTGAGCAGTCACTACATAAGCACTTTCCAGTTGATTTAGGTTTGTTGCAGTGTGAAATCTCTGTCAAACTGAAACAGCACCTGTGAGTAAGGAAATGTGACCATCAGCCAGCTCAGTCTAGAATACTATAGAAAAATATCCACCTAATATTGTAGTACATACAGTACAGAGAGACTGCAGTTGCCTGGAATAGCTGGAATTGTGTATTAGTCCTGTTTTCTTGACAAGTCATGCACTTTTTCAGAAGGAAGAGCTGCATTACGCCTGTTACTCTTGTCAGCCCAGGAACCTCTTCAGGGCACCAGGGAATAAGTTAGATATTGACATTAAGCTGAGACTAAAGCATTGAGGCATTAGGAAGTGCTGGTTAAAAATGTACAAGAAACACAAGGAACAGATCTCTGCCCCATTATGCTGCTTTCTACTTGTAACACAGACTGTCGCTAGGAGGCTGTTGTGCCACAGACAGTGTGGCTCTTCTCATTTCCCCATCACTTAATCTCACAGCTCACTTTTCCGAGAGTCTGGGAGCTGTGCCTCTGCCTTCACCAGCCTCAGTGAGACCTGGAAACATGCCTTATCTGGACAATACAGAAAATGTCTAATGCTAGCCTTATCTGGTAGCATCTCTACCTGTTTGAGGTTAGGCAGCTTCTGTCCCCTGTGCACACGGCCCCAGTCCTGTGCTGCCTGGGTGTCCCATTCACATGGACCAGCAGCTCTCCAGGGCAGCTCACTGTGCCATGTGTGGTCTCCACAACAGCTTCGTGCAGCCACGACTGCAGCAAACTGCTTCTATAACCCACTGCCATCACTATTTTCCTGTCTGTGTTTTGCAGAGCACCAAAGCCCTTGAGTATACCTTAGGCTTTACCCTGCATGATGCAGCATGAGCAACAAATTCTTCAGAGTCCTGCCAGACACTGGCTTCAGTTACCTCAGCTAAAGAAGAATCAATCAATATTTTCCCAGGATAAATGCACACTGTGCATGCTATTAATTTGAAGGAATGTAAAAGTAAGTGCCTTAATTTCTCCAGGAAGATATTGCAGAAATTGGTCCAGCCCTTCAGGAAAATGAAGCAGACATCCAATTACTATCAACTAGATTTCTCAGAGAAGCCTACAATTGCAATGTACTGATCATATAGGGGACATCCTTCTAACCAGTAAACAGAACAACATTACACCATGACTTGTTTGACCAGTTACTGTTATACAGCAGATCCAGTTGTGAACACCAAATATCACAGTGCTCCTCCTTGCTGCTTGCTGCATCTTGGTAGTATCAAGGATCAAAGCCCCACTATATGGTCACATATTAAACAGTTTGTCCAAACCTTAATGTACTTAAAAGCCTCAGTGGACAAAAAGACAGAACTGACTGGGAAGGGGCAATGCTGCTGGAAGAGGAAGGCATGATGTCCAAGTTAAACACAGGAAAGGGACTCAGGGAAAGAGCATCTAGGTGGCAACAAGTGGATGGATGTACAGCACAAAGTGACCCCACAAATACACATCATGCAATCTTGAGAAAACAACAATTTGTTCATAGGTAATTCAAGTGCAGGAAATGCTCCTAAATGTTTCCTAAATTATACACTGAATTGTTAGTTCTGCTGCATTAACAGTGGCCCCTAGGGTTGCAGAGGTGCGGACCTCTGTTTCTTAGTTTTTCAGACTTTATAATTATCTAAAACAAGAGCTCTAGCTGCAGGGGATTGTCGCAGCAGCAATTAACTTCTGAAATACAAACTTTCTTCTTGAAATTAGAAGTTGCTCACTAGAGGGCACCAACACCTCAGTTTAGTACCAGACTGCTGTGGCCATCAAAAGGAAGAGTGCTTCCCCTGTTCACAGCTAGGAATTAGCATATAAGAAAACAAAAACGTTAAACAATAACAGTAAGGAAAGTTGCTCTGGTGTAAAGAAAAAAGTTTAGGTCAACGATGAGGTTTCAAACTTTCTGCTTAAGTAGAATCTGTCCTAATTTCATCTGCAAACACTTAACACTGACCAAACAAATCGAAGTGTTGAAAATTGTCACTCAAAAAAAAAAAAAAAGGGCAAAATTGTCTAATTATAATTAAGTATGCAGTTTGATACATCAGAAAAAGTGAGGTAAGTATAGATTGTATACTGCTGTTTTTCAAGGCACTTTGCATGGAAGCAATGCAGATCAGCTTGAGCCTGGAAGGATAATGCAGGTGAGTGTTTCTCAAGCTCAATTTACTATTGTAATATCTAGAATAATCTTAGTATCTAGAAAAAAAGCCAGTTTCACTCGTTCCATCAGTGGCAGGAAAGCCCATCCCACCTTCCCATCCCAATGAGTTCTGTTGTCCCTAAGCCAGCCTGACCTAGTCAGTTCAGGACTCACTGCTGGTCCAGCCTCCTAGCACTCTTGTTGATACTGAGCCCTAAAAAAACAGCTCTGACCTAAAACATTGTGGTGCTCAAAACTCAGTGCCTAAAAACAGGCTTTCCTGAAGCCAGCAAGATAAAAATATTGTTTAATCATTCAAAACTACGCGGTCTCAGCTTTGCTCCCTCAAGGACATAAACATTGCTTTTTAACCAGGCTTGGCAGCAACAGCCTTTCTTCTGGATTTCAGCTAAAACATTCATGGAAAAGCTGATCTTTGCATGATTTGACTGAAGGGGCTGGTGACTGTGAAGGACCAAACAGTGTGGTGATTAAAGCAATGACTGGCACACGGAGAAAACAACTTTGTGCAGGGGCAGAACCTGATCCAGTGTCTGGGGCACTGGAGTATCACACCGTTCTGTGATACTGGAGTACCGTTTACACTGCTGTGTCTCCGTTTGGTCTGAAAGGTACTTTTGGGAGAGAGGAATTGATCTATACTTCATATCTCGACAATAAAAGGATTGGAAAATAAGAGGAGAAATACGAAAAGTGCAGAAAAAGAGGACAACCAAGGGAGTGCATTTAAACCATTTTTCAACATGTAGAGTTACACAGGGCAGTGCTCATTCTGCAAGTCTTGGCAAGGCTGAGGTGTGAGATCTGCACAGGAGATCAAACAGGAGACCTGTATTGTCAGAGCCAGGTGGATGTGAGTAAAAACCAAACTTTCCCAATGGAAACCCAAGCATTAAGAAAAAAAAAAAAAAAAAAAAGAAAAGAGAAAAAAAAGGTAGATGCTTATAAGGTTAGTTGGCATTTTATGAGTAGCAGTGGTTGGCTATGACTCTAGAAGAGCATCCTGGTGCCTGAGTCTCTGCATGTTTAATAAGCCTGGGGGACTTGTCTCCAAAGCAGGAGACAAGGCCTCAACACCAAGGGGGGGTAGCAGCAGCACTAGTCTCTCAGGGGAGCCCTCAACTTCTCACCATACTCATGTTAATCTCCTCAAAACACTTATTTGCCTACCTAGAGTGTTGTTTGGGAGGCAGGGGAGCACACTGTCTGTCTTCCACCAAGTGCTGCTGAGGCCTCAGCTTGGACACTCCCTCGGGTTCTGGGGGCTGCACTCCATGGAGGAGATAGGTGAGTTGGGCTGAGCCCAGAGTGGGGCAAGAGGAATGGCAAAAGCCTGACAAATAAGACCTCTGAGGTGCAGCCAAGGTGCAGTGTGTTTAGCCTCAATTAAAAAAACGCCAAGGAGTGTTGAAAACAGGTACAGAAATCCACTATGTGGGATAACATGGAAAAATACCTCATTCCAGAAGGATGCAGTAGATGACCTTCTGAAACCCTCTTCCCAGGTAACTTTGTATGATTGTCTGAAATCTCAAGTTTAGAAATCTGTCTAGAATTACAGCAAGGAAAAAAGCCAAAAAAAAAAAAAAAAGTTTGATAGTTTATTCTCTCTTTTACACTCAAAAGAAACCTGAAGCAAGGACTTCAGAAGAAGCAAGTCATCACTTGACTGAAGTATAGCAGTTTTTCCCTCAGGTGGAAAATTCTTACAAAAACAAAATGAAACAAAACCAACCAAGCAAACAAAAAACCCACCCCATATCTAAAATGAAACAGAGACCTGTATTTTAATCTTAATGCCACTAAACACATTTGAGTCGCCACATTCCTCTCAGAATTCTCAATGTACAGGATACGATTTCCCCTGCTTCCGTCCATTGCCTTCGATTCTCCAAAGAGAAATGAAGACTAGCGAACAGAATTCTGCAATGCAAGAAGAAAGCCCAGACTGTAAAGGAGACAACTGCTCCACTTTTGCAACAGCAGTGACAAGAAAACTTGAGTAGCAATGCCTAGAAGGAAGGAAATCAACAGCAAAGCCAAGGAAAATGGGTACACTGTGGGTACACAATGCAAAAGGACCGAGTCGCTCCCTTTCTCTACATGCTTATTTGTTTCTATTGTGCAGATCTTTTTTTGCATTGCTCGATAAATCTCCATGTTGACCTTCTAAGGACAGACAAATTAGGGAATTTCAGATGGTGCTGTAATGTCTTGGCCATTGAAAACTCTTCCTTATTATGTCTGAAATGTTCTTTGGGTGCTTTCTTTAGCAATTCTACTGGCCGTGTTACAGATTGTTATTTAATTTATATTCAGTTTATGAGCTGGCTGACAGGAACATCAGGTAATTTTGGGGGGAGAGGATTTTTTTTTTTTGTAGTTACAAATTTGGTAACAGTAACTAATTCGTCATTGAGCTGTTATATTCCTAGTGATCCCCCTTCTCTTCTTTTCTTACTGTTCTTAAAAAAGAGGTAACACAAGGTGCCTAAATCCATGGTTACTGAAAAAGGGAAACTAAATGTCCAGTAACCATTCCAGGATGTTGCCGTGTCTTCCAAAGGGTCCCTCTGGTGTTAGTGAGGAGCTTGAAGGGTTGTGTGTGACCCCCAGCTCCAAGTTCAAACTGCCTGGAGCTCTGGAACTGGTTCAAAGTAGGCCCACATAAGGAGGTGCGATGTTTTCTCCTGAGCATGCCTATTCCCCATTGCCTACTGGAGTACCAGAGGGAGCAAATCTCCCAGTCCTGTCCTCCTACCTTGTTCTAAAATGTTTTGTAGTATTGCTGTTCTTTCTGTGGCTGTCTTACACTAACACAAAGTTGCAGCTAGGCTAAACTCTTGACACTGGACGTTGGGTCTTGAACATGAAGCAATACCCTCCAGTGCTCACCTCTCGGCCTCCCATGCAAATCAAAATGGCAATCTTGAGTGCAGGTGAAAGAGAGCAAGGAGCACCTTATGGATTCTCTAGACCAGGCGGAACAATGTGTGTTAGCTATGACTTCTACTTCTTCAGGTACATCCTTTCCAGTTAAATGAGGGCTCTGCTCCAGTATGAGACTCTGGTTCAGCCACACACTGAGAAAACATTGCAGTTTGTGTCAAATAGGAGCACGCTGGCCCTTCTGATGATTCTCCTGTTCTTTTCCATGGTTTGCCAGCCAGTTTGTCACCTAATTAGGCTTTGCCCTCCAAGGAGCTCTGAACCCTGCTGCCCTGGAGCTGCTTGCTGCTCCTGCGGCCTGCTCTCTGAGCTTCTACTTCATACATTTCATAGTTAATTAATGCAACCTCATCACCTCCAGTTCTCAGAGATGTTCAGGACTACTCTACCACATGCACCACATCTCACTCTTAAAAGCAGCAGTTTAAGACCAGGCCATGCTCCTTGAAAACCAGCCAGAGTCCATGGTGTTCTTGCCTGCTAACATTCCCAGAATCTGCAGCTTATTCCTCCACCCAGACTTCATTTTTATTTTTCTCTTCTGTTTTAAAACTTTGTGAAAGTTAAAAATAGCTCCCTACAAGTTTAGAGAAAAATCCCAAAACAAAAAATAATGCAACAACAAATCAGATAAGAGGAAAACAGTAAGGGAATGGAGGGGAGGACATGCCACAAATTATATCCCTGTCAACATGGAAATGCTTAAAGAATGCATATTGAGAAACAACAGGAATTAAGAGGCCACAGCTGTGTGATGAAAAGTGATAAGAAACTGCCATCCTTTAATAAGGCATCCTAGGAGACATGCTTTAAATGCCCCTTTTTCCCCAGGCCTCCCTAATCTCCAAACAAACAGTACCTGCAAAAAAGTGTAATCATAATAATAAAAAATAGATAAAAATAATAATAAAAAAATCCAGGCCTCATTTATTCTTGTTGTTCTGGATTAAAACAGAGTTGATCTGAATCAATGAGCAAATGAAATACATATGGACAAAGCTTCTGAGAGCATCAAGGGGAAAAGGCAGAAGAAAAGAAAATGAGGGGTAAATAACAGTATTAACTCTACAATTGTTACTAGTCTGTCAACAAACATACTTTAGGGATTTTCTTCTTAAGCCAGATGGATATATAGTTGTGGCAGAGGATTTCAGTCTTTCAAGTTCATTTGAAACTGTCCACACGCTTTAACTAAAAATGCATACAAAAAACTCTTCATGGGCTTCTTTCATGTTGCAAGAGTGCTAGATAAATGTCTGGTTTAGCAGCCATTTGCTGGGTTGTGGGGTTGTGTTGTCCCCTACCCCCAGGACTTTTTTTTTTCCTGCTGTGCAGACTTTTTACATAAAGGAGAAAAGCACTTTCACTCCGGCTGGGTTCTAAACATACCGGTCCTCTATTTATTTATTTTAAGCATTGTGCTGAGGAGCCAAACACGTTGCAGAACAGTCTAAATGCAAATATCTGTCTCAGCTCTACAGCCTGTTCTTTTGATTATACCTTGGTCTGATCTCTTCTGAATTGTCTGCAATGTTTCCAACTTTACCGTGAGTTGGGCAATAGTTCATGGCTCAATTAAAACCCCAGTTTCTGGGCTCTTGGGACTGTGAGCTATTCAGCATCCCCTTCGAGAAAGAATGTCCATGCAGATGTAGGGAAAAGCTTGTAAGTGCCACCTAAATGCCTCCAAGAGGCTGAAAAGGCAGAACAGGAGTAATGAGAATCTCAGATTCTCTATAACATATAAAATAAAGGCAATACAGTTTTTAAGCCACTGAAGATTTGTGAACTTCTGAGGTTGGTAAGAATGTGTTTGCATAATGTCCTAGATGCTTTAAAGTGTTGATTGAAAGCAAAAAAATAGCAACAAGAAACAATAATAAAAATTAAAAGCAATAGAAAAGAAATACTTGGCAACAGACTGAAGTTATAAACACACTGATTTTCTTTGAATTTTGTACTTTAGAACTGTTCAAATTACTTAGAATACTGTAAGATAATAATAATAATAACAAGGAAGATTTAAAAAATACTGTAATATAGAATGAAGCTCTTGAATTAGGTAAGTGATTTACAAGGATAGGCTGATGTTCAGAGGCAACCAGTTCTTCTTCCAGCAAAGTGCATTACATTGGAAAACCAAGCCATGCAGTTAGGTATCTCAGTACTGAGTCTGGTGCCAATGTTGGACACTTGTTATAAACAAAAAAACAAAAAATATTTTGGTGGAAGTTAATTTCCTGCCCCAGTTGCATGGGCTGTGCTGAGGTTATAAAGACAAATATTTATCATTTGATAAAGGGTTATGATCTGCTGACCTTGGAATTACTCCTGATCACAAGTAAAGCAGAGCTCTTATAAAAGCTGTTGTTACAAGCAGGGAGCCAAATTGGTCAAGAGTTTCCTGTGTAATTTTTGTCTTTTTTTTTTTTTTAAAAAAGTTTATTTTTATGTTATCCAGAGAGCTGTGTCCTGGTGGTGGGTGGGAACTACAGGTCATCCTGTGGGACCTACTCATCAGCTTCAGATGTCCCCACACTGAGCAGCCGGGATGGTCACAGGGAAGGATGGTGAAAGGGATGCCCAGCAATTTTCTCACCTTATGTACAGGACAAGGGGAGAAACAGAGCAAAAGGTCAGAGCAGCCTGCAGGTAGACAACCAGACAGGTAATCATGGTGATGCTTGCGTGCTCCTAGTTTGTGACTATGCCCCTAAATTTGAGACTTGAGAGTTATTATAAAAATACTGGCTACACCTACCTTTGTCACAAAGGCTGCAAACACCTGTGTAAGACTCTCATTTTTTAAACCCTAGCTGCAGAATGCTGGGACAGAAGTTTGTCACGCACTTTAAAAAGTTTTCTCTTCATCTTGAGAATAGCATCTACAGCTTCCATATGCTTTCTGCTCCTTTTCCGTGGGTGCTCCAGAAAGGCCCTGATGCCTGCTCTGTACTTCTTCGTGTTGTGTACAGGCATTGTCCTACAGCCTTGTTATTCCCTGGCAGCTTTATCACCTCTATCTCCTAACAGATAAAAATATTTCTCCCTGCAAAGGGGTTTAATTTAGCCCTAAATTAGGAAGTTCAATTTTTTTCCAAGTGCTCCTCCAACAAGTGTTTTCTAGCTCTTTATTCTTTTTCATTGTTTTCTCATTTACTCATTCTAAGTCTTCAAATGTCTTCTGATATATTTCCCCCTTAAGCTGCAAATTCCTAGTTTATTGGGCTGTGTATCTATGCTTTGCATCAGTTCTCCTAGTCCAGCACTGCAGTCTTTTCCCAGGAAAACAAACAAACAAACAAACAAACAAAAAAACTCTGCCCTTATGGTGGGAGTGTGTAGTATTTTCATATGTCCGTATCCTATGTGCCTGTCTGGCCTACCAGACACACAAAAGTGACCAAATGAAGAAAGAGAAGGTCTGAGAACCAAATCTGAAATAAAGTTGCTTTGCTGCTTTCATGAGGTCATTCTCCTCATTACTCACATATGTAGCACGCAAGGAAATATTTCTCAACCTCAGAAGTTTCAGGTAGTTGCTCTAGGAATGCAGTCATCATCTTCCTGGGTACACGCTTCCTGTTTTCCAGGAAGAAAACCCAGAAGAAACGGAGCAAGTAATTGTATTGGATAAACTGTGAATAACCATACGAGACCTGCTGTAAGGAACAATACGGTGGTGTCACAGCTTCTCAAAACACACCAAGAGAAGACCAGTGTGTTAATAGAAACAGGGCTCTTCCCAGAGCTGAGCATTTGTCCTTCGTCCGCTGAAGCTCATTCATGACTAATCTTAGATGTATGAGTGGACTTAGTCAAGTCAATGTTGTTTTTAAGGTTTGCTTTGACCACCTCTTCACTTTTCTGCTTTTAGATACCCTAGAGGGTATGGCACAGTGTGTCTGAACAGAGTCTAATGTTTTAACCACAATTAGCCACTTAGTAATTAAAATAAGCTCAGATCCTTGTGCTTGTTCATATGAGATATAACTGTGCCAAGATTTTTTGACAGTGAATAATGCTTTGAGAAACTTCTGTTTTCTACTTTTTGTTAACCTGAGACACCTCTCCTCTCTCAGACCTCATGCTGTCTGTCCCTAGGTCCCTTGGAGTTCCCACATGCCACCACCTGGGTGTTATCATATCTGCTGGTATTCAGTTCTATTGCCCCTTCTTCTCAATCTATATGGCCTGCTGGTGAGGCTCCTCAACAGTTTTGGTGCCATGAGATACTAGAATTTAGACAGAGGTTGGTTTTTTTGTTGTTGTTGTTTTTTTTTTTTTGGACACCGAGGCTGGTACTGAAAGACATGGAGAGGATGGGTGGGAGGAGATGTGCAAAGGGTGCAGCTGAGGCCAACTGCTCTCTCTGCTGTGGAATATTCCCTACACCAAAAGATTTTGCCAAACTAGTATCTGAGCTGGTGGTTCTGAGCTGGTGGTGCCTGGGACAGGTGCCTTCCCCTGCCTGTCTTCCTCATAGCAGGAGCCAGAAGGGTTGTTGGAAGGACCACAGGGAGGCCCAGCTACAGCTCAGTAATCATACTTCTGCTTAAGTATGCAATCCAAGCTGACTTTCTGCTCTGGGCTCCCTAAGTTTCTAATTCATGTCAAGATTCAACAGGTGGATAAAACAGAAAAATAAGTCTCTCATCCCATTGCTCCTTTGAGCAGAGATCTATCAAATGCAAGTGTTTCACCCTTCAGCATCTGCAGCAAACATTAATTATATCTTCCCTTAACTCCTCTTCTTATATGCTATTTGTTAGAAAACAATTTTGGCCTTGGTTTGGTCCTGGTCAAGGAGGAGATTTTGCCTACCTAGACAAAGTACCTACCTTGTTCTGAGGCCAGGAGATTTTCCTCTGTGGTGCGGAGACAGCAAACTGAACAGGACCAAGAGCAGACTACCTAGCTTAGGATACCTTTCAGGCAGTCCATGATATCCCTGACCCATCCATGTGGTCACTGCTGGCCACATCGAAAGGCTCTGAGCCTGTCACTCTCCTCACACCAAGATTGCAAGTGTCACCTTTGCTGCTGAGATGCAAGAAGATGCACCAGTTCATTTTAAAACCAGCTTTTCTGCAGAACTGGCAAGCTGCAGAAGCAGCCCGCTTTCAAAAAGCAATGCTTGTGGCCCCAAGGGGGCTTAGAAGTGATGTTTTTGGTTTGGTGCCTTCAATACAATATAAAGCAGGAGATCTGCAGGACAACTCCCCCCCCTCTTGGGGCAAGCTGCAGCCACACAGAATTTGTTGCTGGAGCTTTGAGCACTATGCTTGTTAATCAACAAGTTGTTAAATCCTCACCAGGAAGCCTAAGCACTTCTGCAGAGCGTGACTGGGTTAGAAACCCATTGCTCGCACCCTGTTGCATGGACCTGTGTTGACACCAGCCAGTGCTCGCGTGATGCAAACAAGTGGGGAATTAGTTGGGGAAGGACCTGGAATTTATGGCTGCTTCCCAGGAATCCCTTAGACGGCTGGCAGGGGCTGTGGCAGGGATCGTTCCTCCTGGGGTTGTGCACATCCCCAGGGGGGCAGCTCGGCTGCTGCAGAACCTCTCCCTGGCACCCTGATGGGGCCACGCCATTTCCTCCTCTCCCAGCTCTTTTGTTCACTCTGTGCAGTGGCAGCGCTGGCTGCGTGACTTTCTGCATGCGGGGGGATACTTGGCTTGACATGATGGACATTCCCCCTTTGAACTGAGCCCTGACCGGTGCCAGAAAGGCCCATGATAGATTCCCTGTGCCATCCTGCAAAACAGACTGAAATATAGCACCTTTTAACCAAAGCCTAGGGTAAACAATACAGCCTGTACTCTGGTTCATAAACAGTCTTCATTATTACAAAGGGCATTTCAAACGCAGTGTGCTATGGCTTGACCTTAAAAGCTATAGACAATCTAGTGGAGCACAGGCGGTTTCATAAAGTACAATCGTTTCCTGCAATTCTTGGGGCAGTGCAGCCGGAGCCGTGCAAATCCTGTTTTCCCTGCATTGTTTCCTGCATGTGAATATCATCAGTCTAGTGGTGCTCGTAACCATGGCACTCGTTAAACAGGAGCAGGGAGACTTCTGATAAAGCCGTCTAGGACTCCAAGGATTTGCACAGGGCCAGCAGCCTTGACTGGGCAGGGTAAGGCAAGGGGTGCCAGCTGCTGCTTCAGAAGCTGAAGCAATAAGCATTACAAGAAGTACCTTGAGAATAGCCACTTAGTAAAGGAGTAGTCAGACACATTTAAGACAGGAAAGATGGTAGGACCACAGTGAGCACCCCTCCCCACCCCCCCATCCTTCAGCAGTCCTTTGGGAAAGCCTTTACCCATGTCTGGGGGTCTACACATTTGTGAGAGCCTGGAGGCACCAGGCACAAACCCTGTGTGCAAGACGAACTCACTGCAGCATCTGCATGATGCGAGAGCAGGTCAGAGGGAGGTGCAGAAACCAGGGGAGCATCACACCTCTGCCTCTGTCCATCTCTGCTCCAGGTGCCCCTCCATCCTTCATTGCAGACAGAAAAATAAGAAACTTTATACAGAGATGCTACTTCAGATCAACAGTGCAATTGAAGGTGGATCCTCATCAGTATGACCAGTTTATACTATGGATGAAATTACTATGGACTCCCTAATTGTTCTGTTTGTTTGTTTGTTTGTTTTTAAATGAAGTTTCCCTAGGGGTATGAGGTTTTCAGACAATGCAAAGGCAGCACCTGCCCAAACCTTTTCAATATTAAATTTTTACAGAGAAGTCTAGGTAAGTGCATGCAATTACATATTTAAAGAACAATGCATATATAGTGGGGTGACCACCAGGCACTTGGCTGTTACCAGATACCTGAATGTTTTGCAGCCTTCAGTGGATTTGTGAGCTGAAGCATCAGCAATACCCTGTTTAACACAGAAAGGTAGCTGGGTCAATAAGATGTCATAGGTGATATCACTCCATAGCAGGAGTGACTCACTGACTCCTGCACCTTGTAATGAAACCAAAAGCACTGGGCCTGACCTCAGCATACAAGGCAGCACCTGCAGAGTGTGAATTAGGCTGAAATTCTGCAAATTTCACAAATAAAGAATTGGTGATGGTGAAATTTTAGATAACTAACTAAAAAGAGTAGGACATATTTCATCATGTTCTTAGAATACTATGCCAAAAAAAAAAAAAATGGTTTCCAAGAAAGAATGGTGTTTGTCTGGGGAAGGAGTGCATACTTTAGTTGTGGTGCTACTGAATAGGCATGAACTTTAAATTTTAAAATGGAAAGCAAGGAGGATGACAGTGGTAACAAAACAGTCACGTACATGAAAAGAGTAAAATATATGAAACAAATTCCTCTTTCTGGAAAGCAAACTTCAGCAGCATCATGGAAGTGGTAAGCCAGGTCTCATAGGAATAAATTGCAGAGGAGAAAAGTACAGAAAAGTGACTATACACAACTGTATTTGGACAGCCTCAGAGCAGTCTGAGTTGCAGAGGAAAAAAGGAAGTAATGTTGAAAATCAATAGGACAGCACTGGCAGCTTGTGAAAATCTGCTGTATCAAAGAAATCCCTAAAAATGGAAGTGCAGACTTACATTGATGAATGAACATACAGGAATAACACAAGCATATAAGTACAAAAATGAATAGCAACTAGTAAGGGGTGTAAATGGCTTCCCAGATGTAAGGAACTAATCAAAGCAGTCTGAGCTATTAGCCATTATCTGCAAGAATTCAGGGATTAAAGGAGATGTCCCAGAGGGCTGGAAAATGGCAGAGAGAGGACCTAAATTTACAGAGAGGAAAAAGGAGGAGCCAGGGAATTCAAAACTAATCTGCCTAACTTTGATAAATGGAAAGATAATAGAACAAATAATTAAATAACCAAGTTATAATCCCCAAGAGAACAATATGTTGACAAATATCAGCCAGTGTGGATTTTTATTTATTTTTTAAAACAAGACATGTCAGACAAATTGTTTTGAAGAGTAAGTAGCCCAGTAACTAAGAAAGAGGCAGGATGTCATTTTCCTACACTAAATTCTGAGAAGAAAAAAATCAGAAAACATGGCCTTGGTGAAGTTGCATTCACTTCAGTGTACCACTGAGAGAGAAAAAAAAATGCAGTGAGAGTTTAGTAATCAGTCATTTACTGTCTGAGAAGCATGACATTTAAGGAAGTCCTTCATGCATTTATCCTAGTCTGCTCCACTTACCTTATTTATTAGAGACATGGACTGACAGTGAGGAGAGCACTTATACTAGTGAATGATACAAAGTGGGGGTTTCAAATCAGCAGAAATAAACCCAATGAAATAGCGCATTTTTGACCACACAAGTAAAATAGATTGAACGAGCAGAGAAGTGGCAGCACACCAAGAAGTGATCTTGGGGTTACAGAGGACCGAAAGCTCAATGTGCATAGAGAAGAAAAGCTGAGCCTTTTTTCAAGGTGTATCAATAGGAAAGCTGGATGTGAGACACAAGGCAATCAGCTTGCTCTGTGTGATGCTGGTGGGGCATCAGTTTGGTTCCCTCTTGAAGTGAGATCAGTGCACAAGTGGGATTTCAGAAGAGAGAAATGGGGATTGGCATGTGATGTAAGAAATGTTAAACAAGCAAAGGCTGGGGAAATTGTTCAGTAGAGAAACAGGAGCAGGGGGAGAACAAAAGAGGATAGATGCTATTAGTCTTCTAGCATGAAAAAGAGACGTTACCAGAATATCAAAAATGTTCTTGTTCTCTGTGTCAAGAGAGAATTTGGTTCATTTTACACAAAGATTTAACCTAGCTGTTTGGGGGGTGGGGGGGGTGGAGGGGAAGTAATATATCTTTCTCATTTGAGGGATAGCTCAGTGGTTGGAACAATCCTCCAGAAGAGGCTGTACAAATCTTACCAATGGAGAAGTTTAGAGAAACAGCAGCCAGGGTTGCTCTAGGTCATCCCTTGAGGTCCCCTCCAACCCTGCTTTTTTATGATCTTGCAGAGTAATTAAGCCTCTGCTTAACATTATCCACATAAGTGACTTGAAAAATAGGCAGAGTTCCAAGTTGAGCACATGCTTAATTGCTTTGTTGGTCTGAGGCCCAAGGTATTTCTGGTAGGTGTTAATTTATTCCAAAGATTCTTGCTAGTAACTATTCCCCTATGAACACTGACACCTGTGAAAAATAAAAGCATTATTCTTTTTTTTCCAAGCTGCTGCATTTCTTTCAGACCATCCTGCCTTCCTGTGATAATACTAAGGAAATAAAAGCCTGTATTAGAAAGTTGCTTTACAGAATGGAATGATTTCCTCATGCATTGTAAATACAAGAAAAACACAAGGTCAGTGAAAGAGAAAAATCACATCAATAAAGTATATATACGCACATCTTCATAATTCATTCAAAACAGTGTATAATACACACATACCACGAGCTGATATATTCCTCTAAGACTTGAATGGCTGGTTTACCTTGTCTTACATCAGCAGGACCGTTACATTTAGTTTCTGGTACATCTCTGAGTTAACTGCACCTTGACCCTCTATCAGCTAACATATGGTGATCTCCATCATCCAGCAAAAGAGTTCACAAGGGAGGAAAAGGACACCTTCTAGGAGCTGAGACATACCGAGCTCTAATGGACTTCTCCAAAGGTAGATCTCCTCCCTTGCCCCACAAGACTGAAATCTATTAGCATGTGGCTGATGACTGCACAGGGATGCTGAGGATAGCTCAAGTACTGACAAAGCCTCATCTGCTGCTTTTTGTGCGTGCGTAGTGTTTTTTTCCTTAGGAGTATCTTTCCTTAGGAGTATCAGTCATGACTCAGGTCTTCCCACTCCATGCTATGCCTGCAAACATCCAACAAACAAAGGAGGTCTGCATAAATCTTTCCGAACTGAGTGCAAGATGAAATACCACAGATGGATACCACAAGCAGGGAGGAACAAAAGGAAACAGTGAATCAGGTTGCCCTGTTATCTGAGAAATGCTGCTGCTTAGAGATGAATTTTAGCTTTTAAGAAGCTGCTTGTGAAATGGGATGAGAAGTGGTTATCTATGCCTTCAGATGTGGGGAGTAGAGGAGAGAGAGTTCTGAGGGAAGCTCCTGTGCCCAGAAAACTAAGCACTGGGTGCTCATGTTGCCAGCAACAGGCCGTGCTCCAAACTCTTAACTTGAAGAGCTGACAGTGAAAGGTCTTGAACCTGGAGCTACAACAGAACATAAGGTTGAGGTGAGTCTGGATGATTTTTTAAACATCCCAGAAGGAAATAAATAAAAATAAAAAAGAAACAACATACAGAGTGGAGATTGCAGCTTGAGGCCCAGGAATTGTTCAGGTCAGCCACACTTTTTGCTGCTAAGCTTCTCCCAGACCTAGATCTATCAGTGGCTTCTGCCTTTCAAGGTCTCCACTGGGGAAGACAGCCCTGCATGTCCCCTGTTGATGGTGGATGCCACCAGCCCATCCTCTGGGCTGGTCCCTGTTCTGAGATCTCCTTCTTTCACTGGGAAATGGTGAAAGGGGAGGGAAATATTCGTGGTAAAGAGGCTTCCTTTTCCAACCACAAACTGTCTCCTGTGCAGGAGTTGATATCAATGATTGGGTGATTCTTTGTTTTTGTTTCTTGATACAACCAAAAATTACCAGTTTTCTTGAGAATGCTTTTAACAGCAACACTTTTGAGATCACTTTCTGTAAAAATTCAAACTGAATTTAAGAAACACTTAGGTTTTTTTAGCTTCCTATGGATATGTTGAAATAAAAGATTTTTTTCCAGCCAGTTACCCTTTCACTCTGAACTCTCACATCTGCTGTTCCACAAATGGGATTTCTCTTTGTGATGCTGCAAAGTTTTAATTCTGATAAAGTGAAAATCCTATCATTTATCATTAAAACTGCAGATCATATAAATTATTGTTTTCTTAAAATACCCATTTCTGTCAAGCCATTCATTTTTTTATTTTAAAGGCACTCATGTTTTCCAGCTTTTCTACTGGCACACATTTTTTTTTTCCCCATCAGGTCTCTTCTAAACATGAATTCTCACATACCATTCAGACAGGCAGCTTCAGTTTGTAAGGCATGATTCTTTAATTGTTTCACTGCTGAAAATTCCAATAACAATTAAATCTCTGCCAAGTATTAGTTATTTCCTTATCAGTAACATTAACTATTTTATTCTAGAGTAAATACAGTGCCAGAACACCCAGACTGCAATACATGAGCTCGTTGGATGTTGTCTTCCAGACCATTTCCAAACTTCTTCTCCAAGAAAGCCTCACCAAAATCTTGGTTAAAAGTCTATAAGGTTATCACCCTGATAAACATTCCCTCTCCTTGCTGCGAAGGGGTAGAAAATGCCCATTCTTTTCTTGGCTTTCAAAACCAAAAAGCTTGGTAAGGGCATTGAAGAGAGTTCCTGGCAACACCTGGGGCTTTCTCCCAAAGGGAGAGCAAACTTGCTCTTTTTTGCCTTAGAGTTTATCCACCTGTCATTAGGGTGTTGTTTTTTTTTGTTTGCGCCTCCGCCCCCCCCCCCCCAAGTTTTCCAGAAAGGCAAGGATATTGGATTGCAGTTCATTACTAATCCACTGCAGGATTAGCAGAAATTTAACATTCTAAGGTAAAATATGTCTTACGGGGAATCTGAACAAAATAATATTCTTAGTATACTCTGAAATTCTGATTATTTTTGTTTCTATAGGAAAAAGATAAGCAATTCTAATAGCATTGGATCTACCATGACCCTTTCCAGAGTGGAGAACACACAAAAGGAAAGCTATAATTGGAGATGGCAGGGGAGATTAAAAAAAAAAAAAAAGGAGGGGGTGTTTCCTTGGAAAGGGCAGCAGCTTAAAACTGAAACTGTCCTTGGAGACCTATTGTTTTTACTTGTTTTTCAATGAGGAATACAGGAAACATTTTTTGCTTGGTTGCAGAGAAGGATCCCTAGCCTAGGGAGGCACACCCCTGTGCAGTGAGTAGCCTGGTGGTAAGACTGCTCTTCCTCTTCCAGATTACAGTCCACTTCTCAAGTGAATATTGGCATGTGTGAGCTGTTGGCTACCATGTCATGTAAATTCCAACCCGCTCCCTACCTCCCCACTTTTTTTTTTTTTTTTTGGAAAAAACATTTGGGAGAGTCTTGGTTTCATTCCACTTTGACATAAGTGTCAACACCTTGAAATATTTTGCAAAATGGAATTCTTGTTGCCTGCCCAGCCCTATAATCAAAATGCTGAGGCTTTCTCAGACATCCATATTACCAGCAAGTCTGGGAGTCCTTAGACCAAACAATGAACTAAAATATATATACCTGCAGTCAGACGTTGGCACGTACTGCTTTGAAACTCCTGGTTGGAGTATGGGGATACATTTAGTATGGTAGCTCTTTATTTAAATAAACAACAGCTCCACATCCCAGAGCCTATGAGAGGGGCAACTGGGTAAGTGTGACAAGTGAGCAGCAGTGAGGACAGTGAATAAGGAATACAGGTGACAAAAAACATCAGAATATTCCAGAATAACCAAAAAAGTGCCAAATGCAGTGTCAACAGTCACTCTTCAGCAAGAGCCACAGAGAGGTCAACCTGTTTGTTTGCAGATACCAGCCATCTGCTTTGCCTTCAGGAAACTTTTAGGGGAGAGGCATGGTTGTCTACATCCACAGCTCTTTGTCAAAAGCTGTATCTACTCAAAATTTTGGGTTCTGAACCTCCGAATGGGAACCCTATTCCTCCCTTGCTTTCATTCCTGGTATTTGGATGCGGCCCTCATCTAGTGCTGATGGACAGCTGATGGACACACATACTCTCCTCTCAAGGATTCCTCTTACTGTTCTTCTCACCACACAAATGAAAAGTCCTTCAGACAGAGCCTGCCGGAAAACACAAGACACATTCAAATGCTCTATTTTCATTGTTCCCAGATGATTAATGCCATGTAGGCCAATGGGCCCACTGCTCTGTTCCCGTAACCTGCATAGGGAACAAATGAAAATTTCTAACTGGAATTTCCACTCAGCTTGTCTCAACAGCACATGAAAACCCAGGACAAATCAAATTACAGCTCCAGAATACAACAACATTTTGGAAACAAACAAACAAGCAAGCACGCAAACACACAAACAAATAAGAGAATGGCCTGACTTAATTGGCAAAGTCTAGCAGTGCTGGCTGCGTAACAACATCTGAGCTGTGATTTCATTTGGCCTGAGGCTACCTTTTCATGCCTATGCTAAGCTCTAGCCATCAATGATGATCCCATGGATTTTGAATATATTATGAGAAAGGAAGCCCTTCTGTTGGCTGCTTGCTACTTGGATCTCCCTTGACCAAGCCAGGCCCCATCTCCTTGGAACTAAGGTCTCATCCTGTGCCCCTTGCAAACACCACAAGCAGAAATAAAGGACCACCATGTCCCACAAGACCCCCTTTCCCCACTGACAGCGGGTGTTAATGTATTTGCCCTGAATTCCAGTGCAGCCACCCAAGCCGCTGGCAGATTAATTGCCACACTGACGCCTGTTACTCAGAGCCACAGGCATTCCCTGAGGCAAGATGTTCATTACAGGCTGCCAGTGCTGGAGAAATGCAGTCACTCGCTTTGAAGGGTGTCAGCAGGTTGCATACCTGAAAAAGCAAGCTTTAAATAAATATGCAGGTCCAGGGGCAATGTTTTGTTGCCTGACTCTCTCTCTCAGAACTCTCACTGCAGTTGAGCTTGGGAAAAGAAAACAGGATCAAGGGAGTCCAAGGCAAAGATGCTGGGTAAAGCCAGCAGACTAAGACAAAACACTGAATCCCAAAGAGCCTGGGAAATGAAGGAAGGAAGGGTGCAGTCCCTGGGGGGGTGGGGGTGGGGGTGGGGAAGAGCATGATTTGGGAGTGTGCATCCATGCCACAGAACCCTGGTGATGTAGCCATGCCGACCTCAGGACAGACACCCTCCTCAGGGGAGATGAGACACTCTTCCAAGCCCCTGCTCCCACCTCCTCCATATCCAAGGTGAAACCAGGAACTGAAACCAGGAATGCAAAATCTAATTCCTAATTGGAGCTGGCAGAAATGTATCACTTTCCTTCTAAAAATGTGAAATTCTGAATGCTATATCCTCACACTTTTTGACCTGTCCATCTTGTCTCTTTTTCCCCATGAAGATGGCTTTGAGCATGTAATCCAGCCTCTAGCTGGGGAAAAACATGCAGCCAAGTTCTCCTTCTGCCAGGGAGGCTCGGACAGTCCCAGGTATGAGAAGCACACACTGAAACCTAAGCTGTGCTCTGGAAATCCCTCCCACATGCTTTCCTAAACTTTGTAACTCAAGCCAATGCTCCAAGAGCAGTGTTCTCTATTTATTTCTATGTTCAGTAATACTTATTAAATTTGATGGGTGAAACAGACTGATCTTGGGCATAGCCAATAATTCTCCCCTTCCAAGTTAACCAACCAAACAGAGGTTTAGCATGCAAGAAGATAATGCTGTGAACTGTCACTCCTTACCCTGCATTTACAGGTTTAAAACAACTATATTAAATCAATTATCATCAGCTCTCTGTAGCCCATCCTCTTCCAATATTTTTTTCTTTAAATGTAATTTTTCAGACTGTCTACGGCAAGCCTCTGCATTACACATTTTTAAATACAGCGGACATTAACAAGAAACCTACAAAAATCATACTTGAGACACAGCTTGCTGTGGATCACAAAGGTTTGGTAGTTCAGAAAATTTACCCTGGCTATTGGCTTTATTCATACTGAGTTTGTTGGGGGAAGAGGTACAGAACCAGAGCTAAAGGCGATCACAGTTTGCTTGCTTCCACTGCATTTGGTTTTGGGGAATGTTGAGTTAAAAAGTAAAAAAAAAAAAAATTTTTTTTTTTGTAGTAGCAGCAGCTGAGGGACTTTTGTCAAAAGTCAGATACTTTCAAACATGGGTGCCTACAGGCAACTATTATCCTCCAGATAACAACAGCTGAACAACTGTCCGGATTTTTCAGAGGTTACAACATCAGCTGCTGCAGTCAGCAGCAGCTAACATCTGAAAATATTAAACCTGCTACTGGCATCAGTTACCAAGCAGGTCTGTAAGGAACAGGGCAGGCAACCTGCTCTTAATGCTACTGATTAGCAACATCACTTAACCTTCGCACCCACGGATCCCTTCTGGCTACCTATGTCTCTTTTGTTACTGCCGGAGATAAGATCCCCCTGACCAAACCAGTTGGTGTTTTTGTTGCAGTAACTGTGATGAGTAGTCACAGCCTCTGCTAGTGGCATGGTCATCTGAGAAGGCTGTCCATGCCCGGTGGCTGTGCCAGAAGTACAACATGGCTCACATGTTGCAGGTGCCAAAGGATGGGTTATTACAGTGGTCCCTCTACAAGGGCTTCCCAGCACTGATTTTTAAAGATGTGTTTTGAGAAAGCACCTGGTCTGGATGTAGACATTGCCAGCAAGGAGGTGGTGTTATGCAGGAAGATTTAGCAGGAGCCACTTGCTCCAAACCACTCCCTGGGGAATATGTGCTCTCCTCGACGTGGGTGGGATACATGCACGCCAGCCCCACACAACACAAAAATGAGCTGCAGCACTTAGTCGCTGTGTTACAGTTGAAGTCCAAGAAAGTGGGCTAGCAAAACAGATGGTGGTAAACACAAAACTAGTTATTTTGGGATGTTATTGGGCTTCTGCCACTACCAATACCTCAGTCTCTCCACCACGTGCATCCTAAGGGGCAGCACTTGCAGGATGTTCCTCTCCAGCAGCTGGGAGAGGTCTCACCTAGTGAGAGGGGAGCTGGCACAGCCCATCCAAGTGCAAGTCACCTTCGGGAGACACCCAGGCCACCTTCACCATCCATGCTGTAACATCAGCCATCCACTTCTGCTAGCATCCCAGACAGGTGTACAAAGACAGCACGTCAACACATGCACACATAATTTATCCCCAGAAATAGCACTGTGCAATGCACGTTAAAGTCAACACCAGGATTTTTCTTCCCTCCCACCCCCCCCTTCATGGTCTCTTAACACTTCCCTGTGAATATTGTACTCTGGGCCACGTAAGGGCAGTGCCCCAGAGTGGCTGGGCACTATCCACACCCTCATTCCTCTTCAGAGGGAGGCAAAAGTCTCCTCATGGCCCCTATTTGCACAACTTACTGTACATTGCCCTAGAAGGGCAATGAGCGGCTCCCACATGACTGTGGGAGAAATCTCCCAGATGGTAAGGACTATTACATATGCACCCAAAACATTAGGTGTCTAGCATAAACTGGTGCATCTAGGATCCCTTTAAAGTCAGAGGAAAGAGATGAGCTCTTTGGAGGATGATTCAACCCATTTTGTTACAGATATCCAAGGCAAGAAGGATGAATCATCCTACAGACAGGCTTCTCTCTGCTGAGGATACAGGGACTCTAGATGACTAGACTTCGTCTTAAACGGCTAAAACTAAGTGAGGTGAATCATGTTCAAAAGTGATTTTCTATGATAGAAATGCTGACATTACCCTCCTGGCAAAATCTGTGAGGCAGCAATGTCTCAGTATAAATCTGGTCCCTGTCTTTGCTGTTCAGGAATCTGTAGTGACAGCTGCCAAAAATTCAGTTCCTCTTTCAATCTCCCCTCCTATTCTGGGACCTATTTTACCCCCAATGGCTGCGTGCAGATTTGACACCCCACAAGTCTTTGCTGTCCATTCCCCATTTCCAACCCTCCTTTGTCACAACAACAGGGCCCCAACCCCCTTTGAAGAGAAATAGCTTCTTTTCCTCTGTCTCCAATGGGAGTTATAGCAACTCTGAACATCAAGCAAAAAGTCCCTCAGATTTTACATCTTTAATACATCAAAAATAAGGTTTAATATTTAATACAAAATCTTGCATTTAAGCCTCTCCCATCAAAACTGGATGAGATACCAATAAGTGAGTTCAGTCACTCTGGTAATGATCAGCATCAAGACTCATTGGTTGTATGTACAGGAGAACCACAAGAAACTCCCTCTGCAATATATGTCTATACGTAATAGGGTTACACTTCAGCACATTAAAATATGAGATCAATAAAGGTCTCATCATAAACTATAGCTGGGCACAAGCTTATGCCCTAACTTAATAGTTCTTACAGCCATTTCCAAACCTACTTTTACAGCATTACTTAACAAAATTGCAAATATGCTCACCATCAACATACATTCCCAGTCATTTCTGAATCTTGCTACGTTCCTGGCCTCAGAGACAGACTGCCTTAATGGGTTGCATAGTTGAATTATTTAGCACAGGGAAAAAATAGTTCATTTTCTCAGCTTGCTACCTTTCAGTTTCTTCCAGAATCCTTGGACAGCTGCTAGGGTATGTCAGGAATTAACAGTGAAGTAGGTATTACCTATTACAATAGGAATTACCTATTCCTGTAGGCATTCCTAATTTCCAATAAATTGGAAAAGGGCAATTTAGAGTGACAGTGTCTTTAGGAAATGTTTGTTTGACAATCTTCTGATAAAGCACATGTAAGACTGGGTCCCAAAGTGGTTTTCTGCTGGGTTATCTGACCTGACACTGGGGAATGGAGAGCTGCTGGCATCCCTTCTCCAGGGCAGGACATCCCTGGGATGATCACAGGTAGGAAACCAAAGGCCCCAGGAGCCCTGGCTTCTCCTGAGGTCTTGAAGCTTAAATCACCCCCCAAAATGAGATTTAAAGTTTTCCTGAACATGTTTCTGTTTCGATTTTTTTGTGCGTGTGTGGAAATCCCCTTTTGCAGGAAACTTGGAAGACAGATTTTGCCCTGCCTCATTCAAGCCTGGAGCATTTCCTCCCTCTCTTGCCACTCAGGAATAGCCGCTTTTGACCCAGTGTCAGTACATTCAATCTTTTTACTTTCTGACTTTAAGGAAATGGTTGCCACCTTCCCAGCCTCTTTCCTCCTCAGATTACAGAAGCAGACTTCAGTTTTCTTTCATCTCCTGAAAAGTTCCTCTAAACCTGCAGCGTCTGTTCTGAGTAGCAAATCACCAGCAGAAACCCTACTGCCCTAAGGTATGGGGGGGGAGGGGGGAGGGCAGGATCAATATTATTCACATAGAGTGTGATGTAAATTTAAAATGATTGTTACCTGAATATTTGCATACCAATAACCACCACCTAAAGGGTGTGCAGAGAGCATGCTGGTGCGAAACAATGTACAGTATTTGGCAGTACTTCAAAATCTTGCTTCTTCCCTTTTGGTAGCTCTCTGGCACATAACTGTAACTCTCTTAGGAACTTACTGAACGCCAAGTATGGGGAAAATGACTTGTTAGGTTAGAAACGCAGACCCCTTCTCTTATCAAGAAGGAGATTTTCAAGCTCTCTCTTCTGCTCCTGTCTGGTCTGAGAGAATAGACCTTAAGGCACATTTAGGCTTGCTTCCTTTAAAGGTTCATTTTTCACTTAGTATGCGCCTATCATTACAAAATTAAACAAAAAGAAAATCCCACACAGAACAAAAAGAAAGGGCCAAAAGATACTCTAATGGATGGTTTCCTTTGACAACCTTCTTCAAAAGCAGACTGAGGCTGCATTAACACACATTCCGGGAAAAAAAGAAAAAAAAAAAAAAGTAATTCCCAAACCCTGACATCATATATAAAACAAAAAGCAGCATGGCAAATTCATGCCTCTCATTCCTTTCATTTTTTGTATCTTTCTATCTCATTCCACCACAGGGTTGTATAAAACAAAACAGAAATAGGCACAGAACTGTTTTTTGTGCAAAGCTGATGGGAGAACTGTAGGCTCCTCAGTATTAATAACATCTGGTGTGGTCCACAGTCTGTGTCACCACATCAGAGATGGAGTGAGAGTCCAAAAAACAGCTGGGAGTAGTAGCAGAAAATAGGCACAAGCCAGAATCATACTAAAAAAAAGTCAACATCCAGAAAGTTTTCATTCAGTAAAAGACAGGACTTCTGTGCGTTTTTATTTGTTCGTTTGTTTGTCTTTAAAGTGTTACTTCCACATTATTTCCTTTTTATAATCTTCCTATATACAAATCACACCTTAGCAAATAACTCCCTTCCTTACCCTCACCACTTGAGCAGCACCCATTAGCGATTGGAATTTGAGTATTATTTTTAACTTATTGCATGCTTCTGTTATTCAAACACTGAGGTTGCTGTCACTTCTGAGGCCCCATGATAAAGCTTTTCCATAATAAGTTCTAGCTAGACCCATGACTTTTACTGAATATTGCAGGAGGTTAAGGTGTTCTGCCATTTTTTCTTTGAAGCCCTCACTCCTGTCCTCGTGTCATGCCACTGGAACCTTGTGGGTGTCCTGTAGATTTCTTCAAGGTTTTCAGCCTCCAATATGACCAATAGAAGTAATAACAAATAAAAAAAAAATAAATCTCATTTCTGACAAAGTACAGGATGTTGTGACATAGCTGAAGGTTGTTCTGCATTCCTGAATATTCTAATTCATCCAAGATACAAAATAAAAGTCAATGATGAGAGTTTCCTAATGTCTACATTTCTGCTTCAGGACCAGATAGGAAGAGTAAGGAATGCTTTAGACAATCCTGATTATAGCCTGGTGCTTTCACACACTCAAGCCAAGGGCAGCCTTCACAGCCTCTGGCTGTGTCATCCCACCCACTGTTTGTATAGTTTCAAATACTTTGCAATTACAGATCTAGCTGAAAACAACACTTCTTTCAGTAGTTTTAAGTTAGCCTCATGACTGCTACAGCTGGTACAAGGGATAGAGCATGAGAACAAGGGTGGGGATTTACTGGAAGGAGAGAGCAATCAGGAACATAGTGGCCTCATACTGGCAACAGCAAATGCGAAACGACACCACTGGTTACTGGCCTCAAGGCAGAACTATCCATGGCCTGTATCATCTATCAGAGGTTACATTGAGTGGATTCTCTGATCTTCAAAGTAGACCAAGCTTATTAATTATAAATAGCTCACCTGTGTAACTCTCTAGCAGACTCTAGCAGACTCTAACTATGGCAATTACAACACATTTACCACACCATTTGTTACACAGTGAAGGTCCTGGGTTAGCTGCTCTCTCCACTGCTCTATGCCCCTAAAGCTAGTTTTTCCTTAGCATCAGGACTGTTCACAACTACTTACTCCCTATAATCTTGGCAACTTTTAAAGCTTGCTTAATTCCCATTGCAGCTCAACTCCTAACCTTTTTCATGAGAAATTTGTCACTAGTTAACATTCTGCCTTAGCTCTTGGGAAGAGGGGAAACAATGAAAAAGAAAGGAAGTTTCTATTTGACCAACCACTGCTTCTCCACAGCTTTCATTAATTTCTGCCCTGTTGCCGTAGGGAAGTGCTGGGGAAGACCCTAGATGAACTTACAGAATCAAAAAGCAAAATTACCCTAGTTGTCAAAATAGAATTGAAGGAGTCAGATGCAGACTGTTTTCTCTCCCTACCACATACATTACATTAGGTTGCTGCCCAACTAAATGCTATCTCTTTGCATATCAGTTTATACAATGCTAAAGTAAGGCTAGTAATTATATTACTAAAAGCAGCAGTTCTTGTGGCACCAAGTTAGAATAGTGAAATAAAAGAGACCAGGATGCTGAGAAAGTAATTAACAAATGTTTGCAAAACTCTGTGATTATGAGAAATGGCAGGCTTCAGGACTCTAATCACTACAATCAAACTTCTTTTGGTAATGTACAACACAGGTAATTAGTGTGATGGACCTGGAGGAGAGAGTTCTTGTACTCTCACTCATCCTGATGGTCCATAAGACCTCTGCAAAATAAAAATAAAATTCAAGTAATTCCTCCAGCAGCTACATTGAAAAAAAGCCAGTAAGAAGGGGCAATTAGGACATGATTTCCAGAATGGTAGGAAAGAAAGGTCTTTTCTAGAGTTACAGTCAGAATTGTCTTAGAAGGGTTTGCCAGCAAGCAGAACTGAAAATATTCAGCCTAGGGATACAGGCATTGGGATAAGAAATATTAGATTTTCCATAGAAATATTATTGCAGGAAAGTGGGTCAGAAAGTCAAGAAACCAACTAATGAATGGGGAATAGTATGCAAGGCAAAAACAAGTATCAGCATTTTTCCCCCTTGAAGCTGTTGATAACTTGAAGCTGTTTCAATAATGATATCCCAAACCGATGACAATGTTTCCTCCCACCATCTGACACTATCCTGTTGCTTTGTGCTTTACAGGGCCGTCAGTCACATGGAAGACAAGGAAGAAAGGTCACCAAGAGAGGACAGGATATGAAGGAATGTTGCACAATGAAGGCAAGGCTTTTGAACGTACAGAAATCCTACACAGGCCCTTGCATCTTAATCGAGCCTTCCCCAACATCAGCCATCGGTGTTTGTGCCTGGGAAGCCAGCAGGTCCACATGCATTGCTGGTGCAAGCAGGAGCGCTGCAGTGTCTATATGTGGTTGCAGTGCAGTTGCCAATAGTTAGCACCTTGGTCTACAATTCTACCGATCATGAGTTAGATACTGCTAGGAAACTCATTGTACAATGGGATCCTTTCTCCCTTCTGGCTCTCCTTCTTTCAATTTTTGCTTTCTTTAGATGCATCTATCCCCACAGAAATATATTTTCTCTGTGGTACTAAGCTCTTACACACAGCAGGCACACAAGTCTCTGCCTGCTGCATGGGAACCCACGTGCATCTTGGAGCAGTAGGAAAGGATCTAATTCCAATGCCTTAAATGCCAATTTTTAACATGTCCTTTAAAACAGCCAAGGTTCACGACCATGTCCACAGTTGCTCTCTATACTTACTGCCCAGAGCACAGTGCCCCAAAGAGATCAAGGAGAGTAAGAAATGGCAAACAGTAACTGTGTGAAACTATGGGAGAACACTACTATCACCAGAAAAAAATCTGCTGAGAACACCAACCCAGACCCCCATCTTGCTGAAAATGACTTTTTCGTAAGTAACAAGCTTCCTTGGGCCCGGACTTGACATCTGTGCAGATTACAGAAAGGCAGTCTCTGAAACCACATGTGGAGACAGTTTTATCATCAATTCATCACATCATTTGTGTGCCACCTTTCTTGAGTTTAGAGTAACGATATGAAAGCTTTACTCATGAGCCAGAGAATATTTGGTAAACATTATATCCTCTGGGCTGCTCATCCAACAATTCTGAAGATTTTGTTCCTTAGGTAACAGTTTGCTATTTAGCACGAGCTCATTCCAGAAAGAGAACAAAGCATCAAGGAACAATGAAAGCCATTAGACAAGTCGGTATAAATTACGTTAATTTTACCTTTGTCAGCATCCAGATATAAGCATGGAAATGGCCAGCTGACAAAGGTGGCTTTCTAAAATTCAGGTAAAGACACAACCAAAAGGACACATTCTGCAGCAGCTCCCACTCCTTTGAAGACAGAAGATTAAGACTGAGCCTCTTAATTCTCATGGCTACTAAACTGTTAAGGGTCAGTGAAGAGAGTAGCTGTGGAAGTAATGTGGACTATTTAACTGACTAAAGCTGTCCAGTTGCCTTTTTTTTTTTTTCTTCTAAAGCTAAAGTCAGAACAAAAGGGCAATTTCAGAATGGAAAGAGACCACACACACCTGATACATCAGAATAGGTGCCAGGAAGAAGCAGATTCTTTCTTAACAACTGAAGTATTGCTTAAATTTTCAGAAATGTGCAAATTAAAACTTAGTGCAACCCCCAAGTTTGCTTTCCTGTACTCTGTGCAAACACTTGGAATGGACCAGGCATCTTATGTTTTGTCTGATGTCCATAGATGTGGCCTAGATACCTTACTCATATGTCTTTAAACAAGAGTTTGAACTATTTTGGGCAAGTATTTATATTTTTTTAACAGCTTGCATAGTACTCAATGGTAACAGGGTCCAACTCATAACGGTAATAAATCACATAAAGAGAGAGATTTTTAATACATCTCAACTCATTCTAACTAGAGCTAACTAGCTCTTGACACTAACTCTAGATCAAACCAAAATTGTAGGAAAGTTCTGGCATGTTTAAATTCAAGAACTTGCTTCCTTCTTCTGTAACAATATTTCATTACTGTAAAAACTATGTCATCTAAACAACAAAGAAGTAAATCACTTTTGTTTGGAAACAGAGTAAAAAATACTGACTACAGGATGTGATCTGACTGCACTGCAACCACCTTGTGTTGAAATGAGATTTCACAAAATGAATCACAGCCTTGTAGAACTGGTAATACTTCCATTTACTAACAATAAGCATATAATGATCAAAATTAATCCCATACTCCCAGTCGACTGGCGGCTAGCAAACGTGACGCACATCTACAAGAAGGGTCGGAGGGTAGACCCAGGGAACTATGGGCCTGTTAGTTTGACCTCAGTGCCAGGGAAGCTCATGGAGCAGATTATCTTGAGTGTCATCACGCAGCACTTGCAGGACAACCAGGCGATCAGGCCTAGTCGGCATGGGTTTATGAAAGGCAGGTCCTGCTTGACGAACCTGATCTCCTCCTATGACAAAGTGACACGCTTAGTGGATGAGGGAAAGGCTGTGGATGTGGTCTACCTTGATTTCAGTAAGGCTTTTTACACTGTTTCCCACAACATTCTCCTCAAGAAACTGGGTGCTCATGGCTTGGACTGGCGTACGCTTCATTGGGTTGGAAACTGGCTGGGTAGCCGGGCCCAAAGAGTTGTGGCGAATGGAGTCAACTCCAGTTGGAGACCGGTCACTAGTGGCATCCCCCACGGCTCAGTACTGGGGCCAGTTCTCTTTAATATCTTCATTGATGATCTGGATGAGGGGATCGAGTGCACCCTCAGTGCACAGAGGGGATCGAGTGCACCCCAACAACCCCAAGGAGAGCTACAGGCTGGGAGATGAGTGGTTAGAAAGCTGCCTGGCAGAGAAGGACCTGGGAGTATTGGTTGATAGTCGGCTGAATATGAGCCAGCAGTGTGCTCAGGTGGCCAAGAAGGCCAACAGCATCCTGGCTTGTATAAGAAGCAGTGTGGCCAGCAGGACTAGGGAAGTGATTGTCCCCCTGTACTCGGCTCTGGTGAGGCCGCACCTCGAGTACTGTGTTCAGTTTTGGGCCCCTCACTACAAGAATGATATGGAGGTGCTCCAGCGAGTCCAGAGAAGGGCAATGAAGCTGGTGAGGGGTCTGGAGAACAAGTCTTATGAGGAGCAGCTGAGGGAGCTGGGGTTGTTCAGCCTGGAGAAGAGGAGGCTCAGGGGCAACCTTATCGCTCTCTATAGGTACCTTAAAGGAGGCTGTAGCGAGGTGGGGGTTGGTCTATTCTCCCACATGCCTGGTGACAGGATGAGGGGGAATGGGCTAAAGTTGTGCCAGGGGAGGTTTAGGTTGGATATTAGGAAGAACTTCTTTACCGAAAGGGTTGTGAGGCATTGGAATGAGCTGCCCAGGGAAGTGGTTGAGTCACCATCCCTGGAGGTCTTTAAGAGACGTTTAGATGTTGAGCTTAGTGATATGGTTTAGTGGAGGACTTGTTAGTATTAGGTCAGAGGTTGGACTAGGTGATCTTGGAGATCTCTTCCAATATAGACGATTCTGTGATTCTGTATTATTACTGCAACAGTTTTCTGTAGCAGGAAAATGGTACTGTCTCTTTATCCATTCATTTCCTTGTGATGGCCAGTGTCTTGCTGACTCTTTTGACATCCACTACATACTAAGCACATAACCTCAGAGAACTATCACTGATGATACTGAGGTCTCTTTCCTGAGCTGTAGCTGCCTGAGCTCAGCATCATGAAGGCACAGTCTGGATTATTTTTTCAAAAATACATTACCTTTCGTTTGCCTATTTGGACCTCATATGCCAACTTTTTTCACTCGTGTGGTCCTTCTGAACTTGGCACATCATTTGCCTATGCAAAACTACCTAGTGTTATCTGTAGACTTGGAGATTTTACCATTCAATTTCTTCTCTCCTCTTCATTATGAATAAAGAAATAGCAACAATCCCCATGGGAATCTTTGCTGCTGACTGTAATCCTCTGGCCATTTGGTTTCTTCAACGGCCTTTGGTGTGGAACCTTTTAAAAGGCTTTTGAAAATTCAGATGCATCGTTCTGATTCGATTCCTTTCACTTGAGAGCTATTGGCACACCCCTAGAGACCAAAGACAGCCATTCCCTTCTCAGAAGCTGATTCTTTCCGAAGAGATATGTGGAGCCATCTATCGCCTTCCCATGGATGGAAGTCAGACTGGTCTGACTTCCCAGTACTGATCTGTAGTTCATAATTCTAAAAGTAAATTAGATAAAGAAAGTATTTTAAATAAAGAAAATTTCCTTCTGCACTTAAGAATATGTCCTCTCCTCCATCCACTTCATATGATGTTACTGGTGAGGCCTAGTTCAATATGTATAAAGAACACATATAGTATTTTGTCTGTTTATTCAGTAGGTTTTGGGTTGTTTTAGATTAAAAAATAGTGTAATTAAGTCATTCTGGAGAGTTAAAAAATCAATCTGAGCAATCCCAAAGGTCGTTGGTTTTGCACTCCAAATTCTTCAGTTGTAAAACCATTTTCTAATTCAGAAGCGCTTCCTAAAAGCCTATTCTTTCACTCCTTTCTGCAGGGGAACACAAGCATTCTACATTTTTAACTGCAAGCATACAATGTTATCTGCTCCTTCTGTCTTATGTAAGTTTGCAGGAATGCCGAAAGACTTTCCAGGCTCTGGGAGGTTAGGGGTTGGAATTAGGTCCATTGTATATCACTGCATTGGCTTCTTGGGACGTGAAGTTATTGCAATTAAGATACTGGCCGGATGTGTGGGTTAAAGAACCCAACTGATATCACAGGCATTTATTGATAATGCAACTTCTGAGGAAGAAATCTGGAGAATTGTTGTTCTTCATGCTTTCCTCTGCAAGCAAGCAAACCATATGGATTTATCAGAAACACACAACACTTTATCTAGCTTGAGAAAAAAAGTAAAGTGTTTATTTTACTGCAGAGGAATGTTCTCTTTCAGTTTTGAGAGCCAGTTGTCTGAGCTGGCACTGTGTACCATTTGGCCCCCGGTAGACATTTTGCTCTGGTTTAATTCAGTGCTATCTTTGACCTGATTATTATTTACTACATGTGTTGTGATAATGTCTCTAAGCTGCAGTTAAGGAGAAGGGCTTCTCTGTGTTAGGTGCTGTACAAACACAGAACTGAAAGATAACTCTTGCCTTGAAATGTGTAACTGAATTAAGAGCTGGCACATGAGGAGGAAAACATCAACTGGAGGCTGGGCTACAGTCTAGGAGCTGGCCTCCCTTCCTTACCTGTGCACAGTCTCAAACAAATGGCTTTCTCCTCTCTCATTTAACTTGAGCACCACTGTGCAGAAAACCCAGCTGAACAGCAGAGCATTGCATCTCCTAATTGATTCTTCTTCTGGTACCTGGGATTTAAGCATATCATCTGTATCTGAGTAGCTGTGGCTTTCTTCATGTGCCAGTGGGCAGACAGAGAAATAATGTTGACAAACACTAAAATCCAAACAGTCACCTGCCTGATGGTCGCTCTGCAAAGCATTAAGAGCTTTCTGTGAAGAAGAAAATCCTTTCCCAGAAATCTTACCAGAGTCCTGAAAACATTTTTACTTGTCAACAGATGCAGAGCAGCCATCTGCTCCCACAATATTTTGGGCCCTTTCTTACTGCTTGAGGACAGCATCCAAAAGTCCATTAGCAAGGGTGCTGCTTGGTTTAGTTTCACCATTTACCATGTCAAGGTCTGAGGCCTCAGTGGTTTTGCAGGATGGATTTATTTGCCAGAAGAGGTCTGGTTAGGTCAGTGTCCACCTGTCTGGATCTGGCAGCAGGGATCCAAATGTTTTCCCAAAGCCGTTGATTGCAAGACTGCCCTTGAGAAATGGACTTTGAGCTAGGCCAGAATGCTGGTAAAAGTATTTTCTTATGTGCCTTGGGATGAGTCATTGCTCCATAAACTAGTTCCCACTTTCCAGTACACTAACTTAAATTCCAAGAGTCTGAAGTATGTGAACATCCATGTTCTATGTGGGCTTAATGCAGCCCAGGGGAGGCTAAGGGACAGGGAGGAAGACCGGTATGCTAACTGTATTCCAGCACCAGACTCATTCTCCTGATTTTATGTTAAGTCTGTCTCTCTCTCTCTGTTTCAGCAATATTTCAACTCTGTCTAGGTTTTGATACTCCCCAGGTAGAGATTTATTGAGTCTTTTCCTTCTGCTCCATGAGTACAAATATTCGCTGGTGCTGATGAGGAAAAATGGAGCGAAATAACAAGTGAGGGAGAGCGAAGTTCAGCAGGCTATTTATACCAAGTTTCTTTCATTTAACAGCAGCACTTTGCTCTTCTTGAACTATTTCTCTCCCTTGTGTTAAAATCTACTACTGCACATATCCATGCAAATAACTATGTGCAAAACTGGAAAACAAAACAAGTCTAATGTGATCTGGTGGTATCTTTGCTTAAAAAAAAAAAAAAGTCCAAAAAAGTCCAATAGGACAAATAGTATCTGTCTTCATATATTCTGTGGGGACAAGGCTTAAAAACTCTTGAACTCTCTTAACATATGACTACTCCATTGAAAATGAAAGAAATAATCTTAAAAAAAAAAAAAAAAAAAGCTCTGGAAATAAAAGAAAGTTGTCAAAATTACACCATTGCTGGAAAAGTTGGTGGCAAACCAGTAACTCATGTTTGCCTTCTTTCATTTGTATTACTGTCATTTAAGAACAAAATATATACAGTACACAGCATAGTTCTATAGTTTGTTCATCTAGGCCCTAATAAAATGTATTCAATCTGCTTGTGTTTTTTCTTTTTAAGAAAGTCCACAAAAACCACTTTGCTCTCCCACCTCCTGCATACTTTGTTGGTTGTTCCTTGCTAGCTTTGTGTCTGTAGATTGCAAGCTATCTTGGTGAGAGCTGGGTGTAGGATGGAAAAGTCTATTTTGTGTTCCTTAAGTGGATAGAATTCTTTTAACATTACTCTAATGTTGATATATATAATAATTATAATAATTGTCTCCCAATAGGACCTTCATAAGTAGCTTATGACACATTGCCCTGATTGTAGAAAAGTTTGTCCTGGCAGATAAGAAATGTCAATTAAAATGCAAGCTTTGCAGAGCACAGATAAGTTTCATACACAAATTCCACAAAAAAAAAAAAAGTTTTCTGTTTTGTTGTGTTGTGTTTTTTAAACACAGCCACAAGTAGTAAATGAAAAGTAATGTGCAGCATTGAATCAGCATGCTGTATAAGCACAGTAAATAACATAATGACTGTTATCATAGTGGTACATAGTTTTGTATGCAAATGTTACCTCAAATATAGTCAATGATATCTACAATAAAGAGTATTTAGGGCAGGAAATGTAAAAAGCATTTTATATTATTTAGTTACTACAACTGAATTTCAAAACAGCATCATAAATTTACACATATCTGTGTCTAAGTTAACAGACACTTGCTATCACTAGCTTTTAGTTTGCTGCTTTATATTGGATATCATACACAATCTGTTAAAATACAAAGGGGAACATGGACTGAACAGAGACAGAGGCACAGTTACACACTCCCTAGTGCTAGTGTCTTGGGCCATTAGCAGAGGGCAAAGGGGAGTTCATCCAGCTGCTCTTCCAATGTATTTCACAGCCAGATAATTTTACAAGAAAGCAGTTTCTGTGGCAGGCAACACAACACATTCCTAATATTGCCACCATCTTAGGCACTTTGAGAAATTAAACCCTGTGCTTCTGAAGAGGCAGGAGAATTGAACTGGAAGTAATTTTGTCATGCTGTTGTCCCCCTTGACACACACTGGTAAAGCATGACCTAAACTGGACTTAGCTTATCCTTACCTTCATGGGAGGTCAACAAGAGGTTGTACACGGAGATACTGCAAACAGGATTCTGAGGAAAGCATAATTATAGCTATCCAAAGAAGAATTGTGAACTGCTCTTTCAGGGCTTTTCTCTTCATTTAGGAATTTTATGTGAGGGGTAGTTAGAGCAGAAAGCCCAGTATGCACCCTCAGAAAAGAACAAAACTAAGTAAGGAAGTAACTGAACTCAGAAAATTTATAGATGCAAATAACATTATGAGTTTTTTTTTTTTTTATGTATATACTCTAAAAGAGTTAATATTTGCTTTTAATTTAATACAAAAAAAAAAAAAACAGCTTGTTTGGTAGAAGCAGGGTCTGAAAATGGGTCCCATGTTTGTTTGTAATGGCCATATGCAATTAAAATGCTTAAAGAAAGGAAAATTTTGCTCTTCCCATCACAATTCCATTGAAAAAAAAATATTTTTTAAATCCTTCAACCAGCAGAACTTCTGCCTGAGATGGGCCGCTTTTTCCCCTTCTGAATTCCTGGCATAATATAAATCAAACAAATTCAAGATAGCAAGGCCGGGAAAATCATTATTATAATCACAAAAACAGCAAAAAGGTCAACAAGAAGGAGGACAACAATAGGATTCTGGTAACTGTTTGGGAAGAAACTATTCTTACTGCAGTCAAACTCACTGTTTTCATAACAACAAATTAAATACCAAGGTAATTCCCCAGAGTCTTCTGCAGAGTGGCTCAGTCGCAGTGGTAAAAGCCACTACAGCACAATGCACAATATCATTACGAAAACCTTCCAGCTGCTGAGCTACCATGCAGCTCGGCGGTTTTTTGAAATTAAGCTGGAGTCAAGCCTACCTTTTCAAAGCACTGCATTGTTATTCTTCTTTTCCTCCCTTTCCTGTCCATTTCCTCGTCTTCCTCTCTTACTTTCCCCTGTCAGGCAGACACATTTTAGATTCCATTCATAATCTGAGAAGCTGTAAGAGGGAGTATTGTTATACTGGAGCAGAGATGGCTGGGCTGCTGGCTTCAACAGTCAGGTAAAAGAGACTCACAGGTGCTCCCCCATTTTCAAAATTTTATTTGCTTATTGGTGTCTGATATGTACCCTAAAAATATGTGATTGGTCAGGTGTAAGCTGCTATATTACATTCAAATGATTCAGGAAAGGTTTCAACAAGGTGAGCTCTGCAAACACCCATTCGGAAAAACATGGCATTTGGATTTGTTTTGGCTGTTCAACTTTGGACAATGAAGAATCAAGACCATGGCTTTTGCCATGATCTGGGCTCTATGAGACTCCTTTTACTCATCAATAAAATATGATGTTCTAGATATTGAAGTGTTTTAGTGAAAACTGCCAAGGACTGAAGGCATCAATTGCAAAAAGCAATTAAATATCATTTGAAGAATATCTTGCAGCAATACCAACCAAAGGGAAGGTTGGGGTAATTGGTCCCTGCCAATCAGCAAGTTTGCTGTGTTTTCCTATACAATTAATAGCTACAGAGGTTTCAACAGATAATAAATACCCATGTAAGAACAATAGGATACTTTATCATCCAAAATTATTCACTATGCGCTCTGATGCTTGGTTGTACAGGGTCTACAACATGTGTATTCTCTGTGTTGTTTCATGGTATTTTCAAGTACATACACACTAAGTTACCTTGCAAAGCAGCCCCGTAACTCCATTTCTTTCACTTAGGCAGCTGGCTGATCTAAATTTGTGATTTCATGAGAGTCACAGTGATGCTGTATGAACACAATAAAATGAAGAATCCCTTCTTAAGACTCAGTGGGGGTGGTAGGAGGGAAGTTGTTTCTGTCCCTTCTGTGGGCCATATCTCTTTCAATTTCTTTCTTCCTCAGTTTCCAGGCCATAGTCTCATGCCTGCTGCTCTTAGCAAAGACTGGCTGCCTTTTTCTAGGAGTTGGGCACTCCTGGAACATTTTGTGCTCCACTTGGCTTTTCTGCAAATGGAAATAGAAAGAATTAAGTGGCTTTTTGTCACGATACTTGTACTCAAAAGAAATTACCAGATCAACATCAAAGTTTGAAATCAAGAAAACAAACAGGAGAAATATTTTGACAAGTTGAACTTAATCTACATTACAGTTTAAACCCCAGACATCTGGTCTGTCTCCTACCTACTTCATTTCTCCCCTCAAATAAAGTAGCTTCTGCCTCTAGTCCTGAATATCTTTCAGAGTTAAAGAAACTTTTAAAACTTTCTTTTAATCTCTTTGGAGGCTTCAAGTGATCTGACAAATGCCTAAATTAATTGTTCAGGAGATTTGCTGTTAATAATACTTTCTACTGTGAACTGGTTTTGAAAAGAGGTGGAAAAAATCTACTATTTTGATTTCCTACCAATGGTTTGCCATTGGAGATCACTATCATGGTCCAGCCATCATTTTCTACAGGTAAGAACTGAGACTGCATGTTTTATTCCTTTTAGTCGGGAAAGAAACTATTTCAAACTCAAATATGTGTCAGATTCAAAAAAAAAAAAAAGTGTATCATATTTTGTAGTGTATATATTCTAAAACCCTATTTAGGAAATGGCCTTTTTTCTGATGATCCTCTGAGCTAGTGTTAGAAACACAAGCAAGCATGAAGCAATGTAATTTCTAAAAATTAGGATTGAGAATTTGCACTTTTTAAATGGTACAGATTTTACTTAACCTGGTATAAAATTCAAGGGTGGTGAGAATATCACAGAAGTACAGAAAGCACTGGCTAAAGAAGCTGGAGGAACTCCTGGAAACCCTTAGCTTTATTTTGGCTTCCTAGTACACCATATAATGAAGGCAGCCTTACCTGTTCACACAGTAACTTCTATTTCTATTGCTACATCCCTACAAGAGATAAACCTTTTTGGGGGATAGTGGGGAAATAAGCAATGAATTAGAGATACAAACAGCAGGTATCCCATACATGACAATACCAGTAGTGTGCATGAAAATACTCCCTGGACCATCACCTTCACTTAAGTTAGATGTAGTGTCCTGATTTTGGCTAGGATAGAGTTAAATTTCCTCCTAGTAGCCGGTATGGTGCTGTGTTTGGGATGTAGGATGAGAATAATATTGATAGCACACTGATGTTTTAATTGCTGCAGAGCAGTGCTTACAGTAAGCCAAGGACTTTTCAGCTTCTCACTCTGTCCTGCCAGCGAGCAGGCTGGGGATGCAGCAGGAGCTGGGAGGGGACAGACCCAGGATAGCTGACCTGAACTGGCAAGAGGGGTATTCCATACCATCTGATGTCGTGCTGAAAAATTAATATGGGCGGGCTGGCCAGGGTGTAGGGACCAGCTGCTTGGGTATAGACGACACATTGGTCAGCAGGTGGTAAGCAGTTGCATTGTGCATCACTTGTTTGTACACATTAGTAGTAGCGGTAGTAGTATCATTATCATTTTCCTTTCTTTTCTGTCCTAATAAACTGTCTTTATCTCAACCCACAGGCTTTCATTTCTTTCTGATTCTCTCCCCCCATCCCAGAGAGGGAGGGGGGAGGGTGAACGAATGGCTGCGTGATGCTTAGCTGCTGGCCAGGTTAAACCACAACATGTAGACTTTATGGTACAACATATCTTAGTTTTCCCAAGTCCATATATTACTAACACATACATTTGCTGAGGTCTGCTTGACAGTAGCCAGATCAACATAGTTACTACAGAACAGCTTTATTTAAAAGGGAAAAACAAGTTTATTCTCTCCAGGAAAACATCCTCCTCCACTTCCAGGGATTTACAACACATAAAGAAGAATGTAATCACCAGAACACTGTTAAAAACATTTGTCTGAAGTTACCAAGCAGTGGGATGCACAACAGGGCAGGGAGGAGCTTCTAGTTCAGACTGATCAGGCAGGGCTGGCATAAGACAACACACCCCATTTCTTTTCCTTATTGATAAACTTCTCTGCAAATTACCTCACCATAAACGTAAAACTAAATCTGTAGAGGAGACTCAGTTCTCAAATGGAAGGTCAAAAGTCTAGCCCCATTGAATGCAACAGCAAGAGCCCAAGTGACTTTAATTCACTGTGATTTCATCCTTTGTCTTTGTTTACTATATAGGCCATTGTTAATTAACTTGGTCTTTCAAATGTCTTTTGCACCCAATACTTGTTTTGGTTTCTGGAGGTGAAAAGCTAACTTAGGCTTGCCATTTAATCATATGTTTCCAATGCATTCCACCTGAGTACTGTTGAGGCAAGCTTTCCTTCTAATTACAAAGGTGAGCTAAAGAACCAGTTATTAAAAGATCAACTTTTCCTTAAATACTGTTGTACGTCAGGAGAGTGATCAAAGCCAGTTGTTGCTTCCAGAGATCTACTTACTTACAGCAGATGAACTTCTCAAATAAGGAATAGTAAGTTCTTTTTTTTTTTTTTTCTTGCTCAGGTTGAAAAACTCAGTTGAGTCTACTGGGCAATCTTTCAATTAAAAAAAACAACTCTGCCTTCCTTTCAGACTAAAAGCTGACTCAGCCCAAAGAAGGCTAAAGAATTTGCCTAAAGGCTCCAGGGAAGATTGTGTACCGTCTATAATTTTGTTGTCAAAATAATACCTATTGGATTTTTTTTAATTTAATTAATTAATTTTTTTTTTTTAATAAGGAAAGGAGATTTTTGTAGCATGGTTAGTTAACACAAGTAAAGCTCTTTCGGATCCATGGTAAAATAATGTGTATCTACATACTTTCATGTACATACATATGTATAATAAATTGTTAATTTCTTTCCAATTCCTGGTTGCTTATGAGGCATGAGCATAGCATCTCAGAATGAAACTTAACCCAGAATCATATCAGATTTGTTGGAAGACTTGTAGTAACCCCAATAAGAGTTACTGCTTTGTTTGGGAGAAGCTTGATAGAAGCCCAAAGTCCAGTTACTCCTCAGGGCACCTGGAGAAGTTGCTGCTGAGTTGGAAAGAGAAGAGTGTACAACCTAACCTGCCATGGGCTTGGCACTGTGCATATGCTGGAACAGGACCAAAAAAGAGTTTCCTCAGTATGTCAAATATATTTGCAATAACAGATGGAAATGGCCACTCAACAGATTTATCATGCTCTGTATCTGGGGATGGTATTTTTTATGATCGATGCCCTAACCCACCGCAGAGCTTTTCTGTGTGCCATTGTGAACATGCTTTCATGATAACTGCAAAAGAGGGCAGCAAAGTCTGCTTCCAAAGCAAAATGCTGACAGAAAAGCAGTTCATTCAATTATCTGTAAAACTGTGGGATATTTATTGCTTCTGATTCACCACAAAAACATCCAGGGCATATCTGCTCTGTAGGCCACAGAAGCATAATGTCACAAGTTATTTTTTTTGCAGTAATAAGTGGCCCTATTGATGACTGGAGTTATCCCCAGACAGAGTCATTTAAAAAAAGAATGCCCAGCTAATTGTGTTCAGAACTGACATGTATTGTTCAAGCTATCCAGAACAAATGATAGGGTGGGCTTGAATCATTTCTTGTGGCCAGGAGACTATGAACTCACTTTGACTAAGTACAGGTGTTGGAATCACTACAGCATTATCCCTGGAGATGGGTAATCCCTTCAAGGTTCAGAGCTTTGGGTTAGATAAAGATCTAAACATTTGGATGTTTATCTGAAACCTTATCTTGATAATCTTAAATCCTGGAGGCTGAACACCCATCAGTTGTACATCTACAAGTAAAAGAGTAACAGGGTCTCTTGCTTCTACAGACTTAAAGCCTGATCCTGACATCTCTGAATAAACAAAACCTCACATTGATATCAACTCGCCTTTGAGTTGGAGCATTGCTCACAGGAAGTTCCATTTCAACTGATAACAAACATTGTCTGATGGAGAAAAACTAAAGTTTTGGTCAAAAAATACAGTGTTGTGTGTTTCTTTTTTTTCCCCACAAAAGTCATCCATCTTCCATAGCAAATTGTTCTTTTTCACTGAAAATCTCTACACCTGAAACCGGGCAAAGGAGCTTTGGTTAAAAAACAGAATATTTCACCTCCTTCTCCTCCTGCTTGGAAAAATGGGATCTCCCTAATGAAGTACTATGCTTTTAAGTCCATGCCAGTATTTTAACTTAGATGTCTCAGATTTCCTTCCCCTTTGCTGTCCTTCATTCCCCAGGACGCCAGATGACTGCTAGTGAAGTATGGTATGTCATGGTAGAGATGTAGAAAGGGCTGGGAGTGTGAAACATGCTGCGTTTTGCAGAACTGAATCATGCTGGTGGAGGGATATTTTGCTTTTCCACTATGATACCTCAGATTTTTCAATTATTTATCATTTTACTCCTTTCTCACATATCAATGAACATAACATTTTTTTTCTACCGATGGAAAATTAAACTGTGGATATTAAAATTTGTGTAAGTATAGAAGTTATTGCTGGGGGGGGGAAAGGAGTTTGATAAATTACCCCCTTTCCTTCACTGACATTCCCACAGTGAACGGTCCGGTTCCATCCTCTGCTAAGGGATGTGAGCCGGGCTGTGTAGGGGGGGTACAGATGCAGAAACTGGGCACAGACCCCAAGCTGTATTATCACTGCTTTCTCCCCAGAGCCTGCTGAAACCAGAAATGTTGCTAGGTCTCAGTTCCTACATCTACAGAGAAAGGAAAGCTGGCCCAAAGGAAGAAGTGGAGGAAGCAGGAGGACAAGATTCAGGGCTAAGACAGTAGCTGGAGATGAGGTAGGTATGGGTTCATCTACCTGCTCCATCACAACCCGCCCAGTCCTCCCCCTCAGATGACTCTGTATACTCTAGTTTTCCTGTTAACTCTGGAGGCTAACACTCTCTTAAGGAGCATTTCAAGACTATACGTTAAGAAAAAAAAGTGATCAATTTGATACACTAACAGGAGTCAGACAAAGAAAAGGACTTTGCTACTGCTTTTGTAAGCTGAGCTTCTTCCACATTTGCATCATACTACATAGAGAACTGGCATTGTTTTGCAGCATTTTAGAGGCTAGGAAGAGAATTTAAACACTTTCCCCTTCCTTTTCCCTCTGCCATGCCAGTTACAGCCTACAGTCAGCAGGGCAATTCTGCTCATTCCTGCTCCTCTGGGACCTTTCACATAGCTGCTGCCTCGCTCATGTAACAACAATCTCACCTTGGGAATGAGAAAAATGCACATTTTTAGTTTGTTTTGGCACTATCAGTAGAGTCACAAGATTTATGGACATTAATTAAAGAGATGTTAGCAGGACTCTTCTTTGATATGGCAATTTTAAGTTGATATCTAGAGAAAAAATGCTATTCAGAGTTTCATGGAATATTTTTTTCCCCTGTCCACAGTACAGTTGTATTTTGGCAGTAAGAACTGCTTGCGTGAGAAGGGAGGGAATGATTTATTCCAAATTATTACATTCTGTGGCTCAAGAGAACCATACTTCCACTTCTGTGGTAGAAAATCATTGTCATTCTCATGGCACTTTCCAAGCATCATCATGCCTTTGATAACTTATTCTCTGTCAAGCTCCCCTATTTAAGCAGTACTCTTCTTTTCTCTGGTTAACTACCTTTTATGTCTACAGCTGTTGTTTCTCATCAATGTTTTATAGTTCAAATAAAAATACTCATGCAGAAAGACAGTTTTTTTATTATTATCTTTCCTATGGGTAGCCATGCTGTCACTAAACTGCTTTCAAGGAGGTCAGGTAATGTTTTGTTTCATAAAATACATTTGATGCTGGGTTATGTTGTTTCTGAGCATTGCTCCAAAAATCCTGCCCCTTGCTGGGGCTGTCTAGCAAAAGGCGCCTTACTTTCAGAGACACAGAGAGAGATTCACTGCAGGGCTGGGGAAAAGGAGAACGGTGCGAGATGAAACGCGCCTCATTGACTCATGAGATGAACACAAAGGAAGGGTTTGCCCACCTGCTCCCTGGCGAGCCTGGGTTTCTCCCAGCAGAGCTTGTGTGGGATGCAGCAAGTGGGGTTTGCCCTGGCAGGGAACGTGCACCACCCCTCAGAGGCATGCATAACACAACTGCAAACTTGTGTATGCTGTCTCTCCCTTCTCTCACTCACCTTCAGTGCTTTGGGGAAAATTCTTACAGGATGCTTCCTGTTATTCAGTTAATCCTCTCTCATCTTTAAATTCTATTAAACTGGGCATTACAAAAGCTTCCAATGATTTATTAATCAAGAATTTTTTTCATGGAGCTGCTTGTTACTTGCAGCCAGCATTCTCCAGCCTTGCTGACACCTGGAATTTTTGGCTAAGGCTTCTCACTACTGTGGTAAGTGAGAATGGGTCTTGCCCATTTTGTGCATCACCACAGAAGTGCTGACTAAGTTCCAATGAATTTTAGCCACCCAGACCTACAGTGGAAAATTTAATTGCACTCGTCCCTGTGAAGGTGTCATTTGAAGCTTACAGTTAGCCCCTAGACAGCAGGGAGCATCCATTGTCCCTGATTATGAGTATAAATCAATTATTCTAGAAGATACACTATTAAAGAGGCATTGCTCTGAAGCTGTGTGCCAAGGACCACGGTGAGGATTTGGGCTTTCTGAGGAACTTGCAGTGAACATCTAGAAACTCAACCGCATGAACCTGTGTGCTACCATTAGCAGTTGATATTCACTCTTACATCTTGCCACCCATTTGCAAACAATCAACACAAGTGCTGGAGATGCCAAACATTTGCAGAAGTTGCCTTCCACAAACAACACTGCCAGCTCACTTACTTCCTCCAGGTTATTTAAAGATGACATTTCCCAGTTAAGTTAAAGCAACAACACTAAAATGGCTGGGCTGTAGGTATTTCCCTGATAAGATGTGACAAAAATTTCTCAGCCACGTGTCACAGCAGCAAGCAGCTCTGTAAGCTACACCCCAATGAATGGAAATTCAGACATCACAGGTATTAAGCATAACATCATCCATGATTTCACAAGCAGACAAAAATTTACTGCATCATTGTCATTAGTGATAAAACTGTTTGTTGCTTTATATTCATATTTAAGTAGCTCTTGTTTATTTTTATAAAACACTTTTCCTCTCTGAAATAATTTATGTAAACGAAGATAGGTAAGAGGTACATTCCCAAGTAGGAAGTACAACAGATAGAGGATGTTGTGGAGGGAATTGGGAGCACAGTGGGCAAGTGGAGAGAAGCAAGCATCAGGGCCAGTGACAGCAAGCCATCACTAATATAATAATAATGTCCGTCACTAATATGGACAAATTTTCTACTTTAGCATTTTAAGCAATAGAAAAACTCATATGGGAATCCCGGCCTGACTTGATGCTATTGAAAGTATTTGACCACCACCCCATTAGAAAAAAAAAAATCAAACCAACAGTATGCTTTTTCTGCTATGTCAAGACAGGCAAACTGATTCAAAGCATTTAAGCCTGCAAACATGTCTGCAATGCAGCCCAGCCTAAAGGCAACAATGTGTAAATGGTTTAATAAGGCTACCTTAACAAGCTTAATTTCTGTCCTTAACAAGAGTTGCGTGATTGGACTTTTGGGTGAGACATATGCACTATGGAAGCACATTATTTCTTAAATAGTAAATTCTTCAGAGCAGGAATCCTGAGTTCCCACAGGCCCTTATTTACAGAAGCGTAGTCCACATCCTCCCCCCGCCATTACAAACCCAGAAATGAGCGCTTGTGTCTTGAGCCCAAACCTGAGAAAAGACATAGTAGTCAGCATGTATTTCTGTTGTTTAAAACACTTCAGTTTTTACTACTGGAGATGGATTCTTCCAGTTCTTTTACTGACACAGTATCATACACATATACCAAATCACACCAGCCATAGAGCAAGCGCCAACTAAGAAAACATATGCATTGCAGCGCCAGCTTTAGCATGCAATAACAGGCTGCCAGAAAGTGGGATTAGCTCTCAAACTAGGTGAAAAGGAGGGATTAAATTAAATCCACTGATATTATTACAAGATCTGCAAACATGAATGTGGAACAAAACATTACATACTAACCTAAGAAACTACATGGAAAGTGTTAGAGAAGCAACACAATGCAGAAAACTGAAGGGGAACAGCGAAGTACTGTAGACCTCCTGACAAGGTGAGCTGTGGAGCATCATCCTTGGTGTGCCATAGAAACATGGCTGCAGCACCTTAAACCCTCATTTTTCTCATCCAAAATTTATAAACAATCTGGAAAATGTGAACACAGCACACATCAAAAGAGCACCCAACTCTGCAAGTAGCCTGAAACCATCTGAGAAATGTGAGTCTACAGATAGTGAAAACCCACTCTGAGCACTACCACCACCCCAAAAAGACATTTAAATAGCCAAGCCTACTGATTATTTCACTGCTTATAACATTCGGGGAACTATTTAGCCACTGTGTTTGACCCAAACCCTCAAATGCTGTAGCAGTGCCCTCAGCTTCCCACTGCACTAACCTCCATCCCACAGGCTTTGCAAGGCAGCTCCTGCAGCTCCAGTTCCAGAGTTTGAAATGCTGCTGAATTTTGCCACATGCGCAAAGACTACCACCAGCTGACCTTACTGTCAAGGCAAAGAGCATACAGACTACCTGGATTACTTCCTTCATCTGATAGTGTGACATTTTATTTGAAAAGCCATAGACCCTGCTACAGAAGCTCCTGAAAGAGGCATAGACAGCCACCCTTGCATTCCCTGAGTGGCTGGGTCACCTTATGCTGATGGTCCTACAGCTGCCTACCCATGGCTGTGAGCTGCTCGGCTTGAAGTCATTTTGCTGGTTCAGGAGAGGGGTCTCCTAAAGCTCCTGTCCATGGGGCTCTCCATCCCAGTGCCTGTGTAGATCCCAGGAGACTCAGGGCTCAGTTCACTGTGAATTAGAAAGGCAAGCAATTTGGTTTTCTTTTGGATCACTTGCCCACCAGCTATTTAAAAAACAAACAACAACAAAAATCCTACAATTCAGCTCTTATCTGCTGAGCTCTGTATATGTGAATTTTCTTTCCTGTTATTGCAGCAATGGTAGGGATGGAGAAATGCTCTTTATTTCCTTTTTCAGAAAAGTTTTCTTTTCTAAACAATTGATATTAAAAAGAACAAAACAACTGAGAAACAGCATGCTTATTTCACAAATTTCCAGTAATGTTAGAGCTGTACATTGTTTCAGCACTGGCTGAGATGAAGATTGATTACATTAATGTTAATCAATATTAAGCTTATCTAAGAGACACTTTCACTACAGACTTTCTGGATCTTGAAAGTTTCTGGATCTTGAAAGAATGAGCCTACTCTCAATAGCAAGGGTGGGCTCTCAGCATTCAGGAAAACAGATCCTTTCAACTGGCTTCTACAAAAAACAGGTGTGATCATAATGTGCTTGTTCACATGTATTTTCACATAGGTGTGTATCTGTATTTACCTGCAGAGATGTAGGTGTGTCCTTCTCTAGTAGCTCTTGAATCTACTGGTCAATCTCAGCCAGCCTGATCTGTCAGAGGCATAGGTTACAAGGATTAAGGTCCTGCAAACAAGTAGAAGAAATACCTCCGAAAATAGCCCACTCAAGGGAAAAGAATGCAGGGTGAGCTCCCCATAGAGCACATGTAACCAAGCAAGTAAAGCTTAATTCAAGGCCCACCCTGGATCATTGGAAGATCCCAACAACCTCAGCAGGTTTCCTAGCATGCCTGTTTTCTGCTGCAGGGTGATAGCAGGATCCAGCTGGAGCTGAATAAAACAGTGGTAAAAATCAACAGTAATGCAACCAGCATCACATGCTCACTCATGTGCTTATTCTGATGGTCAGGACTTGGATTATCCAGTAGAGCATATAACAGTACAAGCCATATAATATTTTGTAAAAGTTCCTACAACATATTAATTGACATACATTTAGCTAAGGGAGTCATGTTACCTCAAGGATCTTCAAAACTAATATTTGTGAAAGTCCCAACTTTGTCTTAGATTAATCCCTTTGAGTAGCACACTGGGCATCTATTAATTTATGGGGGAATGCAATGTGCTTATTCATATAAAAAATAAACAAGAAACTTTAGGGTGTTTTCTTGCCTCATGAGTTTAATTGGGACAGATGATGTCAGTGAAGCCAATAGAGAAACACCACCTCCCTGCATAACAGGGACTCTTTATGCAGTCCCAGTCTTCTCGTCTCCTCCAAAGGTTTCAGGACATGCATGACTTCCGTGTCTTTCCTATGGTATCTCAATTGTAGCTCACCTTCTTGGTGTGTGAGCTGTTATAAGACTGGGGGATGGAGAAGTAGAGATCAGACAAACACGACCATTGACACCACACAGAATGCCTGAGCCAGCCCCCTTTTTCCATAATGGAAACCAGATCAGGTTGCACAAACCACTTTCTACAGCTAAAAGTCAAAGAGAGAGGCAGGCCCTAGAACAAGGCTGCCCAGCAACAGCCCAATTTTTAAGGCAGGACTATGAATTATTGGAAAGCTAAGTGACAATGTGACCAAGCGGCATTGTCATCATCTCTCCCGCAATAAAACTTACATCTCAGGGTAAACTCATCAGTACCATAACTTTTCAGCTAGAATCTTATCAGTAGTGTATGAGCAGCTGGTTTATGTTTTACATTGTTCATTTCAAGGAATTGTCCATTTGTTTCTTACAAACAAATATCTTGCATCATGTCTTACTCCAATGGTTTATTTTACATTTGAGGAATGCAAAACAATTGCACAATAAATCACTGGAGGAATGTACATAAGGGTTATTTGTCATGGTTATAAATAAATGAACTTCAGCAATAGCTGATAAACAGAAGATTATGGACAATTCAGGCATGCTTTCAAAAAGACCAGAGCATGACTTTAGCCCTTCATTAACAAGCTTCATCATATTGTCCCATAGCCCTCTGGAAACACTGTAAGAGAGGTGGCTAACTGCCCATACACAATGGTAGCTGACTGCCAGGAATATGCTATAAAGCCTTTTTTTGTTCTGCTGCAGGATGTCTGTGCCACTCAGTTCTACCAGGAACAGAAGTACTCAGCACCTGTGAAAACTAGACCATCTGTGAAAATGGGAAGAAAATTCTATAAATGCTTCGGTCTTAAGACCTCAGCTTTAGTTATTAAGATTGAACTAGATAAACAAATCTGGCCTTAGGTTTTACCCTACAAGTGGCCTTAATGTGGCTGAGAGCTGGAGAACATTTTGATCTGCACTTTGAAATCTTTCATACTCAACTCTAGTGGACCTTTTTCACTTGGCACTCAAATTAAATGCTCTGCTGAATAGGATTACTTATTTAAATGCTTCCTGAATAAAGGCTGAGCAAGAAAGCATGTCTAGCCTTCAAAATGCCAGTGCAGATACTAGAGAGGCTCCCATTTTTATTGACTGAGTTGCTGCAGCTCACACATTTTAATAGGAACTAGTCACATCTGTGGATTTAACATCTCAAAACCTAGGCAGACTTAGACTGTGATACAACCATATTCCCAATTATTGCTGTGATCACTTATAGAAGTTCAGTTTAAGCTAACTTAGACCCATACCTTTGAAACTGTAGATTTGATCCAACTTAGAAAGGAAGATGGCAAAAGGATAACCTGAGCTTTTAATAGAAAGGCTTATTTCTTCAAAATACATCTGAGACCATGTGCATCTGAGTTTAATGTCAAGACTCAAGAACAGATTAATCTGATTTCAAAAACAGAAAAATACACATTTTTGAAATGCAATGTTGGGAGAAGCAGTAATTTTAACAGATGTGCCAATCCTAGTATCATATTTCTGAAGTGTAATTACCAGCAGTTACAAAATGGCCACTGTGCTTATGATAAGATGCAGTTAATACAGATAAACTCTATCGATCGAGGTGAAATACAAAAAAAAAAGAAAAAGCACTTAGATACGTCTGTGTCAGTAACAGCTAGAACTAGCATTGTTCTTCAGAATGATATCCGAATTGCAGCTATCTGCGAAAAAATGCTTGCAAGCAGTACACAGCTCTTATTGTCTCTTGTTACTATCTAGGCATCTATCTTGGGAATAGCTGAAGTGTCCCTTGCTTTTCTGTCTGAGGGTGTGGTGCGATGCTCGGCAGGGTTGATAGAGGCTCACAGATGCTGCAGGAGAGCAGGTCCGCCCCAACCCATCTCCCCTCCCTGATCCCTCTCTCCCACTGGCACACAGCTTACATTGATAAACCAATTCAAGCCAGCAACCCAGTAGGAAGCTAACCCAGGAAGGGGGGAAAACAACCCATATACAGACTAGAAGGCTGAACAAGTCTGTGCAAACAGACGCACCAAAGCTGGCGCAACATTGCTGGGGCTGGGAGGGATGGGGGCAGACAGCTCCCGCGCTGACAGCAAGGCACAACGCTGGCCTCACTCCACTGTCTGACCGCACCCTCAGCTTCTAGGAACAGTGACTTAAAAAAAAAGTATACCAGGAATGACTGCTGCTTCCTCTGATTTCATTCTCCAACCTTTGATGGTATGGGTGCTGGTATACTGAAATACAGGGGTCTACCATGAAAGGGGAAAGAATCAGGCTTGGAGCAGGAGGATTAGGCACAAGGAAAAACAAATCAGGTGATGAAATTTGCAAGACAGGACTGTTATAGCTACACAAACAACCAAACCCAAATTCAAGGTCAGCTGCTTTCCTCATTTTTTTCTTATCTATGTCCCTGCATTGACCAGCACCTTGGAACAGAGTTGTGATATTTAACAGAACTGGCAATAGAAGGGAGAAAGCCCCCCAGAAAGCATCAGAAGCACTTAAGGTCTGGCAGGCAGAAGTCAGCACCAGAACAAAAGGATAATTCTGTTAATTTTCTGAACAAAAGAGACTTTCAGAGACCACCATTCTCCTGAACGTGAGCCACAGTCAATCCTGAAACCCAGTCAGTAGCAGTAACAGCAAGCCACTACACCTGCTGCGAACTCTGAATACTGAAGAGACCAACAGGTCTGCACGCCCACTGCTAGCATGAGCTCAGCATGCACATTCATCTTGGAGGGAGTGCATTGCTTCCCAGAAGAGAGATTAAACCAGGCCAAGGTACAGGTCTGCAGGGAGCGTGCCTGGCACATGTGCACTCCAGGTCTCCCAAACATCCAGCTTGGGCAGTCTCCCCTGCACAGCAGGAGTGGCCTTACACTTAGATGCAATCTAAATCTACCCTCTTTCAGTTTAAAGTTATTGCCACTTATCCTGTCACCTCAGGCTCTGGTATAAAGTATCTTATAAGCCCTCTCTATACATTGAAAGGATTCTATAACGCCTCCTGGAGACTTCTCTAGACTGAACACCACCAACACTCAGCCTTTCTGAATAGGAGAGGCATTCCAGCCCTCTGATAATTTTTGTGGCCTTCTGCTGGATCAGCTCTAATGGGTCCCTGTCCTTCCTATGCTGGGAACCCCAGAGCTGAATGCAGCACTCCAGGTGGGGTCTCACGAGAGCAGAGCAGATGGAGACAAATCACCCCCCTTGCCCTGCTGGCCACACTGCTTTTGATGCAGCCCAGGATACATTAGCTTTCTGGGCTTCAAGGGAGCATTGCCAGCTCATGTCCAACTTTTCATCCACCAGTACACCCCTGACTCCTTCTCTGCAGGGCTGCTCTCAATCCACTCATCCCCCAGTGTGTGTCTGGGGATTGTCCCAGCCTGGGTGCAGGACCTTGCATTTGGCCTCGTTGAAACATGACAACATGCCAAGCATCAAGTGCTCCCATCCTTTTCAGGAGAGATTTACAGAGCAAGATGTAGCTTGGTGGGGAGGAAAGACTCTGCACTACTGAAATAACACAGGCAGGTGCAAATCATGCTACTGCAGAACACCTGGTGATTGTCAAAACAGCAGAAACTAGTCAATTAGTGTTGGTAGTTCATTATAGAGCATCTATGACTATTAAAGCTTTAATCCTCTACTAGCACATTTATCTTTCCTCTCACATAAACATCATTCGGTTCCCTGGAATGAAGTAGGGCTCTTCCACAGTCAACCGCAGCCCAGAAGAGCCACTGAGAGGAAAGTAAGCACTAAGGCATCCTCTTTACTTTGTTGTTCCTCTCATTTTGACTTAACATCAAATTTTCATTACCAGCAGGCTCCAAAAGCGCCTGTGGAAAAAAGAGCCTGGGAGGCAGGGGCAATTCTCAGGGTGGGGTATGGGCTACAGGCACGATATCCCTCCTGCCTCCATTAGTGATGCATTATGGTGGATAAACAGAGCCTTCCCCAAGGAAGTATTACTCAGTGCAACCCAAGCCTCTTCCTCATACCACCATCCAGCCAGGCTGCACAGGATTTCTGGGCTGCATGGGGAGCAAGGTCAGCTTGGCCCCGCTTAGGCAAGTGTTAGCTACTTTGCTGGGCTGCTTCACAAAGAGAAGGGGCTGAGCCCTGTTACCACGTACATCCCCACAGCAAAGCTTAGCAGTAAACTTGCACATAAGTCAGACATATGTGGATTTGCTTTGCATCCTGTGCATTGCCATGCTGTCCTCCAGGCAGTCACAGACCTTTGAAAAATGGTTACTAACCCTCAGGACCCAACCTGGAGTCATGGGACAACATGAAGTGGTTCAAGAAGTAATCCTGTATCTGTAGCACCACCGAGATGATTCTTCTGCTTAAGATAATTAGTTGTTCGCAATTACTTCACAAGCATCTTCCTTAACCCTCAGCACATTCCCAAATAACATAGTAACACAGGTTACCTGGGACAGTTCAACTGCTACAATTACAGTAAGGCATTACGTTGTCAAATTGTCAAACTGTAAGCTAATCCTGCTGTTTATGCAAATACTGTTGTAGTGCAAGGATATAATTTGATTCCTCATACCTATCACTAAAGAATATCACACAAAGCAAAGGTAAAAGCTTACCTGTCAATGAGGTACTCTCAGCAGCCTCAGAAAGACCCACTCCTGGATCCAGCCATGAACTGAGACTTGCACCCAACCATACATATCCAGTTCAACCTGTCTTATTTTTCACAGTATCCCTGCCCATTTAGAACTGTTTAGTTCAGGACAGCTGTTACCAGAGAAGGAAAACTGCTTGTCCCAGAGAATGTACTGGGTCTTCTGTAGCAGAAAAAAACAGGCAGAACAACCTTTTCCATTAAAAACAAAGTCACACCCTCTGGGTACATGCAAGGTGTCTCATAACAATCATTCTGGAAACGTATAGCAACTTCAAAATATTGCTAAGTGACATTGGTATCCTCCTGTTACGGGTTTTAAGAAAAAAGCCACTAAACCTGTGCATAACACTTCCTTACTCTTGTACTGTCCTCCACAGTTCCTTTTTTTCTTTTGGAGGAGGTGCCAGAAACCAGCTAGAATATCAGCACAAATTTCCAGGACTCCTATGTGTATATTCAGTAAACATGGCTATTTGGATCTGACCAAGCCTTTGTGGTTTCTTCACACAGACTTGGATACATAAAAAAAAGATTTCAAATATGTGACTAATTATGATGTTTTGTCCTGCTTGCATGTGCAGTACTTGAAATATTCTTCACCAAATGTACAGTGATCCCAGTCAGAGGACACAAACTGCAGGGGAGACCTGACATTTCATGTGCTGTGCTCCAGGAAGAATAACAGGCCTTAGCCATCAGTGGTGCAGTCTAACAAATATTGGCAGGCAGAGTTTACCTACCTTTAATGTAGGAGATAGACTTGGGTTTGTTTCTGACTGGAAAGCTCAACAGATGGGTTTATCCACCCCTATTTTGTTACCTATACATCCCTGTGTAAAGACTGATCATACTCTGCACGGCATTAGCTGCTTCACAACAACAACAACAAAAAAAAAACAGCAATATCTCAGCTATCAACCTCACAGTGCTAATGCTTGCAGAATTCAAGCTTAATGCATATACCCTGTACACTTTCCTGCCAGCAAAATTCATGAAGACAAGCTTGAAAGAAATACAAGTTGGCTAGAGCAGGCTATTTAAAATCCAAATTCAAATGAGTACTCATAGAAAATATTTTGTAGTATACACCCAGATTTATGACAACAACAATAATGGTAATACCACCTAACTTTCATCAGTAGATTTCAAAAGCACTTTACAAAGAGATTAAGCATCCTTAGAGCAGCTATTTTGCAATAGGCACTTTCAGCTGCTGACAATATTTAAATTACCGAAACAGATTAAGCAATATTATTAACTAATCATCTGCCAAGCCTTTTACATCAAGTTGCTACCTGGAGCAAAGTGTTATACTTAATTTTAGAACAACTGACACCTATGGATTATAAGGGCAGCTGTAAGCATAAACAGTAAGTCTAATAGCATGGATTGGTTTGCATAGACTAATTTCATTTTTGCCAGTTGCATGCAGCATCTTTTCAGTCATACAGACACTATCGTGTGGAACTCAGTTAAGGCCTAGGAAATGGAATTGACTTGAGGAAAAAAAATTATGCCTTGCATCACCCCTGGAAAGATGATCTGAATGAATCAGTCCAGTAATCGTAAGTATAAATTTAACACTGAACATCTCAGAGCTGGCAGGGGAAGTAGGACTTCAGTGGATTTGCCAAACACGGAGACATGGAGATTTAGGCCTATTCACAAGGTGAAGTTATTTTCTTCTAAACTGCTGCTGAATTTTGTTATGGTGCAATATCAGTCTCTACTAGGTGGTAGATAGTGCATTAGATACGCACAGTGGGTGGTAGATGTATATTAAGATATTGCATGAAGCAATAACTTTTCCTAAACTTTCTCTTTCACCCATCACACAGTGCAAAAAACATGAAAAATACTCATAGACAAGGGCTGTGTAGATTTGAAAGATCCATATGCACTTGGAGATATTTTGGCTAAGTAACAAATGACCAGTCTCACCGACTGTCACGATCCTACCAGGTCACACAATGTTTATAGACTTATTTTTCATTAGAAAAATTGAAAATTAGCATTATTTTTAGAGCACTAACTGCACTTCAAGACTAAAAAAAAAAAATGGATGCCTTGCCGTCACAGGGAAGTAAAGCTTAAAACATAAACAAGAGATATTTTAAGGGCTGAGAGACTAAGAAAAGAGTGCCTCAAGCTGCCTTAAGAATTATAAAATACTTTGCAGCATCTAATGCTTTCAGTACACCTACTACTTTTTCTTTAAAAGAACTCTGTATGAGAGAACAGAAATACTAGAGGTTCCAAAAGTGAGGAGACATCTTTACTGAGTCTCCAAAAAGTAGAGTAAGGCCTTGTAGGATAGGTTAATCTGAAGTTAACTCAGTTTGGTGGCAGTCAACAGCTAATACCAACAGATACTGAACCCAGACAAGGGAAGAACTGGTCATAGAATGAAATACTTGCTAGAACAAAAGGAAAAGAGCCCACAAATAGCCTCTAGGATGCATCTGTCACAGAATGGACTTGACTGACGTAGTATTTTGATTGTGAGTGTATTTTACCACAATTCTTTATTTTGAAATTACTGTAGGTACCTGAAAATGAGAATATAAGCATTTGAGACATAGGAGGAAACAGACTCTGCAATGCAGCATAATACTTCCCCCATTTCCCTATGTCCCATTTTCTTCTCCCCATACTGTTACCAGACATAAAAAAAGCAGAAAAAAATCCTGATTTTATATCTCATGTCTCTTTCCCCTTCATGTAGCTCATGTTTTGTCAAATCCTGCAAAACAATGGCAGTACCATTTTCACGAGTCAATCGCAGTGGAATCAGGCTGTACTGTCTTTTCCCTCAAGCCTCAGCCATAGGCGGGGCCTTTGTGTAGGTGCCAAGACAAGTCAAGCAATGACTGTCAGGTAACCTCAGTCTGCAGTTAAAATGAACACTGAAATAAAGCATAACTGAGCAAGAAATTTTAAAAGTTAAAGATAGACGGTAGTTACCAACAAACTAAGTTTTAATAAGGAAATCAAAATCTCACCACAATATGCAGGAAGACAATGAGATTCTAGAAAAGACCTTTGGGATGAATTGTGTGGTAGATGGATGTGGGATTTTTTTTTTTTAAATTTATAATTGACTGAAACAACATTGCCTTGCAATATACATGAATCAAAGATACAAGTGATAGGAATAGAAAACAAAACGAAGATGAAAATACCATTTTCATTAATCTAAATAACACAGGAAACACCTAACAAAAGTAGGAAAGGATATAGATTTAAGTTACACTTTCTCTGTATCTCATAGGTCTCTTGTGGTCCCCAAAGCACACAAGGCTCAAAGCTTTGTTTAGAAAAAACCTGCATTTTCAGCTTTGCAGAACCCAAATAACCATATCAGATCTTTATAAAATAGAATTGACCACCAGCTTCAGCTTGCAGACACAGGCCTGTGGACCTGCAAGTGAAATCATGAGGACCACGCAACATGTTAGTACAGGGATCCCAGCAGTCTCTTCCATTACTGGAGCACCAGAACCCTGTGCAAATCCAATGCTAGGGCATATCACCTCAGTTTCCCATTCACAGCACGAAAATAGTAACTCCACTATCTCCAGTCTCCACCCCAGCCTATGCCAACTAACACACCTTAGTCAGAGATGCGCCAGCAACCTTTCTGACCCTTCAGGGACCATAGGGAGGGAGGCTTGCACACACCTGAAAGGCATAACACACAGCCTCTCAGGAAAAATAGAACGGCTTGAGTTAGAAGGGACCTTAGAGATCACCTAGTTTTTTAGGCACACACACACACAACCCCTGCAATAGATCAGGTTGGCCAAGGCCCCATCCAACCTGATCTTGAACACCTCCAGGAATGGGGCATCCACAACTCTTCCCTGGGCAACTTCTTCCAGTACCTCACTACCCTTACAGTGAAGAATTTATTTTAAAAACAAACCAAGCAAACAAAAAACAACAACACAACTCTGAGAGGCATCAGTTGCTTCCAACACATCCCACCATTGCAGCTGGCCAACCCTACATTTCCAGGCAGAGCTTTTTTCTTTTTTTAATAAATAAATAAATTAAAAACAAAACAAACCAAAACAAAACACTACTAGAAACACCCAGCAGCATCCACACTTATATAAAGACTTTAATGTAGTGTAGCATGATGTGAGTCACCTGTGCTGGGTGCTGCTGAAGACCCACACGTGGGCTACATTTGCTACTCAGTAGTCATTGTTTTGCAGCTGGAGTTAAATGGGCACTTGGTAATTAGCAGCCTACCTAATGAATTTTAACTGACTCTCTTCTAGAATAGTTTGAACAAAGTGCTGGATTCTGCAGTGTGTTTCTTCTTTGAATTTGGGGCTTATTCAAAACAACTCATATGTACTTTAAGTGTTTGACATTTAAACAAAAAGCATTTAAATCAGAAACCTGGGACCAATGGCATGTTTTGTGTTTTCTAGGACAGCAGCCCAAGTCCTTCCTTCAGATTACTCTATAATCATAATAAGCTTTAATATTTAGATACTACCCTTCCCCTCAGAGGATTTCCATGTCTTTTCCAAAAGGAGACAATTTCATTATAAACATTTTTAGAACAGTGCTCCCTGTCTGATGCACAAAAGTACAATGACTTGCCTTTGTGCCAGCCTGATAGCAGAGCTACAAGAACTCCTCTGATTTCCTATCTCCAATACAACATCCCAGATAAAAGTAGCATCAATTGCTTCTACTTTAAAAATTCTGTCTATATTTATAACATTTACTTTACTGTTTCCTATTTTCCAACAAAATCAGAATGGACCGTTTGTGACTAATGCATGATACTCACTCACTTAGGATCCCCTGGCTTGATAACTACTTCTGCCTGTGGACTTTTAGTTTCAGAAAGGTTACACACAGTGCAGATGCATATAAACAACTGGTTTGGATGGAAATCACTCCTTTGCAGGATGAGTCACCACTTTGCTAAGTGACAGTCACAGCTGGGAAGGTGTCTGTCCTTCCATCTCTGGCTTATTTCAATTGCCATGTGGTAGCTGAAAGAAGAAAAAGCCAAAACCATAACAAAGTCCTCCTCTTCAATGCGTATCGTAGATGCCTTACTTGCAGAGCTACTTCTGCTGCTCTGGCTTCACATCTGAAGTTTCCACATGTAAAACAAGTGCAGTGGAACAGTTAAAGTTGATTGAAGCAGAAATTTTGTCCTCAGATCTGATCCATTGTTGGGATCACTTTAATACTCATATCAATGTTTCCATGTCATCCTTCTCCTACAATTGCTGAGGGTGACCTCAAGAGCAGAACCATCTCTGAAAATATGAGGAGGAAATGAAGGAAACTCTCTGTGAAAGAAAAATCATCAGAGATTTTGCTTTGATCTTACTATACTGTTTTGGTTTTGCTTCTTTTCTCAAAGTTCGAGTGTTTTCTAGCCTGTAGCAATGCTAGCAAGTGGAATATGTTAACACACCCTTTTGCTTGTTGTTGATTACTGAATTAAGATAGACTTTAGATCAAAAAGCATGTGGAAAAACAGAAGTATAGTTTATAAACTTTATTAAGGAAGAAAAGTCTTACATTAACTTAAAGATATCTTGTAAACTTTTATCACTGTTGTTAATGATTAAAATATATAGACTAATTTTCCATCTGCTGCTGGAAGGAGTTGATAAGGCCACCTCCGAAGAGCTTCAAGGACCCTGCCAGTGTATTGTTTTTGACTGCATTTCCCCCAGAGAGTTTGGTTTCTCAGTAAAGACACCCAGCTTGTAGCACAATGCCAGGCTGGGTCTGACTTTGCACACAAGTATAGCCCAGAGAAGCAATTTTTGCTGAGAATGTTTCTTGCACCAAAAATGCTAATTTGCTGGCATAAGCTTTAAATTGGAGCTGTACAAAATCCAAAGAGAATTGCTGCAAGGCAAATAACATAAGGGGGTGTAGGGGTAAATACCGTGACTGGATGTATTCAAACACAGTAGATAGTATTTTCCTCTCTCCTCCTCCGGGAGACAGTGGGAGAGTTTATGCTCCCCTGTGACAAATTACATTCAAAGAAAGCTGTTAATGACTGCAAATATTAAACGAATTACTAAACATTGTTATAAGCAAGCTACAGCTTCTTTAAGCAAAGTCAAGCCTGAGAACCTCTCAGTCCTTTTAGTTACATGGCTGACTTGTCGCTGACCCTTGCCAGCCCACTACAGCTGTCCAGTCCAACTCCAAAGGCCTCAGGGACCACTAAGATTTTTGGAGCAATGCAAGGTGCAGTGGCAATAGCCACTAGAGGGCATTCAAAACACAGTTTTTCAAAATTGTTGGGTGCCCATAGCACCCAATAAAATCAAATAACTGGTATTATGTGGATAGAGTAAGTTAGAGAACACCTACATGTTTGTTCAAGACTTGATGCAGGTAATAGATGTCCTGACGCTACCACAAATACTGTTCCTATGTAATTACAGCCAGAATTACACAACAGGAGTCTCAAATCCAATAGTAAGAGGTTACTTTGGAGTATAACATTTCAGATTTGCATATCTCTCTCTCTCTCTCTCTCTCTTTTTTTTTTTTTTTTAATCAGGGTTCCATTAGACATCAAAGTACATGGACCTCACCACCTTTCATATTACTCCTCTATATATGAGTGCAAATGTACATCCAATTCTTGTAACTCAAATGTAGTCTCTCACAGGCCTTTTTGGTTGACAAGGTATGATTTAGCAGGCACCTGATCTCTGCTACCTTTATCCTATTGTCACTGCTACCTTCGTTCTGCAGTTTGCCTTCTAAATAAAAGAGAAATAGGTTTATTTGCTTTGTCTATTTGTTTGGATCAAAGTTTACATAATACATCACCTTCTTCTTGTGAGCTGCAGCTGTATTATCCAACTTTATTCTCGTAAAACACAAGTTTTATATAACGTAGAACAGTATCTCACCAACTCAACAGATACAAAGTTTATTGCACTCCCATTGTGAGATGAAAGATGAGTCCAGCTCACAAAAGGCTGGTAACACAGTTCTGCAGTTTGAAAACACAACTCAGAACCTATTGAGGAACATATTAAAATTCCTTTGTTTAGCAGGTCAGTTATGGAAATGCAGCCACCACCAGGAGAGAGTTTAAAGTTTGAATCCATATATGGAACAACTTTGTTGTTCTGACTTAAAGGTACTTTAAGGAAAGAAAAAAATAGAACTGCAGCTCGTACATAGAGGTCTGGGCATCTCTTCCTGTGGAAGTCTGTGCTTAGTCATTGTTTCCTTCCTTCAAGACCATTTTGCCTGTCAGGATAAAAGTGCCCAACTATGTAATGAAACTCAGTTAAAGCCTGTGGTAGGATCTTCTAGGCTGGTTTGTCTCTGACCTTATCAACACATGAGGCTTATAAACCATCCCCCTGAATTCAGTGGGACATCCCATATGCCCTAGGTTAGAGGTGTGAGTATGTCTCTGTATCAGTAAGCCTGTAGGAAATACTGTTACAGGAATACTTTGGACATGAGCATATAGCTGTTTCCACATACATGTGACATACTAACCTTACATGACTCCAGTAGTAACCCTTTTTATGGTACTCTATGCCTGGCTGAGGAACATGCAATGCTCAGCTCACCACTGACAGCACTTTCTTTTTATTCCTATGTCAGGACTGTCAGCAAGATACACCCTGCAGCCCATGCTGGATTAGCTCAAATAAATGCTGCAAATGGACAGTGGCTGTGCATTGTGCCTACACCTCCTGCTCACAGCAAGCCATTGCTGCTGTAGCTTTTTCACCAGGAAAGAGCAACAGTCTGTGGTAGATTTTTAAGTCAAAACCTGAAGGTAAGAACACGAACACTGTTGGAGCAAATGCAGTCTATGATCAAACTCATGGATTTTAAAGCCATAACATTATAATCAGGCTTGCATTGCAGTGGGATTTCAGCCAGTCATTTCTGCATTACTTGCCTTGTTTGCCTGAGGGTTATTATTTTTCCTGCATAGGACTTGTCTTCTCTTTTCAGCTGATGAATTTTCTAGACATCGAGTGTGACTGTTCAAAAGCCTTGGTGGAAGTTGTTAGGGTGATCTGGCCAGACCTCAGACATAAGTTTTCCAGGAACAGCAACGTGTTTTGTTTTCCTTTGTCCTTCAGGACCCTGTGTGTGCTTGCATTACAGTTTTCCACTTGTTTGGCATACTTAAATTTAATATTTGGGAGGAAAAAACAAGGGAAGAAATTCCATCCCCTTGCTTATTTTTACTTGTCCCTTAGCATTTAAAATTGTGAGCTCTAATGTCCAAGGGGTAAGTCACTAAGTTCTCCAGCATTACTCTGGCAAACAACACTTTATTTCCTACTTCTTCAGTCCAGACCTCCCTGTCAGCAAAATATGGGAGGAGGTAGGGCAAAAGGAGATGAAGGAAGAGAGGCTACAAGGAGCTATTGCTGTGAAGCAGGGGGGTACACAGTGGCGTGATCAGTAATGCCCTATATAACAATCCTCTCACAAACTTGCAGGTTGCCTGCTCTATAGGCCTGCTGTAGCCCCTAAAACCCTTTTCTTGATGGTGTTCATGCTTTTGTGATGGGATATTTCAAGAGTTATTGTCCTGAGGGAAGGTCTGTGGCTGAGGGGTAACTTTGGCCTACACATCAAATTCTCTCCAGGAGCAAGGATGCTCCTGTGTCTACTCCAAGCTTGAAGAGCAGGTCAGAGCTTGAGAGTTTGGGATTTCTGGGCTAGCATATTCTCCTTCCATGACAGAAGCCCATTTAATGGTGCCATTTTTCCAATCAGCCACAAGCTGCTCCTCAAGATATTAATGTCCCTCTGTGCCTCAGGTAACCATCTGTAATTGGTGGTAACAAGTCCTATCTTCTGTCCTTCATTTGTCTGTGGTCAAACTGTGAACTCCTTCAAGGTTAGACTGTGCTCACATTGAAGGGATCTCCTGTTGTAAATCATAACCAACAATAATACGCCACCAGGAAGAAATATAGTCAGTGCAACAAGTGAAGCTCCAGCAATTAGAGAACATTTTTTAGGGGTCATTTCCACTGACAGATGCAAATGAATACTGATGGAATCTGCATTCCTTACAGGGCAGTCTGAACAGCTCACCTTTTTTTTTTTTTTCTTTCCCTAAGAATTTGAAAACGTAGTGAGGGTCAGGGTGATACAGATGAAGTTTTTTTTAAGTTTCTGACTTGATTCAATACAGCAAGATTACACTCCTGTGAAAAATCTGGTGTGTGTGCCTAGCCATGTCAGGAATGGCAGAACTACATAAAGAAAAGTCTGCTCTGGGCTTCCCATAATATTACCAGTAAAAATGAAAAACTGACAAAGTTTTCCTATTTTTATTTTTGGTTGTAAAGCCTAATTTAAAGATAATTGCATTGCTCTTTTGTCAGCAGCTTAGCTGTTACTTTCAAGAGAAGGATGTTAGTGTAGGGATTAGAATGAGGTAATGTCCTTTAATAATTTACCATAATTAAGATAAGTGAATTTGGGCACAGCACATCTTACCATTTACATCTCTGTCCAACCCTGTTTCTTTTAGTCTGCTCTCCTAATATTTTCCCCTTTCACTTGGAATGGCAAACCAAACATGTTGTCAACTTCAGCAACAAACAGTGTGAAATTTTACTACCCCAACAGAAAAAGCTGTGGATAAATGGCACAAATAAATTTCAGCTACATCCAACCAAAAAATCTTTTGCACAGGCCATTTTACTTCAAATTCTCTTTTAATTTATGCACCATTTTAAACTTTAGATAACATTACTGAATCTTGGATTAGTCTGCTTATTCCAATAACTTCAGTAGCTTCTCCAAGATAAAATGCACAGAGTCTCAGGGACAAAAATTCTCTGGTCACTGCTGAGTCAAAACTGTCACTGAAGATAATGTTCTTTCTGGGAGAGTCTAAGAATACAAGAAAGGTTTACAGGAGGATGTAATATTTTTTATCAGACTGGCTGACACAGTTGGAAAAACAAACAATTATCTGGGTACAGACGTCCTTCTTTGAGTCAAAAACAGACACTGAAAAGCTACATGCAAGTTGGGAAAAATTGCTCTAATTTTAATCTGATTATGCTGTCCCCTTAGACTACAAGAGAGAAAAGATATTCCCAGCTGGTGCCTGCAGAACACCAGATCGTGCATCTTTATATCTGTCTCACAGGAAGGTATTGATAGTAACTACACTAAAGTTGAAATTGGGCCTACTTTGAGCAGAGCAGAGGACCTTTGGAGGTCTCTTCCAATCTCAGTTGTTCTTGGGGATCCACAATTTTATTTTACCTCTTCCCATAAATCTTGTCTTTTCAGTGAAAAAGCTCTGTCACGTAAATCGTAACAGCACACATGGACAAGGGCGTTGGCCAGTTCCTTTTTCCCCGTTTCTACAAGCCTGAGAGTGACATGGGCTATTTTGTAAGTTTTCTCTCAGACGTGTACTATTACAGATGATTTCCTGTCCTCTTTTGGCTTTGCCAAAAGCCTCTGCTTTTTGTGAGTTGCTTTTCTGGATGATATCCGTTAGACTCATGAAGTTTTCTTTATCTGATGGGGTCAGCCATAAGTAGGAACCAGTGCCACAGGTGGAACTGGACTCTGCTTCCCAGTAGGAATCAATGTTGTTGCAGGAAAGTCTGGACACAAAATGTGGTGGCAAGGTGTGTGCACATGTAGGGCAAAGAAGAGCAGGGGTCAGGAAGCTGTAGGGGATGGGAGGTTACACATGCTTGCAAGAATGGTCATGCACACATCCACTGAGACATTTGACATTGGGGTCAATCATGTCTTTCAGCTATTTGGAGGACAGCACTGCTGCAAGTTTCAGAAGGATGATCTGCAAGTGCAGCCAAAGCCAGCTTATTAGAGCACCTGCCAGTCTTTATCATTCGTCAAATAAAGCAGATGGGTTTGGTCAGCAAACCTGCAGATAAAACATTAAAGGTTTTGTTGTGTGTTTTTTTTTTTCCTTACTTTGGGCCCCACTTCAAAGCTAGTTTCTGCTTTAAAGTTCTGACTCATTCCAACAAATAAAAGTTTAAATTTCCGGTTAACAATGTTTATTAACCAAAAATACAAACAAACAAACAAAAAAACAGCTGTTACAATGTTTAGCATAGACAGACTCGATCATAATTTTTTTTTTCAAAAACGGAAGAGAAATGGTTTACTAGAAGTTACAGCAAAATCATTCTCCAAATAAAAAAGAAAGTATTAATGATAATCGTGCAGTAACAAACATTCATTATCTCTTATCCTAGGAGCTTAAAATATTTTACAAGCAGCAACTATGCCTCATCGGCTCTAAAACAGGACAGCACAAGTTAAAGGACATAATTCCCATATGACTGTAACATTAGGGCGCTCTGCTTAGAGAGATGTTCTCAAGAAGTGATACTGGAGCTAATGGAGGAGAGCTGCATCTTCCCTGTTAGGGTGATCACCCAGAAACACAGTTTAGGGGAGCCCAAAGGGCTGCTATAGTACACATAACTCACTGCTGTATTTTTTCTGGCGTTTGGCACCACAGTGTGCCCTGAGCAAGTCTGTGCTCTGGAAACTCAGTTCCCTCTAGCAGGATTGAGCACCAGGGGGAAAAACGCATTTCCTGACTCCCCCTCAGCCACTTTGGACACCAGGAGCAATGCTGAGTATGATTTACCAAGCCTAGACTTGTGTGGGTAAGAAAATCCTTATCACTTAGGTGTTTGTGCAACACAAAAACATTAGAAAGAAGCATGGAATTCATTAAACAAATGCAAATTCATCTTCTCAGCAAGCTACTTATATTTTCCATTCAGCCCTAATTATGATTTGCAATGGTTACAAAAAATACCTCTAAATATTCATCACTTTCCAGCAGCAGTTTCTTAATCAATGTCACCACTGATGGGACTGGAAGTTGCTTCAGATGTATTTCTGATGCTGAGACTAAGAAGTGAGTGTCTTTCTGGGATTATTGTCAAGGGCATAAATCTCAGAGCCATTTGATGAATACAGAGGTGTGAGGGAGGCACCTGAGGAACAGGCTTTATCTCTGACGATTTCAGGGGGATATCTTTGGAAAAGTAAAGAAATTACAAGCATTTGTCAAAGAAGATAGCGGTAAGAGGGAAAAGAGATCTGACAGAATTCAGCAAATCCTTTCTGGTCACAAGTAAGAAAACACTGGTTCCCTCTTTGCAAAGCCCTCATTCATCACCTGGGTACAAAACTAAATAAGTTACTCAAGATCTATGAAGTTATGCTTTTAATTATCTCTTTTTTGCAATAATTCTTTGTCATGCGGACATGCAAATGATTTGCTGCTCCCAAAAGACTGCATTTGTGATTAGAGAGAAGAAAACAGGCCAGATTTTACCTTCAACAGCACAAGTCTACATCCACTGTAATGTCATCAAAGGTGTTGGAGTAACACAGGATCTAATATGTAACTGAGAGTTAATTCCAGACTCAAATTATACTGGTTTATCACTGTATGCTTTTCCTGATGCCTAGGGAGTGATATGCATTAAATCTCACAAACAGAGGATCTAATTCAACTTGTACTATATTAATACTCTGAGCAAATCCACCTAGGTCAAAACAAACATTTGAGCATGCAGTCGCTGTCTCTGGTATTTCAGCTGACATTCACCTGGTGGGGAGAGGGAGGTCTGGTGGGAGAAAGAAGGGAAGGGAGGAGCAGTACTGGCTTTCAGGTGGAGTTGTAATAACTTCTAAGTCTTCGTTTATGGAAGGGCATTAACATAGACTGCCAGTGAAATTAGCCCACCATTGTAATGGATAAACAGCGCCTGGGCTGAGACAACAAATGCATTGATCTTATCTGTCAACACCCAGATCATCATCTAGGTTTTTACTTATCATCTGTTCTGTCAACAGTTCCACCCCCCCGCCCCATCCCATAGAGAAAAGAAATGACAACAGCAATAGGAACAGCAGCCTGCAGCGCACAAGAAGCTTTTTGCTTTAGCAACCTGCCAGGCCATAAAATCTTGCAGTTTTGATTAGGAAAACACATTGCTACTGAAAAAGAGAGCCTTTGGGCAATTTTCAGCAATGGGATTAGAGTGAACTCCACCTCAGACAAGCATTTGGTGATACAGATGCTGTGGAGTTCAGTATTTGCAATTGATCTTTCTTGTGATCCACCATAAAACCCAGATCTTTAGTCAACCATTTTGTTTCATGTTATTTGATATTTTTTTTGCACATTTTTGTCTATATCTGAATTGATGGAAAAGTATAACAGACAAATAAACAAACAAAAAATAAATAAAGCACAATGCTTTGCACATTAATGTAGTGTTTTGACTGGAAGCTTAACCAGCAAAACAAGCAGACTCAACAGTGTGTGTTCCTTGCAGCTCAGTTTGCATCTTCTACTTCCTTTTCTTTGCCCTTCAAGCTGCCATGAGAAGATGTCTTTCAAGATGTGGACACAGAGCAGTAAGTGATGGAAAGTAACCCTGGACAGACATTAGCTCCTAAGCCAGTACAACCTGCCCCTGCAACATATTAACTTGAGGAGGTTCACAGAAGAAAGATTTATCAGCATGCCAAGGCTTCTGATAAAAGGTGACCTACTTTCTTATCCAGCCATATTTTTATTTCATGTATTTCTGATCCATCAGAGTCAACAGCAAGAGGAGAAGCATTCCCATGACTGTGGCAGGAGGAGGCAGTCTGTGAAGGGCAAAGGAAGGGCACAGGCTGACATGTTCAATGAGCTGCCATGCACCAGCACAGGTCCTGGGGAAGAGAGAGGAAAGCTATGGAGCCGGTAAGAGCAATTTTCAGAAGAGGATTACGACAGGCATGTGCTGAGAGAGAGTACAGGTGGAAGATAGCCTTGCCTCGGAGAAGGAAGATCCATTGAAGCAACCACCTCTGAAAGCTGGGGAGACCTGGCTGCCTAGCCATGACCAGCTCTCTGAAACGTATCATCAGGGTTCAAACTGTTGTTAAAAAGATCAAACTGTCCCTTTCTGAGACAATTTGTGCATCTGTGAAGCCAGTAACATCTTTGTGTCTTCAACAAAGCAGAGAAAAACCTACTTAAATTCAATAGCTTTAGCACAAAGAGGATCTGACAGTGGCCAGCTTTATATTATTAACATTTCCCAGGAGTGAGGTTCCATAGTGGCAGGCTGATGTAATTACCAGAACTGAAGTTGTAAGTCCCATTGAAAAGACCAAGAGATTTGCTAGTGACTTCAAAGAGGTAAAGATTTGTGTGGATTTGCACTAGGATAGAAAATGCAATGGGTTAGAAAGTCAGGTCCTCTAGTGTCTTTAATCTTTTGTGAGCTTTATCCAGACATTTCAGTCTACAGGGGATTTAAATTAAGTTGCAAAAGACACTTCCTAAACTTTCTGTCTGAGTGTTTTAGTATGTGAGTTTTACACTATTAGCTTAAAAAAATGACCTTTTCAAAGCTTTTTGAATTAATGGCTTGTGGACGTGTAATGCTGGCTTAGCATTGTCACGGAATTTACTTTCATGATGTGGAGATAGATGATGATCTAATAGTGATTTGTCTTTATCCAGGAAATTCACATATGTATTTAAATGTGGAAGAAAGATCTTGGGATGAACCAGTAAATTGTCAAAACTGACAGGTCAGGATAAAGTACACTAAAAAGGCATTTGAGAGAATGTGTAATACTAAATATGTTACAGAGAATCTGTGAAAGCATATCATCAATTTTGTAGACTCTCTGGGGCCCTTTTTTTTTTATTAGGAGTAATATTTCTAAAGTAATTATGCAGAACAATTCTCAGTTATTTACAACTGATCATGTGTCAGGTTTTGTGACTTTTTTTTTTAATAAAAGTCACTGTAAAATGTGAAAAAGCAGGCAGCCAAGATAAAAAAAGGTCATACTTGTGATTTAATGTAGCCTTGGGTCCATATGTATATGGAGTGAAGCGTTACTTATTCTCAGTCCATGCACCTTGAAGAGACATTCTGGAGGATCCAGTGGTCTGAGGATGTCACTCTTCTTTTACAGCTAAGGTGCGAATGTCCCTTCTATAAAGTAATAGGAGCCAGATTTTTAGAAATGGCCAGAGAAAGATTTCTTGATCAGGAGGTCCTTTTCACTTCAAAGTGAAGAGACTTTGAAAGACAGTTTTTGTCTTCAAAGGTTTCCAGCTTTCATTCAGGCTTTTTGAGTGGTCAGCTTCTCCTTCTGACCTTTTGGTTCCAGAATAATTTGAAAAATATATCATTATGAGAATTTTACACAGGTCTGGGTCAATCGCAGGCAAATTAAGGTGTGTTTCAGTCAGCATCATGGCAAACAGTCTTCCTTTAAAATACATATTGTGTGACTGTTTTCACTGTGCCGTGGTTTCTCTCTGTGTTCAATGTCAATAAAGGTACATACTCCCCAGAAATATCATGTGGTTAAAACTGCCTTGCTTTTTGAGACTTCTGGAGAGATGTCAACATAGTGAGCTGCACATTACTGACTATTTACCTTCAAACAGTCTGTAGTGGAGTAGTCACGGACAGATATCTTCCAAAGAGCAGGCAGAGAGGCCTCAGTAGGAGTTGAATTAGGCATGGGTTTGATGCCAGATGTGGAATGTTGATGTTTGTTGTCCATCCCTTACTTTCTGTCCTTGAGCCTCTTGCAGGCCCATCACTGTCATCTGGGAGTGCTGTAGCCAAGGCTGAAGTTAATGGGCAGGGACTCCACGATAAGCTAGATGGACCATGAATGCAGCACAGAAGGGGTTACTTGTTTTCTCTCTTCATACTCAAAACCAGAGAGTAATACTTGTGAATTTCCTCCAGCTTCCTTGTTGAGTGTCTTTACAAAGGATATCCTAAGGATATCCTTTAAGGATAGTGACTTTCCTCCAACTATCCTTGTTGAGTATCTTTACAAAGACATGTATCAACTATGACTGCATCTCTCCTCTTCATGGATATTGTATCAGTCAAAGGTGTTGATGCAGAAGAGGACTGTGGTTAGGCATACAGTACATACCATTCCCCAGGTTAACTTACTCATCAGAACTGGCTGGCTGAGACACAGCGGGAGCAGGGCTATACAACAGATGGCACATGAGTCCTGGGAAAACCATCGCCACACTTAGCTATTTCCAACACAAAATTGCCCCTGTAGATGTGGGGTGCCTCATGGGAATGTTGTTTTAGCTGACATTGGAGAGGCAGTGCTGTGAGCTTAGGTGTAGGAGAGGTAGGTTGGGGTTCAAGTCTGGGGGCCATGGACCTGTTCTTCCCTTCCTTTTATTCTGTCTCATGCATCTAGCTGTAAATAGGTATTCCTGAATATATATTGTTATATAGCACCTACCTTAATGATGTTCTAATCCCAAATCAGGCTCCCAGAAATATAAGAATGAGAATTAACAATGCAGACTCCTAATGAGTTATCTGAAGCCCCACTCTTTTAAAATGCCATCTCTCTCCTCAGGAGAGAGCTGCCTTACAAGCTGGAATCAGCTTCATGGAGAAATGCCTCCTGATGTGCAGTCTGTGGATCCTCAGCTTCTCTGCAGCTGAGATATGAAGCATGTGAAGGGATGCCAAACCATGTCCCAAGAAATGTTGTTGGACAAGTATTGTTTGCTGCAAGTACCAATTGCTGGATAGACCTTTGAATGAAATAACATTTTTTTTTCAGCCCTGGCATGCAGAGGTATTTAGCAGCTTTAGCATTTAGCATGAAGAAGTCTGCAGCTGATTCAGTGAAACATCCTTTCATGGTACTCAGATTCTCCCTTACTTTGGAAAGCCTTGGTTCATTTTATTGTACTTGCCCTGTACAAAATAACATCAGCTGTTAATGAGGACATGCTGGGACAGAACAAGGCAAAACAATGGGGAATTTTGATTCTGCCATATCTCCCTCTGCTTTGCTTTCACTCCGCCTGAGCATGGTATATTCTGTCCTCCTCTCAGTTCAGGACAGAGAAAGAGTAGCTGTGGTTCAACACAGTGAGCCCCATGCTCTGAAGCAGCTGTAACTATGCATGACTTCATGGTAAGTTAGAACAGCCTCTGAACTTTTTCTTTAATATTTATATAAGTATACTGAATCCACAATCCTTCACTGTCATAAGCAGCAACATATAGATGACACAGTAGTACATTTTGCCTGTATATTCTGTCTCTGTCATCAAAACATCCAGATGTAAGCATAGGGCTAAATCTGTACAAAGTAAAATGAGATGTCTTCCACTGGGCTATTTCCTGACATGTGCAATAGAAATGTCTTGTGATTAGGAAGAGTACAATTTTCGAAGAGGCATTTAACTGCAGAAGATGCCAGACTGAAAGGATTTAATTTTCTTGTTCATTTAAACACTGTCTGAAGAGAGAAATTTAGTCAGAAGAGTTTGCAGCCACATTAAGGCTCACTTAAACTTAAAATCTAGCCTTTGATTCTGCATTTAAGAAATAAAGGTGTTCTCAAATAGATATGTACATGGACAGCAAAGAAAACCCGTCTTAAAAGGCAAATAGGTGAAATTGCCTATAAAATTATTTAGAATGCTAATAAACTCCAGATTTAATTCAGTTGCAATGAAGATCATCACTTGCCAGCTTGTAAGCTATTATTGTGTAAATCTGATATACAGAGGGTGTGAGCTAGTAGAGCTGCCCTAACTTCAGCCTCATGGAAACATTGGGCTCAGTGAAACAATCCAGTAGGAGATGAAGATCCAACTCTGCAGTCAAACTTCTCCAGATGTCAGCAGATTTTTTGTCCTTGTTGATTTTGGTCAAAAAAAAAAAAAAAAAAGCTATTGAAAATAGAAGAGGCATAGTTACAAATCTCATTCCTCTCAGAGCTAGTTTTTCCTGTGTGTAAAGACACGGAGTGTGATGGTAGGTATCCCTGAAGTCAGAAAAAGGAAAATAAAATAGGGAACACTTACAGATTACAATGAAGATAAAGCTCAAAACGTGGAAAGACCGTGGAAAGGAGGTCATTGTGGATGTCAGCATCTTGCTGCAAGGTCCTCCTGGGATAAGCACATGGCAAAGCTTCATTTCCAGAATCACCCTTCTGAAAGGGAAACAAAAGGGTAGATCATCTAGGGCTACTAGTGAGGTGGGGACACCTTCATGGGGCACTTTTGAGTTTTCCCCTTCACAGCCTCCTAGGCACTGTGTATTGATCATCCACTGCAGAAAAGATTAGCCATGACCACCAAATGCTAAATCCATGGGCAGCTTTCCTGTTCAAAGGGAGGGGGACAGACTGGGAATGTATAGCTGCCATATAGCTAAACCATGTTGGACACTAAATACTGCCCTGCAAAGACCTACAGCACTGCTGTGAAGACAGAGATCCAGCACATTGGTCAGCTTAGCTCTGGATTAGCTTCCTAGGATTATGCAATGCCAACAGAAGTGGCTTTGTGAGGGCTGGTTTGTTTGCTCACCTATTGTCCAGGCAGTCTGAGCCCTGCCAGGTTTGCTACATCTCCAGTACTCAAATCAAAAGTGCTTTCAGCAGGATACTAGAGAAATGCTGAAAATAAGTACTGGGAAAAGATGTGTTGAGGTCCTCAGTGTGATACTGACATGGCAGCATGTATTGTAGACGTAAGTAGCGTTAAATCTTGTAGCATGTCTTGTTCATGAAGTCTGGGTTAAGCCAAACACTTGATCCAGGGCCAAGATCCTCTTGACTTGATCCTTTGGGGAAAGGAAGATTGCCTTCGTCTCTCACGTGTGAGATACAAGCTGCTTCCTTGGGCTGTTGTTACTTTTAAGTAACGATTTTCCTACTGCATCATTGTTCCTGGACATGGGCATCCTGTGGGTCTCTTCTTCTCCCTTTACATGCCACATTATTTGTTCTGGCTCACAGTCTTTACCATAGGTCTTAATTTGTCAGAGGACATTAGGAAAGTATTTTGAAGCCTCTAACTGTCCGTTGCATGTGGATGCTGTAGGGCCCTGTTGAGATTAAACATTTACTGCTTGGCTTGTTTGTGATGACAGGGACCTGGCTGGTCTTCTCTTATGCAAACTGGCAGAACTCTGCATTTCAGCAGCCCAGAAAACAACCTTGTCAGCACCACTCCTTGTCTGCAGCAAGGAAGAACTTAGCCTGAGAGCACACAGTCTCAGAGCAGTGCTCACTTTGTTCCAACACAAAACTCTTTCATGAGCTCCGCTGTGAAATATCCTGATAATACCAGTGAAAGGTCTACTGAGTGTGTGTCTCATCTTCACAGGCCCTAGAAACAGCACCTAAGGAAGGTTGGCACTCCTTCCCTCTCAATGGGGAGAAGAGCATTGCACAAACAAAAAGATGTACATCTAGATGTTCAGACTTAAGTCTGTCAGGATAGGGCTCATCAGTGTGTATTTTCCACTGTACTAGGCTCTCATTCAACTCCCTACCCTACCTCTCCTAAGTTGTTAGTGAATAATAATTAATGGAGATGGCTCAGCAGCATATAATATTTGTACTTTGTACCAACTATGATTGGTACAAAACTTTGTACTAGCTATGATTAGCTGGGCATATCTATCATACTTGATAAGTTATCTACCAGAGCATTTGAGGGTAGCGTTATCTAAGGACAAGAAATTATACTTTTTCAGAGCAGAGCACTCACCTCAGCAAGCTCGCCTTCAATCTCTTTTCCAGAATCTCCCAGGTGTAAACTCTACCCTGTTGCCTCCCATTCCCAGGAAACAAGAGTCATCCATTGCAACCAGGCTCCAAGCACAGTGACATAGCAGCTTGGCATAGGGGGGTTCATGTAGGTAAAGGCTTTGTACAAATGAACAGCTGTTGTTCATCTCTGTTTTACACCCCATTTGCCATATGATTGGGTTTGATTGTTATTCCACCTGTGAGTCACTGTAGCACACACGGCTGCATGTGTACACACTAATGAATTGACTTATAGCACCCACCATGCACTCAGTAAATTGCAAAAAAAATTGACAACTAAACTGGAGATGTGTGTGTAGAATATGGGAAAATGGTCAATTATGTTTAAATTACCATAATGAGGCTTCTTGGTGTGCTTGTACCTGACACACTATCAGATATTACATCAATTTACCCAACAGAAGTTTTATGACAAACAGAAAGTTTTTTTGTTGTTGTTGTTGTTTGTTTGTTTGTTTTGGTTTGTTTGTTTGTTTGTTTTTCCCACAGAAGCATAACCAAGTTCTAGCACTCCTTGCCATGCCAGAATTTGTGAATTTGTGACAGCCAAAAGTATAAAGTAGTTCACTAAAGCCAAATCCTTGGAAGATACATCCTGCTCTTTAGCCATAAACTGAATTCATTGAGGGTAGAAGTATCTTGCAAGGCAGATATCTGTATGCTGGCCTGTTTTAATCTCTTTACATGAACATTTGCTGCTGACCACATGAGTGATTGGACTAACTATACGAGACAGTTTATGTTCTTCTTTTACAGTAATCTTTCAGATAAAATATAACTCAGACTGAGTTACCAGCTTCTTGTTATTACCGATATTTCATTACTTGCCTTGAGAATGATCTGTGCATAGAGCCAACAAAACTGCAGTGGTTTACAGGGAAGCCCTCTGGCTGTGTTAGGGTCTAAGCTAAATGCCAACTCATGTAATCATGTTTTATCAATATATACCAAGTTTCTCCTAAAAAGATGAACTGGAAAAAATTGCTTTACAGCACTCTGTTAAGCAGATCTTACTGCAGCAGATAAGCTACCAAGTCCCATTCAGAATAAGCCATGAATTGCAATGACAGATAATCAGCTATATATATATCTAATCTGTGTTAGTTTGGAACCAGCACAGATGGAAAACAAACAAACAAAAACAAACAAACAAAAAACAAACAAAACAGTTATTATGATGGGTGTATGCCAAAAGGCTAAGATAAAACTTCAGGCTGTCCTACCTACTATACTATGCCCTCCCCCAACCTCCACCAGCTCCCCCTCCCCCCCCCCCCCCCCATTACTCTGAGGGTATCTATGTGCCTTTCTGGATTCAGATCTCCAAGTGGAATGTGATCCCTTTGAGAATGGGGAGGCACAGGCAGGCAGGATGCTTTCTGCTCCTCCTCAAGGCTGTTGCATCACTGCATTTGAGTCAACACATTTCAGACCTCACACAGAGAAAAGAGATGGCTCTTTACCTATACAAGCCCTGGCATAATAGCTTTGGGTAGCTTTCCCCAAGGCATTTTGCTGAGGTCATACATGACAGTCACAAATATTTCCCAGGTCACTAAATTGTCTGGAAGGCTGTTGTGTGCTTTACAAATAAATTTATTTCATTTTTTTATTATTGTAAGGCAGAAGTTAGCTAAAAGAAGATTTTACAAAATTATGCCTGAGTCACTTGACCACAACTACATCTTGCACTGCAAGTCAGAAACAGAAGAATAACACCTCTGCTTCCCTCTTTTTGTACCACTAGGTTGTGTTTAGTTTAGTTTGTTTGTTTGTTTTGTACCAGCTAAGAAAGCATTTCCGGGGGAACTTCCTGGAAGGGAGGCATCCCCAAGGGAAATAGAAGAAATTTCTTTGTTGTAAGTCTTGAGGTACTATGGGGAAGAAGGGAATTACTGGAGGAAGTGTCAAACTACCTGGAAAGAGATTAACAGAGGGGTTTGATAGCTGGTATGATTCAGAAGAAGACTGAGGGTAGTCTGGGGATGAAACAGTACTGGAAAGCTTTGAATAGGTCCCTGATGTCTTAGATATATGCAGAAAGGAAATTGTCATGATATTTATTGGAATTGACTGTTAGGTGGTGAAAAGTCTCAATTTCTGGCAAAGCAGGAAAACCAGCAACGTATTTGCTGCTTTCTTTTAGAAGACCACATGCAGCAATTTTTTCAGCTGCATGCAACAAACTACCTGAGCTCAATATTGAAAGTTAACAGTTTTCTTAGAAACAGCACAACAGAATGAAGTAACAAGAAAGGTGTGCAAGGCTCTCTTTCTTACATTGGATAATGCTCCTGCTAACATTTGTTGAAACATGTATCCTTGATTGGGGATGACATTTTGTCATTTCTGCAGATGAATGGAATTCCTCTGGTGAAGAATTTGAAGTTTAAGCAGAGCCAAGATTTCTCAATGACGTTAATAGGGCCCAGGCTGAGCTTTCATGCTGAAATAGCAACAATTCAGAGAAAAAAAGTAGCAAGTTAAAAAAGCAGTCAGGAGGCCCTGGAAGGGTGTAAACTATGCAAAACTCTGTTCTCCTATTCAGCACCTTGTTCCAGCTCCTTTCTTTTTCTCCTCTACCTTTTTTCTCATGCCCTTATTTTCTGCTAGGACAAACCCAGCCTGGAACAGAAGGTATATGCATTCTTACCGTGTCTGTGTTGCAGGGCACAAGTGACATCTTACGGTGTGGGCTAGGTATGTGCTTAGCTGATGTTCAAATTATGCTGAGTTTTCTACAGAGCAAAAGTAACTGAATAACTAAGAATAACTAAGAATAGTGCCTTCAAGAGGGATAATGACCATATTCATATCAGTGTTCCTAATAAATACTTAGGGCTTGTGATATTGTCTGGTTGCAGAAGCTAAACAAATATGAAGTTAGTTTAAGTGCTTCCATGTGAATCCCCTCTGTTACTATGTACAAGCCAGGGAGACATGGTTGAATCCTTGGCAAACAGATGACGCCCAAACAAGGAAAATTTTAAATAACCTTATTGTTGCTTTTGGGCTGACTGACAGAAAGAGCAAAATACATTTCTGATGAACAAGCCTTAATTTTCTTTTCAAAAACAAAGCAAATAATATGGATCCTAGATGTATTTCTGTACTTCAGCTACACTGCCTTAAATATTTTAAAAGCCCTCTGGTCACTAGTAGGTTTGTGCTACAGCTGGGAAACTCTGAGTCCTGATCCAGGTGTAATCTAAAGAAGAACTGCAAGAAACGTTCTGAGACACAGAACTTTTTCCTTCAGTGAACCAATGCCAGGTCCAATACAAACAGTTTTTGCATACAAATGCATATATATACACATGTAACTATGTATAAATACAAAATGTATTTCTGCATGACCTTGTGTTTAGGTATGTGCTCTGCACATCTTCCTGATGGTGTTGCCTTTCACTGCAGGGCAGCATTTCAACAAAGTATAATTATTTTGTTATGGAGAATCAGGTCACTGTTGTATAGGAGGGGAAATAAAATCAAAAAGTACTCCTCCTCACTTCCCCTAGCAAGAAGATTTTAAGGTTTGAGCCTTCTGACTGGAGGAAGCTGTAAGGAGTTGTCTTCCAGACAGATCTCATATCTGTGTTTGGCTGTCCTTATGGTAAGCAGGCTCCTGGCTCAACTGATTGGCACGGCTGAGTAATTTCATCAGCCTTGCTTCAGACAGCAAGAGGTGAGGAAAGAGCTGGGCTTTCAACCAGGCCTTGTGTTTCAGTCTGTACTCGCTTGGGACATACACATCAAATGCACCCTGGAGAAACAGTGAAGAGAAATGTGCCTGAGTTTCCCCCTGCTATGACCCTTACCAGTTTTGTGGTGTCATCTGCCTGAACCAACCGTGCAGAAAACTGAGGCTGGATATGAGAAACTGTATTTTTCATCCTGCTTGGGCAGGCCTAAGTCAGCACACAACATGTAAAACTGGAATGTTGCAGGGGTCACAGTTCCAGCATATGCACCTTTATCAACAAAAAAAAACATTCACTGCAAGAAAAAAAGCTATTTTAACTGACAGTTTAGTTTGCTTAGTATGTCCATAGAGGCTGTTTTGCATCAGTGATTATCCACATTCTGTTTGACTTTTTTATACCAATGTCAAGTGCACCAAAATCCTACATTTCATTTTGCAATAACAGCTTCTATCCTATTGTACAGTGTTGCTTGTTTTCTCTTGGTCAGTGTGTGCCTTTTAGACATGCTGTATGTAGTGTAAATGAGCCCTCTTGCATCTAAACCTAGAGTCCTTTTTCAGCTGTAGACTTGCACTGTTATAAAAAGATTTTATTCCTCCAATTTTGCATGTAGACTGGCTCTCAAGCTCCCTAGGTTTTGTGACTCACCTAAAAAACCTGTGGGAGAGTTCATAGATTTTTATCGCCAGTGAAGAGTTGTGGTGTTTTCCAAAAAAACTGCTGATGTACGTACAATAATTTGTGTCTGTACATCCAGAAAAGTCCTCTTTTGGCAGTAAGGAGTGCAATGGAAACAAAACAGTGGTATTAGAAATAATTTCCTTACAGGGTGCCATGTCAGATCCAGGCTGAACTGAGAATGAATTAAACTGTTAACCCAATAGTTCTTCGTCAGATTAAGTAGACTGGGTTGATGATCCCAGGCAAGAACATCTCACACTTTATTTTCTGCAGATTACAGAGGCTTCTCTTGGCAACGAGACACTTTCTCTCCAAAAACTTGTGAGCAGATTAAAGATAATACCCTGCAGTAACAGCAGCAAATAAAGGCTCAGCATCCAATGTGGTTTCTCAGCCCAGCTTCCTATTGGATCAGGAAAGTCACAGATACCACCCCATAGCCATAAGCTGTGTGTGTTGTGGGTCTATGTTAAAGCTGTTCATTGCATTGCTTGCTCTTTTGGACAGCAGTGAAATCAACCTAAATTTATGACATACATACATTTGTGACATACATTCACCTTTAGAAATCTGAGTCCAGACCCTATCCTAGAAACCATCAGCTTGCAACAGGACTGCCAAAAGATGGTCTGGTTTGAACAACACAGTGCTGGGCCAGCAATCAGCTGAAAGTCACTGCATTTTATGACTAGTATCTGTAAGAGATGGCAGTTTTTAGCTTCCCCCTTGTGTTTGGCTTTGCTGGGAGCCAAGAGCTGCCGCACACTCACGGGGCAGTGCATTGCAGCAAAGTCTCAGCTTGTTCTGTGTTTGGTGGCATCTTTTCTGCAGATAAGATGCACACACATGTCAGGCTTGCCTTGTCTAACTTCCAGAAGGTAGGGAAATTGACCACCCTGTGTATCACTTTCCAGAAGCTTCTGAGTTGTGGTCTTATCTATTATTTCTCCTCATTTTCAGACTAACTCATGCACAAGCAGTATGACTTAAAAAGATCAGTGAAATCAGTTATACAAAAGAAATGCCTTGTTACCCTCATTTCTTCATTATGTGTCATTCTGGCTGTTCTTTAAAAAATAAGAAATCTTCTAACATAACATTGATGATGAGAAAAAACTTCTTGCTCTTTGTCTCACACATACACACACTGAGTTGTCTGTTACACATTTTTACACGCTCATCTCCTCTCTCCCTCTCTTACATGCTCTTACACCCTCTTGGAGGTCCTGCTTTCTTATGGGTATGTTGGCACACAAAACACAAATCAGGACAAAAGACATGCACATGTTAATTAACCAGGCTGATTTTTACTTGTTGTGGAAAGAGCCTTAAAAAATGAAAAGGCATTGTGTGCTAACAGCGTAGCACTCAATAGTAGGGGAATATTTGTTTTTATAGGTGAGCTACCCGGTACCAGCAGTCCTGACCTGTCTGGCCATGAGTGCATTGAGCTGGAAGAAAACACTCTACTTTCCCAAGAACATGCTTAGGTTATCTTTTCTTAACCTTACAGTTTGTTTCCCCAGCTTGTTTGTTTGCATTTTTTACCCTCTGCCCATTTGAGGTGTGTTTCTGGTTCAATGCCTCTGTAAAGGCCAAAAGAATTAGTACTGCTGAAAGAAATTCAGTACTGAATTACCCTTGTGTTGTTCAGACTTTGTTATGGCTTCAGTTCATTAAAACCAAGAGATGGGCAGCTGGAAGAGAGAGAGAGACCAGCTAGAGGGGGCCACTTGGGGCTGGAGGGTGGTTAAGTCTTTTTCCTTTTGAAAAGAGCATGATGAAAAAGTCACAGCTGTGAAATGGGAGGCTAAGTAGGAAATGACATATTCCAGACAAGCTGGAGAAAGAGTGATAAATGCTCCATGCCCCAATTTTCCTAAGTGTTTCATTTCCAAGTCCCAGTAGTAATGCAACTCAATCAGCAGATGGGTACACTGCATCCCTGCTTCAGTTCTCCAGTTCTCTGAGCTCTTTTGATTTATTTCTCCACACAGATCTCAGTCCTCTGATGTCCCTGAATGGCAATCTCAGCAGATCCCACTGCTGGTGTGGCGGACTGCCTGCAGCTTTTGTCAGATGTGGGCATTCCCGAGGGCCTGCGGGCAAGAGCATTTGCAGAGTGGGATACAGCTTTCATGTGTTCACTGTCTCAGTCCAAATCAGATGTGCAGGGCACAGTACAAAGACTTCAGCAGAGCAGAGACGATATCCTCCCAGAGGTTACAAGAGATGCAGCCAGCTGAGAAATGCGGGAAGCAAGACTGAACCCTTAATATTTCTCAGTTCTCACAAACCTGAGATTTTTTCTGTTGGGTGGAAAGCTTAATTTTGCATAGCTATTCCAAATCGAACTTCACAGTCTACTTAAGCAAAATTATCAAGACCACCTAAAATAGGAGTAGAGCCCTTGAAGCACAGTAACAATTAAGTGGCTTTTTCCCATTTATTCTTAAAAAGCTTTTTGTTGCTACATTAGTAATTGCAACAACAGAGAGAGGATCATTGTAACAGACTGGTCTGTTTTTAACAGCAAGCCAGGATGAAAACTGTTCTCCCTTTTCTGTGTTAAACCATTATTTCTCTTTTGCTTCCCTCTCCCCATATTTAATAATTTCATTACTGAAAATGGAGGAAAGTAGAAGCAAAAGAACGCAGAGAAAAGAAATGACAGAGGGGAAGTTCCTGAAAGAAAAAGGCCTGTTTCATCCACTTCAGAAAAAAAAAATGCATTGACAACTAAACTTTGAGACATCATTTTTAGTTCTGAAAGAATTCAGTACCTAATAAAAAGGATTTAACTTGAAAATCATGAACCAGTTCTGTTAAACAAACTATTGGAAATAAGTTCAATAGTTTGGAAATATGTAAGTATCTGCTAAATAACACATCTTATGAATGAATAACAAAATGTGACTGAATACTCCTTTATTTGGAAGGAAACAATCAAAATACTTTTGAAGTTATTTCTGTCTAGTGTGTCAGAGTTTACTAAACTGTTTCCTAGGCTCTTCGTCAAAGAGTGGTAAAAACCATACGAAATATAATTTTAAAATAGCTACTTATTAGGAAGAACAGATGGTGCATTCATATACTATGAAATTGCAAAATTTTAGCAACCTTGAATATCAAGTTCTTGAGTTGTAACTCATTTGCACTGGAAACTTAGTTAACAAGTCAGAAAAAAAACACAGAATACTGCATAGTTATAAAAGAAGTGGGTGCTGACACATTAAATAAAATGCATCTATTTTTATGTTCAGTCCTGATAACAATACATTTTTTCATTTTAAAATATAAAAAGAATTCAGATCTTTCCAGACTTGGCCAGGGCACCTGATTCACAATGGAAAATATTTTTAAGTCTTATGTCAGCATTACTTTTTTCAGAATTAAGGGCTGTGGTACTGAAATCTTTCTTTTATGATAGCATTCTTTTCTCACCAGTTCTGTTTCCCATAATAGCATCTTGTGCTGGAGATGCAACACAGCAGCATTTCAGTTCACTCAGCTTTTCACATCAGTTTTCATCTGCGTTTGAACGCAAATTTACATAAGGAAATACATCTTCTTTGATGCAAGCCAGTGAAACCCTGGAGGAATAGAATGAAAGTTTGAAACCAAATTTCCCACACAAATTGGTCTGAATCAGATTTTAAAATAGATATATTTAACAATTATTTTTTTTGGCTTATAATTTCCAAGGTGTCACTGCAAGCATTTAATGTCCGCTGTTGCAGACTCAAGTCTGCCTTTCAATTTAACTAACTGTTCCTGTCATCACTTCGTATCTGGAACTGAATGACAAACTATTATGAATATATCAGCAAATTCAGCTCTTGAAAGATAAATGAGTAAAGTGGGAAGCAGAAAATTATCAGCACTGAAAAAATGATGTTGTCACTCAGACAAATTGAAGGGTTGCTATCAGAAGCTAGAAAAAAGTGACATAAATTCTTTGCAATTGTGCACTTCACCACGAGATACAAACAGTGGGGTTGGGTCTATCTAGATCTCCCCAAGACTTTGTTTTCACCTTGGGTCAATGAATTCTTTGAGCACATTTGTGAAGTCATCTCTAACACTTCCTGGCACTGGCCAAAGTTCCACTTAGGTCAATGTGACTTGAAGAGTACAACAAATGCAGGGCTTGTGTAAGACAGGGCAAAATTTGCACCTCTGGCTCTCAGCTATTCTTTTATTGTATAAATAAATACAGGGGGTTGGAAGTAGGAATCACTGAGAATCTCAAAAGAAATCAATTTTCTGAAAAATTTCCAGAATGATATATTTTCTGTGAAATGTAGTTCTTTAGTCCCATAATTTACAGCCAGCATATATCTGGTACCCTGGACTTCTTATAACACTTCTGGTATCTTAGTATGCAAGTCCCATGCCCTCCTTGTCCACATTTCCCTTTTGCTCTTTTACATAAACATTTTGGAAATTGCATAGGTCAGACATGAAGACTGACCATGATTTTAGCCCTCTGTTTCCTTTAGCAAAGATAGGTGGTGCCATTGCAAATCTGGGAGTTGGTAGAGGACGATGCCTAACCAGAAAACTCACTTCAGGAAAGTATCACCCTTACAATTATTTTTCATTCAGTTTTACAGGCATTTCCCCAGTCTTTTCAATAATAGTCATCAAAAATGTGCACCACATTTCGCTGTGCCTCATCAGAGCTCTTTGTATCACCACAATCCGGAAAAACTCAAACATGGGTCCCTGTGAACTTGAGAGTACCACCTCTACCAGGTAAACCATTCAGTAAACAAACAGGAGATAAGCTAAGCAAGCTCTGTCTTTGCAGTTGTATGCAGGTCTCTGGATTAGGAGACAAGTCAAAAAATGTTATCACTTCTGTTTACGTGCACTTGTTTATAAGAGCGCAAGAAAAGAGTATGGTCCTTTCCCTTGTTTTCACCTGCAGTGAAAGGTCAATATCAATGTATGTTATCTGTATCTTGACTGTCGCAACCAGTGAAGAGAAACACATTTCAGCTTATCTAAAATAATAGTAGACATGCATCACAGGTTTTAATATCTGAGAATATTAGAGACACGATGAGAACATTTCTTTGCCATTGCAATATTTTTTGCAGCTGTTATCAGTACCCTCTGTTATCAAACATTAATGAGAAATCAATTCAAATCAAGGTGGCCCCATCTCACAACTTTGTTCTCTATCATCAGCACATAGTCACTTCATCAGATTTCACTGAGTACTCACCTGGCTCAACACTAGCATAACTTTCCAGTGACATCACCTAGATATTTCAGGGCAGAGCATGGTGGGCCTGGACCTGCTCAGTCCTCATGTTTGACACCACTCTGGAAACTTCAGCTGACCCATCCTGACTTCAACTTTCTCACCAACCAAACTCACATTGACAAGTTCGGCTTAAAGTAGTTCTCTCAAGGAATGTTGGTGCTGCCTAAATGATCTGATTTTCTGATTGCTGCCATGTGTAGCGTGAATTCATAAGGTTTCTTCAAACTGGGAGTGAGTACTGTGAGAACTGATCTTCACTGAGATCCTGGCATGTACTCCAATGCTATTGAGAGCAACAGCTTTAAAGCTGTTTCTTCATCTTTTCTAACCACACTGAAAGTACCATTTTGCAGTTATCTTAGTTTTGAACTGATTCCTTTTGTTATTTTACCCTTCCCCTTTTCTACAGGGTGGAAGATTTCCCAACTAAAGATTGTCCTAGAAACGTACAGTTGAAAATAACATCTCCCGGATGTGGCAGGCTCTGCAAAAATCTGACAAAGCTAGGAAAGAGAAAGATATTTTTTTTTTTCCTCTCTCCCTCATTACAGTAATCAAAGCCAGCCATTTCATCCCCTTGAGTCAGCCCAGCTATGTGAAGGTTATGGGCCAGGCTGCAGGAGCTAGCCTTATTCAGAATTACATTGGAATCAAATTCTCATTAGACTGGCTTCTCATTTTTTTCTTTCCTCTGTCTTGTTGCCTCTTCAGGATGTAATGTTCTAGAAGTAATTCACTGTAATTAAGCCTGTCCTAGAAACACAGCTTAAGAGGATGAGTTTCTCTTGCCAAGAGTTTTGTTTATACTATTTGCTTCACTCTACCTTCAGTTTATTGCATAGTAGTTATACAGTGCATATAACTCTTAGTTCTTGCTTAGAACATATTGGAAGATTATAATTTTTCTATGGGAAAACAACTGAAAAAAATAGCTACCCTGCCTTTTTTTTTTTTCCCTCTGTGGGAAATTCAGAATTCACATAAGAAAGTTAGATATTGAATAAAATGGGCCCAAATACATTTCCACCTGCTTAATACAATTGCATTCCTCAAACGTTACTTCATTGCGATAAAGGGATATATTCTCCTAGGCAACTTTACCAGGTCAGTGGAAATGCCACATGCCGCCAGAAAGTCATTCTTCTCAACTCAGGTACATCTGCCAGCTATGTAAATTAGATAGGCTCAATCTAGGCACAAAGTTTTTTCCTGCTGTCCCACCGCATTGTCAGTAGAAAACTTCCCCATATTTACCCTGCTATCCTATTTTCTAGCCTGTCCTCCTGGCCTATACCTACCTCTCTTATCATAAATACATGTCTTAAGAGTAATTCCATTTCCTTGGAGAAGATCCCTCAGACACTTTGCACTTAACCATTTCTCTTTAAATTAGTCTGATTGTAGTTCTCCTTTGCTCCTCCTTTATTGGTTATTAAGTGGATACAAACTGACTTGAAATTGTGTCAGCTGTTTTAACCAGCTGAGAAACATATTTGTTCTTCAGGGTGAATAGCAGCTTGAGAATAAATTGCTTGGTATTGAATTGCCACTAAATAAATACCATGTAAAGGACTTTCAGCTGTTCACCCTGCTCTGCTCATTTGGTGCATTCCTGTTGCCCTAATTCCATTTTCAAATGTAGTTCCTTGTTAAGAGTTTCTTGGGACCCTTAGGGTCAGAAAATAACTTGCAACAAGTCCTGTTTCACTCTAGCATTGTTCCTGCCTCTGTCTTGTTGCATCTTTAAGATCTAGTTTTCTAGAGAGAACAGCGATTAAAGCTGTCCTGCAGACCTAGCTTCAGAAACCATATTTTGTTTAGTTTTGGTTAGGAAACTACCTCTTCCCCACTGGTGCTGTCAACTTACACAAGCTTTCTGTCTGTTTGCTACATAAGCTGGTGATGAAGAGGAGTCCCCAAGTGCTTTTTCATTACAAAAAGCTTAATTTCTCCCTCTAATGCAAGACTTCCCAATACATCTAACTCCAATCAATATTAATTAAATAACTTTTTCACATTTATTTTCCACTCCTAAGGCCATCTTATGGCCTGAAGAAAGATTTCCCTATGGATCATCTGCACATTACCCAGGCTGATGATTCAGAGAACTTCCAAAGTTGTAAGTCGCTGAAGAACTAAGCTAGAGGTGAGTGCTGGATCTCACTATATAAGCATGTGCTTATGCCATTTCTGTCACTTTTATATAAGTCCCCTGTCTTTGCAGAAACTTTGTATAGGCAGCTCTTTCTTAATTCATAATACATTCAATAAAGTTTGGCTTGCACAGGGAAAGTGACCCTTGGCCCCTATCAGTGTGATTGGAAATGCATAAGGCAAAGGATTCAGCTCATCTCAGTTACTTCTTTCTGTAAGGGGTGCCCTGATTCAGCCCAAGTGTTCCTCTGTCTGTGGGACATCAGAGGGGAATCTCCCTCAGAAAGCATCTCTTTGTCTGTGGTGAGGCCAAGCCTTGGTGGCCAGGCCCCAGATGACTTTGGAGTAACCACATTGAGCCACATTACAAAAACCTCACATTTGTGTACAAGATTTCAGGGCAGAATGAAAAGTGAAGCATCAGTCAGCACCTCCTATTGTTCATGCCTGCACTTGGGTTGTTTTGTCCCCTATTTCTAATGAGGGCTCTCTCATCAGAATAATCAGACACAGGAAAAGTGATTGTATTGAAAGACAGGATTGCATGCAAATAAAATTCCCAGTTACAAGATAGACTCATGGCAATGAGTCTGTGTTTTCAAAAATTTGTCAGTGGTAATGACGATGGGTCCAGGCCTGCAAACCTTGTTCCCAGCAGTCAGCCAGGCCCTGCTGGAGTGTTCTTGCTTTGTTATCACAAAAGGAGAATGAGCAAACATCAGCAAGCATAGGCCAAGGACTTTCCTTCAAATCCAACTACTATTATTTTTCTAAATTGTTCTTTGCTTCCAATGGCCCAAGGAAAATGGGGTCCCAGGTGACCCTGCAGCATGGTGCTAACACTCTTTGCGAGCAGGGCTGTTGGAAGTCAGCCTCTCTCCGCATTGACACCACTGGAGACGGCCATCACCCTCTAGGACCTGCAGGCCTTGCTCGGGAAAGGCCTGCTGAAGGGGAAGACCATTTCTGTGTAGGTGCTGCCCCTTGCTAGAAGCCCAGTAAGCTCTGATTATTGAGCTTTGTGAGAGCTGAGTGCACAGCTCTCCTCTGAACTTCAGTATCTTTCTATAATAAGGTATAATTTTTCTGCAAATAAATTTAAAAAAAAAAAAAAAAAGAGAGCTCTTGCTTACAGGGACTCCATATGGCTAAATATTGGCTTGTTCCTTCATATTTGTGAAACCACAAAACCCACCTTGCCTTTCTGCTCTTAGTTGTAAGAACATCCTCTTTCTGGAGATACTATCACAAGTGGTATGGTCTAGAGATTGCCCTATCCACCTGGACTTAACAGCTTTTCAGATGCTCACTCTCTCCTTGTACTCACTCCTCACTCCTGTGGAAATGCCTGACTTCTTCTGTGCAGGGCACTGGGAAGAAATAGAAATGAGCACTTGCAGACACTTTGAGCTGTCTCCTGAATAAATGGTAGAAAACTAAAGGATCCCCAGAACACAGGGATTATTGATTTTGTAACTTTCTCAACAGCTCCATCAGCTGTGGTATTTAAAAGGAGCTCATCATTTACAAATTGACTCTTTCAGGCATCAAAGACCTGTCAGGGCAACAATTAGTTCTGGTAATTTATCAGCTGTTTGAGCTCGTCAGGTGGAGAGAGAAGGGCAGTTCTGCATCAGCTCCCCTCCAAAGCTACTGTAGCTAAACCCGGAGAGGATGTACCGGTCAGTTATCTGCAGCATATTTCATGTCCTCAGATGTTTTGCCAGTCTTTCTGATACCTGATCTAATTTTGTGAGGCTTTCAGGTGAAAATGAGGCATTTCTTAGCATGCTAAAGTCACCCAGGCCATAGCTTGTCTATCTCCTTAACAAAGCCCCTGTCAAATCCCCACAGAGCAGCTAAACAAACTGGAATGCAGCTAAAAGACAAAAACAAAACAAAACAAAACACACAGAAAAACACAAACCTGTGGGCTGTTTTTAATTAGCCTATAAACCATTCAGAGCCCTGCAACTGTGCTGTCCAGAGAGAGAAACTGGGGGCAAACATATTCTCTCCTTGTAGACCTCATAATAAATAAATAAATAAACAAACAAATAAATAAATAAAAAATAAGAGTTTATTTGAACAGACCAGAAGTCTATGTAAAAGCAACCACTCTGCTCAACAGTGGCTGGGCAGGGTGTTGTGAACAACAGCTAAAGCATCCTTTGTGAGGGCACCCAGAGAATTTGCTTGTACTGACCAGAGTCTACTAGATTAAAAGGGGACAAGAAAAGACGAAGATCAAGGCAGAGAGCCCCTGAGCCTGGACTTTTCTGACAACAGGAAGCAGATCCAAATTGTGTTGTACAACATCAGAAAGACTTTCACTATGTGCTCACATCCATGATTACAAGTACAAGATACATAGTACCAGTAAGCACTTCAAGTTTTCCCCGATATATTTACCCATCCTGTCACAAACACACTTTGCAATACCTGATAATACAGCTATACAATCACATTTTTTTTTTATCAGAATGATATCTTTCTTATTTGCTATGTGTCTGGATTCAATTGTACGCTTGCCTATGCTGACAGCTTGGTTTTGCAACCTTTTTTCAAACCTGCTTTCCATGTATGACACAGAGGTTTACTTTTTATTTAATATGGACCACTAAAAAATTCCCAGTGGAAGTACAAACTGTTCCAGGAATTTCACATATGCAGGTTGCTGTAAAGCATGTATGAATTTGCATCCCTTAATCACATTGCATGGCTCTTCAGATGTTCATGGATCACAGGCTGGACAAACAACCATGATCAGAGCTTCATCCAGAAACAGTTCACAAAAAGCTCACAAAAGCTGTGTTTGGTCACAGGAATAACACAGAAATGCTTGAGAGAAGAAAAATAAAGGGGTGGAGAAGGAAGGGTTGCAGTTTGCTTAGAAAGTTGACCCCTGTGCATGTATAGACATTTTTAGAAATATTTGTGGAGCAAAATAATTACTCAGCAGAAAAATTTGTTCAAAGAACAAATTTTTACTGTATGGTGATATTTTACTGTATGGTGATATCTAGCCAACTTTGTGACTTGCCTAAAGGGTCAACACTGGAACCTGCAATCCATAATCCATTGCCAATTCATAATCCATTGCCAATTCAGGGCATTTGCAGGCACCTCAGGTGCATTTGCAGGCACCTCATGTTTCAGCCAGGTAAAAGATATTCTTGTGCTTATGACGAAGCAGACTTGGGGTCAAGTACAGTTACATTACTAGCTCTAGTGCACATTGTTTGGAAACTGCTGTAAAGAACATAGCTGCAAAGTGTCCTGCTGGATGTGTACTGAGAATGACATAATGGTTAGCAGACACTTGGGAGGAAAAACAGCAGGCCAAGTCCTCAACAAATGCCATAAGATTTTAGAAAGACACAGGAGTATAATTTTTTGGAAAAAGGATGAAAAGATTCTTCTTGTGAAAACATGGGAGAAACATGGACAAAGGAGCGTCTGAAGAAGCATCTGTGTATTTTATGGTCATATGCTGTATCTTCATGACTTTTAACCCAGAAAACCACTGGGCTGGTGAAGTCAGTGGAGTTCCTCCAAGCTCAGTTCATCTGTAGGGAAACTGCAGCCAGAGGAAAACCATCCCAGCTGAGATGTTTTCTCAGAAATATCTGCCATAAGATACTGACAAAGCCAGTGGGACCATTTTGAGACCATACATATCTAACGAGAAGCTGCCATGGCAAAGAAGCGCAACTGGCATTATACAGGGTGAATTCATGGCTACCTGGAAGGGGTGGTTTACATTTCCAGGGGACCAAGCAAGGCTGCTGATGTGATTTGCAGCTACCTGCTGTCCCATCCACTGAAAAGTTTGCATGCACTGGTATTGTGCATTGTGCACAGTTTGCCCCATGCAGCCCACATCCCTCCCTCCAGCCAAGGGATAATCACTTTTCAGCAGCATGGACTCTTTGATCCCTGCTTGCCTTGCCACATAATGAAGTCAGCAGCCTGACGGATGTGCTGGGTAGCCCATGTAAGAGGAAAGAGATGTCTCTCTAGCAGTGAGATGAGACATACAGTCTCATCAAACATCAGGTACCCAGAGGGCACCCTCAAGGTGCCTCTCCTGCACATGATATCATGGTTCCTGTTTTGTAGTTGCTTATACTGTTCAAGGGAGGCTCACCAAAGTGGGTGAGCAAGTTCAGGACATGAGAAAGTAAAGGAGAAGTCCCTACTTCCTCAAGGAGGGAGTTTGGTCCTGCAAAGCACCTGACACCTCTGTGCACATTTACATGACTAGGGTTGCTGAAGCTGGTGGTCACAAAGTTTAACTCTTTGTCTGAGCCTGGTTGTGGATTAAATCACTTGTCATAGGTCTCAGCTACTTAAAAACCCCTTCTGCATGCAAATACACAATGTGAAGGCCTGTGCATTTCTGCTAAGAATACAACAGGAACCATTTGCCCAATTTTTCTGTCCAGTTTAGTTTGCTGTATATTTTTTATCACTGCTTTATGTCTCTGTTAGAAATAAGAGAAGATGAGAATAAGAAACAGAAGAAAAACAGGTATCTTTAAACAACCAACAGGACTGATATGAATATGAGAAAGATGACCAGAGGAGCAGCTCTAGTTATCAGAATATTTAATGCATGTGGCTGCCTTCACAAGCACGTCCTGCAGTCATTGCCTTATTTTTCATGATGGACACTTTACCTTATACTTGATTGAATCATGTCTGTGAAAACAGATGGAGAAAGCAGCGGAAAATGTAAATCCAGTATACATGGCCAAAATACAGTGCTGCTTTCTTCTTGCCAGAATAGAGGCTGGATTTGTTTCTAATGACGGGCATATAACATTACATTTTTCCTTCAGCTAGAAAAAAAGTTAGTTGTACGTTGGTTGTGTTTGTTGGTGTTTTTTGTTTGTTTGTTTTTGTTATTTTTATTTCCATGGGGGGAAAAACACAACAACAGTGTGAGCTTGAATTACAGTTGGTGAACTCAGATCAGTTCTGCAGCCCCCAGAATAGCTGGAGAAGTTGATGAAACCACAACCTCCATGGAGCTCTTCTGTTCCTACACACGGCTTTCTTGAGCCAAAGACAAACTGCCCCAAAGTGATATTTATCAAATTTGTTGCTAGCAAATGCTTGTGGAAAAAAAAAAAAAAAAAGTAGGGCAGAACAACAGCTACAACAAGAGTCACTGGAGTGCTGTACTAGCATCAACAAATCAGTGTCCATTTGGCCCCATCGTGGTGATATCAGAAAGAAGAAAGCCCTTCTGGGTCAAGTTCTGCCCTCATTTTCACTGGAGTAAATGATGCCTCCAAACTGAGAGAACTGTTGGCTGACTGACTGACCTGGTGGACTTCAGATAGAATCAGGTCTCCTTGACCTGATCAGAGTATAGGAGCTTGTCCCAGGCATGCTATGAAGACACAACAGCTGATAGTTTAACCATATTGAGAAATAGAAAAATAGGCTCCCCTATCATTTTTCACCTAGTTCAGATTTGATCAGAGATGTAAACTAAAATAAAACATGAATACCAATTCTGGCTAGGCTTCCAAAATCTCGTTTGCATGATGTTTACTTCAGGAAAAATGATCCAGCCAGTATCTTTGTACTTTATCTGAGGCATTCTGTCTTTTCACATACTTACACTCATCGCAGCTTCCAAGCATTCTCATCTAATTAATCAAAAACTCTGTCCTTTTGTTTCCTAGGTCACAAAGGAAAAACACTAAATTAAATAAAGTTACCAGTCGAGAATGAAAGCTGGATTTCTACCCAAGGAACCTAATAATAACACCACAATGCAGATGAAGTTGAAATTGATATAGTTTTTATACATAGAGGCAAACAGTTAAGTGTGAAGCAAGTAAACATCAGATAGCATTCAGACAGTGGTTTGTCCAGCTCATTCTGTTTGTAAATATAGAAATGTGTTGTAGTGGCTAAATTTATCCTAATGTAAGGAAATGAACAAAGAAGCTGGTATTTGCTAACTTCTATAGGCAACATTAGGGCATCCTGTGTGAATTATTTTGAGGCAGTTCATGATAACATGGTACAGATTAGAGTTGCCATTTCTGGAAAAATTAGGTCAGAATTATGTAGATAAGATGGAAAGAATTTCAGTGGCATTGTATTATTTTCCTGACTTCAAGCCTGACTCACATGTCGAAGCTTTGTTTTATTGTATACCTTGTTTTGGTATGCAGTCAAAACAACCTTTATCCAGAGAAAATGAAAATAAACTGGCCGAGCAAGTAAGATTACACATAGCATTGAATGAAAATAAGTACAGCAAGCTTAAATTTGGAAGGAGAGAAATAGTCTTTTGCCGTGAAGCTTTTTGCAGTTTCAGAAACGATCATGCTGAACCCAGGAAAAATGAGAAGAGGGAGATACAACTTGGTAACAGTTTGGGAACTGGGCCATTCCTTGCTCTTAATCTGAGCTATAATTTCAGGTGTATTTTGGGACTGTTATGGTATGGCCACTGTGGAAAGCCCTCTTCTCTGTATGTTGTCATTTGTCCTTCTCAGATTTCATCCTGAATTAGAGAAATCTATCACTTACTTGAAAATAGACAGTGTCCATGAAAGGTTTACTTTGTGAGAGAAAAATTGAGAATAGTTCTAGTTAAAATAATGAGAGCCCCGATTTTGCAGCCTTGCCTTCGCAGTCAGCACAATGTTTCCATTGGCTTCAGGTAGAACATTTTTTTGTGCAGTTTATTATGAATCATAATGTACTTTTACACTGCTCCATATTCCGTGCCATAAATCCCAGCACATACCATGCCTCTTTTTTTCTTTCTTTTAACTGCGGGTTGAGGCCCTGTTATTGAGGCTCTTTCTGCCATGCAGCTCAGGTTGAGAAGGATCAAACCTTTGGGACAGATCCTGTTACTTGTATGTGAGCAAGCCTTCAGATAAAATACTTCATGCTCCCTTTTGCTTATTCTTTGAGACAAACAGACTATTAAATTCTGGTTTTTGGTCCAGCTTACTAATGCAAACCAGGGTAAGGCACAGTTAATACAGAGCTGGGCTGCCAACACTGCCACCTCTCGACTCAATTGCTGCCCAAAATGCAGCAGAATGGCATGGAGGAAACAGTATAACGGCTGCATTTAGCCTTCTGGTGTTGTGGTATGAAGCACTCTACAAGCAAGTGAACATCAACAAGAAATACAGAACTATTTCAGCAGTTTTTAACTGCTGCTATAACCAGCTTTTGTGTCTCACACCTTTCATCTGCTTGTAAATGTTTAAAAACAAAACACCCCTCCACACACATGCACAAAACCCTCATTTTTATCCAGCAAGTATGAACTAACTCTTTTGTTTTGTTTTCCCATATAACCCAAAACATGTGGAGATATGCAATGTTTTACTACTGCTTTGGCTCTTTCCTGGGTTGGGGCCAGGTCTCACTAAGGTCTCCATCTTTAATGGCCGAGACTTCTGGGATAGCATGGTAATAACTAGCATAAACCTGCTGAGCCCAATATAGCCCACAAAGTATCCAGTGTGCTCATCTTTCTCCTCTAGTTCATCAATATCCAACCCTTATTGGCCATATTTTAATTATACAATATATCCAACACTGGAATTTGTAATATTGGATGAAAAACAACATTAGCCATATGACAGAGTGTTCCTCTAGTCTAATCTCATTTGGCCAATTTCAAATTTTGTCAAGAAATTTCAGTGTGGAAGCATTAAGCTAGAACAAGTAACGTCTGTCGTCTCACATCTGGCACAGCCCTGGTCTAAACTGTCAGTGCTGGAATCTTGATAATTTGTCAGAAAAGCAATCACGGGCATACCCCTCATTTAGGTCAGCCTTGTATGTGTGGCAGTCTGCCTCCATCACCATGGGCCTAGGGAAAAAGCAGGGCACACGAAAAACAAGCCAAGACAGTAATTAAAAATATTTATTTCTGAAGATATTTACCTCGATAGGCATAAAGCATTTCCCAATTTCACACAGAAATACATAAAACATGCATAGACCAATATGGCCTACTTCAATGTGTATTCACCATGGTAAATATAATGAAGAACTTGTGTGAATATAAATACATAACACCTAAAAATTAAGCACGTAAAATTCAATAAAACCTGTCAGCAAATTCATCAATGTGAACAAATTCACTGATATAAACATTCACCCAATATTAGCCTTTTGACATAATTTAAGACAACCCTTTGTCTCTACGCATTTATACTAAACAAGGCACTGAATGAACCCAACAACAGTATCTGTTACAGCTCTGCTCCAGTGCTGTTTTGGTGGCGTGTAAGACGCAACAACCTCTAGTATTAGAACTTGTTATCCAGATATCATTGTTATGGGAAACCTAGTAGTGTCCTCTAATGCTTATTTTCTGTTGAACAGTCCTTTGGTATCCAAAACCAAAGAACTCTAACTATGCAAACAAGCACGGCGTCTAACCCACATTCAGATAACTCTAGTTGTACAAGTAAACTAGACTTCTGAAAAAAAGGCAAAGGGTTGCTACTGATTACTAAAGGCAATAAGAAGGTGTAAAAATACTCTAGCAGGTGTGCAACAAACAGCATGCGAGGTAGACTTGTATATATGCAGTAAGTCCTGGTTAAAGGAGCACTGTGGCTTTCATTTTTGCATTTTAGTCAAGAAATAGAGTTTTTGCTTTGAAGTTGTCCATTTGGATCTTGCTTTCTGTCCTTTTTAAGCACATCTGCAAGGTCTTCCTTGCAAAATGCATTTGATGTAGACCCTGAAAGCTGCTCAATTGACGAGTAACATTCCAGAAGTAATATTCAACTATTTCTTCATAGAGACAGCTTTTAACATGTTACATGTGGATTTCCTCTCTCCCCCTCTACCCATCCGCCTGAATTCCAGAAGGATGAAATCTTTTGCTTTTATACCTCCATATATGGGATTTCCTCAGTGTTTTGCTCTGCTGCACAAACACTTGGACAGAGAGGCCCTTTGCCGTAGTGGAATGTTAAAAGTCAAAGGAGAGTTTTGATGATGCCTTGGCAGCAAATGTGATGGAGAAAGATTGGGGTGATCTTCCCACTAGGATGTTTTCAGGCTTTCCCAGATGCTTTGCCTTTTGTTTGCCCTGTTATGTTTCAGCTTCCACCCTTTCTGGAGCTCAGCCTTCAGCTTTGCAATACTGAAGGAAGCTTTGATACTGTTACCAATGGCCTCCAGCCTGCAAAAAATAAGAAATATACCCTTATTATTACATGAATAATGAAGATGCATCTCCAGTGTGCAGACATTCAGTGGTTTGATTAACTAAACCTCAGCCTCAATTTCTGCCACAGGATCCTCAGAAACCAGTGACTGCTATACAACTGCCAGAATTATGCTAACCTAAGCCACTCAAAATATGTCATTCAGAATTTCAATCCAAACATTAAAATACGTTGAAATATTCACTCAACTTTACATGCCCTTGACTTCCTTAAATAGCATATATCCAACCAAGAGGTCTTCAGCGTTACTCTTTTTGACTGTTTCTTTTCTTCTAGGTACAATAGATCTGGACTCAATGAATGGGACCCATACCAGAAGTAAGAAGTAAGTCCCATCTTCAGAAATGATTTAACAACTCCAGGGCCAAAGTCTCACTCAAAATCATCAGGCTACCTGCTCCCACAGACCCTGTTTTGCTTTTGAAAACAGCACTTGAGAGCCTACGTTTGCATGGGTGAACTTCTGTATGCTGCACATTCACATGGGCATATAGATGAAGACTGAACGCCAGAGGTGTTGTAGCTGTACTGATGCTCAATGCCAAAGCTGATTTCTGGCATCTGTGGGGTTCATGGGTGCAGCAAGTCCAAGGTCCTCTTTGCAAGTCCTCTTTGAACTGCTTGGAAAGGGATACTGCTGCCTATTGCCACTCAACTTTTTCTGTATGAATTTCAAAGTGCAGTCCTAGAATTTACTCTCAGTTTCAGAAGTCAAATTGGGCTCAAATATTCATTTAATATTTATTTTCCCTTTTCTCAGCCTCTCTACAGTCATTTCTATTGCTAGCATCCTGTACTCATCATACATAGTTTTAATCAGACAACATAAGGGATAAGCAGCCACACCAGTCAGAAGAAACTATATATTCAAATCTGGATTTTCCCCCAGTGAGATGAGGCAAAGAATCTAATAAAAGGTATTCAGACTCAACTTAGTTTTAGAATAGTTGGGATGTATTATTTTTAAGTAATTGCGATAATGCCTGTACACACTAATGTATCAGGTTCTGCTATTTCTACCAGAATACAATTTTATACTCTTCTGAAAACTGGGGTATCTTTAAACCTACAACCAAATCTGCTCCCCACAAGCAAATGGATGAGGCTAGGCAGAGCTCAGTACCCTTGTCTTCACAAGCTAAGGTTCCACAGCATGAACAAAAGCCCTGAAAATATCCTCACTGATTCCCTCAAAGCTCTCAAGTTGAAATCAGCAGCCAAGCCTGCGTTGACCCAAAGGGAGGTGAATAGTGCTCTCTATTGCTATTCTAGGGAACTACAGCTGGATGAGAAGAAACTCACCTCTTAATCTTCCTGCTGTCAACAAACTGTTGGTTCATGCATTTGGGTCCAATGCAATTGCCACCTTTGTTGCGATGACGCAAGGTTTTCTCCACTGTGGACTGAGCCCTGTTAAAAGTGAAAAGGTGCAGCTGTTAAAAAAAACAAGTCTGCAGTCCACAAGGTGAGGCACCTCATCAACCACTTCTCAAGGCATGTAATAAGTGATCTATCTGGGCCAAACCATAGTATGTATCATAGCAGCATGAGCACCCAGGTAGGAGGCAAGGCTTTGGGAAGATTATTCACTCAGCAAGTGCCAAAATGAGTAAGTCTACCACAATCCAGCCCTTTCACATGTGCTGCCTTTTAAAGAGTAGCAACAATAAACGCACCAGAGATCTTTTCCTGTCTGGCAGAAGTTCAGACATTTCTTGTCTTTCTGGTTGGCACATTGGCATCTGCTGCTGGCTTCAGTGAGCATCTCAGGCACCATGTCCTTGAGAGATCTTCTGGATCGAGAAGGGCCTCCAAGACCATAAGGAACGGTCTTCCTACGATCAAAGAGACAACATGAAAGTCATTCAAATAATTTTGTGGTTTCAGAACAGCAGGGTATTTTGGGCAATCTTATCGATGGGATTGATTGTGTGAGTAAAGGTTGTGGGATTGGGAATGCCTTGCTGGTCATAATTTCCATGCAAATGCTTCTGATGAACCTGCAACATAGTTATTAACATGGCTACTGGCAAGGCTAATGACCTTTTAATTGTGATTTCATAAAGCTGCTATGCCTCTCTGTGCAATAGAAACCAATAGAGCCTCATCTCTTTGAACTTTGGTAACTGCCAATACTGAGAGAAGCAATAAAAGTGAGGCACATATCCTCAGAGGAATTCCAGTAGTAGAACAGATCGCCAAAGTCAGTGTTTGCAGTGTTAGGTGAGGCTCTAGCTTGCTACCTTTTGGGAAGGAGTCTGCAGAAACGGACTCTGCACCTATTGCTATTAACATGCGAGATGCATTAGTCTGCAGCAGAGTGCAGCGAGAGCTGGTGAGAAGACACCCTGTGTCAAAGTAAACCTTTCAGCCTCGTAACATCTCAGAAAAATGGCCATGTAAAATCAGAGTTGTAAAACATACTTTTGGCGTTTTGTCTGTTTCTGATTCACTGTGAAAAGCAACCTGCAGCCCTTGCAGGGCAGCACCCAAAGGAAACACCTAGATTTTGAGAGTACAGATGCATTAGGGCTATGAGGTGCTCTCTCCTCACTCTAGGTGCTCAAATACTTTCTCCAAGTGAACAGTCTTGCTACTAAACGCAGCAGAAAAACGGGGTGTAGGGGGGAAGCAGTAGGAGACCCCATGCAAAGAAATGCTCCTTTCGCTCCCTTCTTTCCGCGGGGGATCTTGAGGTTCCTCAGTCCCCCATGAACACCCCCACCCCCTTTATCTTTTCTCCCCCCCCCCGCCCCCCAGGCAGCAGAGCCCCGGCGGCCCACTCACTCGGGGGTGTTGATCCAGATGATGTCCAGGTGGCAGAAGTAGACGCACTCCTCGTCCAGCAGCGACGAGCAGGAGCAGCGCCGGGCGCGGCGGTGCAGGGCGGCGGGGGGCGGTCGAGCGGAACCCACCTCAGCTCCGGGGGCTAAGGAAGCAGAGGCAGAGGCTCAGCGCGGTTCGGTTCAGCCCGGTTTAGTGCCCAGCCCCATGACCCTCTCCCACCCGGTGCGCCCCGAGGCGGCACCTACCTGCTAGCAGCAGCCCCGGGCATAGCACGAAGAGCAGCGGGAGGACGACGTGCGAGTAATCCATAGCGGGAGCAAAACTCAAGCTAAACCCTTTTTTTTTAAAAAAAAAAAAAAAAAGAAGAGGGAAGGAGACGGAGGGAGAAGGCTGTAGCCGCCGCAGGACAGAGGGCGCTGGCTCCCGCTGGCGGCGGGGGCAGGCGGCGGCTTGGGGCTGCCCGGCGCGTCTGGCTGGCGCGGCGGTCCCCGGCGCCCTTTTATAGCGAACCCCCATGGAGCGGGTAAACAGCCCCGGCTCTATTTTATCCCGAGACAATGTTGTGCCGCTATTAGTCACCGCGCGGCAACGTGCGGCCCGAGATAAGGCCGGCCCGGGGAGGAAATCGCCTGCAAACTTCAGAGCGTGAGGTCGGGGGGGCGGCAGAGCGGGGCGGGGGGCGCCGGGCTGGGCTGGGCTGGGCTGGGCCGGGCAGTAGTGGGCTGTATTGGGCCATACTGGGCTGTACTGGGCCGTAATGGGCGGCCGCGGCATGGCGGAGGTGTCGCGGCGGATCCCGGGGCTTGGCCCGGCCCCGGCCCCCTCAGGCCCCATTGGGGTGTGCGGGGTCGGGTTGGCGGCAGCCGTGACGCAGACTGTTGTCTAACTTATCGTTTCTATCGTGACAGGCAAAGCCAAGCCCGTGTAGGGGACCGGGCACGTTACACGAAGGATGTGGGGCGAGGAAGAGGTGAGCCCCATGCCAGGCCTGCACCCCTGGCTCCCGCCATGTGCAGGACATGGCCAAGACAAGTTTTTTCCAGCGCATCTGCATCCGATGCCTTGTCTTGAGGCACCGTTGCTGTCAGTGTGGCAGCTGAGTGTTCGAGGAACGGGCGCAGCAATGTCATCGTAAATACACACACGTGCACCACACGCTGAGCTCTGTCTGGGCTGCCAGAGCCAGCCCCTCATTATAAACTCGTATGAACTCAAAGCCTGTGCTCCAACGTGGAGCCGTGCTACTGCAAAGCGTGCCAATTTCACCTATGATAAACAGATATGGCCCTCTCGGTATTTGTGGCATTTCCTTGCACTGTGCTGTAATAATAGAAATGACCTTGGGTATCACAAAGACCAAGGCTGTTAGCTGCGAGTTGCATTGTGGTACCTCAGGTGAATGGCCATTTTTATTAAGTATAATATTATCCTGTGCTGCTGTAGCATACGGGACAGACTGTCAGCAGCCATGCTGAGTCAGAATAAAGGTCCATTTAGCTGGTATACAATAGCTGTTAGCAGTTGGGATGAGAAAGCGTACAAGGAAAGAATGCAAATGGAGACTAACCCTTTCCTTGGTATAACCTTCTTGCTTTTAGCAGGATGAAATTCAGGGGCTTTCTGAGCAATAGCTGGCATTTAGGCAATTATGTTGAATAAACGCCAGTGACCCTATCCTGAGATGTTCTTAGATATTTGTAAATGGTTCTCTAAAAACTGCCTTCTGTTTTGTTTTGTTTTATTTTTGTTTCTGTTTGTTTTGTGGTTGGGGTTGTTGTGGTTTTTTTTACACCTTTCCAGCATGGGAGTCTATTTTTCAGAGCAGGGATTGTATGTTTTCTTGTGAATGTAGGGCAGTACTTACCAGAATATCAATGCATTTATACCCTTACCTGTGAATTAGAATCATAGAATCATTCAGGTTGGAAAAGAGCTCTAAGGTCATCTAGTCCAACCTTTAACCTAGCACTGCCATTAAACTGTCACTAAGCCCTACATCTACACGTTTTTTGAAGACCTCCAGGGATGGTGACTCTACAACCACTTCCCTGGGCAGCCTGTTCCAATACTTCGCAACTCTTCTAGTGAAGATTTTTTTCCTAATAATAATTATTATTACAGTATTATTACAGTTATGATAAGAATGATACGATTACAGTAATGATAAGAATCTACCAGCAGAGGTCACCTAGATACAAATAAAAACTAATCATAGCCCACTGAAATAATAAACTTTATTGGTATCCAAAAGTTTGGATAGTAATCAGATGGAGGTTTTTTGGTTGCTTGATGCTTAAAAAAAGAAAAAGAAATGCATTTGTGTGGGTTGAAAGATAGCTATCATTTCTGTATAAAATACAGAAGGCCTATCACTTAAGAACATGCCAGCACTTAAATTTTTTCTGAGGTTCCTTTCTGTAAGATGTTCACATAAAGCCAAAATGACTCATACCAATGTAAGGTATTTTCATCTTTGTGATAATGTCTTGTTAGTATTTTGTTAGGTGGCAAAAATGGCACGTTTTCATTGAGTAACAAAGAATAAACATGGTAATCATAGGGACCTCAGAAGGTGCTGTTCTTTTTTTCATTTTTTTTTTTTTTTTAAGATTCACAAGTATTATTGTTGTCAGAGATCCATGTCCCCTAATTCAGTGATTTCTGATAGCTCTGCTTTCAGGTCTTGAGCTGAACTGGAATCAAACAATCCTGTTGCTTGTCAGAGTAATGCAAAAGCAAATTTGTGTTCAATTGCCAGTGGCCCAGATGGGTCATTTCAGGCAGCAGAGATTACCATGCCAGGAGTTGGGTTTCCCCTGGAAGAGGTAACCTCTGACCATTCCTTGGACACAGAGAGGTACCAGGCAGAAGTACTCTTTGGGAGTTTTGCCAAAGAAGGAAGATTTGCTAACTTTATAGCTGTTTACAGTAGGAGTCTGTATAGGTCATAGAGGGTTCTTACAAAATAAGAAAAGGTCTCGAAGCTTGCACTATAATTGCACTGCTCCCCTTTTGGGCAAGGGTAGAAGCAGGAGTTGAAGCTGACTTTTTCCCTTTCTAGCTCAGGTACCTTGGCCAGCCACAGCTACAACATTCTGTTATGGGGTAAAAACTTAGCTGGCCAGCCAGGATCTGGTTTAACGTTCCAGCTGGAAAAGGCCATGGCACTGACTGAATTTACTAAAGGACATTTTGTATAGTATCAGGCAAGTGAAATGCCTGCTTATCAGGAAAACAATAAAAGGAGATTGTAAAACTGTGCCTTTCTGTCCAGGGAACAAGGGGAGCAATGTGCTGTTTTCTGCAGATTTGAAAGACAATTCTCAATTAAGTGAAAGTTGCATAACTTGTCCCTTCGCTGACTGCTTCTCTTGCACCTTTCTCTCCCCTTACGGGCCATCCAGTCCTCTTCCGCCCCTTCTTACACAAGAGGAGGGGGAAGGGGACTCTTCCCTTTCCTTACATAACATGCAACTAAGAGCTAACTAATTTGGGTTTCTTGGAAATGACCTTATTCTCCTTTGTGACTACCCAGCCTACAAAGTATCTAATTCCCTTCACAGATACTTCTGCTATTGGGGTTCTTGGGCAGAAGCATAATTTCTGGTGAACTAACTTTCCTCATTTCTCCCCATCTGCAACTAGTGAGGTTTCTCAAAGGACATAGATGCCCACCTCACATTACGCTTGTGGACCCTGTAAAGCGCTGAGGAGAGGTAGAGAGTTAGCCACTAACCCAGAAACCATAGTCCCACCTGTTTGAAACATGTACCAGAATCCTCTCCCCTCCCTGATCCCACCAATGGTCGTTTTCCTTCCAAAACTCATTCTGCATACTAAATCCTATTTAAACTGGTGAGGAGGGTGGCAGCTATATGACACTTGGTACAAAAGGCCTGTCCACAGATAAGAAAATAAAGTTCTTCCTGACCGTACATGTCCTGGCTCTAGGTGTCGGTGACTAGAAACCATTTCAACTATGTGCTGTTAGAGCCCTGGCTTCTAAGGAAGAGGAAAATGTTTCTGTGGCAGGTTTTTCTCTGTTCTCTACTCCTTTTGGTTACCACTGGTACTGTCTCTGTGGTAAAGGTGGGTGAAGGATTGGTGAGGAAAGGAAAGCAAGCAGCTAAAACTTGGTTGTATCAGAAATCCAATCAGCATAGAGCTCAAACAGAGGAGAAAATCAACTTTACTGAGCAAAGGGCACAGTTTCTCCCAGGGCTTAAACTGTTGTTACCAGAAATGCAAAAAACATGGTCTGCAAGGATTCAGGTTTCAGAGAGACTGTTGTGAAACCTTCCTCCTGCCTGTACTTTCCACAACAAAGACCTGGAAGCGTCAGGGAAATGTTTTGCTGGAAGCCAAGCCAATTTTTAGAAGAGGGGAAACATCAGGTGGGAAGAAGTTTTAAATAATCTTGGAATAAAGGATCTGTGGAACTTTTAGGCGAGAGTTAACAGGAGCTTCCCCCCTACTTTCACAACCTGCCTCTGGATGTTGTGAAAGAAAGTGTCCACTTCTCACTGAAGCAAGTCACAGGGGTATTGAAGGTGTTTGGCTGTCCTGTGTTTCAGCAAGCTGTAGGAGCTCCTTTTGTTTCAATCCTTTATTCCCCATTTGCTCTCAGGCAGGAGTAGCGAGTAGAATGGCAGGAACAAGGCAAAAGGTTAAGCTCTGTGGGCGTAAGACAGGGCCGGCAACCAAAGCCCTCTCAGCCAGGCCTCAGGTGTGATTACATGCAGAGTCCCCCGAAGGACTTGAGGCCCACGCCCTTTTTCATTATAAACTGGATCTACTGTGGTGCTTGACTTCCTCCCCCCCCCCCCGCTCTGACGTTTAACATGTTTTGCTCTTGCAGACACATCCCCACTGGCCATGTCAGACACAAAATGGTGAGCTGGATAGCCTGATCCAGTAGGATGGTTATGTATTCTCATAGCTATGCTTGGATTCTGTATCTGTTTGTTGTTTGTTTGTTTCTTAAGAAAGCATTTCTGCATGGTCTGCAGGTCCATTCCAAGTCAAAATACAAGCAGCATGAATCTTGTCTTCTAGAATTGTGAAAAGATGCTAGAAAGTTATATGTTTCAATAATCAGCCTCTTAAGAATGGGGCACACAAGCAAGAGTTTAACTGTAATAAGGATTATCATCCGTAAATACAAGAGGTTTGTTCAAAGAATATAACAGAAGGACTTTAGTGGAGAAAAGGAAAATACAGAACGGAAATTGTCACTTGTGCAAAACCAGATTTTGTTCCATATACAACTTCTTCTATGAATGCAATGACATATGACAGAATACTTGTTTGCAAATAACGGTTAGTTGGAAATGTGCTTTATCAAGTTTGTTTACTTCTCTCTTGGCAAGTCTGTCTTATGAGGAAGTCGAAACCAAAGCATCAAATTGGAAAATCTTTCTAAGCAAATAACTAACAGCAGTGCACAACTATCTGATGGATAATCCTCAGAGCATTTCAGAGTTTCACCATCTTTAACAAATGCAAGTTTCCCATCTTCTCAGCAAAGAATTGATGATGTCATCCCCACTCTCTGAGTTTGGAGTTGAAGCAAGGAGACCAGTACTCATCCTATCTAACAGTAGGTACTCTGCTCCAGTTTCTGAATTAGATGGGCATCTTAGCTCACCTGGTGTCTGAGTTGCCCTCTAGAAAACCACTGGCTTTCCTTTGATTGTGCAAAGGGGCCTCAGATGCTGACAGCCCTAAATATAGGCATCACACTCTGCTTAACATTTAGAGGTAGCTGGGGATAAGTCCAAATCAGTGACCTATCCAGGCTCCCTTGAGAGCCTGGAGGGATGGAGAAATGAACCGAGTTCCACAAACCTGTATTCTGCCCCCTCCAGTATGCAGAGGTTTGCTTGTCAAAACACAGTTTTTCACTGTTTTGATTAGTCGATCTCTTGGATTTGGGGTTGCTTTGCTCAGAAAGCATTTATGAGATCTTTGTTTCATGCAGCTCACTTGAAGGTAATTCTTTGAATTCATTAATTTAATTGGCTTTTTATGTTTCTTTTCACATGTGTTTGCTGTTTTTTCCCCACCTATTATGTAGCTTTTCTCCACCTTCACATGGGATTGTCTCCAAAGGCTCAATTTAGTAGATTTTTGAGATCTAGCTGGCTCTACCCTTTCCTTTGTGCATAAAAGCTTTGCTGAAATTAAGGTAATTAGCAAATGCATTGTTCCAAGAATGATGTTGAACTTTCTTTGCAGTGCAGCCCTTTTGCTACAGCATGTAGCTCCTCTGTGGCTGCTTTGACACCTCTGTTTTAAGCCCGGGGTTAGGTGAGCAGCCTTGCCAATTATTCTGCCTGCTTTGTGAGGCAAACAAGCACATATTAGGAAACACTGTGAGTTTAGATCCAGCCTTAGCCAAAGGTATAGCTTTGCTTTTCTTTGCTTATATATTCCAGGTTGCAAGAACGAGCCAGTTCTCATGTTTGCATGCAGCCAGAAACATTGGCATGGTCACCAGCACACAACAAAGTCCCTGGGAAATGTGAAAGGTAAGAAATCACTGGCAGGGAAGCAGCAATATACAACTCTCATTTCCTGTAACAACATTTGCCCCATATGACATACGGTATACAAGGATGAGGCCAGCTTTTCTGGCTGCTTTTGGTCAGCATCCTTGAGGCACATCTCTATTAGGAGCTTTTCACCAGCAGAACCTGAATTGATAGCACTGGGAATGCCTCTGCAGGCTTCATGACTGCAGCCAGACCTTTCCGCTGTTGCAGAATATGCTCCAAGCAGATTTATTTGCCTTCGCAAAAGGCAGCATGCAAATTCCTGTTTCCTATAGGTGTTCAGCTATTGCCTTAAAAATTGCTCCCTTGTGTCATCTTCCCAACATTTATCACCCCTTTACAGTTTTTACTGACATCTTCTTAAAGACAAACATATTCCACCTTTCCTAGCAGAATTATGCTGTAAAACTAATACTGTTTTTGATTTCAATAGACACAGACAGGAACAACTGTATCCTACACAGGTTTAGGATGAGTCTTGTGAAAATGAGACATGTATAAATCACAGAGTTCTAGCCAGCAGCTGGCACAGCAGAGCAGCTTTGCTCAAATTTTTGCAAATATATTTCTTTTCTACCCCCCCCCCCCCCGTGAAAATACTCTTTCTGAAAAAGCTGGTTTTTGTTTGTTTGTTTTTCAAACCAGCTGAAATGAAGCGGAAGCAGTTTAATTTTAGTTTAGGAGGAAAAAGTAATAAGGAAGGCCCAAATCTAACTGGAGCAAAAGTTAGAATTTTATTTTCAGTACATATCTGTTGTGACTTGACCATATAGTTGTGTTTCTAGCTTGTAAAATGCCTTAAAAAAATCACATTATTCCCTAGAACAATGAAATCTAGAGAATCTAGAGAATGTTCAAGCCAGGCATAAGGAACAGCAGAGGCATGATTCAAAGACCTCATTTTTCAAGAAGATTTTCTCTTGGCATCAAATTTTTAAAAATTCTCCAGCCACCAGTGAGCAGAACTGTAACTTTTCTCAGAAGATGAGCTGGCACTAAATTTGAAGATGTACTGTTTTGCATAACAACAACAAAAAAGAAATAAAATTCCTTGCTTCCTTTTCTGATACTTACTCTTTGAACTAGGCTAAATGACACAGCTTAAAGCATTGTGTATTTGTTTCCAGCTTGCTTGTTTCACTGGCAAAATAGAAGTCAAAAGCAGCAAGACAAAGTGACCCCAGTCAAAAACCCACTTATCTTCACAGGAAACTTGTTCAGGATTAGGCAAAGCAGAAACCTCTACTTCCTTTTTCTAGGGAAATTACACTATGTGTTAATTGGCAGATGTGTTTCGTTTTCTTCTTTTGCCCTCATTACAAGAAAAGGACAAGGCAGGGCACCGAAGGACTCTTCTGGTGTAGTCACTATTCATAGTTTTTCCTTCTGTCGCTTCTCTCTCCATAAACATCACTCATATCTTTCATGAAAGTAACATCATAAAAGTTTTCCCTGCAGCTTGTACAGGGTTGCGTAAGATATCCCTTGAAAGGAGAAGGTGGGATTTCCAACACCAGCAGTAGAGAGGTTTTTACTGGAAGCAAGCTTCAGCCACAAGAAAGTTTGCTCTGCCTGTGCCACTGTACACACGAGTACCGTATGGAAATGAAACCGGTAGAAATGCAGTTGGAATAAATCAGCTGGCATCCAGGACCTTGCACTTGTCAAACGGGAAATTCTCAGAAATGAGCAAACACGGTAGCACTGCCCATTTCCAAAACCTGCAGCTGCAGCAAAGGGAGTAGAGCAGAGCCTCTCCTAAAGAGGGCAGTGGTGCCAGCGGAGCCGGCTGGGCTCCCGAGCAGGATTTACGGTGACCCACAGCACACAAAGCAGGCTGCAGCTAAAAATAATAAAATAAAAAAAAAAAATAGGCACTGATTAGTTGCATGCAGCCTAAACTGCTGTCCTGTAAGAGTCCTGAAGCAGACGTGTAGGCCCACTGCATGGGAAATGCATACAAACAATGAATAAACTGCAGGGTGCTTCATCCTTTTTGCAGTGTAACACCGGCATTTGGCTTAGTCCCAGAGCAACATGAACCAGGAAAGAGACAGGTAAACTGAAAATCTCAGGGGATCAAGCCTAAAATGGTACACGAGAAAAATGTGTTTTGCGGTCCATACAGGAGAGACAGTTTCTGCAGAAAATCTATGCAGCTCCCAAAATTGCAAGGTCCCCACTGCTGGGCTCATTTGAACTCCTAACGTGTGCTCAGCAGTGCATGGCCAATTCCACTGACTTGAACATCTTTAAGCACATGCTGAAGTGGTTTTCAAAACAAGCTTCTTCCAAGTACGTGACTGAACAAGGAGACTTAATGTAGGAAAATGCCAAATCTCAGTGCAAATAGATCCAGGGCTAGTCTCCAGTTGTGATAATTACAGTTATGGAGATCTACTTTATACTAGTACAGTTTTCAGAGACTCAATAAACTTCATGATGCATACTCTGTGGCACAAAACAAATGCAACTCTGCTTTCGAAAGCTTAGCTATATTTTTTAAATTGCCACTTATAGGAGAGGCCAGTAATAGGTTTATAGTGGAAGGAGATGTTGCAAAAAGGAGAAGGATAACCTGTAAAGAAGAAAATGAGAAGGAGGTAGAAAGCTAAGGGAGATGGATTTATTTTCTGAAGGAACTTGCTCCCCAGGTTCTGGGAAGTGGATCTGAACACAAGGACAGGAACCCAGGTGGTTCAGAGCAGGGAATAGATACCTCAGCTCAGTGTCCAAGTGCCAAAGGAAATGACTTGCATGAAGAGAAGAGAGAAATACCTGCTGGCCTCAGGAGTGCTCTGATCCTAGTCCTTTCTGGCCTGGAGAGACTGCTCCAGCTACTTAAGATTAAAAGGCTGTGATATACTGGGTGATGAAAACCAGCAATTGCAAAAACTGCTTTTGTTTAATTCATAAACATTGAGGCGGGGACTTCCTCAAAAAATGCCTAAACCAAGTTACTAGTAAATCAAGAGCATCTTGTCTGGGTTATATCCCAATTAAAGACTCCCACAGGACTGTTTTTGCTGTTGGCTGAGTTTTCCCTCCCAGTCTATCTGACCACAGCTCAGTCTCTCAGAGTGCTTCCAGGTTTGCGCTTACTGTTTGAACCAATCAACTTGTTTTAACAAAATAAGGAGCAAGAAAACGAGAACTCTGATGCTTTTAGTTTCTGATGGACACCACACTACACTGTTTTTCTCACAGAAGAGAGCTGGAGCCTGCCTGCACTTCTCTCTTCCAGCCTTACTACAGACGGCATGCCTCTAGGTGGTGCCTTGCTCTCAGGTTTAGTACCACGGTCCAGGGAGAAGCAGCCTCAGGAGGCTGGTTTTTGACCAGCAAGGTGGTGCCTGCAGCCCCATCACCACCCTACCTGTCCCAGGCTAGCAGAGCAGTTCTTCACCCTCTTCACCAGGGGTCTGCCAGAACATAATACGTGCTTTAGGCAAAGGAAGTACAGCAAGGATCAGAGAGATGCCACACAGCATCAGACACTAGAGTCTGCAGTTCAGGACTTCATCCAGAGCTCACTGAGACCCCTTCCTTTAAAGCCAGCTGTGGGTCAGGCCCCTAATCACAAAGACGGACATCAGCTACTTTGATTTGGGGTTGCTGAAAAGCCCTGTCAACTAGAGAGCTGGAGTCTGTAAGGAGAGGTAACTAAGATTATACCCTTCAGGCTGGAGAAGAGAAAAATGAAACGGGCAGCCTCGTGGGTGGGAGTGGGTGCCTTTTTCTTTCCTGCTCTGCAGCTTATTTTGGTTATCTGGGGGGGCACAGGAGCAACTTCTGGAAACAGCTGTTGAGCACAGGAAGCCTGCAGATGGTGTAGAACTGTTCCCTATCCTTGACTATGAGGAAGGGCAATGTAAGGGATTGGAAATGGAAGGGTACACTGAGTTTGCTGGGTGTGGAGAAAGCTGCTTAGGCTATTTCTCTTTACATCTTTGAGGTGAGGGATAACAGCCAGGGAGAATCACAGCCCTGGGATGGTCACAGCAGAACCCTTCATCATTTCTCTTCCTTTTCCACCATGCGACTAGGAAGCAGAACATATCCTGTATTTTGAAGCAAACTATTAGATACTCATAATCATGCAAAGTCAAAATCAGCCCTGACACAGCTGAGATTCCCCACCTACCACTCACGGTATGTTCATATACATCCCCCTCATGATGGAATAACATAGCTCCCTGGCTCCTGCCTGGGAAGACAGATGCTGTTGTGGATGATGTGCTATTTTCTTCGCCGCTATCCCCTCCTCCTGAGAGAAATGACAGTTCCCTGTATTTGGTCAGGGGAAGGAAGAATTTGCCCTTGGGCTTCCTCCTTGCCCCTACCTGTTTCTGTGTATTTACATGCGGGGGGGGGGGGGGGGGGGGGCCAGACCTGGGACTAAGGAGGAGGCTGTGTCGCAGCCGGAGGGACATCAGCATGGGGTCATCACACCAGTTCATCCCTAAAGGAGGACATGCCCAGTGGGTGAACATCTTCCCTGACACACACTGCTCTCCTCAGCAGGCTAAAGAATTAGCCCTTGGATTTGTTTTTCAGCTGATCCCATGCTAACAGCTTGAGGTGGTTTGGGGCTGACTTCTCCATGTTGAGGCCTTTGACCTTTTAATCCTTCTGAAATAACCTATTCCTTCTCCTCCCCCTGACTCCCAGTCTCATCAAATTGCCTTTTGTTGTTTTTTCTCCAGCAGCTTTTGTGGTGGGATGAGTAACTCGTTGGCTGGCCTGGCTCCTTCCTCCCACTGGGCTGTACCTAGCACTACACATAGCTTCAGTCAGAGCAGACAAGAAGCAAGTTTCTGCTTGATGCAGGTTCTAGGCTTGAGATTTGGAAGATTTTCAGGACTAAACCCAAACTTGCTCTTTTATCATAAATAATGAGGAGCATCTCTGGCTTCTTTGCCCTTGTTTTAACTACTTCATCCCTCACCACAGCCTGCAGACCCAAAGCATTATACAATTCTAAAAGGAGAAGAAAATAAAACAAACAAACAAACAAAAAACACAGCTATTAACTGAAATCAGATATAGCGGGGGTGTGGATGGGACGAGAAGGAAAAGGACAGAACTGGAGAGGGCCCTGGGGAGGAGATGGCTGTGGAGATGGTCACACAACTAAGATAAAATACCTGAAGGACACAGGGTGTGAGGGAGAAGCAGAACCTCCTAAAGAACCCACCACAGAATGGCCACTAAATGCTGTGCAAGCATGCTTGTAACAGGCCCTGTTTCAGCTCTCGCCATTTTGAGGCCCTGAAGGAAGCAACCCACGTAATTGCATGTCCATAGGGAGGGTCAGTCGGCTTTAGCCAGTGTACCCTCCCAAAGACGGGTAACACAGCCTGTCTCCAGCCAGATCCTGCTGTCTGCCGGGCTTCCTCTCTCATCAGTGCCTGAAAAAAGGGGGCTCTTTAAAACCATTTTACACTGCTGCAGGCAAGGAACAATTAGTCCATACTTATCCTTTTGGGCTTAGGTCTTTACACAGACAGATCGATACACTTCCTCCTGCAGTTCATCTTCAAACCCATGTCTGGAGGAAAAGCAAGGACTACTCTGAAAATTGTGCAACATCTTGCTTAAGTTATTACAAGGCTTATGGTTACCTGAGGTTCTTGGGCATTAACACCGCCTTTAAAGTTAAGGATATACTTAAGTTTTTGTCTCAGGCAAGATGGCTTAAGCATAATTAAATTGCAGAAGTCCTTTCTGTCCCTCTCTCACAATTGCTGTATGAAAAAATGAGTGAGGAGCGGTGTTATCTCCATAGCTCATCCCACACCCCTCTACAAGGACATCCCTGCCAGACTTGAAAAGGCACAGATATTTCCCTGCACAGCCCAGAAAGTTTGTGCAGTTTCTTTCTAGAAATAAATTGCTGCCAGGGTCACAGTTTCTGAACAGATTAAGCTCTCACACAGTCGCTTTCTACGTGAGCAGAGGCAATAGCCAGTTCTCACACTCCGTTGCAAACCTGTGAAGAAAGAAGGTACAGATCCATGGCAATTATACTGCAGATCTGCTGTAAGACCAAGGTTCAGGCTTAATGAAATATCACATGTGATATATAAGGAAAGGATTTGCATCCAGATGTACAGTGTGAGGGAAACAGCCTCTCCACACTTGTCATGCTGTCCAGTGATTTGTCTAATAGGAAAATAAGACCAAATAAAAGATGGAAAAATATGCACCAGGAGGTCCTAAGGTAAGATGCTTTCTTCTGCTTCCAGGCAGGAGGTGAAATAGCCTGAATGAATAATTCTTGAGGATGTCTGTGTATGAAAAATTGTAATATAGTCTCTTGTAATACAGTTAAATTAAGCAAGGTAAATCCTGCCATCCTGAGCAGTTTGTATTAAAACCAAACCAAACCAAAAGAGAAAGTCTGGCAAATCTTTGAAGGTTATCCACTGAAGTTAAATAACAAACAAACAAAAACAAAACAAAACAAAACAGTAAGAGCTGAGCTGCCATGGAGGTAGCCCAGGGGCATCCCAAAGGGTTTGTGTCAACCAGCAGTTGGGAAATCCAAGAGCCAGAAGAGACATGGAATTTGGGGCCCATTCCTGCCCAAGAAGGTTGGCTCACCTTGCTCACCCTCTCCCAGGTTCCAGGTCTACACTGCAACCCTGTGTGCATCCATTCAAATCCCTTGTGCATCCTGTTCTCACCCATATTCCTTGTTTCAGGAAGGGTGTCATGGAGTGGCCCTCCACACATTCCTATTCTTAGAAATTATCTAGTTCTTTGAATACAGATGAGCCTTTAGCGTTCACAGCATCTCATGGCAAGTTTCTATGGTTAACGTGTATTTGGTGTTAAAGAAATATCATTTAGCTCATTTCAAATCTGCTGCATGATAATTTCATTATGATCCTTAGTTTCTGTCATGGAAGGTCCTTCTGCACTGTATAGACTCCTGCCAAAGCCCTGCAGTTGTCCCTCTCATAGTGGCAGTGTTTTCCCTTTTTTCTGCATTGGTGTAAGCCAGCAGTAACACAGTGAACTCTACAGAGGCCAGGTAGGAAGCACAGGAGAGAATATGGCACTGTGGTTCCTTAATGCAAGCTCTGGCTTTAGGGCCCATAATGTGGCCCTAAATCTAACACACAAGATTTCCTTATGTTACATCTAAAGCTATTTAGTGCCATTAGTAGCAGAGCAATAAACCAGTGATCTTTTCTCTCCTGTCCAGAGGGATAACAGGGACCTAAAAGCTAAATTCAGTTTTCAGCTTCATCAGAATATTGTTTCTGGCATGGATATTTTCTGAGCATCGGTTTTAGAAGTGTTCATATTTATATCCCGAACGTCCATGCTCACACAGAAACTCAATGAATTCAGGGGAAACAATTGGTCTCTGAACAACTGTTAGTTTGGTTTTGAGTGCTTCAGAGGTTCTTTTTAAAATAATAAAATTCCATAGGAACTGCTACTGCAGGACTTTTTTTTTTTTTTTTTTTTCAAGGGGGAAGTTATGCAAGGCCTGCTGGATGATATCAGCACATCTGGACAGCTTGGAGACCAGGGAGCTTCAAGGGAAGGGGTGACAAACAGAGAAGAAATTCTGTTTTTTCTCAGCTTGGGGCAGGTAGGGGAGCCCTGGAGAGAGAACTGCAGCCGCCGCGACCCCCAGGAGGGCCCTGCCTGGCTCTGCTCTCCAGAAGGTCACTGCATTTGGCACCCATCACAGACAGCAAATAACTACTGATTGCCGCAGTGGGAAGTGCAAGGCCAAGCAATTTCTTTCATGTTTCCAGCCCTAAATGCTTACACCATAGCTATGGATTGTATTTATGCTCTTGGGGATCTGCAGAAGGAGGTTTCCTCCCTGCCTCTTGCCTAAGAAGTATTGCACAACACGCAGGTGCTGGATGCCTTGAAACAGCTTTTGCTCAGTCCCGCTGACAAGAAAGCAGTGCCTTTAGGGGGCTGCCAGCTTCAGGATGCTCTGGGATACTCCAGGATGCAGGCAGAGTGGAGCCTGCTGTGGTTGCCACACCTCACAGCCACCACTTGGCAATCACATCCTTTCAGTACCTCCAAATGCAAGCCAGGGCAAGGGTTTCTTGCTTTTTAATTTAGACCATTGGTCCTAAAAAGGCTGCATAAGAAGAAAAAAAATTGCTTTGGTTTAAGCTTCTGCACACATCTTCATGATATAACTGGTTTTCAATAGAGCCACCTCTTAAAAACATAATTAGAGGTCAAATATTAATGGACAGTATATGTCTTCAAATGTAATTAAAAGAGCTGATACAAACTGCTTCACTCCAGAAAGTTCCTGTGCTTGGCTCAACTTACAGGCTGGTCATTATTCTCAGTTGCTTAAATCACGTTGATTCATAATCCTTTGTAAAAGAAAAATCAATGCTGGAGTGCTTTGCTTGTGTAACAACGTACATTAGTGAGGCTGGAGTGCCTCTTCAATGGGATAATACCAAGCAGTTAAAATATGTACAGAGAGCCTCCTGAATTCATTGTGAATTGATTTTCATTCTTTTAATATTCTTGCTCACAAAGAAATTCCTATATAACACACTGGCCTTTTTCTCTGCTGATTCATCTCCTCCTTGGTTTTGGGGCTTGGTGCTCTCCCCCTGGCTCTTTCAAGCTTGCAGAGAGAATTGCAGCAGGAACAGTCTGCTTACCAGCCCTGCATTCATGCCTTGTAGAAACTCAGCATTAAGGTATCCACGGTTAGAAAACAGAAAGAAGAAAACAGAAGGAAATGGCAAATATCCCTTGCAATGAAAATAAAAATTAATTACCAGCATGACAACAATCTGCCCCTTCTTCCTCTGCTGGCTTCAGCTGGTCTGTCCTGAGCAAATGGGAGCTGGCTTCTCTCCTGCCTATGGGTACGTCTGTAACATCTCCTCTGGGGTTTTCCAGACTGCTTTCTGGGAAAAAAAAAAAAAAGTGGTTTGGCAGATGTTGGTGAGAAAAATAATTTCACTCACTTTGTGACACGAGGACTTTAGGAACAGATGATGGTGATTCATGGTCTCTCTTTAAAGGATTAACCACATAACTTGAGCCATGTTTTTTAGCTAGGTCTTCCCAGTATTTGTTGTTGTTTTCTGCTTTAACTTATCTCAACAGAATAATCTGTATCTGCAGGCTGTAGCCCATGTTTTTCTCCATGAAATTTTTCTAGTACAGCTGCATCATTCACCAGCATTATCTCCTTGTAATCTCTGTCCTCCTGATTCTCCATCAGGAAAAAATACGTAACAGAGGCCTGATCTTCTGTTCTGCTTTTCATAGACCACTATGACTGCACTCTGCCTCAGTCCCTCAGCAGTGTTTCTTACTAACAGGGCTTAGGAAACTTAGCTCAGTCTTTTTTGACTGCGTGCTGAAAATGAGTACTACATGGACTGCAAGTGTACCATCGACTTGGTCCTAGTTTGCTTATTTATAGGTGATTAAATAAAAAATAGACAAAAACATCATTTGTATGCAACAAAATATGTTTTTCATGGGATCGATAGGCATCTTTTCATTTAATTTAATCGCAGTAAGTACATAGGAAGTACAAAAACTGAGAGTCCCAGTAGCAAATGTTTCAAGTGCAGATGATGAATCATGATAAAGCAGTGTTTGTGTTTAAAATCATCATAGAAATTAGTATAGGCAAAGTCACTAATATACTGGCCCTCTATCCTTCTCTGAGACTGCCAGGTGCTTATGGTCACTTGAATTACAATACAGTACAAAGACTGTATCTATTATTTTGATTGGTGCTTGTAAATAATTTGATGTATTTTCCTGCATTTTCTCATCTTCCTCTCTCTCCCTCTTTACTTCCAGCAGCTTCTTGAACTGGGCAAGCAGCTTGTGGCTTGTACTCAGATCGTGGCTGCCCACAGTCACCCACTGAGCATCCTACCAAAGGCTCTACTTCTTCCTAGGAGATGAACCATTGCAGAAGCATGCATGACTGTGTGTTAATAAACAAAGAGGTTAGATAAGGTTTCCAGCTGGAGTGGGAGGAATGCTGCTCTTCCCACCAGAAACACGCTCTGTCCAAGGTCCATTTCTGCTGATGCTGTCTTACAACCCAGTGCTCTCCCAGGGAGAGGTAGAGGAAACACCTTGGAGTTTGCTGCTCTCCTACACTCACAGGCAATTCTTGGAAAAGCTTCGTAACTTTGGGAATGACACATGCTCATCAAAGCATGAGATCTGATCCAGCACCAGTTGTCAGTGCAGGAATCTACATCCTTCTCCACAGCTGCCAGTACGTGAAAGTTGTTGCTTGGGCAGACCTCTCTTTTCCTCAGTCAATATAATACAGCATAAGTGATGACAACTTATGCAAGTAGTCTTCCTAGTACATGGGATTTTTTTTCTAAACAAGATATGGAGATGCATCATTTTGGGCCTCTGTTCTTTGGAAACTACTCATGTACTTCATCCTTAATGAACAGGCTAGGGAGTTTTTCCCCACCTCTATCTTAATATAGAGAAAATGTTTATGACAACCTTTTCCTTTTTGGTGATCCATAAAGCACTGTGTTTGCATTTTCGAATTCATGCCCACATCAGATTATTTTTATCATTACATTGTTCTCCTTGTGGAATTTGTTAACATGTTGCTGGCTATTTTCATCCTTCACATGAAAATGAATCTTCTGGGTATCACAGAGTTCAGTTATTATGTTTTTTTTTTTTTTTTTTTTTTATGAAAGACTTAAATTGCATCTGAGAAATACAAATTACAGGGCCTAATGTTCCCCCAGAGATTTTAATTTAATACACAAAAGGAGCTGCTCACTCCCTACTGAGGTCATTACACGGAAGTATTTTTTCTATTGAACAGAGTAATTGGGAACACTGGAGATTGTTTCCCCCCACCCTCTCTCTCAAAAATGGATGGGTCAATTTTGGCTGCCTCAGAAGGCTTGTTAGTGATCATGCCTAAGACGAATTTTGTTGTTGCTTCTATACAGAACAAAGAACCTGTGAGAGCCCTTGTCCATTGCAGGCATTGGCAGGGTGGTGGCCTCTCCTTTCACCACTACAATATGGGACTGGAGGGAATTGTGCATGTCCAGGTGTTCAGAAACCTGAATACTCAAACCACGGTGCCAGCCTCTCCTCTCTGCATCACACAACCCCTTCAGGAGGCAGAAAGCCCTCAGTGGGTCAGCAAGGAAGAGGGTGCTGCTGTCACAGGAGGGTATCCGTGACATAGGTCCCTCAAAGGATTCATAGCCAGCTGCCATTGGACGATATCATGGAGTTGATCCAATCCATCTACTTTTCCCAGTGATTTCTCTGTGGAGATGTGAACTTTTGGGCCAGGCAGGCTAAGGCAAAGTCCCAACATACCGTTTGACTCCAGGATAAACAAACACACTGAGGTCACCCCCAAGTTGTGGCAGCATAGGAATCAGTGGAATGTCATTGGGTCAGGCTGCAGGTCAGGGAAGTTGATCCCACCACGGTCCCCGCTACAGCCCTGTTAACCTCCGTGGCTCAGTTCCTATGCCTGGTTAAAATTTAAACACTTGTGTAAGTGGTTTGCTGAACCAGTGCCAGCAAGATCGATGTCTTGTAGGACTGGGCACATTAATTCTTGCTCTTGGAGAAGTATGGGGGAACAGATGAGCCAGAAAACTAAACAGCTGCAGATTGTTTGATCCAATGAGAAGGGCAAATTCCAAAGCAGAGGAACCCTCATGCACTTTGTAAAAAAAGGAAAAAGAGCGAGAGAGAGAGAGAGAGAGAGAGAGAGAGAGAGAGAGAGCATGCGCTACAGCTGTGCTTTGGGCTGTGGTAACGATAACTTTGTATGGATGCAGGATATTTTTGCATGCCAGAGAGAGACAAGACATTATTCATCACGCTGGTCTGCAGGCACAGATTATGTGCATCACTGGTGTGAAATTCAGCCTCTTATTTCTAACCTGAGAAAAACTTTCCAAATGTTCATTTAGTTTTTTGTTCCCCAATCTCATATTGAAGAACAAAGCACTCGGGAGAATGGGCAGCTAGGAGTCACGCTTGTTCCCCAAGTGCTACTAAACTTCTTTGATGGAAACAGATGATAACAAGTATACTAAATACAAAAAAAAAAAATATGCCTCAAACAAAAGCAATATACTTCCAAAACAAGGCTCCCAGCCACACCAGTCTTACCCATTGGGAAGAGGATGCGAGAACAAACACGCAACACTTGTTAGTCCCGTCACTTAATTGCACACCTGGAAAGTACTCAGATCTGATGGTGGTGATGATGACACTGGAAGACCCTATGCAGAACACAAATGCTGAGCTACTAAAAAGGCTTTCAAAACAGCATAGATGGAGCCGTTATTTTTCCCCAAGGTTTTAGACACTGAATTCTTTCAGAAGCTATTTAATTATTTTGTTTTATTTTTGCTCTTTCTGTATGGGAAAGCTTAGTAAAAGGACTGTTCATTTTGACAAGGTTCCTCAGGGAAACCTCCAGACAAAATAGCAGTAATTTCTTACCCACATAACTCACCAAGAAAAATAGCAGAGGAAATAAAAGGGTAATAACAAGGGAAGATGATCTTTTAAAAGCAATTGCTTGATACTAATATACAGTGAATGTATTTAATGTCATAAACATAGGCTTACTTAGGGAAGACATGAGAAAATATCAGGAGCAAAGAGACTGTTATAGCTTAAGCAAATTTAAGACTGGCAAGTGTAAGAAGATGGGGAGGGGGGTAAATCCTATTTAGGGATGGTCTCATGGTCCTGACGAAGACTTAATTTTTGGACCCGCAGCTTTATATTTCTTGCAGAGGCTGGGCTGCCAAAGCACTTAGTAACCTGAGGGCCTGTCTGGCCTTCTTTCTCCTTAGAGGGAGACAGCTGAAACAGAAACCCATACACATAAACATACATGTAGCTCCAGTGTGACCTTGTTTACAGAGAGAGGGGTCATAAAGTCCCACTTCCCTGAATATGCAAGGACTTCATTTCCTTCCCTCTGGAATACCCAGGCCAGCCAGCCCCTGAGATCTTGTCCCACACAGTCCCACCTTCCCTCCTACCCCCAGGCCCCACTCCTGGCTCTGATGACCCAGGCACAACAAGGCCGGCATTTCAGGCCTCTGCCTCCCACTGGTGGTCCTGTCCTTGCAGGCCTGTTCCCATGCCCCAGCCTTGTGTTGCTGCCTGGTTGAGCTTGGCCAGGGCTCCTGCAAAGCCTGGGAGATGCAACCCACCACGAGCAAAGAGGAATCCCTCCAGCAGTTATAATATATTTGCAACGGATCTTCCCTTACGCCTCCAGTATCAAGGAATAATCTAGGTTTTTAACTCTTGTTAAGAGACCACAGTGCCTGTGACTGCAAAACAGGGCTCAATAGTATTTTCTTTCCTGTAAATTTTCTGATCCTTCTAGACCCTGAAGCTTCAAAGACTCATGCACATTGCTGAGTTTTGGTCTTAACAGCAGTGAGTTGTCCCTTTGGCTTGACATACACCTGATCGTATGGCCTGTAGTTGACTTGGTGATCGTCCCCCCAATCTCTTGGTGGCATCCCTTGTAGTGTGTCAAGGACATAAATCATTGCAGGCTTCAGGCTTGGGATAGAAACTAGCTCCTTGAAAATGTGTTGAAAATACTCAGCTAGGAATATTGGTGACAAATGGAGTACCACAAGAGCATTAGCAGGTTGGTGTCCAACATATCCACCTCAGGTGGTACCCATCCTTCTCCCCAGGACTGGCAGAGACCATGATCTTTAAAGTAAGCTTGATTCCCATAAGGTCATCAATTTTATAGCCATGGGGACAACTATGACTGTCTCCTCTGTCTTTTGTTTAGAACAGACCAAAGCATCTCCCTCAACAAATTCTGCACCAAGCTCAGAAGTTCTGATTGAGCCATGAAGATATCCAAATACTGACATAAGACTAAGAGGAACGGGGAACATCCCATATTAAACTGTTCTCATATCAGCTACATACCTTCATTTGCCTTCTATCTTTGTAGCAACACACATGTCCAACAAGCTTCCAACTTCTTCATTTTGCTTCTTTGCTCTTTGCCAGATGAAAGGGCCCTTTCCGCTTAGAAACATTCATCTAATTTATTTGCAGAGTGAGCAAGTCTCCTCTTAAGCACCTCCTGGGAAGAAGAAGAAAAAAAAAAACACAAACAAACAACAACAACAACAAAAAAAACACAAAAAACCCACCCTCATTTAGGCTTTTCTAAAGACTTCTGATAAAAGCTTGGTTTTCCAAACTATCAACAGATGTCCTTTACTTCCCTCTACTCTTCCTTAGCCAGGTTACTATTTTGTTGCTAAAATCTTTCTTTTCAGTTTCCTACTATTTGGGTTTACTGTGAGAAACCCCAGGGAACTGAAAAGAGCCTTTTGAAGGAGACAGCAACCATTTAGGCTATATGTGATGGTTTTGATAGATGAGCCTGGCACACCAGGTACATATGTAGGTGCCTACCTTGATCAGTGATCTTCAGCTGAGGCTCTGGTGCATAGCCCCATCTGCACTGGTCATAGCTGTGCTCCTGCCTGGCCACTGACCACAGTGATCCAGACCCTGACCCATGGGCTAATGACTTGGCTTGAGCTTGGACCTGCCTGGCCACTGTGGGCTTGCCTGGAGATCTGGACTCTGGGCTGCCCCTAGTTATGGCCCTACTCTCGCTGCTTGGGGCTGCGAGACTGTGTCTCTTGTCCATCGGCCAGGCCCTGACCCCCTGGCCCTGGTGCCGTGCTCACCTTGCTGCTCCCTGTTACAGTTGAAAGAAAAATCTGTAGAGCAGGAGGTGTTTGGCTTTGAGTGGATCAACTGTTGAGAGGCAGAGGGACATTGTAAGTGCATTGTGGGCACAGTGCTGAGACACTGCCGCTGCTTAAAAAAAAAAAAAGCAATTAACGTTTTGAATAGACATTCTGATTCCTAATTTTTCAAAATGAAATAATGTTTTTTCTGCTTTGTTTGTACTAATCCCAATCCTCCATGCAGAATGGCACATGCGCTCTGCTATTCACTGTCTGAGAAAGAACAAAAAATGAAGTTCAGTGCTGTTGGTCATAAACAATGAGGATTTGAACACAGAAGCAGAGATTTTCACTGGCATATTTTAACTTTATAGAGAAATGTATTTTAGAGGGTGATAGGATACAGAAACCTAAATTAAAAATCCCTTTTGGTCAACATTTGCAGTCCAAAGCAGAAGAGAAAGAAGGTGGCAATGAAGCCATTAAAGAAATAGGTGACATTTTTCTTTTGGGTTGGTTACAGCTCATCCTGTGTGTTATAGAAGTTTTGGCAGATCTGTTCAAAAGAGTAGAGGCACCCCAACAACCAGGAGAAGAAAGAGAAAGCAATTATGAGAGGAATGTGCTGTACAGAAAGGAACAGAAGAAAAGCCAGAAGCACCATCACCTTTATGACAGACAGCTGCAGGATCACCTGCCTAGGCAACAGCAGTATGAAGCTCACCTCCTTGAGATGCAGCTGATCTAGCAGGGGAAGACCGTGATGATGACCCAGCAACCCAGTAGGTAGCAAACAACCTTGCAGATGGTCTTCTCAGTTCTTATAACCATTGGAAATATCCTGAGCAGCTGTGAGTTCACTTACCAACCATTACCAACAGAGGTAGAAATCTTCCATGGGTATCAAAACCTGAAATGAAGGAGCTAGTCCACTATGACATGTAAGAAAGGGAAGTACAGGGCAATTGAATTACATAGAGAGGATGCCCTGTGAGACAGGGGCTGATCTGCATCAGACCCCAGGTTTCTTGTCATGCTGTGCTGCTGGCATTGGGGCCGCTTTGGTCCTGGTGGCCCTGCCACCCCACCTCCTCAGTGGGAAGGGCCCTGCAGCATGTGCTCCAGAAAACAGCTTGGCTCTGTATCTGATGAACTAACTCTCACAAATGTTATAGCAAAAAAGCTTTGCTCTAAGATGCCTAGGATACGTTTCTGGAGGTCTCTGCATGGTCAGAGATAACTTTCTGAGAGAGATTTTTGGTTAAAATTTGGTAAAAAGTCCCCTGATTTTAAAGAATTAAACTCTGTATGAGAGAGACCCTTTCCAGAAGAGTAGGAAAAGGAACAACAAGAGGAAATGGGAAGAGGAGGAGGTAGGGAATAACCTCTCTGTTAGTAGGAGCAGTGCTCTGTGAGCTCTGACTGCACAGGTGGAAGGCAGCAGAGTCCTCAACTAACAAAATTCAAATCAGGCAACTGCCAGCTCCCAAAGCAGCTGCAGATGAAATCTGCCGTTTGTCACTTTGCCCAAAATCTTCCTCTAGGCACAGACAACTTGGCTCTTCATGAATCCAAACTAAGCATAATGGATAGCAGCACTTCCAGCGCTCCAATCTCCAGAATATGGATTAGAGAGCTAACTTGACGCTGATGGCCAATAAATATTATATGTGAAACTGAGCATAAAGCAAGCAGCTAGAGTCAGGTTGGTGCTCCTGAGCACGAGGATTCTCACTACATGTTGTAGTGAAAAATCTGCATGTTTGTGTGAGCCTGTCCTGACCCTTCCTCTGACAGCTCTGTGCTAATGGAAGGTAACTCTGTCCAGAGCAGGCTGCTTTTTGGCTCCCTCCCATACTCTGCTTTGGTGCTTAACTGCCCATCACACAACCCACTCATTTCCTGGCCTCTAAGCCCAGTTTAGCTCTGATTTCCAGCTATCAGTGTTTTTGCACTGATGGGCATTTGCACTGGGCTTCTTGCCTTTCCCAGGCCCCCAGCCCATCAACACCAGGTAATTCCTCTCCACTCTGTTCACACATCCCGTGTTTTGCTGCAAACTTCTCTCTGAGACCAGGAGAGAAGCATGTCCTCCCTCCTCCCCTAGCCTCTTTGCTGACATGACTAACTCCACATGGTGCTTCTCACGCTGGAAATCTGCTGTCCATGAGGTCCAAAATTATCCTCAAATAACCAGAGGAGAGGAAGACTATACAGGCTCATTCTGACTTGCATAAACCAAAAGGCAGCCTGCTGATTTTTAAAATAGAGCTATCAGTTTTCCATACAGCCGCCCTGCCTGACTTAATGAGCCATTCCCTTCAAATACCTCACATTAACACGTTTATGTATTTGTTTGCCCAGCTGGGCTCCCTAATAAGCATGCCTTCAGTTCAGGTGCTCCCAGCAGACTGCGCTCTGCCAGGCTGCAGGAAGCCCTCCACTCCTTGCAGCTGCATCCCCAAATTATGCTCTGCAACTGATTGCTTGTGGGGCAATTGCTCAGCTGTAGCGAGCAGGAGTGTAGATGAATTGGAGGTTTTCCTACAGAACCCATTAACACCTTGTTCTTGTTCTTAGCAGTTTTGTTTTGCCGTATGAGCTGAAGATCCTAGCAGGATTACTCAGGTGCCAAGGCTAGGCTAAGATGTTGTGGTAAACTAGGATGTGGCTAGGAAGGCTGATATTAGAGATGTGCAGGGCCCTGACAGGCTTGGGAGTTATCCTTAAAAGAGTGACAGACAGTGAGCTGATTGTGCACAGTTTTACACTGTTTTCATTTGTCACATGGGCTGCTGGCAATCCAACACTATTCTTGCAAGAAAAGGAGTGTCTGATCTGGTCTCTTGACTCTTTGATGAAGCCTTTTTCTGCTGTCAGGCTCACTTCTGTGACTGTTGCCAGGAGATGTGCACACGGAGTCTTCTCTTTTTTTGCCCGTGCTGGATAAACTTGAGATTCAACTGAATTAACAGCTGGAAATGCATAGGCAGGGAAAGTCAGGTACCTATGTTGTTGAAAGCTTCCTGTGTAATTGGATTAGCACTTAAATGTTGTGTGACAAAGATTTATGTTCCAGGTTTTGTAAATGTTCTCAAGGAGAAAAAAAAATCACTTGTCAAAATCTTTCTGTATCATTTGGGGACAATTATAGTATTGCCAGATTAATTACAGTGTTTCTACAATGCTCTCCTCTGATTCTACTATTAAAACACAGCAGAAATCAGAGTTTGTTTTGACCTTTATTCAGAACCTCCTGTTAAAGTGACTTTCACAACAGAACCCAATTTGTCACATTTTATTTGTACTTTAATTTTATTATTAACAGATTAATGAAGTTGGTAATGGGTTTCCTGATGTTCCCTTTGGAAATGTGAACTGTGTCCTTACATCAATCTGCTGTCAGCAGATGAATTACTTTCACAGAGTGCTATTAACTGTTACCAGAAGCAATTAGTCAAAATACAAAGTCAGCTTCAAATGGAGAGACTCCAAATTCCCTCAGTGTGTTAGGAAAAGTGCATTAGTAGGATTTAGTCTTGCCAACAGACACAAGCTTTAGGTCCTGCAGTAGACATCTGGGTTAATGACACGTAGAAATGCAAATGTATCAGACATTAATTTGCTTGAAGGAGCAATGCCAGGTTAAAAAAAAAATCACGTTCCCATGTCATTAATAGCAACCCCCATTGTGCCAGAAATAGAAACATTCTGTTCTCAGATATTGTCCGTGCTACATCCTTAAAAATCCGTGTGTGGAATCCCGGCCATCCCGCAGGCAGAAGGAGACTGCTCCTGACCACACTGAGACCAGGTTTTATCTTGTTTGGGCCAGAAAATGAGTTATTTTAAAAGTATTCTCCCTCATCTTCCAAATCATTAAAGTCCAAGCCCATCTCAGATGGCTCTCTTTTTTGTTGGTACCAGAAAGTCACAAGATATTCAACAGGGATATGGGCAAAGTTGGCTTTAGCTTGATTTTTCCACGTTTGTCACCATCACCATGCAGACAGCTTTACTGTCTTGTCATTACTCCAGTGTGAGGCTGTCAGTTGTCATTGTTGCACAAACATTAAACACAAAATAAACTCAGTAAGTGTGTATCCTAATAGGGTGAAGTTGGAGCTGGAACTGCTTTAAGGAACTGGATAGCACCCATTAAAAACCTAGCAGCCCTTATCTTGTTCACCACTGTCCTGGATGAAATGACAGGGAGGAATTTGGTTGTGATATACTATGTCCACAGTGAAGGTTCAAGCATATGCTCTGGCACGCCTAATTGGCACCTACAAACCACCTTCCAGATTGAATAACCCCACTTTTTCTCTCCAGTGGTGGAAAATGATGTTTTCAGTCATTTTCAGTGCATTGCTAATTACAATTGATTATCGGAGTAAAAGACTGACACAATCCACTTGAAGATGTAAGAACAGCACATTTTATCACCCTTTTATATGAACTTAATGACAGAAAAATGACAGCCCTTTGGTCCTTCATTACAGCTATTTCCACTAACAGGAGGAACAACTTCTTAGAAAAACACAGTACATAGTCCAAATGCTCCCACAAAACCAGTCTTTCTCACTATCCAAGCACATTGTCTGCCATCTTAAATCAAGCACGACTCTTAGTCTTAAACATAAGGATTAAAAGGCACCCAATAAAAGGGGAGGTCAAAATTCAATTAAAAAATGAGGTTCAAAATTGTAAAGGAATAATTATTTGTGCAATCTTCTAGGTAAAACACACTGCTGAAATAGAGACTTTAACTGACTTATCAGCTCAAAATTGTGTTCAAAGATTATGAAGGTAGAAGAGACTATTAAAATAATCTACTCTGACCTCACAACCTTAAATTTTGGCATTTCACTGGTACAGATTTTTTTCAGTTGTTTGCATAGCTTAAAAAAAAAGAATAAAACCATCAAGAACACAACAGACTGCATAAACTTGAAACAAACAGACCACATGCTTTCATGTTCCTTTAATTTGTGAGTTTGTTGGCAAGGCTCAATACTTAAATGGGTAGTAGTACCAACTCCTCTGCTGATGCTGGTAGTGCTGCTCTGCTGAAGCTTGCAGATGTCATTCTCCATCAGATGGGGATCTAGCCTAAAGAGTTTCCAAGTGTGAGGAAGAACTAAGTACAAAACTGCAAATACTTAGAAAAGGTAATTTGTAGAAAACTCTGGATAAACTAAACTTCAGAAGTGTCTCTTTTTTTCCTTTCTACTGTTTCTTGTATAACAAGGGCTTAGTATTGTGTTGACCACGCCAGTTTTCAGGGGCACACGAGAGAGAAGCTGGGATGCATTTCTTTGTGTGTATCTTTGCTAATCTGTTTGCGCTGTCTCATGTCTTTATACCTAATACATCCTGGGTCTTTGATCTGAGGTGGAGGACATATCCAGGAGGAACGATGATTCACAGGAGAACAGGATATCCACAGGGGAGCCACTTACCTAGTCCAGCAGAATTAATCAGCATTAGGTGTGTGAGCTCTTGCTCTGAAACACTGTAAATAAGAGAGAGTCATAGATGATTATAGGTAAGGGAATAAACAAAGAAACACAATTGAAACCTCCAAGCCTCAAAAATGGCTTCTGAACCGCCCACTTGAGCTATTGGAGGAGCAAAACTGTCCGGTGTCCAGATTAAAACATTGATTTCTGTTTTGCAAAGAGCTACTCTTTCAACATTTGCTTCTGCTCTGGCTCCTGGATTGTTTTTGCAAATGAGAGACACACCTAACACCGCACAACGGGGCTGAAACACACGATGCTGCCTTCCTGTGCCTGGTCCCGGTGCAGCGCTCCCCCGCGGCTTGCTGTCTTGCAGCCTGGATACGCTCTCCTTTCTTGTATCACAGCTACGTTTCTGCCAGCAAGTGCCTGCAGCTGGGTAAGCTAGGTCATGGAAAAGAGGTGTAGCTCAGTGGGTGTCCACTTACTGCAGGCACCATCTCCCTTACTATGCAGACCCTGGCTGACAAGGAGAGCTTACACAGCACTAACGTGCTTCAGCCCCCCACAAGAAGTTGGTGGCTGCATACTTCCAGATGTCGGGGCCAGATTTTCGGAAGGCTTTTAGCAGTGTTCTGAAAAAGGCTGCCACTGCACTTGCATGATGCTTGGCACTTCCTGCCAAGGGGAAAATCACAGCTGGTGCACGGTGGCCCTGTGCTCCTGGGAGTTGGTGGATGTACATGGCAATGCTGCTCCCTTGCCTGCTGGTCCCTGCCTTGCACATGCTTCCTTTTATTAGAGAGCTGCTATCTACAAGATGCAACTGGCACCTCTGCTATATAACATTTTGTTTCTTAAAAGGAGAAATCCAGTTGTAAGGTATCTGGGGACCAACACAAAAGAATCTTGCAGTCAAATGCCCTGCAGCTGCTTTAGGTGGAACTTCTAAAGCACAAGAAGGATGTTTTAACCACCTAACCTAACAAAAAGAGGGTATGCTAGAGGTATTTGAATTTACAAATAGCTTTCAGCTGGCCTATTGCCAGCATAAATGCCTCATGCATGGTAATGGATTTCCAATAAACAACAGAGCACAGCCACAAAACCAAACACGTCTTAACATTTGACCTTACTGGGGAAAACAAGCCTACTACTACCAAAGAAAACTAAGCATGCCTAGCCAGTTGACTGATCTTAGGACAAGCTTTCTTTCTATGACTGAAACTTAGGAATGTAAAGCCTCATCATCTTTCAGCTAGTATGGTTTCCTCAGGTCTAACATGGAATATCTGCAAATAACCACCCACCTCCTAACATGTTGAGTAGTCTGGTCTGTGTAGAGAGAAGTGGAGGAGCAAAGAAAACACCAGTAACATCTTTGCCATTTTTTTTTTGATTCAGCACTTTTGGAACAAAACATGAACATCAAATAATTACATGCTGTTACATCCTTGTTGCTGTTTGCTCATCCACCCACTGACATTCCACTTAAATTTATCTAATAATCAGTTTGAAGTATTTTAAAGTAGCCTGTTTTTATCCTCAGCCAACAATAGAGTTAGCAATCCAATGTTATGTTAGCAATCCAAACCTTTGACAGTGGTCTCACCTTTAACATAAAACCCATAAATGGTTTCTATGTGATCTAAGTGTCTGATATTTTTTATGTAATTGAAAATGGCCATCCATACATATGGTGATCCCATCTAGGCAAAGGAAAATTCCTTAAGACATGGCAATTCCAGCCATGTTTTTTAAAGATATTCATAATTTAACATTCACAACTAGAGACTGACCACAACAGTCTACAATGGATGACACCTAGTGTTCATTTTATAAAGCCTGAAAGCAATGTAAGGATTCTCTGCTACTGGTCTCAGAAGATCTTTCAAAAGCAACAAAAACAGGGGCCTGTTTGGATAAATCAGCTGAAGGCTATCTTGAGCAAGTACTCTTACTTGTAGATTATTTGATTTCCCTGGCTTATGGCAAGTCACTCATGCTAAAACTGATTTTTTTTTTTCTTCTGTTTTGATGAAACCGTCCCCATGCTAAACATGTGTTTGACAGCCTATTTACAGGTTTAAACAGAAGTGTTTATAAAACCTTGGTGAAGATTATCTTGCAAAAATGAGGGCTTCTGGAAAAAGAAGTATAATTAAATTCATTTTATGTTCTGTTTAAGATACATGTCAGTATAGTCAAGGCAAGATAGATCTGTTTATTAAGAACCAATACAGAACATGTTTAGTTGAGCGTAAGACACAGTATGTGTTTGTTTTTGGGGTCAGCCAGGTGGTGCTCAGCCGAAGTATGCAATCAGAGATGAAATGCATGTGATGTGCCTTTGAATTCATGTGGGTGCAAAATGCTGCTTGCAGACTTTCTGATGGGGGACTGGCTGATACAGGCCAAATGTGTGCTGCTCTGGCCTCAGGGCATAATTCACATCAACCCAAAAGCTACAGCAAGTTCTTTGAGAATGTGAAAGGTGCAAAAGTGTAAACCAGAAAAGTAATTGACACAGCCACAGCACCCCTGCACCTAGCAAGTTTATTTTATTTGAACTACGGCCCAGAGGCTGGGATTTATATCTGGGGATGTAATGCTACATAGACCAAGAGATCTAAGGCCAGTTAACAACAAAAGTGGTTGTCTCTGTTTTAGGTCTTGTCCTAAGAAGTAATAGGTAGGCCATGCTGTAGCTTATTAAGCCCAAATGCAGAATGTGGACACATTTAATAGAGTACCTATTCCAAAATCAATGCTGTCACATGGACAGCAAAGGAGCAAGTCGCCTTCAAAATCAGATAACCACCTTACCAACAAACATCACATCCTGCAATGAGAATTCAATTGCAGTCCAAGCTGAAAGAGGAGAGCTATACGCTACTGCTTGATTCTTCTTCTAGGGAGGGCTCTCACAGAAGCTCACCATGCCATGTCCTTAATGTAGCTGTACTTGTGCCCAGACTTAAAGTAGCACCTGCTTACAGCCCCTTGATGAGAACAAGTTGTGTGATGATGCCAGACTGTGCCTGGGTGCACAGAGAAGCAACACTTGCCCTGGCCTTTTCATGTTTGAACAGCTGTGCTGTATTTGCCAGAGGGTGTCTGACAGTCGTTAAAAACTGATCCCTGAGTAAACAGCCCCTGTGCTATTTACTCCAATTCAGCTGTGATAATTTACACCATCTGAAGAGCAGCCTAATCCTGCATTGGCAAATCTCTGAGCTATTTGCTACTGACTCAAGCAGAAGGATCCCTGCAGCAAGGGGAGTGTAAGTTTCCCACCACTAATGACTCTAAACAAGAAAACAAAGATGCAGTACAATTTAAAATGGAAAAAAGAATTAATTTGGATCAAAAATATAATTGCTAACACAATATTCCCAGGTTTGTGTCAATGCAGTTGACATGCAAATCCTCAATGCAAATCCTCTGTGTGCTGATGTACAGTATAGATGTTGGTTACACACATTATTAAAACGAAGCGGAAAGGCACTGATGGATGAGAGGTAGGGAGTGTAGCCTTCTCTCCAGTCTGGTCATACTCATAGTTTTTTGGTGTTTTTTTTTCCTGTTGCCCAATGCTGTAGAGGCATGACAATGAATGCTCATTTTCAAACATATTTGAGGGAAGGGAAACAGTACAATATTCAGGAGGACAAACACCTATCTTCTAGAAAAGTATGATATTCTCCCACTCCATTTGAAAAAGGAGAGATATGCGCAGCTACCTGCTCATCTTCATTGTTAGCGGAGATCCTGCTACAACTAAATTCTGGCTCATCTGCTTTGCCTGGTGAAGTGTGGTGATTGCTTACTATCAGTTAGTACCAAGTCTCTTGGTCCTTTCCCTCTATTTTATTATTGTTGACTTACCAAACGACACACGTCATAACTTTCCTCATTATGACATATCCATTGTCTTGTCATTCCTATTCTTCAAGATATTGCTTCCATCTCTTGACCTGATGTCTTCAAAACACCTAGAAAGAAAAGAGAAACATGAAGATAGTCTGATTCACCAGGTTGAATTTGTCTGCCTCTATGTGCTAGTACAGTATTTCCTGGAATTAAAACTTAGAACATGAGCACACAAAATTGCTAGTCAAATAAATATTTAAGATGTGTACATAGCAAATCTCCAGAGTTTCTAAATGGTTAGTAAAATCAGGACTTCAGGGCATGTGGAACAGCAATTTCTTTCTCACTGCTTCCTTATAAAATTCAGAGAAATACTAATTCTTGTGATAGCATTAAAATTTTTGGAGATAGTTTTACATTGCTGTAAACCTTTTTTTGGTCATGCTGTAGACAAACAGGCTCAAATTAATCAGCATAGTTCTAGTTTGCAGGTACGTGTCCATTTTCAAGAAGCTAAAACTAATGCAAATTTCTAGAGTTCTTTAACAGTAAGCCTTCACTTGGTTTCACTAGCACAAGTCAGTTGCAGGCTCTCAAAGCATATGTAATGCAGCAATGGGTTTGTTTAACTTTGGCTGGTTGAGGTAATTTCACACGTTTGGTATAAATGATAATGATGCAAGACACATTGACATCACTACGCACGTATAAAAATAACATACAAAAGCACAGTGACATTTTACAGTGGTTGCACGCAAGACACTCACAACTTTGAAGTCCAGTGCTGTGTGGCGCAGAGTACTCTTAACTCTCACTAACTTCAATGTGAGCTGAGAGTGCTTTGTAGTTCAGATGCTCAGGCCTCATTGAGGCTCCACACAATCAGGAATTATATGAACATTGATGTCTGAAACAAGAGTAATTTCTCCTTTCTAGTACGTGCATTTCTAATTGCTGGACTAGTACAATTAGATGATAACAGTAATATAAATGATTTTCTGGTCCTGAAGTGCTCTTTCTGAAAGTTAATAAACTCACACCTACAGTTTTACAACACACTGTAATGGAATAATGTAATGAGTACAATGTGAGTATAGTACAAAAGCCGAAGTAAGGTGGGATCTTGAATATTGCTGTTCTTGAATACGAGTGATACGAGGTATGAATTACCTCTTTGAGCTGGATATGGGAGTTAATCTGTGAACAACACAGCCCAGCTCACATTCAGCTTCATTCCTGATGTTTTCAAGCTTTGCTTCCCACCCTTTTCCTCCAGCTGTTTTATGTGTGCTCATCCTTGTTATTTTCACAAAGGTGATCCTGCTTTTAAGTTACATCTTCGAGTTTTCTACTGGAACTTGTTTGTTAAATTGGTTTTATAAACTTCTGCAAGAATGCAATGTTAGGGCATAGCAGAAAAAACAACTGGATTTGAAAATTACAGCATGAATCCCAGGTCAATATTAAACTTCCATGGATGTGTGGCCCTACAACGTGTCAGACTTCTCTCTTGGAGCAGCTGAACACAATAAAAATTTCATGGTAACTTCAAATTGTATTCTCTGTGTGCAAACAGAATTCCAGCTGCATTATTCTGGGATCCATCCATGCCTTGTATGCCCATAATAATGAGTTTGTTGATATAAGGGCACATTAATAGTATGCGTAAAAGCTCTATTTCATTTTTTTTTTCCCGAATGAGTAAGACAAAGCCATATTTAGGGAACTATTAACTTTGTCTAGCTGTAAATGAAGACTACCTGAAATGAAGTCTTATCAGAAGCTGATAGTAATTCGTAATGCAAAATCCTTACTACAGCAAGTGGCATTTTAACCAACACCTTGGCAGGTTTTGCAATTAAGAACACACAAAATTATTATTTTCTTGCTTAACAATATTTTAATTTCAATAAAAAATGGCTTTATAGTTCAAGATTACAAATGAAAAATATTTCATCTTGACCCTCTTGCTATTTTCCCTCAGGGAAGTTTTTAAATTTCAGTTATGAAGAAGAAAAAACGGGGCAGATGGATGCTCACTGTACAAAAAGTTGAGAGATTCCCTCCCCAATTCATCATTGCCGGATGTTTTGAAATGGAAGGTTTTCCTCCAAATGCCTGAAGAACGTACTCTTTCTCTTATGGCAGATGAAATCATGTGGGCATATACCATCGCCAAATCCTTTCAAGCTGCAAGCAATTGGAACGATACTAAAATGAACGAATCGAGCGCCTCTCCACCTACTAGGCTGCATCAAGAAGGTACAACGTAAGCAATGGTAAAGTCAGTAAACAAAATTTTACTGTCATATTTCATAACACAGATACTGTATTTCTCTTTGAAGTGTAAAGCTACCGTCTTACACAAGATGGACAGACCCTTTTCCAAGACTAATATGGATACAATAAATATGGAGTTTTACATACTAGATCTGTACACAGAAACTTTGTCCCACAGCCATAAAAATTTACATTTAACAGTGCAACATATAATTTAATCCTTTATTTATCTGACATAAGATGTTTACTTACTAAACACAAGCAACTACCTGGTTTTAATATACATATTTTATATATATATATTTTATATATATATATTCAACAATCTGTACAAGTTTCTAAACATAAAACTCCAAAAAGGCACAATTGTCTATACAACATGTACAAAAATGGCTGGAGCTGACAAGAAACAACAATTATTGGTCAAGAGTTCATGATTGCACAAAGATTAGTAATGAGTTTGTGTCAGAAAAATGTGCTTTAAGGAAAGGAAGGTTTGCAAAGAAACCTGTAAGTGTTATAAAAATAATAATAATGGAAAACAAAAACTAGGTTGCTATTACAAGTCTATCCTCATCGTCACTGCTGCCATCACTAAACTGCACTGTATTTTGCCTCCGGGGCAATGCTGTCGGCCTGTGTACCTGTCTATCCGGAGAGACAGTTTGATGGACCGGGGACTTGCTCAAAACGTCAGAATTCACCTTTAAGCAGGGCTCTGCCGGGGAAGCCCTTCTGACCTGAACCGAAGAGATGTTGCACTTTGGCTTGACATGGTTTGCGAGGTCAGTCTTTTCAGCATCTGCTTTCCCTGGCCTGTTGAGTCTTTCGTAGTCACTCGCAGAGGCAGGCTCTGCAAGGCTCTTCCCGCTGTACCACTGGCCACTGGGGACCACCTGAGGAGAAGCAGCCCTGGCCACCTGGCTGATGTTGGGGAAGCTGGCAGGAGCCGGCTCTTGCGGAACGTCACCGGCTTTGCTGCCTGTGGCTGGTATTTCAGAGGCTCCCTGCCCGTCTGCGCTGACCGGACTGACGGAGGGGATGAGGGCAGGCAAGGCGATGTTCAGTATCTGCAAGCCCGGGATGTGTGCCTGAGGGCTGGGGTTGCCCTGCGGGGAAGCGCTGGCGGCCAAAACCTGGAGGCCCACAGCATTCAGAGTAATTCCTGGAGGGCGCATCTGGGGGGCTATGTTCGTATTTGTCAGGCCTAAGACGTTCACCGTCTCCATGCTGAGGGGTGGAAGAGGCTGCAAGCTGGGCGTGCTGAGACCCTGGATGCCTGGCACGTTGATCTGTCCGATGGGAATACATGGCACGACGCTGTTCACTTCAGCAACCCCGACGGGATTCGTGGCAGTGCTAGAAGTAGCGCAACCCGCCTCGCAGAGGGTGCTTGTAGTTCTGTGGATTACACCGACAGCGGGAATGGTGAGCTGTACTGGCCCTGCCTGAATTGGCACGAAGGTGGAGTAGGTGGCCAGGCCAGCAGGGACCACCTGAAGCCCCCCTACCGGTACCATGCTGTAGGGCGCCTCGGCTTGCTGCTGCGAATGCAGCGGGAGGTGGCTGAAGAGGTGGGTCTGGGGAGCCCTCAACTCGGCAGCACGTGGCGGGCACCTGGGTGGCTTCTCTTCTGGGATTTCAGCGTAGGGCGATGCCACTGTGGTCTGCACGCCCCGGTCTGTGGGTGATGAGGGGGAGCTGGTGGAGGGCGTGTTCTGGGAGAGGACAAGAGAGACGCGTTAACAGGTTGGCCACCACTACCCCTACAGTTACATGGAAATGTGAGGTAGCTAGGCATGCTGCCCACCCTCTCGCACTCCCTTTTAGAAAAAAAACAACAAGAAACTGGTTCAGAGTAAATGCTGCCCAGCTTGAACAATGAACTAATTTCCTTCCTTTCTTTTTTCAATTCCTTCCTCACCCACTAATTGAATTTTCCTCTTGTGATTACCCTGGCTCATTTCTCTTGAGCACCAGTACTCAAGAACATTGCTGAATATCCTCTGTACATGTTTCGCTTTTTTTTTTTCTTTCTCTTCTTTTTTTTTCCCTTTTTTTTTTTTTAAAGGAGGGAGAAGGCATTGGAGAGCTGTTTATTGTGGAAAACACCTCAGGCAAGACAGTTAAATAGGGTGGCATTTTTGATGCACCAAGATCCTTTACTGGGGGCACTGCAGCCTCTGGAAGGCAGGGACAGCATCACAGCACATTTATCCATGTATTATTCTAAACCGGAAAATAGGTGATAAGAAATTACAAGAGAAGGATGACAACTGCAGCATCCATCGAGGCTGATGTGACTGATGAATACTGGAGTGAGATGAAGGATCCACATCCCATAGCTGCCCCAGCTTGCCTTGATTTCATGCACAGACCTGGACCAATAATCGTATTATACGCTCCCTTTTCTTCTCATACAGCCCCTGTTACTGACCAAGGCTGGCAACTCCTTTCCTAAAAACACCTAACACAAGAAGTCTTAAACTGCAATTGCAGTCTTGCAATATCTTTTAGCTGTAGGCCTATTGCAATACATAAAGAGTAGTGCAATCTTAATTTGGTTTATATAGTCCTAAACTGTAATTCTGTGGCTTTGACCAAACTCTGAAGAACACTCTAGAGCAGGCACAAAAACAAAATACTAACAGAAATGCTTTTGAAAACTGCTAGTAGGAAATGTATTGGTTAAAGGAGAACACAATCTATTGACCATGCAGTGTCATACAGTCTAAATGGGAAGACACATGTCAGAAGGAGGTCAAAATCTATCTCAGGATTAAGTACTGTATGACATCTCACAAGAAATCCTCATTAAGCTGGTACAGATGTTTTTGAGGGAACATACAGCCTCCCTGAACTTTCTTGACCCCTTGTCTCAATGGCAAGAGGTTGGATCCACAAATACACACAACAGGAGCAGAGTGTAGATTAAATATCCGACCCACAGATACCACTTTCATTTGGTCTAGGAAAGGAGGTGGCTGACTGGTAAGGAATTACTGCCTTGTATATGCATATACATGCCTTCTATATGTTAATGTGGAGAATCATTACAGCTATATTAAAAAAGGCCTTTTAACACTTTTATTCGTGTGAACATTTTCTTAAGCCTTCAGTGGTTCTATCTGACAAGAGAATAAAATCAATCAAATGTCTTTTTGGTATCTATTGGCAACAACTGAAAATACAAAACACAAATATTATGTTCCTACCTTTTGTGGAAGCTGGCTGCAGTGACCAGAGACCATTACATTTTATTCCCTGTCCTACTTAAAAATCGCTCCAACTCAAACTTACTACATGGACTCACAGTTCTTACCAGTAGGAATGAACATGTGTCAAACAATGAAATGCAGCAATAATTTTTACTTTTTTTCCTTGTCCACAGTTCATTCTCTTATTTTTTAAATAAATTCAGTAGAAGAGATTTTCAAAGAACAAACAAGCTACTAACTACTTAAACCATAATGAAATTTTTACTTACTGTTTATGCTTTTGAAAATTTCCTGCTGCTTATTTTTCTGTAACTGCATGCATATACTGCTTGTAAATGCTAAATTCATCACAGAGAATGCAGTAATTACTCCTGTATTTTAAACCATTGAATATTTTGCATCACATTTTTCTGAACATTACTCTGGGAAGCCCTACTGCCTTCATGGTTGCAGTAAAAATTCAAAACTTTCAAGAGATATCATTAGAGTCAATCAAGTGTATGATTTATAGTGTCCCCGTTAAAGTCCATTAAAATATTGTTGAATTGTAAAATGCCTAATACCTGCCAGTTTCCTTTGGTTTCCCTCTGTGCTTTCCAGCACTGGTTGCAAACATTACTGAATACACCTGCAGTCTTGCACATAGACTGACCTCATCTTTCCTCATGCTCTGAAGAGCTGTATGTCTAGAATAGGCACGGGCAATCAATTCTTTTCTTACCAAAACATTCTTTCAGTTTGGGGAAAACTGATAGCATCGGGAACTCAGATCTCGGATCTGTGCTTGTCTCTCCTTTTGCTATTGTGCAAGGGCAATCTCCTAGCTTCCTCGAACATATGGTGATCCTTTCTAATTCTACTGCTTAACCATATTTGGAGGAGAGATAAGCAACTGCACAATTTTTTTTTTACAGTGATAAGGCAAAAACCTCTGGGACTAGATTAATTTCCCTTAGGAGTTACCAATGATTCTATTGTCATATTTCAAAGTGAAATGACATCTGAATTCTATCACTTTCCACTGAAAACTTCATAACCACAACCATATGTTCATTCCACATATCTGTTATATCCCTTCTCATTAGTAACACAATCTACCAGTTCCAGACTTCAGCTGAAATGACCATGTTCCAATTAATCCTTTGTATCAAAATTACAGAATTTTAAAAACCAGTGCTCCCACGACACTATTGTTTCTACAGCCTGTACTTCAATTCCTTTCAACTCTTTTAAAGCATCAGCCAACAACTCTAAGAATACAGGGAAAGGCAAACATTTTGATCTCTGAAAAGTCTCCAAAATGATCTTTAAAATCCCATTCTCTCCCCCCGAGTTGGACACTCCTACCTTTGTAAGAACTGCAGTTGATATTAAGGAGTGGCCCATAGCTGCTTCTGGATCAGGGTAATCCACAGACATCTGGTGACCTGGAGATGTAGGAGCAACATCTGCCAGCGCAGCACTAGCATTGTGGGGACCTGCTCCTCTCTCCTGGGCTTTACCCTCATGTGCTTCCTGGTGGGAGAACTCTGCTGGCGACCTGGAGGTCCTGCTAATTGACTGCACTGTGCTAAGGACAGTCATCTTCGTCAGCAGTGCTTTCGGTAGGCTATCCATTGAGTCTGTGTGAACCCCAGCAAAGCAGTCCGGCAGTCTGGTATCTTCATCAGCACTTGTGGCATCCTGCAGGCCGTGTCGAGAGGGGTGATGCTGGGGGCTGGCTGTCACTGAGGGGGTTGTGGATAGGACTGATTCGGCTTGGCTGTCTTCATCATCATCTTCATTGTCATTTTCATCTTCATCTGCACCATCAGACTCCTCTGCATCAAACCCTGACCGGTCACAGCCAAATCTTTGTTTCTCACCTGCAAAAGTGAGAATTAGAAGTTAAGCCAATGAAGGTCGCAGACAGATTAGGAAAGAGGTAGAAGGGAGTAATTAGAAACACCAAAAAAACTTAAGGCATGTGCATTTTTCAGTCACTTCCCATTGCATCAAAACAACCAAGAAGATTTTCACTTCGATTTTCAGTGTACGTATTTAATTCTACAGTTACATAATCTTTCATCTTCTGTTTTTGTGTTGTTTTCAACCTTTTGGATTTGGCTGTTTTAAGCCATTTATAGCCGTTTGCTCGAAGTCACCCTTCACTCTTTCGCTTGAGGAGAAGCAAGCAGATTCCTGCTTCATTAGGTTCCTAGCGACGACATACGAAGCTCGTCTGCCAACCTTCACAGTGGGATATTCTCTAGCTGGTTCTGACTCATAAGTGGGTGTCCTTGTACCTAATACGAATCACTGCTGCAAAAATTTTTGAAAGATACAAACAGAAAGACTGGAGGCTGTTAGTCAGGAATCTGTCTCATTAACAGGCAAAAGAGATCAAAATTAGACCTTACCAGATTTCTTCACTTTGCTCATGTTTTGAAAGGATTATGAGCAAGTCACCAAAGATGTCCTAGGAGGCAAGAAAGCCATGATCCTATAAAAACTTACTAACACATGAAATTTTATTCATAAGAAAAATACTCACATTCATTCACGTCTTAAAGCCAAACTGGATCAAATACTTTCTGCTGTCTATTGGTACATTTTTCTACAAAATACAGGTCTACTGCAGCTTTTTACCTCCTTTTATATCATATCTTGGATAGAAAGAATCTTCTCTAGTAAAGAGACAAAATCTCATCTGCTGTATCTGATTCCAAGCCAGACTGTCTGGGATCACATTTTATAAAAGACAAAATGCTTTGGATGCACTAATATTTTGTATTTGATTAAAGGTCTGTCTGCTAAGCTCCCCCCAAAAATACCAGCATAAAAATCATTTGGCTCTGCAAAATCAGTGGCAGCTGGTTAGCTAAAATTTCAGATGTCCTCTTCTAGGGAAATCTGCACAGCAGCTTACCATCAGAATGAATGACCCTGAAAAAAATGAGACTTTTACACGAAGGAGAAGGTATGACAAATACATTAGGCTGCTATGCTATCAAAACCAAAATAAGTATCTTGAGCTCCAGGTAAAACAAATGGGTTTAATTGAGCTACCTCCCAATAAGCTACCTACCATTATAAGCCTTTCAAATGAGCAGTGCAATTAGGAACAAGACTAATAGCTTCTTTGAAAAAATCCCTCTGAGTGACTTTGCCCCTCTTTGCCTACACAGTAATTTGTAAATTAACTAAATATGGAAACTATATATTTTCTACATTTACTACAGCAGGCATGAAACTGAAATGGTATTAAAAATATGCTAAATCCTCTAGGTCATTGGAATGGTGCTAACAAAAATATTTTTTAGGATTTTATATAGTCTTCATTTAAAATTCTCATTTACAGACAAGCTGTTAGAGAACAAAATACATTTTAGTGGAAAAATTAATTCAGAAAAGTCCATTCCCAAAATATTGGGAGTAGGATTGTTAAAGATGTTATTAGCAAAACCACATAGAGTTGTTCAACAGTTTTTTCTCTGTATTTCTGTCATTTCTCTTTCTCATACATTTCTTCAACAGTAATTTGCAAAGCAAACAAATCTAAAATGTTAGAACCTCCACATATGTTTGAGTTCTGAATGGAACTCAGTGCCTCTGCAACAGATGTTGAAAATTTCTCCATGTGTTACATCTAAAGGGTGACCTATGCATTTCTTGCAACTTCTAAAATAATGCATGGAGCGTTACAAAGTCTTGGGTTTCAGACTGGACTTCCTCTCTATTTTGATCTCATTGTAGGGTACTCTTCTCTTTACCAACATCACATACCTATATTTCCTCTGGGAAATCCTACTGCTTCTTTTCTTTTCTCTCCCTCTCTCTACATGAATCACATTTTCTTGTGATTTCTTGTGAATTTTCTGAAGTTGACTTCCATCATGAACGACTCTCTCCATTGGCAAAAGAAACGACCTGAAGTGACTAGACTGATGCCACATTTTTAAAGGGAAAATACATGCTCAAACATTCCCTGATTTATAATATGAAACTACCCTTTTAAAATCAACATTTAAAAGCACTACAGGATTTACTACAAAACATTGCTTATGTAGATCTTTTTCTGCATGTGCCTTCTAGAAAAAAAACATGGAAAGGGAAAAGGGGAACCATGCATGGGACACAGATTCCTTAAAGGCAGTACTCTGTGGGATATCATTTCCCTCTATTGTTTCCCTGTTTACCTCCACCCTTTATGAGTTTGCCAGCTTCTATTTAAGTGTGGTTACCTGGGGCCAGAGCCTGCACTGTGGGTGAGGTGACAGCGATGAATGTGGTTCCCTTACTCCCACACTGTTTTGGAAACATCACATGAAAAACAAACAAACAAAAAAACAACCAAGAAAACCCAAATCTGTGTTTTCTTTCTCTGGCAATGCAAAATGGACTGCTCTTCCTTCTATACCCGTGTGTGTCTGCTGAAACAAGAGGTGCCCAAACTTTTCTGCAAGCGATCCCTTTAAGCTTCACTGTGCATAGGTGGAATTGTGGGAGGACCTGATTCTGGAGTTTGGGGTGGCAGCGGAACCAGGCAGGTTATGGGTCTACCCGAAGAAGGTATCGAAGCTGTGACCACTCATTACAGCGAAAGACTCTTTCCCAAGCACCGTCTTGTTAACCATGGAGTTCTGGCCCAGTTCCATTTTGGTAACTGTGCTCAGCCTACTACAGATCGCCTTGCACTTTTAATTGGGAAAAAAATAATTCTTTGCTTCCTATCTTAAACTATGAACAATTACAACCATATGCTTATGTAGCTGATATATGTAACTAGAAATGACTCAATTTCCAAAGGGAACAGAACTGCTTCTGTGTTCAACTTTGTTTGAGGTTGTAAATCAGTGTGGAATATTTTAGAGTGAAGGGTAAGTCATAAATTCAAATCCACTAGCATATAAGGAAATGGCTTGTGCTGTGAAAATTCTCAGTTAAGAGGAAAGAAAAAAAAAGAAAGGAAAAAAGTTTCACACGTAATAGGGAAGGCTCTTTTCCTTCAACACATGCCTGATCCAAAGCCTCTTCAAGTCACTCTGCACATATCATTCAGCAAGGCATCTGCTATCAGCAAAGCAAGCTCCCAGTGGGGCTCCTGGAGCACTTTCCTAGCTGTGCTGCACTTCTCTCATTTCCAACCTTTGCTTAGGAAGCTTGCAAACATTACTGAAAATGCATATCCAAAGTCCTACATGAACCCAACCTGTAATTCTCATGTCTGAAAAACACCCAAAAGCTGTTCTGTTTTATGAAAGCTACTTCTCTTTCAAATTTGTAACTCTTATCATCTTAGCAGAAAGACTGTTCAAGACAGCCTCAATTTTTGATAAAGAGTGTTTATGGAAGAGTAAGAAATGTCTCTCATCCTCTGTCAACCGCTGCAATCTCTTCTTTTAAGCCCTTTTCTTTCTGGACTTCACAGGAAAACTTGGTACTTTCGACTATAGACATAAATGCTTCAAAAAATTAGTAACAGCTGGAAACAAAGGTGTACTAGAAAGGCTGACACAATTTTTGATCAAGGATTTTGCTAGCATTCCAGCTATAATCATATTTAATACAATTATTTTTTTTTAATCCTATGTAGTGATGTAAACACATAAAAATCATACCCAGAAATCTTATTGCTTCATTTATTTTGTCCTTAAGTCCTCAGATTTTTAATCAGGTAGGTATTTTGTTTACGGTGTTGATGAGCTAATTGGCTAAGGCTCTGTTATAATATTTTACCCCAAAGCAAGAAAGAAAAACCCTTAAAGTTCTTCAGCACAATAGAATCAGCTGGAGTTATCGGCATCCTAATATGTCCATTAGCAAACTGCCTGTGGCTGATAAGTCTATGTGCTACTTTTTTCGCAATGCTATGAATTAAGTACCTGATATAGGGTTTTCTCTATGTACTTTAAAGTTCTTTATTTCAAAGGTTTTCCTACATGAATCCTTATTGTACATGATTTTAACAATGGTCATCTAGTTATTATTATATTGCAGAATACCAGTAGAAATGTTCTTCAGAATCTAAACTTAGAGTTTGTAATTTTAATTGACATATTATGACCTATTAGTCCATTACATGATCTGTTTTATCAGGCCCTGGTCCTATAGGCTTAGTGGTTTCTGCCCCAAATCCAATGATAAAGTCTGATGGCTTATAACTTGATCATATTTAGGCAGATTTTCCAAAAAAAAATGAAAAGAAAAATGTTTGTTCGTGTTCTTTCATTGCCATGAAGCCCTGAAAATATAACTCCAGATTGCTTAAGTTTTATGAGTTTCTAAGCAAATGGAAACGGGTACTTAGACTAACTATAGGTGTCACTATTAGATCTGCTTATACAGATTAAAGACATTTTACTAAGTATCTGCTGTCTACTGCCTATTTCCATCATTGATTCTCTCTGTACTAAATTTATAGGCTCTTAGCACGTGAGTAATTCAAAGCAGTGCTTATCAACTCAAATTGTGTAAGCATCTTCAGTTACGGATTAATATAAAATCTGTATAAAAACATTTAGTAACAATGTATCTGTTCTCTCTCTCCTCCATCAAATTTAAGAAATATATATATAATATGGCAATAAAGGCAGAAATATTTTGAGTATGGTATCATATAACCATTAACTTAAAAGTAAGGTCTGTATGTTATTAACACATTCTGTGTTTTTCTAAACAAATACAACCTTAGATGTGCTTTTTGCCTATTGAATTACTCTTGCAATGGACCGTTCCACAACCATTCAAACAAATTTAAAAAAGTAAGGGTAAACAAAATACTGCTGGGTGAAACAATGTTAGCATCTATATCCAAACTTATTGTCTCCCTGTCTTTTCAAGTCCTTTCACAGGCTTTACTTGACTGATTTCAGTCTTGCTTCAGCTATTGTCCACTGCTCATCATCACCACAGAGGACTCACAGTGACATCTACTGGGTTAAATTCAGACTGGTAATAGCCAGTGCTCCTCAGAAATGAGAAAAAAAAAAAAGTGAGCTTTTGACTTTCATTCCTAAGAGTACGGAAAATAAAGTAAAAATAACCTAAAAAAATAAGAGTAACCTCTGTTTCGTTAAAGAGATTATTCATGCCTAAATCTTCCAGGGTAACCTATATATTGTAAATCCACCCTAGCATTAGCTAGTCTATTCCCAGGCTGTAGGTGTAAGGCTCCAGCATACTTAATATACATCTAGTTGAAGACTAGGCAGTGATACTAAAAAAAAAGTAAATAATAAAAAATCACGTGAGTTACACAGAACCAGCTTTCCATTCTACTTACAAAAGGAGGATATTATTGCAAGAATTTTCATTTATTTTTACTTCTTATACGCAGGTGCAGTGAAAACACAGTGAGTCATGATTAAGCTAATGAAGAGCCATGGAAACTAATTTAAGATCCACTATGATAATAATATATAGCTAATTAACTTAGAAACACTGTATCTTTAGAAGGGTTTATTTAATATTGCACAAAATGAGAGTTTTATACTATGTGTACATATATATCTATATAAGACACACATGAAACTTATAATTAGGCCTTCTTATAGGTACATCTGGAATGTTTCTGGATATTGTTTTCTATACACAATTTAAACAAGTTCTCCCCATTTACAGACTTCATTATTTAATAACTCTCATCTTCACATTTACTTAGGCACACCCTACCACTCATGCATTAGCTTACATATGAAGTATTATGAGTTTAGAGTTAATAACTATTTTAATTTGAAGACAAATTGCTATTTTTAAGACTGCATAGCAAAATGTTAACACAGCAAAATAGGATATCCCCAGTTGCAGTCCATCACACTAAACAGTTCACCTTGTCTGACAATTTAATTCAGATATTAACATTCCTTACATTGTAACCCTGTATTTTGGTGACAAGAACATTCCACAGAGCAGAAGATGAAAGATAAATGGATGAGGGAATAGTTTTAAACACAAAAAGCCAGGCCAGAAAGTATTTACTAATACCCAGATGATGACAAGTCCACATACAAAGAATGCTATGTTAAAAGCTCCGATCACATATATTCTCAGACAGCTAGAGGGCATCTCTTTTTTTTTTTCCCCTAGATGAGACAGCACAACAAAATTTCAGTTTCTCATATTACTGAAAAAACAGGTTGTGTGTGTGTGCATGCCCGTGTTCAGGATTGTACAGTTTTGCACTCCTTACTCAATATGCGTATGTTCATTATGTGTACTACCATGAGGGCAAAGCTAACTTCTGATATCAATCTGATATATTCAAATCATGACTGTGCTTAAAAAAAAAATGCATAAAAGTAGAATTGCCAAATTCCTTAGCAAGTAAAAGGTTGGTGGTTTTGTTAAATTTCTTGCTAACTCTCTGAAAGGAATTCTCTAACTCAAAGTTTGACAGAAGATATACAGCTTAGTTATTTTAATGAAAGGTGTAGACATTTCTATTGCCATAAGAATAATCAGTATTTGGGTAAGAAACTAGACACAGACATTCTGCGGGTCAGGAAGCCAGCCAACCTTGCACAGCCTACAGGAAAGAAGAATTTTTTTTCCCCGAGGTCACAATTATTTCTTATCAGATTTTCTGCATCTTTTTCCACATCATCTCACATTGTTTTCCAGCTGAGGAAAGCCATTGGACCTCGCAGACCTCTGGCTCTGGCAGGGAACTCCTTCCCTGAGCCCAGCCCTGGCAGGAGAGGGGGTGCCGTGGGGACGAACCCTGCCAGGTTGCCCTGGGAAAGGGGAGCCAAAGGGTGGTTGAACCCACCTTTTCACTAGGCAAGGAGACTGCTTACATGCCTCAAAAAACAGTCACTTACATTCAAACGCAACCAAAAGATTACTATGTATGGGATTTCAGAGAGCGCAGCAGAACCATGTACATTTTAAAAAGCCCATATGCAAATAATTTGCACTTTTTGTTTTCCTCCTGACTCTGCTTTAAAGATGGGCCAACAAGCAAGTTTCTGAATTATCATAAGAAACACCTTCCCATGCAGCTAGGTGAGCTGAGAGATTAAATCATATTTTTGAAGTGTATGGCTACTCATTGAATGTCCACGGATAATTGTAAATGCACTGTGTTGTGCAGCAGCTAGAGAGGCTACACTGGGCTGGCTGTGGCAGACACGTGTTTGTCATGGGCTTAATTACCCTGCTTCTTGGATGGGATTTTTCGTGTTGAGCTTTGTGCTGCACAGCTGGTTTTGCTATGGGTACCTGAGCCAGATCATTTAGAAAAGATACGGATTTCATCACCAAGTTGATGTTTGTTTCTGGGTTCTCAGTTAAAAAAAAAAAAAATGTTCCCTGTTTTGTTTGGAAAAAAAAATACACTGCAGCCTTAAAATTGAATTTCTGGAATAATTTCATGGATTTGTGGCAAACCCTAGCAAATGTTTGTCTTTTGTGGTTTTTTTTTTCTGTTTGTTGTTTTTGTTTGTTTTTCCCCAAAATATAATATTTTAATTTATTAAGTAACTACCGTACTGAAACAAAGAACATATTTCAGGGAATATATAGTATATGTATGGTATGGTTACATACACCTGTAATAGACCATTACACAACATATAAGGACACTTTCAGTTATATAGTACTAGAGACAAAGAAGAACAATCTTTCCACAACTGTTTGAAATGGCTTATTTCTACAAGGTATTACTGATAAATCAACATTTTAAACAATAACCATTACATTATAACTGCACATGTATGTAACTGGGAATACCAACTTAATCAATAAAATATTTTCAATTCCTAGAAAATGGACATACTTAGTGGTTTATAAAACTGAATAAAATGTTGAAAGCTACAGAATAATGTTTAAAAAAGTGATGACAATTTTCCTGTCAAGCAAATGCTAAAAATGTTAATGAACACTGTTTATCTGTGAGGAAAGGATAGTAAATTGTCCTGCTGCCTATCTTTTGTGTTGTTTGGTACCTCAATTGCAAAGGGGGAAAAGGTTTTAACCCTACTAAAAAGGAATATAACTAACAACACTAAAAATAGAAAAGGCAAGTTTCTTAGTATGTAGTGCACTACTGAATCATCCTAGCTGAGTCATATTCCCAACATAATTTAGAATTAGATTCAAGATGATTCTCTTATTCTACTAGCGGCTGTCATATGGGAGCAAGTGCATTCATCTTTCTTGCCCTTTACTGTCTAAATGAAGACCCCACTGCTTTCGTTTCTCAAAACATCATCCACAATCTAATAAACCATTCCACTGAAAAAAGAAAAATACAAGGCAAGGCAACAGGACTCAAATCCCTGCTGAGAAGTGTGAGGAAGTAGAAAATGCCTCCACTGCATCAAGACACATTGAGACCCAAACCAAAGTCCTAACACAAAAACCTGTCTTACATCTCACTGCATCTGATGCAGCTACATCTTTCCTACCATGCTGAGCAAAGCCTACATGACCCCAGTGTGGCCCTCCTTGACTGTCCTCAATCTCACCTCCTTTTCAGTAGAGTGGTCTTGGTGTGCAGAAAGTGCAGAATTTCAATTATTAACAAGTAATCTTGATAATACTCTTGGCACTAATGGAAGAGTAGAACAGGTCAAGATGAAAAACTGGTCTCTATCTGTTGATTTATGCCCAATTATTTGTGAAGGACAGCACTCTATACCTGAAGATAATCAGCCTCCTTGAAAAGCCTGTGCAAAGAACTCAGCAAATATATGTATTTCTGTGGGGTGTGTTATCGATAAAATTTACAAAATGTGTATTCAAAACTTTGACAATTTCATGCACAACTATTTTCAAAAAATACTACATTTCACTTTTCTTTTCCCCCTAGACACAGCTGTTCTTCTGGTACTTTCAATCTTCTCATATTTATCTGTGAAACCAATCAGGTTAAACTGTGTAACACCGAAAAATTCAGCAGCAAAATATCTTTAGCATATGCTTGTCATTTATTTTGGTGAAGGTTTTTCCAATATTTCTTGCTCTCTTTGACTAGCTTCTAAGATTTTTATCTCTGGATCTTTTCCCTCTACAAGAATTAAATAGCTTTGGAAAAGAAAGGGTAAGAAACCGGGACGATAAAATAGATACCACAATGCAGTAAAGAAAAGATTTTAAATTCTTACCAAATTCTTCTTCTCCATCTTGGTCATCTATTAAGCCTACTGAGACTCCCAAATCCATGCATTTCTTGCTATGTGCTTTTGACTTCATATGTTTTGTCAGATTTCCTTAGGAAAAAAGAAACAAAAAAATGAAATACTCTTTGACTATACAAATATACACACATCCATATCTCATTCAGTTACATTTACAACCAACTGTATAATTTAATTGCACACCTGACAGAGCCTTGCCCCTCAATATAAGTTTATCAAGGGCTATGGCAGATTCATCATCATGAATGCTACTAGTTCCCAGGCTCAGTTCTTTACTGAAATAAAATAGAATAGGGTGGAAATCATAGAAAATGATGCATTTTGCATGCGTGTAAAATATCCCCCAATTCTTTCTGATAAATATAAATAAAGGCTGATTCAGTCTTCAAAATTATATTGACAGAAAACTACCATGTGAAACTAAAGTTCATATCTTGCATCTCTTTTAGTATGTGATGGTGTCTATTATTTCCACTGCCAACCTAAACAACTAGATTAATTTTATTCATAATAAGAGCCTGAAAATATTCGCTCGCAATCTCAAAAATCAATGCATAACTACTGAGGGGCTCCATGAGCTACTGTTCCCACTTCTTTTGGAAAGAAAGTATGGCAGATATCATCAAGAAAAAAGTTAAAAGTCGATTAGGGAGTTATAATTGATGAATATGTTGAATGTATATAAGTAACAACTCACTTTACACTTAATATTATCTTACAAAAACAGTTTCTTTGAGACATTCAAATGAAGTGGGTGAAATACTGACTCTTCCATAGTTATGGAATATGTAATTCCCACTTTGAAATAAGGTTAGGACCTCAGCCCAAATTTTGAATTTCTTGTTATGAAGCTATATGGTATTGCTATTGATTCACAAATAGCAAAATTCCCACCTGTATGAAATTATTGCCTACATTGTCCTTTCGTGAAGGGTGGTTTACCAAATTTCAAGCACTCAGCTCTGCATCTAACTTTGCTAGTAATGGCAGCAGCCATGACAGCAACTGTAGAACAGGAATCAAGTACAAGCATCTTCTACAACTGAAGCAAGGGAGATTTTTAAATGGGTAAAACTTAATTACCTGAACTGGGCCAGCAAGCCTACCCAGCAAAAACTGTAACAGAATTTATTGGGTTCACAATCCAGTATTTCATCTTAAAGATGGTGCGACAAAGCAATATGACACCCCAGGGTGTCAGGAAGCAGTGTTAGGTTTGAAGACATCTGAAAAATATCCATCCTACTTTCTGCAATCCTGTGTTATTTCTTGAAAGTTTTCCACCTAACTGCTGAGTAGTCTCAAGCCCACTAAAAGTACAAATGTTTCTGAGGTTATAGCTGGGGGGAATTATAGCTAAAAGATGTTCAAAGCTCAGAAAAATTTTACTGCTTCCAATTTTTCACTGAAAGTATTTTGGCTATGAACATATGCTGGCTCTTTCACCTACTATTTAAATTTGGATGCATTTAAGTACTTGTGTAAACAGGCTTTAGAAAGTAGGGGTCCATCTTTGGGTCTTATAAGATCAAGGGGAAAATGAACTTTGTCCTTTGAGAAGACAGAAATCATTTTAATATAATAATTTAATAAAGGCCAATTTCTTGACTGGAGCATTTCAATTGAGTGCTAATAGGAGTACAAAATATGCCAATGTCATACGTCTGAATGATCATCAGTGGGGGCTTAAAACTGTGCTCACATCCCTACACGGGATGGGACATAACTTTCACCATAATCCCATATTTTCCTTTTCTGGTCTAATTTCTTACCTACCACGACATGCCACACAGTTTGTTCATATAAAGATGTGATTATCTGAATAAGCATACAGAAGACAAAGGAAAAGAAGGAGACCAGAGACTTCAAATCCTGGAAATATTAGTCAACAAAACTCCACAGCGAAGCAACTTCTTTGGCTTATAGGTAGCCAAATTTGAGAAGGAAAGAATTGTGCTTTAACACTGAAGAAAAAAAGGGGAAAAATGTACACTGGAAACCAACTCCTACCTTTAGTTTTGAAGGAGAAGTTGCAGTAATTGCAATGGTAAGGACGGACATCTGTATGTGTGCGAATATGCTTCTTCAGCATACTGGGCTTCTTGCAACGTATTCCACATTCCTCACAGATGTATTTCCCTCTTCCTCTCCCCCGAACATACACATAGTCTTCATTTGACTTGTACCTAGTAACAGCATCATAAGAATAAGGGAATTAGGTGTAAAGGGAAAAAGAAATCTAGTTAGAAACCATAATCTATGAAATTAAAAAAAATAAATATTTAAAATATGAAAACAACAAAACGAAACTATTTTCTAGTTGTGCATTTATTTCTTAAACTCATAATCATGGACTTGTTTAGGATTAATGGTATATCTTTTTTAATAAAGGTGCCATTTGATACTAAGCATTTCAAGATTTCAAATTTCTTCTTTGCAACATGGGAATATACTTTGAAAAAATGTCAGCTCTTGGAAGTGAGTTTGGGCACCACGAGAAAGCTTTAAAAGGAGCATCTTTGATGCTCTGTGCTGGATGCAGAGAAGGAACATCAGTTATGACACTGGGGATGTCTTTAAACATTCCTGTTAATGTGTTCAGGACTCAACCTATTGGGGCTGTCTCTTGATGGAAAAAGTCCCTTAGACTGATTTCCACCATTCACCTCCCTACTCTAGGACAGCAAACTGAGACCTGGTTCCTGCAACTTCTGGAGCTAAGCTGAGGCACATAGCAATGTTTTACCTGGGTGGCTGGTAACAGCTTAACTGTTAGCCTAGACTGGGCTCAAAACAAAAATCCATCAATGGAAAGCCCTAGAGCCCATTACCAATTACTAGAACAATAAAATACATACCATTTGTGCTCAGAACTTTTAGAAGTGTCACTGGCACACTTTTCTACTAAAAATTCTGTTTTATTAGATGTTGTACACGGCACAACACTGGCTAAAGCAACTGTTACTCACACCAGGCAACTGATTTAAAAATATTGCAGTGCATAGACGGGAACTCTCAGTTAAGTATTTCCATAGAACTTTTCAGACCAGGACTTCTGCAACCTCCAGACAGCAACTGGACTGCCCCAGACTGTATCCTCTCTGGCAAAAATTATACAAGCTTATGGAAGAATAGATATTATTTATCACATAAGAGAAATACAGGAAAATAGGCTACATCTGTGGCTGTATCTAGCTGTCTTTACTGCTGATTAACGTTTGCCCTTTGGAAAAAAATGAATCACACTGCCTATTGTTCTTTATTTCATAATGTCCCCTTAACTCTCATGGCTCCATGCTTCTGGTGACTTTCCATTTTTCTCAGAAACATAAACCAACATCCACAGGCAACAGTATGGGAACTGTTGTCTAAAATAAATCTAACAGGAAACAACATCTCTGCAAAGTCTAGAATCAAGAAAAAATATTTTTCCAACAATATCTAGTACACAAAGTAAAATACTTGCCCTCCATCAAATATTTTCACTCTTCTTGGTTCAGTTTTGTTAAAGGAATTTTCTTTATCATGCTCAGTACTTGATTCAGAGTTTTCCTTATTGCTGAATTCAGATGCAGTCATTTTTTTTCTATTTAATGCTTGCTGAAAGAAAATGAGATATACATACATCTATCATTAAAATTAGTATCTTCCATACACCATTCAAACATACAAAGTATTAGGAATAAAAACATAATTCCTTTTACAAGCCACCATTGTGATATATATATATATATAAAATTTTAAGATACGTGAATCAAACAGTATCTTTGGCTAAACTTCTTTAATATGCACTGAACTTCTCTACTATGCACTGAATATTCGTGGACTGGCAAATCTATATGGAGATCATGGCACTGTAGGAAACCAGGAATGCTTTGAATATACCATAGGAGATGTCTCTTCCTTCCTTTGGGAAGGTAGAGGTGACGTTTTTTAGCTCACACATGGTCTATTACAGAGAAAAGACGCTTCCAATAAAACCCAGCGGCTTCCTGAAAGGCGACTGACCAACTCCACTGCCCTAGACGCAACAACCGGACCACGCAGGCAGGGCTCTGTGGCAGCATCGGACACCATCCCGCACAGCCTGACAGAGAGGGAGGGAGGAAGTAGTTGTGCACAGACAGTTAGCAGTGCTTTCTCCCCATGGCTCAAGTCCTGGACATTTAAGTAGCGCCTTCCCAGCTCCAGCTGCCTGCTGCCTACCAGGGGCACGGGCAGCGAAGGGCTCCCTCGTCCCAGGAGCTGCTTTCCTGCAGCCCAGCAAAGAGGAAAAGGGGTAGGCTGAGGAGACGTACTAACAGGTAATGTTTCTGTTTTCTAGTATTTTTCATTAAACACTCCTGTTGTGGTGTGGGGATTGACTCTTCCCAGTTTGGTGAGGTTGCTAACAGGGACTCCAGAACTCTTCCAGAGCAGGACTCCACAGCTATCCGCCGCTACCAGGCCAAATTACTAGAAAAAGTGTACCAGTGGTCTAGCAGAACAAAAGTACCTTTCTCAGCTTCCTTTTATTATTAATTAAGAAACCTTTTTTTTGTTTAAAAAAAAAAAAGAGGATGAGTTCCCCCAACACTTACCAATTAAAATCTACTCCTTCCAAGTCTGGGATATTTATAAAATGGGCAACAATGAAGGAAAGATCCAATTAGCTAGCAATTATTACTGCTGTATTTATAAACTGTTCTACCCACATAGCTGGCATAATTACCACATTTGCTCATATTGATAAGTGAATAAAATGATGGGAGAAAAAAGACTGGCCTTATGTTTTCTACTCATTATAAAACCTAATGCTGCAAGCTTGAGAATTCTTGGCAAGAGGAATGGCTTTCACTGGCTGCCTTAAAATGACTGATGATTTACACTGGTCATTACATGCATCAAAGGTGACATCGCTCTGGCACCCGGTTCTCGCCCATCGCCCTCCCTGCAATCTCTGCCACTGTATTTACTTCCCCTCTGAGGAGGAATGGGGATGATAAGGAATTAACATGGATCAGAGGAAAAGCGACTTCCTATCAGGTTCAAATCCTCGGCAATCTGCACAGGCTGCATGTACCACTCCAGTCCATATGCTCTCACATGGTTATGTGACTGATTTGGGATGGATTTTCAAGCATCTGAGCAGTCCTACCAAAGCACACATGACAACTCTGCCTGTGTGTAGGAAGAAAGAAATTTCACCCTGCATGTTTTAACAGTATTCGTACAAAGTGGAGGAAAAGATGGTTAGGATGAAATAGCAGAAGATGAGCTTGCTACGGTAACAGCAATCCAATTGTAACTCAACTTTTAGTTCCTGTATCATATACATCGGAATTGCTTTTTGTTTCCACTGTAAATAAAGAGTAACAAGGTGACATTTATAATTTAACAAGGAAAAGAGTACTGGAAAAAAAAAAAGAATATATGCAATAATCCTAATACTGTATAAATATTCCCAGCATCTGAAATAACGCAATCTTTAAGTACCTGATCTCTAGATGCTAAACTTATGTTTACTTTCCACACTTATGTTTCAACAATGGAAAGACAAGGGAAAAAGAAAGATTCCAGATGTATCTGGTCCAGGTTGTTACCCAAACTATATATTATATATTCACAAAAGTACCTAGAGTACAAAAGCTAGGAACAGGCTCTGGGATTCTACCCCCTTCTTTGCTTTTTTTTTTTTTAATTTAATTTATTATTTTTTTTTAATACAAACAATACGAAGATAAGACAGTCTAACATAGATGTTCAAATTACTATCTACCTCCCACTGATGTACTTTAATTTACTGATTATATGCTACTTTTAGCAGCTATTTCAGTGTCTTAAACATGCAAAATGCTGCCATTCCAGAAATGCTCTAAGAGAAACATCGAGCTTGTCACAGAAATCTACAGAAGTGCTCACTGATAATGAAGAAAACATGCTTAATTTTATGGAAAATTCCACACTGATGCTGAATAAGATTTGGGTCCCTCTGTAAATCTTCAAGAGGGATCAGTCTCTAAGCAGCATAGGTTTCTTGCATGCAAATACTTTACCATACCTCACCTGAAACCTAACAAAACCCCACACATATCAGGGTGAAGGGTAAAAAATGACAGTGCAGTAGAATTTTCCTCTCCACAATTGCTTACACCTTCCACTTCTAAGTCTTCTCTTTCTCCTACTATAGAGACATAGACCATGATTCATTTCTACTTTACTTATTTTGCTCCAATTTCACTCTACTGTCTCCAATTACTGATATTTATATCAGATTTATATCAGTTTTAACTGGGGAAAACAAAACAAAACAAAACAAAACTGCTGTTAGGGCTGTCCAGAGACAAGAGTTCAATAGATACTTCTGGTACTTTACAACACCCCTCGGAAGCAAACAAACAAAACAAAACAAAACAAACAAACAAAAAGAACCCCACCACACACAAAAAAAATGCTCAGAGCCTGAATCATTGAAGTTATAAATTTCAGACAATATCCATTAAACATTTTTCCTACTGGCACCCAGTCACTTGAGGGAAAAGGTTTTAATATCTTTTTTACTTTCACTTTTTTTACTTTTTAAACTTTTACTAGTTTACACATAAAAATCTTCTGAATTTAACTACTTTCCATTGGTGAGTTGGACAGTTGTGGCCCATCATCCATGAAAGGAAAGCTTTTCAGTTAGTAGAAGCTTTCCATTCCTCAGCCTATTCATGCCTGGAGATCTTCACGCTGGCATACTTCAAACTTTACTGATTCACCTCATAGAAAAAAGCCAAAAAAACAAAGCAGAGGCTTGAGACAGAGCTCCTGATGCAACACCAATGATTTCAGGCAACAAAAACTGGCAAAAAATATTAACGAATCAAACCATTAAAAAAAATAAGGAGTAGGGAGATAAAATAAGCCTTTTCCATACAGGTGAACCCCATGTTACATTTTAACATGCTGTGTTCATTCCAGGAGCTTCTTCCACAATCCCACTTTGTGGTTTGTTCTTTGAATCACTGGAACGTGACAACTTCACCTATTGACTCTGAGCAGTGAGTTGTGAAGAGTAAACAAAGTCCCGAGATTACTTATTGTTTGCATTTTGTTCACATCTCTTCATTTCCCATGGCATCTATTGTTGAAAGAATTACCTTTTTGTGACAGTGATTAGTAGCAGTTATGCAGCAATGTGAGATCGCAGTAAACATGACTTGGTTCTGGGGGCAAAACTAGGGATGGTTTACCTTTGTGAGATCTGCAGTTAAAGCCCCCTAGCAGAATGCTCCACATCTCTCTGGAAAGGGCTGAGACTGTGAGAGAAGAGGTGAGGGGTAACAACACCATATTTCTGTAGTTATTTATAAACTGTATTATAGTGACCCTTAGAGCTCTCTTTCAGGTCAGGGTTAAAATGTGCAAACCACTCAAGCAAACATCTTCTGAATGACAGTCACAACCCTCAAAGACTTGCAATCTAAACTGTGGTTCTCCAATGAACTCAGGACCCTGCCAAGCGTTTAAGCAGGAAATCAATCACATTCATTTGAAGGTAAGAGAGAATTACTTTGCTGCTTTTTTTGTTTGTTTTAATGGAATATTATCTTCCCAAAGGACCACCAATGTTCTGGTTCCACTGTCAACCTCAACCAGAAGATGCCAGTGGGAGAATTACCAGGCATGAACATAATGAGCAATTTCAGGTTTTGCTCTCATTCCGCATGGCTCTTGTGATGACAGTAACTAGAAGTTTCCAAGTGGGCACGAGCCATTCCACTATCAAGTCTAACTAGAAAGTGGTAACACAGAGGTTATCTTCTAACAGCATCCTCATTATCCTGGAAAGTCTGAGACACTGAAAGGGAAACAAGGCAAACTTTGGGGGTGTCAGGTCATATCCTAGGTCATATCCTACCTATCAGGCCTTTAAAATTTTTAATTTCTGCCACCCCGAACCTTGTTTGTACAGTCTAAGATGCCAATTAAACTTTTATTGGTGGTTTCTCGCTGTATGTTCTTCCTTCATAATGGCTCTGAAGAAAATCTGTAAATCAGCCCCAAGCAGAGCTTAAGAACTCTTCATCTTGACCTTGCTAGTGTGTTTGATGCAAAATGTCAGCAAGAAAGACTGAAGAAAGATTAATAAGTGTAGTTCTTTTGTGGAAGAAGCAGTGTAAATGTACCTGACAGCTGCCTATTACTGCATTTAAGAACTCCTAGAATGCTTAAAAGGGTGCTGTCAAAATATTTTCCAGAGTATTGTTATCCATTATTTGCATTCTAAACAGAACTTGTTTGTAGACAAAATTTATTCTTCGTGAGGCACACAGTAACTTTGTTATTTAAGAATTTCTTCTAATAGACGGTTCTTTAAAAATAAAACAAGCATGAGTCAACAACACAAGTAACGAGAGACTTGCCTTCCTTAGAACAAATTGCTCAACCATGTACGCTGAAAAAAGCTAAACCTTCCAATTTTTATTTATTTATTTATTTAAAGATTTAGCACTATTTAAGTACAACATCTCAAAAAACATATGAGGAAGCACACTAGAAAAGGCAATATGAGTTTAAGTAAAAGGAGGCACACTAATATGGAACCAGTAACTGAATTTAGTTGCAGTACTATCAGCAAGTCAGCAATCTGTATTTCCCACATGAGACATTATCGACTAAGCTTTGAACACCAATATGAATGTTAGCAAAATCTCCCAATGATATCAAGAGAGATAGATTTAACTCTATTGCTTTTGGCCATAGGGGTTTCTGCATATCTTCTCAACTCCCCCTGTAATTCTGCAACTAATTCTTCCTCTTACATAGAGTTTCTCATCTTATTGCTCTTTCCCCCATTGACAGCTTTGTATTTTAGCAAAACACTCAGTAAGCACAGAAACATCCACTTGTGACCTCGAAGAGCAAGTTTTCATCACTCAACATCAGCAGGAACGCATGTCTTTTCCTGAAGCCGTGGCATGCTTCCTCTAGAGTGAATGCACGCCCCATGGGTCCTGATTCCCAGCCTGATGGCCAGAAAGTTTTGTAGATGGCAGACTGCAAGATTAGAGTAGTAACAATTGCTCTCACCTCCCCAAAGTAGGTGAGTCTAGACAGCCTCTGAGCAATTCTGGAGAATTAGTGCCCCATGGAAATCCTCTGTTTTTGCCAGCTAAGAGGAGAAGCATGGCAATGAGCATACCCCAGGCACAGCAGAGGACAAAGAAGAGTGTGAAATCACACTGTACACCAAGGCTCTCCTCAGCAAGCTTTATGGCTTTAACAGATGAGTTAACAAAAGCTATGTGATCCACTAAATAGACAGTGACACTTGTTGCCATACTATAGGTCCAAGAGTCACACTCAACAATTTGCAGAGGCGCACCAATTACTTAGGAATGCCAAATTCAGTGCAAATCAGCACACAGTCTAGTAAATCCTGATCACATCCATGCAGCCCTAAGGTGGTTAAAGAAACAAAAAGTGACTACTTTGCTCTTTTCCACATTTGACTCTGGAGTTATGTTGTGTTTTATGTGTGTCACAAATGTTACCCTGAGCATATTCCACTGCACAAGATTTAACGGCATCTTTGTAGCCATATCAATCTAAGAAGTTGCCAGTGTTTTTATGGAAGCTGTAATTTTCTTTTAAACTTCACTATTTTTGTCATTATTTCACACCACCAACTAACCTAGGTGGGAGAAAGGGAAGTGGAGCACTGCTCCTCCATCAGTTAGATGATCAGCAATGGTGAAAAATGTCTTTACGCTGTCCACGGACACCTGTTCACTAGAAGCATATTTTTATAACAGAAAATACCAGCAGATTTTTAAGGGAAAATACGCAGCTATGATCTTGAATTAACCTGTTTTAGGTGTTTAAAAAAAATTTCTATCAGAACTATTTGTTATACCCTTTGCATTTAAAAAATAGCAAAACGCAATCCTGTCACAATAAACATTTCATATGCAGATTTAAATCCGGGAACTAATTTCCATGAAAAGTGATAAATCCTTATGAAGAGGTTTCTTAATGGAATTACTTAAGATCTTTTTAGCAGCCTGATCCAGCATAACTAAAATAAATAAGAGCATATATTACACGTCAGGCACATTACATTCTCCAAAATATGAACAAACTCAATCACCAAAGCAAATCCTCCATAAATGATCAGTATATATCAGGCATAGGTTAAGTACCTTGGTTAAGCTGTTCTTCCACTTGCTTGAATAGACCAGTACATCAGACCTGGGATGAGTAGTTCTTGCTTGAGTGTATAGCGGTTTTTCAACTTTCTGTTTTGAGTTGAGGAGAGAAAGAGCTACCTTTGTTGACAAACCAAGTGGATTAGGATTGTTGGGACTAATGGTCCATGTAGAGTAGGCTGAAATTTTCTGATCGTTTTGCAGCAGATGTAACGGTTTCCTCTTCAGGAGAAAACACCAGGTAAAGCTCGTTGAGGTCTTGAGGCTTGGAAATGACAATCTCTGCATTTCTCCTGTATTCACTGCAGCCAGCATGGTTAGAGGCTTTGCTTGACTCTGGCTATTGATTTGCTTGCTCTCATGACTGCTACTTGGGGATCTTTCTTGACTGCTGCCTACAGCCTTTAAAAGAGAATTCTGATTACTCACTGGAGGCAGTTCAGATGGTTTTCTAACTGCAAACGCTGGTGATGCTGAAGGCTTCATGTCTTCAGATTCTGGTGACTCCCTCAGGGTTTCTGAAACCCCAGTTTCAGATGAATGACGGTCAGGCAACAGCATGTCTGAAATACTAGCTTTGCTGCTTTTTTCATTCTGTGCAACACCATCAGGATCTAGGAGGTGATTTTCAAGAGGCTCTGTGGTGCAAACCTGTCTCACCAAGATTGGTTTCTTTTGCTTATTAGCCAGGTCATTAGATCGAACGCTCAGTGAATGTAATGGTCTGGCATCGGTCATGCAAGCAGCTCCACTCTCATCTTTAACACGTTTTTGTTGTTTTTCCATGGCAATATCTAAACTGTTGGCTGGAGAAAGCATTCGTTTACTTGAAGGTGTAGCTTCTTGTTGAGGGAAGAGTCCACTAACTGGCACTTTCTGAATAATATTCAAAGAGCTTGACGAAGGAGAATTTCTGGTTCCACTTTCTGGTACTGAATTTTCAAACTCAAATGAATTTGGCAAAGTCCTCTGATGATCTTTGTGAGATTTTGGCAGCTGAGTTTTGCCTTCAAGCGTTGGCACTCTCACAGCATTTGTTTTGCAAATAGATTGGTTTACCTGATCCTGAGTCACTAAAATTTGAGGAAGGGGTGTAACGGTTGCAAAGCCATAGGATGGGATGCTACTGTAAATACGGACAGGAACTACAAAAGGAGGAATCTGATGTATCTGACTGCTGCAGTTATTAGGGACAATTTGTTTTAGAGGAGGCACAGAATAAGGATTAGACATATTGTCAGACAGTTTAGCCTGCAGCTCAAAGGAGGACGCATTCTGGTCCACTCCAGCTTGACTTGGGACAGTCTGACTTGATAGACTATTTTTTAGCAATTTAGAAGAGTATGGCTGACCTATATGTAATGTTTTAACTTGGAGTTGATACTTCGGAGCAAAACAATCCTTTTGTTCATCAGGGTGACAAGAAAGTGTGTATGAATTCACTTGTTCCCCTTGGGTTGATGTTTTAGTAGAAGTCTGGGAAGGCTGATGCATTGAAGATTGCTGTCTTTGATTATTCAAAACATGATCTAGAGGCTGCTGAACTGAAGACAGGTTAATGGGATTAGAATTTTGAATTGCTGAGTGAGGCCTGGAGTGAGTTTGAGAATGCTGAGTACTTAAAGGAAACTCCACTGAGGATTTGCTAGAGGTCTGCAGCCTGTGAAATGGCACATCTGTAGTATGAACTGTCTGAAATGAAGAAGTCAATTTAACTGGATGATTTTCTGGAGCAATATTTAAAGATATTTGTCTTACAAATGGTCCCCTCCTTCTTTCTAGCAGAGGCACGTGTCCAGTAACTCCATTTCCAGACGACAGTTTTGGAGCAGCTATCTCTACGAGTGAGGCAGGTTTCGATGGAGATATGCTTCCACAGTCAAAAGACTTACTCCTGCAGTCTACAACCTCCATCGAGGGCTGCGTGCAGCTGATCTGCTCTGATGCAGCACGCCTCATTTCCCTGTAATGTGGGCCAGGCATGCCCAGCACATGAGAGCCAGTGGGAATCATAAGGAATTCTGACGACTTACTAATAAGTTCTGCTTTAGAAGGATTGTCCACCTTTGAAATCTCATCTTTATCGAGAGACACCGAGAAACTGGAGGCATGAGACAAACTACTCTCTCGACTTAGACTTCTGGAAAGAGTGGAGTCAATGCTCGATTCAGCAGATGAGTGCTCCATTTCGGCCAAGCGAATTCTCTTCTTCTTTGGTGGAAGTTTTTCTGTTGGCAATTTTGACAGTGTTTCACTGCGCTGTGGCCAATTAAATCTTTCTGTCTTTTCCTGATCGCTGCACTGGTTTTCTTGTTCCCTGTCTGGTTCTTCTGTGACCAGTATTTCAGGAACCTGGATGTTATGCTGGCGAACGAGTCTTGATGTCTGAAGTGGTGTGTTCCTATCATTAGAAACTATTTGGCTTCCCTGAACTTCCCCTCTAGGTGCTTCTAATGACAGTGACTGATGATGCTGGGAAGTATTCAGACGATAGTGTCTATCCTCTTGGACTGCAACTGCATTCAAAGAGTGGTGTTTTGCAACCTTGTTGGGCTCTTGAGATGAAACTGGTGATACTCTTTCAAATGACTCCGATTTCTCAAATGAGCTATTTCTGCTCAGTGAATTGGTATGCTGTATTACTGAAATACCAGTCCCTTGTCTTTTCAACTCCACCTTTTCTTGCATAACTGAACTTGTCTGCTTTTCAATGAGCGGAGACATCTTTGGCTCTGTTGTCAGATCTGTGCCTCGAGCCACAAGCTGAATTTGTGAACTTCGAAGTAGAAGGTTGCTTGGCTGTTGCAAACCTACCACTGTTGCACTGAGTTTTGACTGACTGGAAGAAATTGCTGGCTTACTTTGGCATTCTGCATTCTTTGATGGTGTGCTTGTGTCGTTTTGTTGTGGGTCATCATCATCTCCAACACTTTTCATTTTCCTTCTTTTCCTTATTTGTGGAGTCTGTTCCCAGATGCCAGTTGAAGTAGTGACTCTGTAGTGCAGAATTTGAGGTTGTATACTATTTGGAACAGTTTTATGTTCAGGCTCTCGGATTGCAGCTTTAGTTTTAGGTCCATGCAACTCTGAACAGTAAAATTTCTTGTGGTTTTCAAAGTTTTCCAGTTTCCTATACCTGTTTCTGCAGGTTTCACACTCAAACATTGTTCCTCGCACCTGAGGGGACTTCTTATTTTTTTCTAAATTTGATCCCTGTGCCAGGGACTTGTTCCTTAGCAATAAAGATTCATTTGATAAATTACATCCCAGATAACTTTCTTCTGCAGGTCGCACTGATCCAAGAACTTGGCTTTCACCAGTAGAAGAATCTTCTATTGCTGCCTGTCTAACAAGGGTCCGAGGATGTCCACCTTGGTTCAGTGGAGCAGCAGGCCCTGATACAAAAACATCATCGTATAAAGAACCGATTTTATCATCAAATGACTGACTTCCTCTAAGTGGATGAGAAGGAGGTATTACATTTGGAGGTACTGCTGAATAACTGGTAGTAGGCATGGAATTACTTCGTGTTATAGGCAAACAGTCAAGGGATGGTACAGAGAGAAGAAAAACTTGCTTTGATTTCTCAGTGGGTGTGAAAGGAGACTTTGGTATATCAGAGCTTGAACTAGTTCTTCTTCCCATAGGCTTTAAATCAAACTGGAAAGAATCCTTAAATATGTAGGATTTTGGTGAATCTATGCTTCCTCTTCTCGAAAGAGATGTTCTTCTTGGTTTCACGCTATCTAACTGTTTGTCATCCACAACAGCTTCATTATCAGAAATTAACTTTGAGATACGCTCCTCAAGGGTTTTTGTTGCCATGGGAGGTCGCATTTGGCCAGAGAGAATCAAATTTTTCTCGGTACAAACTGTTTGTACCACTGATGCTACCATTCCACTTGCTCTTGGTACACAGGGCAAATTTTTATTTGAATCTTTTTCAGAGGGCAATAATCCTCTTACGAAAGGAGCTGGTGGGCTCATTGTTTGATCAGCACTTTCAGAACGAGAGAAATAACCAGAATCAGTACTACCTAAACTTCTAGGGCTCAGAAGGCATTTTCCTTGCTGTTCCTGGGAACAATCGGTTGCCTGTTGTCTCTGAAGCTGAGCATGCACAGCTCCTACTGCAGATCCCAGCTGCTCCTCTAATAGGCCCAGTTCTGTTTTCTGATTTTGTTTTATGTCATTTTCCTTTAATGAGGCCGTATGTGTTAAATTTGACTGAAGATTTGTCACTTTAAAATCTCCTTTTCTCTGTGCTGCAGCAAGCTCTGGTGCTAGATCTGTTACTTTGGGGCTATCGGCCCTTAACGGAGAAACATTTACAGCGTGAACCACTACTTTTGGTAAAGCTGCCCTTACTTGTGGTTCTGTATTGTGTAATGAATCACCTGGGATGCAATCTGGGTTACTTAGTGGAACAGGGCTTCCCTTCCATACAGCTTCTGCACTTGAAATTACTTTCACTATTTGTGCAGGTTCCAGTTCTTGATCATCTTGTCTTTCATCAGCAGTGCCTTCATCTTCACTTTCACCACTTTCTTCCACATCTGAATGAATGCTAAGTGCTTTGTCTGAGTCATGAGATAAGAAGAGACCACCAGCATCTGGCTGTAGGACAAGTCCAAGTTTGACAGCATGTGCATGGGATTTTTTGTGCTTGTACAAATTACTTTTAGTTTTAAATGAAAACCCACATGTAATGCAAGGATACGGTCGCTCTCCAGTATGGGATCGGATGTGCTTTTGGAGAACACTGGGCTTGGCACAGGCCCGATTGCAATACTCACAGACGTACTTCCCCAGCTTTTTAGGTTTCTGGTCTTTCAAGAGGTTACATATTTGTTCTACGCCATGGTTTACAACTGATGCTATCTGGGCTGAATTATACATGGGACCTATAGACAAGTGTGTTGAACTAGGTGTGTTAACTGACAAAGGTGAAGATGAACTAGCTACTAACTGATTTTGAGGAAAACCCTGAGTTACAGTGGAAGATGAGGTGTGAACACCAGAGGAAGTTACTGCTATGCTGTATGTCTGCTGGAGCTTGGCATTTTCTTGACTCTGCTGTTGCACCACGGAACCTGTGAAATTTGGACACATAACAACCTGGTGATTTTGATGGCTGGTTTCAGTAACAAGGTCTTGTGAACGAGAAACCGACTGGACCTGTGTTTGTCCACTCTTGGCAGCTGTTGCTACATGCACGTTGTTCAATGTACATGGGAAATAGCGAGGTCCAGCTGTAAACTCATGCTGAGACAAAGCAGACTGATTTTGGACGCTCATTGTATTGGACGTGAGACTTGGAGAGGTGCTTACAATTTTATTATTTGGTCTCAGTTTCTCTATCTGCACCCCATAATGGGGGCACTCTTGTGCTAAGATGTTCAGTTCAGGCTCCATAGCTTTTAACAAGACATCGAATGCAGTACGTGTACATGGGGATGACGTACTACCATCAACAAAAGTAATACATTCATTACTGTCAGTCTTTGTTTTACTTGGTAAGGAGTTGGAGAGAGACTTCTTCTCTGGTGAGCTCAACTGGCTCGCATCAGAATCCTCTACTGCCTGCTTACTCAAGTCTAGGGACTGATGTGTCGATGAAGGCTTTGTCTGCATCGGTATCTCAGATTTGGTTGTTTCAGCACTTATCTCACTACTAAGCACTCCCCCGTTTTGTCTGGTACATTGACTTCCATTTTGCACAGGTACGTGGTCCTGTGCTGTGGCATGTTCTGAGGCATCTGGAAGAACTTTTAGTGGTGGAAGGTCTACATTTTGTTTAACCTTGGATTCTGTGGGGTTTCTCAAAGGCGATTTTGGTATTTTTTTTAGATGGTTTTCAGTCACAATCTTTTTTCTTTTCACACCCTTAATTGTATCTGGGTTTCCTCTAGTACTAGCATCTGTGATTTCTGTTAAAACACAAAGAGGGTAAGAAAGAATATTAGAACTGGATAACGCAGTATATTTTTATTTATAGCATTCTATTGTCTCTAAGCTTCAGCTGTAAGAGTAGTTCACACAGTGAGCACTGGTGCAACAGGACTGTCCAACTCTCCCACCTCCAGTATTTTTTGAATAGCAAATGTATCTTAGCAAAGATCCAGTTTGTTCCCATCTAGCAAAAATAATGCTTTCTAACTGATGCACTAAGACATTACAAAAGTAATTCATTATAGGAAAAGTTTCAAAGAAAGTGTAAGAAAAGAAAGGCTACTGAAAGAATATTTTAGTATTTATAGCAACTCTTTTTTAGATAAAGTAAAAAGAAATCTCTCTTTTGCACTTGTTCCAAAATTCAAATCATTACAGCAGGAAAATGAAGAACCAAGACACAAATCCATTTTCATGTTGCGTTGTCACCTTTTCTGTCTATATGTTACACTAGTCAAGGAATGAAGATGACTTCCGCACGGTTATATTTGTAAGTAGATTTATCATGGAAATGGCACAACCCACCCACACCATCTGTCAAATACTGTATTTGGGAGCTACAGTTACTGAACTTTAATAGCGTTTCAGATAAGCAACTACTGCAGAGGAATAAAATCAGTCACACTTAAATTATTCTTCTATTAGTGCGTCATGAAACAAAATAAATTTGAATTACTTCATTACTAGCTACACTTGTTGCTGGTTTTAAGCAGGTATGCATGGGGACCTTCAGAAGCATAGTGAAGAGCAAACAATTTTGAATATTATTCAGCAGAATAACTTTGTAGTGAGTACTTATATTTGTAAACAGTCCAAACTTCTCTAACAAAACATACAGACAGACTGAATTTCAGTGTTGATACTTACAAACTTTTTTTTTTACATATACCTTTGTTTACCTCAACAGTGTCATATTCACTCTGCCAATTAACTATTTTAAACGTACTTCCTAACATACAAACAGTCAATCATAGCCTAACTGGTAGTGACTTCAGAGGAAGCCAAACATTAAGTGGGTGTAAATCCAATTTCTCAAACTTTACAACTGTTTGGCTGTTAGCCAAAACCGTATTTTGTCTGATTGCCAACATTCAACACAAAGGAAAGATCTGATGTGACAAGAAGTCTGATGCCTCTAAAAAGGTTCAGCTGCACACACATTTTGGGAAGCAGTGCTGAGAAACTCCACGTAGTATGGTTACCTAAATATAGAGGTACTCAGGAACAGAGGTTTATGTGCACTCCTAGGTAAGAAAAGACTAATTAGGACAGCATATACACAGACAAAACTCTCACAGTCAGCTTCACAAGGAGATAGATGGAGAAAGCTCAGGCTTCCCAGTACTGATCAACTCCTACAGCCCTTTCAGCGGCATAAGGAGAATCCTCTCACAGAAACACCAGATGCTTTCTGCACTGTGGTGAGAGGAATGCCAACACATCGTCTGCATCTGATGAGAAATACTGGTGCTGATGAGTCCAGGGTGAAATTCCTGCTCCATTTAAAGGAAAGCGAGGCAACACTTAATGCTCATCTGGAAGAAGAGAACACAAAGTGACCAGTGGGAAAAGACGGGCAAGAAGATGACATGTCTGCCCGGTGCCAGAGCACAACCCAACTGAGCTGTGCGCTAAGGCAAGAGCTCAGGTACTTGGAAGTTCAAAAGCCTGTTTTCAATTCATTGCCAACTTTATTTACACATACATTCACAGAGGGCGAAAGGCTATTGAGAAGATTTCCTTGCAAACTGAAAGGTTAAAGATCAGACGTTGTACACAGTGTATTGCACATGTGGAAGTGCCGCAGAACCAGACCTATTGCTCTCCCAGCCCTACCTGAAGAAATTTAAGTATGAAGAGTAAGACGCTGCCTTGTTGCATTCTGTCATCTCATAACAGAGAGACTAGAATCCCTCTCCAGAAACAAGGGCTCTGAAATCCTAGCTGTGGGGAGCTTGTGCTCATCTTATGCACCCAGAAAGAAATTTCTGTAGTAACTGTCCACTTAACCATTAAATGAACTTTGCATTTATTGCTTTATTACCCAAACCTATTCATATTAGCCTACATTTAGCATATTCAAAGCAAAGTTGCCTTCCATCATTATGTTCTATACTTTCCATTGCTTCCCAATTAAATCAGTGTCTCACACTAATATTATTAGTGGCAGTTTCTTTAAAATTCACGGCCTACTGCAACTTTTTTCAATGACAACTAAACTCCATTTTACACCAACCAAAGAGAAAATAACAAGGTAATTATATAAAAGGGTGTTTTTAGCCATGGTTTGGTGATCTCTCAAAACCATGGTCACACTAATTGAGTGTAAGTAATTTGGTTCCTTTTATGAACATACTGCAGCTTTTATCCTATCACATTCACGCCTCCACACCTATCACACTGTCAGTGTTTGTACTGGAGCACTGGGGGAAGTGCTGGGCAGATCACATGCAGCTAGGAAGATAATAGTGCCATGAAGCGCAAACATCCAAGGAGACAAACATACACAGAAAGACGAAGGTGTTTGATACTGCAGTAATTGAACAACCAAATGATGTGCTTCTCCCTGATGCCTCCGAACATTAGGTAACAACCATTCCAAGGCTTCATCAACCCAGTGAGGAGCAACAGGCACACTCAAACTGCACCACACTGGAGATTGGAAACCAGCACAGCTGAAAGATGTGATGTGGCTTGAGGAACTCCTGAAAACGCTAAAAGCTATATCTTTAATCTACAGACTAAGCAATTAAAAACATGAATTCATTACAAAAGTAAGATCAGAATTTTATAGAATCTATTTACAGCTTTACTTTAAAAAATATCATTCGACACATGCCAAACCATAAAAATTGTTTGAAAATGAAAGAAAAAAATAGAAAAAAGGCAAGTTATGCATTACATCCTATACAAAAATAGTCATTTACTTTGGTCTTCACAACCACTAATTATGCTGCATCTACACCTATAAAATTCCAGGCTACGGAAATCATGAGAACCAGTTTCTTATTTCTACTTCTGACTCTATGCTTTTTGCAATTCCAGAAATGGAATCTCAGGTTTTCTTCACTATACCTGTGTATAAAATCTTGCAAAACACACTTTCTTTTGATGACTTTACAAGGCTTAACCATAGTATAAGTGCTGTGCTGTATTTCACTCCTTGACAGTTTAGAAATACTTATTGTTAATGGAAATACCTCAGGTTTTCTAGCAATCAAATTTCTAACATATTTTGGGGAACAAGAGGAAACCCTGACAACTTCTTTTCACTTATTTTTAGTTTTTTGTTCCTTTTGTATAAGTCTTCTTTTTGTATTGCCAAATTATGTTGAAGATATTCCATTACATGGTTGTTAACCTACAGCTAGATGTTTGCACAGAGATCGGCTGTATCAATATTTCTAGTGGCAATAACAAAACCGGCGGAAAGCGTGGGTACCATAATTGTTAACATTCCTGTTAACAGGAATGGAGACACAAACCTTCAGGAGGGTGATACCTTGTCAGGGCTGCACACCCATACCAACATGCTGAAGCTTGGGAACATAAAACAACCTGACATGAAAAAAAGAAGTTGATTTCCTTGTCTTCCTCTCTCTGCCACTCCACACTTTTCTTGCCTCCCTGTGCAGTCACAAAGCCCTTCTCCCTGTTCAGATGGTGACACTGATGCAGCAATTCCTTTCTCTTGGGTGAATTGGTACTTTTGTTGGCAAGTGCTGTCATTTCCAACAGAGGGCTAAAACGCATCTTTTCCATAAACTGTACGACATCAAATAGGATTAGGTTACCCAGTCCAAGAGGACAGGTAACAATGCTGCTGTGCACAATGACTCACTTTTCAGGTACCAGAGCATCTCTTTCTTGCTTTGGTCTGCTTTCCTATCAGGACTTTCTGTTTAATTCCTTTGCTTCGATAGGAATTCTGCGCTCAAAACATGCCATGTTTCTAAACATGGTTTTGTTCAACCACAATTTCTCTACTGCACTTTGCTCTACGCACAGGAAATAGAGCAAAAGAACACAAGTGTGATGGTGTCAATAGTAATCTAGTGAGGTAACTCATGCAGCAAATAAAGAAGAGGTATAAGCAATTTTTTTTCTTTAGCATTTGCTGGTGAACTAGACAGTGTCTTGACAAAATGATCTCAATGGTTTTGTTTAAGTAACTTTCAGAACTGCCTGTCTCAAAGCCTGTGTTATCATAACACCCACTCCCTTTCTCTCCCTTCCAACAGAGCTACATGCTTGTATTTTTAAAAAAGGAAAAGAACTGAAGTAAAACACCAAGCTCCCTTCCTTCTCAGTGTGACCCTGTGAAACATTTAGCCAGCAACCACTATCTGCCCTACAGCCCAATGAACTTTCATCCTCTTTCATGCTCAGTTTATACTGCAGAATTTTTAAAATCACTGCATACAAAGACCAGATTTTCAAATGAAAGTGCCTCACCTTTGGATCCTAAACCTGTACTTCAGCTCCCAGGAAACTGCAAGCAAAATCAAACTTCTAAGTGTTCAAACATTAAGTCTTAAACATACAGCTAAAATGTTACTGACAATTAATTAACAACAGTAGTTGTTCAAAGACAGACAACTCTTCAAAAGAGAGAGACCATTACAAAGAATTTTACTCTGATTAAAAGCTAAGCTTTCTGGTGCCTTAAAATATTCAAAATATTCTTATATTTGACATCTGATGCTTATTTAATTTTGATTTCACTGAAACTATTGCAAAGCAGTCATAAATCACCCTACTGGGTCTTTTTCCATGAATAAGTAACAGAACATGATTATGAGATAAAGACATAAGTCTAACTAGCAAGTGTAAGGACACCAGAACTTACATTAAACGCAACAGGGCATAACTAAGTTGTCATTTTTTATTATTATTGTATTACATCTTTAGCTTCATACTGTCGCCTACGTGCTAAGTAGTGCCATAAACATTTTCCTAAAATTATAGTTTTTCCAAAGTGTATAAAAATCATGATCACATAAACTGTGCATATATAAAAATGTTCTCAGTTAACAGAAAAAGCTGAACAAGACTAAGCCACGTGCCATGCTTAATTTTAAGCACAAATTGAGAGGATTTTAAAGTCAATCACCAACAGCTTTAATAGATGTATTTTGGGTGCCTAACTTCAGACTTCTCAAGATGGTACAGTACAGGCCAGGATGCGAGTCAAGGAATTTGGAGCACTCCAAGTAAGCTGTTTCATTAGCATAATTTTGCCTTATTAACTAAAGTAGCGAATGTCCTGCAAACACAAGCTCCAAGGAAGGTGCAGCTATGCTATTATATGTTACCAGCAATCATTTCAGTAGTCCCATTAACTTCAATGACAGTATTTACTTTTGCAAAGTAAAATTAAATTTTAGTGCTCTCCACCATCACAGACTGATAAGCCTATACAATCAGTGCATCCAAAGTTCATATATTAAATATAATTTCAAAGAAATTGTATATTGATATAAACTCCAAGAAATCTGGTGCCTCTACCACTAGGTAAGTTTCCCCAGATTTAAAAACAAGTATTTCAGGAGATTATTCAGGTGGGAAGGGACCTCCAAAGGTCTCTAATCCAGCCTCCTGCTCACAACAGGGTTAGTTAAAGGAAGCAACCAGGTTGCTTAAGGCTTCATGTGGTGAGGTCCTGGAAACCTACAAAGGTAGTGTTGGCACAGCCTCCGTGAGCAACATCCTACACTGCTTGACTGTCCTCGTGGGGAAGAAGCCAGTCTAATAGTACAAGAAATACTCATGTTGTTGGCTACCAAAGTAAGCAACAGTTAAGAACAGGCAAACATTGCTTAGCAATGTTTAGTACAAACTGTAATGTTTAAACTATACAATCTGTTTCCACTAAATCTATATTAACACGAGTGAATTGTCACTTTGAAGATAACATTGGAGAAAAGGAGTTTTTCTTGCCTTGGAATAACATCTTCCCAAAACACTAGGCCTGCCTATATTTTATACTAGCACCTCTCTCACTAGTGCTTCAGTTGCAAAGCTATACTAAAGCTGAAAGGGGAGAATAACTTTCAGGACTGACCAAACCCAGGCTAAACAGACATACATATGTTCCATACATTAATTAAAAATGTAAGTTTCTTCTTTGAGAAGCAAGAACAGATACAACTTAGCAAGTAAATGCAAGTAAAGCAAATGACAGGTTTAAATGTGCAGCCATGGAAAAAGGCGTACCCTGGGCTGCTCCTCACACACTAAATGAAATCCTGTGCAACCATTACTGAGTGCAGAGTCGATTAGCTCTAGACATTGAGCAATAACATCTCAGCATAAAGCAAGCAAGACACCTTTGCCCCAAGGCACACAGCTCCGACGTATCAGGAAGTTCTGCTACGATACAGTTTCATCCCAGACATGAGAGTCTGCCAACTCTTTTTTTTGCCTTGGGATAGGTAAAGAGTAAATGACACATTACAGTCTGGGACTGTCTGTATGACAGCATCTTTTCAAGTCCTGTGGCTGCTTACATCAAGATAACCTTGACAGAGGTGGATGTCAGGGGTGTAGGGACATAACCACCCTATGCTAACAAGCCCAAGGTCTTCTTAAAAACAACTGTGCATTTAGCTTCTTGGCTTGAGCAAAGAAAGAAACAACCAACATACTGGTAAGTCTGGAGGGCCACCAAGATGATCTGAATCACCTCTCCTATGAAGAGAGGATGAGAGAGCTGGGGACTGTCCAGCCTGCAGGAGATGAGGTTCAGAGAGGATCTTAATGAATGTCTATAAATACCTGAAGGGAGGACACAATGAAAAAAGAGTCAGGCTCTTTCCAGTGGTGCCCTGTGCCAAGACAAGAGGCCATGGGCACAGACTGGAGCACAGGAGGTCCTGTCTAAACACCAGACAGCACTTCTGTGCCATGTGGGTGACTGCCCTAGCACAGGTTGCCCAGAGAGGCTGTGGGGTCTCCCTTCTTGGAGATCTTCAACAGCTGCCTGGATGTGGTCCTGGCCAGCCTGCTCTGGGTGGCCCTGCTTGAGCAGAGGGCTTGGACCACATGACCTCCAAGAGGTCCCTTCCAACCCTAACCATTCTGTGATTTTTAGCCAGTGTGCTTAATGAGGAAGGCCATCAAGACCAAACAGCAATAAACATCTGACCACTGAGGTAACACCAGAGCCTCAGTTGAGAAATGCCAACATTCATATGTGAAAAGGAATCAAATGTAACATTTCAGCACACCTACAAATCTCTGACCAAAGTGAAATGCATGCTTTTTTTTTTCCTAAAAAGACCTGATTTCCTGCCCAGCATGAAACATATTAAATGAAACAAGACATTTGATGCTGATTGAGATTTCCCAGCATTATACGTATATATAAAAGCAGAGACTGAATCACTGTAAAAGTTTCACAGACCTCGAACACTTCTTTGAAAGACAGACAAAAAAACACAAGAACAGCAATCGCCTACCACATGACCCATGGTTAACGCTTAGCTATGCACACAAAATGTCAATACACGAATGTTCAGGGAAGGGCATGCACTACAGTTTTCATTTCAACATCCTGAAAAATTCATAAATATTTACTGTGTTACGCAGTTAATGTCCTGCTCTGTATTCCAGCCATTTGATGACACTAAATTTCTTAAACAGAAGCCTTAACACTAAACTAATGTTGTGAACAGTTTCACAATTAAATTATCTGCTTGCAATTTATGGATTATCAATTTTTATTGATAAATGAAGATTTGGCTAATAAAACATAAGAGCAACTTCTACCCTTAGGATGCAGAAGAAGAAAGGCTATTAAACCATAATTACAGAACAGCTCATGAAACAGCAACTAATTTACAGGTTATCAGCAACCAGCAACTGCTATCTGGTCAGATGAAATACTGAACCTAAACTCCCCAAACATGAGTCTGAAGGGAAAAAACAGAAATGAAAGGAACAAGATGTTAACTACACTCTCTTTGCATATAACGGTGTTCAAACAGAACAAGCTCCTTAGTCATATTCTCTGTATTTCTTTAACATCATCTTCTATTTGAAAAGCAGGGATCAAATGGAGTAATTTCCATACTGCCTGTAGCATAAAACAACGAAGAGCAGCAAAGAGCTCAGACCTATCTAACAATGCAGAAAGGAATAGAAGTTCTGGCAAAGTGAGTAGTAAAAGTCTTACATAGCAGGTCTTTCTTTTAGGACTAAATGGCATTGTGCGCTTGACAAAAAGCAGAAGTCAATTTGCTGGAAATCTAGAAACCAGGAATACCCTAACCATGGAAGCTCTAGCATGCTTGAGGTGGGCAAAAAGATCTCTCTCAGGGTGGGCTTGCTTCAGAGGTCTTTAATGTCGAGCCCATTGAGCTGGTCTGAGCTCTTTCCTTTCCCCATCTTCACCTGTCCTTTTCCACAGATGTGCATATTCTCTCTTTTTACCCCCTCACATGTAACAGTCCTTTAGGAAATTCCTGTGAAAGACTCCATCAGGTCAGCCTCTAGCATATAGCCACCAGACAGTGGTATACTGTATCTAACTCACTGTGTGTGTGTGTTTGTATGTATTTTCCCTTTAGAGGATGACTCTTTAGAATTTAACAACTCCCTGAGCTGAAGGATTATCTGCAAAGTGCAAAAAAGCCAGTCATTACTCCTATGCAAGAGCAAGAAAAGAGTAATAAAAAAGAATAAAAACGTTGCATTTCCATAGCTGGCTTGCTCCCAGTTCACTTCTGCTAAAATTAGCAACCTAGTGCATTTACAACATGCACATAGCTATGCCAATTTAATTAGATAGTGTTTTAGCTCAGTATCCTTCCACCATAAAACGAGCTTGTTCTGACCTCAGATGTTAGAAACTTGCAAGAAATCTTTCTATTCACTATAGCTGGGTCAACCTCAAGATGTCTGAAAACATGGTTACTCATTTAATGATAAACTGCACCATGTTTTGGAAAAGACACTTTCCACTTACCATGAGGAAGTTTATTTTCCAATCATTGATTTTGAATATTAATTTCTACAATGTCCCTTTGAAAATGATACTTGCAGGCTGGAATCTCTTTTGCTGAACTGTTACTCAAAAGATTTCCTATATTTGTCAAGAAAAGTCAAAATACCGTTACTTTAACATCACATTAATGTTTTAACCAAGTTCTCATAATAGCTCTAACGTATGAAATGTTCAGTTTAAAACTAAATCTGTTTGTCTGTCTGTCAAAACAATACCAGTTCTTTCTGTGTCTAGTACCAACAGTGGATTTACTGAGCAGATTTCAGCTGTTAGTATTGTAAACCAAATGTACTAACAAAAAAAAAATTAAATAGAAATAACAGATATAGACATTGACTCACAATCCAGGAAGATTACAGGAGCCAGAAAACTCCTTGGGTTGAGCACATATTCTAATTATGTTTCTCCATGCAAAGAACATATAAACATCTCAATTTTTATCAGTTTGCCCCCACAGCCACAATGGGGATATTAAAACATACTTAACTATCGAACACAAAACCAATGAAAACTGAGGATAAATGATATCAGAGACTATTCCTGCTACCACACAAGTCAGTGGAGTTTTTTCACTGTCCTTCTTGGATACAAAACAATGCGCTGAGTGTGCCTGAAGACAGAAAGAACCTTTCAAATCATCCTTGTTATTATAAGCAGCATGCAACGTTCCCTTAATGTGGAAACATCGCAGATTTTGGGAATAGATGGGACCTCATGAAAACGTGACATCTTGTATGACATGAGCTACAGACACCAACAGTTCCCGTATTAAGCCTATCACTGCTGTCTGAGCTGCTGTAAATATTTGAGGAAGATAATTCAGTCTTGAATTAAAGCCTTACAGCTTGATGTACACAGAACAATTTAAATAAATTACCTCTCATACACATGTATTGACACATTTTAATAGAGATACAAACACTATGATATCAGACATCAGGAAAACGCACAACTCAATCGTGTGAAATAGCGTTGCTAGCCGTCAATTTGAACGTTTGGAAAGTAAAAGGTAGGTAGTTCTGGTGTATGTCAACAGAAAACTAAAAAGGCTGACTAATCCTCTCACCAATATTAAGTAGCAAACAGGATAGTGCTGTAACTTGCAATTTCTGAAGATTATACACTTCCATTTAGAGCAACTGTATTTCTAGCCCATATGGTTGCTGAAGATAAGGACAGAAAGATGAAAAGAATCAAATGAAACTTTGGATCTTGGTTATATTCCCTGTCCAAAAAGTAAGGCAGTTTCCTGTAAGTATGAAATGGAAAGGAAGTGTTTTGGGCTAATGATAGTACATGGGTACCACAGTAGCAAAGAATCCAGAAAGCTCACATGCTTGCAAACCTACAGGAGAAATTCAAAGAAACCTCTGTGAAGGAGACCACTCTAAGATAGCAAATCAAAATGCTTAAATTGTTCAGTTATGCATTTCCAGATTTTTGTTTGACCTATCCACCTTTTATTCAATTTCCTATTTCCTTTGAATACTGGGATGAAAGAATAGTCTTGACCACAGCTGATGAACTATGAAGCAGAGTATATCACCAGCATGCAGCGTTCCCACCTGCTTTTTGGCAGAGAGCACTGCAATGGCAGGAAGAGGGATCAGGAGTGCCTGCGGGGAAGGGAGAGACGGGAAGGGACCTGGCTGCTCCTTTGAGGCCAGATGGTAGGCCACTAAGTCATCTGTAAGCTGGGACATGGCATCATAAAATGGTCACCAATCTTTAATGTAAGACGGACACAGCATTTTGATTAACCAGAGAGAACACTGGTATACTTACTTTTGTCAATAAGATGCGTTCATTTAACAAGAGGGATGATCAGGAAGGGTTCTGAAGGACTTAGAAGATACAAAAATTTGACTAGAGTCCATCTGCAGCAGAACCTGCATTTCTGAACTAAAGGCTTGTGCTTCCATTTACAATGCCAAACTTCTTTCCTAACTCAGTGCAGTTCAAATTACTGGAAAAAAAATGTTTAAAAAAATAGCAGATGGGCAAATAAGGTAAAGGGCATTTGATTTCATTTGCCTCTCCTCCATGCCAATATGCTACTTTGAAGGGACTGTAAAGTGTGGGAGGGGAACATATGTGCATGTGGATTGTGCATCTCAGAGTATGTTTGCTGCTGGTAAGCAGTCTCTTCTTTCCTTATTCTTTCTTTCCATGGCAGTTCGAATGCACATTCACACAATGGGTGGTTCCACACTGTTATATGAGGACATAAGCCAGCAAATGGAGAATCATATTCCTGCATACAGTGACTAGCAAACCACTAAGCCAAATGCCAGATCGACCTTTTAACCAGAAATGGATTAGTAGCCACTGAAAGTGTAGACGGAGACTTTGCGTAGTCCCAAGACAGAAGCTGGAAATAAAGGTTTCAACACCACCACAGAAATTGCTTGGACTTTCCTGGACTCCAAACCATGGCTTTGAATGGTTCTGTTTTGGTGGTTTCTCAGCAAATTCTGACAGAACCTGCTGCCATTTAAACAAACACTCATCCAAATTAGACAAAACTCTTGGATCTGTCAACAATGCTTCGCTATCTAAGGATGCAAGTAAAGAAGGTACTACTAATACTGAAGCATGAGACCCTGGAAGGAAAACTTATTTGGCTGAAAGTCTAATACCACCTTAGGGTAAAACCTGCAGTAACTCTGGAAGGGAACACTGTCATCAAGACAGAGCTGTCACAATGTCTTGGGCTTCTGGAAGAGGTGAGAGCATCTTAGAAATCTACTTTCACTGACCAAGAAATGAGCAGCTATGCTAAGGATGTGAAAAAGGGAGGATTCAGAATACACAGCATTGTGTTCAAATTCTACCGTGCAGCATCTCCAGCAGTAGGCAAAAAACTGAAAAAGCTCTTTGAGAAACCTGAAAGTGATAGAGTGAGAAAGTATAGCAACGTGGTTGATAGGTAAATGACAGACTTAAACAGGTGCTAGATAAACCTGAACATAGTTTAAAGACAGACCCGATCCATTCAACTCAAGTGGGTTCTCCAAAAAAAGTACTTGCTCTACCAGAACTGCTGAACTGGAGGGGGCCAACATAGTGCACTGATTGGAAACTGCTATCTGCCAACACATACCCTGGTCCATGGAGTGTAGACCGTGAAGTCCCATGCTTTGTCTGAATAAAGTTGGCTGCAATTGTTGAGGCAAACATGGTAATACAAAGTCCATGACCCTTGGTAAAATAGGTTGAAAACAGGCTTCTCCTTGAAGCTAGACATGGACATGCCTGCCAGTTCTGGGAAAGGATCAGGAGAGGAGACTGGTAGATGCATATGTGCCATTAGAGGGACTGGAATTCTGAATCCAGGATGGATTTGTTACTCTTTGCCTATTGAAGGAATAGGTATAGGAAGTCTACCCATCTCAGGAGGAAAAAAAAAAGAGTAGAAATTCAAACAAGAACAGCTGCTTATTCAGAGGGATGAATTTATATCCAGCAACCACAACAGCCTGCAAGTCTAAACTGCAATGAAGCTGAAGAAGACACACACATTCCCAGACCACCTCTGTCTTTATACTTGGAAGACATAGCCATTGACACAACTGAGAAGCTGAACAAGGAAGCATATTCCCTGTGATCTAGCCTTTATTAATGATTCTTTTTCCTGTGACTGGGCAAGTAGCAGTTATCCCAAATAATGTCCAGAACAGTACTCCTAAGAGACAGAGAGCCCCTGGGATTGGTGGGTGTACAGAGTATACACTAGGCCATGAGATGGTTCCACATCAACAATTTGTTGAGTTCCAGAATCTGGAGAGACTCTGTAGAGGATCTGAAACCCCTTTCATAGGTAATCTCAGTGTTGCTCGAGTTTGTCAGCAGCTTTAGTTCTCTGAAGAGTTTGAGAAGCAGAGAGATTCAGCAGTCTTAGCATCATTGGTGCCAAGTACTGAGACAACCAGGTTAGTACCACTAGTCCTAAAAGAACACCACGGCAGTGCTGGTGGAGCTGAACTTAGGACTACTGTGATAAGCAGAGAACTGCTGCAATAGATAAAAAGAAAACAAATGCTTACAGTGCTTCATATTGGCCTTCAGTGGCTGAACTGGTTCTGGGGATGACCAAATCAGAAGCCTCTGTGGTAACCACAAGGATCTGAGAGGACTTGATTTTACCGGTCTGGAAGGGAGAAGACAGAGAGACTTTCTTGTGATGGATTTCTAAAGAGTATGGCCAGTGGTAGATCAAAGCCAAAGCACTCAGATTCAGCTAACTGCATTCCACAGCCCATCATACCCAGGGTCCCACATCAGAAAAATCTTTCACTGCCTTCTCAAGGTGAAATTTTCTGTCGTTGAAGCTCACCTAGTTTTAAAGGACACCACACGGAGCACTCAGTGGGAACACCACCTTCTCTGTCACACCGACAATACCCAGAGTTAGAAAAGCAAAGCTTCTCCTACTGGAAATTCATAGAAGCAACTGGACAATTAAGAAGACAGTAAAAGAATTATCCATCTTATACTTGCACCAAGCAGGAAGGAGGATGGAGCTAAGCATGGCCTCTAAAGAATATCTTTCTGGTCTCAAGTGACAGGCCATTTCTATATCCATAATCAGAATGTATTTGTGGACTATCACTCCAAAAAATAAAAAAAATAGATCTTCCAGTTACAACTTCATACTACATAACTGAATTCTGCAAACTTCAAAACAATGTCTGCTCATTTATTGTCTCCTCTGTGTTTAATAGAGACCTGTTTCAATTTGCACTTAATTGGATTATTACAGCTAATGGAAAAATGAGATGCGTTAAATACATATCTTCTTGTAGTCAATTAAATCCAACTTAAATCCCACACATGTATAAAGTTATGACTGATCAGTGCACAATACTAGTCAGCAGAAAATGCAGCATGATTAAACTTATAGGAAATTCCTCCCTACAAATATGCTAAGCCATCGCCAGCTTCAGTACTAACAGGGCAGTTGTTAACTTGCGATAAATTCCACAAAATTACATCCCCTATTCATTTCAGATAGGACATAGACAAATCTAAGTTGATCTAGATGAACTGAAAGGCAAAGGAAATGAAAAAATAAGAAAAACATACAACCATACTTCAGGTGAACCTGTAGACACTGGATTGTGATTTAAAATACCTTACGTGAACATGTTCACATTTTTATTTACTTGTTTAGCTCAAAACAAGTATTTCCTTTTTTTTTTTTTTGTTCCTGGCCTTCAAACAAATAACTTAATTTACTTCACGTTACAAAGAAACCTGTTAGACATTTAAGAAACCAAAGAAAATAGAAAAGAATGTTTCTCATCAAAAAGAAAAATGAAAGAGTAGCCTTACTATCTCAGTTATTTCTGTATCAATTTTGTATGTTAAAAGTAGTTTTCGACTACCAGCCATGCAAACTTAGGTTAGGAGCCAAAATTTAAGCTATGATCTTTCTGATTTCCGCAACCCTGAAAGGTGAGCGCTATCACCATATAAATCTTAGCAACTCAGTCCTTTCCAGAGCACTTCAGACCACTTTTCAGTGCACACCGGGGAAGGTCTCTTCATTTGTGCAGGACTACAAAGATGGTAGTGAGGCACAGGTATGAACAAAGCCCATGAAAATAGGGGTTAATCTTCAGCTTGAACATGTCGATTACAAAAATAATCCAGAGCAATATTACTTCTGCAAGACGAACATGAACAAGGGCAGACAGTAATACTCTACACACCAAGTTTTTATGTTTGGATGACAATGTCACTTGCCTGTGATCCACTAACCAAAAATATGTCACACTACTATTCAGTAGAAGTTCTAGTTTGTTGGAAAGGTTCTAGTTTGTTGGAAAATCTCTGTAAATGTTTAAAGAGCTGCTTTTACAACCTAGCCACTTTTTTTTTTCTCCTTCACTTTTTTCAGGTACAGAGCAATATCATAGTTTTGGTGCCTACTCAAGACACCTTCTATGAAACCTTCCCTTGAGAAAACCAAAACATGAGTCTGGAGAAAAGAAAGCCGAGTGGGATATGGACAAGGTTTATGAAATCACAAAATCAATGGGTAAGGTGAATATCGAACTGCTATTTAACAAATTGCACAATGCTTGAACCAGAGAACACCTATTAGAGCTAGCAGAAAATGGGGGGGGGGGAAGAAGTAAAATAACGTACTTTTTAATGCAACTGGTAGCAAATTTCTGCCATTTGCTGCCAAAGGATACTAGAGGCAGACAGCACTGAAAGAAAAATATAATGGTAACAGGTCCGTAAGTGTCCAGATACTAAAGGGATAAGGCAGACATCCCATTGTGTGTGGACAGCCTAAGGTGAATGGACTGCAGAAAGTGGACAAGCTTAGGTGCTGTCCTTAACCAGTATGTCCTATTGCCTATGCTGGAGGCAGAATGCTGGGACAGAGGGATCCTGCTGATATCCAGTAGGGTATTTCTTACACTCTATAATGTTCAGAAAGTTTGGAAATTCATTGTTTCAAAAGGTAATAAACTTTGATTCCAGGACAGAGCATCAACAATTTACAGTGCTGTTCACAGATGTGTCACAAGTCAGAAGGACATGTCACTGTAAGAGCAGTGAATGCCTACAGAAAACAACACAAAGCAGTGAAATGTGGCACCGATAGAGGAAAATGCATCATGCTGGATCCAGTAGCCTGAGGGAGGTGAAGCTGCTGCTCCATGCCTCCAGCTCCAACCAGCAGTGAAGCTTAAAATGTATTCCCAGAAGGTGCACACACACACAGAGCATACCTATACACCACATACATACATATATGTGGCTGGACACGCAGATTTGAGCCCCCACGCTGTTCCTTTGCACCCCCTCACGTGTCCCACACCCAGGCAGCAACCCCTCTTAGTCCAAAAGGTGACCTGTGGAGCTCGTCCTGATGGTTCATGGTGTTGCGATGGGCCTGGGGATAGCCTGGTCAGAGATTATTTGGGTTGTCCCCTGCCCAGCCCTCATCTCTCTGTGCTCCTTTGTGGATGAACAGACAAGCTTTATCACATAAAACCTAACAGGTACTCCAGCAGTCAGCCAGCCTTGAAATACAATGACTTTCCACTAGCTTTCTAAGCCCTAACACACACTGAATTAATCTGTCACAGGTCATCGGTTTCTTAAAATAGCCTGTGAGGATCAATCTCCTTTCAGCATCTGTTAGAAATCATCATATGTTGCTTGTCATAAACCAAATATGGTTATTAACGATTAGGTAAATCATATTATGAACCAACCTGTTAGTAGAGGGCTTTAGTCAATAACTTGCAGAGTCTCTATTGCTACAGCTTTAGCAGCCTTATCAAGGTTAATGCAGCTACTCAAGTGGTTAAAACAAAGCATTTGTGTCTCAGCAAAACTAGGGTGTTACAGATCACAGCGCCTGATCTGCAGATACACATTCCCTGGGCCTCATCCAATGCCCGTGGCCCAGTGGAGTCTCTTCACTGATGCTGGAAGGCTTTGCATCAGCCTACACAATAGCAACATAATTTTCCTTTTTGCTATTTCATTTTGGTTTTGTTTATTACCTCTCTGTTGGTCTTCTGTTCCATTAAGTTGTTTCTGTGCTTCTTCAATTTTGTCTGCAAGAAAGAGAAGTCATTATTAAAATATATTAAAAAAATGCAAGTTTTGAGAAAATCATTTACTGAAGTCTGTCTTGAGCTATCTGTTTATATTGAGGAGTAATACCATTCACACGTAAATACGCAGCACATTATAAGCAATACTGCCATATAAAATTTCATCATGTTTTACCAGCAAGGCTATTGACATGTTAAATTACACAGAACTGCAGAGAGAAAAGCAATGGGATCAGATCTGTAGTCAACAGCTAATCCCACTGTAGCTTTGTACCATCAATAATAATTTATGCAGTCAGGGGATTCAGGGGATTCATCAGAATAGGTATTATTGTGCATAACAGGGTATTTTAATACGTTTTTGAAAAGTGCTGTTAGAACAAGGCAACGCAGCATTAAGCATGGCGACACAAACAGCAAATAGGATTTGATACATGAAGTGTCGGAGCCAACGCTGCCACAAGGGAGTAGCAGGGAATGAGCAGTAGCCCCACGCTAATTCCTCTGCAAAACTACCCATCATTCATACTCACATAGTAGGAGCAAAAAGCAGCCTTAAGCCTTTAAGCTTGCTCTGCTGTTAGCACAACGCCTGCTGCCCCCAAGCTCATGTGTGCAAGAGAGGGAATTGCATTTCCACTGCTGTCGCACCACGGATCTGGCTGAGGGGGTGAGCCTCAATCCGTGTATATCTGTTTACATGTAGAGCAAGAAGCAAGATAATGGGCAGCTGGAACAAACGAAAACTTGAGGCACATTTCTTTTTGGTAGCAAACAGTCCTTTGGTGTGTATCAGGGAAAAGAGGTCATGTTAGTAAGGAGCAGTGGCATGAGGACAGGCCAAGCCCTGTGCTGCACCATGGCCTGACTGACCAAGACCTGAGCTTGGAACATGGCTTTCAGACATCATCGATCATTTCCCAAAATACACGTGAAAACTTTTTAGGGGGTGCAGTTTTTGTAAAATTAAATTGAAAGAACAGAACAGAACTGCAATCACCCTAAACTTTCTGACTGTACTGGTACCGTTTGGGAAATACCAGGCTTCCTGGCTGCCATACTGAGCAGGAAGACGGGCCTGCAAAGGCTTCACCTCTTTGTTCACCAGTGCAGAGGCAATGCAAGGTTTCTAGAAGATGGTCCTTTCTTCAACAGACTCAAAATCAGTGGTTTTAAACAACTTTTCTAATATTTATGAGCTGAACCACTGAAGGATGTTGGAATCATTTGTTCACAGTTGGGAAAACAATTTCAGACTTCATTATATTCTCAGTAGAACTAAAGAACTGTAACTTAACTAGACCCTTCTCAGATGATTTATGCCTGAGTTCTATTCAGCTTCCTCCAGTCCTGTGTTTCTGCCTCTCAAACCTAGCACCTGGCTCCTTTTCTCACTGATGCTGGGTAATTTCTCTCCTGCATGCAAAGAACACAACAGACTGACCCACATGCGTGGTTACCGACCGGGCTTCCAGAGCTAAACCGAACTGAGCTGCTGATGAGAAAGACTACCCCCACAACTTTAAAAGCCAAATGTCTTCCTTTTTCCTCTGGAGTTAGCAAGACATACATATGTATTTAAAGCAAAGTTTGTTTTTTTTTTTTATATATGCACCTTCTTCTGTACTGATTCACTGGCTGCTAACCACAAAATGTAAGTGACTCAGAAGGAGAACAACCCTTTGCTAGCTCATCACTGACCCTGTTACACAGGCTCACTTTAAATCACTCCAAGTCTTCATTGTTGGACAGCTTTCTGGATTAAGCTACTGATAAAATATTGTATGCATCTATACTTTTTATTATTATTATTGAGATAGGGTTGTAAATGACATTTTTTAGCAGAAAGAAAACAAAGCATCCTTTATAAACACATGCCACTAATGATATTAGCATCTAACAATCTTACACTGTTTTCCTACAGATTAGTTCTTTATAGAAAGGTGATGGAATAAGCTACTTACAGAATGGCACAATACCGGATGAGCTATGTGAACACACAGGAAAAAGTAAACATTGAAGAATCAACCCAGATTTACCAAAAAGCAGCAAATAATCAAAACCACAGACTGGCTATCAAATTCATATCCCCTCTGTTTAGAAATATATCTAATATATAAGAGGCAGTGTTTAGCTCTTGAGAGGATGTGAAAGATTTGTCACCAAAATATTTATAAACAAGCACACAGACAAATGCAATTTCCTTATTAAAAGAATTACCTGCATACTTCACATAAATGGTAAAATAAATTCAAGTGTTTAAATTCACAATCATTCTATTTTATAGAGAAAAATTACTTATGTATTTTGGAAGTATGCAACATTAAATTGCCAGAAAGATAAAGTATCTTGATCTCCTAAACTCAATTTCTCATTTAAATTAAAAACAGAAAAAAAGAAAAAAAATAAGAAAATAAAGGAGTTTCTATCAGAAATTCCCAACTGCTTCTCTGTCAGACTGTAATCCCAAACAAAGAACCACAGATAACAAAAATAATAACTAGGTAACCATATGCTTCGTACGCAGCCAGAAAATCTTTTACACTTCCTGAATCTCCTTAAATCTTTTCCCCAGTGAGTAACATCAATTGCATACGTGTCTTTCTACCTGTAGAGGTATCTGTGCAGAAGAGTTTCAAGAACCATGAGCACAGCAAAATGTGAATATTGCTTCTGGTAACTCAGGGAGTGGCTGTGGATTGCCGAACAGCAAGCAAAGACCTGAACAGAGAGGGAACACCACCAGGAAAGGGACTTTGGTGGCCAGTTGGGCAAGGTCTGCCCAGTTGTAATCATGCATGGCAATGCCTCGCAAGCCCCTGCTGCCGCACTGTGTTGCTAAATCTTGACTGAGACCAGATACTTCCAATTTTGATAATATATGTAGTACAGGTACTAACAGAGGTCTACCTGCTAGCACCTTCATTGGGCACAACATTCCTGTAATGATCCTTACCAGGTAGCTGCCCTTTCTCATTAGGACACCGAGGCATTTTTCACAGCCCAGTGCTAAACCTGGATGAGTGCTATATCTGGTCTGTGTTTTACAATTCCAGAGGCTACACTGATGGCTGCCTCCTAGAATGGTTCACGATGGTTTTAGCCTCGAGGGAAGAACTGGGTTACCCCAAAACACTGTTGGCTCAAAGGAAGGAGTGGGTTACCCCAAAACGCTGCAGAGAAGGAGGGAAGACCATGGAGGTGAGTGAGCAACTCACTGAAGCTAAACCGAAACGCAGCTTCCCTTCATTCTTCTGAAAACTCACGAGCATACCAAAAATAACTTGCTGAATAGCAGAGCATTTATATCATCTAGTCATTTCCTTCCCTTTTGTCTCTTTTAATTAGCCTTAGGTGAAACATTTTCAGGCAAATTATTTAAAATAATGTACCTTTTCTTTCATAATTGTATTATAGATTCTCTAAGAGTAAACACCTTTGAAAACTCTTCTTAAACAAAAATACCTTATACAAAGATCATCTTGCAAAACCTAGGAGGAACTGAAAGCTGCGAAGTCCACTGTTAATTCAAAATAATGTCAGGAAATAACATTATCTGATCTAATACTCACTTAACTTTGATTTAGCGTCCTTTCAGTTTTAAACTCACAGTACTGATGATACTGCCTGACCTGAAATTCTACAAAGGAGACATTTGTGTATCACTAGAATACTATTTACTTTTACTAGGATAACAGAAAGTAATATTACTTCTGGAAATTTCTGGTACATTGCAGGTACAGCACCCTTTTTATTGCTCATACAATGACAGAACAGTGCCTAGCTGAGCTGTGGGCTTCTTGTAAGACACATTCTAGTACTGCCAGCAGACATCCTTCTGAGTGGCACACATCTAGAAGCAAACGATGACCATGTGAAGACACACTCTTGCTTAAGGCAGGACACTTCTCATTAAGTGCTCGCTAGAGGCGAACAATAACAAAAGGAAATCGTGGTGCATCCACCAAGTAGAGGAGACCAACGATGCCACACATCACCTTGCACATCATGGAACCAACTCTTGGTTATCAGAAGTAGGTGCATACCACAAAAAAACAAAGCACAGGTAATACAGCATAATAGTAATATATATAAGATGTAGCGAAACAACATGGGTACAAGAGAGAGGGAAAAAAAAAAAGTCTGTGACTACCTATGAGATGCAGCAATTCCCAAGAAAGCCTGGCTGTATCTGCAGGCACCTGTGAACTACAGCACAGAACGAGCACCACTACCCTCTCCAGTCTCCAGCTGTCCGCCTGTCCTGACTGCATTCAGCCCACTGCCCTGCAGCAAGACACTTCAACTATTTTGCACCGATTGTGCAATATTGCAATCCAAGTGCCCAAGCTCTGAATGCAACTTGCTCAGGAGCATTGCCCTGCCACCACCATCACAACCCATTCAAACAAGTAGAGCTGCATTTTTATTAGTGTTTGCAGCAACAGGATGACTTCTGTTTTAAACTCAAGTATTAAAGCTTTTCACACTATTGTCCAATACAGCTCTCCCAACAGATGTCCACTGCATGGAAATATCAGCAAATTCCTTGGGGGTTTTAAATATATAACGTAACCATGCTTTCTAGGAATGTGAGGAAGGAGATCTGCACACAGGAAAAGATGCTTGCTGTTTTACATGCCTCCTGCTGTGGAAGAACATTAAGTGGACACCAATAGTTAGTTTGAGAAGGTAGTGCTGTGGTGAATGAAAAATAAATGCAAAAACGAACCAGAATTTTCAACAACTTTACATTCTCTATTCTTGGTATTCGTCAAGGATATAACCTCACAGATTTAACTGCACACACCACAAATAGAATGTAGTTTTAAAAGACCTTGGGTTGTTTGGTTTTTTTTAAGACATCAACATATACAAACATAAACATGCTAAGGTATTAGAAGTGCACTAGGAATTTTCATTTTACACATGAGAAATTTTAAAGGCCTTACTTATATGATCAGCTAAGAAAAAAAAAGGGGTTAGGATTTTTGGAAAGGAAAGCCCAAATACTGAAAAGCATGAGGTTTGAAAAATATGAAACCAGTAACTTCTGACAGCAGTTTAAACTGCAGCAAATGTAATCTTCCATTTTCCGCTTCATTTGTGTGTTTTGTTGTTTTTAAAAACAAACAAACAAAACTCCCACTTTAAGTCACCAGGAGAGTTTACGGGAGGGTGGGAGGTGGTAAATGCTCATTAAACGTAAGCAAAATGCCCAATACATTTCATTGTACATGTTTACATGCATCTGTATCACTGTAAAAAGGCTTCTTGATGAAAATTTATAACTTCTCTATAAAAAAAGTGTGTTTTTTTTAAATCGATATACTTCTCTACAGATAACTGGAGGATTAGCACTTAATACGGTACAAATCTGCTAAAATTAGACTACTGTATCAAAACTTCAAAAAATAAGAATTTCTCTTTTGCCTGAAAGGCTAGGTTTTTGTATTCATTTTTTTTTAACCAAAACATCTGGAAGGAAAATATCTGCTTTTCTTCACTTTAGTTAAAGGGAGAACTCCCAGGCCTTACTCCTGGGTCATCCTAAAAATACCTCCAGCAAAACAGCTTCATATGACAGCAGTGTTTCTTGTGGCTTTCTGAAGAAAACCACTCAACCTTTCTTTATCATAAGGCATTTGAAGATAATTTTAAAGATCACTTTTCATGTTTTTCAGTGGACACAAAGGAAGACATCAATTTAATTATTTTTTCTTGTATCGATCATCTAGATCACTAGCAGAAAAGAAAACCACAGTTACAAAATATTCTTCAGTTAAAGTACAGTAATGCAATCTCACTACATGCATTGGGAAGTGTTACTGAAAACAGAATGCTGGGTGGGATGCTTGTGTTTTGGGGAGGTGAACTTACAGACAAGGGGCATGAGGCTGAGGTACTGTGTGGAAATCTCCATCTTCTGTCTATTGAACCCAACAGAGTAAAACTCCAGTATGTCAGTGCTTTGCATCTCACTGGATGAGCATTGCTTCTGAAAGCATTAGAATACTACCAGGTTAACAAAACAATAATGAAATAAAAATAATAATAAAAAAACACAGCACAATATGAACCTTGCAGACAGGTGCTAAGCATGAAGAAGAGCTCAGGTGCTTCATGGAGTAGCCAGAACCCAGCTGCAACTGGAGCCATTTCCCACCTCCCCCGAAGGGAAGCCTTCAGGTTTTCATGTCCCTAACGCTCACACAGGGGTGTGGGAGCTGAAGGTTGGACCAAGCTTGGACTGATTCTCTGCAGGATGACAGAGGGATACCCATGAGCACTTCCCTCAGCAACACAGTCATCATTTAGTCCAAAAGGTAACTGAGATGATTCCTAAATGTTAACTGAGATGAACCCTAGAACTTCCCTTAACTAGCTGATTATAAAAGGGAGAAAAAAAAGAGAGAGTGCACTAAATTGAACACTGTTGCAGGCAAGGCCAGTAGGATGAAGGACACGGAAAAGGGATGGAGAAAACAGGAGGCCCCTCTGTTTTTTCTGCCTCTCAGAGGCACCTGCCAATGCAGGAGAAGCATGCCCTGCACTTGGAGTGGGAAGGAGGGCTGGCAGCAGCGGTCCTGGCTGCAAGGATGAGCTCATCTCTGAGTGAGTAGGTGGAAGAGCTGGCAGAAGATAAACCAGTTGCGCTAAGGATTCCTTTGATGGCCCCAAATTCCCATCGCTGCCTTCCTGCTGCAAAATTAAAACCTGTGAGGCTGGCAAACAGCAGCAAAAAGACATTTCACAAAACCTATATGACATTCAAATTTAAATCTACTTTTAATTAAAAAACATTCTTCTGTCCCCAAATGTTTCTTTTTTCTCATTTAATGAGGAACGTTCAAGATTAAAAGGAAAAGATCAGATGAGGCAAAAGCAGTCCCTACATCTTTATAATTTTACAGTGTGGGAACCTGACACCTTCTGGCACACATTCTGTTTCATGGTTTCTCCTTTCCAGCTCGGGACTTGGAGAATCAAAGCCCCAGGGCTCAGTGGGTTACTGAACACAGGCTGAGCATGACAACTGATAGCAGTGCTGATCCCACCCCACCACAAACGCAAGGTGAAACGATTAAATCCCAGTTTGTCAGATGGTACTGGGTTTGAAGGTTGCTCATGAAGCTGTAAAAGAGGGGAAAATAAAGATCTCTTAAAAATTGGGAAATGTGAGTTTAATGCTCTTAGCAACTAGTGGGAAGTTGCAGGGACAGCTGTCATTTTAAAAACTACGAACTTCTTTTTTATAAAACATTTCAAATGAGACTTAAAACATCTTAATGTGTTCTACTAGTCATTATAACCTTCACTGATGACTTATTTCATCAGTTTTTCAGGAAAATTTTACACATTTTCATTTTAATATTAACATTGAATGCTCATCATATTCCCTGCCATATATAATTATTTGCATCTAAAAATGAAAAACTGATGACAGATTCTTTACATAACCCCCTTAAAAATAGAAGATAAAAATCCTCCTATTACTTTTTAATTTCAAGCAGAAAAAAAAAAAGCTTGCATATTTGAAAATACAACCTGTAAATCGGAGATTAAATTAGTATCACCAGTGGTCAACTGTACTGTATATACATACAATAAAGCACTCGATATAGAGGATATATATAAATTATGTATACAAACAGCTCTATCCTTGCCATCACATACATATTACTTAAGCACAGCAAGGACTCCTGATGAGACTGACAGGGTGTATGCGCATAAATTACATATACGCTTCACACAGGAACCCAAGCTGAGTCACTACTGAGGAATTTCCAACTTTTCAGGACATTTTTTATTATGCAGCATTGAAACTTATCAAAAGCTGAGCACACAAGGGTCATGGTTGGGAGGATTTTTGGATGGTCATTTTCTTCCAAAAGGATATAGGACGAAGGAGACACCTCAGTAACTGTCTAGCCCAAGAATTCAGAGGTTGGCAGCTCTTTGGAATGGTTTGCTGGCGCTGGACATCCTTCCACCCGCTTTTACTTCTGCGACACACGTGAGCCCTGACCAAGGAGATAATTCACTTACACATTGTTTCACTTCTGTAACGAACTAGAAACAGTACTGATTGCATTTACATTTGCATGACTTCTAATCAGTCATCTAGCAAAATAATTACAACATTGCTATGCTGATGTCTAGTGCATTGTTCTGCGCATTCAGATTCTACCTATCCACCTAGGACAAGGTGATTGCTATCACTGCAATCTGCTTAACAACTATTTAAGAGCCTCTAGGGTATTTACTGTTCCAGGCTTCATTTCAGCTTTATGTTTTTTTCTATACCTACCCCAGTATCGGGGTTAAAAGTTAAAGTAAAATTTTAAAGCTGACAACAAGTTGCTTTAGCTCACCACCTTTCCAAGGTGCTGCCATGAGCATCTTCAGGCCTTCTGTACCGAGGCAGGTCCCTCTCCTTTTTCCCCCCCGTGGGTTCACTGTCCTTTGATCTTGTGCCCCAAAACTAGAAAAAATGTGTTTTTCATTTATTTTTATTTTTTTTTAAAGCCTGACACAAAGATTAAATGAATGCCAGTGAAACCCCTGCGTGTTTTTTCTTCAAATTTTCCACTCACCAGAAACATATGTAAAAATAACACGAGGCACAAAAGATTTCTTTAATTTCTATACTGTCTCAAATACAGACTATACCAAAGAAGCAATTAGTTGAGCCAGCCACTCCCCAGCCAAACAGGGAGCAATTTTCCATTAAGCCTTCTGGTACTCCAAAAGCCCTCATACTCAGCTTTGCAGCTGCTGAGGGAGTGCTTACCAAACCCAGCAAGGAACAGAACTGGTTCAACAAGCAGAGCAACAAGAAAGCTTGTGTTTCATCATCTGAAACAATAGCTCAGAGACTTTCTTCAAGTTCTCTGAAGGGTCAAACTGCTCTTTAATTTCTCCTTCTACTTCTGGAGGTCCTCAAGCACTACTGAGTTTACAAGGCAGAAATCATGCAAAGATATAAACTCAGCACTCGGGAGCCCGAAGCACCAGCAACCCTGTTAAAAACACCTTAGTTTTCTTAAGCTTAGCATACCTTAAAAATGATCTCTTTACCGAGATCCCGAAACCCTGATTGATAGAAATGGTGGAAAAGATTAGATCTTTAGGAGGACTTTAGATTCTGAAGTTGTTATAATTATCAGATATTAAGTAAATAAATAGTACCAGTGGCTATGAAAAAAAAAAGAAAAAAAAAACTAAATATATTTGATGAGGCTCAAAAAAAAAAAAAAAAAGCTTTTCATATGACCTCCACAGTGGAGGTAGAAGTGAGGAAGGGAAAGAAAATTAGGAGTAAGACGTCAGAATGAATCCCACTGTTCAAGATGAAGGCACACCACAGACATGTACTGCGACAGGTATGTTTTCCTCTACAGCTGCCATAAACATTAGCAATGTTTTATTTGCTTTTTGACAGCTAGCAAGTATAGAGTTCACTTCTCCACACAAATATATGACCTCAAGATCTCATACCTAAGTGTAAACTAGCAACTCAATTTAAATGAAAGGTTAGAATATCTTTCCTATGGATATCACTTTGCATTTATCTGCACTGGATTTCATTTGTCATTTTATAACCTAATTTAATTTTTAAATGTTTTGCATTTCGCTTTGCAACTTCATCTTTACTACCACGGATAACTCCATCAAATCAGCAATGCTGTCACTTCACTGTTCGTGCTCTTTCCTGGATCACTCCGAAGAACCAGAATTGACAGATGCACATTTAAATTAACTACAAAATGGCAGGCGGCATTTGTCTACTACGGAACAGGTATAGACTGCAAAACATGTAAGTATCAGCCTCTCAATGAATTTACACACAAGAGGGGTTGTGGGGGGGGCGGCATGTAGAGGGCTTACTCAATACTCTATCTTCTTTAAAAGCCACTCTCTCCAAATTTCTTTGTGCCTTCACCAGACAGCTCAAAGAACATGCCTGTGGTTTGTCCCCCTGTCGCACTGCCCATCCATCCCTTACCAAACTCCAGCATCTTCATAAGTCTTCCTTATAACTGAGCTGGCTCTAACACAGCCTGTGGTCTTCTTCTAGACCAACATCCAGTTGGCTCTGCTCCATCCTTTCTTCTGCTCAACCTCAATGTTGCTTTCTGAGGACATGTCAATACCTGCTTCTCCAAAAAACATCTCAACTTTAAATTCTAAGCTATTTGGTAAATCCACTTTGAACATTGCTGCAGAATCACAATTGCCTTCAAATTCAAAAGCCCTCTTTAGTACTACTATGCATTAAATGCAAAGTTAAAGCTTTCCATTATTCAAACTAACATATCGAATTTTTTGCTTGCTTGTTTTTCCAAGAGTTTAACAGGACTTAATGTTACACACTGAAGTGTATGAATCAAACTTAAGTCCACTCAGAATGACATCAGTGGGTCTTACTGCTGAAAAAACAAAGCATCTAAAAAATCCACAATTAACTTCTTACGCTAGATCTTGCTCAGTTGTGGACTTCTAAAGTTTGTCTTTCCAAAGTAATCTTCTATTTTTGTCCCTTTTTTTTCCTTTAAATGTTGCATGAAATGTTATGAACTGCACCTTTAAAGTGGAAAAACAACAACAAATATTGGATTGGCAAAAAGCAAAATGCTTTGAAAGCTGGTCAAGCTACAAGCTGATGCAGGATCACATGTACCTGAAACACAAAACCTAAGTGAAGGCACAAAGATACGATGCTCTCTTGTTAGCAGGGCGCTCTAGCCACAAACATGGTATTTGCCATTCTAAGAGGCTTACCCACAGAAACTTGCCATGGGGAGTTCATGTTCGCTTCTCCGGGCAAACAATTAGACCGCAGATGGCAATTTTGAGGATGAAAATGTGATATTCTGTTCAGGAACGCTGCATGGGATGCCTGGGTTTGGGGATGCAGACAGTAGCAAAGCAGAGGTGATCTGGAAGCCCAGGCATGGGAACTCCCCCAGACCCGCGGGGAGCAGTGACACAACCTGCAGTGCCCTCGGGCGCTCCTTCAGCAACCTGCTTCAAGGGGCAGAACAGCTCCAAATGGAAAAATATAGGTCAAGCAGGAGGAAGAAGAGGGAATTAACCAAAGAAAATGAAAATCAGAAGGGAAGCTGTGGGCAGATTAGTCTAAATCATCCAACTTCACCAGACACATCCCAAGCTGCTACTTGGGGGAGAAGGGGGCAATCTGGCAGACACACGTAGAGGAAATGAGACACATCAGGGAGGAGTTTTGTGCTGAAAGGAAACAAAAATGGTTCGTGCGTTCACCAATACATTTCCAGCAGAACAGGACATCCTGAAATTACAAACAATGCTGCAGCTTTTTTATTTTACTACCTTCAAGAACCATTAGAAACAAGTTGTTATGAAGTCACCACTCACTCATGAAAGCAGAAATTGCATGCTGGTCTTGCAGAGTGCCCCACACCACACAGCAAGAGGTCCCCTACCATGACCCCCCAAGCCCCATGAAACCTGGAGGGTTTTTTGGTTGTGGGGCTTGAGGGGAATACGTTGGTGGTGATAAAAGAAATCTGCCTTGCGCCCTAGATTCTAAGCAGCACTAAATCTGAAGAAAAAACAAGAAGTTTTCTCTCTCCTTCTCTCTCCAAGAAATAAAAGGAAGTAGGCTGAACTATCTTCTTGGCATTCCCTCTTTGGTTATCTCCAAGATACCCTTGAACAACAAAGAAGCTCTTGGGGAAAAAAAATGGAACACTGACACTGCAAATTTAGTTCATTAATTTTTATACAAAAAGCTACTTATTACAAGAAACTAAGAAGGCTTCATTTAGTAAATAAAGAATAGGAAGCAAATTACAGTAGTATTACTTCATAGCTATTTAAGCGCTTTATTAATATGCTAACCAGTATTTTGAAAAACAAAGCAAAAACTATAGGTCCATTCACATTATTTACTGTTTTCACCACTTTATAAATCATCCCAAATGAAGTGCAGTTCCTATTCCCGTGGAACAACAAAGCACTACAATTTTTTAAAAAAATCGTAAAACCAAGTAAAATCTAAACTGAAACAAACCTAGCTCTCCTCCCCTCCTTTTCCTGGGTACACTGGGGAAATTTTCTTTACCTACTGCAAGTTTAAGGAAGATAAATAACTATCTGCTTCTTAGACACCCACAAAACGACAATGTGATGCAATCTTAACACCGCCCTGTGTGTTTTTGCCTTTTTCACTTAGCACTCAAGCTCCATGTTGCGTTGTCTGATTGAAGATGAGGGGGCGGTGAGGAACACGTGGCAGGCAGCCACAGCACGCTGTGTCTGGAAGCAAACGATGGAGCTTGGCGAGCCCTGCGCCCAATTGTGCATCCAGGGACTTCAAGTATTCACATAGTTTTTGTTCTTCAACAAGAAGGTTTTGCAATTGTTAGCCCTGTGCCACATAGAAAGACTTGCATCTGACTTTTTAACTCGTTTACATTATTATTTTTGTCATTGAAACAATGGCTTCTGTAAAATATGGTGAATGGGAGAAGAAATTAGAATGTGCTACTTGACTGAAACAATGAAAATTCAAAGCCACTATAATATTCTGGAAATACTTTGTTTTTCTTTTTAATATGCCCGTTTTGACATTTTCTCAATAGCGCTAAAATTCATCCCTTAGGAAACAACCCCAAATTTCTAAAACTATTAAGCTTTTAAATGGTCACAGAATCACAGAATTGTAGGGGTTGGACCTCAAGAGATCATCAGGTCCCACCCCCCTCCCAAAGCAGGTTCCCTAGAGCAGGCTGCCCAGGTAGGCATCCAGACGGGCCTTGAATATCTCCAGAGAAGGAGACTCCACAACCTCTCTGGGCAGTCTGTTCCAGTGCTCCGTCACGCTCACTGTGAAGAGGTTCTTGGTTCTTTCGCATGTTTGTGTGGAACTTCCTGTGATCCATTTTGTGTCCATTGCCCCTTGTCCTGTCCCCACAAACCACTGAAAAGAGGTTGGCCAAATCCCACTGTCTCCCAAATATGGTCCTTTTTTTTTTTTTTTTTTAAATAGTTCAGCTAAAATAACTTTCCACTCAAACTTTCCACATTTCCAGCCAGAGAAAGGACAACTGAGACAAAAATCATGTATGGCTAAAACGGTGAAGTAAAATAAAGCCAACAAATGGCATATGCACTGCAGAAATTATACTCTGAAATTCTTTTTCTTTTTTGCCTCCTCTGAAGATCATAGACCAGCTTATGCTTTGAGGACTCTACTTAGCAGGAATCACAGGAAGTAAGAAAACACTGAACACATGATTTTCTATTTCTTTTCCCTTATGAAAAAAACATTAGACACTATCTTACAGGTAGCAAAAATTAATCAAAAATACACTTTCACAGCAGATAACCAGTTGTCTTCTCACCTTTGGCAGTCTTTCTGTCCAGTTTCTCATTTTCTGCGGTTACAATTGATTATCACAAACCAAATTTAAATTTTTTATTGTATGCCTCAGGATTAATCAATTTTTTATGTAGTCAGCTACTCAGCTTTTGGATTCATGCTTCATGTAATACCTCCCCTCCAAAAAAAAAACAAAACAAAACAAAAAAACAAAACACACTACTATCAACTCAGATGAAGTTTATGGTTTGGCAGTTTAAATACATTAGTTTTCATTTGTTTTATCCCATTTAGTAATTGCTTCCAAGTGTATTAAACTGTGACTGTTTTATTTTTAAGAACTTCCAGAAATTAAGTTTTATTCAAATTAAATACTTAGGAGGTATTCATTATCAACTCAAGACAGAATTCAGTAGCAGAATCTGACCTTAATTACTAATTATCAGCTGGATGAAATTTATGCTTTCGCACTCCTGGTAGATAATTTTGAAGATTTTGATGGCTGCAGTTTCATTAGCTCACACAATATGGTAAACAAAAGATTTGGAAATTGTTACTCCAAATGTAGCAGAAAAGCAGAGACAAACTTCATGGTGCTCACTGGAAAGAAAACCCTTCTAAAAGCACGACTGAAATGGGGAAAAAAAAACATTTTCAAATTATTACAGGGACATAGTTCTGAGCATGCAAACAGTGTAAATACCTGACTTAATCCATGATTTAAATATAGTCTACTTTATGACACCGTGGGAGTCATCTCCTCGTAAGACAGCAAGAGCAATGCGACCCAACTAGTATATTAAAAACCTAAATTGTGAATTATAGAAAAATGTTTTTACCTAGAAGGCTGTCCTAAAAGTATGCTAAGCGAAAAAGCCATGATCAAAGCATGAAATATAGAAGGAAATAAAGAGGTCAAATCCCTTTATCTGTTTAAACTACTCACATAATTAATTCATAGCCTTCTGGTACACAGCACTGAGGAACTGACCCACAGTTCTTGATGATTCTCTGAAAACAGCCACATAATGCACAGGGATCACCTGTTTTTTGTGGTTGTTTTGATTGATTGCTTTGGGAAGGGGCATTTGCAGATGAACAAAATATCAGGTTGCATTAAGAAAAGATATAGACAATAATAATATAATTACTGCAGTGCTATGAGTGAGAACCATGTTCTATGCTGGCTGCCTTATCTTGAAAGGAAAAGAGCAGAAACAGAAAAAGTTCAAAAGGCAATAAGATTACTTAGGAGCCTGCTGAAGATTCTAGATGAGAAAAGTCTAAAAGATCACTGCAGTTTTATTTATGTAGAAGTGGAAAAAAATTGACATAATACAGGTATATAAAATAATAAATGTTTTAGGGAAGGTCAAACTGTGCACTACTGGGGAAAAAAAAGAACAAATTGAAAACTCATAAATCTTATGTGCAATATCAAGATGTAAGCCTTAGCAGCTGAACTTCCCAAAGGCTTTGTTTAACCAATTTATCTCAACTCTCATTTCCTCCCTGCTTTCAGGCAGATATTTTAAATACATGTGTTTTAGATTTAGCGTTCCCACTGCAAATGAATTCATTGATCAATTCTGTCAGATGACATTGAAAAGAAATCCTTTTAAACACAATGAGATATTGGCTTTTGGGCTTTTGCCACGAAGTTCTGAAGGTGTATACAGGACAATCTCGACACTCCTATTATTTATAAAAACATTCCCTGGTAAGGGCAAACAGATAATGTTCTCGACAGAGATCAAACATGATTTTCAGAGCACCGCCCAGCTACTAATTGCCTGGCATGAAAGTTTAAAAAAAAAAAAAAGCCACAGAACAAAACAAAACCCCAGGGTCCACAGCCATTTCTTGCAAAATTGCCCACTGAAGCACTTGCTATTCTCTCTCCAAATCACTTTGCAAAGGGCACTGTTAGGATACTGGTAAATCAGTCTGGTTTTGCTTTACAGAAGTGAGAAAAGTGTTAAAAATAATTTTGGCTGCTTTAGACACTGACATCCTTTGTTTTGTTTCATATGAAATAATACCACATGTGCGTAGTACAGTTTAGACTTGCCACTTATTCTAAGAAACTACCACCCAAAAAGAGGTCACTGCAGATTTACAGTAAGTTTGCCGTAGCAAAGTTCGGAGCATGTTCTCAATATTACCAAAAATGCTTGGCTGCGTCTGCTTTGGAGTGACCTGACTGTAACCACCAAAATATTACAGTAACTTGTTGCCCACTGATCCAAGCAAAAAATGCCCATCAAAATAGCAACGCGAGCTTTCCTATTTTCAGCAGTGACTTTGTTGTTGTTGTCATCTCTGTTGGCAGGCTCCTCCGAGATCTGCCATGTTTTATTCCATATAAACCCATTCACAAGACTGTCCTTGCTGAGCTGGCTCCTGAAAATCCCAGGCTCTGCCCAAGCAAACTACGTCCCGGACACTGCTGCGAGCAAGCCCAGCAGTGGCATGCAAAGTAGCACATGGGAACAATGAGGTGCAATGGTGCTCCAGAAATCAACGCCTGTATGTAGCACATGCTTCAACTTACGTTATTACATGACCTGGCTTAGAAGTCTCCCAATCCAAGTTTGTCTTCACATCTCGGAGGCTGCTCTGACTCAAACCAACGCTAAAACCACTGATAGGCAAAGAGAGGCTCAGCAGTTTGCAAACCCAAGGGCCATCTCTCTATCCACATATGCATACAGATGTATACATTTTTAAGGATGCGTAATTAACTATAAGAAAATAATTCTTGAGGACCAGAAGGCTAAAAGCATTCGTATCAAACATAGAACCTTTCTCACTGTTTGCACAAATAAACCCACTGAAGTTGCTGACTTTGACTGGCACAGCAAGCCAGATTAGTTTCTCAACATAAATCAACTTAAGCAGTCAGAAGCCGAAAAGTACTGAAGTTTCCGCAAAATTTCTTGCGGATTTTTACAGACAAAGTTGTTGCCTTAGTCTGTGGAAACAGTTAATATTTTCTAATGCAATGCAAGGTTGATAACGCACATAGCATAGCATACCTTTCCTCTGCTTTTAAATGGCCCTAATAGAAACCATCTCCAGATAGCATTGCAAGGTAGGTTTTTGGGGGTGATGGGAGTGGAGGGGTGGGAAAGTGAGCTGGTCTTAAAACTGCAATAACATTTCAAATTACATCTACCCATGCTAGTCAGACAGCCCTGGGTGGTCTATTTGTTGCTGGTGGTTTGTTTTTTTCTTATCTTTTTTTTGCTTCCAAATTTTGCTATGTATTTATAACCATTAAGTGATCTGTGAGAGACACTACAATCAGATCTAAGGTAAAAATAAAACTCATTATCTACAAGGTTGTTCTCAGAAGTCAACTAACACATTGACATCGTAAGAAATTAACTCATCAGTATATTTTTGACATGCATAGTGTTTTTCTCTAAAAGGTCATTCTTCTAAATTAAGAGAAGTATTAAATATCTTTGCTGTTCCACTGCACATCCCAGACTTAACTCATGAAATGTTTTCACTGTAAAAGCAAATTGCCATTGAAATAATCACAAGAAATACATGGAAAAGTTCCACATCCATTTAAATCTGACATGTACCCCAAGCAATGTAAGCTGTTAGGGCCTGCTCATATGTTTCATAAACTAAAAGAAGATAACTGAAAGCATCCCTACTTAGTAAATACAGTGTGGCCTAGGAATTATTGTTATTTTTTGCCCTGGCTGCTGCCTTTTTTTTTTTTTTTTTTTTAAACTCCTCTAAACCACACTGGTAAGTGGGAGTTAAAGCAGGACATCATTGGTCCCTACTTAAGATTTACTTACTGTCTTTTGCTATTTGTCTTCCTTACTGACCCAGGAATGCAAAGCACAGACCACTTCCAGGTGCTGCCCCTACATCCATCCTCACCCTTCCTCTCTCCTCCGCAGGCAGCACTGGGAGGGCAGCCAGAGCTGCGGCCCCAAATTTTGCTTCCACCTCCCACCCTGCCTCCGGGAAGAGCTCACCTGAGCTGTTGCAGCTGGCAACAGGAGCTGGGTGCCGATCTGTGGAAAATGCCCACCTTACCCCTTCTGCGGGGGTAAGGGGTTGTGGCTCGCAACACCAAGGAGAAAGAGCAGCTCCATGGGATAACAACCGGGATGCCTCCGAGGCCAGGTGGAGATGCCCAGGACAGCTTCTCTCTTTGACAAAGCACAGAGCAAAAGCTATAACTTCTCCCATTTCCCAGCTACTGGGGTTCTTTGGTGATGAGTGAGCTCTCTATGGTGTCTTCCTGCCAGGCTAGAGTTACAGGAGTGTCTTCACTTAGATAACTTCGTTTCTTGAGTACACAATTACCCAATACACCCAAAGCACTCCAAGGCACTTTTTTTTTTTTTTAATTAAAAAAATTAATACATAAAATAGTTTATTTCTAGCTGGAACATTTTTTTTTTATTGATTTTTTTCAAACTTAGGCCTGTAAGCAAAGCCATGCGAGTGCTCTGAATGTGGTGCACCGAGACCCTCAGCTCAGTATCCCAATAAAGTATAAACTTCTTGGCTGTGTTTCCCTCCCTCTACGTATGGGAACGTAGGCCGAGCTCCAGGCTTGCAAGAGACCTTGATGTTCATGAGAACTTCCTCTATTTCCACCCGTGCAACTTATTCCGCCTACATCGGTCATCAAGTTTCTACTGAACATTCTTCTAGAAGATGTAAAAGGAAGCTAGCTATGCCAGCAAGCCCCACCACCAGGAACAAACACCCCTTCTGTCATTTCACAGAGAGAGAACAGCACCAGCTATCTGACTATTTATCCTAAATGAAAGCCTTTAACTCATTTTACAAGAGAAAGAAAGTGGCAAAGAGCAGGACACAAACAATTAAAGGAGTATTTGCCCACGAAAAGCCAATGGGACATTGTGTTGGGTGTGGAAGGCAGGCAGCAGTGAGACAACACACCATATTAAACTGCAGCAAGATATAGAAAATTGGACTCTGCATTTGAAAAACCATCGATGAAGTCAAATACAGATCAGCCAGGCAGCATATACACAGCCCTCAAGAGCCTTATGGCAAGGATGTGTACTTGCCCCAGTTTCTTTAAAATACATCCCCCCCTCCTAACAGGCATTCAACAAGCATGGAAACCTTCATTTGGGTACGTGTTCAGGAAAAGACACAGCACACTCATGCTGAGAAGATACAAATCACATCCATCATCAACAGATCTCTGCCAGGCAGCATCCAAGAGATCTTTGATCGCTTCTAAGTAGAAATGGAAGATGGCAACCCGTGTACTTAGAAACATGAAGGAATCCAGAGCACCCCCTGTGCTGATGTAGGAGTATGATCCAACAGGTCCAAAGGCTGTGCAGGGAAATTACTGCTGGTTGTGTCCCAGCCTGACAGCTAAGCATCAGGACCCTGCTTACTGAGCTATGAAAAGGAGAAAGGGGGAGTTACCTCACTTTCTCCTTTTCCCAAGGAGTCTGAAGTAATTTAAATATTTAAAATAGTGACTCTTTCACAAGCATTGCTGAATCCCCAAAGCCATCTCTCTGCTCAAGGTCCTATACATCATCACTAAGTCACTGTGGCTGCTGAGGTACCATTCGTTCTTTCATCCAAAACACTATTTTCAGTCATTTTACCCAAAAGCAAAGTGGTGAAATTTTATAAACATCCTGTCTTTGCAGGTATTGTAAGATAACCTGACTTCATCTCTAAGGTGCACGCTGTTACAGCCAAAAGGTCCAGCACAATACACACCATGCTAGGAGAAAGCTAGGCACAATACACATCACTGACTGACCTGCTCCTTGCAATGCCACCTCGACTCTGTGCTTTTCAGTAGAGTGAAGTCCAGGGCAAGAGCTCTGTTTCCACAAAGACTCAAGGGCTGCCTTCAGGCTGTACAAGGGCTTACAGACAGGCAGAGTAGAAATTGAGGCTAAGGAGTTTTGAGACAGGTTAAAAATAAGCACAACTGACTGTACAGGGATTAGTAATCAAACATACTCTGAAATTTTAGCTATGCGTAGCTTTTTCCTCCTTTCCTTTGCACCCTTCTTTGAGCATAACCCAGGCAGAAACTGCATTTTGAAAAACCTGCCCTGTGCTTTGCGTGGGTAAGGAAAGCTCTTGGAGGCCACTCTCCCATCACCTGTTTGCCCTTGCCATTACTTCAAGTGGAACAAAAAATGTTCAGTTGTCCAAGTGAAATTAAACATTTTAATAGGAAAAAGAACAAATATGAAGCTGGCAGGATTTAAAAATACAACCTCCATAAAACATTCATGTTTTGTGTGACCAATAAATGTATGTTAAAAATAACCATGCTACACTTCTCTTTAATGTTGTTGAACTTAAGATCTACAAGAGAGAAAAACTCCTCAGACTTTTGTTATACTATTGATTGCCAAAGACATGCAATGAGAAATGATATCCCCCCCCCTTATTGTACAAATTAATGAGACTTAAGCAAAGCAAACCAAAATTTTATTTGCAATATTTCTAGTTCAGATTTGAGATGGCTGGTCACATTAAGTTCACAAAATTTTGCTTTATAAATATATCATGTCTGATTTGCATTTTTAAGTAACACTTGAAAACAAACAGTGCAACAGAAAAGCTTCCTTAAGGCATAGTGCCAGAAAAACCCAGAAGGCTGCAATAAACCACACTAATAAACTTACTTTGGGAATACCTTGTAGAAGCCAATAAGAACTGTGCTGTATTATCAAAGGGGCTTTAAGTATTATACTGCAAATCCTGTGTAACAAGAAGTGGATGAAGCATGTCAAACCATATACTGTCCTTTAAAATTGCCATATAAAAACTAGGTTTTAAGATCAGAGGTTGGTATGTTAGTATTGGAGAATAAAATGCATTATATGGCACATTATCCCCAGAATTATCCCCAAACCAAGTAACATGTATCCATAAAATCTGTGCAAAGTAAATTTAAACACGTTATTGTTGGGAAGTGCACTGTCAAGGCACACGTGCAAACCGAACAGAGCCTTATTATCATGGGAGTCAATAATCATCAAGATACCATGGTGTTTCAAAACTCTAAATAAATTTAAATTTTATTTAGTGACCCAATAGCTATTCTCCCATACTAATATTACCAAAGGGCACAGCTGGCACTGTTTGGCAGTAGTAGCTGGCAAATTTTCCATAGCTTAAAATGGCCTAGGTTGGGCTGATGCCTTGCTTTGCCAGGAAAGTTGTAGGCTTCTGTGTTGACAAGAGGATGTTGCTTAGAGGAAACGCACCAAAAACCTCTTTCCATCGGAAAATACATTACCAAAAGCTAAGCTGTTTGTAGAAAGTAGGAGTTTCAGCAAGTTTTACATTATGACATATTTCTCCAGGACAGTTTCCCAGGTTCCCAACCAAAAAAGAAAAAACATGTATTATCTAAAGCTTTGTTTCACTCTTGTTTAATCTACACAAAGAAAAGCCATGTGGACTGTACGAAGTCAAATTCAAAACAAAGTGTTTTAAATTTATAACAATTAAATACTCTAAGTTAATACTTATTTTAATTTCATATTACAGAAGCATGGCAAGTTGTGAGTAGAGATTTTAGTTTTCACATTTTAAGAAGTTGTACAGGAAAAAGAGGCACACTTCTAAGAGTAGTGTCAACAATGACCTATGAATCTAATTTCAGCTTGTTTTAATTGCAGATGTTGGAATAGATTTGAGATCTATTACAATAATCTGACATACCCACAAGGAATGGTTTGGTACATGCTTATTAAGTGTAGATTTTAACATCTGTTGTGCATTCAAATCAATTAATGAATTTGGTAATGTTCAGAGGATTCACTCTGAAAATACTCCAGTTTTAAGTGGTTCTAATAGGCATATATTTTGCTTTTTGCATGAACAGCACTGTATACATTGTAAACCTACAAACCTAGTTAAGGATCCTGAAACACAGGGCTTTTTCTTTGTATTCCTGTCCTTCACACTTGCACCCAGACAACTCTCTCTGTATTTTGTGGAATAAATGTGGTGAAGTCAAAATCCCTTCCCTAACCCCACCCTCAGAACTGAGATACGCACACTACTCCTCCGCCAAGACACCACCACCAAAGGACATTGAACAACAAGCCCACGCTCTGAATTCGAGCATCTTTGGAGCAGCGGGAAGCCTGAGTACCAGAAAATTGTTAACTTGTTAATTGTACTTCTTCACTGAAATCCAGACCGTTCTCAGACCAACTGTAAAGCTACGAAGGATTTTAAGAGAACCAGAATTCCAATGGTTCACAATTTTGTTAGGAAACCAAACATCCTGGCACAGCCCCACAATATCCATCCATCTGTGGGAACTCCCTTGTTATTACTTCCACTCCACTGTGGCAAGCGACTCTGTAAAGCAGCCAAATCTCACACAAAGGTTTGCTTCTTCACAGCTCCTGTGGAATCCCAGGGCATAGATGAAAGCAAGGACTGACAGTGTTGGAAAGCATCCAGGAGCAGTGCAATGGCAGCAGGTAGCAGCAATGTGTCTACCAGTAGCACAAAATCCCCTGTTAGATGGAAAACGGGGAAGGGGACACTTGGTTTTGCACAATTCAGTGACAGGCAGGCAGAGGAAAACATGCAGGATGAGGTCGGTGAGGTGGGGTGAGACAGCATAAGGAATACTTACAGGAGGAAAAGCCTGGGCTCAAGGTTAAGGAATGGTCTTGGAATATGGAGGTTCAGTGCTGGCCAACTGCAGCCTTCCCATGTGCCTCAGCTCCAACCCGCAACAACGCTTTCATGCTTCAGTGATTTATTGCAATGATGAATTACTGTGTGTTTCTAAGGAACACAGATGCTGCAGAGATGAAGTCTTACGGAGATATTTAGATAGTTTGCTGCCAACTGCTCACATAAAACATGCTCTTGAGTTAACCCGTTACATACCTTCCTGAACATCTTCTCATTTACTGCTTCCTTTTCCAATGGCACAAAGATTTAAAGGAAGATGAGTTGTTGCTGTTTCACCACATACCACTATTGCACCCAAGGCAGGGGCACAAACTTCCCCTGCCCTGATGCACTCTGACAGGTCTTGCTAAACAGCTGGCCCAATAGCTGCAAAAGCAGCCAGTAAGTCAAGGTGCCCAAGCACCGTTCTCCTGAAACGGCCTCCTTTTCAGCAAGGGACTTTCTAAAAATCAGACCCTATTAAATTGTCTCACATCCGACCCATGCGAAGAAAGCTGCCCAAAGCCCTTTTTGCAAGAACACCTGACTTCTGCACGTCTGCTAAATACAGTGTAAGCAATTATTGCACACACAGTGCAAAATTAGGGCAGTTAGAAAATACCCTCTTCTTCTGACCTGCAGCAATTAATTCCAAAGTCAAAAATCTTAATAACATAGCTGAGGATTTTCAAAAGGCACTCAGTCATTGGTGATGGGTTTTTAATTAATTTTCCCACAGAAGCCAATTGTAAAACTACCACCAATGAAAACAGCATTCATCCAAGTCAACTCCCATGCGTTCCTGACAATCACGCTCATAACTTCCAAGTGTGGTAACAACCTATTTCTATCTTTTTGAGAATGATCTTTAAAGATAAAACTTAATTATAAAGAAAAAAAAAAGACATTTATCTTGCAGTGGCCATAAAAACCTCATATATGTAAAGGTATGCTCAACCAGAATAAAATCTTACTGTGGTCAGCACAAGCTCGTTTGTGACCATTCACTTTATAATACACTGAGTCAAGACCCAGACAGAAGGGTGCACCCATAAAGCACCTTAGCAGACCCCTGGACCACACTGAAAGAAGCCTGCGTGTTGCTTTAAAACCAGCTCAACCTCCCCTGGCTCAGGTAGCAGAATGATGCCGGCAAAGAGAAGGTCCAAAAGATTCCTCCCTGCTTCTCAGTCTCCCTGTTGTAACCCACTTTCTAGATGAAAGACAGCTTGCTGAAGTTCGTATTTCGTAAAATATGCTGCATGGACTTACCTTTTCAGATTTGATATTATGAAAAGATTTCCAAATATATTAATGGGAAAACTTGGGCTTGGGTTTTCTTGCGGAGTCTCCCTCAAAATAAATCCCACTCTTGTGTCATAGGTGCCTTCTCAATGCTTTTTCACAGTATGAGCCATGAATGGATGAGCTGATATTAATAGCTGATTCTCTATGACATACAGTGCCCTGCCATCTAGCATCTCCTAAGCCATCGGCACTGCTGGGATTAATAATCAAATCACAGTACATAACAGACAAAGGAGCAAAAACTCTTCTCGATTGAAAATGTCATTAATTCCTGCATAATGATATTGACTGTACTAAAGGTCTGCCATTTTTAAATTGTGCACAAACACTTAATTCCCTGTGACAAGCATACGTATACCAAGATGAAGATCCAGACACTAGCTGACACTAGCTATGTGCCACGGATGTACAAACATCTGAAAGGCACATGTACACAACTGTGCTAAAGACCCCCTGTAAATCCAGCAAGCTTCAGAAAGGAGAAGACAGGGCATGTGTCACTTCCTTCACAGAGGAAGTATTTGCTGAAATCCTACACTGTCAAAGGGAGCTGACAAAACAGCAGCTATTAATTCTTTCAGCTGCATGTGCCCAGCCTATCCAAAAAAAATTTTAAAGTCAACCTTCATCCATCTTCATTTGTTTTTAGTTTTGCCAAGGTAACTACGATTAACTTATCAAGTTTCAGTCTGAAATACTTGGGGGTCAGGGGAGGCAGGAGGGAAATAAAGGTTAACGCAAAGTCATATGTTTGCCTTACAAGCCTAAATAAGTAACTGCTGGTGATGCAAAGCAATGCTGCCTTTTAAAATAAACAAGTGTTAAATCCCTAGAGCCGAAACAACCAAAACATAAGTCACCTTATCCCTTAGAAAGTAGTTACCAATATTAATGAGCACCAGACAAATGAAAAAGCTGAATTAAACAAACAAAAAGATGTGCTTTCTCACATAAATGCAGAAGAAGCAATATTTCCAGTATTTGAAAAAAACAGCTGTACGCTATTCCGCAGCCATTTGAAAACACCTACATGCCAGCAAAGTTCCTGTACCCAAGCATGTGAAGCTCTGGGAGTAAACACAGTTGCTCTCATTCGAAGATGACAGCATCAGTTTTTCAGGCTCCTTCAACAGGTAGCAGGCCTATTTTGCCAACCAAACAACGAAATTAGCTAGCTGCCTCCTGCTTCAAAGCTTAAAAAAAAAAGGCGATCAGAAACGGTTGCTCACCCCCAATGGGGCTGAAGCACCCCTGCTTCCCTGCCACAGCGCCTCCCAGCACACATTTCTCTGCTATTCCCTGCGTGGCCCAGAGCATTTCAACTATCGCATAATGCTGCTTCGATAAACCTGAGGTTACAATTCACCCTGCTGCTCGTGCACCTGCATCTCGGCAAGGCGATGCTATTCTGCTGTACAAGAACTTCTGCATCTTTAGGATGCCTGCACACATACCTGCGCCAGGCAGACCACGTTTCACGAGTGAAAACAACAATGCTCTTTGGAAACGTCTTCGTACAGTACTCAGCTCCCTGAAAATCAGTTTGGTCATGATTTTGCTTCATCCCTGCCTGTACAACTTAGGACATAAAGATCTGGTCAAAGTTGTAAAACTGAATACTAAGGCTGCATTACAGCCCAACGTTACGCTTTCCCTATTTTTAAAGCAGCATCCTTACTTTAGTGCTTAAAAATTATCTTAGTTCATTTTTGCCTTTTCCTACAAATCATATTTGCAAACAGCAAAATGCCTTTGCTCATGTATACCAAACAGAGCCTTTCCCCCCAGTAATAGTCTGGAAGCTAATAACTATTTTAGAGCAATTCCAGTACAATGAGACACTGTCACTGGCTGTTTATGTAACAGTGAATTAACCCCCACCGATACCTCTCAGGAATTCATATTCACAGCATACAAAATGTGCCTCACAAGAGCTTGTTAATATGGTAAGTGCGGAAGCAGTCTCGATTTGGAAGACTGTCTTTCAAAGCAAACATGCTTAACCTGCAGTTTCAGTCATGGAAGAAATTATTCAATTGCAGACAACAAAAACAACAGGGTTATAACTAATGTACAGTAAATGCTTTGTGGGTGTAATGCAAGCTCATTTCCCAGTAGTGCACTCTCTTAAATCCTAACACATTTCTCACCGCGCTGCCATGAAATACCTTTATTACGTTAAACTTGCTTGTGCATTTCGTTTTCAGGCAACGAACCATGACACCACATCATTACCAGCTGGGGCAGGGTTTCTTCTCTCCTCAGAAGCATTTTCGGAGCAGGGGCCAGCAGGCAGTAGACACCCCACTGCCGGGAGCACCGACAGCAAAGGGGGAACCAAAAGCAAACTCACCGCAGCGGGCACCACCATCTCCCTCCGGCACCCCCTCCATGCAAGCAGGGATCCCCCCGCCGAGGGCTGGATCTGACCCGATGGCTCTGCTCGGGGAAGGCGGATGTCAGGAAGCGTTCATCAGAGCGGCATTATCATTAAAGGCGTAAAAACCGCTGCAAACCCGTTCCCTGAGAGCCGCTCCCGCCAGCGCCGGCCTCGGAGGCCGCGGGCCGGCCGCCATCCCGGGTGCCCTCCCCCGCCGCCGCCGCGCCATGGCAACGTGGCCCGGCCCGGTCCGGCCCGCCTCGGAGGCGTGAGGAGGGTGCACCAGGCATCCAACCGAGTGCCGGCTCACTGATATTAACCCACTGACACACCCTCCAGACCATATATAAAAATATAAAAAATAAATGAAAAACAGCCCAGCCACTTGGCATCTCGCTGGTCTGGCTCTGCTTCCAGTTAGAGTGATGAGGGGAGTATAGAAACTGGGGGGGGGGGGGGGGGAGTGAAATGGAGAAACGTTGCATTCGATGCCTTAAAATAAATAATAACCATAGGAAGGCTGGGGACAGGGGGATGAAAGGCAAAGCGTGGACTTTGATCGTGCAATCGGATCAGCGCGGGCACCTCTGCCGGTCTGATCAGATTGCTGCAACAGAGCCCTGGAAAGCCAGCCAAGTAGAAGTGGAAAAATCTACGGACCCGGTTCCCTTTCAAGAGATGAAAGGGAACTCTGCCTCTGGTACCGGGATTTATGGGAAAGGTAAATGCAGCCATAATACAACACTTGCCAAGATAACTTAGGTCTTCCTTCAGGAAAACACTCAAGCATGTTCCTAAACCCATTACTATTCAGGGCAGCCCGTAAGCATCTGCTGAAACATAGCACTGAAGCATAGCATTCTTAAACGGGAGTCCTTAAGTACTGTGCTGATTAACGAGTTTTCTTCCCCAAATCCAAGCCACTGTGAACCAACAGAATGAACTGCCCTCATTAAATTTTTATATTGCTTCTGCCTTCTTTCAGATTAAATCAGAGCATACAAACAGAAAATAAGTTTCACTTTCCATTAGGAGGATAAAACCCAACTTTTCTTTTTTTTTTTTTTTCCCTGTAGGATCAACAGGCTGCACAATGCCACACATCCCTATGAACGAGCACCTTTCATGAGGAAGAAAGCTGGCACACAGCAGAAGGACTGCCCTGCCCCTCTACAAGCCCCGCAACTCCCTTGATGTGCAGCTGCAAGCCAGAAGGGACCACACAGAGCAGCGTGTGCATACGTTTTATCCACTGATGAACCCTTTTGAAGCAAACTTTAAAACGCTGTAGACTATGAACACGTCTCAGTCATTAATGGCTGTGGATAAGACGTCTGTTTCTCAGTTCAAGTGAGGTCGCTATTAGGGGCACAGGCTGAGGTCCTCGCCTGTTGCACAACTGACACTGCCTGCCCTTGATGCCCCCAGAAACTTTTGACAAACTGAGCACACAGAATGAGTTCCAAACCTTAAATACAAACGTTACAGTTCATTAATGTTCAGCAGCAAGGTTTCATGTCTACAGCTGCTTCTGTTTCTCATTCACAGCTCACCACCTCTCCTCAGAGCTCTCACCTGCTGATTTCTTACAAAGAAACTGTACCCCCTGTTGAAGGAAGAAATCTTATCAAATAGTGAATCAATGCTTTTGGCTCTCCTTGCTGTTATTTAGGAATATTGTGCCCCATATACTAAACTATTGCTTTATTTATGTTCTTTATACGGGCAGAAAAATGGACCTTGGAAAATGGTTTGCACCAGTTTTAGACTTAGCTAAATCAGAGTCTTAGATGAATTTTATACTGGAGAATTTTGAAGGAAAACATTTTTATGTAACTATTCTGTTCCTTTTTGCCTTTTGGGGAGACAGCATTGATAGGAAAGCTTGTGAGAGGCAATCTAATCTCCTATTGCAAGTCTCGAGACAGATGGCAGAGCACCCTGCCAGAAGGTTATGTTAAGATCATGGTATCTCCCCTTCTTGTTAGCTATATCCAAATGCTATGGCAGGCAGGAGCAGCTTTACTATTCACCCCCAAGAAACTTTACCTCTTCTCCTCATCTGCAGCAATTAGCACTCCTCAATACGAAGATAAAGGCACCATCACCTTGCTGCAAACCTTGTTGTCAGAAATGGGTAAGGACAAAGAATTAAAGAAGAATCTCAGGCATCTGTCCCTAAATGAACAATTTACCTTTCAGGAAAAAATGGTCTTGCCATGCTGTAACCGCCCCAACATACCCCTCTAGGCTCTTCAGATGGGTGAATAAACCCAAGAGGTAGGTTATGATTTTCTTGCATAAAGAATTTTCTTTCATAAAAACATTTAAGAGAAGGCCACCATCACCCTGAAAAAAAAAAAAAAGTTCATTCAGCAGCCTGTGAGTAGTAAAATTACCCCAAGAACTTCATAAAGCACCTCCTGGGGCAAGTGAAACAGGACTGCCGCTAAATCAGAAGAGCAATGCTGCAAAAAGGGGGAGAAATTAGATGTTCAAAGTCTTTCCCACTGTTCTCACAGCTTAATTACATCTATTGATTTAGTGCCCATAAGTAGCATGAAGAAATGAATAAGTAAATAACTACAATCCTCTGTTCACTGTTGCAAAAGAAGCTCGAAACCAAGAAAAAAGACAGATAGTATGAATGAACTTCGCTCAAAATTTGTAAAACAAACCCAGAAGAAGTATTCTCCCTACATGAGATAATAGCACAGCCCAAAGGGCTTCACAACAAAGCACATACAAACTACTTGTTCCTGTAAAGACTCAGAAGGACCACCAAGATGTGTTTCTACAGCCACCAGCTTCACAACATGGAACTACCACATGAGCTTCTCTCTCCTCCCCCAAGAAAGGGCACAAAACAAAGGATGAAAACTATTTTCAGTAATTTGGAATTGGAGACCACAGCACCTGTTTTCCCCTACCTCCTTCTCCAAGTATTTTGTTATGGCCTATTACAAAATTATCTAGTAATGAAACAAAAACACATTTACAAAGTGACAATCCCCATTTTTTAAACTTGAAATCTCAATCTCTTCCACTGGAGCAAAAGTCCAAGTGATGAAACAAACCTTGAACTGTGCCCTACTGTTGAACTACTCATCGCTTTTGGAAAACGAATGAGTGCCTCATCCCAGACGCCGCAATTTAGCAATTTAATCTGTACACGTGTCCTGATGACAGATGTTATGAAGAGAGAGCAGAAAGCCTTCAGAGAGCCAGTAGCTAAATGAGAACATTTCCCTGATCAATGCCACTGACCGGAATTTCACCTGCAATCACAGAAGAACCCAGAGCAGTTACTGGAAAAGCCCCGTAACCCAATTCCAGGCAGAGCCAGTGGCAGCAGCTACCCAGTGGTGGTCTCCAAGAACGGGTCTCATGAACAGCAAGCAGTCATCCGGATGTGAAGTGAGGGGGGTAATAAGGAGGAGTTGTTTACTATTGTCCAGCAGAACACAGCCTGCGACATTTTGTTAGCTCTCCCAGTGGTCTCCAATACTGCGTGAGCAGGAGAGACAACAGAGAAGAGCTTTGAACTGCACCTCATTGACGGAGGGAAAAAGGGTTGTGAGGATCACAGTTCTTTCACCTTTTGAGTTCCCCAAATTAAACATGAGTACATTTCATATGCTTGTTGGTTATCCCTCCCTTCTCAGTTACTTTGACTGCTGCTGAATTCTAAACTCTGCTTCAATTGAAAAAAGGAAAACAAAATTTGTGTTTTTCTGATGCATAACATACAGCTGTCATAAGTGACAACAATGAAGATATAGGAAGAGAGAACTACTTAGCTATTTTTTCTATTTTCCATTTCTAACCAATGAATCCTGTAAATAGGAACTCACTAAGCTATGTAGTCTTCATCCTAAGTCAGACTGCAAGAAAGATTGTTTAGAAAAAGAAAGCACTTTCTTGCACTTGGAAGAAAAATTGTTAGAAAAAAATAGTACTTTCTTGGAACTGCTATAAATATAATTGCACAAAAATTCCTACCTGGGTTTGAAAAAATCTCAAGTAGTCTTTCCCATTTTTTCCCCCTCATAGTTTTGTCCCATTACCGTTTGATTTAAACCAGGTATAAAGCAATTTTGAAGCATACTCCAACAATGTATCCCACCAAGTTTAAACTATATTAAGACCACAGTATTTTTACTAGTAGAGAAACCTAACAAAGGAACAACATGCTTGGAACATCTGTCGCAGTGATTGAAAGAAGTCTATGACAGGAATAGCAAATACTTATTTTCTTTTCCAAGATGTTGTCAGTCTGCTGAAGCAAAGTATCAGTAGACTGTCTAAGAGCTAACTCACATTGGCCTGTCTCCTCCAAAACGAAGATGATTAAAATATTCCCTTGTTGTATAACCTTGTCTAGTTGCTTATTATTATCTGCCATCTCTGTGTTGGGGGGGGGGGGGAACTCTTTGTCAAAACTAGTAAGCACGTTACAGTGTTATGTAAAAAATAACTCATATGTTTAAATCTACCCCCCCCAATGAAATTCAAATTTTCAAGTGTGTCAATTATTATATACATTTAAATAATCAGCTGCATGACTCAACACAATCCTGAAGATACAGACCCCTAAGCATGGCTGTCTGTTACACAACATATTCTGCACAGCTGATCAAAACCACAGATATTTACTACACAACTTTTTGGTTACTTCATGGAAGATGACAACAGAGTGACTGCTCACCCTGTGCTAATGCTGACTATCCATGAAGGATTTCTGTGGTGTTCGCCCCTTAGGTGGCCAAAAATCTTTCAGGTTCTTGTATGAACCTTGCCTGAACGTGTACAAAAGGTTCTTTCACACAACAACAGCATCCTGCTGCCCAAACCACACAGAGCTGCTTTCTACATGGAGGTGAAGAAGGGACGAATCCCTGTGGCGGCATTTGTGCTCCCTTTCAGTGCAAAGTTAAAGGAAACCAATACTCCAAAAAGTAACGGCATGACTCACAGGATTCATTACAACACACTGTTGGTGTATCACAATCAGTTGTCATGGGTCCACTGTGGGCAACCAGCAAACAGTATCTTTTCTCACCGTCACCGGGATGAGGTTTCAACCGCATCACCAAGTGGCAGCCGCACACATTACTCTCCTGAACTAGACCCTGCCTGGGCCCTTATTAAGTCAGGCATATAATGCATGATCAAGGGCAGCCTGTTACTACACATCGCCACTGCCTGATCAAAAGCATCAGCACACAGCTGTGGCAGGCACCTGTCTCCTGAGCGCTGGTGCAATAAGCCTTGAGGCTCAGCTGGAAGAAGACAGGCCAGTAGGCTGCTAATGTGAGAAGATGCCTCAAGTGACCAACAAACAATTCCTCGACAGAGACAACACCGCCTTCGAAGGGCCAGACACGGCTGCAGATCCTCCACCTGAGCTCAGTGCTAAATGGGGTTTGGGAGTGGTGACCATTGCCACTGCTGATGTTCTCAGACCAGCTCCTCACCAGGCCACAGCACCACCACCATGCTGCAGGCTACACACTGGGATGTTCAGGCACAGATGAGAACCATCAGCAGTTTTCTAGCTGAAGCCAGATGTGAAATCGTGTAGGAAATGTTGTGACAGACATTAAGAAGGGGACTTAAAAAAAAACAAACCACCACCCCATAAACAAAAGAAAAGCGCCAGACCAGCAGATACAGATGTAAAAGCTTTCTGAGAAACTTCACTATCAAATAACTACGACAGAACCAAGTATCAGCATTCAAGGAGAACTTACTGAGAAGAGCATGAAATGCCAAAGCCTTATAGTTTTCTGCTGATTATTTGAAAACAACATCAAACAAGGACAGTATACTTGCATATTCAAATAAATAGTTCAAAATTATATTTTCTTTTCATATGTAAAATACGTAAATCTTCATGTTAACATATACTGTGCTGAAAAGATTCAGAAGCCATCTATATACAAAATACAGACTTAAAAGCAGAATTTATTCCTCTGTATAATGTTTTCTTATAGATACAGGGCTCTTTACTTCAAAAGGGACCACTACACAAAGGAATCATTGTTAACTTTCAACTTATGTATTGAAAGTATTCAGTATACATATCCAAAAAAAGTTCATGATTCAGCTATGATCTGGAGATCATATTGGGTTCATTTGCAAACAATTTGGGAAAAGATGGTTATGTAACTCACCAGGGTGACACCCAGCACCCACCTGATCTCACTGCGTCCCACCCACTGCCTGCATGCAGCTTAAATCCTACTGCGCCTTTATTGAAACCAAAGAATGCAGACCCCGTCTTACTGAGATCAAAGCCTTAATCTCAGCTCACATCCACTGGTCCTTTCGGAGTAGCCTTTGAACTCTCTAGTGGCGTGTCCTCTTCATTCCTGTTCTTTTTATGCTTTCTTAAATTTCAATGCAGGGACTTCAGCCAAGCTATTTTAAACTGCTCCTAGAGAGACCTGGAAGTATGTTTCTAGGACACTAAGAAGGTAGGACAGAATTTTCTCTGTAGGTAGCAGAAAGGTAGAGCTCCTTTTTGACTAATTTATTTTAATACTGCTGTAGTTTTGTTGTAGTATTAATTATGCAGTAGGGTGCCCACAGCTTTGTATAAGCATCTTTTTGAATTATTTAAAACAAGAGAGAAGCAGCAGTTACTCAGCATCTCTGAAAACTGCGCAACTCTTGAATTTCAGCACCGATCACAAAACATGCTAAAGAACAAATAATGCATTCACCAATGTGCAGGCCTTAAAAGACATGGTACAAGACAAATCTATAATCAACTGCCCCTTAGCTACAACCCATGACACCCTGCACAAGCTTTCAGAGTAGTACACTTGCTCAAGGATACAAGTATCAGAGATTGATCAAGTGTACTACTTCGGGAATTCAGCTGATTTTTTTTCTGCGGGAAAAAGAGAGGAAATAAAACGTCTAATTAGACAAAGTATTTCCTGTCAACATGTGAAGTTTCGTTTCAAAATTGCCAGAAGTGAAGCACTAAAAGAGAAATTAGAGCTCCCAGATCCCTGCATGATTTCAACTCAGTCTTTGCCCATTTGGTAATGGTTGGGTTTTTCCCTCATTATCAAGGCAGGAGTCAACAAGGGAGCAAGTCTCAGCCCACTCTTTCCTTCAGGGAGCTAGGCATGTTTGAGAACCTTCCCTCAAGTTCCTCCTCCTGCCCCCAGGCCCAGCATAGCCACCAGTCCCTAAGCCAGCACTGGTCAACTAGGAACTTTCATTGTGATGAAAGAAGGCACATGGGCCGCAGGTTTCAGGAAAGTCCCCTTAAGGCTAATGAGGAAACCTCAAAATGAACCATGTGTTCATTTTGTTGTGTGTATAGCTGTTGCATCTCCAAAAGAAAGCATTTAGAAGCAGGTTCAGAAACAATGGAATTATGCCTCTCAGTATGGGCTTAAGGCCCATAATCAAGATCACACTATACAAAGTGAACCTCAACAGCAACTACTGTTCACCACAGTAGTTGCTGCACTTCTGTCCATTTTTTCCATTTTCTGACAACTTCTGCTGACTCAGACAAATTGCTGACATCCCTCCTGGGAGTGCTCACACACAGAACAAACTCCTCCACACATGCACACAAAATAAATAACGTGAACATGGAAATGAGTTTGAATCTACAGGTATATGTGAAAGAAATAAAAGTTCCCCACTTTAGCCACCTTTTTCAAATATTCACATTAAGTGCTACACTGAATAAAAGCAGCTGAACAATCTTAGGATTACTGGAAAAAATACAGTGGTGAGATTTTGCAGGCTTTTAGCACACTACAAAGACCCACAGCTTTTTGTCCTATCTGGAAGGCAAATTGTTTAAATGAGTGAGGATTTCCTCTCTTTTAAGAAAGAGCACATGAATGTGTGGCACAGCCTAAACAGCCCAAAACATCCAGGCGTGTACTCACTTTGGACCACAACACAGCAGCAACCTTGGCATTCCAGATGTGGGTCAAAAGAGCAACAGAAAATTGTGAAGTACCACTTCTTCAAACTTACAAATTTACTATTGTTCAAAAGAAAATATGCACAAACAAAAACAAGTGAGTTTCTCTAGCACTTTATATAAAACTTACTTGAACAGAAGTTTTTTGTACAAAGAATAGGAAAAGGTCACAGAGAAAAGCTACTTGGGCTGTAAAGTGACAACTTTCAGACATACACCAAGGCAAGCAAGCAAATGTTAACATTCATACTTCTAACACTAATACTAATAATAGTACTGTCACATATATACAACTGAAACAGATTATTTTGGCTATCTGCTAGTCTCAGTCAGGTTATATATCCTTTAGACACAAGCTAAACTGCAGAACTGCAGCACATTTATTCCTGAAATCCTGCTGGCATCAGATTTGGTGGCATCAATCCTGCTGGATCAGATGGTGGTGGCGTGGCTCTCTACATTAGAGAATCTTTTGATGTTGTGGAACTCCAGGCTGGGAATGATAAGGTTGAATCCCTGTGGGTTAGGATCCGTGGGAAGGCCAGCAAGGCTAGCTTCCTGGTCGGGGTCTGTTATAGACCGCCGAACCAGGATGAGGAGACGGATGAGGAGTTTTATAGGCAACTGACAGAAGTTGCAAAATCGTCGGCGCTTGTCCTCGTGGGGGACTTCAACTTCCCGGACATATCCTGGAAACACAACACGGCACAGAGAAAGCAGTCTAGGAGGTTTCTGGAGAGCGTGGGAGATAGCTTCCTGACGCAGCTGGTCAGCGAACCTACCAGGGGTGGTGCCCTGCTAGACCTTCTCTTCACAAACAGAGAAGGACTGGTGGGAGATGTGGTGGTCGGAAACTGTCTTGGGCAGAGTGACCACGAAATGGTAGAGTTCTCTATTCTTGGCGAGGCCAGGAAGGGGACCAGTAAAACTGCTGTATTGGACTTCCGGAGGGCTGACTTTGAGCTGCTCAGGACGCTGGTTGGCCGAGTCCCTTGGGAGGCGGTTCTGAAGGGCAGAGGAGTCCAGGAAGGCTGGGCGCTCCTCAAGAAGGAAATCGTGATGGCACAGGAGCGGTCCGTCCCCACGTGTCCAAAGACGAGCCAGCGTGGAAGAAGACCGGCCTGGCTCAACAGAGAGTTGCGGCTTGTGCTTAGCAGAAAAAAGAGGGTTTATAATCTTTGGAAAAAAGGGCGGGCCACTCAGGAGGACTACAAGGATGTAGCGAGGCTGTGCAGGGAGAAAATTAGAAAGGCCAAAGCTCATCTGGAGCTCAACCTGGCTACTGCCGTTAAAGACAACAAAAAATCCTTTTACAAATATATCAACGCGAAACGGAGGACTAAGGAGAATCTCCATCCTTTACTGGATGCGGGGGGAAACCTAGTTACTAAGGATGAGGAAAAGGCTGAGGTGCTTAATGCCGCCTTTGCCTCAGTCTTTAGCGGCAGTACCGGTTGTTCTCTGGATACCCAGTGCCTTGAGCTGGTGGAAGGGGATGGGGAGCAGGATGTGGCCTTCGCTATCCATGAGGAAATGGTTGGCAACCTGCTACGGAGCTTGGATGTGCGCAAGTCGATGGGGCCGGATGGGATGCACCCGAGGGTACTGAAAGAACTGGCGGAGGAGCTGGCCGAGCCGCTTACCATCATTTATCGGCAGTCCTGGCTATCGGGGGAGGTCCCAGTTGACTGGTGGCTAGCCAATGTGACGCCCATCTATAAGACGGGCCGCAGGGCAGACCCGGGGAACTATAGGCCTGTCAGTTTGACCTCAGTACCAGGGAAGCTCATGGAGCAGATTGTCTTGAGGGTCATCACGCGGCACTTGCAGGGCAAGCAGGCAATCAGGCCCAGTCAGCATGGGTTTATGAAAGGCAGGTCCTGCTTGACGAACCTGATCTCCTTCTATGACCAAGTGACGCGCTTGGTGGATGAGGGAAAGGCTGTGGATGTGGTTTACCTTGACCTCAGTAAGGCTTTTGACACAGTTCCCCACAACATTCTCCTCAAGAAACTGGCTGCCCGGGGCTTGGACTGGCATACGCTTTGTTGGGTTAGAAACTGGCTGGATAGCCGGGCCCAGAGAGTTGTGGTGAATGGAGTCAAATCTGGTTGGAGGCCGGTCACTAGTGGTGTCCCCCAGGGCTCGGTACTGGGGCCGGTCCTCTTTAATATCTTTATCGATGATCTGGATGAGGGCGTCCAGTGCACCCTCAGCAAGTTTGCAGATGACACCAAGCTAAGTGCGTGTGTCAATCTGCTCGAGGGCAGAAAGGCTCTGCAGGAGGATCTGGATAGGCTGGACCGATGGGCTGAGGCCAACTGTATGAAGTTCAACAAGGCCAAGTGCCGGGTCCTGCACCTGGGGCGCAACAACCCCAAGCAGAGCTACAGGCTGGGAGATGAGTGGCTGGAAAGCTGCCTGGCCGAGAGGGACCTGGGAGTATTGGTTGATAGTCGGCTGAATATGAGCCAGCAGTGTGCCCAGGTGGCCAAGAAGGCCAACAGCATCCTGGCCTGCATAAGAAGCAGTGTGGCCAGCAGGTCTAGGGAAGTGATTGTGCCCCTGTACTCGGCTCTGGTGAGGCCGCACCTCGAGTACTGTGTTCAGTTTTGGGCCCCTCGCTACAGGAAGGACATGGACGTGCTCGAGCGAGTCCAGAGAAGGGCGACCAAGCTGGTGAGGGGTCTGGAGAACAAGTCTTACGAGGAGCGGCTGAGGGAGCTGGGCTTGTTCAGCCTGGAGAAGAGGAGGCTCAGGGGCGACCTTATCGCTCTCTACAGTTACCTTAAAGGAGGCTGTAGCGAGGTGGGAGTTGGTCTGTTCTCCTACGTGCCTGGTGACAGGACGAGGGGGAATGGGCGAAAGTTGCGACAGGGGAGTTTTAGGTTGGATGTTAGGAAGTACTTCTTTACCAAAAGGGTTATTAAGCATTGGAACGGGCTGCCCAGGGAGGTGGTTGAGTCACCATCCCTGGAGGTCTTTAAAAGACGTTTAGATGTAGAGCTTAGCGATATGGTTTAGTGGAGTACTTAGTGTTAGGTCGGAGGTTGGACTCGATGATCTTGAGGTCTCTTCCAACCTAGAAATCTGTGATACTGTGATTTAGTGACTGTGGAAAAAAAATATTTATAAAGTCTTCCAAGCTTTGTCTCCACCCCCCCCCCCCTTCTTCATAATAAATTCAGTGAAATATTTTTGTGGTCTTTTTAGTCTAGTAGTTTCCTTCCAAGTAATTGTTATCCTCCCTTCCATTTCATGATCTGATCTACAATCACAACCAATTTTCCACCTTTTATCAACCACCCTACCTCCATTCTTGCAGCTAAGCAGAAGTTCTGTGGAAGAGACCTAGAGGTTACAGCCCTATATAAAAATACATTATTATGGTAGATGTGCATCAACAATACCGCACTCTTGCAAAAAAGCTAACGTGGTGTCAGAACATACAGACAGCAAAGGAGGTCTGCCAGGAAAGCCTTCTGCTGCACTCACCATTACTGGCATGTCAGCAGGAGAATTTTGGTCAAGTTTCATTGCTGCAGTCCAATAAAGATGAGCACAAATCACAAGATATTCAGAGAAGAGCTAAGAAAACATTACATATCTAACCTAAACAAAAGAAGACTGAAGAGAGCCAAGGTATGACTCTTCAATGGACCAGAAAAATGATACGAAGAGGAAACAAACTCTTTATTTTCATCATCCAGGGCCAGCAGAAAAACTAATTAAATTATAACATGAAAGACTTTACCAAAACAGTAAGAGAAGCTTTCTGACAGAAAGAAATGCTCTTGAACAGAACACACATATCACATGGGGCCAGGTGAGGGAGGATGAGAGGGAGGGAGAAAGAGAGAGTCAGTCAGTCTTGGCTATTTCATATATACTATACATATATACTATATATATATAGGATGAAGAATATATATCTATATATGAAGATTATGAAGATGCTAGTGGCTGTCAGAAGTGACCAAGCCCTAGCCAGCTGTTTTAGAGTGAGTCAGGTCATTGCTTGGGGATCCAGTTCAACCCTGTGACTCTGTACGTATGCAAACCTCCTCACCCTTTTCCCAGCACCAAGTGCCCACATAGGCCCATGAGAGGAGCAGTCCCTTTAATTCAAAATACAGAAAGAAAAGAGGCTACGGTCATGCTGTCTCTGGTAATCCTGGACAAAGGTCAGGTACAACCTGGCCCTCAGCAGCAAGTGTAGGGCAGAACAGCACACAATGACGCAGCTGTGTGGAGTACTGCGAGTCACCTGAGCCAAGGAAAAAAAAAAACCAAAGTCCATGTAACGTGCTACAGAGAGAACAGAAAGCAGTTCACAGTTTGATGCCAAGAGGTATACAAATAGAAAAGGGCAAAAATCTACTGGAACATCACCTTTGACTTCTCTTCGCTGTACCAGCAGAGAATGCACGTTGTCTGCTGGCATTAGCCTCTCTGAACCCTACTACTAAATTAACCACACAGCTTTTCCCTCTCGTATGTATATTTTGTCTACAAAAACTACTAGCAGTGTGGACTAAAAACTCCTTTACTTATTTACACCATTCCTAGTAAAATAGGGAACTCTCTCAGCTGGAGTACATGCATTCATCACCCACCAGATGCCCAAACAAATGAGTTCCATCTCTCACTTCACTGGGATTTATCTACAGCTAGAAGTTTGGGGCTAACCTGTCTTCCTTTTCCCTGTCCAACAACTAAGTTTTGCTTTCTTTTATTTATTTTATTTTAAATATATCTATTCATTTTCCCTTTCTTCTTCTCTGCTCTTTTCTCTTTCCAACCTCTTCTGGTTTCCACTAGCTATTCTTCTTCATTGCTGCTTCTTATTTCCCTACACTACGCTGCAGGGTGAAGAAAAGTGGTAGGACAAGCACATTGAACTCCAATAAAATGGGGACACTCCTGGTGCCTGCTTCCTCCAAACGTTTAAAAGCAAAGGTCTCCAAGCTTCACTTACCTATAAGCCATAATAGCAACATCAGATTTTGCTATCAAAGCTGACTAAACCAAGAAATATTTCACATACAGAGAGGGTGGAAAAAAGATGCAAGCCTGACAGAGCTATGGAAGATGCAGAACACATAACTAGACCTGTTAAGAACAAAGGCATTGCAGTGATGTCTTAGAAAGCAGGGGCACAAACTACCATGCCCCCAAGGGACAAAGCGTAGACCAGGGAACAATATAGCTGGCTTCAAAACCATTTTTTGTTCTCCTGTCTTTGGACTGCTGTAGAGCTTGGAGGGGCCTCAACATAATCTGGATGCCTGCAGGTCCCTATTTTATGCTGAGTTTTGTGTACTAACCATTATGCCTTAAAGGCAGGGGGACCCTGATGCATTCCTCCCGCCTTCCAGAGCACAGACTGCATCAGGAGTCCAGCAATGAAGCATGTTCTACAAGCCCAGAAGATTACAGAGACCCCATTAAAACCATTCTAGGTTTATGTGAAAATTGAAAGGACTGCAGTCCTGGTAAAGATCTCAGTCATCATATCTACACACTCCTTTGGCTTTTCCTTCTACTGGCAACACAGAAAGTTGTATGGTTTTTTGAACTGAAGCCCTCTGAGGAAATAATTCAGACAACACAGAACACCTCAGCTATTACATTACTATCATACTTTCCATTTACCAAAGCCTTGCCCACAGTACATGCACCACTAAGTTTCAGGAACTTGTTCTGAAGTTGCATCTCACGCAAAGCAACTGTTGAGTTTAAATACAACAGCTTTTGACAACCAATTTATCAGAACTGTCACTGGGCAAACACTCCTTATTTTTAGTACAGATAGCACCCAAAGTGCCTTAACTGGAAAGTTTATTTCCATTTGTTGTTCCATGTAGGTGAAATAGAATTGTTATAATGCTGGGCTTTGCCTGATGGAAAAAAGTTTCTGTATATCCATATATCACACACATGCTCCAAAGCCCAAGAAAAACACACAAAATGTTAAGCTGTGGTAATACTTTTATTAGTCACAGCAATCCTCAGTTCTTCTGAAGTAGCCAAAACCTTATACAAATACATGGCAGACATGGCCTTTGGCTTCATGAGATGTACTTCACAGGGTAACAACAGCTGGTATGGAGTGAGATTTGTACTGGCTAGCTACACAAGATGTCATGATATACTCATTTGGAAAGTACCTAAGAGCCATGCTTCAATCCATTTTGAAATTAGAAAGGCCAGTTCTTTCTGGTTTGTATAAAGTTATATATTAGAAAACCACAAACTTCCCACATTAGCAACCAGCTAAGATATTCTTAGACGAATAAAAATATATATTTAGGTATGCATGCATACATGAAACTGTTTTATTACACACAAAATAGAAAAAGTTTGAACTCGGCAAGATGGGTAGATGTTCTGCAGCAGCAGCTGTATCAAAAAGAGGCAGCTAATATGGAAGTTACCTCCCATTTCCTAAATACCAAGTGCAGCACTAGGATCAACAAAGTACTGAGAAAATAATAACCAAGGGGAAAAAAAAAGTACAGTTTAGATCAAAAGGAGTGCTGACCATCTAACAATTTCCACTGATCCTACTAGAACTAAGAGTATGTGTATAGGCTTACAGGAGTTAATTTAAAAAAAAGTTTTTCAAAATGTAAGCTGGTATACTTGTGATTACACATTATTCTGCAACTGGGTTTTCCTTCTTCTAGTTGGAGAATTAGGCAGTTATAAAATGTATTAGTAAGTCTTTAATTACTTCATAAACCTTGGCAATGTTTGATAATTTCTTAAGGGATTTGACAGAAGAATCAAAAGGTTACAGAAACCTTACTTCTCAAGTTCCTAACCTTCACAGCAGTACAATAATGTGAAAGAAGTGAATGTGCAGGTACCAGATGAAAGAAGGCACATAAATGCACTTCAAGTTCCTTTTAAATAAATAAAAAAAAAAGTATAGTTTAAGCCAACTTCTGAAAGCCCTGGCTCAAGACTGAGCACCTGAGGTTAAGAATACTACTAACATAAGCCTTTTGTAATCAACCCCCTAATTTTGCACTGTGTTCAAGCTAGCAGTTACTAGCTGAATTAGCTCCCTCATTCAGTGCTACCCAAGTTGGGCAACAAAGAACTGCAAGCAAGTGTGGCAATTTGCTGATGAAGACGGTGGAAAAATTTGCTCTACACCAGCACACTCCTTCCCAGTCCAGGTCTGCTCCTCACCTTTTCCAAGAACCTCCAGCAGATGCTATGGGGAACACAGGGGGCATAGTGAAAGCAAACAGAGGTTGCTGCCATACACTAGTGTCCTGCCCTACCAGGGAAAATATATTAGTGTAGCAAAGAAGAGGTTCTTTCCCCAGATCTCTAGAATTTAAGTCTAACAGGAGGAAGCATGCTAAAAACAAACAAACAAACAAACAAAAAAACAACTCAGAAAGGGATTTTTCCTTCAGCTTTTCTCATATGTGAAATATATGCATGTATAGCATTACTCTTGTTTTAGTAGCTCTGGTATTTGTTTTCCATTAGCCATTATGAAACTTACTTCAGAAGATATGTTTTGTGGGTTGTAATCCATAGTTTGTTAACCACTAAATTCATTTAAGGACTACACATATGTTTTTTCAAATATAGACATAAGGGGAAGTTAAAATCATGCCAGAGAGCATTGGTTAGTTCCCAGGAAAGATGGCATCTAGAATTTGACAGCCTTCAGACACGGGAAGAGCACACATACACAGTCAGACTCAACAGTTTCAAGTAGTTTCTGTGCACCATTGCTTCTGCTGCGGTGATCACAACTTCTTCTACAGTCACTTTTGCTGTCTATTTTTTTTTCAAATGCAAAATACTTGCACATTATTGTATTAGAAAATGATGTTTGCAAAACATATCTCCCCAATTCTGAGCAGAAATTATCTTAACTTCTCTTTACTGGACATTTGACAACAATACTGTCATCCTTAACCAGATGATAAAAAAAACTCCTACAGAAGGAAAGTACAGTTGATGACCAGAAAATAAGAGTTATCACTGGCTTTCCAACAAAGCAGAGAGGTAACACAAAACCACCAGAACATACCGAGAATTGCCTGTACCACCCAACGTAAAGCTGAGGTAACGCCAAGATGATTCAAACTACTGGCACACGTCAGAGCTGCACAGAGGTCTTGGATCCTCCCAAAAGCCACACTGCATGGCTAGCAAAGCCTTCTGCTGGCCAGGGGCCCCTCTCTGTCCTCAGCTCCTGTCCAACACCACTCAGCATCCCCATGACCTGAACCTCAACTCCTCACCTGCTGCCTTCCCTTTTGGAAGGGGAATGGCAGCCAGCACCTCGTGGCCAGCCACGCTTTCCTCGCGGTTCACTGCTCAGGGAATGGCCCCATGCTCCTCTCCAACGGTTTTTCAGTCCAGCTGGCAATAAATTACATTGAAAGAAAAGCCTGGACTCTGGAACATCATATTGTTGAGGTTCAGTAGCCACGACCAAGGAAAAAAAATATTTTGGGCTGACACAGCTCTCTATACCTGAATTCTGGAAGCACTGTAAACAACGATTTCTGAATTGTTATAGAGCTTCTGAACACATGGTTGGGCCCCAGGTACTTACTGTGTTTCGAGCACAACAGAAATCTGTATAAAGAATGTATTCTTATCACCACTCAAGAAAAACATATTTATATGGACAGTACAGAAAAACTCTTAGGAAAAAAAAATTCAAATATGTTAAATTCTAACTCAAAATTAAAAGTTTATTCTGCAGACTGTGATTGTATTGTAAAGGGGAAACAAAACCATTCAAAGTGCTTCCTTCAGGTTTAAGAAAGTAATTAAATACTGTACAGATCATAATATTTGACTTGACTCAGTTTCTGGAAAATAATTAGACACATAGTGGGGTTCATTCAAAATTTTGATCTAGTCTACATAAAAACTATTTAAAGGAAATATTAGCTTATACATGTTGCCAAATCCCTTTGCCAATACTTGCTGATTATCTCAGCAGTCTTCCCTGCTACTGATGTATGAAAGAAACAGTCAACTAATTCATTTAACAGGAGGTGTTGATTACATACATATTGTTACCAAAAGCACAAACTACAGCTTGTTTCCTTTCTCTCAGTTACGGTAAATTTAGGTGCCTGCAAAACAAGATGACTAAAAATACTCAGCCTGAAATCTGATACTTCAATAATACCTGGGTATCGCCCCTTTAGGAAGCCAAGTAAGACCAAATTCCACACTCAAAGCCTAGCTACACACAGCTAATAGCTATTTGTGATTAAATATTCTGTTTTAAAAATGGGTAAAGCTGAACAGACACAGAGCACTTTTTTTTGTCCCAGAATAAGCTTGTCCATGGAGCTGGAACGTTCTCTGAATTTTACAGTCATACCTCCTTTAAATTCAAATTAGCTTCCAAATGCAAAAAGGCCCTATTTTCTTTTTTTGTATGGCCCAACTACAGAAGACTTCGTTATACATTATAAGGAATGAAAGCTGCCTTCCACTAAGCTGATCCAACTGGGTATTTTCAGTCTTACAGCCAACTGAAAGAAGCCCCCAAATACATGAAGATGACCTACACAAGTTTATCAACATTTCCCACCCACATGTATTTATGAATATGAAAAATTATAGTGACAGTGGAACTAGATTCTCAGATTTTACTTACAATTCACCACTGTGATGGACAGAGCTCCCAGAAGTAACTAAATGTAGAACAGGATAGTAGCTGAAGACAGTTTACAAGTATCTTCTTCCAAGGCCAAGTCTGTCATTGATTTAATTTGCAACATATGATCTTGAAGTAAAACTAACAGTGCATGTTAATGTCATACATAGTTGCTATGAAGTGTTACACCTCTAGAAGACAAAGTGATGCATGATTCAATAAAACTCTTCTACTACATGATGTAACTGAGTCCTTAAGAGGTAAAACACAAGAATTGTGTGTCCTCTTACTCATCAGGAAGACTTGATCCGAGATAAGTTTAAAGAATAACACACTGCTGGTATATTGGTTGCCACATAACTGAAGACAAGAAAACAAAGAAAAAAAGAGCTCAAAAAAAAATCAACAGAAACATGATCCAAAATTTTATTCCTTTAATTCTGCTTTTGAAAGTGAGTATTATAAAGAGCACCTACAGAGAAATGGACCCTCAGGTTTCTGTAGCTATAAATACCTTTGACAAAAAATACTGGAGAAACAGGCAGAACACAATACACGATGATAGTCTGAGTCTATACTTTGTTGTTAGCACTGTATATTTTTGTTTCTGTTTACTCAGCGATGAAGAAATTAATCCACCACTTGGCTGAAATAAATAAATAAATAAAATCACAAATTAGTTTTTGCTTGAAGTCTCTCCAGCATCTCTAGTCACATTGCAAGATCACATTGAGGACTAGTAGTAACAAATGCCAAGAAAAAGATTTGTTTGCCAAGTAGAACATACCCAGTGCCTCCCCAGTAAAGTTCAGACAAAACATAGGCAATATATGACTCTGGAAAATGTCTGCTTTCATTTATTTTTTAAAAAGCTCTCCAAAACACAACGCAAAGACCCATCACTTTAACTGAAGAGAGTTGTATATAGCATTTTACTTCTTTGTCAGACAACATTCAGGATGGTAAGGCAATATTTTCAGTATCATCCTCTTCTGACGTACTTCAGGTACTCATTTTTCCTTCTTAGCACTGCTTTCCATTGCAGTCAAAAGTGTTCTACTTCATATTATTTTGAATACTCATACAGAGAATGCTAATTACAAAAGGCAGGTGGATTTACCTTCAGGAAACACAGCACCGAATGGCACTAACTTTTCAGAGCTTAATGACAAAAATCTTATTTGCTTTGTAGCTCCTTCAGCCCCACTGAAACATCACTATTACACCGTGAGACTGGTAACTCACATAGTATTTTCAGGAAAAGCTTTCTCCTACCTATCCGCTCTACATCCAACTGTCAAGGTTGACATTAGAGAGGGTAAAACCATATATATTTGTGCAAGTAGGACATCTATTGCACTTGTGCATTACTGCTGTTAGCACTTGTTATATGATGCTGCTAAAGGAATGGGTCATAATATTTCAGTCCTGCAAGCTTTTGAAGGCCTATCCCAAACAACGGAGTGCAATAAGGTATTTTTTCCAATTGCAGCAGCACAACAGATGGATATCCATGCCCAATATTATTCTGTGTAATGTTCCAAATTATACCACAAATGGCTTATGTAACAGAGGCACCATGCACACAGCTAAAACAAACTACTCTGCAACAGTGAATGGAGACTTTGTTGTTAAGTCTTTGCCAATTGCATGCATCATTGTTGGCTCTGCTAATGTTGAATAAGGACAAAGGATATATTCTGTCCTTCATGGCAGCAAAACACAGTGATGCTGCTATAAATTAAAGAAAACACAACAAACTGACAACAGACTCATTACTACTTTCTTACTCTTGGTTCTAATACATAAATGTAGCAGAGCTCCTCACATTGTGCTAAAAATAATGGGAAACGGGTATAAACAGGGGACAGTCTTTCCATAGCTAAACAATATAGATCCCACTTCCTCCATCTGGATCCAGTTTTGTTGGCTTGTAGTTTTTTTTGTGTGTTTTTGTTTGTTTGTTTGCATTTCGTTTGTTTTACCATCAACTGTCTGTCCCTGTTCTTAGCTTTTTTTCCCCTGTGTATTTTCAGGGCTGCTGTTCAAGCATATCAATAACCTAAAAAAAAATATCTCCAGAACAGAATATCTATACTCATATGAGAATCTGCCCCATAGCAATGCCACATTTCTCTCCACTATCTCCACTTTCTTTATTTCAAGCAAATTAAAAAAAAAAAAATCAGGTTTGGGGAAGGATCTAAGGAAGTTTAATTTATAAGTAGATACAGACATTTCCCATACTGGTAAGTAAATTATGCAGTGCTGATTCCTCCATAGCCCCTTGCATTGCTCCTGTTCCCTACCCCGCTCTCCCTTTCCCCCACATATATATGACCTGGGTTGTCCTGCTGCCAGGTGTGACCTCAATTATCACCACAATATTGAAGATAACCCAAATGGAGAAAAGTGTTCAGAAAGCACACGTTTAATAGTAAAGCTGCTTGCAGAAACCTGGGGGAATTCCAGAGAATACTACAAGCATGTAAGTATATAGGTGCGTACACAGGAATGACATAAAACAGAAGTGTTTTCTCTTTGGACATTAACACTGAGTCTGTAGCAATGTTATGTCTGCCTTAGGAACAAAGAAATTCCTATCATCATATTTTTTGAGAAAATATGAAAGAAGAATATGAAAATATGAAAGAAGAAATGCCAGTATGCAGAACTTATGAGTATTTTCAGTAAGTTTTTACCAGGATTAAACAGAACACCATTAACTACCATGATGATTAAAGGCTACAGAGAAGGTATCTGACCATCCCCAGCATTGCCACCAGTGCCTCTAGCCCAACAGCTGCAATCGCCCCTAGTATAGACAAGCCATTGGTTGAAAAAGCAACCAAAAATAAAAAACAAATGTGTCTCTTATGAATGTCAGCCTGACATTTCATGGAAACCATTATAATGCAATTCCAATAACGTTTAGAAATTGGATTCTAAATGGAAGAAACAGTAAATGTAATCCTACAGATAGGAATAATAATTAAAAAAATACAAAACCCACAAGAGTTCTCATGGTTAACAGGACCTTGAAACAAATATCTCTTTGTAAATTTGAAATATATTCTTATGGAAACAGAAATACAACTTAGACTGGTCACTAACAAGAGATATGGGCAAACAGAATGAACAGTTGCCAGAACTGATCACATATAGGATTTAGTGGGGAGGAGGAAACATTTTCCTTTTTCTGTGTTCCCAAAGGATGTATTTTTGTGGAATATTTGGACCGTTGTCATGGACTGTGGAATGAGCTGCTGGAAATAAGCTGGAAATAAAAATAGCTGGAAATAAGCTTAGAAAGAGTTGAAGCACTAATTGCAGCTTAGACAACTTGCAAACACATACTCAGAGTGAAAAATACTGCTACCCATGCTACTGACTATAACAGCTGCTAGTTTAAGTACCTGATGTTGGTTTTAAACTGGATTTGTCAGTCTGGAAATATCAGACCTGGGTGGACTTTGACCCATAGCTCCTGACTTGAGTGCCAAAGGATATTCCACAAGAGTCACTCAGACACTTTAGGAGCAGAATCGACTATGTCAAAATAGAGAAAAAAACCTCTGGAAGTCCTCAGAGGCTACTAAAATCTCCCAGGCTGTTGCAGATTACAGATTACACATCAGAATGCCTTCAGGTGAAGAAAGACATTGGTGAAAGCAGTTGTGAAAGCAGCACTCTCAACCATTTCTTTTCCAAATGAGGAAATGATTCAGATGAGTGAAAACCCTGCCTCTCCCACCAAGCAACAAGAAAATGCATAGTTGGTTGAAATGTCCCTTGTAAACAACTTTCCCATGTCATGTGCCTCCTTCTGCAGAGATTTAATTTGGAGAGAGGGCACTTTGACGAGAAACTCCAGAGTTACTTGACCAGGATTTTACCAAAGAAAGCACTGTACAACAGCAGCAGGAAAAAGAAAAATTTAGGGTAGTAACACTGCAGAAATACGCTTATGCTACCATTGAATACAAACACTGACAAGTACCTGAACTCATAATTATATGAAGTTCAGTATAAAAGCTGGTATTTCAATTTAGCAGACGCTCAAATTTCTGCCATTTTGAAACCTTTCTAAAATGAAGCATTTCACGTTCCCTTACACAAGATTTTCTATTTTAGAATGACTCTTGCCTGTCCTGCAAACTTCCTTTATCCCCCCTACATCTTACGTTTTGAATTTCCCTTTTATTTAATGAGAATACTTTGTGGGTGTTTTTTAAATATTGATTTATTCAAATACTTCACTGAAAAAGTATAGCACTGATACAAACGTACTTCTGTAAATCAAGTCACATGTTTTAATAGCATATAATTCACACATCTTACATGAAAATAAGTCTGGCAACTTGTTTATATGCCTTAACTTGCTCATTTGCATTCCAGAAAATATTTTTGAAGTTATTAACTGGAAGTTACTGCATCATCTGTGCTACACAAAAGAAACTTCCATCCTGCACCAAACAATCGTTTTGTGTCACTAATCTTCATCATGATTCAAATGCATTTGGATTTCTGGTAAGAGCATATGACCAATATTAAAAAACTATATATAAACTAGCTCAGCTTGGACTCCTGCATTCAGCTGAGAAATTGTCAGTAGAAGCGCTCTCCTTCCTTGTAGCTGTATTACTCAACACGCTGTGCACAGGAATTGTTTGTTGAAACGTTTAGTATTTTTAGACCTGGCCTCTCAATGGGAATTCCACACTGAAAAAATGTATCATTTATACACTCAAACTGGTCATTGTGTCCTCCACTATGAATTTACATACAGGGGGTAGAAGGTGAATTGCTCAGTTATGAGCTGGAACTTATGAATGTGTTTAAGCACCTGCTGAAAACAACTAGGAATTATGCTCTTGACATGAATACATGCTTCTCTGCTCTGCATAGTTTTTTAAAAAGAAAAAAGCTCCAGCTCAATACGGGACAGAAGTACACATTAAATGAACCAATATTTAATAAAAAGCCACAAATCTGCTTTTGTAACTTCCAGTAGTTCTTTTAAATTTTTTTTTTTTTAGGATAAGATACTCTATATGTAATTTTTCACGACTTTAAAAAAAAAAAGTGAAATTATCTCTAAGGAAATACATTCAAAGCATTTCCATGGCATTGAGCATGAATGGAAAGGGATACTCAGAAAGAAGCAAAGAACACTCAACTGAAATATTTACCCACCTCTTCCCCCTCCCCCCCCCCCTCTGCTGCATGCACTAACATTAGCATCAGCTATAGACAGGTATGGACAAGGTTTTCTTTCCAGCACACATTTATCCACTTAATGGCAAACTAATACTTTTTTGTTACTGTATCAAGGATTTCATATATGATGAGTTTCAGAGCATTACTTCACTAGCCTTGCTGCTGTGGTGGTGAGGAAGTACGAATGGGATGAAACAGTTTGACTTGGAAAAGCATTACCATATAACAATCTGAGCTGTAGTTTCTGAAGAGAGAAAAGGGGTGGGGTGGTCGGATCCAGCTCTGGAAAAAAACGCAGCTTTTTACATAAAAATGTCCATTGGAAAAAATCCATGCTGTTATTACAACAATTATTTAGGATAATTTGTCAGAGCCAAAAATAAGCAAAGCTATTTGCATGTCAGTCAGAGATTTACCCAGGGGGCAAAGGAGCAGCACACCAGGAGAGCTGTTACCCCCTTACCCTTCCCACTAGCAGACTCCTGTATGGTTTGCTAACAGCTGGTCAGCAAAATGACACAAAGAGCTATAGCATGGTTTCACTCACCCATGCTGCAGCATCTTCAGCCTTGTACAACTTCAAAACACTAAGCAACATATCTATGCAGTTCCCACATATGAAGCAGAAGGAGCAAAACAGGCATTTTAAAATTCATTTAGTAACCATGCTTTTCTCACACAGGCATACATAAAGAACAAGCCCACGATGACTTCCACCACACCAGCATGCTAAATTCCTTAGTGCTCCTGTGTGCAAAGATGGCAACAGTGATGGTGAAAAACCTTTCCTACCTTTAGACAGCCAGAAGCCTATTCCCTTTATCTTCCCATAAGAATCTAATCCCCGTTATTCATGTTTTGTGGCTCCTAGGTTAGGGTTCGTGGAGGCTGCAGCCAGATTAGGAACCCAAAGGCCATGCTCACTGAGGCCAGGCTCCCCAGGACCTGCTTCAGAAACCAAACAGAAGAAAGAGCACGAGCTTTTCCCTTAAAAAAAAAAAAAAAAGACTTTGCCACATCTCTTACAACAGCCCAACTCAACTGAAGAAGCACAAACGTAGTTGCAGTGACACGGAGGAGGATTTGGGTACTACTGAAGGGAATTAATTCTCGGTGGTGAAACATCCAGCTGTTAATTACTTTCCAGCATGAACTGAAGCCTAACTGTACCTTCGGGCACTTCATTTCAATAATTCATTCACCATGAAGAGCCTCCCTCGAATGAAATGCAGTAAAACCCTAGAATGGTAAGAAGGAAGAGCATGCTGAACAGCTCTTGGATCACGTGGTGCATCTCACCCAGCCGTGTCCCACGCGTACACAGCAAGGCAACGGGCACCCACATACGCTTCAGGCAGGCAGACCTGTACCCCATTAGTCTACACCCAGGAGCACTGGGCACAAGCACACAACAGGCGGACTGGAGGAGCACAAATGGGAAGAAAAAGACAGACTCTTGTGAAGAAGCCACACAGCTCAAAAGTTTAAGGAAAGGGTTCTGCTTGGAAACAACAGGTCAACAGGGAATGCTGCTATCCAGTACAGCCAGAAAAGATCTGGCTTTATTCCCCATCAAGACCCTGAACGACCATTCCAAGGCCAGATACATCAAAGCCTTTGGACACAACAGTTCCTCACGCTTTAGAAGATCAGATGTCAACACACCTCAGCTCCTCACCTTTGCAGTAGACAAAGTATAAGTACTGCCTTATTTTGAAAGGCCTGCTGAAGAAAGCACAACAAAACACAAAAAAAATATGGGAGCCCAGATGAGAGTTGGTGAAAAATGTTACTGTTCAACTATTTTTATTTCAGACCTCTTCAAGGATGATAGAGAAAAATGACAGGATTAATGCCTAAGTCAGTTCTAGTTATTTTCTTCATTTTTCGTCTAGCAGAGACAGAAGAAAACAGGCTGTATGAATGGTACTGTACCAACAATGCAATAGACAGAGCATCGAGTAGTTTGGATACTACGTATGCATAAAGATTGACAATCGCAAATTACTTATTTGTGGTACTGCTCATGTCTAACAGTTTTAAAGACACTTAAGGCATGAGGGGAGGTGGGAAAAAAATGCCTGCAAAACAAAAGTTGGCAAGATCAGTAATAGACTTGCTCACTATGAAAGAAGATTGTTTTATTTGTTGCTTGCCTGTATTTTCTTCGTACACCTTCACAGTTCTCAAAACCTTTGCCAGTTCACCAAAAACAGCAGGAGCCCTTCTGTGCAAACTTCTCTGCTCTCTATGCCCAGGTGGAAGGTGGAATTCAAAACCTTCTCCAGCATGTCAAAACTCATGCAACAACAAATATACCTGGGGGGGGGTCAGAGTTTGAGCAGTTAGAGGGCACAGAAATAAAATCAAGTGTCAATTGGAAGACTATGCATGTAAACTATAACATTCAGAAGAAAGTCAGATTATTGTACACAGGACTTCTCTTTCCCAGACGTTAGCACAGTATGCTCTCTCTCCTTTTGGACAGGGACAGCGAGCGGAAGGGAAACCATGGCTTTTCCAACACGTCTCACCTCCATGATGTTATCTCCCTGTGATAATTTCCCTTCAATCATTTTACCTAAAATCCTATGAGGAAGCATTCAGCACTTGTGTAAGATGTTGATTTTTAAAGAGTGATCATTCAAATGCAAAAGATAAGCAAACAAGGCAGAAAAGCAGTGGAGAGATGGAGGGAGGGAAAGGCTTTGGTTTTGCCTGTCTACAGAATTTGTTTTGATACAGTATCCCTGTTGCACGAATTTTCCATATGCTTGTGTCAAATCCACTAACTAAAGCCACAGAGCTGTCAGATGCTCATTTTTTATTGTGCGCTTACGTGGCAGGCCAACCCTTCCGTTGAATCAGTCAGTCTCTCCTGAAGCCAGAATCTGCAACCCAGAAAGATGTACACACTCGCATGGCCAAAAGTCTCAACTTCACAACACAGGTGGGTCAGCAAAGCAAGCCACTACACTATGGAACCTAACAACTATTACCATTGCTTTTACAAGAAAGAATTATCGACAACATAAAAAATAGTAACTATTCTGCATATGCATTGTGAAGCAAATATCACAATGAAAACACAGATTTAAATGAGCAGATACTATCAGAAGTTAGTAATTCTTAACATAAATCAGAAAATCTCAAACTTTTGCACATGCTCAACTTTCTTTGGCTTTAAAGAAATAAGGAGCAGTAGACATTTACCTTGTTACCAAAAGCCCTAACTCAGTACTTCAGTTAAAACTTAATTTAAGCCCATCCTAGACTACACAGAATTTGGATCGAAACAGAACAAAAGCACCAATCCCAGACACCTTTTCCTTTACCCCATCTGATTAAGAAACCCTATAATCCCACAACTAAGTGAAAATATCAGTTGCACAGGCATCACTTCCCAAGACCGGTGTGGGGGCAGGCACGCATTTCTACCTCACATCCACAGTCTTCAGCGCTTGAAAGATTACTTGAGAGGAATTTGGGGCATCGGGAACAGAGGTAAAATACCATATTTAAATGGAGCATACATACTAATCAGGACATAAACATTTAAATAACATAATGCAGATCTGTTAATCAAATCTGATTGCTAGCTTTCCCTCCGTTTATTGGGCATTCTTCTGGAAAATATCATCTTAGTTACTGTTTAAAGCCTGGTGGGGAAAAAGCTCATTAGTTATCCTACTGGCTCAAGAGACACATTTTATGTTAGCATTTACTAGAAATGCAATATTCAAATTAACTTGCAGGTAACTAGTGTATAATTGTGCACCTACAATAACCCTTTCTGTTAATTCCAAAATAGACTTTTCCTCTGGTGCCCCTTCCCTGACATCAGTATATTTTAAAGCATTTTACAGTTCTGAATGCCCTCACAAAAATAAGTGGGTAACCAGAAACTTTCAGCTCTGGAAAACACTGACCATTACATGCTTTTCAACCCATTTTCTTCTGCCAAAAGGAACTTAACTTTCAGACTCTTTCCTGTTTCTACAGATTTTTAAGTAGCTTTTTATAAATATCACGTCCAGCTATAGAAGCCCAGCATCAGTGAGCTGTGACTATTGCTGGTCATGAGGTGCAAATCATGATTTCCCAGCCAAACTGAAAATCAGAAATTTGTAAGCTGCATTTTTAAGCTTTTAATATCTGACCCTGGGTGGCATATTAAGATTCCCTAGAAAATACCCAAGGAGGTTCCAATCTCTCTTTCACTCCTGATTCTACAAACGAGCACAGAAAGGAAGCTGCAAGGCACATGTGGCACAGCAGTCTGCTTGTCACACACCCTCTTTTCTTTACCGAAGTTCCCTTTGACAGTTCAAGCCAGTATACAGAAGCTGGAGTGCAAATATGGTCAGCCTTTTGCTGAAGCATAGAGGCTGATCATTCAGAAGAAAAGATGCCAAAGTGTGAATCTACAACTAAATGGGGAAATTGAGAACTTTTACAAAAAGAAAAGGATGGAAAAAAAAGTACAAAAGTTATTGTAAAAGTTGGGAAAATGTTTCAATATTCATGCACTTACAAGCAGTTCTAAGTGTGTTTATACAAATGTACTATAGATGTAACCATCCACAGGCTTGCTCTTTTATTTTGAAGAGAATGTAGAAATATTACTTAAAATAATAGGGTCAATTTCCAGATACACTGAAAATCCATTACTTAGCAATGCTTTCTGAGCATGTTACAGACAGATATCACATTCTTCAAACCCCTGAACCCTGGCTCTTAATACACCATGTTTCTCTAGTCGATTTCTTGTTCTGCTTTCTCACTGCACTGTAAAAATGTTATTTCTGAGAACATAACATAGTAATTGTATTTTTTAAAGCCTCGCCATGTAGAGGCTTTACTCTGCTTCTGTAGAAATGTCTTTATATCTAAAACTTTGTTCAGTGAACAAACCATAACACATAAGATGTCAGCAATATCAAAGGTTTGTGAAATTTCAGAACAGATTAGGGAGGAATAAAAAGATACTATGAATTTTCCTGTATTTCAGATGCCCGTTACACTGCTGATAATAGTTATACTAGCAGACTGAATGGCAGAGAAGCACTATCCAAGGACAGTGAGAACTGGAAGTTGCTTTGGGAAAAAAAAGAATAAGAGAAGGAAAAAAGCACACAGAAGGAGGAAAAACACAGAAACATTACCTTAAAAAAAAGCTATGAGGAAAAAAAAAAAGCTAAAATGATTGTCTTGATGAGGAATGCACTATTCTTTTTGAAAAAAAAAAGATGGTAGAAACCAGCCTTACAATACCAGAAAAACATTGATAGTTAAAACCTGTTTTGTGTCAAGGCCATTTCCCGCCTTGAATTCCGTGAAGCTTCCCATGAGCCCTGGAACATGCCTGGATCCACCTAGGGTGCCTTCCCGTTCGAGGGGACAGCATCCCTCCAGCAAAGGCCCCAAGCAGGAGATTCCAGCTGTTCCATCCAGGAGCTTCAGGGTCTGCCTCCAGAGTACTCCTGCATATGCAGATGATACACTGAGACAAGCAAAAGTTTCTGGTTTTCTGAAGCACTGCAGAGCTTCAGAGCAAGCCTGACTGGCCTGCTTAAGGAGCTGAAGAGACAGAAGACTGACCATTTCAGCAGGGAAGCAGATCTGCATTCAGCAGCCAAGCAACAAACACTGGCTCGCTCTTGGTACCCTTGTGGCAATGGATGTCTTTGGGGTAGCAGCCAGATTGTGCAGCAATCCTGGCAGGAAACTATGTTGAAGAGGTATTTGGGACTGCCTGACAAAAAGTACAATCGTCCTCAGCCTACACAGCAACTCCTCTGGTATCTCCAGAAGGTACATCACCATTTCAGATTATATTTCAGAATTTTGAGGAAAAGAGGAAAAAGCACATAAAGAAAATACTATTTTCAAACATACTGATGGACATATATTTGGACTTAACATACATTAAAAATGTTCTAAAATAAATGTATGATTTCATTGGCACAGAAATATACTTTGTTTAAAAGAAAGAAAAAATACCAGGGGAGAACTTACTGAAACATTCCATAAATCAATACCATGAAAAAGGATACATATTCTCCCACCCCTTGACAAATGTGTGCAATACTTGAGACAAATTTACTGTGTACACTGCATAAATATTTACTCTGAAAATTATTAAATCATCCCTGTAATAACATTCAGTATTTTCATAGTTCCTAATCTACCCCAGTCACAGAAGCATTGTCCTCATACTGAAGAAGACAATTCTCTTCTAAGATTCAATGCACTAAACTATCACAACATACATACTTAGCTCTGCCTCTTGACAACTGAGAATTACAGGAACATTTTGACATATGTATTTTGCTAATAAAAAATATAGAGTACATTTTTTTAAACATAAGTACTACATACAGCATCGTGTTTCCTTGATAAAACTGGGACAGAAATACTTCTTTCTGTAAGAAATCCTGAAGCGGGGAGAACGGTAAAACCTACTGTCTGAAAGACATGCTCCTCTTCAAAAGGCACAACTGCTAGAGATTCCACAGAGGTAATGGAACAGGAAAACTACCCCAGAAACTGTGCCATTTCTAAACACTTCTTTCTTTTTCCTGGCTCCGTATCGTGTCTGCATCACAATCTTTAGGGTAAGAACAAGTGTGTGATCTCCCCTCTGACCTAGCAGCACTCAGTATTTAAAAACAATACTGCTCAACATTAACTTCTCCTGCTTCACCGCCCCCCAAAATTAAGCCAAAAATCAGAGGAAATCATGCGGTGTGCTCTGGATATTCCATGACTACCACTGCTGGCAGGACTTGAGCCACATATTTCATAGGTAACTAAGAACACACACACTGTTGTTTTGTAGCTACGTTAGGCCACAGGATCCTCCTCAACCACTGCTTTTTCCCTCTGCACCTCTTTCCAAACCTTTTGCAATTTCAGCCCGCTGTGGTCTGCCCTGGGATTTACAAATGGGACTTAGCATGAACTTATCTTTTAAACACGCAGGAATCTGTGGAAAAAATGTTCACAGGGCATCTTAGCCTACCAGCACATGGTCCTTTTTAAGACATTCTCTGCTCGCTGCTTCTGCAGGATATCAAAGATGCTAAGTGCAGTTTAATTCATTAACCAGATGCAACAAAACCTTAAATCAAAGATTAAACTGAAAAGTACAAAGACTTCTTCAACTTTGTCTTCCACTTTTCACACCTTGTGGATCATTAAAAAGACACTTCTTTTTCAGTCACCAAAGGTCATAAGCAAATTGCTATATCAGCATGTTCTCTGAGCAATCTCATTCTGAAAGAATCTTTAAGGACCTTTTAAAAGTTTTTGTACAAAACCAAACAGTCCTGCCTACCCTACTAAATAAGAGCTTCCCCACTTCCCCTACAAATGCGTCACAGAAGGCTCCAAACATCAGCCGTAATTTTTTTCCCTCCTTCTTCTTAATGTAAATATTCTGAGTTATGACACATTTAAACAAGTGGAGGGAAAGACCACGCACTTTGCCCAATTCATCTCACATGGAAATTTAAAGTCCAGTTGATTCATCTCCTTTAACACAGAAAGGAAAACCTTACTTTTCCAACTGAGCAGAGAGCCTGCATTTCTCTCTTCGTAGTCTCATAAGCCATTACTGAGCTAAAATTCTTGCTATAGAAGTCCAACATACCAAAGAATAAGCAAGTCTAGGAAACACATACTTGTATAACCAGCTCCTTGAAAATGTGTAGCTCTAGAAAGTCTCGTTTATGTCTCCCTGCATAAATATTTAGAGCAGTTTGCAATTTTAAATCAAATTGTCTGATCACAAGAAACTCAAACTACATGCCTACTGCACCAAAAGGGAGTCGTTTCAAGACAAAAAATAAACAAACAAAAAGCCCAAAACCAGAGGGCTATTTTTTTTTTCTCAACTTCCTGAATGCATGAAGTCAGACTACATGCAGACTGTTTTGGTGATAACAAATGACTGTGGCTAGAACAAAACAGTTTTCACCCACCTCTTCAGCAAGTCACCCACTTACCTACAGGCAGTTGAGGGAGGCACTGCCCACGTTCTCCCTTTGCCAAGGACAGGGAATGAATGCAGCCCGCCAATGCTTGCCTGCAGCAGCAGGTATGTACTTACCTTACAATCCCTTTCGAGCACCATAAAGTAGGCTCAGTGTAAAGTCTGAAGGAAGCACTACTAGGCTACAAATTCCTTTGTTAATTCTTTACTTACAAAGAATTCACTGTAGCAAGATATTTTTAAACGTTTACAATGCTCTTGGAAAGTTTATTTTGCTGTGTAAAAGAGGCCTGTGCAGTAACACAGCACACAACCACAAACTCTGGTGGACTGATGCATACAGAGTTTGAAAATACTGACATGAGTGTCAACAGATAAACTTGCATAGTTTTAAAGTATTAGAAAGATAATTTGAGAAAATGCGAGACCATAAACCTTTGCCTTTTTCCTAGCAGACATTTAAGATGTCGATGATGATAAATCTGCGAGGAGGCTCTGATAACTAAGCCTCTGTAGCCTATCTAGGATTTTGTTATTTACATTTTAATTTCTAATAGTTGCATACTGGAAGCAGCTTTTTCTTTTTTTAGGGAAGTTCACCATCCACTCAGAATGTTAAAACCGATACCTTACATCTCAATGCAAACCAAAATCTATTCTGAGTTGCAAGAATTTAAAAAAAAGTCATCCTTCTGAATGTTCTGAGAAAGCTTGACTCTCATAAAATGTAGCTATTCCTGAGCCCAAAAAACTTGACTCAGTTTCATCCCAGAGCCAACTGTCTGTTGTAATAGAAATGTTTGAAAGAACAACTGCTTACTTTTTTAAGAACAAATCTTACTTTTTGTTTCTCTTTTCATAACCTCTTTTTTTTCCCCCCGAGACATTCCTAACATACTGTGGCTCATACTTCAGCAAATGCCAAATTCTGTAATATTTCTTACTCTTTGCTCAAATAAAATAAACAAGATAGAGAATGTGAAGGTGAGGCACAATTATATATCTGCATTATTTCAACTTCACTTTACTTGCAAAGACATCTAACTGGCTTATAAGATATCTTCAAGCCCCAGATCATGGCTGCTTTTTCATGTCTGTAGGAATTCAATTGTGTTGTGTTTTTTTTTTTTTAACCTGACCCTTCACTAATTTCTTCCAGCTTCTGCCTGATTCTAACCACAATGATATGATTTCTACTCCTTAAAAAGCAATTTGTTCTTTTCTGCCATCAAGAGAGCAGAACCAAGCTGCTTCCTCCATTCTTTTTATCAAAGTCATCCTTGCAGGTGTGTCTTTGCAATCCTTTTACCTGGAACACCATTCTTTTATCCCTTTTCCTAATGTTATTTTAACACCCTCTGAAATCACCTATTCTTGCCACTGTCTGCATCAAGCAGGCTCACTTTGCATTATCCCCTTCTCCTAATATTTAGCATGCATAAGCAGCAATCTATAATATACACATATTCAGAGATGACAGTGCCAGCTGCATTTAAATGTTGTTTGTTTTTAAATTTCAATCTCAGCCATACTTTGTCCATTCTGAATAAAAGCTGTATGCCAAATTTTAGGGGCATTTTTTTATTATTATTATGTTTTTAATTGATGTGTTAACTAAGAAAAGTTCAGTTTCCTCTTGGTTTACTAAAATTCTTTAAGTCGTTCCATTAAGAAGCTCTGTTGCTTCCCAATTTTGAATTTTGTCAGTAGAAGGGGTTTCTGAAGGGGAACAAGATAGGAATAAGGAATAGATCTCATGTTATCCTGATGAAAATACATACCTATTTTTGGGTAATTTAAGAATCCCAAAAAGCTTACCATTTATACACAGCAAATACAGGTTTCCAGCAGAGTTTCACAAGTTCAAGCTGGCATACAAGCTTTGAAAAAAAAAAGGGGGGGGGGGGGCAAGGGGGGAGAAAGAAAGGCAATCTTGTAACTCTACCTACTCTGGGCCCTCCATTTCCATCCCCATGGCTTTCCGACCCTTACACTGGCACAGGCTTTTGTGAGCCCAAGCGACAGAACCACTGGGGTGCAAGAAGGGGTTTGAGCTGAGCCTGTCTTCATGCTCCTCCCTCCCAGGCTTCAGGGTGCGCAGCATCGGGGATCTGATCCAGCATAATAGGCACCCCCTGCCCTCGGTGTTAGCATAGCTAAAGTGATCTTGAAACCACCTGGGAAACTATGACCTTAAAGATGTTCCTCTCTGAAGGCTTTTCCTGCACTGAGTATTCCCTCCTCACTGCAGGGGCTTTCTCAGCAGCAGCTCCAAACTCTGCAACATTACGCTACACACAAGAAGAAGGATATTACAGAAACCGGCATAAACATTTAAAAACTGTAAGAGCCCTAACAGCTCTCATACCAGGAACAAATGCAGCAAAGCTCACCAATGGGAGAGGTTTCTCCCTCTGCTCCCTCATGCCTGGTCCACGGGGGATACATCACTGTGGTACACAGCCCACATGGTGTGGTCCCACTGTGGTGGTGACTCACATGGGAAGTGCTGCAGTTCAATAAGATGGATTTTCTTGGGTTTTCTGGTTTTTTGTTTTGTTTTTCCCCCTCCAGTTTACTATTTTAACAGCTAAGAAGCCAAATTTAAGAACATCTTCTAAATGTTAAGATGGTGAAGCCAAGTGCTAAGAAGTCACAGAATGCCAAAAGTAAGGTTGTTTACCCAAACGAAGTCAGTTTGGCTCTGGGCCTTATTCACAGCACACGCCAAATACAAGACTACCAGTTTCTTCATCATCTTTTCTGTTGTTTAGCCACCGAGCAGCTGCTTCACAACACTGACAACTTTATCTTTCGAACCCTTAGAAGCTGATGCGGTGCTTGTATCTCCAGTTTACAGGCAAGAGACAAAAGCATGGAGAGATTAACAGATTTGCCAAAAGTTTTGACTAATCTCAGGTCACCTAGCCCATGATTTTTTTTTTTAAAGGTACTTAGCACTTTTACATCTACAACTTGGAAATAAGCGGACCAACTGCAGTTGCAGAAACTCAGAATTTGTGCCTTGGCATCTCAGCTCTGGCAAAATGCAGAACACGATTACCAGTTGGCTGCAAAAATCTGGTTTAACAGAATTGCTCAGCCTCACACAAGAAGCTTGGAAGCAGAGGCAGGAACAAAACGCAGCTCTCTCAAGGCAGTACAGTCTTATCCACCCTACCATTCTTTCCTCTCTTGCAATCCCCTCTCAGCAGACATTTTTCCATTGCTTGTGACCACTGATGTAAGGGGCCCAACCATCCTGCACAGCAAATAGGACTAGACCCAGTCAAAAAAACACTTAGATGATCAAATTTTGGGATATATAACAGGGAGATGGGGACAGGACAGGTAAGGGGAAAAAGGGTGGCAAACCACAGCTTTAAATCCAGCCTTTATACACTGCAGTGTATTTCAGACAGTTTTTCAAACGTAAAGATGTATATTATTCACATTACAACAGAATTTACGGGTTGCAGCCAAGAAGCTCTCTAAGGTGCAAGGACATTTATACAGCACAGTAGGAAACAACTGTCAGCGTGAAGTTCTCACACTCCAAACAGGTAAAACAAATCCCCGCAAAAATAGAGAAATATTATCATTCCACACCCCAGACAAGAAACACGAGGCACAGAGAGACTACTTCCGTGGCCTACAAGAGATACATGCAAAGTCTATGCATTGCATTGTGGGAGGATCTTCTGGCACTTTGGCTGACAGCATACCTACAGAGCCACCTGTACCTTCTACCTTCATGAGGGAGATTTTGGCTTTTTAGTTGTTCAGGTATTGGAAACAACCCAACACACAGAAACCATAACTGCTGCCAAATGAATGGGGATTTCTATAATAAAGTCACCAAGTCAAAGCTCTGACTTCTTGTTCCACCTGCATCACACATGCTCCATAAGTTTGAGCAAAATACTTATCTGGACTTTCTCTACAGTGTCTTTAGGGATGTCTATGGGTACGCTACAGGGCACAACACACCAGCACTTGTGGTGTACCAACACCACAACAACGGAGCCTCAGAAATACCCTAAAGCATTTTTCTGTCAGAAACAGCACTATGGCCCAAAAGTCAAATATAATGCCTGAACATTTCTTTTGAACTGAGCAAGCGCAAGTTACAGAAGTGAGTCTTAAAAAAATATTAAAAAAATAAAAATGAAGACTTTGCAAATCCTTTGATGAAAATCATGAGTTAAAGCACAGCACAATGATCACTTCTCAGGTTTTATAGATGACATGACCAAACACTAATGAGAAATGTTAACCTGTCAGTTTTCAATGTAGACAGGCCTATTTCATTACTGAAAGCACATTAAAATTTTAAACCAACTCCAAGAGCCTTTACTAAATTACACTTAAGAAGTATCAGATACTTCATTCTTGTGGAAATCATCGGACCCAGAACGTATCCAGCTTTCCAGCCAACTTAGGCACACTTTTCAGATTACAGCAAAGCTATCAAGCTATTGAACAACACAATTTATATTATACCTGCACTTCTTTAACAACTACAAAGCGTTAAAACCTTTGAAAACAGATCTTGAACTTTATGGGCCCATCCACCATTTGTTTGGAATGGAAATATTTGATTGAGAAGAAAAAGTAGAAACAGCAACAATTTATATTCCTAAAAATAAAGAGAAGCTTGTCTAGGAAAAAGACAAAGTTAAAAATATTTGTTACATTTTTGTACTAGTGCATCAGAGCACTGTGCTGAACACTGCACAGATAATAAGTAAGTTTTCAATTTGAACTCTGCAATTGGGTATGCCTAAGTAAACAAAAACATGAGTTGTTTTTCCTCCTATATCCTCAGAACCATCTGACAACAAAACCAAGCCCACTCAGCTCTGCTAAAAGCATGATTCTCTAATGTAACTGTACTTCTGGGAATACATTACTGCTTCTGTGAAATGTTTTGTTACATCCGTGTATCAACTGGCCATGTAAATATATGGTGTGACTGCATGCAAAATAGTCTTTTACAAGTTATGTAAAACTTAACACAACAAATAAAGTAAATTTAGGACCAATGACCTCTGGATGTCTGGCAAGCAGTACTTTCTCCAGCCTCCCTCCTGAATGAGATGGATGTTTTCCTCTTTCACAACACACTCCTTTTCTGGGGGAGATGACAATGCTTTTCGTTAACAACATGATAATGTGTCTGAGATTAGCTTTTTTTTTATTATTTTTTTTTAAGAGACTAAAACAAGGTCAGGAACGCCTGCTTATTTGCTCCATTTCAGTTGCACAGCTGACTGGTAACTCAGATAGATGCCAGTCTTTTCCCAGGCATGCCTTTAGCCTTCGTTTTTGAAACTACGAAGTATTTTCTGGAACTTGAATGCATTCAAATCATATCCTTTTGAGACCCGCAAAAACATAATTTATCTCCAACTTTAGCCACTTCTGGGGATGGCTACAATTATTATTAAATTAGTCAGGAGACATGCAAGTCTGATACCATGCACAACAGCCCTTACCAAGGCAGTCCACTGGTGATGCTAACATTTTTTACTTGAGGATGTATTTGCAGCAAGAAGCCGGGAAGACTGACACGTCTAAACAAAATAATGAAACGAGCACAGCACAGCAGATGCCTTATTGACATAAGGCATCAGATATAACACGCTCGTTCAGCCGCAGTCAGGCATTAAAACCATGTGACAAGCACACAGTCATGAAAACAAAGAGCCAACTAATTTCATTTTCTTTTTTAATTTATTTACAAAGAAATGTTTCCTATATCCTGCCCTCTTGATAACAGTTTGTTGTGTTTTTTTTTTGTTGTTGTTGTTTTGTTTTTTCCTGCTGTAAAATTAGTTAGTATACTAACTATACTATATACTGTATTGACTCATCTATAAACAGACAGCAAAAGACAAGATAGGGGGTGAGGGTAGGGGACCTCAGCACACACAAAAACACACACACACACAAAAAGAAACTTGATCTTCACTGTGGAACACTTCAGGGACACTTCTAATTTGTCAAAGACTGTCTGCTCTCTCAAAAGCGTACAAAATAAGTAAAATAGAGCCATGACACAAAAAGAAGAGCCTTCAGGTTACTTGCCAAATTCTTACATTTAGATCTACGTATTAAGCAATGCCATTTCATTTTCCCCAGACAATAAAGCTGCTTACAGTAAGCACAGGCAATATTAAAACTTTAAAAAACTTATTTCTGTGCTGATGAAAATCACAAATTAACTTTTTTACGGGGTGGGGAGAAGTAAAGTCATGGGTTTGCGTTTGTTTTAGAATTTGCGTACATACTTTAGGTTCTTGGACTTGGTTGCTTACTCTCGAGGCAGACTTGGACTGCAAGTACAAACCAAGTAACTCGTCTGATGCACAGCAGAGTGGATAGACAGTGTCAAGGGTTGTTCAGCAGCGCTCTCTTAGAAAAGATAAACATTGATGGGCTCCAGACATGGTAAAGCTACTGGCAACTTGACTGCGATGGGGCAACCAGAGGGGTTGAGACAAGGAAGGGAGAAGCCAGGTAAGGTTACCGTGTTCTTTGTACATAGTTCAGATAGTAATAATTAGGTGTAGACAATGTAAACATAACTTTTATCCTAAAAATAAAAGCTACTTAACCTTACATCTTTGTCTTCCAAAGGTTATAAAATTTCAGAGTTTGCTGAGTTCCACCTTAGACCACAGACGTGTATTCTTTTTGCAGATCTAGTTATTATCTGTACCAATCAGCATAAATTAAACATCACATCTACAATGTATACTTAAAAGTTTTAATGGTTAAGACTCCCAATTTAAGTCTGGTCTAACCTTCCATACACAAATGTAAACTGCCAGAAAGCAGAGCTATACAATCTTTCAGCCTCCTCAAAATCCATCAAAACCCGAGGTTTTCAGCATTTTCTGAGTATTCTCAGAGACTGATAAAATAACTAAAACTGAAATCCAGTTTTCCTCATTATCAAGACTAAAAATGGAAATAGGGCATCACTAATGAGAAGTAAACTGATTTTTCAAATCACTTCACCTCTAATAACCTACGGTAGCAATAAATGCTTACAACACGTTGAAGTTCTCAGCACCTATGTAGTTTCAACAATCATTTTTAACTGTTAATAAGAGGTTCCAATATCATTTCAAATTATGGGCTCACTGTATACCTCTATTTCCCCTCCCAACATTTAACCCACCTTAATTTATTCAAAAACCTCTACTAGTTGTAGAAAAACAGAAACTGATAAAAACTGCTATTAGAGGGGTGATAAAAGCTAAATGACTGGGGAAATTATGCAAGGCAAAAAATAAGTAATTTATTTCTTACACGATTAAGAGTTTAATTAGATTATTTATTTTAAATGTTTTCAGTTAAATGAATACAAAGCTACAAAAAAGCTTTACAGTAGACTTAACTCCTATTAAGTTCAAAGCAGTACAAGAGTGGATACCAGAGCACTAAAATTAGATCACTTTTATATTTGATTGGCAAACATTACATCAATTACATCAGCAACTTGGTAAGCAGCAATACTGAAACTTGGGGTCTAATTTATTGCTTTAAGTTCAGTTAGAATGGTAAGTGGCATCACCTAAATGCAAGGCACTGCAAGGTGCCCACTGCTGCTTTTTCCCCTCTCCTGATCCGTGATGGAGGTTTATCCATCACCCTGTTCCACATTTCCTGAGTGAAGGCACTGCAAAAACATCCTCTGCAGCAGAGATGCTTACTGGTAGCAGTGACACAGTTCACAGACCCCCATGGTTTTTGATACAGCTGTATACACTAGCACTTAAGAGCCTCTCAATTGTAAACTAAGTGAAACACGTGCTTATGACTGTTGGGTTTTGGAGCTTTTTTTTTTTTTTTTTAAAAAAAAGTTCAAATGCTGTTCCTGCCATTAGAAGTTTATGTTGACATTTGTGGTTCTGTCCTTGCTTTTATTTTCTGAAGGGATGCTTCCCTGCCTACCACAGCAGTGAAATTCACCTTAAGAAAGCTGATGACAGCCACGTGAGGGGGGTGCACGTGGAAACATGTTCTCCCAACAGCTACATACGAGGCCGACGGTGGAAGCTTGTCTTCCTTCCACATACATGTCTGCTTTTCAACTAATCTATATTTTTCCCCTCATTTAATTCCCCCAGGGCCACTTTGACCACGACAGCAACAAATAATCAAAGGATCGGATTGCTCACATTCATCTGCCCATCCTGGGCTCTGTTAAGCATGCCAGGATTTTGTTCCAGGAGCCACCTGGACATCTCAGCCTGTCAGTTTGCGGAGCATGTCCGTTACACACTTGCTCCCTTCTGCAGCCAGTAAGCTCAGCTGCGTGAAGGCAGGCCAGCGAGGAGACCAAGGTCATACCGAGTGATTCCTGTGGTAGCATGGACGACAGAGATGATAAATAGTGGGAAGGCACACACGGGAGAGACTGATCCCCTCCAAAGCAAGCCAAACCAATTACTATCAAGAAAAACAATGACTGGCAGCCAGATCTCAGGCTGCATTTTACATTGCAAACACTTCCAATCTCCCGGTATATTTCAACTGTAAATTTTCTGGCAAGGAAACTGTGTCATCTTTTGCTTTTTCAGAGTTCAAGCTACTTATTATTGCTCTAATCTGGAGGATATCAAGAACACAGTCGTGCACACACACTACAGCAATAAGAACAGATCCCACTTATTTCTCTCAATATTAGAGAAGCATCCTGGATTACTCCTAGAATTTGCTGGCAAGATATTTTGGGGTCAAAACAGACTTCATAAGTACACATTTCTTCAGCCTCATAACTGGAAACGCAACCAAGTTTCGCAAACACTTTTTCTCTCTGTGGAGAGCTACATACCTCTCAGATTTCTTGGATGTATCTGCTTTGTCCGCGGCATTTTCCTCTAATCTCTTATACCACTTTTTCCTCTCAGAAACGAAGAGTACAGCAAGCAGAGAGATGGCAGCGCCATAAACTTGTCAAAGGGGTAAATTAATCCACATGCTAAAAAAAATAAAAGAGAGAAGTTAGGAGATGTATACAGCATTAAGAAGGAAAACAAAGATACTTATCAGCTCCCTTTCACCCTAAAACAGTTATGGAAATTAGCGATGACCAAGAAATATTTCTGTATCCATCCCTTTATGGAGCAAGATGTTCCACTACCGTAAGAAAATTAAATGAGGGTGAAACTCCTTTTGGGATTACTCAGGAGGCATGAGAAAACTAAGATACTTTTCCACATTCGTCAGCTGTTTTCTAGCCAGAAAATGTCTTCCAAAAACTTGTGCCCCATGTAAATAATTCTGGAAAACTAAACAAAATTTGACATCAGGCTTTAAGATAATACACGCTCTTCTCTCGGGGAGAAGGCAGAGTGAAGGACAAACACAGACTGCAGCAACAATAATCCACCCTATCTACAACACAAGGAAGCCTCGGGTTCCCCCACTTGGGGCTTGCAGGTCCAGAGGAACTCCTCAGGGGAGGTTTCTGGTAAAATACCATGAACAGAACAGAACCACATGGGCCCCTGACCCAGCTACAAGCTGTTGCATAGCCACTTTCTGCCCTGCCACCCTCCCAGCTAGCTGCAACAGTCCCCGCATTTGCGGGAGGCTGCAGCCAGCAAAGGCCAAGCATGCACAAACCCCACAGATGGGGGAATTTTTTAAATATTTTTTCAACAGCCAACGCACCAGATTTTGTACTGAAATGGTACCGACCCACATGTGCATCCCCAAAATTACACCTTATTCAACGTTAACAAAGCTTTCTCACTTTTCAGATGTTCTTACGATTTACTCCCAGTTTAAAGAGCAGTTTGTTTAATTTCCAAAATCCCCCCAGACCTATAGCAAACTACTTACACAGATCTTATGAAAGAGAAAACAAGTGGTGTAATCCCCCTGTTCCAGCTAAACAAATCGAAATGCCGATCACTTCTTTTTATAGCAATACCACCTCGGATAGTGAGATTTTCTTAATTAACACACGGAAGAATTTCCCTGAATTTCTACAAACCCCTCAATGGCCCTTAATATGGACAAGATGATTACAGAGAGCTACTTAAGGGAGGAAGCATGTAGGATTTTTAGCATTTAAGCATTAACTTGGGGGGGGAGGGGGGGCGTTAAGCCAGGCGAAGTTTTTTTTTGTTTGTTTTATTTTTGTTTTTTTATAAAAACGAAATTCAAACCCCCTTCAAGCAGACTTCTCGCCGCCACCCCTTCGGTCTAGAGGCCGCTGGGGAGCACGAGCATTAATTTTTAACGCTTCTTTTGTCTGTTGCAGCAGGAAGAGGAGCCAGGCAGGGGAAGAGGCTGGCACAAAGGAGGGCTGGGGGCTGCCGGCTCTGCCCCAGGGGCTCCTCGCCGGGACATTTCGAGGAGGGGAAAACCAGGATCAAACTTTGGGGGGGACAGAGATGGAGGGGGGGGCGCAGAAGTGGAGGGGATATAGGGGAAGGGGGGAATGGGGGGGTATAGGGAGGGGGGAGGGGAAGGGGAGGAAAGGAAATGAGAAAGGAGGAAAAAAAAAAAGAAAAAAAAACATGAATGAAGAGAGAGGGAGGAGCCTGGGAAAACCCCTCCGCAACGCCGCGCCGAACAAAGCGCTGCGCACACGCCGGGCACTTGGGGGGGGGGGGGGGGGAGGGGGGAAGGGAGGACACAACAGCACCATAGAAATTAAATTTAAAAAAAAAACAAACACGGGGGGCCCCACGGGGGGTTGTGGGAAGCAGAGCCCGTCCAGTACCCCCCCAACCCCTATCGGTGCCTCTCCCTCCCTCCTTTCCCCTCCCGCTCCCGGGGCCCGCTGCAAACCTGGCGGAGGCTGATGGCGGCGGGGAGGCCGGCGGGAGGGGGATGTGTGTGGGGGGGGGGGAGGCCGGGAGCCTCCTTCACTTGACAGCCTCAAACACAAACATGACCCAGCGGCGCCGCCTCGCACGGCCTGCCTGCCTCCTCCTCCTCCTCCTCCTCCTCCTCCTCGCGCCGTGGCCCCCCCGCCAGGCTCCGCCCCCCCGGGCTCCCCTCGGGGAGAGCCGCGCCGTGACCGGGGCAGGGAGGGGAAGGGAGGGGAAGGGGGGATGCTCGCGGGGGGGTGGGGGGGCGTTACCCTCCCTCACTTTCTATTGCAGGAAGCGGGTGACGTCACCGGGTCTCCCGGCCCCGCCCCCCTTTGCCCTCCCTCCCCCCCGAGCCCGGAGGTGGGGGAGGGGTCACCGAGGGGGTTTCCTCGCGGGCCGCTGGGGGAGGGGCGGCGAACACCCTGTCCCCCCCACTTCTTCCCCTCCCCTCCCCTCCCCTCCCGGTGCGGGGACCGCCCCCGGCCCCTATAATGGGGGACCCCCCCCCAAGAGCAGCCCTATTAAGCACCAGATGCCCCCTCACCATTCACCCCCCCACCCCAAAAGTTACCCCCCCCCCCAAAAAAAAAAAAAAAACCACAAAAAAAAACCCACTGCCGTCGGTCGCGCTCCCCCCTGCCTCCTGCCGGCCCCCGGGGCACCGGCACGGCCACGCAGCGCGGAGGACCCCGGAGGTTCCTCCCTCCCTCCCTCCGTCCGCCCGCCCTCCCGCCCGTCCCCACCGGGGCGTCACCCCCCGCGCCCCTCCGGGGTACTCACCCCCGCACCCCCCAACTTTCCATGCCGGCGCCGAGCCCCTCCGCCGCCGCCAGTGGGCGGGGGAGGAAATCCGAGGGGGAGGCGCGTCGGGCTTGCCCCTTTTTTGGCCCGGGGGAGCGATGCGGGGGTGGGGATGGGGACTGGGGGGGGTGGGGGATGGGGACGGCCCCCCGTGCGGAGAGGGACAGGGAGGGCGGGGCTCTCAGCGCCGAGAGGAGGGTGTCTTTGGGGGGGTGTCTGTGCTCCCCCCCCTTCTTTTTTTATTTTTATTTTATTGGGGGGGGAGGGGGGAAGGTGTTGGCAGCTTTTCGGAACCACTCAAGTTTTCCGTCAGCCCCAGCGCACACCACCCTCAGCGTATAAAACCCCAACGAAATAACTTAATGCCTCCTCCCGCTCCCACGCCTGCACTCCCCTGGCCTCCAGCCGCCCAGCAGCCTCTTCGCCTGGAAGTTTGTAGCACCCAGACCAGCCCCTGCTGACCACCATTTCCAGAGAGCCCCCAGTTTTGCAGGGGGCCCTCTTTCAAGCTATATTTGATCATGGGAGGCTTTCACGAGTGCTGCCTTTCACACAGGAGAAACCAAGGTGGGGAGAGGCAGTCACTCACTGCAGAGCGGGGTACAGACATGAAACCAGAGCTTTTGGTCACAGTCTCAGCCTTTTTTCCCTCTTCAGGTCCCTTAATCTCCACCTTGAAAACATGTGTGGCTTGCAGCAGTGGTGGGCTCCCTGCTGGAGGCAGAAGCCAAGAGGATAATCCATTTGCAACCCGCTAGGCTAGTCTGCAGCCGGACAGTAAGGCTGAGGTGATGTTCCTTGCCATTGTTAATTAGAGATTCATGGGAGGATGGGACCCTCAAAGAGCATCACAGAATCGTCTATATTGGAAGAGACCTCCAAGATCATCTAGTCCAACCTCTGTCCTAACACTAACAAGTCCTCCACTAAACCATATCACTAAGGGCTACATCTAAACGTCCTTTAAAGACCTCCAGGGATGGCGACTCAACCACCTCCCTGGGCAGCCCATTCCAATGCCTCACAACCCTTTTGGTAAAGAAGTTCTTCCTAACATCCAAGCTAAACCTCCCCTGGCACAACTTTAGCCCATTCCCCCTCGTCCTATCACCAGGCACGTGGGAGAATAGACCAACCCCCACCTCGCTACAGCCTCCTTTAAGGTACCTATAGAGAGCGATGAGGTCTCCCCTGAGCCTCCTCTTTTCCAGGCTAAACAACCCCAGCTCCCTCAGCCGCTCCTCGTAAGCCTTGTTCTCCAGACCCCTCACCAGCTTCATTGCCCTTCTCTGGACTCTCTCGAGCACCTCCATGTCCTTCTTGTAGCGAGGGGCCCAAAACTGAACACAGTACTCGAGGTGCGGCCTCACCAGAGCCGAGTACAGGGGGACAATCACCTCCTTAGACCTGCTGGCCACACTGCTTCTTATGCAAGCCAGGATGCTGTTGGCCTTCTTGGCCACCTGAGCACACTGCTGGCTCATATTCAGCCGACTATCAACCAGTACTCCCAGGTCCTTCTCCGCCAGGCAGCTTTCCAGCCACTCATCTCCCAGCCTGTAGCTCTGCTTGGGGTTGTTACGCCCCAGGTGCAGGACCTGGCACTTGGCCTTGTTGAACTTCATACAGTTGGCCTCAGCCCATCGGTCCAGCCTATCCAGATCCTCCTGCAGAGCCTTCCTTCCCTCGAGCAGATCGACACACGCACCTAACTTGGTGTTGTCTGCAAACTTACTGAGGGTGCACTCGATCCCCTCATCCAGGTCATCGATAAAGATATTAAAGAGGACCGGCCCCAGCACTGAGCCCTGGGGGACTCCACTAGTAACCGGCCTCCAACTGGATTTGGCTCCATTCACCACAACTCTTTGGGCCCAGCCATCCAGCCAGTTTTTAACCCAACAAAGCATATGCCAGTCCAAGCCACGAGCAGCCAGTTTCTCGAGGAGAATGTTGTGGGAAACGGTGTCAAAAGCCTTACTGAAGTCAAGGTAGACCACATCCACAGCCTTCCCCTCATCCACCAAGCACGTCACTTGGTCATAGAAGGAGATCAGGTTTGTCAAGCAGGACCTACCTTTCATAAACCCATGCTGACTGGGCCTGATCGCCTGGTTGCCCTGCAAGTGCCGCATGATGACACTCAAGACAATCTGCTCCATGAGCTTCCCTGGTACTGAGGTCAAACTAACAGGCCAATAGGTCCCCAGGTCTACCCTCCGGCCCTTCTTGTAGATGGGTGTCACGTTTGCTAGCCGCCAGTCGACTGGAACCTCCCCTGATAGCCAGGACTGCCAATAAATGATGGAAAGTGGCTTGGCCAGCTCTTCCGCCAGTTCGCTCAGTACCCTTGGGTGGATCCCATCTGGCCCCATCGACTTGCGTACATCCAAGTGTCGTAGCAGGTTGCCAACCATTTCCTCATGGATAGCGAGGGCCACATTCTGCTCCCCATCCCCTTCCACCAGCTCAGGGTACCAGGTATCCAGAGAACAACCGGTCTTGCCGCTAAAGACTGAGGCAAAGAAAGCATTGAGCACCTCAGCCTTTTCCTCATCTTTTGTAACTAAGTTTCCCCCCGCATCCAGTAAAGGATGGAGATTCTCCTCAGTCCTCCTTTTTGTGTTGATGTATTTGTAAAAACATTTTCTGTTACCTTTAACAGCAGTAGCCAGATTGAGCTCCAGATGAGCTTTGGCCTTTCTAATTTTGTCCCTGCACAGCCTCGCAACATCCTTATAGTCCTCTTGAGTAGCCCGCCCTCTTTTCCAAAGATTATAAACCCTCCTTTTTCTCCTAAGCTCGAGCCACAACTCTCTGCTCAGCCAGGCCGGTCTAGTTCCGCGTCGGCTCGTCTTTGGGCACGTGGGGACAGACCACTCCTGAGCCATTAAGATTTCCTTCTTGAAGAGTGCCCAGCCTTCCTGGACTCCTCTGCCCTTCAGAACCTCCCCCAAGGGACTCTGCCAACCAGTGTCCTGAACAGCTCAAAGTCAGCCCTCCGGAAGTCCAAGACAGCGGTTTTACTGGTCCCCTTCCTGACTTCGCCAAGAATAGAGAACTGAACCATTTCATGGTCACTCTGCCCAAGACAGCTCCCGACGACCACATCTCCCACCAGTCCATCACTGTTTGTGAACAGAAGGTCTAGCGGGGCACTTCCCCTGGTAGGCTCTCTAACCAGCTACATCAGGTATTTTTCCTTAGGAAAAATACTCCATTCCACTGCCTCTTGTCAGAGAAGAAAAAGATGAACTCTTTGAGAGGGGCTTTCCTCATCTTCCCCCTCTGGCTTTCAGAATTAGGGTTCTGACTTGCTGAAGAACAGAATTGCCATTAGCCTGAGCACGCTGATATGATGAATTTGACCCCCCAGGTGCTGATAGCTGAAACTAGTCCACCAGATCTGACCAGTCACAAACCTGAGCTCAAGTGACCTCTGAAATTAGCTCTGGACCTCCTCTTGGCATCTTTAGCTGTCCTTCACCCATCTTGTTCCTTCCTATTCTACCCATTGCCGGAAAGCTTCAGGTTGTTGTCACCATGTCATAAGGGAGGAAGAATCAGATACTGCCCTTCCACATAAGAAGCCTGAGAACAAGGACCCACCACAGCTGTTGCAGGTGCCAAAGGAAGTCCCAGGCCATCCATCTGTTTGCAAGGTCCTGAGTAAGTTCAACGCAGATGCTCTGGCCTGCAAGATGGAACGACAGACAGCAGGAAACTGTGAAAGAAGTAAAACTGCATCCCATCCAGCAATGTGAAAATCCATCCCTCTTTGCTCACCGATATGTATAGAGGTATAACCAGTGCCCTTCCTCTGCAGACAAGCACGAGTGTCCTTCCAGAGCAACCCAGTGAGGTGGCGAATAGGAAGCGGCTCCTTGATGAGGGAGAAGAGGACAGTGGGGTCCTCATATTTATCAAATGGTGCCAGTTAGAACATAAAAAAGGTGATTTGGGTCAGAGGACACAACACAGAACTGGAAGTCTGACCCCATGAGGTTGTTCCCACCATGACCTGGAGAAGCGGCCAGAGAAGCAGCCATGAGCTGCTGCCGCTCCTCAGCCTGTGCACCCCGACTGAGCAGGGGTAGGACCCAAAGAGTAGTCTCCAGTTCATATCAAGGGTGGCAGAAAATCTGCTCCCCAGAGCAGCCCTGGGAAAGTTTTGAAAAGACAGCATAACGGGCTGTTTTTTTCCTGGCCGTGTAAGCTTGGGCAGATCACTTCATCTTTTTCTGTCTGTTTTTCCATCAGTAAAAAGGAAGTGCATACCCACTCAGCACAGCACGTTGGGAAAAAGTACTATGTACGCTTGCTGGTAGGAGGCATGTAGTAATCTTCTCAAACCTGCAAATGAGAGAACTTTTTTAAAAAGTTTTCAGCAACATCTAAAATGCCACATCAGTAAGCATGTTGAAAAAAACTTTCATGGCAGAATTTAGATACTTTTAAAAATCTCACCGAAAAGAAGCCCTACAGGATACAGATTCCTTTTAAATGACTGCATGTATATCTGAACAGTGAAGATTAAGGCTTTTTTCCTGTTAAAACTCCACTGCATTTTCAGGAGGGTACCTATTTTTAAACATCCTCTAGATTTACACTTGAAACCCCTACGCTCAGAAGCTGGTATTCTATAATGGCTCACAGGTATTTTATGTATAAATATATACACATGCACACATTAGGCTCTCAAGAAACCATGATACATTAGGTACTTTTAAATAATTCATTGTTAAGCACCCCGTGATAAATCTCTAGTTGAACAGTATGTGATTTTGCTAGAATTCTTGGTATATATTGAATGCGAAGCACTGTGGTAAATTTAACTGTGTTGAGCATCAAATGTGAAAATTTTATATTGTACATTACATCCCGACACATGACGGAGAATCTTTATTATTAAGGCTTCAGGGAATTTTTGAGGTAACTTCTGAAGTCCTGAAAAGGAAAGAAAAAAAGACTGACCACCATTTCTCTATAAAAGTTGAAATTTTCTCAGAGAAGGGAAATTACATAAGCAGCCTTTATTGAATTAACATAAAGGGTTTGTTAAGAGAATTGCCATCTAATAGCTTGTGCTCTGAGGCTCCTCATTCAGCCCAAATCAGTCAGAAGAACTGGAGGATCGTGGCTTACCTGGTACAAGCTGGTGCTTGGAGCATTTCCAGGGCTGCACTCCTACAGCAAGGCCGGAGAGATAGGGCAGCATCTGCTGCTGCCAGGGGCAGTCATTTTTTCCACTTTTCTCCAGCAGTAACTGTCACCCCAGATACCTGCACCTTGCCCTTGTCAGCAGCAGCCAGGCGCTTTCCTGGGGGCAGGCAGGGACGCCAGCAGGGGCCTGGCCACATGCCTTCTGCTCTGAGCACCTCCCTGCTCAGGGCCTGGCAGCAGTGTCCCCCATCTCCACTCCCAGGGTGTCCGAAAGGGGCATTGCTTTTCTGTTGTCCTGTATATTGATTCAGTTCCTTCCCATTTGGACAAACTGGCATTATGCGGTGGAAAAATGCTCCAGTGAGGAATTTTGGCCCAATCTTACTTCTTACTTCTCCTGTGTACCGCAGCTGTGTGTGATGGCCATCAAGAAATTGGGCAAGTCTGTCCAGCTCCAGCTTAATGAAGTGATACAGGGCATAATTTACTGACAGAGCTTCAAACCTTCTCAGGTATTATTAACCAGACATTTTCGCGGACATTTATTCAGCCTTTCTTCTTCCTTCCCAGCACACCAGGTCTCATATATCTGGTCACAGAACCTGAGATCAGCCACGGAGCGAAGCAGTTGCTGAGGAGGACACCTTCTCGCAGAGTCCCTGTGAGGTCTCCTTCAGTACCACAAGCTCTGTTGAGGCTGTAGCACCATGCCCAAGCCACGTGCATGAGACCCAGGCCTCCCTGCAGAGGACCATGATGAGACCAAGAGCAAAAGGCTCCTCCTCAGCATTCTGCAGACTGGCTGTACACCCTGCCTAGCCAAACCCCCCGTGACGGCAATGACGGCAGGGCTTTGTGGGATGTGACACCAGCCCCTTCTGGAAGGGAGCTATGGTCACACACAATTTTGAGATGGGCAATGGAAGATTCTGGAGAAGGCACAGGGTCACGTGCCATGCAGGATATGATACCATTGGGGTTACATTAAAGGGCTGAGACAGCTCAGCCTCCCTTCCTCCTCCCAGAGATGGAGCTCACGCAAGGCCCTGAGCACAGTCTTGTGACCAAACACACAAGACAAGTTTAAGCTTGGGCTGGTGCTCTGAAGTTAGAGTAGATGCATCCATGAAAAGCAAGTCCCAGAGCTTTTGGCTTTCCACTGAGGACTGCCTCTGTCTTTTCAGAAAGAATTATTTCTCTATAGCTCAGCAGGTTCTGTACTTTTGCAACCATTTTACTTTCTTCCAACCATGTATTTTTACTCTCAACTGAGCTAGACAGGTTTTTTGCCATCTCTGAACTTTTTCATAAAGTTGCTCACATTTTCCACTGCATCTCCCTTCACATCAGCTCGCGGGTTTGCTCTGATCTTTCTTTTTTTTTTTTTTTTTTCCAGTAGTTCTAGGTTCTGAACAGTTCATTTAAATAGAATGTGGTTTACCAGCATTTTTTTGCAAAGCCTTTTATTTTATCTATTAAAGGAACAGAAGGCATACATGCACTTAAGACACGTTCACCTTGCCAAGATGTTTACTATGGTATGCTTTTTCTTTACATCTGTCCATAAACATGTTAACATATCTGAATGACTGAAAAGCATTTCGCCCTGTGGTTTCCTCTGAAAGTATTTTTGCCATTCTACGGCAGTCTAGCATTATGTTTGCCACAGACATGTATGAGAGAGTTCTTTTTAAATATCACATTCTGAGCACATAAAATTAGTTTAGCAACTCAAAGTTTGCAGGGTTGATGACATTTTATTCATTTCCTTACTTTCTTCCCTGTATACATTTTCTCTCATACACTCTCAAGTACATAAGTGAATAAAAGAAAGCCATAAATATGGAAAAAAAAGCCAACTTTGTATTGAAAATTTCAAGCTAAAATTTCTGATTACTGGGATGTTTGCTTTGCCAGGCATAATGCAAATAAGTAAGCACAGATCAAGAGTGAAGCTTCAAGTTCTTCTAGCCTTGTTTTCCTGACTGAAATGAGATTCAAGTAATATAGAGAGTACTCACAATGATGCATCACAAGCCAGACATGTAGAACCTTTTATAAGCTATGGTATTTCTAATCATTTAAGTTCAGCAGGTCCCCCTTAAATCCGAAGGACTACAGCAATAACTAAATGTACAGATTTTGCTTTGGGTGATCTCGATACCTTTCTTGCCATGTAATCTTTCCCTTTAGGGATCTCTTGAGAAATCAGTTTCTCCAGCTATGGTCAGTGAATTTGTTAAGTCTTTATATCTGTTTTTAAAAACAAACAAAGGCTAACAAGTGTCAGGCCCCAATGCTAAGGAGCATAAAGTTTCAAAACATGCTTTAGCAAACAAATGCAAGTTGAAAACACAGCATTTGCTGTCTTGCAGCTGTCCCAAAATTTCACAAAGCCAAAGCTGTAAGAGCCCTAAATCTCATTCTCCAAAATCCTATCACAGCAGCATGACTGCATCATATACCCTTTTTCACACACAGATGAACGATTACCTGTGTAGCATAAAAGTCAGAGGGAAACTGGGCATACAGAGCAACAATGACAACTAGGATACCTAGTTCAAGGCTGGCTTGTCACTGTGCTAAGCCGTACTGAGAAAAATACCCTGGTCTTGGTCACACAGAGAGTGGTCAGACTGGCTTTGCCACCTCTGTCAGGACTTCTTTAGGTCCGGTTGTACCCCTTTCAGGAGGTTGTGCTATAGGCTTGTCACATCCTGGCTGCAAAGCTCCTTTTCTCTAAGAGGGGACAAAGCTTTTCAGACCTGACTATATTTTAGAATAGCATCTTTTAGGTTGGAAAAGACCTTAAGATCATCAAGTCCAACCATCAACCTAACACTACCAAGTCCACCACTAAAACATTTTCCCAAATACTGCATCCAAACATCTCTTAAATATCTCCAGGGATGGAGCCCCTACCACTGCCCTGGGCAGCCCCTTCCAAGGCCTGGCTTCCCTCTCTGTGAGGAAATCCTTCCTGACACCCAGCCCAACCCCCCCGGTGCAGCTTGGGGCTGTCACCTTGTGTCCTGTCGCTTGTCACCTGAGCAAGGAGAGCAACACGCTGCTCCTGGCTGCAACCTCCTGTCAGGCAGCTGTGGAGAGCGGGGAGCTCTGCCCTCAGCCTCCTCCCCTCTGTGCCGAGCAACCCCAGGGCCCCCAGCTGCTCCTCACACCTCTTGTTTTCTCCTCACCAGTTTTTGGTCCTCTTCTCTGCACACGTTCAAGCAAGCCAAATCTTGTGTGTGGCAAGGGGCCCAAAACTGAACACAGCACTTGAGGTGGGGTCTCACCAGCTCTGAGTACAGGGGAACAATCACTTTCCTAGTCCTTCTGACCACCAATTTCTGATGCAAACAGTGCAATGTCTTAAAATGCAATGTCAAAATGTACTCTTGGTTACAATAGGAAACCTCAAATCTGCTCATCTATTGGCTAAAGACATGCTACAACAGAAAAAACAGCACTTCATTTCCTTCAGAGGTGAATCATTCTCCAGGCCCCTCTTTACAGCATGTGCTAAGGCCTTTCCTATGTCACAAAAATAGAACACATATTGTGTTTTGACCAAATAGTGAAACAATCATACTGATGAATTAAATGTGTGCATGTTAGCGGAGAGGAGAATCTGACACTGGTGCACAATTAGGCTTGCAGGTATGGTCATAGTAAATCAAGAAGTGGAAGTTAAGACATCAGATCCTCCCTGAGTTTGAATTGGCATAGCTAGATATGTAAATTATACCATTGCTATCAAAATCCTACTGGAGGCGGTAGGAGCAGCTGGATAGCCTGTGAAACCTCAAACGTGGCATGCAGGCACCTCATAACAGCACTGAGGTTGGCATGGTTGCCAAACACCCAGGTCAGTGCTTCACCTGAAGAAACCCAGCGTGGATGCCAGGCCTGCTGAGATAAGAGGACCTAGCCAGGTGAGGAGGATCTGGCACACAGATAGGGGAGGAACCTACAAAGAAGAAACTCAGCTCCATGAAGGCTTCGGGCACTAGGATACAGAGAAGGGGGGAAGAGTATGTAGCAGAGTATGAACCCCTCTCTGGAGAGGGGCATGCCTTGTGGAACAGTTCTTCCTGTGTGTATCTTCGGGAAAGGGTTTGTGTGCCTGTTAAGTCGTACTAATGCCAGCAAGCATGCTTTCAGGAAGAGAGAGCATATGCTTAAGTGCTTATTGTATCAAATTTTACAGGCATTATTTGAATGCACAAGTTAATCCCGTTGGCTTAGTGGGACCACTCAACCATAGTGTACCTAACAGTCTTACTATGGTCTCACCAGTAAGCTTCAAATGAAGAAAAAAATAAGTTCATATTACAGAGTCATAAAAGCTCATAATTTTAACATAACCCATATACACACCTCCCACCCCACCCACCAACATCAGCCTTCATTTTGTACATCTGATCCTACGAACAGCTTGCACACTGAGATCGGTGGGGCTAACAAAACACAGGTTGTGCCTTTTTGTTGAGTCAAAAGCATTGTGTGGTGAAATTAAGAGTCTGTTCTGCAACGCTTGCTATGCATGATCTTATTATCAATACTGTAGTGCCATTCTGGTATAATGCTTTAGAGATACTTCTCTAGGAAAAAAAAACAAAACAAAACAAACAAACAAAAAAAAACAACAAAAAAAAAACACATAACTGTGTACTAGTTCTGTTGTTTCTTAAATAAAAGTACACAAAGCTGTAAAATCCATTCTAATTATGTTACAAAACCAATCGCATTAAAAACGAAGCAGATGCCAAGAACATTTTAATCACACGGAAGTCAAGAGATGCAGAATTACTTCCCTGAATTGCTATGGATTGTAGAATGAAGCAAACAAGATAGCTTCAGTCTGGTTTATGGAAGCCAAACTCATGGCACCCACTGTACATTTCCTCTTTTGTTCCTGCACGCTGCCTATAAGCTTTTGTTATTTTAAACATCCTTTTGACTTACACTTTAATTACTTCTTCATTCCACTCACCCATTCCCAGGACTTATCCTGTTGCTGTTTGTTTTGTCTCTTTATCCTCTTCCTCCCCACACTACTCTCCCAACTTCAAAGGGCCTTCTTCCTATCCATGTTGAATAAGGAGATATATGCTCCACCTTATTTCCTCCCCATCCGAATGCATCTTTTGAGAAGGTGCAGGTTAGGAAGAAGAAGGACTGAAGCTTCCTTCACCAACTTTTCTATCATCTCACCCTCTTAGCTGACCATCTGGTACATGCCTCTTAGGCAGCTCACCATGGGAGCACAGAGAGGATGTGCAAGTGCAGATAGCTGTTCCTTGTTTTCAGATTTGGGACTTGCTACCCAGTCCTGGTAATACTGAGGCCAAACCAATTCCTTAATATTGTGGAATGGACTGGATGCAGTCACATGCACACACACACACAAAAGTAAGTCAAAATGATGTTTCTGGAATTCTACTGCAGAAACACCATCCAGTTTCAGTCTTATTCCTCTTGACCTATAAAATAAAAGAGCATCAGTCTGATTGATAAGACAGTGACTACAACCTACACACTAGGCTCTGGAAACACTCACACAAACCGCATTAGCACATGCTTCTTACCTAGATAAGAAGTACTTTGCAGGCTCAATCCAATGAGGTGAAACACTGAATATGGGATTGTCTTTATTTGTGGGCAAAGTCCTCTAGACAAAACTGAACCATGAATCTTCATGTCTGAAAATAAAAGCATTATCTAGATTTTCTTCAGTAGTGGAAATGTTACGGCAGTGTCACCAGAAGTTTCTGTTCCTTACCTGTCATCCTTTGCCGCTTTGCTGCCTCCAGGGAAAGAGGAGCCAGTAAGGAGCAACTCCTTATTCATTAGGCAAAAAGAGAACTTCAGTTAGAAAGCTTCTGCAGAGGGGACAGGAATCACCATCTACTATTGCTTAGGTACTGACAGCCACACTAGCTCATCCCTACACACTAACAAACATATTTTAAGAGAGTGTCAGAGAGCAGCAAGAGCAGGTCTTCTCCTCAAGGGAAGAGGAGGCAAGGAGCTGAGGTGATTCCATGGCCTGCCCCACACCACCTGAGTGAACCGAGCAGGACAGACCCGGAGATGGTAACCAGGTCCAGCCAAGAGCCCATGTCAGAAGCCAAAAGCATAGTGATAGGGCAGGTCTAAGGTCAAACCAGGAAGCCAGTCTATGGGTCAGGTCTAGTAAATTCCAGGCAGAGCTGTGATGATGAGGCAGAGCCAAGCTCAAGCTGGGAGACCAATCTGCATACAAAGCTCAGGAGGAAAGGACTCCACAGCCAGGCACAGCTGAGCTAGAGACCAGCACTCCTCCAAAAAGCTCAGGTAGGGGCTGATGGTCTCAGGCTAAGCTTAAAAGGGTGTCTGAGGGGTTGTTTAAGGTAGGTGGAGAACACAGGTGAGGCTGGTCAGGGTATTAAGGCCTGTAAGTGGCCTTGGGGCCCCAACAGAAGGAGTAAAAGAAGTTGCAAACCACACTTGTTTACATATACGTACTTGTATATCTGTATGTATGTATAACATATAATGTAATGTCATCATGTTAATACTCTGTTTCTTAAACACTTTCTCTTCATTTCCAAACACCTGGCATATGATTTTAGATCCTCTAAGGCTTGGAATAGTCCCTAACTCTAAAAATGTGTCTTATGCCACACTGAAAGAAAAAGATTGAAAAGTTAAAGAAAGACACAGCTAAGGGATTGCAACTTCAGTTCAAACTCCAAGCTTCAATTAATATGTCCTGCATTCAAAATTATATCAAGGCCTACTTTAAAATCTCTTCAAGGACTTTTTATATTGCCTTGCTCCAAAGTATTATAATTCCACAGAGACTCCTCTTGCACTTCCTGCATATTTCCTACACCCTTTCTTTTTATTTGCATTACTGCTTTCTAATTCTGCTGCTACCTGTTATGTTTACTCCTAGAACTGTTTTCCTCAAATTAATTCTCCCTTTGATCTTTCCAGTCCGCAGGGGTAACCTTTCCAAGCTGCTCTCTATTGTTTGTGGTCTTCAGTGGCACCTGTAGTCCATCAAAGTTAAAAATCTACTGAAAAAATCATTCATGTGCTGTTCGCCTTCTCTCTGCTCTCACTAATGAGTATCGGACACCAGGCTGCACCCTGCACTGAATCCTGAAATGGCCTGAATTTTGACAAAAATTTGCATTCCCAGAACTTGCCCTTGCCATTGGCTGGGTTGTTACAAGCAGCTTACACGCAGACATGCACGCACACACACAGGATCAGGTTTGCAACGGTTGGGTTTCCTGGGACAAGGATTAGATCCCAATGATCCTGCAGCAAGACCTTTCAGGGCTGCTGAAAACAATATATTAAATATAAAACAATTACTTTCATTACAGACTTCCTCTACCTCATGTCCCAGCTTAATTTGTTTTTCTCTGTATTTATAGTCTGTTTTTAAGTCATAATTATTCCTGGCCAAATCATCTGAAACAATCTTTCTTAAACATTTAGTTTTGCAAATGTTCCCATACAAATGCAAATCCTTTAATAGAGTTGAGATATTGTATTTATTCTTTCCTCTTCACTGCAGATTTGTGTAATTAAATTTTAATGTGGTTTGTGTTGGAATTTGCTAATATTTAAAATCCCATCCATGCCCTAGCATCACCTTCACCAATGGCACAGGCAGAAGTCAGCTGGATTTCAAGTCTGTGGATAAATATCCTCTATTCATTTTTCTTTTTTTTTTCTTTTTTTTTTTTCTTTTTTTTTTAATGTAATTAAGTGCACTAGTGTCCCACATGAAATTTACTACTCCAGCTCTGGCAGCAGAAGTGGTTGTGTGGACACTCCCCAAGCTGCTCCACTGCATGTGGGCTAGTTTAGACTGCCTTCGTTAGTGGTTTAAGTTAAATGAGTTAATTTTTAAAGAAGCAAATAGCATATGTAAACATATTTCCAGCTGCTGGCAGGTCAGTGGGAATGGTGACCTCTGGCACAGGAACGATAATGAATACCTGGGTTGGCAACATCTTCAACCAGCAGAGATAACTGCAAAGCAAACATGCATTTGTCACCTACCTCAACTAAAACCAGGAAAGCAAGAATACTGCAAGAGCTGTGTTAAGCTTTGGAAAGAGAGATGGGGGTGGCAAAGAAGAGCTGTGCAGGGTATTGCATATGAGAGTTACAAGATTTGGTGAGCAATGGCACAGGGCAATTCCCTCTGGGTTGTTCTGGAAAATGCATATGTGTGGAGCCAGAAAAACAGCAAACCATCCTGGATTGCACAGATGACTCAATAGAACTTCAAAACCATCTATACGGAAGAATTCATCGAGGATGATTCATGACCATTGGCAGAAAGGGATTATCCAGGGAGAGGAGAAGGGCAGTTTCACTTTCTGAAGCAACTTCAGAGAAGATGAACCAGACTCACACTGAACTCCAGCCACCAGGAGCAGCTATCATGCTCTGAACTGTAGACACTGGCTGTTCCTCAGCATGCGTAATCAGAGGAGGTCCAAAATGCTTCAGAAACTACAGAGCAACCTGCTGAAGAGATGCAGCAAGGGCTCCTCTTCACACTACATAAGCATGGTCTTGCTGGTGGAGAGGAGACTAAAGCTGAGGAGTGGGAAAAAAACAAAACAAAACAAAAAACCAACCAACCAAACAAAAAAGAAAACTTGATGAAAAGAACACCATTCTTATACATTTATGAACAGGCAGCTTCTTGTACCTTTTTCCATCTCCACAGTTACAGATGAGCTGCCAGGATCCAGCCCTCATCTGTTCCTGAAGTGAAAACCGGCATTTAGTTGCTAATAGTGCACAGTAACTCCACACATCAGTGTGGAACAGAAAAAGAAAAATGCCTTTTCTAACTATTAATGGCAATTTTAGGTAGATGGAATATTAAGAGTGGATGCCAAGATGGAAGCTGGCCACCCCATGGCTTTTCAGCAGCAGTTTTGGTCTTTGGAAGCTTTTCACAGGCTGACAATGATTCAGAAGAGTCTACTTTTTTTTCTGGGATTACAAAAATCAATTGCACAACTTGTACATAACATAAATTGTTTCTGTGTGGATAACCCCTTCAGCTGACTGACCTTTATTCCAGGTTATCACATCCAGCGTGTCACAGAAAGCTCTCTCCAGCTTTGTAGTACTGTTTATCAGAAGACCATTTCCACTTTTAAACCAAGTTTTCTTTCTCAAAGGAGAATATACTATTTTTCTCCTCACAGACAAAGTTAGCTTCCTCAGGGAAGGTTTAGGTGTTGGTAATGTGTCCCAGGCCCTCTTGGTCTTGTAAGCCACCTCAAGATCTACAGTCAACACCCATGTCACTTGTAGCCTAGCACCTTTTTGTCTACACAAAATGGATCTTTCAATCTTTCCTTCAGTGCAGAGAAGACCTAAAATTGGTAGAAATTAGAGTTCTGACAATATTAGAACTCCTTTCCATTGGAAAAGCCTTCTTAATCAAAACAAGCATTTTGTACACAAATATCACACCACAGCAGAGGAGTGGGTTTGCTAGCTGTCCATATATCATCATTGCAGCCTGATGGAATAACAGAGACAACCCTGAGCAGTCTGAAAGCTATCCAGTTTCATGTTGAGGGAATTGCCTAACTTGGTACCACAAAGTGAGCAGAGCAATTTCTAGATTTGAGGATGATGTAAGGATTAGGACTAGGACATCCCCACCACCAGGCAATGCTGAGTTGCTGCACTTGTCCCCTTTGCTTTCTCCTTTCATACTGTTCTTGGGGCCTCCAGCAGTTAGCATAAATCAAAGAAGCCTTCAGTCTTCACTTTAGGTTGGGAAAACAGTTTTGTTCACAGTGGATTTGTGGACAATAATTTTAAAAATTCCCTTTATCACTTCCACCCCCAAAATGATGCCTTGTGCTGATCTACTGCAGCCAGAGACTTGGGACACAACACTTAGTAACTTAGTAACACAGTGAATCAGACATGTTACACAATGATTCGATTAAAGGAAGCATTCCTCTTCAACTGATACACTGTTAAGTCATGGATCTGCACAGAAAGCTTTCCGAACTATCATTCATCCAAAAGGCCAGACCAGCTGTTAATATTTAAAGAGCATCAGAATTTACTAAGTGTCTCTCAAATACCTATGGGATTTAAATGTTCCCTGTGCGGGCCACTTGATAGACTCACTGTGATTTTGGTCATGCTATAGGACTGATTCATCTCCCCCTTGAGTATTTCCTGGTGCATGGCAAAGAAAAGATAGGAAAAAGTTTGTTGTGGAAAGTCACGCATACACATGATTCACATATATTTTACATAACATGTATCTCTATGTGTACTTAGGCACAAAAACCTGCACAGAAAACATTACTCAGACTGTAAAGTTCAGCACTCTGTAGGCAGGAAACCCTACAAGAAAGACTGTCCACTCTGCTTTGGCTCAGTCCTGAGCAGTGAGTACAGCAGACCAACTTCATGTTACTTGGCTCTGGGGGAAGCCACAGCATGCACGGTATGCGTCTGGGGGTGGCACTCCAGAGGTGGAGTCAGGTGTGTTTTGATCACAGCTCATCCCAAGCAAGAGTCTACTGCCTGGTCCTCCTGCCAGCTGCTCACCACCCCTTCTCTGCCAGGCATATAATCACACTTTCTGATCTGCCAGAACAGTTCCATCTGCAGTAATTTCCTAACGCAAGTTCTGTCAAATGACCTGTGGTTTGTGGTTTCTTTTTGGGTATAAATATATACATATATATATAAAAGTCAGGCAAATCCCCCCACCAAGTCAGACCAGTTTTGCAAACAGAGAAGCAGCTAGAAGTGCTATTCTGCCAGCAGATCTGAGGGGTTAGCAACCTAAGACAGGATCTGATGCAGCCAGAACATTGTGTCTACACCATTAATGAGTTCCTGTTCAATATTTCTTTTTCACCGTATTGCTCAAGGCATGGTACCAAAGTCTTAGTAATGGTGCCTTTCAAACCCTGTGGTGGAGACAGCATTGCTAATATCTACAACACCCACCACTGTAGTATCACAAGTACCCATTTGTTCATTAATTTTAAATGCCCAATTTGATTTTTTTTTACTTATTATTTTTTTCAGAATCTTTAGCATTATACAGCACTTTGTTTGATCAGGGAACAACTTAGGTTGACTTTTGTTGCAAGCATAAGCATCAGCACATGAGGTATGGAATGTAGGATATAAGAAATATATTTTTTAAAATAAGCTGTCAAAACCCAACTAGCATCATATAGGATTTAGAGCAGAACCATGAAGAGATTTTTATTTTCCAAGGCAAGGCATGGCTCTGACAGACTGTAGTCTCCCTCCTTGATCCTTAGTCTCATGTAATACACATTTGCTGATTTCTATGTCAAAAAAAGCAGAGGAAAAAAGCCCAGATCTGCTCCAGGAGAGATCCATCCTGCACCTTCAGCAGAGCCCTCAGGGAAAAAGCAAGTATGGTCATCCAATGAAAGGCACAAATCTCATCTCTGAGAGGATTTTGCTGCATATGCAACCTTAATTCTAATAGAACCCAAATACTAGGAATTTGGTTTTTTAAAACATTAATAAAAGAAAAAAAGACAATGATATAATTATTATTTCCTTCTGTTATAAAAGCACCCTGAAAGCCCAGAAATGTATTTTTGTTGTCTCTCGGAGCCACAGTCAATAGCACACAGGAAACTGCACAGTGGGTTTGAAGATGTCTGCGACTTGAGCTAAAGGACACCTTCCACTGGTGTCTGACCATTGCCCTGTATATCTGCCAGGATCCCTGTGTGTGTGAGAGAGAAACTTTGCTTGTGGGTTTCAGTGCTATCCACCAGAAAGTATGAACCAAAAAATATGTGCTACAAGAGGCCCATGCTCTTCTAGTTTTCCTTCCCGAGCTCCTAAAAAGTGTCTGCGCCCATGGAGGTCCCTCTGTAAAAAACTCAATTTTCTGCATCATCTCATCCTGACCCCTTTCTTTCCCCTTTCCCACTGACAGACTGATTTTCCAGTCAGCCCCACATTGTTGGACCAAGGGTGATTCTTCTCTCCCGGACCCCTTTCTCACCGTCCTTTCCCACTGGGTGGGCACCATCTCCTTAAAAAGCTTGCAATCTTACTACCTCTTAGCTTCATATATCCCCTTAAAACCTGTCTCCCAGTCTCCTCTTCCACAACTTCTCACTCCAAAGTGCTTGTCTGCTGGCACGTGGATGGATTATCAGTGATGGAGAGAAGAGGGCTCTGAAGAGTTTGGTAATTTGCTCTGTCCAAAAAAGCCTGCAGCAGGAACTACAGAAGCAGACTGCTTTCATCCCTTTTGCCTCAGGCCTCAGTGGGATCCCCTGTTGGCTGTGTCCATACAATCATCTTAACCTCATCTCAGACACCTTAAGTATCTTAGCATGTCAGCTGCACAAATAAAAAGTCTCTAGCTTGCATACAGCTCACATGATACAGGGTTTGAGCTCTGGTCCTCTGGAATGGCAGGCCAGACCTTGGGGCTAGAGACCTGGCATTTACACCACTGTAAAAATAGCCACGTCTATCTTTGTCCTTCTAACCCTAAAACATTGCTATAAACCAAGTATTGAGTATCAGTTGTCTGCTCATACTTACATTAGATGCAGAAGAATCTGCTCTAAAGGATGTGTAATCTAATTCGACATTAATGGAAGTGCTACAGCTCAAACTATTGCCTTAGCATAAGTTCCTACCATTGGACATACTCAGTGAACGTTAATAGCTTGCTCTGCAAGGTCATTTACATGGGGCCCTGAAAATCCCCTGAGGTTTCCCCATGAGCAAAAACTGAGAAGCTTGGAGAAAGCAATGAGGCCCCACCTGAACCAAAGAGCTCCCACACACTTGCTTAATTTGTGATAAAAAAAAAAAAAAAAAAAAGCCACTCAGATTCTCTGCATTCACCTTCCTTTTCTTCCTTTTCACCATGGCAGTTGAGCTAGGGAAACAGTTCAGGCAGTGTAGGACTTCCCTTCCCAACCAGAGAGGTATGTTCTCAGTGCAGGTGTGGCTCAGCAGAGCTCAGGAGCCAACCAAATAAGCTGTGCTGGGTCTGCACTCTTGTTTCTGGAGCTGGCAGCAGCAAAAAAGCAGCAGGAGCATGGGAAGCTGAGACACAGGAGAGAAAGCAGCAGCAAAGACTGGGCTGCTGGAGGCTGAAGTGAGAACCTGTGACAAAGGTGGAAGTTATCCACTGGGGACGGGAGGAAAAAAGTCAAAGTTCCAAAGCAAAGAGGCTTGCTTCAAAACTGTTGGCAACCACTGGCCTCAAGACACTGGAAGCTTACAGAAATTAATGTATTCCATTACCTCATGGTTTTACGCTTTAGATGCAGATGAATAACACTCATTCAAACAAAGAATGATATCATCTGCATAAAATCCTTCCCAGTGTCATAGAGTATTATCTGGCTGATTATTGTTGGTCCACTGGGTTAGCGATGGTGTTTCAACCTTTATTTTGCTTTCTGATTTAAAATAAGTCCTTCCATCTTCCCTTCAAGCCAGTTTTGCAATAATTCTCCTAGTGGAGGAGGGACTTTGCATCCAAATCTTTATATCATCTCCACTGTCTCCTCAGGTCTCCTCCCTGTGTTACTTTCACACATTTAACAGTTCTCCTCAAATCTACTTCAGCAAAGTCTCTATTGTGGTTAATTAGGTTGATGATTAGCTATGGCACTGAGGTAAACTTGTGCAGTTGTTGCTGAAGCAATTTAGCTTGGGCATGGAGTCTTGACCAATGCTGTCAGGTCCTGTAGGCCTCTCCTTCTTGTGCTAGAGGACACAATTTCTTTATCTCCTACAGCTTACTATCTTAAGTAACTACCTGCCCTTCTCTTTCCTACAGCTACCTTCTGCAGAGGGCCTGTGTGTCTTCAGAGTTCATCCTACAAACAACCATCTGGGGGCAGGTTGTGAGCTCGTGGGACCTTTTCTTGAGATAAAACAGCCATTACATTCCTATGTACCAGTCTGCTGCACACTCTAGCCCTGCATTTTTTGGTACCATGATCTTATTAAAGATAAATAATCTCCAGAGATACTAAGGCAAAGGAAACAAGACAGAGAATATTCCTTTGGATAGCAAAAATCTCTCATATACTCATATACTACCAATGTCAACCTCTTGAATTTTGGAGAAACATGGTCTTCTCTCAGCTTTTTCACAAAGCTTCCATTAGAGACCAGTTGGGTTCACATGCATGTGATGAGGAGAATAAACCCAAGGGCAGTTACAAAAAGTGAACAGGTGAAACAAATTCTAAAGACTTTTTTGCTTTGTCTTTTCATTTTTCAATCAGTTTCTGTTCTGAAACATGCAATTAAGAACATGTTGTGCTATCTGAAACAGTAGGTAGGGTTTACATATAGCTGTCAATTATCACAGAAGGTGCTGAGAAACATTCTGTAAAGCTCCATCTACACTATGAGAAAAGGAAATCACAGCTGCAGCTAAGCAAACAACATAATAATAATAATTACCCTGAAATCATCTGCTTGAATTATCAAATGAATCCACCATGACCAGGCTTAAGCTCAAACAGCATTCCTTTTTCTGGCAGCTTTCTATGAGTTCATTATTACAAGCTTGTGCAGAAAGAATACTTATAGGACCTTAGAGCTGGAAAGATTTTCTGGGTGTCTGATTTTTGCTCCCTGCTGTGCCTGGTAGACATACTGTATCTGAACCACTTGCAAGTGATAAAGCTTTCTCTTTAAAAAAGAAGAGGGTGGGCAATTCTTTCTATAATTTCCCTTAAAAAGATGCTCACCATTTAGAAGCATCTAATTTCCAGCTTGATCTTTTCTTAGCCAACATTGTCCTTTAGCATCAATGATCTTCCCACTGTTTACTACCTATAAACTCTTGCAGACTGGGTTTTGATTCAGTAAACAAGCTAAGCTCTTCTGGTCTCCTCCTATAGAAGTTTCTAGATAGTCAAATGAAGGAAGGAAGGAAGGAAGGAAGGAAGGAAGGAAGGAAGGAAGGAAGGAAGGAAGGAAGGAAGGAAGAGGGAGAGAGAGAGAGAGAGAGAAAATAACAATCCAGGTCTGTATCCAGACCTACATATGGAGATTTTCATCAAGTTTCTGCCATCGTTCAAAAAAAAAATATATTCTTAGTATTGTTCTGTGTTGTTGCAAGAAAACAGATTGCCCCAAAGCTGTGGATGGAGGGAAAAGACTGTGCTTCCTAAGCTCTTGGCTAAACACCAACACAACCCAGTGCATGTTAAGCCTATTCTTCAGAAATGTTAAGCATCATCAACTCTTTCTGAACTCAGGTGGAGCTGAAGTTGCCCAGACTAGGCCCTTAAAAGCATGATTATTTGGCTCTTGAGGTAGATGTAGAGTGTCTACATTCCTACAATATTCTAACAGGACACCCAATGTCCTCGGGCACATTTCAAATAGAGAACGACGGCTACGTTTCACATCCCTAGAAACCTTTTTCTCTCTTGCAGTCACTTCAACTTGGCATGTTCATTCTCAGAGTAAATCACAAGTACAACACTTAATGGTCGTCTGTGGTCAGAAACTGCCTGAAGGAAGTATTTTCTCCCCAGTGGAGAATGTTGACTCATCTACACCAAATGCTCCAAAGAGACTCTGATTACAGAAAATGTCCAGCTGTTGATTGTTACATGACCTCTTGCATTTAGAGATCTTTCCTGGGGCTAGTGCTTGGGCAATGGATGGATGGACGGATGGATGAAGTGTGGATGTATATAAGTGAAAGAGAGGTACAGGTCTATTTTAGGTAAGGGACTGGATGGGTCACTGATATTTTCAATACATTTTGACAGTGTGATAGGTGTGCTAAAGAAAATAGTGCTAAGTGGCATCAGTCTGACTGTCTGATGGTAATGTTGGAAGAGGGAGAGAGGCAAGGGTAGAACTCAGAAAAGGGAAAGGAAAACTGCTGTGGTCCATGGTGCAGGCTGAGGTCCAGGGAGAAGAGGCTCTGTATTTCTGAGAGCATAGCCCAGGAAAGCACTCAAGAACATCTTGGCATGGTGAGAAAACTGAGGCATATTATGGCACATAGACATTTTATTATTTTGTCTAGATCTGTATTGCTCTCATGCTGCCTAAAATATATAGTGTTGAGGGGGCAGGAAGGGGGTGTGGGGATGTGGTTGGAAACCTTTTGCAAAGACCGCACTATAAGTTTCATCTATCATGTGTCCCTGAAGAGGCAATCTGCCAGAATACCCACAGAACTGATGCTCTGGGAAAGGGTTTGATTAGGTCATTAGGGAGTCTCTGAGACTTGATATCAGGCTCAGGACCTGCATCAGTGACAGCAAACAGTTACATGGAGGTCAAATTCAACGCTAACAAAGATTTGAGCTGGCACCAAAGACAAACCAGCTACAATGTTTTTACACACATGAATTTGGTGCTAGATGCCAAAACCCCTACTGAGCTGGATGCCAAGGTCTCACTTCTCAGAAGGGGATGCTCGCTTTGGGAGTACTTTGAGAACATGTCTAGAAACCCAAAGCCAAGAAGCAAGCGTACTGCAGACTGGACCAACTCACACAGAGAGGAGAGAGAGCAGAACTGAGAGTACAGCACCAAGCTCTCCAGAGCTCACCATGCAGACTGCTGGGGAGTGATGAGCTGAATCATCAGCCCACAACCTTCCAGCTCTGCAGGAAGGTGGGAGACCTTGCAAGCCCTGGTCCTGTGAGCCACATGAACCACAGTTTTCAGCACCCTCCCTCCCCCAGCAGCCTGCCAGAAATGAAGCAACCCCAAGGGATTTCCTTTTCATAGAAAAAATTAAAATTTAGATTTCATTCCAATCTGGAAAGGAACCAGATTTTGCAAGATCAGAATCCTCTGTGAAATCGAATGACTTTTCATGGCACAGCTTTGCTGATTGATGTAGACTGCATCTAACCAAGAACAGCCCTCTAAATGGCTATTGCAATCAGAATTTCCTGGTCTGTCACTTTCAAGAACACAATTAACTGCAAAAACAGAGGCTTGCAATTTTGCAAAAAGGCAGAAAGACCAAACAGATCAGATACAGCATCAGCAAAATGTCACACAGCCTGCACCTCCCTTTCTCAACCTGTCTTGTCCAACTGAACTGTGGTGGTAGCCTCTGTCCCGATCTCCCTCAACACATGCACAGGTACCTGCTTCTCTCAGCTCTGAAGTTTTCATGCTACAGCCAGCAATACTGCAGCCATTTCTGTTTGCATACACTACAGCTGAGCTCAGAGGAGTCGTTTGCTTTGTACTTTGCGGGAAGTTTGCAGCATGCTCCCTTGTGCTAATCAGCCATCAGGCAGCCTCGATGGCTGGGAGGCTGCTGGCAGACTTGTTTCTAGTTTGCTCGTTTGTCTTAATCACCCATTTTCCCCCAGTAAGAGTATTTGATTTAAGGCGGAGAGGAAATATAAATTGAGGATTGAGGAATTCTGTACATGAAGGAATGCTGCATCAAATGTTTTTGCACAACAATTACTTCTATTTATCACCTTCAAACACATGCACGTGGCTTCAGTTTTTACAGCAGTTGCCCAACTTAGCTGCTGCATATGGATGATAAGATACTTGGCTGTGAGACAGGTTCAATTAATTCTACTGGGCAGTTAGTTTGGTAAATTCATTTGATACTCCGATCTGAATGACACAGTCTTATTAATATCTGCAGGCAAAGGATAATGCTACAGAGTAATATTTCTGAAACAGAAAAGCTCTAAGACATGATTGAGACAATACAACTTTTCCCTTGTTGTACAAGATGATTACTGTAAACTCCCTTTCCATTAAGTACCAAAAGCTGGAGGCACAAGAAAAGGCTGAAGATATTTATTTTTACTTCATATTTTATTGGAAGAAGATTAAAAGAGAATAAGCATAAACTTTAAATGATGTGTTTCAGAAAATATAGCCTATTATACAAGGAAATATACTGACATGACTTTTTCCTTATATTCACCTCTGGAAGAAATTTTAAGCTTAGCTACATGTCTATGCTGTCCTTTTTGTTGGTGGTGTTGCTGGCTTGCTATGTTTTTCCTTATTTGTTCATGTCATTCATTCATTTCCCCAGCCCCATGGGGGGACCAAAGACCCACAGCCTACCCTGAAACAGAGCACTTGTCTTAGGCATCTCTGCCATGTCACCCCACAGACATCATTAGGGCCAAGGCAGACAAAAACATGCTTCCAAAAATATGCTTTTCTGCAGCCAGAACTGAAGCTATTGGAGAAAAGGGGAAGTCTGTACTATATAATGTAAGCAAGAAAATATGTTCATGTCTTAAAAATCAATATTCTCTAGGAATTTCACTGTGTCCTTGTGGTATCTAATTACTTGGGAACTTTCATTCACTTTGACATCTGCGTGTTGGAGGGAGGAAAGCTGAAGGGAACTGTTCATACCTTCCTTTATCCCCCACAAGTATTAGGTTTTAAAAGTCGTATCTGTTACAAGCATATTCTTTCCATTGGGAAACATTATACGTATAATCCACTTAGTATCTTGCTACCAAGACAGGTACTATTTGGAGCAATACACATCTTTTTCAGGGGAATCTGTGATCTCCATTAAACCCTAAATAATCAATGAAAAAATCAGGAGAGTCTCTCTCTTTGGTCAGGGCTGTAAAGCATAGAAAACCCAAGTGTCTGGCCATAGCATGCTCCTCCTCTACCCTAACAGCATGCACAACCATGAAAAAGCAGCAGTAATTAACACAGTGAGCTCATTTTAAAAACATCTCAAAAGTTTCTAGGAATAATTCCATTGACCTGCTCTTTCATACCAGACATCTTTTGTTCCCTTCCTCTCCAGGCTGCAAGCTGTCCATGAGTACTTACATGTGAGTAGTAGTTTACACTGGAACAGTAACAGTTATTTCTCTGGGGATTTCTGGGTGTTTGCACAGAGTGAAGTTTTGTGATCTATCCAAAGAAGATTGCTTCCAGGACAGATCGATTACCTGGAAACTGGTAGCTTTTCTTCTCTTTTTCACTCTCTTTTTTTCCTTTTCTTCCCCCCCGCCCCCCCCCCCCCCCCAATTTTTTATCTTTACATTGATTGCCAAGCAAAACAAACACCTCCCACAGTTCTAAGTAATGAGAGAACAAACTATGGACTTGTAATTATTGAAGTAATGCCACACAATGGAGTTAGTGTAAATTTGGTTCCATGGTGCTGGGAAGGATCAGAGAAGAGAAGTGCACAACCAGAAGTAAGGAGGACGGTGCACAGATCTCATCCATAGCGCTATCAGAATGAAATACATAAACAAAAGGAATTAGCTACTCTTGCACAGGACTACTGCAGTATTGGCGAGTGGGCCCTCATTATATTATTACTCAGATGAAATGCTCAGCATTGCAGGCATGCACATCCCATAAGAGAAAGTTCAAATATTTTATGTGGGACTTATCTGGCCTGCAGGGAAATTCCTGATGCCCCTATATTTAACTTGTACCACAATAGGCCAATAAAATTCCTTGTGGTTTTAACTCTCTCAGTAGTGACTGTCCAAAATTAGCTGGCAGACTTCCTCTTACTTTTTATTTTTCATAACGGCATAAAGCTATCCAGAGGAATCTTACTAGATGAAATAATATTTACCCTGTGCTGAAGCAGGGTGCTTCTTTCAAGGAGCTACATCCACCTCTGCTCTCCACAATGTGGGAAAGCTTCTTGCACTCAGGTTTTGATACTACTGCAGCCCATGGTACTTGTGGAGCAGCACCAGCCCTCCTTTGTATGTAACAGCAAACGAGAGGATATTTTGCATTCACAGCTTGTGCTGTTCTGCATCCTGGCTATGCTGGATGTCACTGAATCACGAAATTGTTGAGGTGAGCAGGAGCCTCTGGAGATCATGCAGTCTAGCCTCCCTGCTCAAAGTTGGGACAACTAGGGCAGGTTGCTCAATGCCACCTCCAATTGGGTTTTGAACATCTCCAAGGATGAAGCCTCTGTGGACACCTGTCCCAGCATTCAACCACCCTCAGAGTGGAAAAGCTCTTACTTAGACTTAAGTCTTTTCATATGTGTCTTGTGCCAAACTGGGAACGAGGTGCCTGTCTGCTATTCAGCATTTGCAGTGGTGGAGTTCAGGATCCTGAGGAGAGGAAACAAGACTAAATGCAGGATTACAACCCTGGACTTCAGGCACCACTGGAAAGAGCCTGTCTCTGTCTTCTTTACTTCCTCCATCAGATGTTTGCACACAGTGATGACTTTCCACCTGAGCCTTTTCTTCTCCAGGCTGAACAGTCCCAGCTCTCACAGCCCTCTACAGGAAATGTTTCTTTATCACCTTCCATGGCGGTGCCCTTATCTCCCTTGTACTGGAAAGGCCAGAACTGGAAGCAACACTCCAGCGGTGGCCTCACCGTGGCTGAACAGAGGGGAAGGGTCACCTTGATCTGCTGGTAACATTCCTCCTGGTGCAGCTCAGGATGCTGCTGGGTTTCTTTGTGCCAAGGGCATATTTACTGATTCATGGTCAACTTGTCCATCAGGACCATTACAACCTTTTCTGCAAAGCTGCTCTCCAGCTGATTGGTCTTCGTCGCATGCTGGTGCATGGGGTTATTCTTACCCAAGGACATTTTACTTTTTGGAACTTCACAATGTTCTTGTCAGCCCATTCCTCCAGCCTGTTGAGATCCCTCCACATGACAACACAAACCTTTTGTCTTATCAATCACTTTTCCCAGCTCTGCTTCAACTGCAACATTGTAGAGGATGTACTATATCCCATCGTCCAGCTCATTAATGAGGAGATTATTCAGTGTTGGATTTTGTCTCACCCATTAGGGCACTCCAGTTGTGCCACTGATCACATTAGATTGTGCAAATGGAGAAACCTGTTGCCCTTCATATCTCTCACCAGGTTCAACTCCAGGTGGGGTTTGGCTTTTTTTATCCCATCTCTGCACACCCTGACAGTGTCCATATATTCCTCCTGGATCACCTGCTCCTGCTTCAATCACCTGTACACCTCCTTTTACATTTGAATTTTGTCAAGAGCTCCTTGTTCATTCATGCAGGCCTCCTGCCACCTTGTCTTGATTTCCTGCTCACTGGGATGGACTTTTCTTGAGCTGGGAGGAGGTGATCATTGAAAATCAACCAGCTCACCTGAACCCCTCATCTCCAGGGCCATTTCCCATGGGATTCTTCCATGCAGAAACTGAAGAGGCCAAATCCTGCCCTCCTGAAGTCCAGGGTTGTAATCCTGCATTTAGTCTTGTTTCCTCCCCTCAGGATCCTGAACTCCACCACTGCAAATGCTGAATAGCAGACAGGCACCTCATTCCCAGTTTGGCACAAGACACATATGAAAAGCCAATTCTTCACATGCTGGAGTGAGAAAAAAAAAAAGTCTAAAATAATAATAAAAATGATAGATCTTCCTTTGGAAATGTTGGCTGAAACATTTGTTTTTGTCTCTTTTTTCTTCCCAAATGGCTTCCATGAGAATATTTCTTAGTGCTTTTATATAACATTTTATATTGTGTTAAATCACTGATCAGATTTCTTTGAAGGGAATCCTTGTGGAGTGTTTGCAATGTTAGGAAAAAAAAAAAAAAACGTATTCCTTTCTTTCTTTCCAACTGGAAAAAGCCAACCCAAATCAACAGGGAAATGGTTTAATTTCAGACTCCTACAGTGATATTATACACATTGGCAAGGAGAAGAAAAACATTTTAAAAGGTTCAACTGATATTTAATTTTCTTTTCTGAACATTTCACATCAACTTTTCCTGTCCATTAAAGTGGTGTAAACTTTTATTTTATTTTATTTTATTTTTTAAGGTGCAGATTTAAAATATTCATGTCAGATACATAATCTTTGCTGGCAAAAAAATAAAAGCTTGCATTCCTGTGAGAAGACGTGACTTGGTGGCTCCAGATCGCCACCATTGCTTTGCTTTTTGCCAGACATATTTGAACCATGGAGTTTTTTATTTCTTTCAGTGAGTGCTAAGAATAAGGTACAGGTAATTCTGCTCATTGTTGAGGGCTTTTAGAATATATACATCCAATTGCATGTTAGCTAAACTAGGCTTCACATAAAAGCTGTAGAAATTCAGATATTAGCTGAAGAATGTCTACCATAAATACTGTCAAAAAAGTCTATAAAAGTATGTGAAGCAGGGAGTGTGGTTAGAAAGTTTATATAAGTTTCTGGAAAAGTTGGCAATCTGTGGAGTCTGTAAATACAGAAACATTAGATGTATAAGTTTTTCATCTATCATGGTAAAAGTTGCAGATTAAGTATCACTAGATTATTTTCCCTTTCTGTCTTGTACAATTGGAGAAAAAATACAGATACAGCAGAAAATACAATTTCCACACAAAACTCCATCCTGAACCACAGCTAAACTACATGGGAATGTAGACCCCTTTAAACTGGGGGTTTGTGTGTGCTGCTCTCTTTGGTAACCCATGGAAAACCAGCCCTGCCTGCTCCAGCCTCCTGGCTCTGTGGTGTCCATTTTTATTCCCTGCTTCCCCAGACTCCCAGGCAAAATATTTCCATTCTAGGGACAGATTTCATAGAATCATAGAAACACAAGGTTGGAAAGGATCTACAAGATCATCTAGTCCAACTGTCCTCCTATCACCGATAAGCTACTAAACCAAGTAGCTACTAAGTAGCTACTAAGCTACTTAGTAGCCACTAAGCTACTAAATCATATCTCGTAGCATCTTGTCCAGGCGCTTCTTGAACGCCATGAGGGATGGTGACTCCACCACCTCCCCGGGCAGGCCATTCCAGTGCCTCACCACTCTTTAAGAGAAAAAGGTTTTCCTGATATCTAATCTAAATCTCCCCAGGTGCAACTTGTGGCCATTTCCTTAAGTCCTAGAATTAGTTATCTGAGAGATGTGGCTGACCCCCTCCTCATTACAACCTCCCTTCAGGAAGTTGTAAAGTTCAAGAAGTCTCCCCTGGGCCTCCTCTTCTCCAGACTAAACAATCCCAGCTCCCTCAGCCACTCCTCAGAAGACTTGTGCTCCAGACCCCTCACCAGTTTTGTTGCCCTCCTCTGGACGTGCTCCAGGGCCTCAAAGTCTTTCTTGTAGTGAGGGGCCCAAAACTGAACACAGTATTTGAGGAATGGCCTCACCAAAGCTGAGTACAGGGGGATGATCACCTCCCTGCTCCTTATGGCTACGCTATTTCTAATATAGGCCAGGATACCATTGGCCTTCTTGGCCACCTGAGCACACTGCCGGCTCATGTTCAGCCGAGCATTATTGATCAACATTCCCAGGTTCCTTTCCTCTTCACAGTGTTCTAGCCACTCTGCCCCAAGCCTATCGCGTTGCATGGGGTTATTGTGGCCAAAGTGCAGGACTCGGCACTTGGCCTTGTTGAATGCCATCCCATTCGCCTCAGCCCAGCAGTCCAGCCTATCCAGATCCCTCTGAAGGGCCACCCTACCCTCAGGCAGATCGACACTACCTCCCAGCTTGGTGTCGTCTGCAAACTTACTGAGGGTATGCTCAATCCCCCCATCTAGGTCATCGATAAAGCTATTAAACAAGATAGGCTCCAGTACCGACCCCTGGGGGACACCACTTGTAACGGGACACCAGCTGGACTTAACTCCATTAACCACAACCTGCTGGGCACAACCCTCCAGCCAGTTCTTTACCCAGAGAAGAGTATACCAGTCTAGGCCACAGGCAGTCAGTTTTCCCAGGAGAATACTGTGGGAGACCGTGTTCAAAGCTTTGCAGAAGTCTAAGTAGACCACGTCAACAGCCTTTCCCTCACCTACCAGTCTGGTCACACGGTCATAGAAGGAGATGATGTTGGACAAGCACAACCTGCCTTTCATGAACCCATGCTGGCTGGGCCTGATCCCCTGGATGCCACGCAAGTGCTGTGTGATCTCACCCAAGATGATTTGCTCCATAACTTTCCCTGGAACCAAGGTCAGGCTGACAAGCCTGTAGTTCCCCGGGTCCTCCTTACGGCCCTTCTTGTAGATGGGAGTCACATCGGCAAACCTCCAGTCCTCTGGGACCTCTCCAGATAACCAGGAATGCTGATAGATCATGGAAAGAGGCTTGGCAATTACCTCCGCCAGCTCCCTCAGCACCCTAGGGTGGAACTCGTCTGGTCTTGTGACATTCCAGATGGAGGAGCAGGTCACTAACTGTCTCTTCCTGGATCACAGGGGGCGATTCTCTACCCGAATCACTGGGGACGTCCAGGTCAGGGCATAAAGTACCCTGGGGATAACTGTTCTGACTACTAAAGACAGATGTAAAGGTGTTGAGAACCTCAGACTAATCTTTATCCTCAGTGATCACATTCCCTGCTGCATCAAGTAAAGGATGGAAATTTTCCTTGGTTCTTCTCTTGCTGTTAATATATTTGTAAAAGGATTTCTTGTTCTCTTTTACTGCAGTGGCCAGAGTTCAAGCTGGGCTTTTGCCTTTCTAACTTCCTCTCTGCATATCTTAGCAACTTCCTTGTAGTTGCCCCAAGTAGCCTGTCCCTTCTTCCAGTGGACATAAACTCTTTTTCTCCCGGAGTCTCAATAAAAGTTCCCAGTTCATCCATGCCGGTCTTCTTCCCCTCTGGCTCACCTTACGGGACTCAGGAACAGCCTGCTCCTGTGCCTCTCAAGAAGATTTCCTTCTTGAGGAGCGTCCAGGCTTCCTGGACCCCTTTGCCCTTCAAGAGTGACTCCCAAGGGACCCCTGCAACAAGTGTTCTGAATAGGTCAAAGTCTGCCCTCCGGAAGTTCAAGACAACAGTTTTGCTAGTAACCCTTCTGACATCACCAAGGATAGAAAATTCTACAATTTCATGGTCACTCTGCCCAAGACAGTCCCCAAATTTCACATCTCCCACTAGTCCTTCTCTGTTAGTAAAGAGCAGGTCTAGCGGGGCACCTCCCCTGGTAGGCTCTTGAACCAGCTGTGTCAGGAAGCTATCTTCCACACACTCTAGAAACCTCCTAGACTGGTTCCTCTGTGCAGTATTATACTTCCAGCATATATCAGGGAAGTTGAAGTCTCCCATGAGAACAAGTTCTGGTGATCGTGCAACTTTTGCAAGCTGCTCATAGAATGCCTCATCCACCTCTTCATCCTGATTAGGCAGTCTATAACAGACCCTCACCAAGATGTCACCCCTACAGGCCTTCCCCCTGATCCTTATCCATAGACACTCAACTTTATCATTCCCAACCGCAAGCTCTTCAACATCAAAACACTCTTTAATATAAAGAGCCACACCACAACCTTGTCTATCCCTTGTAGCCATCATCCATCACATTACTCCAGTCATGGGAGTGATCCCACCATGTTTCAGTTATTGCAACTAGGTTGTAGTTAGCCTGTCACACAATCGCTTCTAGCTCCTCCTGTTTGTTGCCCATGCTGCATGCATTGGTGTAGATGCACTTCAGATGAGACATCTGCCTCACCCCCAGCTTCAGCATTGTTCCCCTAGGCACTTCTCTGGTGAGCCCTGTTTTACCCCCTTCCCTGTCATAGCTAGTTTAAAGCTCTCTCAACAAGTGCTGCTAGCTCTTGCACTAGGATTCATTTCCCCCTTTGAGACAGGTGAGTTCCATCCATTGACAACAGGCCAGGGGTCAAGTAAAATGGCCAAAGAACCCAAACTTCCTATCTTGACACCAGCCGCTCAGCTAATTATTCATTACGTGTGTTTTCCTAGCCTGCTCTCTGTCCTTCAGCTCCCCAGAAGGAATAGAACAAAACACGACTTGTTTTCCCGCTCCTTGAACTATTCGCCCTAAACCCCTGAAATCTTTCTTCATAGTTTGCAGGCTTCTCTGAGCTATTTCGTCACTGCCCACCTGAAGTATGAGTAATGGGTAATAAGTGGGGTGAACCAGCTCCGGGAGTTTTCTAGTTATGTCCCTGACCCGGGCCCCAGGTAGGCAGCACTCTTCCCTATGGCTCAGGTCTGGTCTGCAAATGGTGCCCTCTGTTCCTCTGCGAAGGGAGTCACCTACCACAACCACCCTTCTTTCTTTCCTGGCAGAGGCATTTTGAATGAGTAGAGTCAACTGCCTCTTCCTTGGTAACCTCTTTGGGGAACACTCCCATGCCTCCCCACTTACCTCCCCTTCAATGTCCAACACTAGGACATTATTTTCAGAAATATTTAGTACCCAACATCTCTCTTAAAATAAATGGCTAGATTTTCAAAAAAAGCTCAACAGCTTCTCTATGGAGGAACTGCTGAGAGACAGACTTTCTCCTTCCTGCTGCCCCAGTTGGGCATCTTACTTAAATATCCCACAAGCTGGGTACCAGTCCCTAATGAACACTCATCAATGTCTGGCTTTCTAATTGTAATCATTAACTGATTTCTGAGGTTTGTAACAGAAATAACTATAATCCAAATCAGGTCACAAAGTTATTTATTTATCTAGAAGGAACTCCAAACTTCAGAAAAAGAGCGGACATTATTCACAGTATAAGTCACTGGAGCCATACATTTCGGCACAGATAAATCAAATCTCTTCTGCATTAAACAGATAGCAAAGCACAAAGTTCACTTGCAAATCCAGGGAGATTTTCTTGCATAAAGACAAAGCTGCTCAAGTTTTAAAAGGATTGAAAATTGCAAAACTATGCAATTACAACCATGTCTTGCATAAAACACACTATAAAATGATTCAACCTTTATAAATTACTAGTGACTATTAAAATATAGGCCCATTCATGTGGCTTTCAGATGCATTCCAGTAGAGTGCAAAGTGAACAGCCATTGCATTTCATTGCACAATAGTCAGAAGCAAAATTGGTGCTGTGTTCTAAGCATTCATTGAATGTCAGAATATGTACTGAGGATATAACTGTTGACTAGACTCTCAGGGAAGTACATAATTTATATTCAAAACTAAGCTTCATAATAAATACCAGCTTCAAATCTCTTTGGACAATGTTTCTCAATAGGTTTCTAAAATCGTACATTTATGGAGTAAACAGAATATTTAATGGCTGCTAGCAGTATATCAGATTTGTTATGCTTATGGGAGCTGTGGTCATCAAATATTCATGATGATGGTTGTTATGCAATGCTGACAACTTTCTAACTTGTGAAATAAATAATGGGTCAGTGGGAACTGCTTTATCTGAGAAGGGTGACCACGCTTTCTTGTGGCTGTAGGAGGATTAAGAGTTGCGTTCTCAGAGCAGGACGGAAAATTTGAAGGTGTATTTCTTCAGCTTACACACCTCTAGGTCTGGCCTTTATCTTATTCTCTCCCTCTAACTGCCCCTCCCAGGGGCAGTGGTATTTGTTGATGTCAAGGTCAAGCAATACAAAACCAGCTCATAAGTTTCTGCTACCAGAAAAGCTGAGCTGATGTACTAGATCATTTCAGGTGAGGGTGAGGGGAGGTTGGTAGCATATACATAACCCAGCCCCATATTTCTTATGTTGGCAGTTTGCCCTTATTCCAGCTAGGGCAAATAAAGGATTTTAAAGGATTTTGCCTCTTTAAGGAACATGAAAGAAGGTCCATGAGGAACTGCTTTTTTTTTTTTTTTTTTTTTAATAAATGGTCCTACACTCCTCAGGGCTGGTACACCTTGAATGCATTGTCTGAATACTACTAAACTAAAACTACATGCCTCTGATTGATAATTTGGCATAACTGCATTGGAAAAAATCTGCAAGTTAACCAATTATGCATTACCATAAAACTAGATCAGATGAGAGGACATTTCCAGCACAGATGTTCTTCACTATCTTAATTGGCCTTTATTTTCTATGAAATCAATGGGTTATGCAATAGTTACACATCCTTAGTACTATCTGATCTCAGTACCTGGCCTTCATCCCTCCAGTTCCTGGAATAGCTCTATGCAAGTCAAGACAAGAAAGAGTACCTTCACAACTGTCCAGAGAAACACTGTGTGCCCAGCATACTGTAAGATAACACCAGTGACTTTGTTGGCAGCTATGTTCTTTCTAGAATTAAAACACAAATTACCTTTGATTTACTTCACAGGATGAGCTTGCTCCTCTATGTGTCAACATGAAGAAATTATAGATCTCACAGATTTAACTTGTTGGTTACTTTAAATGGTAAATTAAAGAATTTGCAGAAAAACATTTCAAAAGTACAGTATGATGTCTATTTAAGCAAATCTATATATACAATTCAAAAGTCCAGTTTTCAACCACAAGATAAAATGCTTCAGAACAGAAACTGATTCCAATGCTCTTTCTACTAAAAACAAGGGGCAAACTCATGCTGAAGTCATGTAGAATTTTACCCGCACTCCAAAGAATGACTTGCCTAAAACATAGATAATGATGTAGGGGACCCTGGATAAGTCCAGCTTTTTATCGCAGCCCTTGAAAGATAAGAATGTTAGCGAAAGGATGAAAGCCCTAAACCTCAACCCTAGGCTCAGATTTGTCATAAAGCATGAGTAACCCAGAGCTTAATCTTGCAAATTTAACCTGGGCAGAGCTGCAGAACAGACTGAACAAGAAAAGTAAAGGGTGCAATTTGAATCTCTACTTTTTGTCACGATACTTTCTTTGCAGCATAAACTGTAATTCAGTGGAAACATAAAATGTGAAAAAAGCCAATGCCTTCACATTGCCATCAAAATGCCTTTGATGAAAGTTGTATAACTATGATAAAAGTAGTGTCCACAGGAGACAAATTCTGTAAAGGACAGTTAATGGATGATTTTCTGCTACAGAAATTGTTTTCTAATGCTCTGGCAGTCAGATGTCTTGAAGAAGAAGAATCTCTATTCTTGACAAGAATTCACTGTTTTCTTCTTCTCTCCCTGAAATCTATATGTTATGTATTTTTAGACAAGAGGTAGCTAAAATTCATTGTTGTAACACTGGTGAAGGCATATCCATCATTCACATTCTTCTAAAATCATTTGCAATTTTAACCTTTTTCACTTACCACAACACACTATTACAAGCATGCAAGATGGGAAAAATGGAAACCGCAGTTTTCTGCTAGTCTTCTCCTCCAAGTACAAATTTAAAAAAAATAAAATAAAACAAACAAACAAACAACAACAACAACAAACTCCCATTCATCCTTTGAAGTACACTAGGTTCTCTTGAGCTTCTTTTCACCAAATGCCAAGCCCAGGAAAAGCTAGCAGCATGGTATTGCTGTCTGTATGCCACCATAATGTTCTAATTTTCTGCAGCCTTTCCGCAAACATTCCATCACTGCAGCGCCATTTTTATTTATTTATTTATTTATTTATTTATTTATTTATTTATTTATTTATTTATTGCCTTCCCTGCCCCAGACTAGCTGAGGCTGGTGGGGGTAAATCAGCAGAAGTTTAAACACAGAGAAACAAAGACAATTTGAAAAGCTCAGCTTCTACATCCTAAAAGTGAGAACTATTTTGCAAAGGCCTTCTCCAAGACCAAATCCACCTGCTCAGTTCATTCTCCACCATTTCACCTACCTTTTACTCCCATTTATGATTTTCCTGTTGATCACCTCTTACAATACAATATCATTACTTGCTCATCATGTTATGCAATTACCATATCCTCAAGATGTTCTGTGATCTTTCATGATTTAATTTAGTAAGCTCACAAATACAACTTTGTGGTTTGTAGTTGTCTTACCTCCCAGAAGAGACTTTCAAACATCAAGGACACTGTGACACCTCTGAGATGTCCAAAATAATGTAAGTCAGATAAATGCTCTTTCTACTAACTCAGTCCTTTTATCATTTTTATCTTTCACCAAGCCTAAGAGCTCTGGAGAATTTCTATGGTCTAGTTTCTCCAGTTCTTTCAAGACCTTTTCTTCTCTGTAGTTTTGAACAGTACCACTGGCCAACCTCAGGAAAGAAAAGAATCACTCTTGATTAGGTGTCTTTTCAATGGCTCAGTGACTTTCATGTTTCTGCAGTGATCCTTCTAACCATCCAAAATCTAACTTTTTTCCGAGTTCTGTCCTCCTGATATATCAAGGACTTCTTGCTAACTTTTTTTTTCTTTTTTTTTTTTTCGGTGCTTCTTTCCCCCAGATATCTGTACCATTTGCCTTTTCCATTACAGTTCTTCTGAACTCTTCCTTACATTTCTCCTGCTGTAGTTTAATTTCTTTTTATTGGCTTGATACACTAAAATTTTCACTTTCTGATGGTTAAAATAACATCCTAGCTCTTGCCTACTAGGTATACTGGAGTCCTTGCTCCCTTCTTAATTCAGTGATATTCCTGCTTTCTAAGGCTTTATTCTGGTAGGGGTCTTTTTGTTTTTGTGTATTTGTTTTCCCCTTTCTCTGCTGTTTCTGTAGGATTTAATAGATATTCAAGCTTATTTGATTTTTATTTTTATTTTTAAATACATTAAATACATTTAAATACTTCTAAAATACAATGCTACTAGGCTAAGGTATGTTACATTTCCTTACCCAAAGATGTAGAAAATTATTAGTTTGAAGTTCTGCTGAAGCCAGGCTTACACTATATCAGTGTGATGTCAAATACTTGAATAGACAATGACTACTATGTTTTTCTGTTGTTGTTATTTTTTGTTTAAAAACCACCACAACAACAACAACAAAAACAACAACAACAAAAAAAAACAACCACTTTCTGGGAATTCCCCATCAACTCCTGTCTTCCACAGAGTAGGCTAATACCTCCTGCTGAACTATGGGCCATTTGCCCTCACCTTATATTTGCAAAATCTACATGGATAAAAGTTCAGCAGCTTCCAAATTATCTTTTGCAACACGAATTGTTAGTAGAAAGAAATCAGTTCCTGGTGGGACAACAGCTGGCCAACACACATACACCTTTTTCCAATGAGGTTTCTACTTTTTCCTTTAGATGGTTTAAGGGGTTTATATAATAACTCATGTCTTACTGCTAGCCAAGTATTTTCATGCATGAGGTTGAGTTCATCAACACAACTGAGAAATGTAGTTTCCCCTGCATCTAATTCACAGGTCTGTAACTACAGTTGTGAAAGAGAGCAAAAGTAGGGAGCCAGCTTCCCACATCAGACTTCTTTTTTTTTGTTTGTTTTTACACCTGTGTTTAGCCTAAATGTATGGAAAATTCCTTAGCATAATCTTACACAATATTTTTATTTCTTCTCCTAAAAGGACTGAGCAAGTTCATGAAATATCTTTAGTTGGTTTATCAGAGTATGTTGGAAATCCTGCTAAACCATATTAAATCCTTCTTAAATAAAAGCACAGAGGAAGAAATGTTATAACAGGGACGTGAAAATAAATCTGATGTAAGGTGACGCAAATCTGTTAGCACCTTTTGCAGTAATGAGATTGATTCTCTTCTCATACAAATCAGTGGAGAAACAGAGAACTTGTCCCTTTATTTTTAAGATGTCTCAAGATCACTTGGTGTGGCCATCTGCACTTGAACAAAGAAACAAAGCACAGCACCAAAATCAGACAATGATTTCTTATATTTTTTCCCAGAGCTTTGAGCAACCACGGCAGCACCTGCAGTTTAGTGCTTGCATAGGATGGTAACAAAGAGGTGCAAATGACAATGGCCCCAACCTGCTAGCCATTCTGCCCCAGATACTGCCACAGCCTTGGCAGGAGGTCAGCTGGCCTGGCTCTTCCCAAACAGAAACCCACAAGCACTTTCCAAGAGGATTTTAACCACGTTGTCCTCCATTAGCAACAACTGCTGTATGACTGGATACCAAAAACGACCTTTTCAATGGGCACATTCCAACCATTCTTTCAGCAACGTGCAGTGTAGCCCTCTTTCCCCTTGGGTTGGGATGAATTGGGTCTAGAGGATCTGTCAGCTGTCTTTGTCAGCCCCTCAAGAAGAGGCATCCCCACTGAGACCAGCTCTGTACAGCTTTCATGACTGCCATTTCCACCAATACTGAAGACATTTGCTGGGGCACATGGTGCCTCTGCAGAGGCTCCTCATCGTATCATTTTGCCTTGTAGGATTTGCACTCCAGCAGCATTCCCAGTTGCTGTTTCACTCTGTACTTCACCTGACACCAGAAATATAAGCAAACAAGCAAAGTGAGAAAAGGGATTGCTGAGATGTGACTCTATGGAACTGCACTCACTAATTAGCTGATGTTAATTAACAGAGTCTGGACTCAGCCTTGTGGGTGAGACGGAGTGAGAGGTCAGGTCAGAATACCACCATGAAGAACGGCTACCTCCTGACCTGGCACAGACTGCCAGCACAGCAGTGCTTTGTCTTTTACACCTCCTGGGGCGAAGAATGAGGAAAAAGTGTCTGCACAGCTTTTGAGGCAATGACTACCTTTTTCTCCTCTCTGTAAAGAGAGTGTTTCTGCACACACAGTTACCTATGAAGGATGTCCCATGGCTGGTACAATGGATATGTAGAGCTACATGAAAATCACAACAGCCTTTGGTACATGTGTCTGAAGAGCCATATGAAGTCCTAGAAATCGATGTTAAGGTGGGTACTAATATTCTGCTGGCTCAGACACTGAGAACAAGCAGCTAGTAACCTTTGAAACCTGAAGGAAGCAAACACAGACAAACTAAAATAACTTGAATACACAGCGATGTGCTGTAATGCTTCCCAATAAACAATCCCATTTGGCTAAGAGGAAAATGAATACAAATAAACCAGCTGAAGCACAATAAAATAAATGATTTCCAAGATGTAGAGGAGAATCCAAAAATGTGTTAGTGGAAGAGGGGAGGGAGAACATATGGAAGGATGGACTGCATTACACTCAGCAGCTTCCTTCTCCTGATGGTGAATTATGACCACCCCATCCTCTCCTTTTCTTCCTCTCTGTCTAAACACATTAGGACAATGAGGCTTCAACATGAAGAAATAAACCTTTAATTAATAGTCTACAAAAGAATTAACTTATCCATGGTGCGCACACACCCAATACAATTTCTCAGCATGATCGTTCCCTCTTTGTCTGCCTTCTACTTGTATGTTTCTATCTTCAGTATTCTTCATTTCTCACTTTTATGACTCAACTCATTTTTAAATATGAACAAAATGAATACCAGTTCAATATGTCTGAGTGGCAATTACACCACTTACTAGGTCAAGCGTATATAAGCTACTGTGACCACTGAATGCCTCCTCTGTGTGAGCACACCATAGCCATACCTCAGATGCATTGTCGATTTTTCATCTTTCTTCCTTCATTACCAAGGTTTACTGTTAGATTTTTTTCTCCTTCCTGCTGCTTTATATCCTGGCTAGATATCATTTCTAGAAAACTTCATTAGAAGGTAATTACGGGAAAGCCAGTTCCGTACATACCTGTTTCCAGCCAAACAACAGAAGATAGAATCAACCACTATATCACACATGTGACCTGCATTTCCAAGTGATTTTTAATAACTTAAGAAAATGGAAGGAATATTTTTAGGTTTTCACTTATGACAACTCTTTTAAGTGGAGGTAGATCAAAACTGAGAGAAAAAATTACTACAACCTATTGAGGTAAAATGTGCATAGTCACACTGAAGCACTATTTCATACATCTATAGATTGATTGTGCAAAGTACTGAGCATAAGGCTTCTGAAGTCCCAAAGCAACTTATGTGCATGCTTAAATGTGAGCCTATGGCTAAGTCCTATGGAGGTCAGCAACTTCAGAGAAAATTGGCTGGGGGGTGGAACCTGGGCCTTGAGCTCTTCCCTAGGGTTTGGCTGAAGGAGAGAAACCTGCTGCACAAATGGGGAACAAAACCGCTCCCTGATGCCAGCAAGGAAGGTGGTAGCTTCTCCCAGCCTTCCCACCAAACCATCTCCCTGGAACAAGTGACAACCTGCCATAGCAGGAAAATGACTGAGACACCTGCCTGCAGCGATATCATCTTCAATTGTGAATTAATCAAATCTCAGAAGTTGAGCTTAGGTGTTACAGGCTTCTCTGGGGAGCTCAAATTTACCTGAAAGAATTCAAGGAGTCTTAAACAAAATTATAGCTACAATTTAGCAAAGAAAATGTGTATAGCTACACTTCTTCTTGCTGGAGTGCTGTAAAATTGAAGCAAATTTTCAATCTGATTAATTCATTCAGGATGATTCCTGTTGAGTAATTATCTTCAATAAAGATCTGTCAATACAATTCCTAGCTATTGTCATTTTATATCAAATATAAATTAGACAGTATAATGAATTCAGGTACACCTAAACTCGATGTCAGATGAAATCCTTGCATGATAGTCAAGTGCAATAATCACTCTGAGAAGATAAAAACAAAAGAACTTTCTTTGTACAAGAACCATAAAACCCCTCCTTGTTTCTGGATTAAGAGAGCATGAATGATTGTCGAAATTTTCTGGGATGTACATCCCAGGTAAGCTCAATCTAATGAAGCTTTCAAGAACACTTGCTGGAAAGAAAGAGCCATTATTTTGGCTGGTATAAAATAGCATTGCTTTAAAACAGATAAAATCATACTCATATATTCCAGGTGAAGATGGGGCAAAGAAACATTGATTTAAGAACTAGTTTGCTAATATATTTAGATAATTGTTGAATGGCCAGAAACACTGAAATGGCGTACTGCCCAAGGGGTTAATTTAACAGATTTAATAATTTCAGGGACAAAGAATCCTTCAGATACGTTTTGGATAGAGCATCACCAGCTGGTACGTGGCCTGATACACTTGAGTGAGAAAGTTTCAGTTCAGCAGCTCTACTGCTTACACCCAGCATTGGGAAAACAGGGTGATGCTGGACCAGAGGTCAGGTCACAGCTCTCATGCATCTGAAAGTGCAACAGAGTTGTTTTTCCTGGAAGAAATTTATTTCTGCCCTGCTCAATAGCTTATAGGGAATTGACACCTAGCAGCAACAAAAATAGATCTATAATCTCAGCCCTGCTGAGCAAACACAGGATTGCCTCATGCTCAATCAAAGCAGCTTCCTACGGAGCTTCAGGGACTCAGTGCTCCGGGAGATCAGCTGTGAGGTGCAGATGCAGGGGCTTGGCCCCATGGCAGGTGTGGGCACTTAGGCTTTTGCCTGGCCCACTCCAGCTCCAAGGGGACAGGAGCCCTGGTCCTGAGCCCTGGTCCTGCACCCTGTCCTTCCACGCCATTCACTTCCCACCCACACTGTCTTCCAAGCCATGACATGGCATGGCACAGCAGCCCCAGCTAAAAAAATATTATTTTGACAGTCTTTTTTTTTAGTTCTAAAAGTGGAGAACATTTCTAAGGAGATGGGTTTTATGCCTTTAAATCTTCACATTGTTATTCTCTCTTTCTCCAGCTCTTTGTCTGAAAGCCTCTCAAAGGCAAACAGCCTGTAAATATTTTTGAAATTCATCTAAATCTGTAGTAGCTAGATTACCCCAGCATAGCAACAGCAACTCAACAACTTTTTTGTTTCTTAACTGAAGATTTAAGCTAAAAAACCATTGCTTTTATATATGTGGAATAGCAGAAACCCCAAAGATAGGTGGAAAAACAGGGGCACATTTAAAAGCTTTTTTTTTTTTTTTTACAAGCTCAGCAGAAGATTCAAGCATGCATCACCCAAACCAGAAAAAAACAGCAGCCTCAAGCAGCACTCTACCAGATATCAGAAACTAGCATTCAGCTCTAATACTGCAGAATAAAAGCTACAAAAAAAGAGCTCCTTGCTTCTCCCCCCCAACTTACTAATAACTCATCTGTTTCAAAACCCTCCACTAAACGTGGTATTCTCCAGTGGCCCTCTCCAGTGGCAATATAACTTGCAGAGTTGCACATGCACAAACTCAGAAAGTGCATAACACAGGACGAGTGTCTGCCTTGTAAATAAAACTCTCGTCTGTCCAAATGGGACTATTAACAAAGCATGTTTAACAGAAGTTTGAGTACTCAGATCAATCCTAAATGAAAGATTGACACTGCGAGATGCTGAGAGTTCTCAGCCTCCAAGTGTGTCCTTGCTGAATTAGATCTATGCTCAGACTGTGTTTGGGGATTGTTGAGGTGATGCCAACAAAGCCCTTAGGAAACCAGCAAGTGTTTTGTGCAAATCTGCATGGATGCACACTGCTAGGTTAGCTCCTTAATGTTTTACACCTGATATTAAGATTTAATTATTCTGCAACTTGCAATTATCTCTTTTCCCGGCTCCTTTAAACCCTTGCTTTCTGGTTACTGTAAATCCCTGCTTTGCCTTACAGTTCCTCTTGGCTTCAGTTGCTCTATTGTTAGTGATAGACTTACCAGAGCAGTAAATCAGCTCAGACAGGAAGACTGCAGTATTATTCCTCCGATTACACTTTGCCTGACCAGGGGGAGCAGAAGTCATACACATCAAAGTAGCTGGTAAATTGATTACAAGCTATACCAATTAAGATATCATCCATAGTACATTCTTTACTCAAGCTTGTGCCATGATAAAACATATCCCAATCAACAACAACAACAAAAAAGCAATTACATTTTGAGATATTCCAACATTACCTATTGCAATACACTGGAGCAAATACTGATTAAGCCCTATTTTCTTGTCTCCAGTAATACACACATTGGACATTTTAAAGCAGGGTAGCGAAAATTGCTATTTTGCTACTTCTTTAACTTTATTTCACACTGAGCTTTACTCAGTAAAGTTATGTGACCATCTACATGTATAAATACACATCTATTTACACTTCTGCAGACTGCAATATAAGGCAGCACTTTTATAACCATAGGAGAGTGAAACAATGAAATTCCATTAACTTTTAGCTGGACACAAAGAAGGTTATGCTTCCTGTTACCTTTTATCTGCTTTTATGAATCAGAAATCTGCAGTTGTATTGGCACTCAGTCATTCAAAGATTTGAAGGAGAAAAGCTCTTGAAATTAATTTCCTTGACGTAAATTTTGGATGAACTGAAGGAAAAAATGCTAAATTATGTAACAAAACCAAGAATATTTGCTGAATAATGTATGATCTGGACTCCTTTTTTTCGAATTATAGAATCGTAGAAACACAAGGTTGGAAAGGATCTACAAGATCATCTAGTCCAACTGTCCTCCTATCACCAATACTACCCACTAAGCTACTAAATGCACCAAGCATTTGGGCAGAGATCTGCAACAGGTCCAATGTATTGGGGTCATTCCAGTTTACAGAAAGAGAAAGCAAAGTTTCTCCCTTCCAAATTCATCATGCACTCCAGGATGGGAAAATTATAAATGCTGGAAGTACACTGGAAATAAAAATATATATCTGCTGCAGAAGGCACGTTATTCAAACAGATCATTAGTCACAGCCCTGCATTCTTTAGAAGCCCCACCACTGCTATTTATAACACTGCAAGTGTCTTTGAGCTACAGAAGGCCCAAACAGCACCAAGACAAGTATTTTCCCACTTGTGAGAACAGAGGACCTTTTTGTGCAGCAGTGACACAGCAACACCCAGCAGCCAGGGCTCCTTCAGCCCCGACACCTCCTGTGTTTGCAGAGCACTCCTGGAGGAGAGACGCTGCATGCACACATGCTGAGCCATGCTTTTGCAAAGCCAAATGTATCGTATACAAGCTGACAGGGTAGCGTCAGGCTAAGCACCATAAAATAACCCAGATTTTTCAGGGAGTTTTCAATAGAAAGGTGGTTGTAGGAGAGCTTGAGAATGGAAACATGTCCAGAAAGATCCTTCTGTTTTGCTTGGTGTTCAGTCATCTTCTGACCATATTTGCAATGAAAACTTATAGAGATCTGCTACTCCTTTTTCTAAGAGGAACTCTCACTCTCCCCCCTGCACCTGAGGTCACTTGTCCTTAAATTTTCCCAGACAAAAACAACAACTTGTGGCTTTGCCAAGAATTTTGTTTGGCTGTTTTTAATTTACCATGTCACTTGTTCTAGTCAAGGGGTTTGTATGCAAACTCTGGCGCAAGTCTAAACCTTTCAGTAGCAACAGTACCGTCTTCGATACTGGAGGCATTTAATAAGTAAATGGCCTTCTCTGGAGCGGTGGGTACAGAATAACGCACAAAGCCAGCCTTTCTAAGAAGAAGTTTTCTAGCTTTCTTCTTCTCAAGTAACTCAGCCACACCTCTGAGCTCTTATCTTCTAGACATGTTAGAAAGGAATTTAATGCTTGAGAACAAGAAGCCTTATGTGGTTGTGGCAGCAAGTAGAGCTAATGCGGTTGTACAACTATGTCCATATGACTAGTCTTCCCCTCCTCCTTCTGCAACCCATAGTCAGGATTTTGTTCTGTACACAGTGGTTTTGTTTTAAACAGTAATTTCATGTAAGGGAAAATTAAATTCCTGCTCCAAACTTCATGTTGAATAGAAAATGGAATTTTGCAAATCTGTACTAGAGAGCATGTTGATGGACAAGAACCTCATCACCATGTTTCAAAGTAAGTCAGCAGATACACCTGTCTGTCAAGGACAGTAGTCAGGGAAACTGAATCACCAGCTGCAGAAACTGCAGCCTCTGGCTCTCATCTCTCGGGGCCAAACGAGTGAAGAGAAAGAGGAAAATGTAACATTTCCCTGCCAGCACAACTCGCGGCCACCCAGAAGGTTGTTCAACCCAGAAAGAAGCAAGTACTTTTTTTCTGCAACTCCTACAATATCTCCTTCCAAGCCTAGTTAGACAACTGCTAGGACTCCACAGGCAACTGACAGGCTCTACGAGCACTGTTATTCTTCATTTTGGAATAAAGCTAATTGGTCTCACAATTAGCTCACAATGATGCCTATAGTCACAGACCCTACAGAAGCTCGTAATAAGAAATAACACTGAGCACCAGACTCTAAATAGAGGAAACAAGAAGCCCAGACTGTCAAGGAAACCTGCCCCAGGATGACTTAGCCCAGCAGCTGAAGTACATGGATGGAGTAGAGACGAGGTAATGTGAAGCTGTGTTTTCTTTGGCTTTCTTTGGCACAGCCACTTCCTCCTAAGCACCACATTGGCATTTACCAGCTTCTCTGGTCTTGACCCAACCTGATCTAAAACTTATTACTCTCAACACAAAGGGGATGTCTGATGTAAGGGTACTCCAGCAGGCAGACCCACTTCAGGTTCCCATTCCAAATCATGCTGACTGGGGATGTTAATATAGGCCTTCCCCAGCATTGCCTGAACCACAGGGCTGCTGGCTCTTCTGACTTCAGATTCGGTAATTCCAGTTGGAGCTGCTCCATTCTGTGCAAACAAGTAACAGTGAAACTATCAGGTTTTGTCACTGTCATGAAGCTCCAGGTGGAATAGCACTAGGAAACAGTTTTCACAAAAAGTCGTAATCCACATCATGTCATGCTGTAAGAAGAAGGTGAGAATTTCCTCTGTGATGAAAGAAGGAACTGAGGTGGAAACCCCAAACCATGGGAAACATGTTTCAGTCCATCCACAGAATAAAATGGAAAAACATGCAAATAATGGAGGAAAAAAACCACTGCCAGCATAATGTCACATCGGTGGAACTATCCTGGGAACCCTAGAGGCCTTTCTGCAGGTCGAAGACAACTGAATGGGGCAATGAAGACAGAAAATATCTACTTGCTTCACTTTATCTCAGCTCAGCAGGCGTTTCTGGAAAATTCCCTCTGTGCTCTGAAAGTGCACATCCACCAGCATCCACTACCTTACTTGGGAAAGCTTTTGTGGATGTCTGAGATCTGAGCAGTATTCTTAGGGCTGTAGAACAAGTTTCAGAAAGGAATCAAACCATATAGAGATAGTGCTGGCAAGGAGAAACAGAGGTTTGAAAGCTTGTCCCTCACACACTCCAACCCAACAAATTCTGGCTTCTTGCAGATCTGTGTCTTGTGGTTGACTTCAAGCTTCCAGAGAAGTTTTTCCTGTGGTTCAGACACTCAAAGTCTCTCTCTCATGTGGGTACTTGTGCAGTTAGTAACATATATGATCATGTTGCAGGCTTTGCCTGAACTAGGACATGCATCTTGCCTTTTTACTTTATTGGGCTCTAACTTTCACATGACAGAGGGAATTTAACCATGTCTCAGACATTTTTCCTCTATAAAAAATATTCTCAAAAGTAACTGAAGGATTCAACCACTGAAAGGTCCAAGCCAGGCAGCCAAAACAATAGCATAAGACTTGCTTCCTTAGGAAAACCTTGCTAGAAAACAAAATTCAAGTAGCTGCTGTCCTAGTCTCTTAGTTCTCTAATTCTAGCAAACTAGTTTGCCAGAAGGACTGGAAAATATGAAGTCACGCTGTCTGTATTTGCAATGTCCTAAAGATTTAAGGCCTCTGTTTTGGAGCCCTGTATTCTAGAGTAGTGAAGAAATCAATGCATCATTTAGCAAAGCTTTCCTTCATTTGCCTGTTTTTCTGGTGAAAATATGAAAATTCTGTTGACAATTTTCAGAGCATGGTTGAAAAACAGGTATGTTTGTGCAGAAATGAGCAGCCTTGTCTGAGATATCATCTTCAAGAAAAAAATTTAACAAACTTTGTTTGGCAGCGCTCATCAGGATACGTAGCTGTATAGTGTATATATGAGGTGAGTAAAAACACCTCATTTACAGATTGATGCTCTGGTGAAGGAGGAAGGTGACCTGGCAATGGAGAGGGCCATATTCCATACCTACCACACAACACCCAGAAAAGGTGGATCTGTTCCTCTAAAAAAAAAATAATAAATAAACTTTAGACAAACATGATCTGCCACAGAAGCACCTGGCAGATGGGGACTGCATTGAGTTCTCAGTGGACTCTCATTACTGGGCTGGACAATCTACCCAACGTTTTCTGCACCACCTACAAACTTTGCACCATGCAGGGCTGTCCCTTGGAGTGAAGTGAGGTGCTGGCACAAGGGGCATTGCTGGGGGTTCAGCTCAGCCCAGGCTGGCAGCTAGCACCAGCTCCCTGCCCCAGGGGTGAGAGCCAGACATTTCGGAGGAGGAAGAGGAAGAGGAGGAAGAGGGGGGTGTCAGTGATATGCCTCATACCACATGTAGCAGCAACCCCAGCAGCCGGAAAGGCTTCTCTGCCAGGGAACTGGATTGCAAATAACTGTAAGAGCCTTCTTCTGTGGGTGTATACAACAGCGTGTGGGAGGGTTATCTGCCTTGTAGGATGCTTTTTCCCTCGACTGAACCAGGTTCAGTAGCCTATCAGTAGCCATTCATAAGAAGCAGTACGTGACTCAAAAAGCTCCTCTATCATCCTATATGTAAATAATAGACACAGTGCAATCTGCATCATGTTTAACTGAAAGTAATGGCTTCTATAGATTTATTGTTGACTGTGTACATGCTAACATGAAAATATATTTTTAAAAGCCTAAACGCAGTACATGTTTTCTGAGTCTGCGTTCTTAAATTGATAAAACACATCTGCTCTGAAGAGCTATTACAGCTTATCACAGAAACTTGAATCTAATTTACTGCCAGCAAAAAGCTTTCTCAAATTCTCTCTTTCTTTTTCAGAGGCTGTACCATAAAACATGATAATTCACATTAAAAATACATTTAAACACTGCTGAAAAGACAACTTGTCCTGAATAAAAGGCAGCATTCATCCAGGGTGAAGGCTAGCATAAAGCATAGCCAAGATTGGAAATACAAACTTCAGTGACTTGGAGTGCTGCAAGTCTTGCCTGATGAGCCTCAAACACCCCAGAGTCTGCTCAAAACCATTGCTCCTTATATCACTTCCCTTTTGGGTCCTCAAAGCCACCAGATATTTGAGAAGCCCAGACCCATGACTTTCACCCCACTCTCCCTCCTTCATGGCTTTGGTACCCAGCAGCGATAGGCAAGATCTGCTGCTGTCCTGATTCCTTGGATGTCATTAGGAAAAAAAAAAAAAAAAAAAAAAAGAAAGAAAAGAGAGAAGGGGGTACAAATACCAAATACCTACTAGCAGACATTAGCAGTAAGCTGATGTTAGGTGCACCACTGGATGGTCTGGCCCTCCTCTGCCCCAGGGTCAGGCAGGTACTGCTATGCCTCAGGGCAAGGTTAAGGAGAAGAGCTTACGGAAGAAGCCTGAGGAGTTGGTGGGGTCCATGTGAAGCAGTCCTGCTTATTTCTCAGACCCATCCCACACATCTTTGTGTGCCAAGTCCCTGCCCACCAATGGATGCTGCCACATCATGGACGGACCCACCTGTCCCAGCAATCTCAGGGGTTTCCAGGGAGCTTTGCACAGCCCTTAGACAACAGTCCTACCTGCATACAGAAATGAACTGCTTGCAAAGGGCAACAAGTAGTGCCAAGTGTGACGCCTTATACCATGTGCAGTGTTTTGGAAATGCCAGCTATGGAGAATATTTTTCAAGATACTGACTCTGGTCACTTGGCTGCCATTAAAAAGTGACCCAACATCCACAAATCAAGGGCATTGTGCAGTAATGTAGCCTTGTTCATTTTGGAAACAAGAAAAAAAGAAAATGTTGAAGAGCTATTGATCTGCAAGGTGGAAAACTCCACATCTCATTTCCAGGGGAAATAAAACAGCAACAGAGCAGCTTCATCCCCTCCCCAGCTTGGGAAAAAACACATCACCCATTCTGTAAAACACAGGCATCATCGTAAGACTGTTTCTTAACAAAAACAATCACAAGGATGATTGGTTCTTTGAATTTTATTTTCAAGCCTGTGCATCTATTGTTTACCATCCTTATACATATAGTCACTTGTGAATACAGTTATGCGTTTGTCACAGTGCTGATTAGAACAGTAGAAGAAAGAACTACTAGCAATGCTGACATTCATCTATGTGGAAAAAGCATATCTAAAACAACTGCTTGTGTGCCATGCAAGACACTAAATTACAGTATCTCCCTTCCCATTAGTCATTATACAACATTGTTCCCTGTTGCCACATCTCATACTTCCCCAGCAAGAAAGCAAAAATGATACTGAACTCCCAACTGTCCTTAAGAGACAGCTTGATTTTATATATATATATTTTTTTTTCCCTTTAGGGAAGAGGAAATGGGCGATACACAGAGTTACAAAAGAGCTCGGGATGCTGCAGTGCCAGACTTCTGGAGAAAAACTTCTTTGCAAAACTAAGAATCAAGAACTCTCTGTGCTTTTAGTAGGGTTTCAGCTTTTCATCCTGGCTTCAAACTATTTTTTTTCCAATTAGTCCTTGGCTTACCAAAATAAAGTGCTGGCCTTGCACTCTCCTCAAAAAAGACTACTCCAATGTCTCCTGGGCCTTTGGCAATTTATGGAGCATCACAAACACTGAAGAAGCCAATACCAGCAGCTACCCATTAACTACCTACCTCAGCTGTTGCTCATGTCAGATATAAGCAGCATCACACTGTTATCTTCCTCCAGCTTAATGAGCACCATGTGCACTGCAAGCATCAGAGGAGAGCTAGATAGACAGAATCTAAGGTTGAAAAAAGCTTAAAAAGTCAAAATCCTGTTCTTCCTGTAATTGCTCCAGAATGGGTGAAATTGTAGAGAAAGGATGGATTTTAAAGGATTGAAGGGGATTCTGGCATGTTTTTCCCTTTAGTGTTCTAAGTTTTGGGTTGGAAAAGGCTGCATTTGGGAGATATTTTTGTTGTTTTGGTGTGCCGCTAGACGTATTTAGTCTTTTTCACTGATATTACCCATTATGAGAAGTTGCAGTTGGAGTTATGGAGACATTTATCAATAGAGAAAGCGCACACAATTATTACAGCATGGTCTAAAACAAAGAGCTCAATTTTCATTACCCTGAAGTGTTGAAAAGGCTCTGACATTCTTCACTTCATTATTACTCTCTTGACAAAATTAATCTTTTGGAAACTGGCTATACCTTTGTTATGAAGAGGGCACTGGGGATGAACCGCTGTCCTGCTGCAGAGAAGCAGATGCTGCCTCATGGGTAACCCCAGAAAGAGTAGTGTGTCTTGGGCAGAGCCAGCTGGAGCCATCCAAAACAGAGCTAGCTGTTAAGCAGCATGAACAAACATCTTCATATAGGCTCTCTAGCACATGCAGAGAGACCAACAAACTTGGGCAGGATGGCAGTGACAGGACACAAATTTGAACTATGCCTTTAGACTTGTATCATCCTTAACCCACTTTGTGACAAAGTCGCAGAATGGTTGAGGTCAGAAGGGACCTCTGGAGGAGGTTGCCTTGCTCAAGCAGAATTACTTAGAGACATTTGCTCCAGACAGCGTCTAGACAGCTTTTGAATACTTCCAGGAATTGAGATTATTCCTTTTGAAACATTTGTTTTCTTTGTGTAAATGTATGAAGTGCCTTATTTTTACCCAAACCATCCTTATGACAAGAAACAAATCGCCCAGGTAATGGATAGGTCCCTGTGGAAGGGAAGATCAAGCAAGCCTGCAGGTACTGACAAGGTGGTTGGTGATCTTGCATGGTCAGGACAGCCTTTTAGTTCCCCCACAAAAGAGCAACCATACATTTTGCTTCCTGTGAGCAACAATTCTTTGAATCCAGAGGAATTTTCCCTCTTCAGCCCTTTCTCTCTTCACCTTTTCACAAGGATGTCTTCATACATGTGCACCTTGCATGGGCCTTGAAGGAGGATTACTAAGACTGAGGGATCCATCTCTTCTGAAACACCCAAGAACAACACAACCAACTTTCTGAGCACCTTATCCCATCAAAAAGTGCAATGGGGATGATGAACTAACGCACACTAGCGCAGTTCTGCAACATTCTTGTTATCCATGCAGCTACCCTGTTTTTTTTTGTGGGTTTTTTTTTTTTTTTTTGGTTTGTGTTTTTTTTTTAATTAAAACTTAACTTCAGGACTTTGCTGACTTGCAGTGGTAACAAGCTTCGCATATTTTTTTTTTCCTCATCTAGCAAGGCGTCTTCACTGTATGTACAAAAGTACAGCTATGTACTTTTTGGAAACTATTGTGAATTCCCCAGAACATTTTCATTTTCCTGTCATGATCAGTTATGTCCCTTCTCCAGCACCAGCTGAAATAATTAGGAGAGATCTTCATGGGCTTCAACTGGCTGAGAATGAAATCTCCAGTTTCCTGGACGAGACATTTTGAAAAACCTACCACAGTGAGCTGCCCTGTGATGCAAGTGACTCTTACTTGAGAGGGTGGCTGGGCGGCTGGAAACTAAAACTGCATGTTTTTCTTGCAGGGCTGAAGGCCTCTCACCTCCAGCAGAGAGACCTGGCACTGAGGCACAACCATGCATGAACCTCCTAGATGATCCTGTCTTGTATTACATTTTTGTTTACCCCAATTGTTACCATACTTAAGACTTCATTGACAATACAGTGTGACTCTAATGGCCCAAATTATATGTACCTGCTCAGGTTAGTAATTGAAAATACTATTAATGAAGAAAAAAGCAAGCACAATCCATTTGATTTGTGCCAGCTTATACTTTTCATTTCTTGTACCTTTATCAAATTGGATAATTGAATTGATTCCATTTTTGTTTATGATTTCATTTTTATTTATGGTTAAATTTCACTGTTGGGATTTAGTTGCAAAAGATGAAACAGGGAAGGGACAGAGCTGTGGATGAAAACCAGCTGCTAATATTGGAATTTCCTAAAAAATGAGAGACATTTTCTACATTTCTTTTCCTATCATTGCCTAATTTGTAGCAAATCATAAACACATTCCTACGGAAGAAGGTGATGACAGTGTCAGAAGGGACTCATTGTTCTTGGAGGTCACAGGAGGATGATGGCAATGGGAGGACCAGGGTCCCTCTACAAAGATATTTTCAAAGGTTTTAGGATTTGCCCTTAACAGAAATCTAGGGTGAAATATAGTTTGACAAAAATGACTTCAAATTAACGTTTTGGCAAAGACATCATGTATATTATCATTCCTACCATATACACATGATTGTTGCATCAGGCTGTTTTCAGGCTTTTTCCACAAACACAGATTGTGCCAAAATTAGAAATTCTAACTTAACTATGCAGTCTATTGTCTAAGCAATCCAAGTCCAAAACACAGCATTAGTCTTCTCTTTAACCCCATAAAATACATTGGAGAGTCTGAACTCACATGTTTCAAGTTATTTCATGCCCCAGATGGGCTGTGATACCTGGGTACCAAACAGAAAATATCCCCTTTTGAACAATGCCAACCTGCCGAAGAGCGGAGGCAAAAAAAACAAGAGCCAGCTTTGCGCAGCAAACGAAGGGAATCGTAGCAAGAGGCACCTTCCTCCACTGGGAGCACCAACATATCCTATAAGCAAATCTCAGTGGTGATAAGACGCATCCCTGCAGGGAACAGCCAGTACCTCCAAGGGGGGCACACCACTCAGCCCTGCTCCATCAGTACACAGCTCACCCCATCTGTGCAGCACAGTGAGAGCACCTTAGCCACACTTTAAAACATGTCATTTTAACCCACCCCATGCTGTGGGTGCAACATCACACTGTTTGGGTCTTTTTCTGAGGTTTTACACAGCACTTTCATTGTTCATGCTTGCTCTGTCGTTCACCACTTAATTGATTTGACTTCACACTCCAATTGGAGTCCTGCACTCTGCTGGCTCTCACCTGCAGACTCACTTTGATTCCTTAAATCAGGCCATTACCTCTCTCTGGTCCAGCGAGCTGGTTCCCCATTCATTATTTCCACTTCATCAACCACCATCACTATGTAGTAGTTTGGGACACCGGCTTTATTCTTCGAGGTCCAAGCTGCTGATGGCATCATTCCTAGCTCTGCCTACCTCACGTGGCCGCAATCAGCCACAAGGTGAGATAATGTTGCCAGGTGCAAGCTGCTGCAGTGCTCCCACAGGGAGACCAAAGAGGCTGTAGCTACACCACTCCTAGGAGGATGCTCTGCAACCTAGCAGCATCTCGCAGCTTCTGGTGCCTTAACTTCAAAGGGAGTTGGCTCCCTCATAAATATTATCTGGTGTAAAAACAAAACAAAACAAAACAACATAAAAAAACACGCCAAATGCTCATCATACATCAAAAGGTATTGCTGAAAAACTAAGAACCACAGACCTCAGAATCATGCTCAGAAATGAATAAACTATTCATAGGAAATTATATCCTGTATTCCTTCACATCTTTCTCTTCTTTCAATTGCAGATTGTCCACCAGCCTTTGGATGCATGTGTTGTCTAACATAACTCATCAAATAACTATCTGCATAATTTGTCATGCAGATTATTTGTGAGCAGACTCCACAAGCGTTTAATATTCAAAATTCAAGCTGTGCTGATTAGTCTTGATTGAACACACAAATCAGCCAGTGTCTTGCTGTATTTTAATGATTGGGGAGGAAAAATGCCTATGTTTATTATGAAGTAAGAATTTGGTTTTGGGGGGACAGCTATGATATTTGTCTTTTCTTATTTAATCTAAAAATCCACAGCACTCTCACCAGTATGTCCATTTAGAGAAAATAAACAGAAGAGGTGGATGTATTCCAGTAGTTTGTTGTAAAAGTTGCAATTATTTATTTATTTACAAAAGTTCTCTACAACACTTGCTCTGACCCTTGATTCTTCAGACAAATAGTGAATCTATGCTGATTAGCTGTGGACAATTTGCTGACACTGAAAGTCAAAGTGCTTTAAAGTGATCTTTTTTCTGGTCTGTCTTGCCTAGGATCAGATCAATGGATGTGAAAGACCGTAGACTGGGGGTCTTCCATTTAAGTATTTTCAGAAGAATATCTTGAAAATTTCCTCTTTCTTTAAGGTGAAAAATCTTTTGAACTGCATTGCCTGTTCGGTGCCAGTACTGAGATCAAAATGAAGGGTTTCTTACCTTCCCCCCTGCCCCTTTAAGTATAAGCCTGGAGAAATATCAGAAGCTGGCTGATATTCCTAGTTCCCTTTGTTTTCCCTTGTAGCAAATGTCCTCTTCATCCTTGGACACTACTGTCCTCCACTACACTTGTACGCCCAGAGCCAAGGAAGGATGCCCTAGAAAATAACCCCAACTGCTAGATAGCAAGCATCACTATAAATATCCTATTACTAGCCAAATTTGTAACCAACTGCATTATGTTGTTACAACAAAATACACAAATCACATCACACGAGAGAACACTGATATCACAAGTAATCAATAAAGGAAAACAACCACATGAAAAGCATATGTTCCCTTGGAAAACAGCATTCCAACAGAATCAAAGAAGCATAAAGTCATACCAAGATGCCAGGTTTCACTGACAATTAATTTTGGAAATAATACCAAAAAGTAAATGTTGTCAATATCAAAAAGATGGTGTTGTACAGTTTCAGTATGCTCAAACAGAATTAATGTTTGCATTTCCAAACAACCTCTCCTTCACTTTTCAGGGTTACGATCCTTACCTATGACCACAAGAAAAGAAGAGAGGGATGGAAATGCTCTGAGGCATAAGGCATACTGGGAGATGGTTTTGGGGCTTTTTTTTTTTTTTTTTGCTATTATTTTGGTCAAGAACTGTGCAATTTGGGGTTGTTTCTCTGAATCAGCAGGAAATCACACTTGGAAAAAACAATTGAGAAATTATTGTAGAAGGGCTCCTCCCTCCTTCACCCAAGGGCAGAGCTGAGGAGTTTAGACGCTGCTTGCACTCATACTCTTTCCTTTGCCCAGCAGGGAAGGTCTAAGGAGCTTTGGGGTTTTGCAGTTTCTGCCCACAAGGGAAGGAGGTGCTCAGCCACCTACAGCCAGCAATCCAGGGGCAGGGAGTTCCCCGATGCAAACATCAAGAAGGCAGAAAAGGTGACAGGAAAGGGGGTGGGCATGTGGGAGAGGGAAGAGCAAACGGCAGCTGCTGCTGGGGACATGGCAAAGGTCCCTAACCAAGGTTTCTGCGGGGTGGGGATTCCCCAGCAGTTGCTTTTTGTACCAATTCCAACTGAAGAATGGGGACTTGGGAAAATTTGTTTGTAAATGACACTGAAAAATACCCAGCCCTCCAACTCCTGTTTGTGCTTCAGATGGAAAAAACAACTGAAGCCTGATTCTGCTCTTTGCAGCATCTGCACCATGTACATACACTTACATGCACCTTATGTTGTTTTTTTTTTTTTTTTTTTTTCTCCACATGTCCAGGAGGAGGACAAGGCAAGAAGAACAGTGCCACTTAAAGATACAAAGCCTGTATTCATTTCACAAGAAGAACAAAGCAAGGTCAGACAAGGTGCAAGCTGGAAGAGCTGCATCTGTTTGTGTTGCAGGGAGTGTGGTTTGTTAGCTCTGAAGGGAATCCCAATTTCAAAATGAGCCCTGTCTTACATCCAGGAGCTGTGTTACAAAGACAAGCCCACCAGGAGGCTTCCTAATAAATATTGCCTTCACTCCCTGCATCTGCATGTGCATGGCTGTGGTCTGCTGCAGAAGACAGCTGCTTGGGCATCCCTGGTGCTGGCACAGTGGGCTGAGCAGTCCGGAGCCCAGCCTTCACCCTGTTGGAAACACCAGCAGATTGCTTCCAGCACAGAGGGGAGGTGGCACACACTATACTCGGCCTCTCCTGTGCCAGCACTGGGCCCTCTCTCCTGGGACAGAGCTGGTTCACACACCGGGTGACCAGATGGCAAAGCTCCCACTTTGCACTAGCCTGTTTCAGGAAAACAGCAACAACAACAACAACAAAAATTGGCAGAGCAGAGGGACAGCACCATGTGAGTACATGCGCCCACTCACCAAAACACAGCTGTCTGGAGTTATTTTTAGACCTGCTTTGACAGGGTCCCTTTAAATTTTACTGGCTTTTGTCAGTTTTTATCACAGAGCTAACATTGTTTAAATGCAGCATATTATTTTTGGCCTGTGAATCATACCGCTCACTCAGGAGCCTTTTCATGCAAGCCATTGAGAGGCCTCTGTTTTCATGGCACTGGATTATTGCTAAAAAACTAATCACCAGGTACAGCAAAAGGGCTTCAAGGATCTGCAAATTAAGAGTAAACTATCAAATAGCTTCCTGGGGCTGTAAACCATGCAAGCCCCGTTGCTGTTAATGAGGGTTTCTGCTGCTAAATACTCTTTTCTATAGGCACAAGTATATACACACTGCAGCGCCTTGCATGCGAGGGCTGATGCACTCTCGGCTGATTCCCTCCCGCTCTGGAGCCACGTGGGGTGTCCCCAGTGCAACATCGCTAAACCCAAGCAGCAGGCAAGCAGAGAGGCCCCCCCGGGACCCCGCGGCAAGGGCATCCCCAGGGAGCAGCGGCAGTAATCACTGGGTTGTGGTTTTGAGGGAGGTGCTGGCAGAGGAGTTGTGGGAGTGTCACGAGGGAGGGTGAAGCAACAGGGGACTTTTAAGCAGGAAGGGGAAAAAAAAAAGTTTGGTTTTCATCTGTATTCCCAAAGATGCATGGTCTCTAAATAAACATTGCCTTATCCTTAACCACCGCCAGCATATGGTGACAGGGAATGTCCTGGCTTCAGGAGGAGGAACATCACCAGCCCTGGCCAGGCTCATCTGTGGGGCTGCCCTCAAGCATCACAATTTATGGGGCTGAGTGCCTCACCCAGCAGCCTGCCAACTGTGCTGCACTTTGGGAAGCAAAACAAAACCAAAGCACACATTTCTCTGTTCTTGGAGTTGGCTGGGGGTGGGTTTAGGAGATGATTTGCAGCAGTTGCACAAGCCCATGGACCACTGCAGGCATCAGCCCCTTTGGAGCACCCAGGGGAAGCAAAAACAAAGCCCAGAGGAGGGTCTGGCTCTGGGAATCCAAGTCCTCGCACTGAGCAGTACCAGTTGTTCCCGGCTTTCCTCAGCCTGTACGCATCCAAGAATGGCTATTGTAGAACCACAGGAATATCCAAATCATGACATATATGTGAAAATGAAAGGAATGCTTGTGCTTTTTTTTTTATTATTTTTTTATTTTTTTAATTAGGTCTGGGGATTCTCCTCTGCCCTAAATCAAAATAGAGAAACGGGAGGGGGAAAAAAAAGAAAAGTACAAGGCTTGCATTTCCCATGCTGAAATAAAGAAACAATTTGCCTTTTTGCACAGGGGAACTCCACACTATTTGTCCCTCTGCCAAAAGCAGTCCCACAGTTTGACCCAGGCACAGCTGCAGCCCGGTGGCAGGGCACAGGACTGGGCACCACTGGGTTGTCTCCAAAAAGAACTTGACTGTGGCTGCGTTTCCTCCTCACTGCCCTCCAAGCGAGGGGGTGAGAGCCCTGCCCACCAGTCCTGCCTGCCCTGATTTCTCTTAAAAGGTGAGCCATGTGGTGGTTTGTCCAAAAGGGAAGGCAGCAGGGATGGATATGACAGACTAAAGTACAAGAAGGTTGGTAGAGATGAGAAGCAGCATTAAACCAGTAACAATCATTTGCAGAATAAAAATGGTAACTACCAGGAGATGATGGCTTAGAGAGATGCCAGACTCAAAATCCCATATTTAAAAAAAAAAAAAAAAGTAAACAGAAGGGGAAGGAAAAGACCTGTCATGCCTTCCCCATTTAAAAGCCCGTTTTCCCATAATGGCAGCTGCAGTCATCGCCTTGGCTGGCTGCACAACCAACTTGGCTGTCTGCACAACCAACTTGGCTGTCTGCACAACAACTACAGCATCCCTAGGGATGCTCCAGGCAGAAGAGACTGCACTCGGCCGAGTGTCGTGCCTGCAGCAAAGAAAAGGAGGGGAGAGTCCAGGTGATGAATTATGATTTTCCATGAGGCTAGTGTATTGTCCATGGAGAAGCTTGCAGTTTCATGCAAGCAAGAGATGTTTTGATGAATGCAACTCCCCAGCTAGAAGAGATGTATGGCCTTAGCGGGACTTCCAGCTGTTTCTGTGCAGACTTGCTGGCGACAGCAAAAGCTCAACAGGGACATCTTCAAAACTATTTCCTGTGCATTGCTTTTCTGCTCATTCTGTGTGTCTCCATCTTAGTTTAAACCAGCTTTTGAGGTTAACTAGGACCTTGGTTTTGGGGATAAGTCTGATGCTTTGTGATTTTCATCAATGTCAAAGAGCTACCAGTTACCACTACAGGTACCAAGCAGCACACTGGAAATATACTGGGCTTACCCAACTTTTCCGTTCACCCTGAGTTAGGCAGTGCCATAAGCATATAATAAGCAACCCACACATTAAATGCAACCAGTGAGCCAGAAGAGCAACCAACATCAGGGCCTCATACAGAAGTACAATTCAGAGACATCCCTTCCTCCATCATGGAGCTGCTCTGAGACAAATGAAGCAACAATGTAAGGTCATTCAGCAGGTGGTCAAAATCACATGGATACACACACACAGAGGGAATCCAGAAGACATAATCCCTCCTCCTTTCTTCAAACCATTTTTTGATTCTAAACCAGCAAACTTCATAGCTTATCATCCTTTAAGGAGATAGCACCCAAAGATAACAAGGCCACTCAGAACTGCTGCTCCCAATAGCTATTTGCACAGGTATCTTCTGCATTTGAAAAGCAGAACAGTTTGAAGAATTATACTCCAGCTTCCTGAAAGCTGGTTGCCATTTCCTGTTTCCATTCCTTTATGCCTCTTTTCTTCTGCATACTTTCTTCCTGTAGATCACAGAATATTTTTCATTCCTTGCCTTCATCTTCTTTTGCCTGCCAGACTTGTCTCCATGGCCTAAATGCAAAACTAACCGTTGAAACTCATTGTGAAAGCGAAGGTGAACTCTGTGAGACCAATTAGAAAGAACTGGACAGAAGGAGGGCTTTTTTTTCCTCCACTGCAGAAACACATTTCAAATACATTTTTAAAAGTCTGCACATGTCCTACAGACTTATGCAGCTAGATAGATTTGTGACAGCAGTCCTCAAATCCATCATTTAAAGATGCTCAGACCATTGCACTCTTGAGTCAGCTCTAAGAACTCACCTATATTCTCCTGTTTCCACACAGTGTTTCCTGGCTCTATTTCATATTTTCACTATATATATAGTAAAAAATAGGACAAAAAAAGTAAACAGCATATCCCAATTTTATGTTGTACATATTTGGAGTACCTCCACATTGAAGCAGAAGGCTCCTGTTTCAGATCTAAACAAGGGCTTTTGTTCTCAGAGTTTGTCTGCTTCCTCCCACTGCATGAGGCATACTAATGAAAGCTGCTACCTTATCCCTCCTGTAAGCTTGAGTCACTGCTGGAATGGCTTCTACAAGTCCAACAAAGCAACAAATGCTGTGGAGTCACTGGTGAGCCACAAAAATGAGTTTTGCGGAAGAAAGAGCTTGGGATTTTAATGACATGTGGCTCAGTTTTTTGTTAACTAGTTGCTCCGCACGGACATTATTCTCAATCTATAGAAAAGCCCTTGCCTGTCCTGTCTTTGGGAAACAAGCTCCTATATCATGAAGGTGTAAGACATTTTTGGTGCATGTAAGATCTGCTTATTTTATGCACTAGCTTCGTGCTGATCAAGAGCATCTCCTCTGCAACAGTAAAGCAAAGCAAAACCACACTAGCAAATCCCTCTGGTAACTTCATATCCTAAATCTGCAAGCTGCCCTGAACACAGACCCTTCAGCTGCCCTGAACGCAGACCCTTCTGATCCTTTGCGGACCCTCCCTAATTGCTTTTTGCTCTGCTTGTAGAAACCTTCACCTGCATGATTCAGCCCCTGTTAGTTGCACAACGTCACATTTTGTTGTGTGTGCATGCACACTGTCACACTGCATTTCCTGGCTCCACTGGAAAGAGACTCAGGCATGCAGCAAGGGAGAAGTACAACAGCAAGCTCATCTGGACAGCTAGGGGAGCAGGGCTGTGGAGTGCACCACAGTTTCTACCTCCCACACAGTACAGATGCAGCCCAGGTGGTTTGCAGAGCCTTTATTACTGCACTGATGGAGAAGCTTGAAGGAATGCAGCTCTGGACAGTCTGAAAGTCATTATCACATGGCACCATCTTTAGAGTAGCTATTCTGCCTTGAACAAAGCTTTCTGAGAGCATACGCAGCCTAACTTCTATGGCTGAATAAGTGAAATGCAGCTTTACTTGAAAATATACTCCAGGGTATATAGATCACTCTTTGTGAGGAGTATGCATTTGCTAAACCAGGAAAACTGTTTTGGAAAGCAAAGATATGCTGTTCAAGGAGCTTAGGAAATATCTGCAAAGAACCAGAGAGGCCCAACTTCATTCAGCATAGACCTTCACCACTGCTCAGTACAGTCAGCAATATGCACACATGATACTTGGCCTTCCTGAACTGCATGTTTTACGCTCTTTTTTTTTTTTCTTTTTTTTTTCTTTCTTAATAAAAAGCAAAAAAAAAAAGTAAAAAAAAAAAAAAAGCAATTCAAAGCATCCTCAGCATGTGCCGCAGTCATGTGCCACATCCTATCTACTGCTAGGGAGGATTGAACTCAACATTTTCAGCAGACAGTGGTTTGATCTGGCCACTGGTATTCTCAGCAAAGCCTTTCCTCTAGCACAGCATCAGTTTCCCTCAGCTCCAACACCAAACTGGCTATCAGATCACAACTTTTACAACCTTTTACATGGTAAGCGTAAATTTTTCTGTTTTGTGGTCACATACAAAGCAAAACTTCTCTCCCCTTTAAGTTTCCTAAAATAACATAATAACATTAGCTTTTGAGCTTGGAAATTTGCATCCCAGTGGAGAGGATAGAGACAAAAAGATAAGAGAACAAAATAAGCGAAGCTGGGAATGGCCATCCTTTTAACATAGCAATTTGTCCCCCAACATTCTGGTATGAGCTTTAGGTCCTTTCCCTTAACTAATGACATTTGCAGTTTGGTTATTCGTTAGTTTTCAGACAGTCTGGATTCTCTTCCGCCCTGCTCCTGGTTTCATCATGAAGCATGCACAAAATAGTGTCTGATTTCAAAACACTGAGCCCACTCAGCTGACAATATATCACCTTTCCTTGAAGCCACAGTAGACTGAACCACATTGTTTTATTCCACAGTGACTGCACATTTAACCAGAAAAGCAGCAACATCTTGATTCGTGTTTATTGTATGAACCCCTTCACAGACAAAAGGAAAGAAACAGGCCGTGCTTATGTACTTCTATGTAAATGAATACTTCTGCCACCAAAGCCAGGGGAATAACAACAAACTGAACCCAAGAGCACAGGCGAGCTCCTGGCTTTTAGTGTCATTGCAGGATCACCTCCTTTTTCAACTGTGCTTTCTGTATGCATGCTGGGCTGAGCTCCAGGGATTAATTTACCACCCATCATGCAGTTTTACAGAGGAGGAAGGGATCAAAGGCTCGTTCAACAGCATGAAGCTGTCACTAATGACGCAGAGGCTGACACTTCCTCTTGGCAGCCCAGGACACAGAAGGAAGTTTCACTGGCACCTCATTAGGTGGCACCAGCACTCCTCTCTAGGACAGAGTAGCACCGCCGGGAGCTGGCACTGCCCTGCACTTGCTATGCTTGGCTGCGAGAAGCTTCAGCCTGAGCATCCCAGCCAAATTTCAGCTCTGCTTGTGTGAAGCTGATGCTGATGGTAACCAGCAAGAGTCTCAGCCAGTTCTGAGGGTTTTTGATCTCATTGCTACTCTGCCTCAGGCACCAGCACGAATCATCACTGGTCAGAGCCCCACTCACAGCCACCTGGAGCAGCAGCAGCACTCAAGGTCAGCAAACACAAAAGCAGGCAATGCCACTGCTGTGGGGCATGGTTTTCTGAGATACAGGATTCTCTCAACTCCAAACTGCTGTCTTTTCACCTATTTCCACCTAATACTTTGCGACCAGAACCCTTGCACAGCTCATCCAGGATCTCAGGTTTCCTTCTTCAAAGTGAGAGTGACTATGCCTTCCCTTTTTAAAGTGTCTCAAAACGTGCAAGCAGAAAGCATAACCATGGATCTCTCCTTAGCCTTACAATTAAACAAGAGAAGAAAACTTCTGATGAAAACAAGCTGGCAGCTCTGTCCTGCAGGCTGCAGATGAACTCAAGCTCACTGCTAAATGTGAGCAGTTGTTTAATTGCATAAGCAATAAACAGTAGAATGAGCTGATAACCAGCATCTTGAATTTGGCAGGGGCAAGTTTCTTGGTTTCTCTTCCACCCCCACTTTCAGGAAGCAAGAATGTAAGAGAGCTCCCAAGTGTATGAACAAGATGACTACAGCAAATGCTGCCACATTCCAGCAGCTGGTCCAGGACACAGACAGGTCTACCAAGCACCTTGGTTTTCACTAAGAAGCTAAAGCATGTGACCGAGAAAGCTCAGGCCCCTCAAATATTGTGCAGCATTTAGTGTTTATGAAACATGTTTTCAAAGGGCAGCGGGAAGGAAGGGCTCAGCGCAAGAGTTTTGTAGCAGATGGCCTTATTCCAACCTCAGATTTCTCACAGATATGTCTGATTATCTAACCAAAAACCAAGTGAAGTGCTGCAAAAGCTGAAGGCAGTTCTCCTCAGCACTGAAAATAGCTGTAAGGTAAGGAAGCATGCCACTGTGCTTCACACAGCAATACCAGTAGGGACAATAGGAAAGGTAAGGTGGATTTTGTCAAAAAGGACGGAAAAATGTTGATTTTTTTGTTTGTTTTCTCCCATCTCTTCCCTGAACCCAAGTGCATTTCTACATACAATAACCTTAAAAAAACTTTTAAACAGACAACCTGCCTTTGAGAAGCCACCACCAACCTGACCCAGTCCTCAAGATCCTGATATAGCACATGAATAAAGCAGGGCCTGACAGCAGGTACAGAGGTAATACAGCTGGTCTCTCTTTCCCAAAGCTTACAAGCAGAGATAGCAGGGCTGAGGAAGGAGACAAAGTGTTCTTAATGTCACCTTGGTTATCTACACCATTGCCTTTGCCTATGCAGATTGCAGATGGGTGCCTGTGTTAGAACTTGTTACTACCTAGCGCAGCTATTTAGATAACACGGGTTTTACCACAGAATTTGGAGGAGGTAGGAAAGGGAAAAGACACACAGACAGTAAGATCTATGCAAATTAAAAACTACAGAGAGCAAGTGTATGAATGAGAGCTGAGAGGAAACCAGGGGAAGTAGCCCAACCCCAGCATCTTTAAGTGGGGGTCAGTCCTGGTGAACGGGATAAGAAATGGAGAGGAGGTGTAGACCACTTCAGCTTGGAGAAGTCAGGCATGAATGTGCACAGAGACTTGCTCAGAACACAATCTTTTCTTATCTCATCTTCAACAAAGAACCAAGAAAACTCAGAGGGGAAATCTCCAGGTGAAGGAGATGGGTAGCAGGGAACAACTTACCAGCTCTTCAACAGCACCATTCACACATTGCTGTTGCAGAACAGTAGCTAAGACACTGAGGTACCGCTGGTACTTGCACAGCCCTCTTACTAACCCCTGTTTCAGTAAGGAATGGCTGGCAGCTGGATTCTCATTACAGAAGTAGGATACAAAGCTACAGGCTGTGTCAGAGCCTGTTGATATCTTATGTGAAGACCACCACAAGAAAGTGACTGCTGTTAGACACCAGGAAGAAACCCACTTTTTGTCCCCATCGCTAGGCAGGCAGCTCCACCAAGCCACTAAATTTCATAATATTGTTGACATCACATTGTTAGCATCATTAAAACATTTTAATCTTTATTTTACCCTTGCCTATGACATAATAAAAATTTTACTTTTTTCTTTTCACTGTTAGGGGACAAACAGGAACTGAACATGGATTTGATGTACTAAGGATATCAGTGTTCCTGGGGAAGGAAGTCCCTGTAAATACTCAAGGCTGAGACAGATTCAGGGACTACATAAGCACAGGCTATAGATGGGCCTTTATTTCATTTTTCCATTATCCATTTGCAACTATATATATATATATATTTAAGGTAGATTTGCACATAAGCTACACCTGTTCAGCAAGTACTGACTGATGGGGTCACTGTTGTGTGACTCTCTATTGCCTTGTACTTCAAATAGTTATTTATGATTACACATACACCACAAAGTCAGCAACACAAGCTATATATTTGTATAGTCACTAAGGAACAGTGACTTATAAGGCAAGGTTTTCTCTATGTCCAGTCATAAATTCTTATCAAACTGTTGGAAATCTATTGTTTTCTTCCCTAGAAGTTGCTGAATTTCAGAGGTAGATGAATAAATCCCACTCAAATATCCCCAAATAATTTTGAGATGCAGCACATTTTTTAATGCATATTTATTTGCAAGACCAATTGATACACTCTTGTCCTCGTCTAGAAAGGGCAAGGAAAAAAAAAAAAAAAAGAACTTAAGCACACTTTGCTCACACACCACAATTATTTAGCAGGAAAAGTCTAATGAGAACTAGCCATTATACCTTGTGTTCCTAACACACAGAAATTACCTTGGCATTTCTTCTCTAGTGTGCTGTGATGTAACAGTTTGTTTCACTCTGAACTTTAAGCTGTTTGTGCACAATCTTCCTAAACAGTCAAAGATTAATTTTTCATCTCTGAGAGAAAATGGAAAAGGTAAAAACTGAGAAACAATATTGTATATCTCTTCAAGTATACAGGTTCTTGGAAGCTGCTGAAAATCAATGAAAACCATGCCTTTTGTTTATAAGCAGTATTCATCTTGCCAAGAGAGAAGATGCTGTTGGAGTTCAGTGATGAGGCAAACAATAACTCGTTTCCAGTATGAGATGGAGATAATGGGATAGGCAAGCATTTTTGCAGTCAAATGGGTTCTAAAAGTAGAATCATCTATGTTGGAAAAGACCTTCACGATCTTCAATCCCAACCATCAACCTGACCTACTGAGTCCCATCACTAAATCATGTCTGTTAGTGCCACAAAAAAAAAAGAAAGAAAAGAAAAAAAAAAGTAGTTTTCTGGAAAGGTTCTGCTATTTTATTCATTTATTTATTATTTTATTAATTTAAAGGAGTCACATGTGTCAAGTTATTGTGATACAGGAAGTTTTGTTTCATGGTCAAAGTGACATTCATTGAGGAGCCTGACTAAATGTACAAAAAGCCTGTGGAAATCAGCGTACTGTGTTGACTTTGAAATCTAAACAGCTATTGCCACCCCCTGCACCCAGCTTCTACTGGCACACCAATCATTGCTGAAGGACTGAAAAATTCCTCTGGACTTTGAGAACTTTGAACAACTTTTTAAGAACAATTCAGAAGAAGCCTGTCAAGATGATTCAGTTCAGGTCTCTGGATGCACGGAGTGCCTGAGCCTGTTGCTGCCATCTGAGGGCGGCAGAGGCACCGTGTGTGTGAGGTGTGAGCAGGTGGATGACCTGCTCAGCCTGGTGGCAGAGCTCAAGGAGGAGGTGGAGAGGTTGAGGGCCATCAGGGAGTGTGAGCGGGAGATAGACTGGTGGAGCAACTCGCTGCAAGGCTTGAAGGAAAGGCACCGGGGTGAGACACCCCAAACAGTGGCAGACCCCCTGCCCTGTCGAGCAGAGGGAGGGGACGTAGGAGATGAGGAGGACGTCGCAGACAACCTCCCTCCCTACTGGCCCTGCCTTCCCAGGTGCCCTTACACAACAGGTTTGAGGCCCTGGAATTTAAGAGACTGGTGGGTGAGGATAAAGTGAAAAGTCTACCCAGGAGGATGCCTAGGGCAAGGAAGTCAACTCCACGCCTCAAGACTGCCTCCACTAAGAAAGAAAGAAGGGTGATGTAGGCGACTCCCTTCTCAGGGGAACAGAGGGCCCTATTTGTTGGCCTGACCCTACCCGTAGGGAAGTCTGCTGCCTCCCTGTGACCAGGGTCAGGAACATTGCCAGAAAGCTTCCTAACCTGGTTTGCCCCTCTGACTACTATCTTCTATTGATAGTCCAGGCTGGCAGCGATGCTACTGAAGAGAGAAGTCTGAAGGCTATCAAACAGGACTTTAGGGGACTGGGACAATTAGTAGATGGAGCAGGAGTACAGGTCGTGTTTTCCTCCATCCCTACTATGGCAGGGAGGGGTACAGAGAGGACCCAGAAAGCCCACCTGATAAACACATGGCTCAGAGGCTGGTGCCAACACAGAATTTTTTTTTTTTTTTTTTTTTTTTACCACAGTGCGCTTTACTCAGCACCTGGCCTGCTAACTGCAGATGGGTCCCACCTGTCTCTAAGGGGAAAATAGATCCTAGCCCAGGAGCTGGCAGGGCTCATTGAGAGGGCTTTAAACTAGGTAAGAAGGGGAACAGGGATGAAACAAGGCTCGTTAAAGGTGTGCTGGGGGAACAATGTCAGGGTTCAGGGAGAAGGCAATGGCCCAGCTGAAGTGCATCTACACTAATGCATGCACCATGAGCAACAAACAGGAGGAGCTGGAAGCCATTGTGCAGCAGGCTAACTATGACTTGGTTGCCATCACTGAAATATGGTGGGACCACTCCCATGACTGGAGTGCTGCAATGACTGGCTATAGGCTCTTCAGAAGAGACAGGCAGCACAGAAGGGGTGGTGGTGTGGCTCTCTATATTAGAGAGTGTTTTGATGTCGTGGAACTTGAGACTGAGACTGGGAATGATAAGGTTGAGTCCCTATGGGTTAGGATCAGCGGGAAGGCCAGCAAGGCAAGCATCCTGGTGGGGGTCTGTTACAGACCACCAAACCAGGATGAGGAGACAGAAGAGGAATTCTACACGCAGCTGGCAAAAGTTGCAAAATTGTCAGCTCTTGTTCTCGTGGGGGACTTCAACTTCCCAGACATATCCTGGAAATGCAATACTGCTCAGAGAAAGCAGTCTAGGAGGTTTCTGGAGAGCGTGGAAGATAGTTTCCTGATGCAGCTGGTTAGAGAGCCTACCAGGGGAGGTGCCCCACTGGACCTTCTGATCACAAACAGAGAAGGACTGGTGGGAGATGTGGTGGTCGGGAGCTGTCTTGGGCAGAGTGACCACGAAATGGTAGAGTTCTCTATTTTTGGCGAAGTCAGGAGGGGGACCAGTAAAACTGCTGTCTTGGACTTCCGGAGGGCAGACTGACCTGTTCAGGACACGGGTTGGCAGAGTCCCTTGGGAGGCAGTTCTGAAGGGCAGAGGAGTCCAGGAAGGCTGGGCACTCCTCAGGAAGGAAATCTTAATGGCTCAGGAGCGGTCAGTCCCCATGTGTCCAAAGACGAGTTGGCGCAGAAGAAGACCGGCCTGGCTGAACAGAGAGTTGTGGCTAGACCTTAGGAAAAAAAAAGAGAGTTTATGATCTTTGGAAAGGGCGGGCCACTCAGGGGGATTATAAGGATGTTGTAAGGATATGCAGGGACAAAATTAGAAAGGTCAAAGCTCATCTGGAGCTCAATTAGGCTACTGCTGTTAAAGATAACAGAAAATGTTTTTATAAATATATTAACACAAAAAGGAGGACTGAGAAGAATCTCCATCCTTTACTGGATACGGGGGGAAACGTGGTGTTGAGAGATGAGGAAAAGGCTGAGGATGTCTGACTAATGTCTTCTTTGCCTCGGTCTTTAGCAACAAGACCAGTTGTTCTCTGGTTACCCAGTACCCTGAGCTGGTGGAAGGGGATGGGGAGCAGAATGTGGCCCACACAATCCATGAGAAAATGGTTGGCGACCTGCTACAGCACTCAGATGTACACAAGTCGATGGGGCTGGATGGGATCCACCCAAGGGTACTGAGAGAACTGGCGGAAGAACTGGCCAAGCCACTTTCCATCATATATCAGCAGTCCTGGCTATCAGGGGAGGTCCCAGTTGACTGGTGGTTAGCAAGTGGCACACTCATCTACAAGAAAGGCCAGAGGGTAGACCTGGGGAACTATTAGCCTGTTAGTTTGACCTTGGTGCCAGGGAAGCTCATGGAGCAGATTGTCTTGAGTGTCATCATGCGGCACTTGCAGGGCAATCAGGCGATCAGGCCCAGTCAGCATGGGTTTATGAAAGGCAGGTCCTACTTGACGGACCTTATCTCCTTCTATGACAAAGTGACATGCTTAGTGGATGAGGGAAAGGCTGAAAGGCTATGGATGTGGTCTACCTTGACTTCCGTAAGGCTTTTGACACCGTTTCCCACAATATTCTCCTCAAGAAACTGGCTGCTCATGGCTTGGATAGGTGTATGCTTCGTTGGGTTAGAAACTGGCTGGATGGCCGGGCCCAAAGAGTCGTGGTGAATGAAATTAAATCCAGTTGGAGGCCGGTCACTAGTGGAGTCCCCTAGGGCTCAGTACTGGGGTCAGTTCTCTTTAATATCTCTATTGACGATCTGGATGAGGGGATTGAGTGCACCCTCAGTAAGTTTCCAGATGACACCAAGTTAGGTGCGTGTGTCGATCTGCTCGAGGGAAGGAAGGCTCTGCAGGAGGATCTGGATAGGCTGGACCGATGGGCTGAGGCCAACTGTATGAAGTTCAACAAGGCCAAGTGCTGGGTCCTGGGGCACAACAACCCCAAGCAGTGCTACAGGCTGGGAGATGAGTGGTTAGAAAGCTGCCTGGCAGAGAAGGACCTGGGAGTACTGGTTGATAGTTGGCTGAATATGAGCCAGCAGTGTGCTCAGGTGGCCAAGAAGGCCAACAGCATCCTGGCTTGTATAAGAAACAGTGGGGCCAGCAGGACTAGGGAAGTGATTGTCCCCCTGTACTCGGCTCTGGTGAGGCCGCACCTCGAGTACTGTGTTCAGTTTTGGGCTCCTTGCTACAAGAAGGACATTGAGGTGCTTGAGAGAGTCCAGAGAAGGGCAATGAAGCTGGTGAGGGGTCTGGAGAACAAGTCTTATGAGGAGCAGCTGAGGGAGCTGGGGTTGTTCAGCCTGGAGAAGAGGAGGCCCAGGGGCAACCTTATCGCTCTCTATAGGTACCTTAAAGGAGGCTGTAGAGAGGTGGGGGTTGATCTATTCTCCCATGTGCCTGGTGACAGGATGAGGGGAAATGGGCTAAAGTTGTGCCAGGGGAGGTTTAGGTTGGATATTAGGAAGAACTTCTTTACCAAAAGGGTTGTTAGGCATTGGAATGGGCTGCCCAGGGAAGTGGTTGAGTCACCATCCCTGGAGGTCTTTAAAAGACGTTTAGATGTAGAGCTTAGTGATATGGTTTAGTGGAGGACTTGTTAGTGTTAGGTCAGAGGTTGGACTAGGTGATCTTGGAGGTCTCTTCCAACCTAGATGATTCTGTGATATAAATCACTTTCTGTCTTGGCCTTAAATATACATATAAATAAAATCTCACGCAAGATAAAGATGAGAGGCCAATGCAGAAAGTTGCATAAGCTTTCTTTCAACAGTTGAACTTTTCTGCTTTCCGTAAACAGCAGGTTGGAGTGGCTGTGTTCAGTGAAGTTCTGAGAAGGAGCAAACTCTCAGCATATTTTTATTGGTTGCAGCTAACACTGCCATGTAGTTAGGCAAGGCCCTTGCCTTTTATTAGCAGGTAGAGCATTTTTACATTTGTCACTCACACAACCGTGAAGAAGAGCTAGAAAACTCAGACCCCTAGAAGCTACCAAAGTTTTAGACAAATAAGATTGGAAAGAATTAAATCTTGTGAATTACACTAACCACATGAGTTTTGGGAGCTTGCCTCAAGATTTGAGAATGTTGGAGGAGACTACACCAGGCTTGCAATTTTGTCTGTTGAATTTCATTTCATACATTGGGACAGTCAGAGAATCATTATTGTAACCATTATTACAAACAGCCTTAAGGACAAGGCTCACGCAGCCTCCTGCTACATGCTAAAAAGCTTTCTTGGCTAATACTCATCAGAAAATGCTTCTTCTGTGTCTGCCCCTGCATTATCCATAACAACACCAGAACTGAGCAGAGACGTGTTCTATCAGTGCTGGACATGCTCACATAACATACGGAAGAAGCTGTACAAGAACAGCCCTGGGTTCCGCTTTCAAGGAATACCACCCTTAACACAAGTCAGCTTATGACAGCAGTAAATTAAAAAATAATTAAGCAATTAAATCCAGGCATAGGATAATAAAACTGCATTAATGATAGAAACAAGTGTCAGAAAGTTTGGACAAAATTGTACTTGCCCCCCTCATCATGTCTTGTTCACGTAATAAAATCACGTAATAAAATCCACCTAAGACAAGTTCCATTTCCATGTAAGTCCCTGGTTCTTAGAGCACACCACCTAAAAAAAGAAGCTAGACACAAAGACAAAGCTTTGTTTTCATCTTCCTTCCTTCCCTCCACCTCCACCTCCACCTCCACCTCCCCCAATGCCCCTCCGCCCCCCCCCCCCCAACAACAACAACAACAACAACAACAACAACAACAACAACAAACAAACCAACAACAGCAAAAACCACAAACCACTTTCCTAGTCTTGGTTTTGAATCCTTTCCTCCCACCTGTCCTTAACTGCAGTCACCTGCCTGCAATTTTCTGCCTTGGTCTTACTTGTTTTGCATTAATGGATGCAGCCCTGGCAGAAAGCAAAATAAGCCAGCACAAAAATATCAGAAAATATTTGACAGACACCTCATTGTTCTTTAAATAAATTACCAGCCCATGAGGAAGGAGGAATATTTGTTTCTAGCATCAGGGGCAGCTTCCAGGTCCCAGAGCAGAGCCTCTTCTGTGCATTACACCTTGCAGGCCATTTGCATACATAATCACACACACATCATGGGGATGAGTGTTCATCGCTCCTTTTTTTCAGTCTCATTAGACTGGTGGAAGTGTTAACCAGGCCCTGCATGGTAATAAAGGGCTTAAGGGGACTGCTTGGTAGCCCAGAAATACCATGCCAATCAGTGGAGCCCATTTCAGGGCAAAGAGGGGTAAACTCTCTCTCCTAGAAGGGGGCATGAGCAGAGGCTATTTTGTGTGAATAAGGTGATTTACAACTCCAGTTACTTGTTAGCATGCTGCAGCTGAATCACATTAATGGACCAAGTGAGAGCTCTGAATTTGCTTCAGTACAAAGTCAACTATCACTGCTCCAACCAGGTGAGCACCTACAGCAGTCTGGGAGCATTGACAGGGTGCAATAATGTGGCGCAGCTGCAGGGGAGCAGCACATTTGAGCTGGGGTGTGGTATCAAGCAGATGGAAAATGGATTTCCCCAACCCGTCCCACCTAATCTGTAGCAGTGCATCTGCCTTTGTCCTGATGTGGTCCCTCTTCCTTCCTTGCGAAAGGAAGGTCCCTTCATCCCTTATGAAAAAGGCTCTGGGTTTAATTTCCTGTACCACTGAACCTTGAGTAGATGTTCACACCAATGGGGAGAAGGCAAATCCCTTTTCCAGTGTATTTGCTCTCTGCGTCCCACTGGCAGTGAGATAAGATAGGCTCTATGAAGCATAGCATGAGAGACTTCAGGCCTATCTGGCACTCATCCTTTCTTTGTGATTTTTCTACAGCGGAACTTCATCCCTTAGCTAAGCTGAAGGATATGTATCCTGCTTCTTGTATATGGGAAAACAAAGCAGATGGTTTCAGTCTGTGGGACAGGTGTCCACATCACAAAACTATCACCAAACTTCACACCTTCTCAGCCCTACTGGCCAAAATCCTCCAAAAAAGAAAAACATACCTTGCCATTTTGCATGCATCTAAATTCATTTTTGTGATCTCAGGCACCTGCTGAGGAGAACCACATGCCTTCCTGTTTTTAAAGTTGTTCTATAGTAAAACCATCAAAAAGACTGGTGTGAAGATAACTTGTTAAGTGCTGAAGGCCTGGTGTCATTGATATTGCAAATGGATAATAAAAATGGCCTTTCCATGCCATTCTCCTATTCTGCTCCTACCTTTTGTTACAGGGATGAGTCTTAACCAGGTGGAGCAGAGGAAGCAGCTCATGACAGTGCTTCCTCTCCTCAGACAGCCCGTGAAAGCAATTGTAAACTATTTTCTGCTGGATTTCCTCAGAAAAGGCCAATGACGTTGTCAGAGTCCAAAACATATTCCCATGTTTTTTTCTTCACTATTTTTTTTTTGGCAAGGGATTTTCTCATCTATCCTTAAGCAACCACAAGACTATCTACATCTTTATTTTTCCTGCATAAGGCAGAAATATTCCATTTGGGTTGTGATGGCTGGAGTGCCTGGGGAATTGGGATGCAGGTAATCTGAACTAGGGGAGAAGTCAGTGAAGCACGGGAGAATGTTTAAATGCTTTAATGTGATGGCTGTTTCCCGACACGCACGTACGTCACTGTCTGAGTTCATAGGAAATCATCCCACGTGGAGCCTTATGTCCAGTATCGGGGGGAAAAAAGATCCAAGAGAAAAACCAAAACAACCCAAAACACAGCAGATTGCTCAATGCTCCCTCCAGGCTAGTTACAAGGGGAAAAAGAGGAGAAGAAAAAAGAGAGACAGAGAGAGAGAGAGATCACTTCATGCAGTCTGCTTGGCTGAAGCTGAGCCCTGCCCAGGGGGACAGCCTCTGTAGAGTGTGAGGAGCACCCAAGTGCCATGTCCTGCCACAGGAAGGTGTGGGCAAGTCTTGGGCACAGCAAAACACCTGGGTGGCAAATATTGCCAACAGCACTGCAATTACGGGGACTCTGGCCCAGATGAGAAAAGCTGTGTGCATTTTCCAGTGCTAATTAGGGCAGCCTGGCAGGGTGGAAGGGGAGGGAAAAATGAGCTTTTCCATGGGAACTTAATTTTAGGATCATGGTATGAGTACTATTTTTGCTCTGCTTTACCCTTGCCCCATCCAGTCATATCAGGGAAGAGGGGTTGTCTGAAAATGGAAGACAGCAAGAAAAGAAGGCTGTAGCAAGAAGCCATGTTCAGGGCTCAGATTTTGTCACCCAAAGCCCTCACCCCATGTCTCCATTCCTGCTGGAGTTTCAGAGTGACTCAGGCTCTGGCAGCCCTGCTGCGCACATTTGTGAGGGACTCCAGCTGCACACAGCAGCACGGAGGCCGAGCCTTTTCCCATAAAAAATGTCAACACTCACAGTGTTTTTCAACCCGGAGAACCTTTGCCTACTAATCCTCTCAGCTTCCTTTCCACCTCCACAGCCTATTAACAGCTCAGTTTCTTCTTTCACAGACCGCTGTGTTTCCCACTTCTTCCTTCGGCACAAGGGAAAAGAGTCACAAAGGCTTCTCAAAGCCAGAGACGTGCCTACACTGCTAGCTACAAGCAAGTAAAGTGCTGCTTATTTTCACTCACTGCCTAGAGCACAACAGCCAGTTACACAAAATAAGTAGCAAAGCTCCCCCGTCTTCTTAAAAAAAAAAAAAGTCTAAAAAACTTATGTAATTCTGCAACTAATCTTCACTAATCTTGAGCAAGGCATTTAAATCCAGGGAATAAGCCTATTCTTCTCCCCCCCCTATCTTTGCAGTAAAAAGGGAAAAAACAGGAGCAAAGTCACAGTGCTGTGAATATTCCTATTGAGAGCGAAGTGGCAAAGGGGCCCGAGTCCGCTCCAAAGCAAACTCTCCTGTCCTGCCATTTCCCATGCAAAGCCACCGAGGACCTTAAGAGAAAAGCTTCTTTCGGACTGATTATCACTTGCTTTTAGCTAAAGCATGGAAATCTCTACTCTCACAATGTACCATTGCCTTGCTTTTGTCTGGTATTTTTTTGTCATCTATTCAATCATATGTCTAAGAACAGAAGAACGGCCATCTGAAGTGTTCCTTTATGGTGGCCAGTGGAAATATTTGACAGTCCTCAATCTGGTAAGCAAATCGTGTTGTACAGTGATACCAATATGTCTATTTGTTTGTCTGCCATCTGTGCCTCAAGATACATGCAGCTGGTAGATTTGCTGCTGTTAAACTGCTTCCTTTAAAGGTTTATACCCCAAAGGAAACTAAATAGGTATCTATGCTTGTGCAGTGAAATGTATTCACAGGTTTTATGCAGAAAGAATACGGGTTGGCAAGCTGCTGATTTTTAAAGGGTATGTACTCCAGAGCTAGCTGCTTCTTTGTAAAAGAGATGAGCTATCAGTGAGAACAGAGGCACAAAGGTAGAACGTGTTCAGCCAAGATATGTGACTTTGATGCATGCTGTCTAACTGTTTGTTAATTAACAGTTAAGCAACAGCAATACACATTATAATGCTGCTTGCAGTTTGTCTTCCATTTCTAAAAGGTTGTGTGTGACCTGTATATTCAAGAAAAGGTAAAACAAAGCAAAGTACAGTGCTAATTTAGCCAGTCAGAGTACATGCTTAGTTTGAAAATCAGTTTAGAGCATGAGGCAAAGCAAATTCTAGTCCACAGAGGTATGCTTGTGACATAATTATGTGTTTTAACAGTGTTACCAACTCTTTGCTACATTTCCTAAAATTACAGGGAAAAATGTGGACCATAATGTGTCCTCCTGTTACGCTAGCATTTCATGAAGAAGAAATCAAAATGAAAGGATGTGAGATAGTCTGAGGGGGAGAGCGTGTTCACAGTCCAAATGGTACATCAGTGACTTGGGGTGGTGGCAGTGGGGGGAGGGGGAAGACTGGGCATGGTGAGAGGGTTTCTTCAGGGAACAAATTTCTGGGACACTTGCTAATCTCAAGGGATGAAGGTCCCTTTGGTCTTTTGTCCATTGTGTGTGACTGTCAGAGCTAAAGACCAGTGGGAGACCTGGGTACGGCTGTATTTATCTTTTACTCCTCAGAAGGAGACACACCATGGTGATGTTCAGTGGAAGTCTAAGGGGTCCCTGGCTTTCAGACACCCTCAGGGATCTGGGAAATTTGGGTCCCTTCCAACCTCAACCATTCTGTGATTCTGGGAAATATTTGCAATGAATAGCACAAGAGGTGGCCAACACCAGCCCAGTTTTCAGGGACCCGTGGGATTTTTCTCAGTAGACACCCTGTGGAAGCATGAGGGCATATATGTCACTGCAGTCAGGATGGCTTATGTGTGGTTTGTTGCTTAATTAGCTTCATAACAGAACACTTGGACTTTTTGTGAAGTTTTCAGAAATTATTATTTTCTGAAATGCCGGCAGTTGAATGGAAAGGATGCATCAACCTTAAGAATATTCAGTTCCTCCTGCTGGAACATATGTCAGTAGACTAAAACACTAACAGTCAAGTCCAATGGAAGACAGGCTGCTCCCTGTAGGTCTAGCTCCTCTTCCTTGTGTTTTTGGGTAAAGCTGTCTCCACTAAAGCACCAGCCATACCCTCAGGCAAAAGAGCACCTCCATCCCACATCCCCAGGCACAGTTATAATGAGATCTACCACCCAGTATATGACAGAGCCCTAAAGCAGCAGATCAAGAGGAGAAAGCAAGTGGCCTTTGTCTTGGCATTTTGGGAAGCAGAAATATCCACTGAAACTAGTATCCAGCTTCCCTTAGTGACGAACAGTGATCAGGTAAAGGCTGCACAAGACAAGAGTATGTGTAGGTGTAAAATAATCTTTCCACAGTTCTACCCTCTGAGCTTGCCTTCCAACGGCATCCAGACTGACCCAGACAGAAGGTAAATCCAGGCTGAGAGAACTAGTACTTATTCAAAGACTACCTTTCATCTATCTAACTGAATAAACTTTCTTTTTTATACTTCTGGTACCTTCCATATCCCGTGGCAATGAGTTCCACAACACAATTGTGCCTTGTGTGAAAGAACAATTCATTTTGTTGGTGTAAACCTGCTTCCTGACAGCTGAATAGGGTGACCCTTCACTTCTGTGTTACAATTTAATTGTCCGTCCCTGTTCACTTTCTCTTTGCTGCTCATTAGAGACCTCTGCAAGATTTCCTTCCCCCAATTATTCTTTTCTCCAAGCTGAAAGTCTCAGTCTTTTTTATCTCTCTTTACAAATGGATGCTCCTTTCATTAAAGCATCCTTGTTGCCCTTCTCCATCATTTTTTTAGTTTTAGGAAGGGGTAAGTAGGGCAGCCTGCAGTGATTGAGCTATGAGCACAGCATGTATTTATACAGTGGCCTAAGGTGTTTCCTAGTCTGTTTGTTTCTTCTTAAAAAATATTAACTCTCTACTTTCTTTTTTTGATAAACAGTGAGCAAGGAGCCATCAGTGTGAGACCTATCCAGAGTGAGCTCCAAATTTATTTCCTGAATCATCATAGTTAATTTAGAAACCACTGTTCCAAAATATACATATTTTTTTTCCTGAAATGCACTGCATTGCATTTACCAACACTTACTTTTGCCTGTTGTTTGCTGTTGTCCAGCTCATTTCCAAGTCTGCTGAACAGCTCAGGTCTCATTAAATGCCTTGTTGCACTTCTCCAGTCCTTTGTCACCCTTCTTTAACCACTTATTGATCTGGTTCTAACTCCAAAATGGAGGTGTCAGCCAACAGGGAGATGATTTGAGCTGAAGACACTGCTGTGCTCTGACACAGAAAGGTGCAAGATTACTCTTTCAAGTCTGGTAGTCCCTCTGCTGCATGGGATGGAGCCCACAGCTGGGCTGTGTTTCAAAGGTTCCTGATGGACTGTGCCTATGCAGTAGAGCCACCAGGCCGGGCCATGCCCTTGAAGCTTTCCCAGAGCCAGGCACTTAGAGCTCTGGTCTGGCTCTTCTGTCTGTTTCCTGCCATACCGTGATTGCCTAGCTTCACGCATTGGCCAGCTGAATCGCTTGGAAATTTTCCCAAAAATTTCCTCCTAACAATTTGGAATTGCATTTTAAAAAGGCAAGAAATCCCATTCAGAAAAAAGCTGTTGTAGCAAGCTCACTCTGATCTGAAATGGAAATACTGGGAAATGCAGTTTTTCCAGGGGATGGAAATGCAGTTTGACTCCTAGCATTGCTGAAGGGATGCTGGAGGAATTTCTTCTAGATATGATTCTCTTCTAGCACCTCATTCAACGCCTTGCTAACCATGTGATTTTCCCAAGAGGGTGACAGCTTTGATGTTACTTCAGATTCATTTGTCTATTTAATGATCACAGCAATCAAGATTCAGAAAGGAAATATTTTTGTAGGAAAAAAAAAAAAAAGATATGTGGACTTTCTACCAAAGAAGTTCATTGACTGACTATTAAACCAGCAGAAATAATGGATAAAAAGAATTTTGTATTCATTTGTCTGTGATACAAAACAGCATAAGCTGAATCATTCATTGCCTTATATAGCTGAGCTCATAAAAATCTGCTTGCTGCTGTAAATCTATTAGTAAATCATTGCATAATGTGAACACTGCACCCTTAAAAACTATTAATTGCATTCCTGTCCCATTTTATTCCTTATGCTTTTGTCTCATATAATTCATATAATTTAAATATTTTCAATTCTCCTGAAAGCTGTTTTTTACTTACTTCCAAATAGACCCAGCATTTAGTACACACATTTTCCAGGTTGTTGTCCTGTGAATACATGGCTGTCTACACTAAATGTTGACTGTTATATCTAATAGCCCCCTCAGAATATTAGATTTATATCCCTTTAAAGTATAAAGAGCTTGGAGCCCAATTTATTTGTACTAGTTTGAGAATTCAATATACACACATGGCTAGATCTCAGATGTGAAAGCAAATCGTGACAGGTTAGTTAAACAGAAACACCCCTTTGATCAGTGCAACAGATAAAAATTAAGGTTTTCCTTTGTCACCATGATTCTTAGTTTGCAAAAAAAATCAAACTGGTCAATGAAGCATTTCTACAGCACCTAGTGCCGTGAAGTTGTACAGGGTCTGTAGAGGAAAACAACATCTCTCCAAAAGGGATAATCATAACCATATTCTCCTCTTTGGGTTAATTGTTAGCTTTCTGAATGATTCCAGTCTTCCTTCTGTTCATGTGGGAATACTTTAGGGGATCCTCTTTATTTACAGCCAGTGGATTTATAGTCTACAATCATCTGCAATGTCTTGGTGAGAGCCAGCACTGCTGTTTGGGAAATTCACAGGACATCTGGAATAATTTAAGGTTTTCATTTTGTTTGTTTGTTTGTTTATAATGTCAACATTTTCCCATTAGTGAAGGACTGCAAGATTTGGATATACCTTTCTTACAGGAATAAGCCTGAGTTTGGAAGAATGCAGACTGGGAGTTCTGATTCAAGCCTACCAGTGGTTCATCCTGCCAGAGGAATGATTCTAGATAGGTTTTTTTTTGGTCTGAAACTTATTCTTCTCCTGAAAATACAGGGTGATCACACAGTGACTGAAACCCTTTGAATCCACGCTGCTGGACATGGGTAGAGCTATGAGCAGCACAAAAATGAGCTGCCGAGACTAAATTCCGACTTCTTCAGGAGATGCTCTTCTTAATGCTCAGCCAGAGAAGTGGGTCAGGTTACATATTTAGAAAATATTTTCCATTCAGAAGATAACATTGTCCTCCCCTGCATATGACTGAGAATGGGGCTGTTTTGGGACTGTTTCTTTTCAGAGACATTTGTTTTAGTTAATTTTGAAGGGATGGGAGGGAAGAAGCCTATCCCTGTCCCATGATTAATGTAAGGCTGACCATGAACAAGATAATAATAGCCCCATCCACTGGGAACCATGCCTCTCCCTCATTGCTTTATTGGTATTTAGTCACTGTGTGTCACCACACTGTCACCACCCTCATGTACATTTTTCATGCTTTTTACAGAAAGTTACTACTGGCTCTACAGGGTGTAACAAGAGCTTTTTTCTTCCTTTTTTTTTTTTTTTTTCTTTTCTTAGCTCTTCAAGGACTTTGTTTTAGTGTCCTGGTGAGGCCAAGCACTTGGGCACGTGCTTGTGCTGAACACATGCTTGGCTCTAAGCACACTGCACCCCAGTGTGTAATTCTCTGAACCAGACCCATGACTTGGAGGCTTGAATCCTCAGGGACTGAAATTGTGCCTGGAGTTACAGAGGCTAATTGTGATAATGGAGAGAAAACCACAAAAGAGCTGGTTTGGGTGCCTTGGAATTGAACAAAACCATATGTGTATTTTTATGTAAAAATGTGGCTGTTCACCCCATGCTCCTGAGAAGAAACTTTGAGGTTTTACAGCTGAACTGGGTGGTGCATGACCTCTGATACCTTGTCCTGAGTGACCCTGTAGAAAGCACACAGCCTGTGTTGTCTTGTCTGTACCTGCACTGCTATGGGTGCATGAAGGCAGGGGGGATGCTCCAGCAGCCCACCCTGCTGGCACCCAGCTGCAGCCTACCACAATGACCATCTGTACTGTGGAAAGGATAGAGAAGGAAGGATACATTCTTCCTCTTTGCCAGGAAGCTAGGAAATAGATGGGGCAACTTGCAGTTAACTGCAGGGATGCTTTGGTCATGCTATCTACAGTTGTTTTGCTCCCCAAGAAGACTCAGTCTCTAAAACTTTCTGTAAAGGGTTGCAGAAGCCCTTGTACAAAGATGAGCATGGTGAAATCAGACCCTGCCTTCCCTCAGACATTTCAATAAAAGGGATTTCTGATGGAAAAGCATTGCACTAATTCTGTCCCCTCCCAAGCACCACTCTTCTCTGCTCCTTCAGAAATTAATGAATGAATGAAGTAATAAACCACAATTTCAGATACTTTTCTCAAAATAAACATCTGATTCAGAGTAAGATCATGGCAAAAGAGATCTCATCCTGAAAGCTGTAACAGCCTCTTTCCAGTTAAGTATCAACGTCTGATCCGGCATTTGCAGTAGGCTGAATTTCCCATATTGCATCACTTGGAACCAACCAAGCCTTAAAAAGAAGAGGCTACCCTATGAGTTATGAGAACCAAACTAGACTCAGCTATCTGAATGCAAGATAGCAGAAGAAGTGTTTTTCTGGTAGGCTCTTGTGTGTCTGACACATCTGGTTCTGCATGATTCGCTGTGTAGCGTTATGAGAGAAAACAAAGTAATCAGAAAAGCAACATTGGTTTAAACCACAATACTCAGACAATTTCATGCATAATTTCATACAAAATTCACAAAGTTCCATTTTGTCATAGTGCACTTGATTATTTACAAAATCCTCCTAGCACCCTCCCCAAACATCCCCACACTTACAACTTGCAAATGCTTTAAAGACCCCTCCTCACCCCAAAATTAATTAGTTATAAATAGTTTGACTTACTCAGTTTTAGTTAGTAAAGTCTGTATCTCTCCTTCTAAAAACTTAAACAACTTTTCTGAATCCCCCTGAGTTCAGCAAAAGAGGTTTTGGTTTTGGTAACTTCTGCAATTAATTTTCGTGTTAGAGCATTTTGAACTACTTGGCTTGTACGATTCCAAGATCAGCTGCACCGTGAGTCCTCAGAAAGAAGGCCCTATGTCGACTAAGCCATGGGAAAAGCTATCTAGCAGTTCCCTTACAGGAAGCATTTCCTATCATATTCCAAATTTTGTTCTCTCTTTGTCCTCCTCAGATACATTGAACACAGCAATTAACATACAAAGTACGAACAAGCTGGCTTTCAACATATCCATACACCCCTCCCATCTGAATCACATCACACATCTCTGTTCAGTCTATTAAACAAGATACTGTTAAAGTTATCTTCCAGAATACTTTATTTAATCACTTTCAGTTAGTAAAAAAAAGGATTTAGCCAAAAGCTATTTCCCTCACGTGGGCTTGCAGATCACAAACAAAACAGCTCCCTGAAGAGCAAGAACTGAGTTCATTGAGGAACATGCTAATTAAAGCTGGATGAGTTTCCCTCATTAGATATAATTACTTTAGGTTTTGCAGGCTGTCTTCTATGGGGTGTCCTTCCTGGCTGATGTGTTGAGACTAATTAAGAAACTGCGATGTGCTAAGTGCATAATTTCCAGCAGAGACCTTCTTTTCAGTGTCCTGGCTTTCCCAGTGTCCACAGTAAGTAACCTCTGTAAATAAAAATAATGTTTGCACAAATGTGTATAGCAAAACATGCAAATACGTAAAACAGATAAGGATTGTAGACTCTTTTACCCTTTCAAAATGGATTGGAACCATCTAAAAGAAGAGACGGTATTCAGATCTTTGTGTAAACCTTTTGCATTCATGGTTGAAAGCAAAGCCTCTTGTAAAAACTTCAGGGTGGTTGTCCCTGAATGAACAGAGATTGACCCCAAAGGGTGAAGTACAAACTCTCTGTTAATCTTATATCCCAAACAGCTTTGGAGTTATCCACTTAGGGCATTTCTCTGAAGGGCAACAGGAGCCAGGAGGATATGAGACGGTGCCTAGGATGCAGCAAAAGCTGACAGCTCCTTCTCTGACTCCAGTATGACTTTAAATATGCATTAGAGAGAAACAGATTCACAGGACAATAATTATAGTCATAGCCTTCATCAGATCATGGATCACCCACTCCCTCACAGATAGTGCTGCTCATCTGGTGCTGGGCATTGGAACCAATGGTTTACTTTAACATGTAGGTGCTGCTGGTTATGAGTGAAGCCTGCAATCACCTCTGAATCTCAAAGAGCTAAGAAGCACTTCTTAAATCTGGTCCACAAGCAGCTCAGCCAGCTGGCTCAGTAAAGAAATCCTGCCAGAGGTGGAAACAGTGCGATTGGTAATTTATCTTTACTGCACAGCAGTATTCATCATGCTGCTATCCTAACCCCCGGGCATCTTCACCAGGACAGAGGCACAGGGTGGTCTCATTTCTCCAGCATCTCGAACCCCTGATTTCCAGGAGGCACAAAGTGTGCTCAAACACAAAGCCAGGCCATGAAAATGCAGATCAGCTTCCAGGTGTTAGTAGCTGATACCAGAGTGTGTTTCCTCCCATTAGCTTCTCCCACTACAAAATCTCTATTGGAAAAGATGGGTGCCCACCATGAAACTTGCATTTGCAAATCGGGAATTAGGCATATGGATTGTGAAGATAAAATAAGTTTTAGGTGATCTGCCTTATCAAGGGCTGTTTTTACTTTGTTACTGAGCTGAACAAATGCTGTGGCTTGACAGCCAATCCCTCAAAGGTGAACTTTTGGACCATTCAAAAACTCTATCAGAAAAAAAAAAAAGTTTAAAGCTAATCACGTGTTCCACAGAAAATGTCAGTGTTGGCAATTTATAAAGGAGCATTTTCTCATAATATCAATACAGAACACGGCACCTCAGCGTAAATTCCTTTTTTTTTATGTAGTAAGGTGAGATACAGGAGACTATCTGGCAATATCAACATTTTCTATGTAGGAGATATTTGCCTTCTCAGAAATGAAAGCATTATCCAAATCCCATCAATTACATTTCTCTCATTTTGCAATATCTTTCTTTTTGTATTTTGTTTCCAGTTTGTGTCTATATCCTTTTGGACACTGTATACCTACAACCGAGAGCTAGTTTACCCCAAAAGCCTTGATGGAGTCATTCCGCTCTGGTTAAATCATGCTATGGTGAGTAAGAAACACCCCTGCGTCTTGCTCAGAAGAGAGACTTTGCAATGTGTGTCCCACCATTGTGTTAGGTAGCTTTCCGGAAAAGTTTCACAGCTTCTTCTTTCTCACCTCCTCCTTCCTACTTATCTGACTTTGATGTTGAGCTGACACAACAAACAGATGCATGCTTGAAGTTCCCTCAAGAAGCCTTTTAGCACACCAGGAATGTCAGTGAATCATTGCTTGTCAAACCTCTGAAGCCATTGAAATGCTGTGCAGTCACAGGGAAAAAAAAAAAACAAAACAATTTCTCGGTTATTGTAGCTCAAAAAACAAATCATGTCTGCAAACAGAAATATATGAAATACAAAGTGGATGGGAGTATAACAAAGTGCTTCTTAATTTTTAAAAATGGTTAAAGAACCAAAGAACGTCTGACAGCTCAACAGCTAACAAGCTAATGTGTACACAGATTTGAATAGCTGAATTGAAATGATTGTTTACAGATTTCTATAAATACTTTCCAGATTTCTCCTTCATTTGCTCTGGCTGTTTTTATGATGTGTTGAATAATCACATATTTCTCATCAGTCAAGTGTAAGAAGGATGACAGTAACATGGAAACTGTGGGTGGATTGTCAGGGAGGCTTCATAAGTCTAATGGGAAGGGGGAGAGAAGGGAGAGGTTCAGTGCTAGACTGAATCAGAGGAGCCATAAAGTATGAAATAAGCACACAGAAGTCCCAGTCTTATTTCCCTCCAGATTTCATTTCTTAAGTACAACACTTTGCAACTCACTGCAGCAGTTCCCAAGGCATTCGAAAGGTAAACTTGTTAAAGGTCTCTAACAGACCTTTGATTGAGATAAGCTTATTTTGGAATCCAAAAACACATAGGTATGTCCGCATTGCTGATATCCAGGTGATAAACTGCAGTCATTGTGCACTTTTAACCTTATCACCTGCTCTCTGCTCACCAACACATCTCCACTGGGGCTCTTAAGCAATCCAAACCTCCAAACAGATGCAAAAAGGCACTGCTCCTTCTTAAAACCATCATCCCCCAGAAAAGATTCTTTTTGCCCTCAGTATCACACTGTTTTCAGGTCCAGAGTTTGATATCGGTGACTGGTCAAAGTTTAAAATCTTCACAGCAGAAGATGAACTGGGGAAGGGGAGGGCACAGGATAACGATGAGAGGAGATGGGCTTTGCTTTTTATTTAACCCTGGTGCACAGCTGAGAATTTGCCCTTTCCGTTTCCACATTTGTTTATGACATGGGAAGGTTAGGAGGTGCTAGAACTTACATTTTAATTTCTTGAGGAAGAAGTATTCAGAGAAACTCCTAAAATGTATTCATTATAACTTCTTTCTTACCCTACCTACATCTACATTTCATAACAGAGTCATTTTGACAACAACAAAAAGCTTTTCCATTTCAGAAATGTCAAAAACAGGTGTTAAAAAAGGAAAACAATTCTTCCTCAAAATTATTTTGATGAGAGAAAACTTCACATAAAGCAAACCTCTATCACAACCTAGTATTTTATTTCTAAAGCTGTTAATACACTGCATACGTCTTGTGCTTGACAGTTCCTAGGTGGGAAATTTTCCTTCCAGTAGCTACTGAGTGCAAGATACCTGCCATGAGTTCAGACTGTTACCTGCATGGACTATCCATATGTTTTGGGACACTTTTCCACAGCAGAGCACCTTAGAAATCACCTGTACACTAGCTTACCAGGCTATAACATGCTATGCTGCACGGCTCTGAAGCAAGGGCCAGGGTGCAGCCACAGCACCAACCAGCCACTCAGAAATGACCTGCTCAGTCCCATGAAAGTATTTGGTAGTCCTACCACCTCCTCCTCACTGCTGGGTAGCAAAGCTGTTTTTGTTGAAGGCAAATCTTCTAATAATGCTATGATAAAGATTTGAAAATAAATCTTTAGTGCACTTTAGAATGAAGTTTTCTTCTAGCATTGCAGAAAGCTTTCTTTCCAGCCCAACAGCATTCAAATCTTCAGTCTTAGCTGAGGTATTTCTTTCTTCCAATCCAAAATATTCACTGTGAAGATATGGGGAGCTACTGACACTCTAAGGGACAATCTCCAAGTATTGATTGCCAGGCAGATGTCTTTTTTGGGGGGGTTCATTTTCTTGCACATTGCTATGCTTTATGGCTCTGAGATTACAGACATTTCATAGCAGATTGAGGCAGCAGCTATCTGGCTTTGGTGGAAAAAACATCAGTGTATCAGCAATATACGTCAGTGCCATATCATTTGCAGCAGGAGTAATTTTTTTTACCTTGATCTATTTTAACATTCTAAATAGGGAAAGCATATGTTGTTATGCAACCAGAGAGTAAAACTAAAAAATAAGCATACAAAAACACTTCAGGAATATGAAGCTCTTGAGTTCACAGTGATGCTTCAGCACTTTCCTTCCAAAAATGAACTAGCCACTTATTTTTCTCACATTCGCTGCTCTCAAAGTAGGAAGCTGTCATTGCCCACCAGGTAGTCCAGAGTCATCTAGCGCATTACATTTCAGGCATGTTTTTGCAGCCTCAATTGAAACATTCCCTGTTCTACAGAGAGGATGGCTAATGCTGAAAGGAGCAGATACCTAGGTTTCTCTTGTTGCCTTTCTACCGAGTTTACCACAAAGGTTGTGTCTCAGTCTCCTTTTCTGCTTGTCTGGGATAATTATGTTTTGCTGTCTTTATACAAAACTTTAAGATTCACAGATGAAGGAAAAAAAAAAAAAACACAAAAAAACCCTACTTATATCTCCAACACAATAATATATTTTTTTTGAATGGCTGAGATGGCTGAGACAAAGGTGCACTGGTACATTTGTCAAGCAAAATTGTTTATTTCTTTCCTAGTCATCTCTTTTCAAGCAACATCTGGATACTCTCCAGAAGGCCACTAACTGCTGGAGGTGGCTTGGATAAAATCATATTCATGTATTATTCAACTTAATGGCAATAGAGGGGAATACTACATTTTGAAGGGGCTGACAAGATTGAATGCTGAACAAAAATGAGCAATGGCGGATCAGAAGAGATTGCTCAAAGCATTTTAATCTATAGCAAAAGAAAAGATACATGATACAAAAGATACATTAACTCCCAGATGCATACACAAGATGGTAATGGTATAATTGTCTTTTCATAAACGAGGTTTGTATTTTCTGTCTGCAAGGCACAATTCCTGTAAAATGCATATTTTCTTGTAAAAACTACGTTTTCCTTTATTTTTAGGCCATAGCTAAGTTTGGTTTAGCTAGCTTTTTTTTTTTTTTTTCCCAAGTTATTCTGTAGCCATACTACTCCCTCTCCTTGAAAAAAAAAATAATTCACCATTTTAGTGTCCTAGGCACTTTATTGACACATAATTATGAACAATTCCTGTCTTGAAGATCTAGTAAACTAAATAGCTAAGAATAAAAAAGAAACAATGGCAAATAGAGGCAAAGAAGAAAAATGACTTACCTTTCAGCAAAGACAACAGAGGCAGTATTGTCTGAGCCTCTTAAGCATATGAGCACTTTGCCCTGATGAAGAGTAGCTAAGCAGTACCCGAAAGTTAAAAAAAAGAGAAAAAAAAAAGAAAAAAAACAAAGAAGCAGGACAGTCAAAGAAAAACCTGTGTGGATAAGTATAATTGACCTTCACTGAAGCAAGGCACTGATGCCCTGACAGTAACACCAGCAAGACGTGCCATGCATTTCCTCATCTTGGAGCTTTTTGGAATCTACAAGCTGCTTTTCTGATATCCATCTAGCTTTTCCTTTTCCATTGCCTTTCTAGTGTGGACACAACTGCATCAACAGAAATGTGGTGTTGTATCAGTATGGTTTACCTCCACCTAGAAAAGCAAACAAGTTGTATGAATACAAATCACTCTTATTCATATATGAGGGCACCTATATGAAGGATTATATCTTTCTATAACTGCATTGGAAAGCTGCTGCAACACTAACCAGCCAAAGGGGTGCAAAATCAATGCATAGAGTAAAACCTGCTTGTCCAGGCCACTCCAACCAGACTCCTGCTTGAAGCATGTACACAAGAACAGTTTCATCTATGATCACCTCAAATAATTCTTTATACAACAGTATTTAACTCTTAATAATTCTTATATATTTACACAAGAGAGAAACATTTCCATTTGTTTGTATTTCACAGTATCTCAAATTTAAGCTGTCTGGCAACTATGGACATTCATAAGCTTCCAATTATATTCAGCTTTTGGCAAAGAAAAAGAATGTGCATGTGAGGGATATGGCACATTAAATTAATCACCCCATATACTTTAAATGCAAAGATACTTAGCTTTTCCCAGCACTACATATGTTTTTTGAAGTTTCCATTTTTGTTGACATAAGCCCATTTCCTCAGGGAGAAAATATATGTTTCGCAGACTAATATTATGGCAGGGAATCCTCCCTGGCTGCTGCTACCCCAGCACGCACAGGTGCTGTCCCCATAACCCACTCTGTGAAGGAACAGCTGGAGAAAAGTATTCCGCAGCGAAGGATGTGTCATTCCAGTCCCATGTCAGCTTCCAGCTGCAGTGCAACCTTAGCTTCCTAGACTATGCATCTACTGCCAGGGAGAAATGTAATTAAAATTCTGTCTTTTACACCAATACAAAACATTTGTTAGTAAGCATTCAGATATTCAGCCAGGACCTTCTTTACAGAAATGCATACATGCATGCAGGAAATGTTACCTCTGACGCCACTATACTTTTGATTGTACAGTTGCTCTGATGTTTCATCTGTTTTCCCAATCACACTCCCAAACTACCTACACGTCTATGAAAACACAGAAAAAATAATGCCTTTAAGACATACAAGCATAAGTGGAATTGGAAAGGGCAGACACAAGTAGTAGCTGAAAGTTTGGTGGAGCGCTGCAGGACTTAAATAGAGCAATAGCTTCCCAACCAATTTGGTACCACACCTGCTCAGTAATGGGGCTCCTTGTACAGCCTGCTCCATCTATAAAATTTTGAATAATTTGTGATTTCCTGAACATGCACTGATGTCTGAGAATATAAGAGAAAGGTGATAGAGACAGCTTTTCTCTGAGAGAAGAGTAGTTATATAGCTAAGTATTTTAATCAAAACAGTGTACCTTTTAAATAAATAAGTGAACCATGCTGCTTAAACCCCTCACGCCCTAAAAAAAGAAGGGGAAGTTTAGAGAGGAAGAAAAAAATGCATAAGGACAAACTACAAAATAAAATTTTAAAGGAGGCATTTTAATGAAGACAGTTTAATAGCAAAATAAATTAAAAGAGGGAATTTACCCCAAGATGAAGCCAAGAAGGGTGACAGCACGCAGGGATCCAGAAAATTATGAGGAGCATAAAACTAGATAGAAGCTATGGTGTCAGTAAGCCATTTAGTTTTATGATTTTCAGATAACATACTGTAAATATTTATTAAAAAAATAATAATAATAACCCAAGGAAATTTTAAGAGACAATAGGAATTTTCCCAAAAATGAGCTGAACAACTGAGTAAAACACTTCAAAAGTCAATCAGTGAACACTGGATTTTTGCATCTCAGAAGACCACATTGAAGCGGGTTTTTGCTTTTTACTGGCAGTGACATACTTGTGGAGAAGATACAAACATGGGTATCTACCATAAGAGTTTTTCAGCACACAGGCTCTGTGGAGAATTTGTCTGAAAAAGATGGGCATTTTTTCAAAAGCTCTTGATGGTGTCTGACTGTGCCCAGTGAAGTTTAGTTTGGCCAGTGGTAACTGTTTGTGAAAAATCCCCTGCTAAAATCTCACATATTAATGGAAAGCAGACACGGAGGGTATGTAAATGCAGACAAATGAGAAACAAAAAACTATGGTCAATCATGGCATCATTTCCTTGACTCTGGAGTCAAACAGGGTCAAACTGAGTCAAACTGAAATGCATGTGTTAGGCATACAAGTGATCTCAGCAGCTCTGGGGAGATTATTCATGTGATTAAAACTCAGCATAGGCTGGAGTCTGCAGCTGAACAAAGCTCTACCCAACCCTGTCTTCTTGGCCCTAGGAAACTTGCTTTTACTTATATTCTCAACAACAAAACAAGTATATAACATTGAATAAACAGGCAAATTACTCAAAATAATAAGTATGGGAAGTAAAAATTCCATGTGGTCTCACCCAACAGCGGAAATAATATCCAGAGAGGTCTGTTTATCTCGGTTTAAATGCATGAACCTGAAATGTATCCTAGGAAACAACTTACAACATAGGGTAGGGAACAAAAAAGAGAGAAACAGGAAAACGTTATAATTTCATCTTTCTCTGCAGAAAAGATGAATTAACATGCCAATATTTCAGATGGAGTTCGGCATACATTCAAGAAACTTTTTTCCCTGTAGTGATATGCCAAAGTTCATGAGAAACATGAATAATTTCACAATTTTATAATTAATTCAAATTCACCTGAGTGTGTCAGAATAAGAGCAAAGAAGCCAAACCCAAGCTGAAAATCATCGGTGACAAAAAGAACCACAGAGGATTTTTCAGTCAAAAGATAGTAAAAAGGATTCAGACGATAAATCTGATTAGTTAACAAAATGATAATTTTGAAAGTCCCATAACCTTCATCTTTCCACTATACAAATAAAAAAATGCCATTGAAAATGTGTCTATTCCCACAAAATTTGTACACTAAAAGCTTTTCTCAACAAGCAGAGGTTATTAGACAAGTAAGTATATTAATATTTAAAAGAACAGAAAAATAAGTACTAACAGGTTTCCTACCAAGAGAAAAAAAAGGCTCTATTATTCAGTTCAGTTCATTGATAGCCAGAACAGTGCACACAACCATTGTTTTACCCAGTTTTCCTTATCTTGCAGTGAAATATTTTTTTCTCCCTCTGTGATAATTATTTTTGACAGTTTCACTGTTTATATGTGAAACTGAGAAACTGTTAATTGAAATAAAAAGTGAGTCACTGTTTCCAGCAATTTTTGCCAATATTTTGATCTGTGTCAATCTGAGCTTAATGATTAATTTTTTTTTTAAAGCAAGAGGCAAGACTCTGTGTTTGAATTTGGCCCCATACAAATAATGCACTCTTTAGTCAAATATCAGTTTAACAATACAAAGCATACTCAAAAAAGGGTTGAAAGCATGCTTAATGAACCATGAACTAGAGACCTATGGCAAAAATAATGAGAGAGAAAAAAATATATCTTTTTGATGAAGATGTGAGAAGTCTTTAAAGCCTTTCAGCAGATAAGATTAGCTATGATACATCATCTATCACTAATGATGCTGTCAAAACCAACGTCTATCGGCTATGAGAGGGAAGTCATTTGGAAAGCTAACCACGTGTCGTAGGCAAAGGGCAAGCTCCACACTCAGTAGCAAACCATGCATTCCTCTGATATCTGCTGTATAAATATGTATCACGAGGAACTCATCTGTTCTTGTAAACATACTTGTTTCAGTAGAAATTCCACTGTGATTTTGCCACTAATGGACAAACTTGCCTTGGCAGAAATATACGACATCACCATCAGACGCTAGCATAGCAAAAATGCAAGGGAAGATTTTTCCAGGACGTTTTATGGATCTATAATTGGTTTCTGGGTTGTATGTGTAAAGAAAATAAACCTGATATCCAAAAAGCAAAATATTAAACCAAAACATTTTCGATCTGGGTGTGCATGAAGTAACTGAGAACAATCTGTCTTGAGAAGTTATTTGTATGGCAATTTCAAATGGCCCTAGAAAGCGTTTACCTAGTTCATACATACAGTGCATTCTCTAACCAGTAAAAAGCTAAAAAATATATCAATAAATAAAAATGGTATATAGCAAAATATTTTTAGGAATGTACAATTATTTGTACAGAAGACACAGCACTTACATTAATAAATTGTATGCCAGTGTCATAGTTAAGACTTGGGAGGAAAACAGCTTTCCTACACTACAACAAATTCATTTCTTTTTCTTTTTCTCCTTTTTCTTTTTCCATATCAGGATAGATCTAAGACCTGTAAGAAACTGTTCACAAACTAAGAGGCAGGCAGCCCCATGCCTGAACAGTGCTGTTGCTCTCGGACGTGGCAGTACTCTTCCAGTGAGTGGGAAGCTCGGCTTCAGCCTTTGTGAATCACGAAGAGCAGAAATTTGAACCGGCACCTCACCACTAAATTCCTGGCCATTTCCAAAAGCACACGCACTTTCAGCTTTACCAGTGACTTTCAAACTTCTTTTGATTTACAGGCCCCTGAGCAGAGCTCCCGACCATCTTTCACAACCACTACTGGTTTCCTCACCATCTGTGGTGCCAATGAGTATGTTAGTGTAGTGGGCTTCCCCTCACCACCCCCAGCTTATTGCTCACTGTGACCATATCAGAAAGCACTGCACTGCTGCCTACATGTTGTTAATGTGCTGCTGCAGGGTGCCTCGAGCACTCATCTGACTCCTCTCTCATATTACTTTTCTCTCTAGATGCAACAATGCATTCAGTCATGATTTCTACTGCTGTCTTTGGACTGCTTTCTTGTTCATATTTTCCTGCTGTTTGTGCTGGTCTTTCTCTGGGTGTGCTCCAAATTATCTGCACCTGTCAAAATGGTGTGTCCTAAATCATAGGCAGAGTGCCAGCCAAAACCTCATCAATGTCAAGTAGAGTAGAATAGTTACTTCCCAGATCTTAAACACAATATTCTTGTTAATACCGTCCCAGTGTGCCAAGTGCTTTTTCTATTAAAGCAGCGTCATATTGGTGACTTGTACTTATTTAGCATTCACTCTGAGGACAAAAAGACTCAAACCAAGGAATTAAGTATATAAAACAACCCCCACCTGAAAACTGTTTGCTTCAACAAAAGATTATTTCACCAGGTCACTCTTGCTAAATTCTTCTTAGTACACCAGTAATACAGCTGGAGCAACCAGCTTAGAGTTGTTAAAAGTGTTTAAATTAAATGACTAGCAAGGACATTTTATGTTTCCCAAAGGAATTTTGTAGGCTATTTCATGTCAGATGAAAACCAGGACTTATATCCACTTTGCATAATGGACAAATCCACTGTAAACAGCTAAAGCCTAATTGTGAGGATAGAGCAGAGGTTTTCTATCATTGCTGTCTTCCGTGGGTAGTTTTGTTTGAAGACAAACTATTGCTCACCTATAGGAAAACAAAACAAAACAATCAAACAATTATTATTAATATTCTAAAAGCAGTCTAATACATAGATTTTGGAGTAAGAGACAGTTACAAGTATTATATATGAAAACAGACGCTGAGGCATTTTTCTGGTTAAATTAATGAAGGAATCTCTTGTACTGATACAACTAGACATATCCTATCAGCCAACAGGGTTGTAGAGCTGAAGAATATCTTTGTGAAACAGAACAGAAAAAAAATTTCAGTGGCAGTAAGTGATAGAAACGGGAACGTGAAATAAATACCTTCTTTTCTCTGAGAAATGATAACCGAGATGGAAGCGTTTTGGTAATGGGACAGCCACGCACGAAAAACAACTCTTGGGAGTGTGTTGGGGGAGGACGTACAGCTTCCAGTAAGCTGTTGCTTGGCAGTGACAGAAAAGACTGATGCCCACCTCTTAAAGAAATAGAAATAAGAACGTTTAGAAATAAAAATGTTTAGAAATATGTTTTCATGTATGCATTTAAAGACTGATGTACATGTAAAGAATTTCATGTGTATTTTTGGCATCTCATACTATAAATACACAGCAATAAAACTTTGACACCATGCTACCATATCACATACTCAGCACAGTTTCTGACAAATATATACCTTGAAGGTAGTAGAACCATTCCCTTTAGACAAGAGGAAACTTCATATCATACACACAGCAGGTTGGGTTTTTAAGGGAGAAACAAAAAATCATTAGTTTCATGTTTGTTTGTGTGTTTTTTTAAAGCCTATGTATCTTTTTCTGCTGTCCTGTTCCCTTCCCCCTATCATCTACCCATGAAAACATTTGCTTAATTATGAGCATTTTAATTGAAAATCAACAACCTCTGCAATAGTTTCCTCTCATTGTACCTCATTGACTGTTTTTTTCTGTGTTGTTTCCCAACATTGTTTACTCCATCTGTCCTAGGTATTGAGATTTATAACTATTGTTTGTTTGCACAGTGAAATTTACAAGGTTTTAGCAGGGAAATTTCATCCTGACAAATTATTTTCTGAAGTTGCCACAAATCAGCCGACAAGGTGAGGCATTAGCATATCAAGAGCCCCACTTTGCTCATTTGACATCCAAGCCCATAAGGAGTTGTGCTGTGCCCCATCCTCTCCATGGGTGTACAGGTGAGGAGCATCCTCCTGGAGGCAGCTCCCCAGCCACAAAACATTCAGTGTTTCTGTCAAAAATCCTCCTTGCTCCAAGTTACCTTCATAAAGGGCCTTGACGCTGATGCTATTTAATACAATTCAAACTCTGACAAAAGAAAACAAAACAAAACAAAACAGGTCCTCCAGCAAGCTGACTCTTTACTGACTCTTGGTTAAGCTTCTTGAGGATCCTTAATCATCTTGAATTACAGCTAACTTAAGTTCTCTGTCCTTTATCACCACATTCTTCAGTTTACAAAGAGCAGAACAACACTATATTTGCAATAGAGTAAATGATAACATATAAAATACAGTAATGACCTAAAGAAAACATGAAGGCAATTCAGCAATTGCTTAATGAGTTCAAGAACAAGACTTCTGTCATCCTCAAACGCACATAACAATGGACTTCAACATTCTTTGTACTCTAATGGGAGTTACCAAAAGCTTTATTGCATTATTAAATGTAAAGGAAAGATCACCTATTACAAAATAACACAGATCTTTCTATGGGTGGACCTCATTACAATACCTTTTACAGCATACTAACAAGAAAATTTCAGTGCTCGTTACTGTAGGGGTACTTCTTTGCTATGAAAAATGAAGTAAGTGTATATGTATGCAATTACACTCAGTATTGTTAAACACCCCTTTGCCCACATGCTGGCTCTTGAGCTTTGTGAGCAGCAATGAATGAGCATGAGGCATCGTGACCAGTCTGTGACAGACTCTCTTTTCTCCTCAGCACACGGCAATATTGCCAGTTGCTCTCCTGGAAATCCTTGCCACACCACATCACTACCCAGCAAAGAAGAAGGGAGTGATCCTATTAGGATGTACTGCTTTTCTTTATATCATTTGGTAAGAATTACATACGTTAAAACATTTTCTTTGAGTAATCTGCTTTGAAAACAAGGCCAAACTCTGTACTTAGACTAAGTTCCCTCTCACACATGGTAGACAATAGTCTGGTCTGTGGGTAAGTCATTTAAAAACAGGTGAGATCCATGAAAACTATTCCCAGACACAGGCAGAGCAGGTTTCTTCAAACTCAGTACAGGTCCTGAGACCACACTTTGTATCTCCTGCTCTTCTGGGGTCTCTTTAGAAAGGCAGCTAAACTGCCGTAAACTGCAGGGCACTTTGAGTTATTTCTGCTGGGCTGGAGTTCTCCTTTCATCTCTACCAGTAGCACCAAATTTACCCCTGCTTGTTGTCTTGCCTACTGCAAAACCACCAAATCTCAAAGGTCTGGGAGTCATGGGAGCAGAGGAGGAATAGCAGTCACTCAGTTTGGTATTTGGCAGGGACACGACTAGATTTAGAAACTTGAGTTAGAAAGTGATACTCAAAACCAGGTGCAAACTGACGGGTACCAAGGAGGCATCTGTCCCACTACCACCTCCCACTCCATCAGTGGAAAAATCTTATGTTCCCAGTGACATGAACCAACTTATCTCCAACCTGTTAAACTACATCTAACAGGGCCTCTGCTCTGTCCATAGCTCTCCATCCACCTCCTTTATGTGTCATACAGCCCTGGAGCTAGGCTTGCATCCATTCCTGCTCATAGCATCCATGCCCTAGTGCCGGGGTCCAGAAGAATGGCCCATCCCATCTAACTACAGGAAGCTGCCAATGTTTCCAACGACTTGGAGACTCAGCTCTGGAGTGGATCTGTGTAGTTTCAGGGTATGCTGTGCTATCAGACAGTTTCCAGAGCTTAGGAAGCACCTGGGGCCTAGGGTGAAGGACACAGAATAACTGGTCAGTAGAGAAGGGATTTCTCCTCACACAAATCTTTCTGAGAAGCAGCTGGAACTATGTGGGGATCCAACCTTCCCATTTCTGCCCATCATTTAGCTAGAAAGCATCTTCATTGCACTGAATGACAAACTGGAACAGACAATAAGCGTCACAGATGAAACACTCTTGCAATTTAAAACCTGTGAGAGTAGCTTTGGAAGCAATGGACTTTAGCACTACATTATGTAACCAAGTTTGGAGCCATTTATCCTAATCCAGGCCACAGCCTAATACGATAACAATTGTCAGAGACACGTGTTGTCCCCCTAGGTTCTTTTCAGTCAATCCTGCCAGACATCTCGGTGTAAGCTTGAATTATCCACAGGACTACCAACCTTCCTGGCTCCCCAGTGAAAGTCCTGCCTTGGCCTTGCGGGTCACACATGGATGCAAAAGCAAATTGCTAGCATGCCATGCTCACAAGACAATCCCCTCCTGCCCCAGATTTCCAGCCAGGAAAAGTTAGTGGTGCAGGCAAGCACAGGTGGAACCCATACGATCAGATGTTGATCATCCTCCACATTTGAGTCATCGCAGTATCTTTGAATTGATGTTGCATGGTGCTGCAGGCGTCCTGGGTTCCTTATAGTGCTTGTCCCGTGTCCCAGGACCCCAGTACCTGGATAAAAGCTCCTTAGGATTTCAGTGCTGTTGCTTTCTCTCCTCCTGAGGTATTGAAGAATCTCCCATCTGCCTTCCTTTTCCCTGCAACCAGAGACAAAAGATTTCCACTAATAGAAAAGGTTTTCAGTCTGCACACCAAAATCTTAACACGTGTAGAAATTTTATTCTTGGTCTTGCAACCTGCTGAATAAATAGCCCCATGTGGGTGCCTTATGCTTCACAAGCAATGCAGAGTCCTCTCTAAAAGCCTCATCTTGAGCTGTCACCGTTGTCATCACACTGTCTCCTCCCTGCTATCGGTGGGCTGAGAACTGCCAGTTCCCTGCCAGGCAGTGGGAAATCATGCAGTAGTTGACTCCTTGCACCAGGTGCCTACCTCTGAGCGAGAACTCATATGTGGCCAATATGTTTTCTTCTCCTTTTTAGATCTTCCCATTTAATAATTCCTCAGGGATTTTTTTTTCTTCCCTCCAGCAAAGGTGGAGCTCCCATTAGCATATCACCTTCCCTTGGTATCTATATGCTGTCCCTCAGTCCTACAACACTTTAATAACTTTGGTTATACCCAGGCTGTTATTTCAATCTATTTTCTCCATAATTCTGGACATTGTATAATAACTTATTGCTGTAAAATCTTGGTAAAAAATAGAAATGTGGAGAAACAAAATGTTCAGAATAATAAGCCTCTGAATCCAAATTGTATGTTTAATAGGTGATTACCCACAAGGAAAAGCAATATGCATTTGCAAGTTGTGGGGTGCATTTTATGAAATCCTTAGCAAAACAAACAAACAAACAAACAAACAAAAACTGTCAGTCATTCTGTGGTCAAAATAAGTAAACTCAAGAATCTGAAGATATGTCCCAATATAAAATCATGGCTACACGCAGCTTCCAGCAGATCAGAAAGCTGAAAGTGCTTTAGTGCTTCTGAACAGTCAAGTGATTTTTTTAAGTTCAAATTTACCAGTTGAGGTTCTTCCTATCAGGCACTCCAGCTGTCCAGACTAGACCAAGATAATCTAGTTCCTCATTATACAAAGACATTTGTCACTCTCTGGTTTACTGTGAGAGACACATTAAGAAAATAGCAACCCCACAAGGTGAAGAACACTTGCTGATATCTGCACCTGGTCTTTGGTATTTCTGCTCAGCTTCCTCCTGGCCTTTGCACAGGCTTTTTTCTTTTTATTATTGTTTTGCAGCCCTATTTTTTTGGTGAGAGAACCTCTCTTGAATCAGGAAAATTAGTCTCTACACCTCACATTTTCATGCTCAGCCCAGACAGCTCTGCCACTAATCCCCTCCAACTCTCCAATCTACCCCTTAGCTGGGGATTAACATCTCTCTCTTCAGAGCCAAGGTAAAACCCAGCCACTTTTATGCCCTACCCCTTCCTTCTTTACTGGCAGAAATGAGAAGCTATCCTTTCAGCTGTGTGTTTTTTTATTTTTATTTATTTATTTTTTTTCCTTAGCACTCCCCAGTGTCTCATTTTGGTGAAACGTTTTCACTCTGGTGGGTCAGCCAGTTGGACACTTCACTTTGAGGCATAACACTCCTGGCAAGGTGGCAGGCAGGGTGTCTTCAGAGAGAGTGGCGTTGTATTCCCATCCCAGGCACACAATGGGGGTGGCAAGTAAGTCAAACTCCACTGGTGTGTTTTCCAATCAAGAATTAAACCTTTTAGGACTTTTTTGACCCAAAAGATCTTTTTAAGAAAGTGTTGCCCTATACTAGAAACACAGCCTTGTAGCGATCACTGGAAACCAGCCATATTTTTAATATTCTTTATGTACTCAACACAAATATATATAATTTAATCTACAGAAATAGAATTTTCTATGGTTTATATTTAGACACCATTTTTATGTTCTTAAATTGAGACACTTGCCACCAGCCACTCTTAAAAGGTGTAAATAATGAAATTAATGTCAGTGAACTGGCAGCTACTAAAAGACTCCTTTGGAGAGAAGAAATAGGCACAAAGAAAGGGCCTAAGTAGAAGAAAAGAAGCCCTATAAAGCAAACATATTCATCCTCATCCTCTTCTTTCTTTCCATCTTCCAAATGACACCTTGTAAATGGCTCTGGAACAAAAGAGCAAAGCAGGTACATCTCTTTCCCACCCACTTGTTTGTCCTCTCCTAATTTTGGATCAAGAGAAAAGAGAATTATTCTTGCCCTGTTGACTCCTTCGCCATTTCTTCCCACTTCTCCAAAGAGTGTTCAACAGCAGCAGGATAGAGACAGTGAGAAAACACACTTTTGTCACCATAGACCCTCAAGATCTCGATTGGGACTGACAAGCTGCAGTAACTGAAGAGGAAGCACATATATGAGAGCTTATTTGAATAAGCCTCGCTTAGCATAGAGAAATGCACACCTGTATTTCCGAGTATTTTACTATTTTACTGTTATTTTACTGCTGTAACAGCCAATGCCACCAGGGTTATGGCAGAGCATTGTGTGCATTTCAAGCTGCACTGAAACCCATCTAATTTAGCAGCAATTCAAGTGTGCTTCACAGCAAATAGCCCAAATGCCGAGGAGATGTATCAACAGCTGAACTAATTTTCTCTGCATTAAGATTGTTTTGATAACTCAGCCCTTTAGCAGTTAGAAATCAACAAGTGGTTCTTCTAACCGAATGGTCCTAACCAAAGGTCATTTCTCTCATTGTTTAGGGTCCTGTGGATCTATTTTGTAACGGGAGAGTGGGTATACCCTCTCTTTGCTTCCTTCAGCCCAGCTGGGCTAGGAGCCTTTTTCATCAGTAACCTTGCCATCATCGTCTGTTTCTACAACTTTGGAGAATTTCTCAACCGTATGATATGGGGTCAGTCCAAATTTTGTTTTTCACATCTATATGTATGAAAAAGAAAAAAAAAATTATCTACAATGAATTCCTGTGATTACTGGGGCAGGTGGGGAGAAGAGGAGGAGGACCCATGCACGCTGGGGGTGGAGGTGGCATTTGGGTGATTGAGATTGCCTGGTTCTGAGTAGTAACTAACAAACAAAACTAACCAGAGAAAGATTCCCAACCCTACTAAACAAACGCGTGAGCCACTTTTCTCTAATATGGCTTGAGAAGCACCTCACAGCAGCATAATCACTGGATTTTGAATTTGTTCCCAAACAATGGTCCAGAGAAGCAAAACACCGCTGGCTAAAACTCTTACACCTGCATCACATGGTGTTTTTCAGAAAACTAACATGTGATGTTAGATGGGAATGGTTTACTAACAATTTATAGGAAGGCATTAGCCTATCCAAGTGAAAGCACTGCAGTGGCTCTGTGGGTAAAGCAGCACTTTGGAAAGTTTTAACAGACTGTTGAGAACATCTCCCTTTGGCTTCAGTAGTGGTACAATCAGTAATGAATTAAAGAAAATGAGTCAGGCTATTTGGACAAGTGGGCAGTCAGAAAAAATAGGTAGTTTAGAAGGATGACAGTTGGAAGAGGAAAGAGAACTGATGAAGTGTGGGACTTTATTGTTATTATTATTTTCCCTTCTGGTTGCCTCTCTTCTTTTTCATGCAAGATTAAGTTTTTGAGGATGAAAGTGTTTCTGTCAGGAAAACGTGTGTATTTTATTTAGGACAAATGTGTGAACATTTGCAATTTCTTAAACTAGATTTCTGATGAAAGAAAAAGCCCTGCAGAAACACCTCTGAAAGTAAACAAGACAACCTCCCTCTGTTCTCAGGGAACATCTGATGCCTGATCCATTTTGTGAAGTCTCACATGCCTGTCAAGCCAAAGTAGAGTGTCTGTTGCTAGTCTCTCACTATCCATACTCAGCTACCTAAAAGCAGCAGATTGACTTTCAAATGTGCTGAATAACTTCAGTGGTTCATACCTTTGCAAATAAGACACTCGGTCTACATGCCCATGTTTGGAAATTTTGGCCAAATTCTGTTCTTGCGTAAATATGATATGTGATGAAGAATGCTGGTAACTGAAAACAGATCTGCAAGCATTCTGCACTAGCTCTGATTTAAGAGGCATCACATAAATAACAACTACTACTACCAGTAATTTTTACCCTTTCTATTTAATCAAAAACTAAGCCACCACCACAGTGTAGGTCTTATATGAGATATCAGGACTCACATCATTTAAGTATCAGATTTTCTTCATCAGTGAGTAAGTATTAGTAATTTCAAGTCTCGAGCATGCCTGGTACAACCGTTGAAGATAATAAAAATAAAAATAATTTGATTCCTAAGGTGTTAATTGACTGGGCTAAAAGTTGTGCCAAGCAGAGATCAAATCAATTGTAAAAAAATAGATGCATTTTGAGCAATTGAGTAGGTAAATATATTCATGTAAGAAAGATGATAATTCAAGAGATTTCTAGGAAACTGGAGCAAACACACAACTTTCTTTTCTGTGCACACAGAAAGGCTGAAAAGCACTCCCAGTTGTGATAGTATTAGTGTAACGTCAGAGAATATATATGAGCAGAGCATACATGATATCCTCTGTCGATGTCTGATGTGCTCTCACAACCCAAGGAGGCCCTCTGTGTGTGGTGGGTCTGTCTCTCCATGCATACTTGTATTTTTCTCGTTGCTTTAAATGCATCCTCAGCTCTTTACCTCCAGGATCGATGGCATTCCCTAGGTTTGCTGTACACCAATACAGAAAGCGGCAAGCTGCACCCCAATATCTGGCCACTCCATGGTATCTGAGCCTGCAGTTTGATAACTTGGGAGCTTTGGGAGCAATAACATCTCAATGAGTTCCTGCCCACCACTCCCCACTCTTTCCTATTCCACCATAAATGCCTGTTTCTTGCAGGTAGGGGTTGTTTTTAACTCAGATCATTTTCCTGATCCATTTTCCAGCTGTGCCCACCCAGGAGAAAAGCAGCACTTCCTTAAGCTGGTATTGATAACAAGATCCCAATAGTGTTGAAACACAGCCAGAGGGAAGCCATTCCAAATGACAGTGTGCCAAAGTCTTAATATATATATGACTGAGACAAATCTTCTGCTCAGCATTGCCAGAGTAAAAACAGCTGCAAATAGAATGAAGATGCAATTCCAACATACCTTTCTTCTTGCAGCAAAAATGCCTCCATACACTTTTTTTCATTCTACTCATTCCCACCTCAACTTCCCATCCCAGTGGGAAAGATAATACAGTTAAAATAACCCTGTGGAAAAAACACACACATGAGAAAAATATATATATATATATGTGGTGGGAAAGGACAAAGCTCATCTGGGCTGTTGTGACCACCCTTTGCCCCAAAGGGAAAGGCTCGGGGCAGCTACTTCTTTTTCTTTCCTTCCCACTTAAGGGAATAAAACTGGCTGAGATTGTGCCCACAGCAACTGAGATAAGCTGTGTTTATTCGAGGAGGCAAGAAGCGATTAATAAATAGCTCTGCAAGAGCATCAAACCTGATTTCCTGGTGGACTTGTATTCTGTGGAGGATAGTAGGCTGCAAATGGAGCTTGTCCCACAGTGCTGTGCTCTGTAAGGACTCTCCTCCATGTTCCTTTGTAGCCTCAGGCCACTACCACTTCTGCTGAAACAAAGAGCACCAGCTACAAATGGTTTTTTTTTTTTTTTTTTTTCACCCATAAAGGTATATTTAGCTCCAAATTATTGCAGAGTCCATGGATGGCAGCTTCCAGCTTTGAGCAAGGAATTTTTAAAGCTATGTCCTGTGCACCACCAAAAAGATGCAGTATCATTTCTGAAAGCAGAAAATCCAGTTTAATAACATAACCTTGTTTTTCCTTTTCAGAACAGCCAAAAGATGCCAGACCCTATATTTGTTTTATTATTTATAGGCTAACTGTTTCATATAGTATTAGAGGTTTTAAAAATGTATTATTTCTCATTCGCCTTTCCCTCCACTTGCACAGTTGGATTCGTGGTAACTAAGGCAACCCAGCTGCACAGGCTGAGAGGCACAGAAAATAGTACCATGTAATGACTTTTTGTTTGTTTGTTTGTTTTAAATCCCAGAGTTTCTAGAGTACTAGACAATGTTGAGCAATACACAAATTCCAAAGAGGTTAATTGGAAACAATGGGCTGATTCTTTCGCTGCCATAAATTTACCTCAGCCAAGAATTTGGCTGCAGGGCCTGAGTACCAAAGATGTACCGTGTGATAGCTTCTCTTGTTCCCCACGGGTAGAAAACTTCACACAGGCAACTGATCTCACATTACTTTGACCAGCAAAGCTGTAACCCTCAAAAGCAAGGCAAAGCAAAGCAAAGCAGTTTTACCTCAGGTTTTGCTCCTGGTGACACAAACAGATCCACGGGAGACATTCAGATCAAAGTTCTCCAAATCAGACAGAGCAAAATTTCATATGAGGTTTCTTCTCTGGCACCAGTGTTTGAAGCTGCAGGGGATTAATTTGCCTTTTGTCTAGCAGACCTGATAAAATATTCAGCAGCTGCTTCATTTCAATATTTTGAAATGCAGGGTAATGTGAGCAATAGGTGAGCAACTAGCAACAGCTTCCCACTCTGCAAGTAATTTAAATGCCTGCTGAGGGACACCATGCAAATCACTTGCAAGGTTTTACACCCACAAGGTCTCTGCCAGATCCAGAGAAAATGCTCATCCCCAAGGACGTCTTCCCAAATTGTCCTTTGGGTGAGAACCCCAGGGCAGAAGGGAAGGCTGGCTGTCAGATCAGGGGCAGCAGCTCCAGCAGTCCCAGCAGCCAACCCCAACCCTTGGGGATCACTTTTCTCTGCAAGGGAAAGCTTTGGGCAGCAGCTGGCTGAGAAACACCAAGGACAGGGCAAAGCTAGTACTAAAAATATTTCTAAAGTAGGGGAGGCAATCTGGTGTATTGCAGTGGATAAGGCAGTACAACGAGGTTTGCATGTGCAGCAAGAACAGTTGCTCTCAGGAAAAAGAGGAAACCTAAAGTGTTAATAAGTGTTTACCTAAATGTAAAACATTTCTCATGCTCAGGGCATGGATGGATGTGCTCTTCCAGATCTTCTAGGAGCTCTTGAATGTCTTGGAAAGACTAAGCTGAAATGTATTCACTCAAGGCTGAACTGAAGTTAGAGGACAATCTTTTCTTGAACATATTTTCCCTCTTCTTTTTGAAGTACTTTTGTGTGAAATGCATTTTACAGAACCACATAATGTGTTTTACCAGCTGGTTGTTTTCCCTGGGTTTTATTTTTGTACTTTTGTGCTTGTGAAACCAAGCTCCCTTAACACTAAGTGGCCAGCTATTGGGAAACCCAACCTGTATAATGGCAGATGGGTCCGTGCAAAATAAAGTAATCATAATACGATCAAATTCTTGATGCTCTCATTTTCCCAGCAGCTACTGAGTTGAGCTTGCAGAAACCCAAGTGGCAATGAGGGGATGCAAAGGGTAGCTGCGTGGGGTAAGAAGTTATTCTACTGGTGTGTTAGCACAGGCTTAAGAACAGCAGGTTTTGTATGAACATTAAAAAGCTCGTGTTCCGCAGGTAATTATCAATTTAGACACAGAATCCACCCTTCATTATTACAGTCCTCTTACTTCTTTAAAGTCCAGCATGGATTTTTTAAACAGAGCTTCCTTAATGGAATACGTCTTTATTTGTTATATCTTGCCTTTAAAAACAGAGTATAACAGTCCAGGGTGTATTCATTTCTTTCATCAAACTAATAATGTTTTTGTCTACACTATCACTATATTGCCAGTGACGAATGGAATTCAAGTTTAAGAGGATTTAACAGCCCAGAGTTTGCAAACCACATACAAATACTTACTTTTGCCTCATCCATTCATCCTTGTTGTGCCACAATCTTGTGATGGCATATTTATATCCTTCATATTTGTCACTCCCCTGGGCTGCAGATTACCCCCCTGGCACAGGAGTCCAGCTATTTAAAGGAAACCTGCACCATCTGTTGCATGCCCTAGCTATGCTGACAAGTTTATCTGATGATCCACTGGAGGGAGGGGGACACATTGGCGGAAGCTGTGGCTACCCATGGCTTACATTTTCATCAGTAGGGGCCCGACATTAACAGGTGCTTGCTAATACACTGTCTCTGACCCAATAGGCTACTCTTGTGTGTTGCTCCCCCCCCATCTTTCAGCATAAAATACAGCATAAAATACAGGTCAGCATAAAATACAGGATCATTTAGGAGGGAAGAAATGCTGGGACTTTGTTACGTATCAGCTCAATTGCCATATGCAATGCAGGCTGGAGATAAATAAAATACAGCATTTACTGTGCTTCAGAGTCTCTGAGCTCTACAGACAAGGAAAGCACCTTTGAAAGAGGGTTCCCTGTGAGTAAATGGTCATCAACAGGGAAGAAGAAAGGCTGAAACAGTTTCAGATGATATGGGTTCCCAAACATACTGGGTTATTTTCCACGCTTGGTGCCCCATGGCAGCACATCTGATCTCTGACTCAGAAAGCCGTGGCTGTCAGTAAGTCCTGTGCCATCCTGGCCAGCTATGTGAGCTCCAGACATACTAGCTGCAGGGTTTAGTATCTGCTGCATTTTCAGACGAGCTTTCTTTCTTTTCATGTATTCTTGCACCAAACTAGGTTTGCTTGGTGGCAGATACTTTTTCTGCTAGCAAAGCACCATTATTCTCAATGGATGTGGTCTGTGGTAGATTGCAAGTCATTCCTCCAGAAACTGAGTAATCCTTCACTTGTCAGGGATATCCCAGGCTCATTTGACTTTTGCAGCACTTTAGGCACTAGCAGCTGGTCCAGCCTGCCTTTCTCCTAATCTCAGGCAGGTTCAGTTCCCCAGGGCTGCTGACAGGCTGGGGACAGGTTCGCATCCTCTGCCCAGCAGCATGTTTGATCTATAAAAGGACTCCGTATTGTGCGTTTTTTTTTTTTTTTTTTTTTTAACAGTCTGTTCTCCTCTGCCTCGGAACAGGAGATTCAATAGTAATATTGGACTACAAGCAGAAAGGCAAGTGAATGCTCCTTTTCAAGCCAATCTCTCCGTGAATGCTGAAGCCATGAAGTAGAGGAAAATAAATGCAGCTGTGATAAATCCTTTCTCCAATGCACTGCAGCTTCTGGTGAAGCCATTTTGTCATCAGATGTATGGAAAATTGGTGGAAAATATGAAATGTTTGCCTCTTACATGATAAATCCACAACCGCTATGAATCAGAAAATGGTGTTAATCTGTTTACACACATTTCACGTCTCTTGCACAACATACATGAGGATGTGTCCATGGTTAAAACTTGTCACTGGTAAACAAACTCCCTCACAAGCTTGGCACCGCTCTGTGAGGGACCTGTAAGTGCTAGCCAGATCTTGTTTGGATTGCCCTTAATCAGGTCTGAAAAAAAATAAGAGGAGGGATAATTTTAACACTGCTGTGACTTCCAGGCTAGATAGATAACAAATTGTGCTAATAAGGACTGCAATTTGGAATGTCTGCTCAGAAAGTTCACCATGAAGCCAAATTCTTCTAATGAGAAACATTCTGGAATACTAATGTGCATAATATCTCCCCTCCATTTCAGTAGGAAATCTGAATGCAACACTTTTTTCAGTTAATTTTGCAGCAAAAGTAACATAATTATACCGACTGTATGATTGCTTTGACAGAAAGCATGTTAATTTAAAGCACTGTTTAACATAAAGCTGCCTGCCATATAATTACACTCCATTCACATGTTTACTAATCTTGTTCAATATAGTTGATTTCTGTTATTAGCCCCAACATCTTGTTAACATCTAAAACACTGGAGATGTACTTTGTAAACTCCAATAAACAGGCAAAACTGACAGTAGTGGAAGCGTTCTTTAATGTTCAAAGTGAAAAAGAATGATCTCTTTTTATATTTAAGATTAGCATTGCATTTAAATGAGGATTTGAAACTAGTTGCAGTACTTTCGTGTCTAAACTCTATCTTCATTGCCAAAACCCATAGCTTAGAGCTACTGTGTATTCAGTTCACTGGGGTGTTATTTTCATCTTTTTAATGCTGCTGTAGCTTAGCAAAAATGAAACACATTTTAAGCTGCCTGTGAGCAATAAAAAAAATTGTGTGTACATAAGATTGTTCTCCTCACCTGTTTAAGCACCTGATAAAGTTCTAGTCTGTACTTGACACACTAGGACTAACCTGCAAAGTAAGTTAACTGTGAGACATACACATTCAGCAGTTCTCATTTTATTTAGGTAACTCACTCCAGCTAACTTTGCAAGGGGAATACAGATAATTACACCCAGATTTTCTGTTGAAGTTGAAGGCGAGCATGGAAAGGATGCAGCTGAAAGATGCTGGTCAGAGGAAATATTTCAGAGAGGCAGACAGATGAAAACCATGAAATGAATTAGGGAAGAGGAGAAAGTTCAGGAGATTCCTTATATGGTCGTATTTTATTATGGTTATTATTTTTGCACTGATAGTCTAGTGCAAGCTTTTTAAATGTCAGAAGCTCAAAACAAAGCCCTGGTTTTGGTCCAGAAGCTCAAAACAAAGGGGCTGGTTCTTTCCCCGTACCTTCAGCCAGAGGAGTTGAAGGGCAGACCTGAGCTCTTTTTTGTGCTGTGATTAACTGTGGCATCTGAGGCTGAAGACTTTCTTGATGGACTGCAGAATAGTGAGGAGGACTGCTTCTTGCTTTGGAGAGGACTCATGGAAGGCTTTGCTCTGTTACGTTCTGCATGCTGCCGGAGAAGGGTTATGCTGGGTCTGAGTTATGTGCTTCTAGAAGGAGTTCAGGAATGCTCGTCTCCAAAACACAAGTGCTGGTATCTCAGGTTGCTTTGCTCCTTTCTCTTACACACATGAAACTATGCAAGGAAGAAAGCATATATTGTTGATCGCAAACAAATATTTACCCCATGATTTCAAAAAGGCTTTACTGATGTACGCCAAGTAAGGATCTGGCCTTTATAACATTTACACTAGATTTCTCTTCCAATCTCTTTCTCATTTTGTTTTGAGTAAGCATGCAAAGTCAGTCAGAACTGTTTATTTATAGCAGCAGATTTTCACGGCTGTATAAATTAGAAGTTATTACTGAATGAGATGCCTGCCCACTCACACAGTGCAGCTGTATAGGAATCCTTTCATGCTGCTCCACTGTACACAGTCTAGAACGGGAAGAAAATTACATGCTCCCAGCCAAATGAAAGGACTGCTGCTCAAACCCTTGGGCGAAAACACAGCAATTAATTTTTTCCTCAGTACAATGTGCAGTATGACAACCACAATTACCTAATACTCCTTAGACCTGCCACTTTTGTTTGGCAGAGAGAGAAAATGAAGGTTTAAATTCACCAGAGAGAAAAAAATCAAACAACAAAAACATACACACACAAAATATATAACATACTGCTGGACTTTCTTTTTATAAAATTGTTTCTTTGTCTGTTTTGTTTGTTTGTTAGGGTGGGACAGATAGAGGAAAACTGATTGTTGTATGTGACAGACCAGCTCCAGCAAATATGGACTAACCCCATACACTCACCCAGAGTTATTTTCAGCAGAAACATCTAGAAACCAATATCCACCATGTTGAGGAGCTTTCACTCCAGTGCACACCTTTGTAACAGTTTACTCCTGCAAAAAGCATAGACAAGTGCTAATTTATTCCCTCCCCAATTTCCCACACAGATTTCTTGGTCTGGGTCTCTGCCAGGGTTTAAGGTTCACAATCTGACCTCAAAAACATAACTTAGGGCTGTTCCAAGCCTTCAGTGGAAGTTGCTGAAGATTTACTTTGATGGATACGGGGCCAGGATCTGGCATGCAGGAAATATGCATTTATGTTGTACCAAAGCATCTAAAATAGTTGCCCAGTGAGGATAAAATTCAATTGGAGACCTTGCATTCACTTGGCAGAGCACATAATTAAATAATTTGTGCCACAAAATTAACCAGCAACTCTCAGGGGTATTGGGAAGAGAAGGCTTTCAGTCAACCCTGAGAGCCAAACAAAGACCCATTTCCCAGGCAAGGTATTCGATAACCATCGGAATAAAGCGGTCATGTTCATATACGGATGGGATCGCAACCCTTTTTGTCAGCATCCATCCGCGCTGATTGTCTGCCCGCCCCAGAGGAAGCCCTTACCGGCTGCCCAGCCTACAGCTGCGCCTTGCCGAGCACCGGGAGCCACCTTTCTTCACCTGCCCCCTTCCCAGCAAAGGGGACCCTGACCCGTCACCCTCACTTCGTGTCGGCTGCCAACACCGGGACATTTTGGGGGGCATTTCCCGGCTCCCGGGAGCCTATGCGGGCGGAGGGGCAGGGGGTGCCCGGCCCCGCGGCTCTGAGGCGCCGCGGCGCCACCTTGTGGCCGCCCTGCGGTGCAGTCCCGGCGGGGCCGCGTCTCTGAAGGGCCAGCCGGGCCTCGGATGGGCTCCTCTAACGTCATCATATCGCCATAACGTCACGTACAGAGCCCGGCTGTTGCTGTGGGTCGTGACGTCATCGGGGGGGGGGGGCTGTTCACCGCTTCGACGTCACAAGCAGCGTCATATCTCCCTGCAGGAGGTGTCGCCTGGATGCACCACACACACCATGTGTCTGTACACCTAAACTGTCCCCAGCCCCGCACAAAAAAAACACGTTTTGCCCCACTGTGCATCATCTCGCACACAGCAGCATGCTATTAAGTCAAAATCACAGGGATAACAAATACAAAGTGGGTCTTTTTAGTGAACACAAGCAACCAGGGAGGTGATCGTCCCCGTGCTCTGCTCTGGTGAGGCCGCATCTTGAGCGCTGAGTTTTGGGTCCCTCAGTATGGGAAGGACATGGAGGCCCTGGAACATGTCCAGAGAAGGGCTATGAAGCGGGTGAAGGGCCTGGAACACAAGTCTTGTGAGGAGTGGCTGAGGGAACTGGGGTTCTTTAGTCTGGAGAAGAGGAGGCTCGGGAAGAGACCATATTGCTCTCTGCAACTACCTGAAAGGAAGTTCTGGGGAGCTGGGGGTGAGCCTCTTCTCGCAGATAACTAGCGACAGGACAAGGGGGAAATAGCCTCAAGTTGTTCCAGGGGAGGTTTAGGGTAGAAATCAGGAAACATTTCTCCTCAGAAAGAGTAGTCAGGCATTGGAACAGGTTGCCCAGGGAAGCAGTGGAGTCACCGTCCCTGGGGGTGTTCATGGAAAGGTGGGACATGGTGCTAACCCATGGTTAGTGGGTAACACGAGTAGTAGGGTGATGGTCAGACCAGATGATCATGAAGGTCTTTTCCAACCTTAATGATTCTATCATGTAACAACACCCAAGAGGAAAGAAACAACTAATAGAGGGCATTATTTTTATGCACAGTCTCAAATATATACAACAGATGTTGCCAAATAATTTTGACCTCGAATTGCACATACCATAAAATGGATCTCAGCCTTGGGAGGAACAGCACCCAGGCTCTAACTGCAACATCACTAAAGCATCCTCCTTGTTGCAAGCTGCCAAACAATAGCTGTCGTTCCTGAAGTAGCTAGCCAAAAATAATATGATGTGCAACTGCGTTCCCACTGTTGTTCTTGCAAAAGTACTTATTTCCAGAGTTGACTGGGGATGGTGAACAACACAAATAAACCAAGGACGACCAGAACAACTTGAAAAGCATGTAGAAACAGTGGAACTAGGTGGAGTACAAATAACAAAGTAGTTAGTAGGGGATGAAGGGGATGAAAGAGGATAGAAACATTTTCAGGAAGACTTTTGGTATAAAGTTAGTGAAGAGTTTTAAGTTAAGCAGCTGCTTTTATGTTATTGCATAGGTGAAAGCAGAACACAAGTATTTAGGTGCTCTGCTAGTGTGCAGATTTGTGAGAATTGTGTATTAATCTTGAGCATGGTAGTTACACACTTGCACCTTAAATGTTGCTTTTACATGGCTCTGATTTTAAAGAGAAAAGGAATTGCAAAGAGAAGAAAATATACAGAAAGCTGAGGTACTTTTCTCCTTTAGCTTTTCTCTCCCATTCTTCAACTTTTACTATGACTTTGCCAGTGTTGGTTCTCAAGACACAAATTTGAATGACTGTGAGGAACTATAAAAAGGCTACCAGGCCTGGCTAGGGAAAAGTTACTTGAAGGCAAAATATCTGGACATCACTGGCATCACAGACATGTAGCTATATACACATAGCCTCTGGCTTGTAAGAGGTCCATATTGAATTCAAAACTTCACAGAAAAGCATACAGGAAAAGAAAAAAAAAGTGAGGGGTGGGGGTGGAAGGGGTGTTGTTCTAAATCTCTTCCTTAGTAACTGGTAACTGAACTTATTTCCTACCTGTACTGCAAAAAATACCCATGAAGGATCAGCTTAGTTTTTTTGCTGTCAATAGTACAGACGATGGCTGAGGCATCTTGGTCAACCAAGGGAACTTCATATTGTTTTCTGCACATTTTCTGTACATTTCTGGATAAAAAATAAAGATGATAGTGTTTAGAGTATCAATCTACCTGCCATCAGGAACACATTTATCTCATTGACGAAGAACACCATGAAAGAAAAGACAAATCCACAGTTCATGGTGCGAAAATTTGACTTTCAAAGTCTTCATCTGTATTTCTACTTCTTGTCATCAGACTCAGTCATCCAAAGTCTCAGTTCTAGACTCCGACATAAACAGAGACATGAACTTTGACCTAAGTTCAGAATCATAAGTATAGGAAAACCAAAATGGGCTAGAAGAAATCACTTCAACTCTCTCAGATGAGAGCTATTTTTATTTTTTATTTTTAAATTGTAGTTTGAGTTTCTGGCAAACCCTGACGCTGATTTCCATGTAATGCTCTCCAATTACACCATATTTACTAACCACAGTATGTTTATTGCTGACAAAATGCTGCACATGCTTGCTATAATAGGCCTCTGTTCAGCCATTACTGGGTATTTGATAAATGATGTGCAGTGTTAGAAGGTCACAGAAGAATAGCAGAGAAACACTAAAAAAAAACAAAAATTAAGGGAAAAAATGTCAGGCCCCAAGTGGCCAGAATGACCAGACTGCAAGAGACACTCAGCTCTGCTCTCTCTTTAAATGTGAAAATACCTTATAAGGGAGAAAAATATCACAACATTTAAAGCCCAGTCTGTAGGCAAAGTCTGTGCCATTTAGTTGTCTCCCCCAAAGACCGGTCCCTAGGGGAACATGTGTATACTCAGCACAAAAGTATGTTCCACTGAACCCACGGGTGCAGCAAGTTCCTCCTTGGGGGACCAACATCCATACGTCTGGAGAAACACGCACGTGGGTTCAGGTCCAACCAGCCAATGTGACAAAGTGTAAGCTCCTTCCAGAGCAGAAGAAAAGGAAATGACCTGGAGGAAATGTGCAGGACATTGTTCCACAAATGCACTGCTGTCATCAGCTGGGCAAAACAAACAAAAAAAAACAGTTGCAATGGAAATGAGATTGAACTGGTCATTACACTGACAGAAAAAAATGCATTTCCATCTAATGGCTGTGGCGATACCTTTTAGGAGTTTTGGGTTTGTTTTGTTTAGTTACTGGGGTTTGGAGCTTTCCAGTTACCAGAGCGTTCACAAAGTACTCCTACATTCTCGATCTGTGCATATGAGTGCTGTCTCCTATTCCCAGATGAGAAAGACATTTTTAACAAATTGATAAGCTAGAACTTTCCCATGCAGTTGCTATCGAGCAATGGGAATGCTGCATAGCATGTTAGAAATGAAAAATATGCATCTGTTCTTTTCAACTTGGACTAGCCCTCCAGCTCCTCCTTGTCATCTCGGGGTCAGAGCAAGATCGGCAAACGTCTCCCAGACTACAGCACTTGCATTGCTGCACTGCTCCAGGAAATGCCAGATGCGGTCTCTTGCACTGGGTTTGATCCTTTTGCACGCCTACCTTAACCAATGGGAAGTTTCAGTCAAGCAGGGGGGAAAAAAAAAAAAACAGTAGCTGAGGGAATAAAGACTAAAATGTCGTATTAAACCTAAGTAACAAGCTTGGAATGTTTCTTGTTTGTGTATTGCCTCATATGCTTTGAGGAGCAATTAGCAGAATGTAATTTCCCTCAAACTGGTGAATTACTAGCACAGACCAAAAATCTCCAAGACCCAGGTTTACAATGCTTGCAATGCACTCTTACAGGGATATTCATGCAGGAGGATTTTCCACTGAGAAAAGGGGAATTCCCTGCTTGCTAACACACAATCACATGAAACACATAAAAATCCCCATTCCCAAAAAGTTGAAGAGGTGATTCAGGTTTGGACAAGTGGTTTGGTCACAGAGTCATGTTTGCAATTAACTGAGGGGTTCCTGCCTTTTAGCCCCACTGGCGGTGAGCTCTTGGTTGTGCAGGGGACAATCAAGGCTTTCCAAGCACAGGCAGTGTGGAGCAGCAGACGGGAGGCCAAATCTTGCAGCACCCTGCCGCTGAGGGCAGGCAGACACTGTGGCCAGCTCCAGGACCCTGCTTCCTGCCATTGTTATCGCTGCAGCCCTGGAATTTCATCCAAATGGATTTGACCCCTCCACTAAGCAGCCAGCACATATTTCCCCGATTAGGGTATTCCTGTGTGAGGACAGGATGGCGTGTGGGGCTTGGAAGGAGAGCAGCCAGCTCCCGTCGTGCCAAAGTGACACGAGCATGTTGTTATGTGCTGGAGTCCTCACTTGGCATGCTGCTTTCTGAGGAACAAGAGCTCACCCAGCTGATGCTGATCTGTGCACCCAGAGTGTGTTTCTCCTCCAGCAAATGCAGAAGGAAAGAGAAAATAATGGGAAGGATGCAGTTCTTCAGTTGGGTTGCACTTACTTGTGATAGAAATTCAGTAGGTGCCACTTACAGCCTGCACTTTAGGAAGATTCTGTTCTTCTTTCAGGTTTTCAAGCCTGAAATGCACTGTGCTTTCTTACAGCACAGCTTGCCTCACCATGTTTGCATGCAAACTTTATTTCTGCACACACTATATATTGGTTTTGCACAGCATTCCCCTGCACAAGAGCTGGCCTTGTTTTTTGCCTGTGAGATACCCTCTTTGCAACCCTTTCTTTGCAGGATTTTCTTTAAACCACGGGATCACTTTAATAATGGTTCACTACCAGTAAGCCTCTGATATCTCAGATGATGCTCCAGTTCCACAAGAATACATTCCAATGGTCCTTGCCTCATGAATTGACAGCCAAAGCCACCCCAAAGATGACTGCTGTTTTTACCTTTTTTGAGCCTTATATTCAGGAACAGCTTTGTCCTGTTCTCAAATATCTCCTTCTTTTCCCCTTCATATTTGTACCAAAGTACACCCTACTAAAATTCCTTTTGCCATACTTTTAACTAGCCCTCAAAACTTAAGAAAATGTTACATATAACCCAGAATAACCACCAATTAGTATGACAATCTGCTTCCAGCTGCCCCATTTAGTCGTTCTTCGTTCTATTCTCCCAGCTTTCCTGCAAGAGAAACTTCACAGTTTCTTCCTTGACAAGACTGCTGGTGTCCAAAGGTCACTGTCACCACTTTAACCCATATCATCCAACTTATCCCTGTGCACATTCTTGAAGGCATTTCTAAAAGCTAAGTATTGAAGAGAGCACTTAAATTTGAATCCAAGCTCTGCCTTTGAAGATCTTCTCAGTTCCTCCTCCAGGGCAACCTCTCATCCCTTGTAGGAGTTGGAAACATTAGGACCACCTTGCTCCTCTCCTGTAAGTCAACCTTTCCACATCTGTCTTAAACAGAATATTTTGAGTTAACAGAAAACCTTCTCACCTTTTTTTTTTTTCCCTCCTTCTCCATCCCATACTTGACTCCCTAGCAGATGCCAATCACCCACTCTCTACAAAGAGACATATTCCCTCTTCCTTCCCCTCGGGACTTCAACGAAGCATTGTTTCTCTTTACTCTCCAGTTCTAAACTTCAGCTCTGATGCAGGCATGGCAATGTTATAAACATTAACGATCCTAGCTAATGAAAAGCTATTCAGGGAAAGGTTTATAGTTTGCTATGTAATAATAGAGTTTTTGACATCCCAGAGCCATGGCTTCCTTGTAACTTTAAGCATGAGTCAATGTCAGAGGATACTGATCATGATCTGTTTCAGCAGATTGATCTTCCCCCTAAGAGCATATTAAACAATGTTTTGTTTGAATAGATCCGCAAGTACTTTGGGTAGGAACTTGAGCTGTGTGTCAGCATAGCTCTATCTGAAGTTAGTGGTATCAAGTCAGTTTATGTCTGGAGTCACTGACCTGGCATAAAGTTTCTTTCACTTGAGAAAATATAAATATCCCCAAAATATTAACTAAGCCTGAAAATGAGATTAAGACTTTAATATCACATTACAACCAGGGAAACAGACTTGAAAAGACAAACCCCAGATACTCCATCATATCCACCGCTTCTGAGTGGGGGCATGTGAAAACACATCTAGACTGAATTTTCAATGCAACTCAGCACAACAGAAGACGGGGAAAATGGTTGCCTGACAGTACTTTTGATGGCCATGCCACAGAGGGTCTCATACTGTGTTACCCTAAAATAGAAAATCATAAGCCAAGAGCTACTTTCAAAGCACACAAAGCTGGAAGTTCTGATCAGAGCACTGCAGGCTTAACAGAAAAGGATCTGGGTCTCCCAGCACAAGACCCCCATTTCACTCCCTTTGTCTTTACTGGTCTTTGGATCAATGCAGGCAAAAAGGTTTCCTCTGTACCAGGCTTTAACTTTGACCCTCCACTCAACTATGCATTCCCATAGTCATATGCTATTATTATGGTTTTAATTAGCACAGGTTATACACCTAAATCTATTGTTTCAGTAAAGTTTTGGCCACAAAGTTCACATGGTCATACAGAGATGAAAACCGAAGTTATCAAGTAATCAAGCTCAGTACTTTTGTTGCAATTACAGCACCATATGTGTGTTATTCACATACACCTTCCTCTCCTGTCCTGTCTTCCTCCCCTGCCCTGTCTTCCTCCAAAACCCTACCACCAGCTTATTGTTGCTTTGCTGTGATCAGTAACTCTGCATCATGCAGACAGCTGAATAAAATTCTCTCTCTGTACCAACCTGAACTGACATTTTGACAGGGGCATGCCTTGGCAGCAGTGTGTCAGTAAATCATGTTATAGCAAAGAGACACCATTTGAACTGAAGGCATATTGCTTGCAGCTGTGCTGCATGAGTTCAAGCTCAAGCCAGGCTGCTCCTACCCAGTGGATTCAAGTACCATAATAGATTGAGAATTCTTTCTGTGCCAAAACAATGAGAGATAAAGGGAGTTGGAGTTTCTTCCCCTTTTTACTCTCATCCAGCCTCCAAAGAAACAAACAGCTTAATCACACATGCACATAAACAAGTATTTTGAAATAAAATTGCACACAGAACACTGAAATGGTAGAACAAATTCTGTTCTTAGTTGCATTATCAATAGCCATGTGAAACCTATATAAAAATTTTGATCCCTGCCATTTTAGAAAACTTTCCTCTTCTGATTGTCTGATTAATATACAGAAAGTGATTATTACCTGAAACTCCACTCCATATGGCTGTTTTCTTATTTACATTTCACATAACTTGGACTGCATCATTGATTAGCCCATTTTACATTTATATTCCACCTGTCATTTTTGTTTGTTCATTTTCAGCTTCTCCATATAGAGAAGTTGTTTATTAGCTCTTCTTGAGCTCTTCAGCTTGAGATGAAAGGATGCTAGCTACCCTCAAATCCAGCCGTGTTACCTTTCTCAAAACGCTTTTAAATCAAAGTTTATTCATGTGCCACTACAGATGGTAACAGACCTGTTGTTAGCAAAACACTTCATGACTGGAACAGAGTGGTTACCTTCTTCATCATGAATGCAACCAGGAAGTCTTCTCCACAGAAAACCACATTCAGCTTAACTAATACTTACCCTTCTCCTCAAGGTTTTGAGGGGTTACAAATAATGTGACAAAACCAGACTTTTACTGATCAATCAGCATCTCAGAACAGATGAAGCCAAGTCCTTAGTGACAGCTATTCTTGGAATCCCCAGAAACATGAAGGAAAAAGACACAAGCAATTCTCTGTTAAGAGATCAGAAGTGTGACAGAGCAGACAGACAATTTTTTTTATCTTTGTCAAAAAATAAGGGGAACAAATGGCTTAGGATTCCTCAAAAAACGTGCAATAACTAACTTGTATCAGAAACAGAATAGTAATTAATATTCCTCTCCTTTAGGATATGTTTTGTTTTCCCAGGTAATGTTTTGTTTTGTTTTTAATCACAGTATTGATTAGTTTTGATTTAATCTAACTTTGCTTGCAACTACTCACCCATAATGAGGTCAATTTTTCCTCCTCAAACATAAATAAGCAGCAATATCCTTTTAGAGTAGTGGGTATCAAGCAGTATTGAGACTTTTTGGAATTTGCCAGTTCAGAAATTAAAAGAAAATACTCTTTATTCTTAATAAAAAACACTCTTTATTATACCTACTTTTTTAATTCTCTCCCTCTCTTTAATACTAATAAAAGTGATGGATATCTAAACTGGGCAGCTAACAGAGACAAAAAGTACATTCAAAATAGCCTCACAGTGGTAAGTAACACCCATATTTCATTTAACTTAATATAAGTGAAACACCCCCTAGCTTGCATATTCCAAGTAAACTTTTTGTTTCCTACAAAGCACAGAACAGTTTGTGCTTAATGAGTAGCACTCATTTCTTTGTTAGTTATACCATTTCTAACAAAATACAATTTCCAATAAAATTGGTCTGTCACTGTATCAAATTCACATCAGAATGAAAAATGAGTGGCAGAGATTAGTTTTGTGCTGGAGACTTGTCGCTAGCTATTTCATTTCTGTACTTTGACAACGTTCATAGTTAAATATGATGGGCACAGAAACTCACTTAACATTAAACTAGTATAACACAGAGTTTCTGAGGAAGGCCAGAATATCAGATATTCCCATTTCAGGCTTCTTTTGCTTCTCAATGAGCAGTGGCAGGAGTACATTATTGCGTAAGTAACATTCACTTAATGAATCAAGACTCTGATTGAGTTAGCCCTCACATGTAACATTCAATCATCACAAGGCACTGCAGTAAAGGGAAAGGTGACACGGGAGTGGAGGAATGGCACATGTCTCAGTCAGAGGATGAGAAGGCTACCCGATGGGTACCTTCAAAGTGCCAGTCAAAGAATCATCGAATATCCCAAACTGGAAGGAACCCACAAGGATTGTAAGTCCAACTCCTGGCTCCAAACAGGACTACCTAAAAATTAGACCATGTATTTGAAAGTGTCATCCAAACACTTCCTGAACTCTGACAGGCTCGGTGCTTTGGCCACTGCTCTGGGGAGCCTGTTCTGGAGCCTGACCACCCTCTCAGTGCAGAACTTTTTCCTAACACCCAGCCTGACCCTCCCCTGTCACAACTCCATGCCATCCCCTCGGGTCCTGTCGTGGTTCACCAGAGAGCAGAGCTCAGCACCTGCCCCTCTGCTCCTCCTGTGAGGGAGCTGCAGGCCGCCATGAGGCCTCCCCTCAGTTTCCTTTTCTCCAGGTCGAGCAAACCCAGTGACCTCAGCCACTCCTCCTACATCTTCTGCTTTAGACCCTTCACCGCCTTTTTAGGCCTGCTTTGGATACTCTCTAGTAGTTTTATGTCCATCTGATACTGTGGTGCCCCAAACTGCAAACAGTACTCAAGGTGAGGCTGTGCCAGGCAGAGCAGAGAGGGACAATCCCTTCCCTCAGCCAGCTAGCCATGCTGTGCCTGATGCACCCTAGGACATGTCTGGCCCTTCTGGCTGCCAGGCCACACTACTGGCTCACATTCAACTTCCCATCAACTAGAAACTACAGATCCCTCTCCACAGGGCTGCTCTCCAGCCTCTTATCCCCTACCTCGTCCCATGTACAGAATCCAGCACTTACTGTTGTTAAACTTCATGCTGCTGGTGATTGCCCAGCTGTCTAATTTGTTAAGATCACCCTGCAAGGCCTCACCACCTTCAAGGGAGTCACCAGTTCCTACTAATTTAGTATTGGCCATAGTGGCCAATACTAAGGTGGAAGTGGGACTGCCAAGGTGGAAGGCAGTCCCACTGCCAGAGGGGAGGCCTTTCTCTCTGGCTAGAAAAATGTCATGGGGGAGCCATTACCAGGAAAAAGGCTCTATGCACGACTGCATTCACCTGGGAGGTGGTGGTCATCCCTCATTGCAGTGCCCTTCTCCTGGCCATGTCTCATCCACAGGGTAATGGCTGGAGGCTATGTCACCGTGACCTTCAGAAAACAGTGTGGGGCCCAGGAACACTAATCATTCAGAGAACGGTGTGGGGCACAGGCATGACCACCATACAGAGAATGGTGTGGGGCTTGGACATGCCTGATATCCATAGAATGGCTTGGGGCCCTGACATGCCCAACATCCTGAGAACAGCGTGGGCCTCAGATGCCTACTATACAGAGAACAGAATCTAAGGGTATTTATTTAAAAATGACCAAACAGGGGCTTCACATCATGAGAAGAATATAAAACTATTAGAGTCCAAAGGAGGGCTACAAAGACAGTGAAGGTTCTAGAGTAGAAGACATATGAGGAGTGGCTGAGGTCCCTTGGTGTATTCAGCCCAGAGCAGAGGAGGCTGAGGGGAGGCCTCATGGCAGCCTGCAGTTCCCTCACAAGGGGAGCAGAGGGGCAGGTGCTGAGCTCTGCTCTCTGGGGACAGCGACAGGAGTCGAGGGAACGGCATGTAGCTGTGACAGGGGAGGGTCAAGCTGGGTATTAGGAAAACGCCCTTCACTGGGAGGGTGGTTGGGCACTGGAACTGCTCCCCAGGGAGGTGGTCATGACACCAAGCCTGCCACAGTTTAGGCAGCATTAGGACAATGTACTCAAACATACGGCTTAACTTTTAGGTAGTCCCGTTTGGAGCCAGGAGTTGGACACAATGATCCTTATGGTCCTGTCCAACTATGGCTATTCTATGAACATGGAGCTTTCCCATCCTCTAGTACCCAGTGAAGAAGCCAGGGAAAGAGAAACCTTTCTCAGGAAAGAGATACATCAGCACATACTGTAGGGGACATGTTAAAATTTTCAACTGTCAACACATCTGACATGTACTAGTTAACTCCTGGTAAATTAATATGTAAAAAAAGACTTCTACTGCCTTCAATATGGCTATAATTTTATCAGATGGAATGACAACGACATCAGCCAATTTTAAAATCATCCTTTAAACTTAGTCAGAATAGGTTCTGGAGAAAGAGAGTTTTGGCCAGTAACAACACTTAGCTAAGACAGTATTATGAACAGAAATTAGCAGAGAAACTCAGGAAATAGAAATAAAACATTCCTCTTCCCTACCACCTACCCAAACCTTTTGCAAACCAAAATCTTTACTTGCAGATCTGGCTTTGTTTGGCATGCATATAGCAAACTTGACTTTAAGCCCAGGAGAGCATAACGTTCCCCAAGAAATAAAGTGGCTCAGCAGCACAATAAAAATGTTTAAAAAAAAGTAAAAAGGTAAGAAAGACCACATCATGCTGAGCTCTGAACCAAACGTCTACTCAGGGAGAGAGCTAATGCACAACATGATGAAACAAGAAGTTGCTCATGACAGAACAAGCTCAAAACTGAGTTATGTGGAATTCTCATATGCCTGTCAGATGAAAAAAATAAATTGTAGCAAATAAAAATATAAGAAAACATCATTGAAAAGATTATTCTTAGGGTCTTTTAGATGTGGAACAGTCTCACTAACAAAGAACAATTGCCTCATCTTGAGTCACTTTAAAATTGATTTAACAAAGTTTGGAAAATAGATCTCTGGAAAAAAAAATAGAATTGTATTGGCAGGGGGAAAGACATGGTGATCCAAAGGATCTTTTCTGTTTCTAATTACCATGACCTCAGCTGGACATGCCCAAAAACTTTTAGAGAGGAATGTGTATTAACACTTATATGAGGACATGGGTCCCTGGGGAGATGAATGCATAATTGCTCCAGCAAAGATCATCTAATTGTCGGGAATGAAAAGTTATTGTACACAGAGCCAGGATTAGTCCAGTTGGGTATTTAGTGGTTTTTTGTTTGTTTGTTTTTTGTGTTTTTTTAAATTACCTTCAGCAATCTCCCAGTGTAATCCAGGTGATTGATATCAGCTAGTTTTATCTTTCTAATTACCAATGAACCTCACAAATTTCAGATCAACTATTTTTTAAAATTGTATTATTACTAGATAAAAGTTCATTTTAGAGAGAAATTGCAATATGTTTCAGATTCTCTTCACTGAGTATGCTTGTCCCCCCCTCCCCCCCCCCAAAAAAAACAAAAATTCAATGGCTGTAGTAATAATTAGGGCAGACTGAAGTCCTTTGTTAATATTACTTAAAAAAATCAAGTAGCATGAAAATATTTATATGCTTTCTTCTGAAAATCTTTTAGTTTAAAAAAGTTTTTGGAAAAACATTTCAATTTTTGCTTAATTCTCAAATAAAAAACATTTTTTTTAAATATCAAAATTGGTACCAGAACTTTTCAGCAACATTATACTTATGCTTTTTGTTTACAGTTTTCTATTTGACAAGCACAAAAATGTCACGACATTAAAAACAAACTTCAAACCACATCCACCAAGCATTTCCTGAGAGGGAAAAGGGAATTGCTGTCAATTTATTGTTTTATTTTCAATAATAAGAAAGTAGAACTGCCTTGTTTGAATAGTACGTTCTGAGTACCTGTCAGAGCAAACATTACCAAGTATTAACGTGTTGATAGTTGACCATTAGATACAGCCTTCCTATATTAAGAGCTTTTTATATAATCAGCATAAACCTACATGGTTAAACCAAAAACAAAGGATTAACATAAAAATCAGCATGTGAGGATACAAACATGTCCAATTGTATGCAAACTACACTGCTGCCTTTTAGTACCTGAAGCAAAGACCCGGTAATAATATGAAGAACAGAGTTTAGACGAAAGGCTGGGAGCCCTCCGGTTCTAAAAACAGGGAAAGGTTTTGCTGTTTAAAAGTCTTTCCCACCCCCAAAACTGGCCACCACCATCAAGGTGGCATTTAGCTGTAAAACTTGCAGAGACAGAGGACTGAAAAAATACATGACTGAGTACATAAGCCTCTGGCTCTTGGTATAGGTTGTGTCAGTGTTGAAGATAAATATCTGAAAAAAAAAAGTTTATGGTTTGGAATTTTTCTAACACTAAAATGATAAGGGAAAATCATCCTGCTCAGTTATGTATGGTGATGAGATCTTTTTTTGGCACTACTAACATTCAAATTACATTAAAGATAGGATGGGGAAACACTATATTTGCAAGATCAGGGTATGAACTTCCACTCAATCTCTGAGAAAGGTGGGGATTTATTATTATTACTTTGTTACTGTCTTGAAATTAGCCTCAACAAGAGCTATTTTTGAAAGTGAAACATGAACAAGAAATGCTTAGGTAGCAAGCCAGGGTTTACTAGGTCACTGCTCCTCAGACAGGCTCTTATATGTTCTAAAAAACACTTTAAAAACATGTATTATTATTTCAATAAAGGTGCAAAACACTGAGAGCTGCACTGCAATGCCTCTCAATAAGGCTTAACCAAACCCGTGGGGAGATGTGTGTTTGCAACTGAAACACAAGCATGGCATTCCCCATTACAGCAGCAGAAATGGCACCCTATGCCCTTGGCACCCCACAGAAGAAACACAGCCTTCTGGAGGAGCCTTGTTTCTGTGCCTTGGGACACTCCTTACCGAGAGGGCGAGGAAATGGGCTGCAGTCAGAGACCTGCCAAACTATGCTCTTTTAGGGTCGCTAACCTACTTAGCAGCACCTCTATTCCCAGCTATGCAGCCCAGGTAGGGGTGTTGCCCATAGGAGTGCAATAGATGGAATAAACTGTTCATTTGCTCTCTTTTCCCTAGGACACTGCTCAGCCTATACTCGTTTAAAAATATATATATATATTTTAAAATGACTATGTCTACATGCTGTAGAGACTTCATGCATACACCCATGTAGGCAAACTCTAAAAATCACCATACACATGTATACGATCCCTACAGACTGTGTTTCCTTACAAGCAACGCTCTTAGAAGACTTAGCTAGGTTGTGTTTTTTGACAATAGCAATCTGATTAGACTGCACAAGATAGACATGTATCAGCAAGGAATTTAAGTATGAACCCACCTTTAACTCATTGCATATTCAGTTGCATGCATGTTTTCACTTAACTCCCTTGATAAATTGGGAACTGTAAGATTTACAAGGAACTGGCACAAAATAAATCAAGGAATAGAATTTTGCTTTTCATAAAATGATTTAGGTTGGACAAGACCTGTAAGATCAGCAGGTCCAACCTTTGACCTAGCACTGCTGAGTTTACCACTAAAGCATGTCCCTAAGCACCACATCTGCATGTCTTTTGAAGACCTCCAGGGATGGTGACTCTACTACTTCCCTGGGCAGCCTGTTCCAATGCCTCATAACCCTTTCAGTGAAGAAACTTTTCCTAGCATCCAACTTAAACCTCCCCTGGCACAACTTGAGGCCATTTCCTCTTGTCCTATTGCTTGTTGTTTGGGAGAAGAGAACGACCCCCACCCCACTACAACTTCCTTTCAGGTAGTTGTAGAGAGCAGTAAGGTCCCTCCAAGCCTCCTTTTCTCTAGGAGAAATAGCCCCAGTTCCCTCAGACACTCCTCATAAGACTTGTCTTCTAGACCCTTCACCAGCTTTGTAGACCTTCTTTGGGCATGCTCCAACACCTCGATGTCTTTCTCATAGAGAGCAGCCCAAAACTGAACACAGTACTCGAGGTGTGGCCTCACCAGAGCCGAGTACAGGGGGACAATCACTTCCCTAGTCCTTCTGGCCACACTGTTTCTAATACAAGCCAGGATGCTGTTGGTCTTGTAGGCCACCTGAGCACACCGCTGGCTCATATTCAGCTGGCCATCAACCAATATCCCCCAGCTCCCCTTCTGCTGGGCAACTTTCTAGCCACTCTTCCTCAGCATGTAGCACTGCACAGGGTTGTCATGCCCAAAGTGCAGGGCCTGGCACTTGGCCTTGTTGAACTTCATACAGTTGGCCTTGGCCCATCGGTCTGGCCTACCCAGAACTGTCTGCAGAGCCCTCCTACCCTCAAGCAGATCAACACTCATGACAAACTTGGTGTTGTCTGCAGACTTACTGAGGGTGCACTCAATCCCCTCATCCAGATCATCGATAAAGATATTACAGAGAACTGAACCCAATACTGAGCCCTGGGGGACACCACTAGTGACCGGCCTCCAACTGGATTTAACTTTCTTTGCTGCAACTCTTTCGGCCTGGTCACCCTGACAGTTTTTTACCCGAAGCATACACCTATCCAAGCCATGAGCAGCCAGTTTCTCCAGGAAAAACAAAACAAAAAAAACAAAACCTGTGGGAAACAGTATCAAAAGCTTTACAAATAACTGGGTAGACAACATCTACAGCCTTTCCTTCATCCACTAAGAGTATCACCTTGTCACAGAAATTTTGTTCTACTTTCTCAAGCAGGACTGTGTGGTTAGTTTGGAATGACAGCTTAATGAATGCAAGATGAAAATAAATGTTTTTTTTCTGTGCCCATTATAAAAACTCTCATGGGTGAAAAATTGCAATTTGTAAACTTTTTCTGAGATGCTTAGGATATGAGTTTTTCCTATCAGCACGACTTTCAGAGGCTCCTCTACGCAGAGATGGTGTGCACCCGTTCCCAAATATGTAACATACCTTTACCCATGTCCTCAATTAAGATAAAGTGTACACGGGATTAAAAGTGTTGTTCCACAGTGATCCTACAAAGCCTACAAGTGTCTTAATTAAGGTCCACACTACTACTATTTAAGAACTGCAAGAAACCTTCACTGTTTGGCAATGTATTTCCAAAAAGAGAATTTTCTTCATCTCAGAAATGAATCATTTAAAAAACTAAAATGAAAAGAGAGACAAAAATGAAATTAGAAAAAAAAACACTACACACTGGAATCTGCCTAAATGTATGTTGGAAACAAATTACAACTTGGCACTTTGCAAAGTATAAATCTAGCAAGTGTTTTGGAAGCTGGGGTTTTAAGTGTTGTTTTTGTGTGTGCTACTGCATTCCTCTGCACCTGTCTTATACCGTACACATTTGGAATTTTTCTGTATTCTTTATCATTTCAAAGACAGGAACATAAACATCTCTGCTTTTCCTGAGATGACTGTCAGTATGTATGTGTACGCATCACTGAAACTTCCTAGACTCCAGTGCTGTTTTCCCATGCCAGACACCACTGTGCGCCTTCCTGAACAGCAGACATTTTTTCAATAGCAACTTAACAGCTACTAAGGGAGAGTAGAAGGTCAGTCTCTAAGACAGGATGCCAAAAGGACAGGAATTGAATGGTGCTGGCTAGCAATGAGACACTATGCAAATCAAGAATGCAGTGTGGTCCCCAGGGAAACAGTTCATGAGCCTGAAGTATATGATAAACCTGCAACTAAAGCATTCCTAGGCAACTGCGATAACAATGTGTCACATTCCTGAGGACTCAAACCAAAAGCTGCAAGAGTCCCTGCAAAGCAGTGCTCCCTTAGACATCTGTGCTCTCAAGGAAAATGAAAGATTTTTGCAAGTTTTGTTACTTCCGTCCATTTTCTAAAAACAAAACAGGCAAGTTAGGGATTTTGAGAGGGACTAACCTAACCCTAAAGTAAATGATAGCAGAAAGTAGCTGTAAGATTCTTTAACTGGTTAAAAACAAAACACGCAGAAAACACTCATGCTTTCACAATGTATTGAAAATAATGTAAATGTCAAAATAAGGAGGTGCCAAACAAGTTGTTTCGCTGTATATTACAAATAACTAATTGTCCTGATGTAGTGTTAACCACCAGCTGGGAAGATTAAACCCATCTCTTCAAATTGGGTTTCTTACCCTTTTCATTTAGGCATTGTACTGCCTTTTGTAGATAAGTAGTCCCTTCACTGTTGCTCATAAATTGAGTATAAAAGAGCTCAAGATACTTATTCATTTTTTTTTTATTATTTGCCATTGTTCAGTGGCTAGTCTGTGCAAACAAACAGATCATGAAATGGCTGCAGCAGGTATTTATTTGTTGTTAATTATTTATTCTGGTGCACTGGCCAGGTACCATAGACTGCAGGAGAGGAGGGGTAAGGAACGGGAGACGAAAACAAAACACCCTTGCTAGGGTGGTAGACAAAATTCTAGCATTCATGTATGAAATATGGGCTACAGCATGAGATTTAACAGAAGCACAGCCCACAGTGTCCTTCTGGGAACTGAGGAAGGAAAGATCAAGAGCATTCCAGAATTCATAAAGTAATTACATTGCACTTCTGTGAATCAGATCAATCTTAATACCTCACCTTGTTTTCAATAAGTGCTGGAAGCAGCAAACCTCGAGCTTATTTTTCAGATCTGAAGCACTCAAGGGCTCATTTGTTTCTTTGTTCCAGATATTCCTGCCAGTAGCAATGTAAATAACAGATCTTTGTTGTGTTGCTTTGTAAAAAGTCTTTGATATCAAAGACTTTTCCATAGCAGAGTGTCACAGCACACCTGACAACACACCACTTCCACAGTGGGTGGAAGGCTTTCCTGCCAATACCTGAAGCCAGAGATGATTAGGTGAATTGCAATAGTTAATCATCACTGAATTAAAACAAAACAAACAAAAAAAACAACAAAAAACATCAAGAACAGAAAAAACTACATGGAAAAAAAGCATCAGAATTATTCCATTCCAGATAGAAAAGCTGCGTACCAAAAAAGAAAGTGACTGGAAAACCACCAAGACAACAGCTGAGCCATCTGGATCAAGGCTGTCTCTCTCACATTCAACCCCGAGAACTAGGACAGCCATTAAGCAAAACTAAGGTAAACACTGCCTTCTTGCTTCTCAACGGCATCCAGAATTCATACATTGAGTGTGAAACACATCTACATGAAAAAGAAAAAAGCTACAAAAAAGCTTCTGTAAAAGAAGCTGCTATGTAAGGGCATAACACCACCGGACCACAAAATCAAAGCTTAAATACAGGTGGGAGTCTCCTGTGCAATAGTTTCCATTTCTGGCATTGTTTCTTAACGCATCTTTTTGTCTGGCTACGCCATTTGTGGGTATTGTACTGCTGTTTATGCAGGGCTTTATTTCCAACTCCAACTGCATGACATATCTCTCAAAGACCTCACAGGACACTGTTTAGACCATCATATTTTAAAAATTAAATTAACTTGTTAACAGTCATTGTCATTTTGCAAGGATTGAAAATTATCTTCAAGCACTCCAGCAGCTTCTAATTAAGAATATGCCAAGTGTCAACCTGATCAGATAAAGTGTTAAAAAGCTATTTAGCAAGCACAATTTGCCTGCGTAACTGTCTCCTGAAGAAACACCCAAAGGTTGCCATTACTTTTACTTTGTTTTCAGAAGAGCATATAAAATAATCTGCCCTTTGTTTCACCAGTAATCCGTATACTAACAGAGCTTTCTCCATTTTATCTGTCCCCAGTCTGTGAGTCTGAAGAAAGGCAGAGCCATAGAAATAAACATTAGTTGTAATGTCTCCCACTCACTCCCATGGACTAATTCCTTCCCTTCCTCCCATATGTCTGTTCACAGAGGCATGCTCACTGACAAAGCTGTCCATCCCATTGACAGGTAAGAGTACTAGATGGTTTGGGAACTTGAGACATTTTGCGTCCCCTTTCTTTTTTTCCCTACTACTAGAGAACACAGTCCTTGTGAGTACCTGAGCTGTGCAAGGATAAGGTATTATCCAGAAGCCCTGGTCACCTTCCCTCTGTCCCATGCCAACTCCAAATCTCCTGGGCAGTCAGCCGCTTTTCCAATCAAATCCATAGAAAATTCTTCCACACACACTGGAGAAGAATATGAATTCTTTGGTTTAGATTTGCATCCTGAGTTTTCCCAAGCATTCAGAGTTGCTCAGACTTAATTTTCCGGTTCAGGCACACTAGCAGAGATTAATACATTTGGGAAAAACAAGAATAGCACATTAGAACAGTGATACAAAGCCTGCAAACAAACAAACAAAAAAAAACATCAGTATTCTCTGCAGGCGCCACTTATAGCTGAATGTATGTATTCATCACAAACTTATTATAGGGTTGACTCTTGGTTTCAACTTCCTCACACTCAAACAACTCCTACACAATTATTTCCTTGATGATTCTTTCCTTTCTAACCTCCCCAGCCACTGCCCTTCCTAGATGCATGCCAGTTACATTACTGCTTAAAGGTGAAAAACAAAATCTACCCCAGGAACTCACTCTGGCAAAGTCTATCCTAATACGATTAATTTAAGAGAAGCAAAATGACCAAGCAGGGCCAGTAGCACCATTATGGCACAGAAAGCTGCGTGCACCTACATTTATTCCACTTGCAGCAATAGCGCTGGAAGTCCTGCAAGTAGAGAGGGCTAAACACACTTAGACCTGTGATTAACCTCCAGGCAAGTAACTAAGGATGTTGCCACAAGCGTGCTATGGAATGAAAATGGAAGAACTTGAGAACGAAAGGGAAGTGAGCCTTTCTATCAGAAGCGATGCTTCCCTCCCATGTAGCCCCAACACATAGCTAAAGATTTTCTCCATTTCTACGTTTTGTGAAACAATCTGACTAGGCATCTAGTTTGCCTAGGGGTAGCCTACCGCTTCTGTAAAAACAACCTGCAAAGTAAAGCTGAATAACAAAGCACTGATTGTTTGTACCAACTGGAGACCTGTTCCCCCCCAGAATCATCAGCTCTCTGCAAAAATTTCAGTGTCACGCTTTCCTTTTCAACTTACAAGATCAATGTCTTGCTGCTTTGTTTTAGTATTATATAAGAAAATAAGAAGCTATTATATGGAATTGAATTAGTCTTCATTCAAAACATGTTTTGCAAAAGGTTTGATTTACTCAGTGCCAGCCAGAGACAGTGAACTTATTTATGAGGGTTGGATCTATTGTCTAGGTTTAATTAGCTAATTATTAGACTTCCCATTTCTGTTGTTGCTGATCCTTAATACTTCTTGTAACATGATGTGTTTAGGATGTTTTCCAAAATGTTTTCCAAAAAAAGCAGAAGACATTTGTATTCATTCTAATTGTTCAGGAAATTAAAACTTGCCTTTTTTTTCCAGCTAATTAGCTGAAAGACCTTGCTTCTCACTCCCAGAAATGACCTGTAACATCTTTCTCTCCCCTTAAATAACCAACCATTCATTTACTTCTTTTCACAGTCTTACATCACTCAGCAACTTTTTCCACAGAATTTCCTCTCACTAGTTGCCCATTTGCCCATAAGAAAACATATCCTAAAGGCTGCACTAAAGTTTGTTCTCCAGATATCAACATAGCACATTACTGTTGATGGCTGAAGCCACTTTTGGAGGAAGAGAAGGTGCTGCTTCATGATGCAAAGGGGTATAGGACTGTGAATGTGCAATATATCACCATACTGCAGTCATAGCAGAGAGTATGTACAGTCATAAACAGTAGAGAGAACTGTGTATGTGGGCCCTCTTACTTCAGAATTTCTTTTTCACCTTTATTCCATATTGTGGAAAACATCTATAGGAAGCCAAGCATTATACATCTTATTTTGAAAGCCCCTCTGCTTTTTGAAGTACTTGAGATTGGACCCGTCTATATGCAATTTGATTGTGTTATCACAAGAGGAATGATTTAAAAACAAAATTGACCCCTTCTTTTGACGTTGGATCAACACACCCATGAAATGTACAGCAACAAAGAATTATGGGTGAAAAGCATTTACTAATGTATGCCTTGCTTTTACAGCTGCTTTAGCAAAACATGGAGTGGTTACTTACAAAAATAAGTGGCATGAAACAGCTATCCAATGTTTTTTGATGAAAATAAGAGGATGTTTAAAATAACAGTAATTCTCCTGAAAGACTTAACATTATTATTCATACAGTACCAAGTCACAGAATATACACTCTACCCATAAATCGCACATCACAGAGAACAGCAGTAGGACTTCATGTTTTCCTTTCCTACCACTTCAGACCCTCTCTGATACCACTACCCTGGTGAAATGATGAACACTTACAGGAAGAAAACTGCTCTACTCCCAAACCCATTCAATCCCTGTCATCTTTCAGAACATTGCAATAGCTTGTTACAGTGACATTTGCAATGTGAACAGTCATCTGCAAAGGAAGAAATCATCAATATATTTCAAGATATATCCTGGATTTATTACAAAGTTTCAAAATTCTGTTGACTGTCTTCTTTGTTTTTCTTCCATTTTTTGTTTTTAATGTCTTTTGGCTTAGAAAAATATCCTAGAAATCTTACAACATGCAGCTGGTCAAAAGTATATTTAACACACTGAATATTCTCTAATCAAAGCTGTGGTAATGCTCATCTAGCTAAAGAATAACCCCAGTTCTCAGATTAAAAAATGAAACTACATCAATACATCTTTTCTCCTTTCTCCACTCCAACACAGTTTTCTCATGGCAGGAAAGCAAATGAACAATAAAATACTGTAAAGTAGACACCCTTGCAAAAATCTCTCATATCTTCATCTTGAATCTCCCTGCTGTTCCTTAGAAGATTGTTTCTTGGTAAACTGGGAAAGGCAAAAATATTTTTATTTTTTTAAACTATTTTATGCCTGCATGATTCTCCTCACTCCTAAAAGCCATTAACCACCTTCTCTGTGTCCTCTTGCACGGCGTTAATCAGTTATCACTTTTTTGTTGTTTTTTACAGCTGAAAAAAGCCAGAGACTTTCAGTCAGACAGCTACAGCATGTCTTTAGAACATGGATTAGGCTACCAGACAGCAACTACACAGTACTGCTGTCCAGAGCTAACAATTCTGTTTTTCCCTGGTATATTAGTATTTTTTCCTTGAATTCACAATTCTTATAAATTTTTAAAAGTTGTTTTTAAGCTACTTAGCTTTTGTCTCAAACTACATACAGGAAAAGTTCACTTTCCATAGACCACTTAAAGAATCCAGCCAATATGATGCAGCCAAAAGCAAATCCCGGCACAAAGGAATATTTGTCAGTGTTTATGCATAGCATCACATTTGTAATACCAACTGTCCCAGGCAATTAAAGACAAGTCATTCTGGATATTTTTGAGGAAAGCTCCATTGGAACTGTGGGGAGCAGTGCCAAGACATGCAAAAGCAGCTGTAATTTCATGTCAGAATATAAATCAAAGAATCACCATATAAATAAAAGAATCACTGTAATTCTAAAATGGAAAGCCAGAGAAAAACCTTCAGCAGGAATTAAAAGCAATTTGGAAGAAAGTTATCTTCACTGAAAGAGAGACTCATATTCAACGGAGGTGCCAACAAACATACAACATGAATATGACCTGGCAGATAGCAGAGATTTAGAAACCCATAAAAGCCTGTTAAGAGCAATTAAATAGAATTGTGTGTTGTGAGACCAGTACTGATGAGGAATTATGCCTTCACTCCAGCTTGTATTACCTTAGTAAGTATGCATATGAGACAGTGCATGCCTAAAACAGTTATTTTGTACGCGTATACCTCAGCTGACTACAGTAATGAAAGAAATACATTCCATATTTTTACTTAATATCATACTCACTGTAACAAGCGAGTTACAGAATGACAGCGGAACCACACTGGAATAGAGACCAGCACAGGTAAATTACAGCCTTTCTGCAGAGTGCTGCTGCAATAACCACAACAACCTGTGAATGACAAGGCAATAGAGTGACACCTATTAGTGAACTGAAACTACTGAGAAGCAAGCTACTCATAAAGCTGTTCACACCTAAAGCTTAGATCAGCCTTTTAGGGCCCTGTGCTGTTTATAAAAGAGCAGAGACTATGCAAGCACCGCGGAGATTTCACAGAGTATTTACCGCCATGGAAAGGAACATAACTAACATCCAGTTCACTTTTAGCAGGGCTCTTTTACACAATGTTCTAAATGCAAATGCTATGACCTTCCAACCCCATCCCCCAAATGGTGCATGCTCTTACGGTCTTGAGACATACATAAGCTCTCAGCCATCACTTTCATGTAACAGTACAAGCCAAGCAATCTGACCACGCCCCTATTAAATTGCACGTTTGTGAAACTGACCCTGGAAAGAGAAATTTCCTGACAATTACAGAAGAGTAGCTGAAAAGATCAGATGATATAACCTGTTTATGACCCATCTATTATTCAGAGGAAGTAATAGGGCAAATAGTGTTACAATCACTAATAGTTTCACAAAGGTGCAGCACCATTTGCTTCTGCTCTTTTTTTTTTTCTTTTCTTTCCCATGGGGCTATTACATATTCAGTCCTAAATACTTAATGTAGGTGTAGAGTGAAATCAGTAGGTTGTATCTTTATCAGCGAAGGGAGACCAATGTCAAACACTTTGAGGAAGATCTGCAGAACTGAAGCCTGAAGAAGCCTAACACTAGGCTGCATCTTGCAGACTTTTAGGTTAAAGTTTCTAATAGCCACTTTACCAAACAGCAAAGATACTCTTTGAAGACTCAAATACACGTGTTCATAGTTGGATGGGGCTCACTGTTTCACTAACTCTGAGACTTCACTAGCAGAGACCATTTTCTTCTCTCATTTGGACTTCCAAAGTTGGGGGCAACAATCTCTTAATCAGCTGTACTTGCGTATTTTCATCCAGATCACAATGCTGATCAGTACTGGGTTTTCAGAGGGGTCACACTGGACTGTTTGGTCTCAGAAGGAAGGTGTCTATCAGTACTCATTCCTCTTGCACTTTCAGAATTCAGTCTGACCTTAGGTAAGGACTTGTTTTACAATCAGATTAAAGGTTTGTTTGAATGAGAGTTATTCCTTCGAAATTCACAGCTCCACAAGTTTCAAGTTCAAAATTGGAAAGGTTTGAACACAGAAGTGTTGGGAGATTCATTGACTAAGTTAATGTTTTGACAGTAGAAACAACAGCCTATCATGCAATTTAATAAATGTTTGCTTTACCCTTTTTGTTTAATTATTGGAGTAATAAATCTCACCCTTACAGTTTATTTGAAGTACCTTTCAGACACATGATCAAAACGCTACATTGTATGTGCTCAGAGGCCCCTCAAAGACAAACACATTCAACTATTGCACTACAAGCTTACTAGAAAAGTCACCCCTCAGACTTATGGTAAAGAGCAGATTACTGTTATTAGCAATAAAAAATTACAACAGGGACTCAACATTTATTTTTTCAACTGGAATTTTCCACAGGGTATCTTGATTATGTTTACAGTTGAGATGTAACAGATTTTTCCCTACTCAAATAATTAGTTGGATGACTTCAGTTATCAGAGGCACTCCAAAGACTGAAAAGTTAAGTTTAACCTGGTTAGAAAAAAATAAAAAAAATCAGAAATCTGGAAGTCTTTTAATATTAACCTACTTGAAATCTGTACTCAGGTGCTGACAAAGTTAAACTATCTTACTGATCCAAAAATGGAGTTCATACTGAATTGCTAGTGACCTCCAAAGACTGAAGTTCTTCCTTTCCTCCATTTCATTACAGAATAACATATTTTCACAAAATCAATAAAAATGGCATAAGCAAACTCGTTGGCTGCGTTTGTTAATACTGTATCATAGAACACTTCTCAAACAAAATATAAATTGTCAGACATAAAAGAAATTGTAAAAGATACTATTTTTATTGTGATAGTGACAGAAAATTTCAAAAACAACTGGGATTCCAGTCCCAATGTTTGATAAAGAGCCCCTTCATCATTATGTCACCTACAGTCCATCCTTCTGCTCCAAAATAATGTTGGATTTCCCTAATGTTCTGCAACACTGCATGCTCAAGTCGGCATGTTCGTCTGAAACCAACCTCCCAAAGTGATCACTCAGTCTGGAAAATACAAAGTAGTAAAATTTATCAAATCCAAGGCATGCTATGAGCGGAATGGTTCAAAACGTGTATTTCTAAGAGGAGAGGAGGTAGAGTCAGGTTTGAAGTCAAGTCTTAAATATGAAAACGAGCAGCTCAACCCTGCGCATAATCATAGTTATTGTTTATGTGCCTGTTTAGGCACATAAGTGAAAGTATATTTTACAAGTGCTTGTACTAGGAATTTCAGGCATTTTCCTTTTCCACTGTAATTACTGATGTAGTTGAAGTTCACTGCAGGACAGTTTGGAAGCTTCCCTGTGGGAGATAACGTCCTGTAAAACAGCCAACCTGCAAAATAGGTCCTGCAAACATTCCAGGGGGAATTGTTAGGTTTCTCTCACAGTTGACTCCAATATTATTTTGACTGATCTCGTTGCTTACAAGGCTGATCTTCATAAGGCAGGTCAGTCAGTCAGGACCATTAGTTGATCTGGATCTTCTCTGTCAGCAAAGAAACTACCCTGACAAACACAAGGTTAGTCCTTTGCAAAGATTAAAATGCAGGACCCTGTCTTGGTACTAAAGTGTTTTTTTTGTCAAGTGTCTTCTATTTGAGATAGAACTCTTGAACTTCTGGAGGAAGAATGAAGGAATGAGCTACACAAGTTTATAACACATAAAAAAACACAAAAACACGTTTACTTCTAGATTTTTTTTTTCCCCACCAAATGGGCTATTTAACATTACACAAAATAATCATTACTGATACCTACACAGTGACTGAGAAACAGGATAACATCGAAGAGGGGATTCTGTACCATTATAGGATGTAATAACTAACTGACAGGTGATTAGGTTTATTCTACTTCCACATGCTATAGCTAGGGAGAGGAAAACACTTAGTACATCAGTTACTCTGGTGAACGCATCTAGCCAAAGATGTCGATCTGGTCAAGTTGGCTACAGAAGACTCAGGAATGGTGGAATTTGCCTTTTTTGTGTCTTCAGAGAACATTTTGACAGATGTTCAACAGGAGGAGGAAAGGGTTACAGTGGTAACTTGAGAAATTTGCAGAGAACTGGCCAGTAGTACATCCACAAGACTGAAGAATGAGAATTTGAAACTTGTTCACATTCTAATACCTCTGAAATCTCCGCTTCAGAAACATTTCATATTTAGAAGCAAGGGAATCTGACCAAGTAGAATGCCAAAGGGGACCTCACTTTCCAAATCACACAATGAAATAATAGCAAGTTTTAATGGAATTGCATTGCGCTGATGGAAGTGAGTCTAAAAGTGGGCTACGCAAGGCTGAGTTCTGACTTGCATTAGTGAACACAGAAGACAAAACCCATCGCGTTAGTAAGTTACTGAAAAATTCCCAGCATGTCACTGGATGTGTCTATGAAGAGTTAGAACTGCATCACACGGAAAGAAAGAAGGTGGACCCAAAAAGGCACATGCCATAAGTTAAATAGAAGTGAAGTCTCAAGGAGTGATTCATTTTTGCTCCTGTTTGTTGCCTCCTCTCACTTTTATATCAGGCAAAAGGATTTTTGTCCTGGATTCTAAAACCAACATACTACTACTCCATTCCTTTATAAAAAAAAATCAATTTCTTCTGCTAGTCATATAAGAAATGATTTAATATTCACATAAGTGCTCCGGTCTGCATTTTCGTATCTGCTCCTGTACCTTTTGTTTTGAAAGCATTCATGTTATGCAGTACAATGCTAAATCATAAGCACAGTACCAACCATGAATATTAAACAATGCTTTGAGTACTGGACATGGTAAAGAATGATATATATTGAGAGGAAAAGGATGCAGACATTGTTTCTCTTCACCATTAGGCTTCAAGTACTAAGACTTCTTGCCTTTGTAAACATAATATTCAGAAATAGCATTACAACAGAACAGATGATGAGGATTATTGTTTTGGTCATTATCTGGAAGTGCAGTATGGGAGTAAAATGGGAAAGAAGGTAGGAAGAAGAGAAAGCATGCACAGACCAAGATCACCATCTAGTGACAGAATTTTTGCTTTGCAAAAGGTGTACTTGAATATTAGATAAGTTTCTGACTTAGAGAAACAAGCCATCCAAACCTTTTACAGTAATAACACTAATTTAAGGACTATGTCTTCCTCTAGGAGTAGGAAAAGAATTCAGAGCATATGATCTGGTGCAGCGAAGTACTTAATATGTTATTTATTCTCTCTGCTTTAAAAACAAGGTAAAAATATCTTTCCTTGAATTTAAATTTCTTTGAATTTGAAAGATATCTACAATTTATGTGTAGAATGATAAACTTATCTTGCAGAAAGGAAAAACGATTAGAAAACCTACCTTTCAGATTAAGCTTTTGCCATCTATCCTCTTTTCTTATTGCATTACCTTTTTTCCCCTAGTCCTGGCTCCTTTTCACACGTTACAAAGGTTTCTATTTCTATTCTTTCTAACCAAGCATATCCTAGACTTGGCCATCCCATCTGTTTCCCTGCTTCTCCAACACATCTAGGTCCAATGTTTTTCTTTCCAAGGTATTCTATAGCTTGTGCCACTCGAGCCATCTTTACCCTATCAAAGTATTTTCACCCACATTCAGCAGGTCTGTCATGTCACTGTCCAGCAGACATTAGCTTCTCAAACACCATTCTGCTTTATCCCTAATCACTCAAGTTACTTAGCTTTGTGGTAACAGGATTAATCATGGTTTAAAAAAAATATTTTAACTCTATAATTTTGGCATGCCAACCAACGCTATCTGTACCTTGTACTTCCCATCCATCTCATCTCCATGTAACTGTTTTCTGTTGTCTTACAACAGTGTGCAAGCGTTAGCGTGCTTACTGTGCAAGCTTAGTGTATAACAGGGAAACAGTCTTAAGTAAAGCTCGAGGAACAGGCTTAAGTAAAGCCCCAGGAACAGGGCTGCACACCTCTCCCAGGTGATGGCTCTTCAAAAACTAGGCAATGGTTTATGCTGAGTAGTATGTGGACAAAAAGATTTAATTCCTATGACGTGGAAGGAATTGACTAAAAGCAGGGACTACACAGCTTTTGAAAAACAAAAGCATGTTTTAACTTCAGCTGTGAAAGCACTGAGGAAAGAACAAATAGTACAGGCAGAGGCATTCATTCCTTCATGGCTTTTTTTTTTTTTAAACAGGACCAGGGGCTTTTCACCTGATAGTTAGGCACTGTGCAAAGGGATAGCTTTATTTTTGGAATGCTTGTGTTGAAATACACTACTTGTTAAATAGGAAGCTGTATTCACAGACAAATGATTATTCTGGCTCCCCTTCTACTGATAAGATTTTAAGCTGTATTCTACAACAATAGTTTCATTTAGCTTTTAACAATTTATAAAAAAAATGCTACTGCCAAAGTTTATCACTTCTGGAATGTTAGTAATCAGTGTTGTTCTATAACCTGTCAACACAGTTGTGCTGATACATGCCGTAATTAATTTGGACAAAAGGAACCTACTTCAAAAAATCCTCTAAATAATTGAAATATGTATCCTATTTTACAGTTGAACATAGGCTCTACTCACACTACACTTCTGTGCCCAAACCTACTAGGAATACTTACAAGAAGAAATAACAGGTATTATTCCTAAATAGAAGGGTAAAAATCACAATTTACACAAAGCATTTATATCCGCTGTAAGTTCAGGTAAACATGGACAAATATGTATATATACACAAAAAAAATGTCCATATTATATTTACATCTACATATATGATATCTTATACAAAACATTAATGTGCAGTCTTACTCTGGTAACATCCACCTTGGCAGGCTAATTAGGTTTGGTATTGAAAAAGTGAAATTATTTCTCATGTGTCAAAAAAGTAAATTTGATTCCAAAACCTTTTTTTGTGAAGCAGAGCAAAGAGTAATGGCTTAACACCACTACCCCAAAACAAAACTTCCCATAAAGCAAGAAAGCCTGTTCTTCAGGAAAGATACCTCTTAAAAATAAACCCATTTAATTTTTCAGAAAGGAAATTGTGTCCTACCTAACCGGTTCTGAATGAGCTACTTTGGCACACTGGAAACCGCACCTGGGTATCATTCTTTCCAGAGAGAGGGCCCCAGTTTGGGAGCAGGGGTGTCTTACCTTGGAGCAGCTCTGGCACTCACGGTCCTCCCAGTTCATGACATGGATGTGGCTCAGTTTTCCCCCACAGGCATCCCACAGCAGTATGGGGCAGGCAGCCAGGAAACACTGCAGCTTTGAGGCATCTCTGTGGTCAGAAGAAGAACCCAAAAGGTGCCCAGCTGCTCTGCAAAGGCACTTAGCCCACGCAGGGTACAAAAATTAAAGTAGCTACTTTCTTCTAGTAGTTACCGTGAAAGTTTATGCTTTTGCATAATATTGTGTCATATTATATATGAGGCCCTCAAGTTTATAATCAGAAGAACTCAGGTATTTTGAGTCTTCTCCTCCAGACCAATTTCAATTCTTGTGCCTCCACCCTCTGCAAGAAAAGCTTGTCTTGAAAGCAACATTATCTTACAAATAATAAAAACAACAATAACAAACACTACTTTAAGCTATAGCAACCTTTTAATACTCTCCTTAGCCCCTTAAGCTCTTCACAAGAAATTAGCTGTTGTAATGCAGTCTGTAAAAGTAGTAATTTTAGTCTCCATGGAAAAAAAATGATTTACCAACAAACATTCTCTGATTGACTTAATATAAAGCAAATAAAACCATATCTTATTTAAGACAGGCATTACAAAGTTTACATTATAACTTGTCAAAATGGCATCTCCAAGAAGTAGTAATTAATACACATAGTGAATTAAGCTTCCTTAAAAACAAAATGCATGTGACAGAAACAGGAACAAACAGCATCTTTATGCTTCAGCAGGTCAACAAAATAAACTAGGCAAAAACACTTGCATCATGTTGACTCAGTATATTTTTTCCCAAATAGTATTAAATTGCTGACTATCTGATGAACTACAGAAAAATAAATGTTGTTTTTTTTTTTTTTGTCACCACTTCTAAATTATGCATATCCACTTGCATAAAAAAATCCTTATTACAGTCACAGAAGCAGGTGCTCAGATTCCATTCTAACTAGCCTTTTACATACATTTAATTTACTCCAGCATTTTTTCCCCCCATATGCTAAAATTTAACCAGCAGATGCAGAGGCTGGAAGTATTAAGACCATGGAGGAGGGGAGGAGAAATTAAAGTCTTACTCACACCACATTAGTCTTGTGCCAACATAGGTCCCACTAAGGGTTTTCTTATATTTATGAAGCAGAACTAAGATGCTTGCAGGAACACACCATTACAGTCTAGAGGAATACGCGTCACTCAAGTATTAATTTTAGCTTTATTTTACGTGAACCCAATTTAAATGTACCAATGTACACAGAGTATAAAACTTTTGTTACCAGGGTGTGATGGATGTACCCAGCTCCTCGAGCCTAGTGGTTGTTTGGTTCAGTCTCTGAAGGAGGTAGAGGCCTAGACCATGACTGGGCCATGAACTTTTTTAATTCCAACCTGTTCTTCGAAACACCCACATAGGAAGAGGTGACATGGTGTGCTTTGATGTTCAGGAGCTCGGAAAGCAAAACATCGATCATGCAATTAACACAGGAATAGCAGGAGTGATAAAACCAAGACTAGTTTATCAAGGAGCAAAAGCAGATGTGTGCACAAGGAGCCTTATACTTACCTTCTCCATCGTTTGTAATCTGACTACAAGCTAGCCACCTTATTCCATAAACATGATAGCCTGAGTGAGCTTTTTTACTAAGCAGCAGGCTGCACAGCAGTGATTTCCCCTGGAGTTGGGACGCCTCTCACAGATACTCCTAGAGGTTGAGGCCCCTTAACAACTGCACATCTTTGGTAAGCAACTGACACTGTGCACAACTTGTACCACTGGGAATTAAGATTGCATATTGGTAATTTGGACGTTAAGCCTCACTTTTACAACATTTTACTTCAATAAACCATTTTTGCTATACTTTTCATGGTGATTCTTTGAACAGCTTAAACCACACCCATGGCAGTGCATTTCATACGAAGGTTGATGTGTAGTTCTACTACAAGTTATTTATCAGCACACGCAATAAACTATGAAAAGTTACTGAAAATATTTTAACAGAAATTTTTAATCCAATAAATGAACAGAAACTGCTTGACTTGTAAATTTCATATATAAGGCTACTACCAAACATTTCCTATCACACACAAAAGATTAAAACTACTCAAAGGCTCTTGAAATCTTAGAATTAGAATAGATTTTCCACTGTGCATCCATACCAAAGTATAGAAGTGAAAACAGTGCTGAAAAAATGTTTTACTTTAAATAACAGTCTAGCTGTTATTGCTGCTTTTCAAAGAATCTGGAAGTATATAATGAAAACAAAGCTAAATAGTTAAATGGATGTACTTCAATCATTACCGCCAATATAATAAGAGAGTTAACTACCAAAGGTTCTCAAAAAAAAATTATTACGTACATAAAGAGAACTGTACACAAATAGGAAAATAAAGTTGCTTTAAAATGAAAGAGCAATGATCAAATACAGTATTTACAGCTTAAGCGTCACCCATTAGTGTCTTATTTTATTTTCTTGTATTGGAGCTATTACACAAACACACAGTACGTCCACAACGCAAAATGAGCACCTTTTTCAAAGACATAGTCCTGTACAACACATAAGTCAACTGTTTGCTTATGTCACTCCTCTCCTTCACTGTTCATGTTCTGAAACTCAAAGACAGCAATGCCTAGATGTCCTGGTTTCAGTTAGGACAGAGTTAATTTTCCTCCTAGTAGCTGGTAGGGTGCTATGTTTTGGATTAGGATGAGAAGAGCGCTGATAACATGCTGATGTTTTAATTGTTGCAGAGCAGTGCTTACACCAGGCCAAGGACTTTTCGGCTTCTCGCTCTGTCCTGCCAGCGAGCAGGCTGGGGGTGCAGCAGGAGCTGGGAGGGGACAGACCCAGGACAGCTGACCCAAACTGGCCAAAGGGGTATTCCATACCATCTGACGTCATGCTAAACAATATATAGGGGTGGCTGGCCGGGGTGGGGGTGTTAGTGTTGGGGAGAATCGAATGGATGTTCTATTAATGTTTCTCAGGTGATGGATCATACGGTATAATTAAATATTATTAAATGTACTTACATTATCAAGTAATCTATGTATACTGGAAACCTAGGGAGTACATTGAACATTTAAAGGAATCGTTGAAGGGGAACCCTGGGAGGGAACAGGTACAACCTGACCTTGGATAAGGGCCTGGAGATGATGAAATGAGTTGAAGCAGAACCAAGGAGCGGAGGGAGCATGCGTCGAGTGAGAAAGGTGAAAGAGTTCAGCGGAGAGGAAGACTCCTTACTTCATCTGGACGACCACCTGGACGACCACCAGAGTGCGCCACGCATGTGCAAAGGGGAGGGGAGCTAATTAGAATGAAAAGCGAGGCTGATGTTGCAACCTGTAATGAATATGTATACCTGACGCAATGTTGTATGTATAAATAACGGCTGGGAAGTAACGGGACTTGAAGCCAGATTTGGGCACCTGCCCCGGCTTCCAGCGCTGAATAAAGCACCTTCATATAATCACTTGGTGGTTATGTGGTTGCTACGCTAACAGGGGGGCCGGCTGCTCGGGGATAGACTGGGCATTGGTCAGCAGGTGGTGAGGAATTGCATCGTGCATCACTTGTTTTGTACACATTATTATTAGTAGTACTGCTATCATTATTATTGTTATTATTATTTCCCTGTCTTAATAAACTGTCTCTATCTCAACTCACCGGCTTCACTTTCCCGTTTCTCTCCCCCATCCCAGAGAGGGAGGGGGAAGGGTGAGTGAAGGGGAGGGGCTGTGTGGTGTTTAACTGCCGGCCGGGTTAAACCACAACACTAGATCGTGATCCTTAGCTCAGGTAGCTTCAACAAGTAGAAACACAAACATTTAGTTCCAAAATGCAAGCTGGCAGAATGCTTTCTATCCACAAACAGTTTATGGAGAGATAAGCTGCATCGTGCACGATCTACTGTTTAAGTCAAACTTTATGAAAACTCTGTGCGTGTGGGTGTGTGTGTGTGGCAGGGCATTTTTTTTTCCATGGTCTAAATGGATACTAATTTTGCCTTCTTCATTTTTAAAGACTTTCAGACTCACATTTCTGACTACTCCTCATTTGCTCAGCCAAATTTGGAAGGTCATAACGGTGGCTGTATTTGTAAAACTTACAGTACAACCGTTGCAGTCCTCAGTATAGGTGTCAAATACTTCAGCCTTTTTCTAACTGTAGATAGCTATCTTAAGTGGATTCTGTAAACGTTTCTAAAGAATTATTTGATTTCTATATATTGCCACAGTCAAAAGTTTAGTTACATAAATACCTGGCTATCCTCTGAAAACAACAAAAATATTAAGGACCTTTGAAATTGCTTTATCTGTATATAAATCGAGCACATTTTAAATGAGTAAAAACCTTCAGCCAAGTTATCAAGTTATTTTAAAAGACTTGAGATTTTTAGCTCTGATAGCTTCAACAGTATACAGTATAATGATGGATAATCTGGAAACAGATTATACAATGCTGATATTAAGTAACTTAATTAAACTTAAAAGTTAGATTTCAAATTAAAAGAAATGTCATTTTCAAAACGATCAGCCATTTCCCTTCTTCACTTTGCCTTAACACTTTCTTTCCAATTCACAAGAGAAGAAACACAAAAGGACATATTATCCATTCCTTTTAACCACTAATAATCTTACTAGTATTCATGAAGTAACTTCTTAAAGTCTTCAGTAGCTACAAGATGAACAACAAGAAGCATGGGAAAAAAAGTGTGTTCCTGAAAGAAAATGCTTCTCTACATCATTTACTAGACTTCAGAGTAAAATTGTACATCACTGCAGACTTGAGACATCTTGGTCATTACATTTAAACTTAATGCACAAACTTTTCAAGTATAACTCCAGGCACAAATCAGAGGAAACAGCTTGCGATCAGCACACAATCTTTCTTACTTTCAAATATCAAATAATATGTACTCAGATTAAAGTCTACCTTCTATGATAACCATTTTTTTAAAATCAAAGTATGTGCAGTTAAGTACACAAAGTGTCACCTAACCAAAGACTTCATTGCTGTAACAGAGTACAATACTTCTCACTGAACTTACAGGCTACAAAAATTGACTTTTAACACATTTTTTCAGCTGTGTTAAATTCATCTGTACACAAAGAACATTATCTTTCTGAAGCAACAGCTGAGGATTTAAACAGCCATTTCCATTTTGGGCTGCTCCCAGTCTAGACATTAAAAAAAATGAACCATTCAAAAGGTATTCTGCCAATAGGTATTTATGCATATATACGTTAAGTTCTGGTGACAATTCAAATAAAGTTATGTTCTAGCCTTGTGTGTGTGTGTGTTGTATTTTTCAAACTGGATTTTTCAAATTGTTAATTTGAATTTCAAATTTAATTTTTCCAATTGCTGATCTTGGCAGCATACCTTATAATATGGTATATATGCTAGTAAAGTCAGCAATTTTTGACAAATATTGCTGGCACAAACAGCTTACACCCTGTCCTCTACCTATAACTGTTTATTTTGGCAACACGAACTTTTAAGTCAGGAGATTTAAAAGCATAATCTAAAAATGACTCAGCTGACTCTCGTGCAGACATCAGAATTCGATAGATCAGCTTTAAAACATACATCTAAGCCATGACCAGCAGTAAAGAAAATGGATTTTCATAAATCTGGATTGTTGAGTTGATTTACTTAATCTGAAATGAAGAATATCTTCATAAGCCAATTATACTTAGAATGTTTATTTCTTCTATGTAACGCAATCAGTTATGAAAAAGGAGTTATGAGAACGAGCCAAGATTTACTTCACCTACTTAAGTGCCTCATCATTAATTTCATCTGCCAAGCTACGAGTCACACAAATAAAAGACACTGCACAGTAGTAGCTAGCAAGCTGATATGAAAATTTCTGTCATACTGGCTTTATGGAAGAACTGAGAATGTTTCATGTTAGCTGTTATTTTCAGACATATCAGACTCCAACCTCTTGTGAAAGCTGGTGGAACATGCTATTTCTTTTCAACTGCTAACATACTAAGAGACATTAAACACTGAAGGAACATAGACAAAGTGAGCACCTTTTGCATGTTTTGCCTATTTATGACCACCACCTACAGTAGTTCTTATTTTTCGAATGGCCATGTACAAAACCATGTGGCTCAATATGACAATGAAAGAAAGGAATTATTAGCATCTGCTTAGTAAATGAAATACATAAAACAGAAAACATTGAAAACCATTCTTACAGGTATTAGAGCTTTGACTCCAGCTTCCTCTCCAATGGCATTACATCTCTCTCCCCCAACACAATTCAAATAGATATAAACTGTAACCAAAATAAATATCAGTATTCCTTCTTCAGTATTATTTCCTTCAGAATAGTAAAAACATTGTACTTTAAAAAGAGAAAGCTACAAGTAACATAATCAGGAGTACTGTCTTTGGTCCACATTGATTATTCAAAACTGGTTAAATTATTGGTTTCTTTAAGAAACTGAAGAGCAAACCTCAAATTACACCGTTAGTCACAGTACAGATTATTTTCATAAACCTGTAACTACCCATAAATAAACGAATAACTATTTGGAAGATTTTCTGAAAACAAGATTTTTGGTTATATCAGTAAGTCAGAATTGTGTGGAATGTATAAATCTTTAACAATAGCAGCTTCTAACAAAGCAACAGAAGCATCTTCACATTAAACAGTATATTCAGTATTCCTGCCTCCTCCAAAGAGGAAGTTGTGTTGATGTATTTGTTCTCTACTATAAATTAATAATTAACAATGCACAGAATGTGCTTAGTGATACAATGCAGAAACATGCAGAGCTATTTAAAGATTGCTCTGAAAGATTTTGGGTAGATATCTGCACAATGCTTTATTGTCCAAAGCAAAGCAGAGTACCATCCGTGCCATTCACGCACAAGATATTTCTGTAGCCTAGTAACAATGAAAAAAATCCTAGATTATTCTAAGTTATTTTCTTTTTCTTGGGCAAGTTATTTCAACTGTTACTTTCTGTAAAGTACAGAATACACCTCCAAAACATAATTCATACATGTATTTATATAAATAGCATATATACACACACACTGCTTTGAATAGAGCACCTTTTACAAGTTTAACAATGCTGTTCCTAAGGATGTGGAGTGAAGCCTCCAAGTTTCAGAGATATAAGGCCACTTGCATTTGTTTTCTCTGCTGGAGTTATTACTCATTAAGTTCATGCCATGATCAAGGAACATTTCATAGGCAAACTAGTCATCCTCATTTATCCCTCACAAAAAGCAGTTAAAAACTTTGTTACACCAGCTAGGCACTACATTAACTGCCTATTCATTGCTGCCAGACAGTGTCATATAAAGTAGAGACAAATAAGCACCTAAGCACTTTAAAAGCAATTACAGTGATCTATACAATAAAAATTATTTGGAGGAAGGTTATTCAACATCTGCAAAGATACCTCCTTGTCAAAGGAGGAAGGTTAGAATGACAAAAAATTCATTGGCACTACAACTAAAATGAAGAATGAAGTTCATCAATAAAATTTTATTAGTTACATAAATTTCCTAAGTTAGCAGTGGTCAGATAAGAGCTTAAGTTAGTGAAATAAAGCAAGCCTTTGAACAGTGATAGCGTAAAAACCCCATATAATAAGAATCGAGATGCTCAAGGTAATTTGGAGACTGGGAACAAGATTCAGGGTGAGGTAAAGCCACAAGACATTTAAAATTACTGAATGCAATGCTTTGGGAGAGGGTTGTTTTTGATTCACACAAGCATTTCCAAGTTGTCAAACACAACCACTTTAATGGCTTTTGGATGAGCCATTATATCAAATAACCAAGTTGATTCATAATACCTAAAAAAAGAACAAAAATGAAGAGAGAACAACTGTTTCTTCTCCCCTAAAAATATATGTTACAGGGCACATTAGGAGAAATATCATTGATTATTTTATTATTCCTTTTGAATTAAATACCTGAAATCAGTTCTCATATCATAAGACAATGGGGAGAAGTTTAAAATGCATTTTGACAGATGCAATAACTTTATTGTCTATTAAAGCGCTATGACTGTTATGCCAAAAAGTATCAGCAGAAAGTAAAAAAAAATAAAAATAATTAAGCCACAAAAAATAAGTTTTGAAATCAAAGTAAGGAAAATATAGGCATTTTAAAGTGACTCAAAACTAAACGTATAACACTGAGAAGGTTTATAAACCTACATTTTACGTTGTTCCCTTCATAGCCTGTAACTTTGTACATTTTCAAAACAACTAAAATACTTTCAAAGAAAAAAATATTAGCATTCTTAGTGCTTTTTTAAAAAAAAGTACGGTTTATGTGGAAGAAAATAACAGCAAGCAGGTTAATTCATTATACTGCTTTGAAGCACTAAGCAATAAAGCTGGATTGTAAGTTGTATTTTAACCCTATTCTTTTAGCTGTACAGCAGATGCCAGTGATTTCAACAACTCTGAAAGTCTTCTTGACATCTTAACAGCAAAACCTTTGGGCAATTTATTCTTCTTATCAGTATTAACAGTCAACTGCTGAAAAGCATTCAGCTGAATAAGTATGTAAAAGATGTCTTATTCCTCATAGAGAACTTTGGGCCCTTTAAATTTTGCACTTCATAAATAACATTAAAATTTCTATTCACTCTAAATATTCACACTTAAGACATCTCACATGCACAACACTACTGTTCCCTTTAAACTAGAAAAGCACAAACTCTACTGAAAGCTATGTATTTGAAGGTTCCAGGTATCTTAACCTTTCCAAGGATACAAAATGTTCAGAAACAAGGTAGTAAATACACCAGTGCTGCCCCACTTCCAAACTTCCAAAGTAAGATAACCGTTTTATTAAGCAAACTTAACATTTCTGTTCAATCGAAGACTTGTGTTTTTTGTTTTAAACCCCTTCCATTTTCATCATAGGTATACTCTCAAAGTCTGTATTACATTTGTCTGTTCCTTAAAGAGTATGTGTAGGGTTAATAGTCCTATCAGTACTTAAATAAAGGGAGCTTACTTGCAGCAAGTAGCTTTTCTAAGGCTTTCAGAAGGGCTGGTAACCATCTGTATGTTTCAGACAAAATAATTTAAAGGAATGCATTAGTTTAAGATTCATATGTACATACACAACAGATTATATTTCTTTCTCGCACAGTCTCCTTAAACTACTGATGTCTGAAGAACCAATACCATGAAAAAATGATGTGCTGATCTGCAGTAAACTGACACAATTCATTCTGTGATCATGTTAATTACATCAGGATCAGCAGCTGTAGTTCTTAAATCCCACGAATATTTGTCTACCACTGAAATTGGACCTAACTGTTGTTTTTAATGCTGAATAACAGTAAAAAAAATAAAATCAGTTATCTTACTATTCCCCCTGAAGTCAAACACAGTGTATATCCACAGCATTCTTCTATATCTACAATTTCAAAAAAGCTTACCCAACCAACAGTTAAGAACTAAACTCCGAATTTGGCACATACAGCAACTTTCAGGAGTGCGCCTTTATTTTTATTAAAACACTGATAAGAACAATGATCCTATCACCAAGCATTAGCCTGACTGGCAGCTACTCAAGGTGCTTTATCTCAGCTTTGCACACAGGGATCGCATCTTGCCTATGACTGAGGCACGTAAGGCACAGTGCAGAAGTACAAGAGTTCAGACACTAGAGGACAGTGTTCATTCGACTGAACCTCCAGATTTGTACTGCATGTTCCACATCGCTTCCTTTCTCTTGCACTAGCATTCAAGTTCATAAGCTGATGAATCCTCTTCCAGGAAGCTTCTCTTCAGTTCAGAGATTTCTTTAGGCTAGTTAAAATTCTTTTTACATAAGCCTCAGAGCGTTGCAAGAATCCTTGAAAATGAGATAATTAATGTCAGTACTGTCTGTCCAACACCAAAGATGAGAGCTTCTAAGGGAGCCATATTCTTTCCTGCTACTCTGTAAATTCCAGCTACTGCAGCACCTAAGAATCACAGGAAAAACAACCATCAAATTACAGATGTAAACCCAAGGCTGAAATATATGACAAATAATTTACTGCATTTACGCATTAGCTATTTTTAGAGTTTTACCAAACAGTGTATTACTTCATGGCATTATGCAATTATTTAGCCTTGCTTGACTTTTTCTAGTTTTATGAAAAGCCTTCAGGGATGATTTTCCCAACTGAATCAGATTAACTTTCACAACACAAGCTTGATTTGAAAAAGAAGTGAATCTTGCCATTTCTCTTTAGGTGTCTTCAAATTTAATCTTTTTTTTTTCCTTCATATTTGCCTTCTGCTAATTTGAAAAATTAGCAAAAACAGCATTAAAGTTTGGTTTAATTGTGCTTGCATAAACAGGGAGAAGACAACAGTAAGATTGCTGGAGTCTACAAAACAAAAATTTCTATCAACTTCATTTAATATTTCAGTTAAATAACCAAGTCATACTATGTCAGTTTAACTTTGATTTAAACTACTAATTTGTTAACAACTGTTCAGCAAATCAAGCAAAAAACATGAAAAAAGATCAAGAAGTCTTACATTGTCATCCATGAATGCATATGGGAAGAAATCTCTACAGATATCATTAGATTTTGAGTTACATCAAATTAAGAAATCACTTTTCTTGTAGATGTGCGCAATTCCCATTTGTGTAACATCACATGATCAAGATAAACCAGCAACAAAATACTGCATTGTAAACAAAGCCAGTTGCTCCTAACTCCCTCCCCCTGTCTTTTACATGCTGAATTTATCACATGCATTTTAAGAGCAAAAGTCACACAGCAAGTAAATAGTTGTGTTGATTTGAAACAAGTGCCTGAGAAAGGTACTCTTTGCTACCAATCAAAAATACCAGGCTAATGACGAAGAACATTTTCTTCTCAGATGATGTCTGAGCATAAAGACACCAAAATGTTCATCCAAAAAAAAAAAAAAAAGTCTTGTGTCTTTGGATAAAAATTTTCCTCAATCCATACCTCAGAAGTTCACTTAGAATAAAGCTTTCTTTAAAAATTTATTTTTTTCTGAACTAATATTCGTTGTAGAGTGCTTGCTTCCCTTACCTAAAGGGAACACTGAATTTGCCGTCCTTTGAGGTTTTGGTCTTCAGGAAAAAAAAAATCTTAATTGTGAAATAGTTATAGAACGTTTTGTACATAATGTCTGAGAAGCCAATTAACTACAATTAAATGATTCTAGAGAACACAAAGATGCTTTTGCAGCTCTAAGAAAACTGAAAAGCTACCACAGTTTTCGAAATAAATACCAAGAGTTAAAAAAAAAAAAAGGAATTTCCCTGTTTTTACTCAGTCATTAATGTGAATAGCTTTCTGAAGTGATCAAAAATCCATTAGTCAGTCCCAACACTTTCTAAAAGTCCAATCCATATCTGAGTATCATCTGATATCTTAAGAATACTTATTTCTCAAACATTGTAGGAAAAGAATTCACTAATAATTGTTTCTTTACAAAAAAAAATGTAAAGTATATTTTGTCAGAAACCTCACCACAAGGCTAGTCTTATGTTATTTCACTCAGCCACCTTGCATAAGATTTTCCATTTGTTCCTCTACTATTGACTTGTCAAAAACTGAAAGAGATCCTTGAGACTGAGCCCAGTACTGACATTAAAATTATTCAGGTGACTGAACTCTCAAACTGAATTCAAATGGCTAAGATTTATTAACTAGTAGCATCAAATTATGGTACCCCAATAATAGAACTGTTTTGCTTCTTAAGAAAACTGAGATATTTTGGCAAACATCAATAATGAAAACATTTAAAATGTTTTAGATTGATAATTATGTGTTTATAGTTGTTGAATAACCGTGTGCAATACAACTTGTAATGCATAACCCAGCACAATTGGTACAGAGCCAGAGTATACTACAATAAGTTGCCATTGAGGAAATGAGAACATCACCAAAAGAGTGTGTATTGAGGGAGGAGGAAGAACAAACCCTTTGGGATAAAATGCAGCTGAAATCCTTACTTCAAACTGCCTAACATTCCTGGGGTTATTTTTGACAGTATTCACCACTATTCACTCAGTTTGTTGCCTTTTTTTTTTTTTTTTTTTAAATTAACCATGATTTTACAAAGCCTAGGAATTGAGGGGTTCGCTCATGGAAATCGGTTTGATATTTGAATTTCTTAAGTACTGGATTTGGCCTATCCAAGAAACTAAATACTTAACTTCCATTCCAGCTTGCAGCATAATAGTTATTGAAAATACTCTTTAATATCATATTACCATAATTGGCCTTCAGAAGCTCCTCACAGAATTTCTTTCAGGATGAAACAACACAGTGTCGTCTAGAAACAAAAATACCTCAACGTGTTTAACTAACCCAGTTACAATGTTCTGTGCAAAACCAGTGGGAACAGTGTAATAAAAGTCCACAGTGTTATCTTGGAGAAATTCTCAGGTGAAATGCATTATTTACACATAAACAGTGCTGTTTATTTGTTAAATGTTTTGACATATAAAACTGGATGCCTAAAAACACAACTGTGTTACTACTCTTCTCATGCATAGATAAAGACAAAGTAGTTTCATTTCACAAACACTGATCCTACCCCACTGCAGAATACTACTGAAAAAGTCTCGGCTTGGATATCCAGCAACGCATTTCCTATCTTTTATTCTTCAGAAACAGTCACGCACAGCTGACCTAACAGGGCCACTGCCATTTTACACATAGGACAATTCGATGTCAGCATAACTCACAATGTAAGGTTCTCAACGGGTTCCATATGTGCCTTACCTTAGAAGAAAAAAAAAAAGTAGAATTATACTGAACTGTTGTTAAACACTGGAAATTCTAGGCTGGGAAATATACAGCAATTAAAACACAACTTTGAGGAAAGCCTTAAGGAAATATTTCTTCAGAAGCTTATATTTTTATTTAATCTTGAAAGCTAACAGGCAAGAATGACTTTCAGTATAAGAAACTTTAAGAAATAATCTCCTACAAAACACCCATGAGTGCAGCTTAAGTGTTACCACTACTCTGATAATATGTACAATTCAAAGACAGAATGAAAGGCAACACTGCTCACTTACAGTTTAAGGCTATATAATAGTCTCTAAATTTACAGTTCCATACCCTCAAAGGCTTTACAACTAACATCATTCCTCCCTACAACAAATAAATTGGAAATTATCATTATAACCACACAAGACTGGGAAGGTCTTTCAAATCCATAAGCCAAACTGTTTGGTCTGTTCTCTGAGTGGCATGCATAGTTCAGATTGTTATCCAGTCACTAAAAAAAAAAGTAATAAAGTTTCTTTGCTGCAAAAGTCAGTACCTACACGGCACCTTTCCTTCCTTTAAGAGAGCAACATCCTATCCAAAAGCAACTTAAAAACCTCCAGCAGGCTCAAGGAAATGAGCAAGAAGTCAATCCTGCAATCAATGGGATCAGAGCTTCATTTCCAAACGAAATGGCTGTCTTTAAGGGTATTAACAGGTGATCTTGACCAAAACTTTTGGCAAAAGGTCTGCACAAGTACGATAAGACAGGACTACACTTTCTGGTCTCAAAAAGGTATTACCTGTCAAACACACACATTTGAACAGCCTGGTACCCAAAGTTTACAAGATGAAAGACTAGGACAATCGTCCACTGACAATTCTGGAATCATTTTTATCTTTACCACAACAGGAAGAGAAACTCAGCTGTCATTTTCATTAGAATTGCTACATGACTAAAGCAAAATCCTTAATAAACAATCACAAAACCACTAAGGGAAGGTTTATTTGTTTTAATATTGATTTAAATTTAGAGTAAGTAAGTAAAAACTCAAAAGACAGACTTACTGGTTATCATTGCTCCTGTTATAGAACCCAGAAATCCAATGCAGACCACAATGACAGAGATTAGTCTCCCCTGCCTATGTTTCTGCAGCATCACAAACATTAACACTCCCACAGCACCATGGACAAAGAGAGAGGAGAAGAGAGCCCAGAGGAAAACCCAGTACCACATCTCTGAAAGAAAGCAGTCAAAAGATTAATATTTTTCAGGCAATAAATTTATAAGAGATTTAGAAACATTGTATATAATCAATAGTAAAAGAAAAGCAATACCCATTTCAGTCTTAGAAGGAGTCAATGTGAAAACACTGGCATATACTCAAGACACTATCCCCTTTTAGCAGTCTATCAAAGAAGTAACTCTATTATGATCAAAAAATTGTAAAAAAAGAAATCTACTACAGTTTTTTGTAATAATACACCTAATTAAAAACCACCATACTTTCTTCAGAGGTTTCTTTAAAAAAACAATAATTGTAACTTCTTACTAGGATTTTGCAAATATAGCTGCAGAACAAAAAATTATCTGAAACCAAGTAAACCAGAAAAAAGTCAGGAACTCTGTTTTAGAATAAGAGACCACATCAAGCTAACATCAAATGCAAAAAATGAGATTAAAGACTTCAGTATATCTACCCAGAAGCTGTAAGTGTTCTATTGAATTAGCTTCAAAAGGAAAAAAAAAATATATATTAAAATGTAGTAATACATCCAGCAGCTTTATTCTAATTGCTTAGCACACACTTTTATAGATACAGGTAGTTACTATTATTTAAGTCACTGAGCAAGGACAGGAGATCTTGAGAACGTGCAGAGTACAGACATTTCTAAGATTGCCAGACGTGATCACTACTTCAAGTAAAAGAGCAGAAAGCATCAACAAACCTACATAAAAATCAAAGAAACTTCCTTACTTGGTGATAATCTTCTAAAAGCATTTACTATAATTCAAAAGGGTAAGAAAAACTAACAAAGGAAAAAAGCGAAACCCTAAATATATCCACCTTTTTTTAAAGGTCAACTACAGTGATGATCTCGTGTCTCTATCATCACAGAATTCAGCAAACTGGGAGACATTTTCCCAGCTGTCACAATCCCAAATTTAATTAGTTTTTCCCACAGTTCACCCTAAAAAACAGATACAGCTTCCATGTAACAGCAGGACAATGTTTATCAGGTGAGCCTGTACTACTGTAGCTTGACACACAGTCAAACAAATATAACCCAATTAGCTAACTTTAAAAAAAAAATACACAAACACAGCAGATTAAGCAAAGCATACTGTAAAAGGATGCTCAGAAAGAATCGTTGCCACCCAGTAACTGCAGTCCTTTGAGTCCAAGTCTGTAGAGTATACATAACCACAGCACACAAAAAAAAAAAAGAGTTCAAACTTTTTCATTTAGCAGTACTTGTAGCATAGTCTCAACCCTTCCCCTTTCACACAGGCATAAAAGGCAAATCCATGTCATAGGACTTAGAACTCCTATAAATCAGGAGAATCAAAAGACCCACTTAGGAGGGCAACAAGGAAGGTGAGTGGTAAATATACATACAGTTAATACTAACTGCTGTAGTACAAGACAATCTCTCTTTCTGGGTGTTTGGATACACACACATATTGGGGGGTAGCTCTAAGCAAGTCCATGGAAGTTCTCCATCCACATTATACAGGTTTGCAAAATACAGTAAAAGAGAGGCCCGTACAGGACAGTGTATTTACAAGACTTGTCCCAAGCTTTCATCTTTCTCAACTAAGGCAGATACAAGAGATGAAACACCCACCTAAGGAAAGCACAATCTTGCAATATTACGAAGGTCAAGATAACCTGATACCACAGTGATGGACTCAGAGTAGGTATTTCAAATTTACGGACAAAGAAAATGCTCGGTTCTTATGCAGCATTACATGACAATTGCATGCTGTAAGATTCCCAAACACTCCATAGCTATGACAGCAGTCTATTGATCAAGGTTATCCCCTGCAGTTTCCACAGGGTCTACGAGGCACCACAATGCCTTTTAGGAAATCAGTAGTTGTGGTGATTGTTGACCCTTGCCAGGTGGAAAAATAAATTAATTTGCAATCATAGGAAGACTTCTTATGATGACTGTATTCATAGAAGAAAAGGTAGTATTATGAAACGACTAACTCCAAATGGAAGAAAGCAAACATATTCACAACCCCTCTACATGACAAAATAACTGCACAATGATCAACTATCTTGGTCTTATTTAGATTCCAAATAAGGCTCAAGGAAAATTAGCATCATGTTGCACTTTATATTTAGGGCAGAAGACAGTAGAACAGAACCAGCCCCAAATGTTAGATAAAATTGAGTTCTTTCACACACACTTTCCCCTCCTGTTCCTTAAAGTGACATGCATACTGAGTGCATTCAAAAGGCAATTACAGAACATCCAGAAATATTTCTTGTTCTACATGAATGCAGCTATAGCTGGGTTCTTTAAACACTACAAACCATGACTTCACAAAGCCTTAGGTTTTCAGCTCAATAGTATCGCAAAGTCAGCAATGCAAAAAATGCAGGTAGCGTTACATGCAACTGCAATAACGCAGTACCTTCTCATAATATATCATTCATACCTTCTGTTTTTGCCAGACTGACTGTAGATGCTAAAATCTGCAGGTATTTACTTCAGAGCAGTTGGAGGGGAGGTGGGTAGAGGGAGGAACCCCTCATATCTTCATGATGGTAGGAACCAAACATTTGCTTAGATGTGAAAAGGGCTAGGACATAGGCCTGTGAGGCTCCTAGATGCAAAAGTCAGGCAGCAGGATGAGGGACACAGTAAGCAGCTGTGAACTGGTTAACCGTCTTTCATCCTGCAAGTAGGCAAATTACTTACAGAACACCAATTTGGAGTTTGTGTTTGTGTACCTCCAAGTACACGTCACAGATTATCCACTCTCCACCAACTTGCGTGCAAATTTGTTAAGTAGCTGATTAGCAAGTTACTAGACAGAGTTATGAGCAGAGAGACTAAATGTTTTTTCCCCTTACACACATTCTTGCTAGAGAGCAACTCGAGTCATTTTTATCCCAACAGGTTGAGAACAGAACTTAATCCACAGATTTTTTTTCCTGTGTAAGAGTTTGAGGTTCGCTAAAATTCATTATCATCCAGCTCCATAATTATGATGAAAGATGGCCTTGGAAAAATACTGTGCTAGAACTACACTGAAGGAAGCAAAGAATGGGTTGGGGATAACACAGAGATGCCATGAGGGAATGGAGAAAGAGAACGTGAACGTCTGAACCCAAAGGGTCAAGGCTTTGCTTGACCAAAAAATAACCCAGTAGCTGAAAGATTTTTAATATCTGTAAATGAGGCAGAAATGAGACTGCAGTGTTTTAAGAGCATGCTGATACAAAAGACACTTATGTCCTATATATGAGATTCATACTCTAAGAGGTATAAACATACCGGATCAATTGCTACTACCTTGACAAACAAAGCATGCTGTCAAAAAGGTTAATTATTTGTGTAACTACACTAATTAACTTGCTCTTCTGATGATATGAGCTACACAATAGGAATACTTTGCTGGTATGATAATAATGATTTAGCTTTAGCTAGCAGAAAGCTCCAAACACAAACCTAGCCTCAGTTATTTAGTCACATCCTAATAGAGCTACCTGAAAGAGCCCTGAACAAAATGACAAAATGAAATTACAAAAAAAAAAAAAAGCACTGGAAGAGATCCAGTTCTTAGTGGCTTACAAGCAACAACATCCAATGCATAGCACAGATCACCCTGGCTTCATGTGGATGGAACTTCCCTCCCACCCCCCAGAAGAGCCGCAGGGCTCAAGCACTTGCAATTCATGCTCTATCTCTCCAGATTTAGGATACTGCTCTGTTAATTTAGGTATTTATAGCTATCATATATAAATTATACATATAATATACAAATCATATTATGCTTATCTATTATACATGTATTTTGAACATATCACTGTAGGCATATACAACCTCAAAGATTAGACTTTTATGATTAGAAAAAAGTCTTAAAGGATGCTAAAGTTTAAAATAACATCTGTATTGACTTATCAAATTTGAAGTTGCATTCCATTAATAGCTTTATCTTGGACAAATAAAAAATGCAAAGTCAAAGTATGTAAATGCTAACACTTTTGAATATTATCTATATACGTGAACATGTTGTCCCACTGCCACTCAGCTTCAGTAAACAGGGAGTGAGTACATCATTAGTCCTTCATCTTCAACATTTTTCTTTCCCTCTAGTCCTTAGTTTATCTTGCCAGATGAATAGCGATCGCCTATAACATTTCATAAACCAAGACTGATTGCTCCAAAACCAAGTATCTATCTTGAGATTCTGATCTATGTACCTGATCTATGTACCCAGTAACTATCTACCACTTGCTACAGAACTGTCTTTGTGCAGAATTTAAGTATCTGCGCCCTGAACACAAAGATAAAAATTTCAGCCAACAAGATAGCACGTGCAGAAGTTTGAATTAAGAAACTACATAACGTTATATCCTTGCAGATTTATGAACTCAACACACTCAGATTAAGAAATGCCTGTTTATTATACGTGCAAACTTAACTCAGCTCTTTATACATTATGGTGTTTTCTTCATCACTAGGTCCTTTCTTTAGTTATTGTATTAACTGGTGCACTGGAAGTTATCAGGTCTATACAGTCAAATTGTTTGTAGATGCTAACATTTTTGCTGTATTAACTGGAACAGAAGAACTTGCTGAAGAGCATTTAAATCATTAGAGACTAGACCCCCTGAAGTTGCAGGGTAGGGGAGAACAACATAGTCCAGAAAATCAGGGGACAAATAATTGCAGGATGAAGCTTAGGAAAAAAAATGGAAGAAGGCTTCAGTCTTTGGAACACGCAATTAACAAGACATAAACAAAACACCTACTTTGCTTATAGGAAGGACAGAAACATTGCAAAGTTCCCTAAACTTGAGGTAGCCTATAACATGAATATTTACTACAACTGACACTCATGCGGGGACATTTTTCAGTTCAGAATCAGTCATTAGCCAACTCATTCTAGTAAAACCTGATCTACCACTTAGTGCATAACTGGTGCACGTGAAGGGGCCACTTGGATTTGTTGGAGGAGCTAAAATAGGGTGAAGTAGGAGCCCCCTCTCCTCTCCCAACAGGTCGCAGAGCCTTACCCCCACCATTTACAGTAACATGCCCAAGCAAAGGCAGGAAGCTGTGAAGCAAAAGTCAGTGGGCCTGGGTTCAGCTACAGCAAACAGCGCCTGCTATCGTGGAGCGTGATAGGCACATGGCAGGAATTCAGTTGTCCGCAGTCTCCTGTGGTACTTTGTACTATATCATCCTACATGAAAGGCTGGATTTCTCTTTTTGTATTGAACATGAACCAGACTTATGGTATAAAAAAGCACTGGTTCAACTTCTGATTAAAACACCAGAAAACAACAACAAAACCAATCACACACATAAATTAAACCACTGAGGTTCCAAACACTTCTTGGTTTAGGCTGGAGCTCATATTTTATTTCAAAACATTGAACAGAGTTGATACATTTTTTTAATAAAGAACATAACTTTGCGGATAAAATTGTATAACTTTGTGCAAACATAATCAGCATTGTTTATCTAAAGACAAATTCTTGCTTGAACAACTTAACTCCCAAATCCAAACCACAACTTTAAGTCCAAAAATAAACACAAAGCAGTCTTGAGGAATGTTCATGGAACACTGTATATTTATTATCTTTCCAGTACTCTGAAGAAGTTTCTCCTTCACTTTCTCCTTTCTTTTCAGCACAGAAAAGCAGAACATCTGTTTTTGAATAATAATTACTTCTACAGTCAGTAAATACTTTAGAAAGTTTTTATGCAAGTTTAACAACAGTTACTGATTAATATCAGTTACTACACTAAAAAAACCACCTTACATATAATCAGGAACACTAACTTATATAAATGACTAAATCCACTTAAAGCTATTCATTTTTGACAGTCCATGAGAGCATGCCACATACCTGATCATGGCTATTAGGACAACCTGTATTTAAAACATCAATTCAGAAAACTACAACGCATCTACAACTGACACTAACACACTCTCCTACAGCATTATCACAGATGAATAGTTATTTTTTCATGTTCTTTAAAATAAAAATAACCATTTGACATTAAAAATACCTTGTGCAACTTGTTATATTGCAAAAGCACTAAGAAACATTTTTTCTTACCTAGCACTCAGTATTGAACTTCACAGAAATGCCTGCTTGCATCATGTTCTAATAAGAAAAACTTTAGAGGATGTCTAACACAAAGAAAAGTTACATCCATTGTTAACTACTTCCTTTAACAGTACAACTAGTATTTCTATAGAAAGAATGCAAAAATAACTATTCAAGAAATGAGCTATATTCGTGTGGGGACACACTAATACCCCTAAGATTTAATCACCAGACACAGCGATACAAAATGTATGCACTTTAAAAAGTTTATTGGTCAAATTAATAAAGTAGAACCTATTAAAAGTTACTTTTAACTGGAAGTTAACAAGAAAGATCATAAAGCCTAAGACAATTGTTTTGTTTGCAACATCTTCAAACCTCAACTCCACCTCCGCGCTACACATTTTTATGTGTATCTTTCACACAAATAGGAGGGAAAAGATGACGTAATACTTTTTCATAAATATTAGAAACATACACCCTTTACTCAAGATTTTTCCAGGGAATTTACTCAGTAACATCCCTACTATCAACACAAAGCCCTTTCTAGTCCAGAGGTCGACACTCACCATTCCCTTTACGCCTGGACACGACAAGTAGCACACAGACACATTTCCCTGCTCTGTACCTTCTAACATAGGCTACAAAGGACTGCTGTGGAACTTTTTTTCCTGCCAAAGCTCCCCTCTCCTAGCAGGCCGTAACGACCTGTCTTGAGCGCCCCTTCCACGGCTCAGCTTCACCTTTCCAGAGCAGAACCCCTGAAGCTTACAATTAGGTTTATGTGCCAGCAAACACCTGCCACCCTGTTACCTCCCTCACTGCGCAGGGTGAAAAAAATAACAACAAAAGAGTAAAAGTCTCTGCTTCTGACATTCATTTTTCATTTAAATAGCTTTCCCTCAAATGCCACCCATAAAAAATAAACCCGCTGGCAGAACCACAGGAGCCCTCGCGGCCACCCCACTCCGAGCATCCCCTGGCACCAGCAGTCCCCAGAAGGAGAACCCCAATCCTAACCGAAAACCCAACCACCCCAATCCCAACCACCCCAACCTGCCCCCGGTTACCGGTGAGGCTGCGCAGGACGGTGCCATGTGCCCAGAGGCTCAGCACCTGCTGCACCGACAGGTTGATCGCGGACAGGTCCCCCGCCTCCACCTTCATGCTGCCGGCCCGGGGGGGCCGCCCAACGGCCTTGCGTGTGAGTGTCTCCCCCCAGCCCCTCACCGGCAGGGCAGGGTCCCCCTCACCTTCCCGGCGCCAACCGCCGCCGCCGCCCACGCCACCCCCATCACCTTCGGAGGGCAGGGCGGGGCAACGAGGCCCCGCCCGCTCGGCCATGACCGTTGGGCCGCGCGCCGCCTGATTGGTCCTCGCCGCGAGGGGCGGCCGCGGCCTTTGGCATCCCTCAGTGTTCCGAGAGGGTGCCCGGCGGCGGCACACAGAGATGTCGCCGGGGCACGGGAAAAAAACGGCGAGGAAGACGCGAGTGGTCCTTGCTCGCAGTGTTCCTGTCTGCTCCTTTGAGCCTCAGCCCTACAGCCGGGGCCTGTTGCAGATTAAAGCTCTCAAAAGTTAAAAAAGATGACAAACCTTGAGTCAGTCCTAATTCCGTAACTATGCTTAAGGCCCTAGTTCCTTTCCTTACATAATAAAAGAAATACAACCATTAAGTTGAATGCTGCCTCTTTGGAAGTGCAGGATGTGTGGTGATTACTGATTTAATAGCAATTTTTTCCCCATTCTTAAATACGACGTCCTAAGCTACATTTACTGCACATCTTTAGTAAATAGTGCTTGCTACAATACTTCATAAGCATCATTTTCTGTCAGCACCCTTTGATGTATGGGGTTGGGGCGGTAAAGTAATTTGCACTATAATTTGCAGTTTATAGATGAAGCCATAACAGATAAATCAGCTAATATCCTGCTTGATGCCAATTACCTGATTTTTCAGATATGCTATTGCGTGGTGTTTAGTTCAGAGGACTTTTGTTTGCAGCCGACAATGCTTGGCATTTCTGCAAATAGGTATCAAGCCAGGCAATGAAACACACAATGAAACAATACAATGAATGACTCCTTAGAGGGCTCCAGGTTTGGCTGATTAAGCACAGCATCACTACAGCAGAGAAAGAACCCGACTTCCAGGACAGATCTGTTCCAGGATGGAGGGAACGTCCTCTCTCCCTCTCCCTGCAATCTCATCAGCAGCAACCTACAGTTGTGTGATTCAGGCAGGGTGCCCATAGATATCAGCCTACTTCACTGCACACAGGGGTGCAGTGGGAAAATAGTGTATCTTCTATGTTTAAAGGTAAAACATACGAAGGAGCATCCAGAAAAAAAGTTATGCTGGTTTATTCTTTTTAACTTCTGCATGCTCAACTCTGAGAAAGCAAACATTTCTCAACGAGCTTAAGAAAACCCAACCCTAAATCTGTTTATACTTTAGACCACTGTCTCAACACGAAGCGTGCTCTACTTCATGATGGAGGTACAGAGAGAGGTTGCACAGATCATTCTTTCCCTGGAGACACAAACATTGGAAACCTGTTGGGCTTAATGGTAGTGCCAGGTGCTGCTTTTCGGCTCACGCAGCACCCTTTGTCCTGTGCTTTCCATAGGTCTTTCTCCAGTGCTTCTCCAGGTAACTCATAGCAAATCTCTCTCTCAGTGGTTTTGTTTGTTACCTCTGTTCAGCTTCAAAAATGTTCTCCCTGAATTCTCTCTGTTGTGTCCTGCTCTTTGTCTTTCATTACCCACTGAGCAGGTGATCTGGATACAAATTTTTAATGCATTTTTTGTCATATGAAAATTGGGCTGATTGGATCATTGAGGAAAAGATTGTCAGAACTACTGACACAAGTAAAAGAAGGGTGGAACATGACATTTAATGTTAACACAACATGGGGAGGACCGTGCAAGAGGAATTAAATGCCTTAAATGCAGCAGCAGAAACCATCAAAATTCTCTCTGTAGGAGCCATAACTTTATACAAGCAGGGACTTGTGGCCAGCATTTTGTCCTCAGCAGGCACCTTCACCTGGGAGATGTTGCCAAGGAGGACCTGAGAGTATTAGTTTCCTGTGCTGCTGTAGGAGTTATCATAAGCTCTGCAGATGTAAATAAAGCAGGAAAAAAAAATAGGAACATGTTCTTAGTGTTTAATCAGATAAGGTAGTTCCTGTAAGTCCTAAAGATTACAAAAGAGAAATAGCCCTTCTGTAAGGGCCTAGTGAGCCCTCCTCTGACATGCTTCATGCTGCTGTGGCACCTCACCTTGAAAGAAAGGAGTCAATCAGGGCAGGCCCAGAAGAGGACACTGGAAAAGATCAGAGGAGGTCGTTGTGTGGGAGAGGGCCAAGGGAGCTGGCTGAGGGGCTTAGCTGGGCAGAAGAAAGGCTGCAAAGCTGTGTGTCTAACTGGAACCTATCAACACCCCACAGGAGTAACCACCAGCAAAGGGAGATGATTTATAGTGTGGAGTTGGAGCAGGGGCAGAACGAGTATAAGTGGGCCATTAATACAATTAGACTAGGAATTAGGAGAAGGTTTATAACTGGAGGGAAGAGTCTTGGCCACAGTTTTCCCTAGGGAAACAACAGTGAGGGAGTAGGGAGGGAAACAACCCCCAGGATATACATCGAAATACCCGTTCATTGAGCTCAGAAGCTGCCTGCTTTCCTGCATCTTGAGAAGAGAGGCAACACCTGCAATTTATTAATAAACGAGGGATACCTGACTCTGTGCACTTGGTGAAACTTGAGAGAGTTGGCCATGTTTTGCATGCAGCGCCAACATTGCTGGTTTGTGATCATTAGGTCTATGAGGCTCCGGTCTGCCTTTACAAGTGTGAACACACCAAAGAAAAAGCCCGCAAGGAACTCCTGAAAACCTACACATGGAGTAATCTTTATTCCAGAAGACCTCACTTTCCTCCCAGCATAACTTTAGTTCCCCATATCCTCCTTCTGTAGCTGGAAGATGTGGATGATTCCCTGAGCTGCATGAATGTGAAGTATGGCAAAAAGCTGATGGTAAAGCATGGCTTTGGGTGAAGAAGGTTAGTTTTACAGGTGGAAAAGTAGGGTCAACATAGTCTAATTTTTAAAGGGCAGAGAAACTATGTCTACATACAACGTTTAGACACTTTTTCTGTTATTACTTTCAGAAGCTGAAGAAATAATGATGTTTGTTTGGAAAGCCCTTAAGTAGCTGAATCATTTTCCATTGAAATGCTGTTCAAAATGAAACAATTTCTTAAGTCACGTCTCTGTAGGGAAATGAACAACACTGAGCATCCTGTATTGTCATGCTTTGAAACAAATGATTTTTTACTATTACAGAAAGCTGATTTCATGATGCAAAAGTCAAAATCCAAATGACGTATTTTGGTTACACTGAAAAAAAAATTTCCCCTGGAGATCTTCTAACTAGTTAGCCATGCAGATCCACTGGCAGTGCAGTTAGAGATCTGTTCGAGACAACCTGCTTTTACTGGATGGATAACCTCAGCACAGTTGGGATATCCGGACATTTTTTTCCGCTTCAAAGGGTTTTTTTTAGCTTATGATTCAAGCTGCTGACAAGACATGTTCAAGTGCAGGTAGCAAATGACGTTAACCTCCAACATTAGCAATAGATTTTTGCATGCTCGCTCCCCTTAAGAGTGCAGCTTCACACACAACAGTTACTGCTCAGCCAGAAGAGCTGGCAGCTACGGTTAGTTGTGGTTTTAGCAATGGGTCACTCAGAGATACTTGGCCTTGTCACCCCAGCTCTTCAAAGGCCAAAAGGCGAGCTCAGCCCCTACACCCGATGGATGGATGGATGCCTTGACGGCAATGGAGGAGAGGAAGGAAGGTGGCATCACAGGCTAACCATCGCAACTCTTCCCAGCACGAGAACAGCCTCACAAGTTGATCTAAGCCACAAAAACTCGTACAGTGCTGGCTTGCAAGGCCTTAGGTGTTGGTGGCAAGGGGAGGAGGTGGCACCCAGGAGACTTCTCCCTCACGCCAGTAGATGGAGCCCTGTGTCCCTGAAGAGCTCGGCACGGCCGGCTGGCCACCGCGGGGTCAGGCCTCAGCCGTCGTGGGGAGCTGCCGTGACCCTGTAACGCCGCTCTTCAGGTTTTGTAGAGAAGCTCAGGTGTTAGTTCGCCCCACAACCTGTGGGTAGCTAAAATATCGGCAGCTAGAATGTCGTTTTTCAATTAAAGCTTTGAAAGACAAAGTCTGCTTAGTAGCGTCAGAATATCCCTCTGTAGAAGCCACTGGCAGTTTGTATTTATCAAAAAGTCGTAAAGTCTTAAAGATTGGCCACATCGTAAAATACGTATAAAAGTCCCACTGACTATTCCAATATGACTTGTGAAGTGTTGTTATAAATAATCCTCTGCCTACACTTGGGATCTGAAATTGTTTTTTTTTAGCATTTATGTCTGCACTGCTTTAAAGAGTGAGCAATGTGCTTGTTTTAAACAAGATCATTGCTCAGAAAAATGTTGCTTTCTCCTACTGTTAATGGACACACACAAGTATGCGCTCATACACGTTAACAGCACAGTTTTAAGTCAGGCCTGCTATTAATATCAACTATGCTGCTTCTTATACAAGGCCTCATATACTCTGTGTTTACACTTCTAAAGTACTCTTTTCTTGTGATTAAGAACATTACAAGAGTTCACGCTGAAGACTAAGCTAGCCTTTGTATTTCCCTTTTTCAAGATCATTGAAAAAAAGGCTATTACATATAAAAACTGTCTTCAGAAAACATTTGGAATAGGCTAGAGGAAAAAACCATCTTTCAAAACATGAATGAAATTAATTCCACCATTCCCTCAGGATTTAAGAATAAAGTAGAAATGAGGAACAACCCTTGCTCCTTTGTTCTCTTCTGTGCCATGTTCAAAAATGTTTGGCTAAAATGCAAAAACCTTAAATCCTGCAAGATGCGTTTCTTTTAGAATAGTTCCCTCTTGTCCCACATCTTCCCCCCCCCCCCTTTTTTTTTTAAATAATATACCAAACTCAAGAGATCCATGTCAACAAATGATAGTCACGTTGAGTTTCTTATATGCTTAGGTCATTAGCTAGCAGGACATTGTCAAGCTATTAGTTTTGAAATATCTTATTTTTTAATTCTTTGTTTTGAAGTTGATGGAAGTTTGGTAGAAAAATCTGTTCCTTCATTGAACTAGTTTTTATTTAACCCTCACATAAGCATGTTACTCTCCAGAAAGAGTACAGGATTTTCTGCATAGTTTGTTTATACAATCTTAAGTACTGAGGCAACTGATTTGTAAAACATATTTGCAATTCTTTTCTGATTCAGAATTCAGGAAAACTCAGCTTCAAATATGTACATTTTGTTGAAATAGCTGTAACTTGAAACTGCACAATTAAGCAATATTTGTGCGTGTGTATATATATATAATATATACACACACTTATGATCTGTAGCACCCTTACACTGAACTCCATCTCTCGCCTTGTTTGCTCCTCACTCAGTGCACTTTTGAGCAGACAGGAGCTGACACATCAGCATCACAAACCAAGATGTCCTCAAAACTCCTACTTTTCCTCCAATGCAGCTGTGCTATGCACAAATCAAGAATAACATAATATATGCTGCACCTGGGCAGGTGAGTCACAGTAGCAGTGTTTGTTTTCTGTAGAACACACCTAAATTGGGGTCTTTTCTTTCAGTTATGGGACTAATAAATTTTACGTAAAAGTGCCATCAACTTTACATGTAACCAGATAAGAAATGCAAAAAGGTCTGCTTCAGGGAGGCATACTTGGAGAGTCTAGTCATATTCATACTCAGTTTTCACCTGGCTGTTGCATGAAGTATGATAATATAAACCCAAAGGGTGAAATTCAGCACCAGCATGACTAGTCCAGAACTATACTATTCTGATAGCAGTTCCAAATAAGTCAAAGGGTTAGAGCTTAAGTTGTACATCAACATTGCCCAGGTTTCAGTCAGGTTCTCCATGTAAGGCTAAAATGTCACCCCTCATGAAAACAGATGCAAGCAAAAGCACATTTCTGAAATTGCTCCATTTATCATGTTGATTCCATGTCTTTCTGTTGCAGAGCCTACTGGGCTTTATATCAGTCTTGGTTTCAATAAGCTCAGGATCATGCAGATCTCTGTGGTGAGTTACAAAATTACCTATGAAAGGATGCCAGATGTGCATCAAGTATGAATAACAAGCTCTTAGAAGAATTAACATCACAATTATTATCACTCATAAATTTTCCATAGTCCAAAACATACTTCATATTATTAACAATAATTCTACAGGCCTAACGAAAGTCTGCTTTCCAGTCAGTTCCTATAACCTGTAACTTTTGAAATTTAAATGCCAATTTTCAGAATTCACTCTGAATTCCGTTCTATTTCTATAGCACTGGGCACAACTATTCACTCCATTTATTCCAGCCTCCATATCATCCAGCTGCAACTCGTTTTGACTTCTCTGCTGACTCAACCACATGCCACAAATGAATTGGAAATAAAGGTCAAATTTCAAGGCATGCTATGTGTATCTTGAGTTGGAGGTACACAGTCGGTCCAGAAACATGCATGGTCTGCCTTATCCATCCTATATAACTAGTCAGAAAGAGGAATGCTACATATATCAGTGTAGACTTTGGCTTAAAGGTAGTTTTATTTTGCTTTTTGATTTAAGTTAGTAAAGACAGCAAGGGCATTGCGTTCAGGAGAATCTCTTTGGGTAAAGTAAACAAACTTTGATAGTAACGTAGTTAATTCTGCATTGACTTTCTGGCTGGCAAAGCAAATGATACCGGAGAATTAATGCTTCATTGCCTAAGAGTCTACTAATACATGCAGCTGTAATTAACAAGTGCATCCTGGAATACCTAACAATAGTGATGGAGACATAACATACATTTAGAGTGTGTACAAAGTATTATTTCAGCTAGGAACATTACTAATGTTATGAGTTCCTTGGGAGCCAGCAGTTCAACCTGATTTCACAGACAAGTAACACTAGATCCTAGAAACATTTGATCTACCGGATATTGCTGGCATTGCTTACTGTTGCCTTCTCTGAACACAGACTTCTGTCACATACCATTCCTCAGGGCACAAATAGCTTTCTCTCTTACTCAGGAGTAGATTGTTACTCTAATTAAAATGTAAGTATATCTCTCACTATTCCAGAAGTTAAAGACTCTGCATATCCATTGACAGTTCCCTAAGGTAGGATCTGAAGTTATCACCCTCCCCCAAAGATTTATACTTCAAAACAATTAGAACATTAGTAAACAACTGTCTTTTAATCAACACAGTAAGTATGAAAAGCTCATTGAGATTTTAAAAGACTACTCTTCACATAGAAGCTAGGGATTAAGGACAGTCAGGCAGGTTTTCTTCCTGCAGGACAACTGTAATTTGCTGAACATTGCCTATATGTATGAACTTCTCTGTAGAACTCAGTGCAACACAATTTCAACCTCTTGGAAAGGGGAAGAGAAGGGGCAAGCACAATTCATAGGGGATCTTATTGGAAAGGCAGGAAAAGGAGAAACGGGATGCTCCAATGCACCATTTTGCACTTCTGAAAATGTGGTAGGCAAGACCAGAATAGTCTCCTGGAATGTGTTTTGGGAAGTAAAATGATCATTGTGAAATGCACAGTCCAGCTATAAGCAGAAATCAGAGCTCGATGCCCTCCTTAACACTTCCTTTGGAGGCTGCCTTTGAGGTGCTTTCAGGTTTTTAGAATACAGTGTTACTGCCTATTTTGCATGGCTGCATCCAGAAAAGCCTGTCAAGCTCTTCAGCATAGCATGTGGCTGGTGCACACAGAGGTGCTCAGTGCCCTTCCATGTCCTTTGGCAGGGGAAAGCATTCAGCTTGCCTCACCACAGATGGTTGCATGGACAGAGCTGACAGGTCGGCATATGGCAGCAGTGACAGAAGCAAGAGATCAGTAGGATCCTTAGACCATTCTTGCCAATAAACAACATGCTTCAGATAAACACAAGAAAGCCAAACAAGGCAGTTATAAAGAAGGGGATTATAGTTGTACATACCAAAAGAAACTTCACTGATGAAGAGAGAGAAGGGTCAGCTAACATTAAGTACAAAATGTCGTTTTCTGCACATGCATTTTGTAGGAATTTCCTACCTGAAAAGTAGGAATTTTTTAGGGTTATTTCATTAACAGGCTTATTCTGCTATACCAGGATAATTTCTGGATGATGCAGAAGCTATTGGGCATTTCAGCACACATTTCTCCTACACTACAGTTGTCACAAATTGCCATACTCCTAGCAAACAATTATGCTATATTTTTTCACTGCTTTAATCCAGCTGAATTCAAAGTGGTTTGGAAAAGTGGAGGGGACTTCATTATGTGCTTAAAAGAGGCAGACTTTGACAGTTTACTGCCTTCTATTCCAATCCCCCTTCCTCCCCTTGAACATTTTTGACTATGTCACTCTTACTGCTGAAATATCAACAAGACACACATTGACACAGGTACTCCAGATGAAGATGGCCTTGCTTCTGTCATACATATTTGTTCCAAACAGTTCCTTACTATGCCAACACTGTCAGTTAATAACGTAACTACACTGCAGCTACTTTCAAAACAGGATTTAGGAGGAACCCATAATATCTGCTCCAGAGGACGAATTGAAGTACATCTAAAACATCCAGCCAAAACATAAGCTTTTTTGAGAATAAAGAATAAAAGCATCACATTAAAAAGCATCACATTACCATTTTTAGTTTTTCTAGGCTTAGTTTCTGGTTAGTGGATATTTTTAACTGCAGTTTTCAACTACTTTTAGGTTGATGCAAAAGGGAATGCAATTTGCTAATCTAAGAAATAGCTAGAAGAACTAAGTCATGCCTAAAACTACACCACACTGTTATTCTAGGCCATCAGCACCTGCCACCTGTTACATTAAAAGACACAAAACAGCCTGACCTAAAGTAACCATAAAGCATGGGTGGAGGCAGGAGGGAGGGGGGTGTTAAATCAAACTCCATCTGCGATTTCCATCACAGAAAGCATGACTCAACACTTAAAGGAAATAGAAGCAAGGAGGTAACAAGGCCACCAGGAGATTAGAAGTAGTTCAGAATGCAGCAGACTGCCTTCCCTGACACTCCTCATTCCCTGTTCTTACTCCTACCACCAAAGTAGAATTGCACAGTGAAAGCATTCACTTAAGAGGATACTGATGGGAGAGATGGGGCACTACAAAATAGCGCAAGCAAATACAAAGCCCATTTGACCATAGAGGTGGCACATCACACATACACTTTTCTGAAGAAGGAAAAATGAAGGAGAACCTGTTGTCTTCACTTCTGTATACCTAACTCTCCCTCAAGTGTTTACCTTGAAAGTATCCTTTGCGGTCATCTACGGTCTTACAAGTCCTCATTTGGATGGCAAACACCAGCCTAGTAAACATAAGCTTTCACCACTTCCTTAGAGCAGTCTAAAATCCCTTCTGCTGCCCTGTCCTCAACTCCTTAATACCAGGAGAATTAGTCATCATTCTTACCATCCCAAGCGCTAAGTAATACCTGTTCCTGGCTATCTAATACCCCTTCTGTTTTGCTTGTTTGCTGACTGGAATGCATTGTGTTCTTTTAAATTAACTCTGTTAGGAGAATTTTAAACATAGAACTAAGCATGTTCTTCACTATTACCAGACTGTACAGAATAAGTAAGATCATGATGCATGGCACAATGGACTCGAGTCAAAATGTAAAACAAGCTGCTGAGTAAAGACTACAGAGAGGGGAAGCAGGTTAACCTAGCTCTGCTTCTTCACTATTCTGCTGCACGTGTAGTCCTTGATCATGAGCTAACCCCAGTCATCCCACTGGTAGCAGATGTTACCCATAGCCCTGCTCACCAAGAAGTGGTAAAGGAGATTATTTCTTAAAAGCATATCGTGAGAACCAATTAACTCTAGTTTGCAGACGTCAATGTATTACTTGATATCTTCTCTTGCATCATCTTCCTCTTGCATCATTTAAGCAATAAGGATGGGGGCAGGTGGGGGAGTTATGCTGGCTCTGAAAAACTGGAAAAAAAATTTTTTTAAATGACATTCTAATTATGAGAAGTTCAAATCTAGCCAGAAGGCTTTGTTCAAACAGTAACTGTTGCACATGATGCTGTGCATGTAGGTGTCACAGTTCACACCAACAGAGTATAACTCTACTAAGAACATGACTTCAGAAGATTATAGCTTTGAAATGCAAATCCCTAACCAAGGTCACTTCTGCAAACATAACCTTTAAGAACTGGCAGAAAGCATTTTTCTTCTTTGTAAGTAGTGACTGTTCACAGAATCACAGAATCGTCTAGGTCGGAAGAGACCTCCAGGATCACCCAGTCCAACCTCTGACCTAACACTAACAAGTCCTCCACTAAACCATATCACTAAGGGCTATATCTAAATGTATTTTAAAGACCTCCAGGGATGGTGACTCAACCACCTCCCTGGGCAGTACATTCCAGTGCCTAACAACCCTTTCAGTAAAGAAGTTCTTCCTAACATCCAACCTAAACCTCCCCTGGCACAACTCTAGCCCATTCCCCCTCGTCCTGTCACCAGGCATGTGGGAGAATAGACCAACCCCCACCTCGCTACAGCCTCCTTTAAGGTACCTATAGAGAGCAATGAGGTCTCCCCTGAGCCTCCTCTTCTCCAGGCTGAACAATTCCAGCTCCCTCAGCTGCTCCTCGTAAGACTTGTTCTCCAGACCCCTCACCAGCTTCATTGCCCTTCTCTGGACTTTCTCGAGCACCTCCATGTCCTACTTGTAGTGAGGGGCCCAAAACTGAACACAGTACTCGAGGTGCGGCCTCACCAGAGCCGAGTACAGGGGGACAATCACTTCCCTAGACCTGCTGGTCACACTGCTTCTTATGCAAGCCAGGATGCTGTTGGCCTTCTTGGCCACCTGAGCACACTGCTGGCTCATATTCAGCTGCCTATCAACCAGTACTCCCAGGTCCTTCTCTGCCAGGCAGCTTTCCAACCACTCATCTCCCAGCCTGTAGCACTGCTTGGGGTTGTTACGCCCCAGGTGCAGGACCCGGCACTTGGCCTTGTTGAACTTCATGCAGTTGACCTCAGCCCATCGGTCCAGCCTATCCAGATCCTCCTGCAGAGCCTTCCTACCCTTGAGCAGATCGACACACGCACCTAACTTGGTGTTGTCTGCAAACTTACTGAGGGTGCACTCGATCCCCTCATCCAGGTCATCGATAAAGATATTAAAGAGGACCGGCCCCAGCACTGAGCCCTGGGGGACTCCACTAGTAACCGGCCTCCAACTGGATTTGGCTCCATTCACCACAACTCTTTGGGCCCAGCCATCCAGCCAGTTTTTAACCCAACAAAGCGTACACCAGTCCAAGCCACGAGCAGCCAGTTTCTTGGGGAGAATGTTGTGGGAAACGGTGTCAAAAGCCTTACTGAAGTCAAGGTAGACCACATCCACAGCCTTCCCCTCATCCACCAAGCGCTTCACTTTGTCATAGAAGGAGATCAGGTTCGTCAAGCAGGACCTGCCTTTCATAAACCCATGCTGACTGGGCCTGATCACCTGGTTGCCCTGCAAGTGCCGCATGATGACATTCAAGATAATCTGCTCCATGAGCTTCCCTGGCACTGAGGTCAAGCTAACAGGTCTATAGTTCCCCAGGTCTACCCTCCGGCCCCTCTTGTAGATGGGCATCACATTTGCTAGCCACCAGTCGACTGGGACCTCCCCTGATAGCCAGGACTGCTGAAAAATAATGGAAAGTGGCTTGGCCAGCTTCTCCGCCAGTTCGCTCAGTACCCTCGGGTGGATCCCATCCGGCCCCATCGACTTGCGTACATCCAAGTGTCATAGCAGGTCACCAACCATTTCCTCATGGATAGCAAGGGCCACATCCTGCTCCCCATCCCCTTCCACCAGCTCAGGGTACCAGGTATCCAGAGAACAACTGGTTTTGCCACTAAAGACTGAGACAAAGAAAGCATTGAGCACCTCAGCCTTTTCCTCATCTTTTGTAACTAAGTTTCCCCCTGCATCCAGTAAAGGATGGAGATTCTCCTCAGTCCTCCTTTTTGCGTTGATGTATTTGTAAAAACATTTTCTGTTATCTTTAACAGCAGTAGCCAGATTGAGCTCCAGATGAGCTTTGGCCTTTCTAATTTTGTCCCTGCACAGCCTCGCAACATCCTTATAGTCCTCCTGAGTGGCCCGCCCTCTTTTCCAAAGATTATAAACCCTCCTTTTTCTCCTAAGCTCGAGCCACAACTCTCTGCTCAGCCAGGCCGGTCTAGTTCCGCATTGGTTCGTCTTTGGGCACGTGGGGACAGACCGCTCCTGAGCCATTAAGATTTCCTTCTTGAGGAGTGCCCAGCCTTCCTGGACTCCTTTGCCCTTCAGAACCTCCCCCCAAGGGACTCTGCCAACCAGTGTCCTGTTATTACACACAGTGCTATTTAAAATCTTCTATGAAAGATAAAATCAAAGAGCCTGTGAATTTTGTAACTTTACTGCCTCAGAATTACGTAAGAGATGCTGATATTGGGTAACACTGTAATCCACCTTCCCCCATTCTTTTAAAGTAATTGGAAACATGTAGAGAAGCTTACAAAGTTTTTCAGATTGTCCCAACATAGCAAAGAAATTATATAGCTTTTCTAGCTTTGAAAGAAGTCTGCTTTGAGTAGCAGTCTCTCAGACTCCTTTTGACACTCTTAGTAATTGATATTCCCACTACCTTTTTTTTTTTGCTCCCCACAATCCCAATTGCTGAAAACAAAACATTGTTAGAACCACTACAGGAATACCTATTCCTGACTGTACACCTTGAAAAATATGCTGGAACTGGATAGATTTAACGACTGAAACTTCCTCCTGCAGGTACAGCATTTTCATGGTGAAGTGCCCCTATTTTAGTTTAATAGGACTACCATGGAGAAGTCTTCCATGGCAGCGTTTTGCAGATGGAAGGCTTCCCTTCCTCAAGGGAGGATCAACACAGGAGAGCTAACCCAGTTAAAAACAACAACAACAAAAATAATACAAAATCCAGATATTTAACATGAGCATCTCATAGAGCACAGCTGCCCAAAGTTCTGTCAGTTCATGATTCTTTTTTTTTTTCCCCCACACTGGACTAGAGATAGTCTCTATCGAGTGTACTGGGAATTCTACTACAGGCTTTGGTGCCTTCTGCAGCATCTAACACTGGATACACAGGGGCATTACCAGAAGAAAAACAATTTAGTCATCAGTGCCTCAGCATACAGAGTGACAAGAATAACTTGCCACTTCACTTTATTGTCTGTGTTCAATACCTAACCACTAGGAGCCAGACAAAATTGCTTTGCAAACAAGAATTTTCATGAACCCCTCTTTCCCCCCACCTACAAAAGCTCTGTTGGTTGTAGCAGCCCATGAACTTTGCTGGAAAGTAAGCTGCAGGCTGTCCCTCAAAGACATTCTGTAGGTGCCTGTAGAGCATCACCAATGTTATGTTTCCAAGAGGAAAGAGACTAGGGATTGGGCAGCTCTAACCAAACACTTATAGCACAGAAGGATACAAATCCAAACATTATCATTTCCCCAGTTTCCCAGTCAGGGTAGCTAGTTGCTTTCCTACAGGACTCTCCCTCACCACCTGTAGCACAGCACAATCTGACTTGAATCCAAGTACCCCCTCCTAAGAGAAAGTAGCACCACAGTGCCAGGATTGTAACCTGCTTCCTCTACAAAGCCATTCTTCTGTTCAGCTGCAGTGGAGTCATGCAACTGGTTTGATCTGGAAAGCCTTGTACTTACTTTGAAAGCAAGGGAGAGGATTTCTGTAAACCATAATGTTTTTTCTTCAGTCTAGTCTTGACTTACAAGCCATTAAAAATTACCTTGATTTAAAGCAGGAATTTTTCCAATGTTTTTTGATTTCCTCCCTCAAAAGCCTGCTCTGTTTCTTCAGGCTTACCATAGCCTCAGAGGACCTTCTATTTCCACCAGAGCTCACACTGGCCAATCACATGAAAAGCAAACTTGATGGTGGGTGGCTTTCAGCTGTGCAGCGCGACACCAACCTCTGCCTTCTCTGGCACTCACACCTGCTCCATATAATTCACATCATGCTCCTAAAATGAGTTCTGGGAGTCCTTTGATACAAGTTCATAAAGATCTTACTCAGCCAGAGGCATATCATTTACTCATGATGAACCTGCCAAGAGACCAGTCTGCGTAATACAATGGGCTGCAGTTTTGCACCAGTGGGTTTCAGCTGAGAAACAAAGAGGTGTAACAAATCAGGCACAATGTGCCCACCACATCAAACACAGATACCTCCTGAATATTAAAAAGGCCTTGGGAACTTTATGATGTTCTCTATTTGTGTCTTACTGAATGCAATAGGTTCATGTACACAGCATGTTGTTGTACTTTGGCAAAAAAAAAAAAAAAGAGAGAGAAAGACTGCAGATTGATCTTTCTTCCACTGCAGTCAACAGGAGTTTTGCTGTGCAAAACTGACACAGAGAAGTTTCCTTCCTCCCATGTTAGCTGCTTAAATACAGCAGGTCATTTTGGATAGGGAGGGGAAGAAAGACTGGCCAAAATAGAGAGAGAAGGTATTAAAATGCAGTCGTTTCAGGTGTATCAACCCAACATTAATTTACAACCAATAGCAAAGCAGGATGATAGGAGTCTGCCCCATATGTTCTGTGAACGTAGAATAAAACAAATACATACACATACCCTGTGAGCAATAAATTAGGAATCATACCATGATTATGATTCTCCTCCTAGATTTGCATCATAGATTACCTCTAGACTTGTAACTTGTTTCCCATCCTAAAAGATGCTTTCCTCATTCAATTAGCAGAAGTTGTTCATTGCATTATCACACCTAGTGTACTATTAAGAACTATTTCAGGTTATTTATATCCAAAAAGGCTCTAATTAAAACAAGCATCTCAACCTTGGCGTTCTTAGCTTTCAAGCTTCTGTCATTTCTTTAATGAACAGATTGTGATTTCTTGGGTGAGGGAAGAGAAATACAAACTTCTTTCCCACACTCCATTCCTTAAATGCTTGTTGACTCTTTTTGCCACTTTTCTGCCTTTCTTCTCACATGCTCTCTATATCTCAGTCCAACACCTTTTTTCAATGAACTTAAGCACCTCTCCATGAATTCCAAGTCCCACTTCCCTTCTGATCTTCCCCAGCAGCTTCCAACCTCACATTTCAAAGGGGTCACTGTGTGCTTCCAGCCCAGAAAGCCACCCGTGTCTCAGGCTGCATCAAAAGCAGTGTGGCCAGCAGGGCAAGGGAGGTGATTCTCCCCCTCTGCTCTGCTCTCGTGAGACCCCACCTGGAGCCTTGCGTTCAGCTCTGGGGCCTCCAGCACAGGGACATGGAGCTGTTAGAGCAGGTCCAGAGGAGGGCCACGAGGATGATCAGGGTGACCAAGGACAGGCTGAGGGATTTGGGGTTGCTCAGCCTGGAAAAGAGAAGGCCCCAGGGAGACGTTATAGTGGCTTTCCTGTACCTAAAAGGGGTCTACAGGAAAGCTGGGGAGGGCCTCTGTCAGTGAGTGCCGTGATAGGACAAGGAGGTATGGCTCTAAACTGAAAGAGAGCACATTTAGATTAGATATTAGGGAGAAATTCTTCACTCAGAGGGTGGTGAGGCGCTGGAACAGGTTGCCCAGGGAAGCTGTGGATGCCCCATTCCTAGAAGTGTTCAAGGCCAGGCTGGACAGTGCTTTGAGCAGCATGGGCTGGTGGGAGGTGTCCCTGCCTGTAGCAGGGGGTTGGAAATGGATGGTCTTTAAGGTCCCTTCCAAACCAAGCCATTCAACAATTCTACGATTTTCTCCTCATGCAAGCAAAATTCTCTTTTGCCTCTACCTCCCCTGCATTCACAGTGTCTCAGCACTTCTGGCTGGCATTTTTCTAAATAAATGAATATTTTTCTAAAACCAGGCATGAGGCTTGTGAACCCCAGGGTGAATGTTAGGGCAAAAAATGGATCTGATTAAATATCTTATAATTTCTCAACAGGCCTGGAAAAACACAGATGACAGAATCAGGGTACTTCCTAAGAAAAATAGAACATTTGGGGGTAGACTCTGCAGTAACTGGTGCTGTTTATTAACCCTGCCTATAATTACACAAGTCAATAAGAAACAAGCTAGCTGTGCCTAGGCAATGTCCCATGACGTAAAGGAGCATGCACAGCCAGCTGAAACAAGTCCTTTCTCTTTGACAAGCATTCAGTAATGGGGTTGCTACACCTGAAGCAAAGCTTTATTTCAACACTTATTTCAAAATAGCAGCAACTGGGGCAACATGCCCCAGTGATCTGTGTAATTGAGTTCATGACATAATATCACAATGTTTACTAAGAAAAGCGGCAGATGGTAGTTACTGTTGTTTTGGTTTTTTTTGTTTGTTTTTGTTTTTTTGAACAAGGCCATGTATGTATATCATGATTATACTCAGGGTATTCCTGTTGAAAACATCACTTTAATTCAGTAGAGGATATTAAAGTTTGTTTACAAAACATATACTCCATGCAAAGAGCAGCAGATGGAGTTAACAAGCTCACCTGTTGTATTACTTATAAACATTCTTGTAAAAGGCTGTGTGTTTTAAATGCATATGAGACATAATTTGTAATCGTTTCCTGGGGAGGGGACGTAAACACTCTGAGGAAGGTGGCATAGCTCTGGGAGAGGGAAAAACTCCAAGGCAGAAGGGCTAGAGTTAGAAAAAATGAAAGGGTGGCTCCTTATGAAGAACAGCTGCTGAATCTCACAGGGAGAGAGAAATAAAGGCAGTCCTATCACACAAGCTTATTTCCAGCTTCATAAAATAATAGACACAGGAAGTACATCTCAGGTGCTCACAAAAGAAATTTTGAGTGTGTGTATGGACGTTCAAAAGAACAGATTCCTTACAGAGAATTAACAGTCTCCAGCTTGAAATTGCACTGGGCTGAAACTACACAATTTACCATATGCTTGTTCTGGCTCTTCAGGATACAGCAATGTCTGATGGACTGCAGTTCCTCAGGAGGTCCAATGAGAAATGCAAAAGCCACCCTTCTAGGAGCTAAGTGTAGCCTTAAGCAAGTTTTCAAGGATTCAACACTCTTGTCCCGGTGACCATGAGTTTCAGCAGCTGCTTTCAGTGACTGCATTTCTACATACATGCAAGAATGGCACAAGTTGACAGTAATGATTTGTAACACTGGTCAAAGTGATATAGACAAACAGTGGGGAAAAACGTATTAAACAATACCAGTTTGAGAAAGATTTGAAGCAGATAGTGGTAAAGTTAATTAGCATCACCCTTTAGGTGGCAAAAAGTTCAGGGAGTGTTTTCTACCTTGAATACTTAGGATACAATTCCCATTCCAGTCTGGGCTATACGTTCAACACAGATCAGAATTTCCTGCCCTGAAATTAGGGAAAATAATTCAGAAGGATAATATTCTCTGCTTCCTGGTTTCTATTTGTCTTTAAGTGACACAGACTTAACACAGCAGTATGACACTTCATTTATGAAGAACATCCCAGTCTGATGCAACACCTGCTATGGACAGGTAAAAAGGAATGTTTCCTTTCCATTAAGCACTGGCAATAGCAACAGCCTGCTTGCTTTGCTTGCTTTGCAATGGAACAGGGCTGCCTGCAACATGTTTTTCTCAGTTAAAAATATTTGGAGCTTGGTCTTTTAGAGTGTGTTTGTGTACATGTAATGGTCCCAAATGTTGGAGCTGAATTAATACAAGCTTTTGTGAAGGCTCAATAAGCTGCCTTTGTTCCTTTCTGAATTGAACAATTCACCAAATACTAACCTTACATAAATAAATGTATAAATAAACCTTAACATCCTGGCATAAGAACTGGGGCCTAGAATGACTATATAGCCACCACACAGAGTCAGGCTTTCTAGTGTGCAAGTGCGTGTACCTTCATAATTATGCAGTCAATTACTTTAAGCCAGGAAGACTTGTAACAGTGTGTACTTCAGGGCAGACTCCAGTTAGCTGCTTAGGGTACTCTCCACAGAAGGGAGGGCCAGCAATTGAAGTGTCCTTGGGCAGTAAAGAGATGTGAACATTTTTATCTTCCCTGTGGAAAATGAGGGAATAAGAAGCAGCCACCACTGTTTTACGAAGAGCTCTGACATAATACAGATGCTTGTATCACACCCCACAGATGAGAAATCAGAAAGAGGCGGAGGAATTTGTGACTCCTGGAAACACCACATTACTGAGGCTGAGAGTTAAGTTTTCATGTCCCCTAGGACAGCAGAAAGGTTTTAGGGATCTGCATTTATACAGAAACGTCTAAAGCAAGCATTAGGTTCCTGAATCTTTTTGGAGGAGAGTCCTCTGTCCATCACCTTATTCATACCAATTTCCCCAAGGTAGCAGATGCTTGCTGAAGCAGGGCCTGAATGAAATCTGAAACATTTTGATTTCCTTAATTTGATTTTTACAGAACAAAGATGGAGAACATCTGTACCACTTTAATAAAAGTTAGTTTTATTTTAATAAGAAGCAGCTCTGCATTCAGCAGCATCCTGTGCTCCATTCAGTGAACTTCTATTTTTCAGACATTTAATTGCTTGAAAGAAAAAGGAAAAAAAGGAAAACTTTACTCTGATGGATGTCTCCCAGTCAAAGGCTGTGCTGTGCTCACTAGGATTGCTTGTAAGCAGCTAGAGGATACAAGCATACAACAGGAGCAGTGTCTTTGGTGGCAGAATTTTAAACCCAGACAGGCAAGACACTGTATGCTGGGCTACTCTCTGATACTAAAATAAGATACAAGGACTTTTAATATTGTTTTTGGGGGAAAAAAAAGTAACAGTGGGTGTTGACAGAGAACAAACTAGCTGCCCAAACACTTCAGAAGCAAAGAAGAAAACCAGAAACGGGAAACACATCCAGCCTACCTCCAACATAGCTGATGTCAGCTTTCATCAAAAACCAAGCATTTAGGTTCTTGATGTCTATACACCAGGTTGTTGCTGCTCCATGCTAAGCTTCAGTGGCTTACCATGGCAGGAGAAGCAGGGACTGTGGACAAAGGCGTCACCCTCACTGCAGACCTTGCTGCTTGGCGAGCATGGGGGTCTGCATGAGTTTACTCACCTGGCTTTTATTCCAAGACCAAAGGTCACTGTCCATCCCTGGCAGGCACTGCCTTGGCGTTTTCCGCTGGAGGACATGGGGGAAGAGGTGATGGGTGGCAGTGAAGCTTAAGAACTTGAAAGTAACCAAAAAAAGAAAAAGGGAAAAAGGCTCACTCCATCTGAGTTCATATAACATATTTCTCAATTTATATGTCCTGGTTCCAGTTAGGACAAAGTTAATTTTTCCTCATAGTAGCTGGTAGGGTGCTATGTTTTGGATTAGGATGAGAAGAGCGCTGATAACATGCTGATGTTTTAATTGTTGCAGAGCAGTGCTTACACCAGGCCAAGGACTTTTCGGCTTCTCGCTCTGTCCTGCCAGCGAGCAGGCTAGGGGTGCAGCAGGAGCTGGGAGGGGACAGACCCAGGACAGCTGACCCAAACTGGCCAAAGGGGTATTCCATACCATCTGACGTCATGCTAAACAATATATAGGGGTGGCTGGCCGGGGTGGGGGGCCGGCTGCTCGGGGATAGGCTGGGCATTGGTCAGCGGGTGGTGAGCAATTGCATTGTGCACCACTTGTTTCTTACACATTATTATTATTAATACTATTATCATTATCACTATTATTATTATTGTTATTATTATATTCCTGTCTTAATAAACTGTCTTTATCTCAACTCACCGGCTTCACTTTCCCATTTCTCTCCCCCATCCCAGAGAGGGAGGGGGGAGGGTGAGCGAACGGCTGTGTGGTGTTTAGCTGCCAGCCGGGTTAAACCACAACATGGAAATAATAAATGGAAATAATAAAATACAAGTACTTACAAGTGTAGTGCAATCAATTCACTGCTACAAAAATCCATTATTTTAGACATCACTGTATAAAAACAGCCCACGACATCAGTTCTGTTTTTCCTCAGCTCCAGAAAAAGCTGTGGGCTATGAGGGATATGCGTAGGTTTTGAGTTTAAGTTGAGTATCAAGGACTGTTGGGAATAAAACTGATACTAAGCCTGATTCATTCATTCAGGGAATAAAATCTACTGCATGGGAAGGCAGAATAGAAAGAGCAGGCAGTTTCTCTCTACCACCATGCTTGATACACAACCATCTAGACTCTTCCTGCATTGCCAAATGGGGAGAGAGACACTGCACCTTCCTCTGGAGGAGCCAATTCCTGTTTTCTCCCAGCTGACCTTTAAGAGGGCCCAGAGAGACTAAACAAAGATGGAGGAATCCATGCTCTGGGGCTAAACAGAGAGTACAGCTTTCCAGAGGGCCCCAAGAGCCACAGGCTGCCAACACTACACCGACAGTAGCGTTAGCTGCAAACATCACGTCAGCTTTTAATCTTCTCCTCTGCTCCTCTCTCACAGAGATGAACGACTTGTGACCTTTGGGGAACTATTTTCTGCCATGTTCCTGAGCTTTGAGAGATTTGGTTTGTCTTCTTTATCTACAGTTGCAGTAACTAGGAATGGGGACCAAAATAAATTCTGAAGTCTTAAAGTAACCATACTGCAGGAGGTGTAGCTCTAATTTGTATTTAAAAAAAAGAACCTAGTCATTACATTGCATAGTTTGTAATGAAATTTTGATAACATATAGTGCAAATCTGTTTCATTAGTGAGGTGACAACAATAATAAAAAGTCATCTTATTGAATCACTAATCTCCCTTCAAGTGACAGCTAAGTGTTTTCATGGAAGACCACAGTCTGAGTACCAGTTAAGGTCAGAGTGTGTCCACATACAAGGTTTCGAACCACGTCATTAGAAAGCACGATCAGGACATAGCTGTGGTTTTGTTTCCAGCAGAAGGTTTCAAAATAACACATTTTTATCAGGACACAGAATAAGAATATTCATACAATAGGAGTTGTGGGAGAAAAGAAAAGTTGCTAAGGGAAAGAGTTTTCACAGTTTGCAGGTTGTTTTATCATGGAAGTAACCATGAACAAAATGATCTCAGTGTGCTTCCAATGCAGTTACCTTTCACACGAAGTGCTTAGCTCAGGTCCAAAGTGCTTAGCTCATGTATGCCAAATAGTGTCTGTAGTGGGAGTGCTTCCATATGCACACCAGATGACAGCTCATCTTTGTTCTTGGCTGTTATCAAGCCTCTGACCTGCCACAAGTCACTCAGGGAAGTGGAGCTGCCACCTCAACACAGCTCACACCAAGCTCTGGGCTTTGCTTCATTCTACCTTACCTTCTTTGGAAGTGCAAGAACTGGTGATGTGTGACACACACAGGGGCATAAGTGATTAACAAGTGTAGCAAAGTCTGAGAACAGTAAACCAGCCAGAATATACCCACAAATAAGGGAAGAATTTTAAGAAGACAAGAATTCCCTGTGAATGATTCACAAATACTAAAACTTGCCCAAATTTGTCACGTAACATTTTCCAAGCTGAAGTAGTGTACCAGCCTGCAGCATTCGAGATTTGCTAAGGCAGCTCACCCCTCTGCCCACAGGGCCCTTTCAAAGGTAGATCTCAAAGCACTTTGCCAATTGGGTCGATATCATTTTATACCCTTTTTAAGTAGGGAAAAGGGAGGCTGCCTGCAGAAGCTCAGACTGCCAGCCAGAAGTGCAACCAAGAGCAGAACAAGGGTCTCATTAGCCCCAGACAGTCACCTTCCAGTTTAAGAATGCAGATACTCTGGTTGGTTGGGGCAGGGAAGGGCATCATTTCAAATTCAAATTTGTGCTATGAATTTAATTCTTTTAAAATCTAAGTTTTTTCCCCCCTTATCAAATATTTTTATGTAAGTTCATAAGAGGATGTTTGTTTAGACAAAAACAATCACACCCTGCCATAATTACCCCTTATGTCCATCACACAACAGTTAATGTTTAAATGGTCCCACCATCCCTGTTGTTGGGATTATGAGGACATAATTTCAACCATAAGCAAGTTTAAACAGTCATACTGCTGAGCCCCAAAACAGAACTGGCACAGGACAGAGACCTTATGGAGACAGGAGGAGACACTGGGAGAGTCCCTTTAAGACCATTCCCTAGTGAAAGGCTTTATTGTGAGCTTACAGGGTGATGGGAGTACAACAGCGTGCAACAGCGCTGTGGGGGAGAAGGCAGGAGTAGAGACAGGACAAATTACCACAACCTCAGCTGCAGAAAATAAAATATCCCAGGCGGTGCATCATGACCAGCCAGCAGCTCCTCTTCTCTGGGGCAGTGTCTTCCAAGATGCATGTCACTGAGGAAGAGGGATAAAAGTGTGACCAGGCAAAATGCTAGAGAGGTGAAGAGGTGAAGGTCCCATAGACTTACTTGGTACTGCAACAGGCAATTGTCACCGCATCATCCCAAGAGTTGTTTATTTTAGTTTACTGTTTCCATCTGTTCCAGCCCAGACTCATACCACAGAAAACAAGTTGCCTGTCAAGCACTGGTTATACAAGTGGAAGAGGTCCACTGTCCTGCTCTAGCAGAAGTCCTGGCTTGGCCACAAGTCTTATAATGGTTTTAGGGTGACTTTCCTGAGAAGCAGTATCAGGCAATAAAACAGCTAGCTCAGCATTAGGTACATTATGTAGTTCCTTCCACTACAAGAATAGAAACAGGTTTTCTCTGAATGAAAAACAAGGTTCATGAGCCCCTCTCAATTAAGCACCATCAAAAGGAGCAAAATAAACTTGTTTTCCTAAGCCTTGGTAATGTAGCAGCACCACAGCTAGTTTACAGTGTAAAAACATCTTTCACAACACAGAGTCCACCCTCCTCACAAGCAAGGGAGGAGAGCGTAGGTCTTATGGGCTCCATAAATTTTGTGTACCCAGAACTACCTAAGCATTGTCTGAAAAAATAACAAGCACAATCCTTCTCATCACAACCCAGCTGCAAGGGGTTAGTATGTTTGTCTGGCATCCAAATGAGTGGTCTTTTATATACTGTTTGTTGCACAAAGTAAGAGACACACTGGTTTTACACAGTGACAAACACATTTCTCCAATGAGGAAGGCTGGCTGTCCTGCCACAAAAAGCTGTCAGCATCAGGAAAGAGACAACAACTTCCTCCTCCAGAAGAGGGGTGCTATCCTAGCAACAAAATGCTGATACTCTTCCCTATGGCCATTATCACATGACTCAGTAGTCTCAGCACCACTTGTCTAATCTCTGTCCTTACAGAGATTAGAGTAATTATAGTCTATCACAGATTAGACTAATTATAAGATGTAGCACACCAATGCAAGCAGATGCAATAGTTGGATCTTAGCCAATTTAGAGTTCAAGGACTCTACCTTCAACCACTGCTTTTATTGATAGTTATGAAAAGCTACATCCATCAGAAACTGAAACTTTAACCTCCTACTATGAAAGTAAAACCCCCAGCATGGGAACACTTACATTAACAATCATTGAACATTGGGGTAAGTACATACCAAAAGGGTGCAAAACAGCCCAAGGAAGAGACGCTCCTGTTTTTCCCTAATACTTTCTCTGTTCTCCAAGCCCCGTAAGAGGGAGTCTCTGGGTCTACAGCCTTGCTTTCTCCAAAACAAAGCCAGCTAACAAAAGAAAAGAAAAAAGAAAAATCCCTGAGCACATTAAAGCAAGTTAAAAAGAATAACATTTGCCTGGCAAGCTTGTGTCAAGTTGTGTATGAAACCAAAAGCAGAGAGCAAAGACTCACTGTGAGCAAAGTGAATGATTTGGTCTCCTGGGGATTTGTCCCATGGGCAGAGTTAAAAGAGCTGATTTCCTTCCCCGTGCAGTGGTGAATCTATTGAACAACCTAGAAATAGAGTAACTTTAAATGTTATCAGAAATATCTTCTCTTCCATCTCGCTGTGTAACATGGAAGGGGCTGATAAGAAGCCCTTTGTGTGAAATCTGATTTGGTCCGTGCTTTTGTGCAAGTAATTCAAAAGGGACAACAGCAGGAGGAGGAAATCAAAATCTCATGCACTTGCTTAGACTTGACCTAATAACTGCTACAATTCCATGGACTGCACACCACAAGCATGTTCTCCTACTGTTTGTAGATTGTCTGTGAACAGCTGAAAGATGATCTATTTAAGCAAGTTCTTTCAGAATGATTTCCCTAAAAATTTTTAACATGAATCCCTGAGCTGTGTATCCTTTGTAGCCATGTTGCTAGGAATAGTCTGTATTCAAAATGCTAGCCAGACTGGTTAAGTTTGAATGGCCTGAGTAATCATGCGAAATTATATGAATAACTTATTTTTTTCAGTCTCAGATACACATCAGAAACAAGTACTCATGAGCTTATAATTCATTATTTCTACATACTCTTCACACTATTTCTACAGAGATCTCTGCCATTACCAGGGACAAGAGCAGTAGTGGCAGCAGAGTATGGAGCAGGAATAGCCGGGGTTCATAACTCCAGTGTATGAAATGCATCTGAATCTTAAGTCTCTTTCCATTTGGAGAAGAAAAACTGTATCCGTTTAATTGATAAATCTCATCTGAGCAACATGTAATAACCAGTGGTATCAGCATCTGGTGGCACTTTATTACATACTCAAATGCAAATCCATGCTAATAGGACATTATTTAATTTACCAAGCTGAGGACTCAAGGACTGAGAAATGCTAAAAGCAAGATAACTTTATAGTTTGAGGGTGCTCCTTTCACGCATGAAAACATAAATGCACATTCATATGAGTTCTCCAAGGTTTATCAGAGGTATTTCACATGCTGCATCTGTCCTCCAACACACAAGGGCAGCAGTGGGAACAGCACTTCAGCATCTGCTGGGAAAGTAATAAAGTTAATCTGAGCTGAGATAAAGCTAACACAAATATTGTTTCATTATTATTTCATTTATTTCATGAAAATGTTTACGCGTGTTGTGATGAAACGCATTCACACATTTTCTGGCATATGGTGACAACACGTGTTCACATGTGTTCAGGAGTGTTGTGAAAAACATTTTCAGGCATTTGGTGACAACACGTGTTCGAGTGTTCACATGCATTGTGACAAAATGCAAGTAGACGTGTTTTTAGGGCTTTGATTACAACATGTGAGTTCACTTGTTTCCAGGCGTGTTGTGACAAAACGCAAGTAGACGCGTTTTCAGGTATATGGTGACAACTCACATTTATGATTTCAGGGCTTTGATGACAACACGCGTGTTCACGTGTATTGCAACAAGATGCATTTTCACATGTTTTCAGGTGTTTGGAGACAACACCCCAGGTGTGGACACCTCTGAACACCTGTGTTGTGACAATACACAATTTCAAGTGTTTTCAGGGGGTTGGCAACTCGTGTTGGTTCACTCGTGTTCACACACGTTCAGCTTATGGAAGCAATACGTGTTCACGTGTGGAGGTGTGTGGCTGCAACATGCCTGTTCACATATGAGGTGGCAAAACATGTTCACACATGTTCAGGCATGTGGCGGCAACACGTGTTCACAGGTGTGGAGCCATTTGGTGGCAAGACATGTTTACAAGTGTAGAGGTGTGTATCGGGAACACTCACGTTCTCACGTGTTCTGCTTTGTGCTGGCCACATGCCTGTTCATGGATGTGTCAGCAACACATGATTCCGCCTGCGGCAGTAACACAAGCATTCATGTCTGTGGCAGCATGTGGCAGTAATGTGTGTTCACACGTGTGGCGGCTACCCCCATGTTCACGCCTGTTCAGGCATGTGGCAGCTACATGCATGTTCGGGTGTGTGGTGGCAACACACGTGCTCAGGCCTGAGGCCTGAACATGTTCAGGCGTCCAGTGGCAATAGCCTTGTCCTTACGTGTGGTGGTAAGAGACATTTTCACATGTGTGGTTGAAATGTGTCTGTTCGGGCATGTGGCAGCGACACCCGTGTGGCATTCATTTCTGCACCTCGAGACATTTTTCCTCATATTCTGACCTGGTCTTCTGTCTGTCTCTGCTCTGCGTCACTGCTGCTCGCTCCTTTTTGTTCAAATGCCTTTCAACTTAAGCTCCCACCTCACTCAGCGGTGGTTCTGGCTGTTACACGTAGCCTTGCTTCTTGCTTGCATTTTTGCTCAATTGCCATTCCAATTCCCCCTTCGTTACTGAAACCTGCTTTGCAAAAAAACATGGAAAAAAAATCTCCCGCTCTGACACAAGACCAGTGATGTTTTATTCTCATATATTCATCAAGAAGAACATCCAGGTTAGTCCCATAAAGCCAGTGATCATATATGTCAGTAATAAAAGGATATGGTACCCTCAAGAATAAGTCATCGGTTCACTGCTTCAAGATACCCAGAAGTATTATCACAAATATTATCACTGCTCCAGTTTTCTGAGTCTGACAGGTATTTCTAAGTCTGAGGAAAACGAATGCCAACGAAGTAATGCCGTCAGCCAATTCTCAATTGTCAGAAACACTCCGTAGCCAATAACTTAGGCTCAGGGGAGGATCTCAGTTGAGTAGTAATTTATTCAGGATTGCAATGGCGGGCGTCCCACAAGCAGGAGCACGCCTTCTGGTTCTAAAACACAGTTTATATACATTTTGATGACAGGACCCTCCCCTGTTTCCCCACTGAGTGGGTAATCCAGGTTCGCAGACAATGCATGGCCTTCAGTTGCTGGCCTGTTAAATTTCAAATTTCTTTTGACTTTTTTTTACTGTTTGAAGTGGTAGTGTTCACTTATCTGGCTTGACTTAACATCGTGATTTTCACCTTATTGTTCTAAGGAGTCTGGTTGTCTGCATTTTACAAGGTCGCCTGCTAAGTTTTCTTATCACTGCAAGCATATCTCAATACCCCATTCCTTACCTTTAAACAATGTAACTCTGCAAAATCAACATTTTTATTCCCACACAACACTCTACATCCAACTTGTCTTTAAAAAAAACAAACAAACAAAAAAAAAAAACCAGAATTCATTCCCCTTCATTTTTGTCCCCACTATTGTTTGCAGCCTTGGGAAAACGGCCATTTAAAAAATACAAAATCATGAAATCTTTTAGGTTGCAGCAACAAATCAAAGTCCCAGCCACTGTATAGTAAACCAAATCATAGCACCAGGATGCTAGGCAAACGATTTCCAGTTCAGTGGGCAACCCTGTGATTGTAGTGAGGTCCGAAAAGAAAAGGTTGAATTGTGCACCTCTTCTGGGTACTCCCTGGTGTTGCCAAGTTTCTGAGCATCTTTGGAAGCTGCTACATCACTGGTTGCACAGTGGACATCCTAACTCAAGTCCCCAGGACACCCCCTTACAGACAGCCTGGGATGACAGCTCATCTCCCTCTCTAGCCAGGCTTGCAGTGTTCTGCAACAAACTTTCACCCCACGCCATTCACAGACGAATCAATGCATGTTCTTAATCCCACCTTACTGATTTGTCAGCAGCTCCAGCTGGTAACTGCTCTCCTCTTCAATGGGAAAGACGAACGCAGACGTTTTCCTGATCAGCCTTCATAGTTTGGAACTACCAGTTGAGTTTTGCTTATTAAACTGCTATGAATAGCTGCAAACTTCCAAAAAGCAAAAGCACTATTAAACTTGTGGCAAAAAGATTTCGACCTCTTAATTCAACCCTGCTGGTAACAAGTCCATGCTTGCTTACTTAACACCTCATCTCTTTTCATTCGTTACCAAGTCTGCCAAATCAGCCCTTCTGTTCCTATTTCCTCCAGTTCCTCTCCTTGTGGTTATCTGAGGCAGAAACTCTCGTAGGAAGTCGTGTCTTCTCATAGCACAGAGCTGAGCCTAGAGCTCCCAGATCTCTCCTCTTCTTTTTAGGATGTTCACATGGAGCACTTCATGTAGAAGAGTTGAGCTTTCCCACTCGGTTGAGTGGGAACAAATACAGCGCATCCAGAGCAAGTTATGTTAGTCACTCCCTCATTATCCATACCTGTCACCTCCAAGAAAATAATGCTCCCTCTTGTAACTTTCTTTAAATACCCCCTGCTTGTAACTCTAGTTCATCTAGCTCAGCAGTTCTGACAAATAAGCCAATTGCCAGCCATAATCATCACCCAATTAAACTGCCATGCCAACTGGGAGGGATTAATTACCTCAGGACTTTGAAGACCTCCAACACAACATAGGAAGAAAGACGTTAAGTAGGAATTTCTAGGAATATTTATTCCTCAGCGGACAAAAAGGCATCCAACAAATCAACAGAAATACCATAATTAAAAACAAAGTTTACTGAAATATTTGTCTCAAGAATACACACAAGCCTGTGACACTCATTATCTTCTGTTATCATTCAGGCCCCAAGCTTACCAACAAACTAAGACCTAGCAGTTAAACGTAGAACAGAATACTTCACTTGGAAGGGAGCTACAAAGATGAAGTCCAACTGCATGTAATATCCATGCTTGTTTACGATGAAATATGAATTTTAGACGCCAACCACAATTCTCCAGAATATTCTTTATTTTCATTTGGAAACATCAGATGCTGATCAACACCATCATAGACAGCGACACGGGAACTGATCTCAAACAAAACATCCAAGACCTTGTGCTGTTGCCATTAATAATGCATGTACAACATGCTTTGAAATGCAGTTTTGTATGTATGAAGAGCCACCAATAGGTGACACACAGAAAAGGAGACTCTAATAATATAATAAGAATTGTAAGAGTTATTATAATTTATAGAAATCTACTTATAGAAATGTAATTGATGTATTATAATATAATAAGAATTATAAATTATAAGATTTTATAATAACCTTCCCAAGCCTCAGTCAAAATATGAGGTTATCTGGACTACTGTACATTCCTCCTTTGTTGTACAGTCCTAACAGCCAACATCACTGTCACCTTGCATCAACAGTGAGCAGAATGACCTGCTTTACAAAGATAAAAAGAAACGACCACCACAACACCTTGAAATTTCCTTTTCAATTCCCAATTTCATCAATTTAGAAGTGCAGGAAACAACTTTTATGTTATCCTACTGAGATAAGTGACCAACGGCTTCCTCTTTACACCTAATGGTGTTTTAAAATAACTTGCCTAGCTTTCACGCTTATCAACTGCCAACAACTATCCTCAGTCAGATTAAGAATTCAAAAGCAAGTAAATCATCTTCATCCAAACCACGTTACTGCCTGTAACTAACCTGACCTTTAGGAACAAATTTGCTTTAAAAAAAAAAAAAAAAAAAGGCAAGATACATGCAAATACAGCTGAACCTTATCATTTTCAGGTCTCAAACTTGGCAGTGTTTGCACACAGCACTTCTAAGTACACAGCATTGTCAAATCTAAGGAGTAAAAATAAGTATTTCATGAACACACTGCCTTTGCAAGGTGTTCCTATGTTTTCCTCCTGAGACTACAGAAATAGGAAAAAAATACCATAACCTCAATGCACTAAGTCCAAAGGTCCTAAGGACAACCGTCTTAGGAGACAAGACAGCAACTCTGACAAGACAAGACTCTGCGCAGCAGGAAGGGTGGCTCTCGCCCAGCTGCCAGACCTGAGCTCAGCATTACAGATCAACACCGCCACCAGATGACGGGAGTGCAGACCAGGGACAGTTACATACAGCAGCAAACAAACAAAAAAAAGCACTAAGACGAATGCAATTGCCCTTGGTAATAAAGCTACATTGTCTACCGTTATCGGCTGACCGACAGCAGAAAAAATTACAAACATTACTTCCCCACACGTCCACTGTAAATACTGTTTTCCTATATGTCAGCCAAAAGCGCACCAGAAAAAAAAAGCCAAACATGAATCATCATTGGGTAGCTATAAAAATACCGTATAACTTCTCGTCTTTGAAAAAGTCACCTAAAGGCAATAGAAAAACTTAAAATTTACAACTGGAACCCGAAGAAGCAATTCAGTCATTAAGTGGAGAAAAATATGAACACAGTGAAACAGCACTCCTTAGGGCCTGCAGGAAATACTGGCAATCCCAGGAAACATTACACCAAGTGCAGAGAGCCCGGCATGGGAAGGGAATGGGAGTGGTAGCAAGAAAAAAAAAAAAGTAAGAATTACTAGCTAAGAAAATAGCTGGGGGGGGGGGGGGGGGAGGCAAGATGTTATGCGCTGCAATGTTTAGGCAATGATAAAAGGAATAGAAAGCAAGAAGTATTAACCAAAGCCAGGCAAAATTTCCAAGTCTCTGGGGGAGGAAGGGCAGGAGCCTGGGCCAGACGCCGGTCTGTACGTGTGCCGGTGCGTGGCGAAAGCGCACCCCGGGCCCCTCCCCGCCCCCGCACCTTGAAGTTGCTGGAGTTGACCCATGCCGCCAGCTCGTCGATCACTCTGTCGAGCCGCTGCGGGTCCTGCTCCACGTCCGGGGACGCCGCGGGGTCGCGCAGGTACTCCAGCAGCTCCTGCCCGACCTGCAGCCTGCGGCCCACGTCCTTCTGCTGCACCTGCTGACAGAAATGATCCATCCCGGGCGGCTCCGGGCCGGGGGCACGGGGGGGGGGCTCCAGCTCCTCAGCGCCGCGGGGCCCGGCCCGGCCTCCCCCGCGCCACGCCGCGGCGGGGCCGGCCCGCAGCTCGCATCCCCTCGGACCCCGGCAGCCTCGTCAGCCCCCGGTCCCCACCGCGGGGGAGCTCCGTGCCAACGGCCGTCCCCCTCTCCCCGCAGGCCAGGCCAGGCCGAGCCGAGCCCCGCAGAACCGCCGCCGCCGTCCCGGCCAAGTTGCGGCCCCCCCGCGGGCCAGCGCCGGACTGAGGGGGCGGGGCCTGACACTGGGCGGGGGCTCCTCATAGCCCCGCCCCTCAATAGATCCGCCCTCTCCCGCCCCGCCCACCGCCCCCACGCGGGTTGTGGCCCGCCGGAGGAGGCGCATGCGCAGCCTGCCCGTCCCGCTCTCCCCGAGGCGCTGAGGGGAGGGGCCCGGGGCTCTGAGGGGGTTTTGGCGGCCGCGAGGGGGAGGTGGGGTTCAGGGTGGGTGCGCGGAGTCTGTTTGTGGGTTGACTGCCCTAACCTCCGTAGTGGCTGGAATTTGCTGTTTCAATAACAGTTCTAAATCACACACTTACAGAATCATAAAGCTTGCAAAAGACCTCCTAGATTGCCTAGTCCAACCATCACCCTCCCACCACTGTCACCCACTAAACCATGTCCCTAAGCACCATGTCCAACCTTTCCTTGAACACCCCCGGGGACGGTGATACCACCACCTCCCTGGGCAACCCGTTCCAATGCCTGACTACTCTTTCTGAGATAAAATGTTTCCTGATTTCCAACCTAAACCTCCCCTGGCGCAACTTGAGGCCATTCCCTCTAGTCCTATCGCTAGTTATCTACGAGAAGAGGCTGACCCCCAGCTCCCCACACCTTCCTTTCGGGTAGATGTAGAGAGCAATAAGGTCTCCCCTGAGCCTCCTCTTCTCCAGACTGAACAACCCCAGTTCCCTCAGCTGCTCCTCACAGGACTTGTGTTCCAGGCCCTTCACCAGTCTCAGCCCTTCTCTGGACACGCTGCAGGGCCTCCATGTCCTTCTTGTACTGAGGGACCCGAAGCTGAACACAGTACTCAAGGAGCAGCCTCACCAGAGCAGAGTTCAGGGTCTGGATCCCACCAGTGTTGTTCTGCTTAGGCCCAGTCTGTCCCCTGTGCCAGCTCCTGGGCTTACAGGCAGGATTAATTAACAGGTTGAATTAACGAGCTGAGTGACCACTGGTGCCAGCAAGCTGGGCTGGCCCACAAGTCCTGAGGGCAGAAGCAAAGGACTCAGGAGGTAAGAAGTGGAGCAACTCCTTTCAGTGGCAGAAAAGGGTGATGTCTATCTGCCATCCCTCCAGCACTTGGAGACGTCACATTACGCTAAAATGCAAGCTGCTCTTTGTACAGGCCATCCTTTTCTTCCCGTGCTGTCACATATAAGGTCCTTCCCTTGTTCTTACACCCCAGTTGGTGTTTATTTGGCCTTACATAAACAAGGCCTGGGAGGTAATATTTTCCTTTTTCAATGATAGTCGTGTCAGGAAAGCCCAATGTAGTTTCAAGACAACACAGTCTGGCTGTCTAGCTTGCCTCAGCGCTAATACTGGGGATGGGTGAGACTGCAGGAAAACGAGGTACTCCCTTCATTTGGCTGCAGGATTTAGACAGGTATAAAACAAGTTTATAGCAACCACACCTCCAAGCTGAGGAGCCACATCTCCAAGCTGCAGTTTCACAGCAGTTTAAACCAAACTAAATTGGTGCTACAGTGGTCCCACTTGCTTGCTTCTCACAAATCCCATTTTCAGGAATTTTGCACATCTGTTCTGTCCCATGCGCTGACATCTACATGACTTCACACAATAGAGATCTACATCTACAAGCATAGCAGAAGGCAAGACTACATGCAGCCTTTGGTGATTTTGGTGTGACCTATCAAATTTGGATCCCTTCCCTGATTGGTCCCTAGGCATTGAAATAATAAAGACAATGGCATTGAAATAGCAGATACATTTAAAACAGAAATGTATGTGTTATACTTTGAGCCTATTATAATTGCACCAAAAGATTATCAGTTCCTCAACTTGTTTTCACAGCTGGATTTCCCCATGCACATATAAAGAACTATAATTTTGGATGCAGCTGAATAGTTCTTGCCTTGTGTGTGCAATGCCATTTTCTAAGAAAGGCTGTGAAATTTTTGCATATATTTATGAATTCCTTTTATTGAAAATTTGACCCATGAAACTGATAGAAATATAAAAACAAACAGCAAAAAATAAATGTCTATATTGTCATATTTTTTTTCAGTGCATTAGAAATCTGATTCTGCTGTATTGTCAGTTTAAAGAGTAACTTTCTTGCTGTGAGTTTCAAAAGTAACTGCCAATCTAATAACATCAGCTAAACAGAAAATAACTGAATAGATTGTACTGGCCTCTTAGAATATCAAGAGCTGTAAACAGTTTCAGTCCACCAGATGAACTTTGCAGAAAAACAGCAAAAACAACAAAATGCCTCCCTCCCCCCCCAAAAAAAAATTAATAAAAAATCACCTTTCGTTGTAGTCCAAGTTAATGTCAGTCTTTTAAGATAAAAAATCCTGAGGAAAAAAAAAAAAAAGTGGTGGAAAGCTCATGGCAGTAGCTTCTCTGAATTTCTCTTGATTCAAAGCAAATAAACTGATTAGATAATCTAATAATCTGTGAATGGCACTGAAGCTGAGGGGAAGGGCAAAGTGTAATAAGGTACACACTTGAAATGTTAAAATTATTTTGTCAGCCCAAAGACGACATCACGCATCTATGTTAAGGGTAAAAAGCCATGCTGGGATATGCGGCTTTTGATTTTTTCCATTTCATGTCACAAGAACTTTTTTAGAAAACACAGGAAGAAATAATTTTTACAGCCTTACTGTAAAATCAGAAGATTAAACTACTGTATTTCATCCTGACAGCACTCATGCCTTTATATACTGGATGGACGTTGGTGTAACACTAGAAAAATGGTAGCCATTTTACTGCTGAGGTGTTCTGGTACAATCGTGACATTTTCCTTTGAAACCCAACCACTGAACAGATTTATTTATTTATTTATTTTATTGGTGGGTGAGGGGAACAAAAAATGTTGGTCCATTTCTTTCTCTGCAAACAAACATTATTTTCATATTGCAAATAGTGCTTCTGGGTACGCATTTGTTTTTTTGGCAAGGCATGAGTAGCACTCTAACTCTGCATCTAGAGCAGACCTCCAGGTTGGACAAAGAACACGGTTTTGTTGTTCGATGTTCTCACAAAGTCCTAGTGGACTTTATACCCAGGGATGTGGGCTAGGCTCCAAGAAGAAGGCATTTTTTTCATTCAAGCCAAAGATCTTTTAAAGCCTTTTATTTGCAGTTAAAGGAATTGCTTCCTTTGGAACGCAATCTTCTTTTTGATATGCAAGCATGTGAGGGTAAATCCACTGCTCTGGTGTATTTGTAACAATGCGTAATATTTTGTAGAGCAATTAAGCCCCGTAACTGAACGCCGAATCAAAATTTCCTTCCATCTTCTGAGTATGACTGGCTAGCAACAAGAGCAATTACACCAGGAGCTGAGGTAAATGACACGAATTCACTGAGGCACATTTCCAGCCTGAATTGCACACCAAACCTGTTTCTACGCCCCCACCTCATACAGGCACGCTGCACAATTATTACATGTAACATCCTGTTCTGAAAAGGGCAAGAGTTATTCAGAGAAATAGGCTGAGGAGGAAGAACGCTGTGCTCTTCATTCCTTTGGCTGATAAGAAAGTGTGTGTCATAGTCTGTCTCTGTCCTTTCTTTTCCAAGCAGTAGCTTCAACAGGCCGAGACCTCGTGCAAGCCGGTTGTTGAACTCCTGTTCTGGGCCTGTCGGTCATTCTGACAGTCAAGCTACTTACACGCACTGACATCTTCTGAAAAATCATTCCTATATAGAAAATGTAGTCCCATCAGTGAAAGAACCATAAAAATCCTTTGAAAATCCCTGTGATTGAAAGGTCTTTGTCAAAAATAGAAAGCACAGGCCATAATAATAAAAATAGAGTAAATTTAAATATGAGTCATTCAGAAAGTTCCCGGAAATTACAGTTGACGTGGCCTCAGTTTGCACTGAAGAAGTCTATAAGAAAGTTGTCCTTACATTCCCGGCACATTCCTCAGCAGCCGTGACAGCCCCGGGGGCCTTGAGGTCAGCGTTGAGATTGGGTCTTGGATGGAGTCTTTCCATTGTACGCTCCCTTCTTTTAGGGGATCTATTCCGGAGCCACCACATGCTTTTACCTGTGTATAGCTCAGAGATCATTTCATCAAGGTTTTTCTTAGTGCTCTCAGGAGGTAAAACAGTGCCATATTGTGCACTTTGAAGCTCAAATATGTCATTTTTTAATGTGCATCTTGTGCAGGTATTTATTTCACACCTTTTCTTACATTAATTTTAAAATGATGATGTGTAGCTTTTAAAGGTGAATTTATCACTGTTGATAACTTTTAAGAATCATTTGAATTCCCCCCCTCCAAGATGAAGAATATCAGAATAATAAAGTAATGAATACCATTCAATTAATGCACTACAGAAAGTTCTTCTGGTGATGCCATATCTGTAGCAAGCTAGTTAAAGTATTAAAGCCCATTTTTGTTACAAGGCCTTGATGATGAAATCAGCTGTATCTGCGCTAAAACTGTATTCAGTGCCTTCTAACTTTTGCTACATTTTGGCCTGTGCCACAGATGTTTTTGAAATTATACATTTAGTACAGATCATTTTCATTTGCCTGTTTATGAAAGAGTCAGAAGTTGAAACTAGTAGTCTGGTATTTTTCTTATATATCCTAAGTCAATTTAATTGCAGAAATAGGAGGTGAGGGTGTGCAGACTGATGCCTGATTACTGGATTACTCCAAGGCATTAATTTGTTCCTTATTGTCGAATATGTTTTAACATGTAGATGCTGAATTATATAATTCAGCCTGATAAATCTTTTATGATTCATTTGCTAATTTTCTTGATATATGTGATACAGAGAGGGAAGAATAAATTAAAAGATACAGGTAATGAAAAAAATAATAACACAGATCAAGATAATAGTGTCAGACTTAAGCTGTAAGTGGTCGTTTCTCTTTTATAGCGTCTGTCTGTGAAATCTTTTTTTGTTTACAGGCATTTGGTGACAAAACGCATGACCACACTTGTTGTGACAAAATGCATTTATACACGTTTTCAGGCACAGGGTGACAACACGCGTGTCCACACATGTTCAGACGTGTTGTGATGAAATGCATTTTCATGCATTTTCAGGCATATGGTGACAACACGCGTGTTCAGGAGTGTTGGAATGCATTTTCACGCGTTTTAAGGCATATGGTGACAACACCTGTGTTAACACATGTTCACACGTGTTGTGACAAAATGCATTTTCATGCATTTCCAGGCACAGAGTGACAACACGCGTGTTCGCATGTGTTCACAGGTGTAGTGATGAAACGCACTTTTACGCCTTTTCAGGCATTTTGTGACAACATGTGTGGTCACGCATGTTCAGGCATGTTGTGACAAAGCACATTTTCATGTGTTTTCAGGCATTTGGTGACAAAGCACATTTATGATTTCAGGGCTTTGATGACAACACGCGTGTTCACGTGTATTGCAACAAGATGCATTTTCACATGTTTTCAGGTGTTTGGAGACAACACCCCAGGTGTGGACACCTCTGAACACCTGTGTTGTGACAATACACAATTTCAAGTGTTTTCAGGGGGTTGGCAATAACACACGTGTTCACTCGTGTTCACACACGTTCAGCTTATGGAAGCAATACGTGTTCACGTGTGGAGGTGTGTGGCTGCAACATGCCTGTTCACATATGAGGTGGCAAAACATGTTCACACATGTTCAGGCATGTGGCGGCAACACGTGTTCACAGGTGTGGAGCCATTTGGTGGCAAGACATGTTTACAAGTGTAGAGGTGTGTATTGGGAACACTCACGTTCTCACGTGTTCTGCTTTGTGCTGGCCACATGCCTGTTCATGGATGTGTCAGCAACACATGATTCCGCCTGCGGCAGTAACACAAGCATTCATGTCTGTGGCAGCATGTGGCAGTAATGTGTGTTCACACGTGTGGCGGCTACCCCCATGTTCACGCCTGTTCAGGCATGTGGCAGCTACATGCATGTTCGGGTGTGTGGTGGCAACACACGTGCTCAGGCCTGAGGCCTGAACATGTTCAGGCGTCCAGTGGCAATAGCCTTGTCCTTACGTGTGGTGGTAAGAGACATTTTCACATGTGTGGTTGAAATGTGTCTGTTCGGGCATGTGGCAGCGACACCCGTGTGGCATTCATTTCTGCACCTCGAGACATTTTTCCTCATATTCTGACCTGGTCTTCTGTCTGTCTCTGCTCTGCGTCACTGCTGCTCGCTCCTTTTTGTTCAAATGCCTTTCAACTTAAGCTCCCACCTCACTCAGCGGTGGTTCTGGCTGTTACACGTAGCCTTGCTTCTTGCATTTTTGCTCAATTGCCATTCCAATTTCCCCTTCGTTACTGAAACCTGCTTTGCAAAAAAACATGGAAAAAAAATCTCCCGCTCTGACACAAGACCAGTGATGTTTTATTCTCATATATTCATCAAGAAGAACATCCAGGTTAGTCCCATAAAGCCAGTGATCATATATGTCAGTAATAAAAGGATATGGTACCCTCAAGAATAAGTCATCGGTTCACTGCTTCAAGATACCCAGAAGTATTATCACAAATATTATCACTGCTCCAGTTTTCTGAGTCTGACAGGTATTTCTAAGTCTGAGGAAAACGAATGCCAACGAAGTAATGCCGTCAGCCAATTCTCAATTGTCAGAAACACTCCGTAGCCAATAACTTAGGCTCAGGGGAGGATCTCAGTTGAGTAGTAATTTATTCAGGATTGCAATGGCGGGCGTCCCACAAGCAGGAGCACGCCTTCTGGTTCTAAAACACAGTTTATATACATTTTGATGACAGGACCCTCCCCTGTTTCCCCACTGAGTGGGTAATCCAGGTTCGCAGACAATGCATGGCCTTCAGTTGCTGGCCTGTTAAATTTCAAATTTCTTTTGACTTTTTTTTACTGTTTGAAGTGGTAGTGTTCACTTATCTGGCTTGACTTAACATCGTGATTTTCACCTTATTGTTCTAAGGAGTCTGGTTGTCTGCATTTTACAAGGTCGCCTGCTAAGTTTTCTTATCACTGCAAGCATATCTCAATACCCCATTCCTTACCTTTAAACAATGTAACTCTGCAAAATCAACATTTTTATTCCCACACAACACTCTACATCCAACTTGTCTTTAAAAAAAACAAACAAACAAAAAAAAAAAACCAGAATTCATTCCCCTTCATTTTTGTCCCCACTATTGTTTGCAGCCTTGGGAAAACGGCCATTTAAAAAATACAAAATCATGAAATCTTTTAGGTTGCAGCAACAAATCAAAGTCCCAGCCACTGTATAGTAAACCAAATCATAGCACCAGGATGCTAGGCAAACGATTTCCAGTTCAGTGGGCAACCCTGTGATTGTAGTGAGGTCCGAAAAGAAAAGGTTGAATTGTGCACCTCTTCTGGGTACTCCCTGGTGTTGCCAAGTTTCTGAGCATCTTTGGAAGCTGCTACATCACTGGTTGCACAGTGGACATCCTAACTCAAGTCCCCAGGACACCCCCTTACAGACAGCCTGGGATGACAGCTCATCTCCCTCTCTAGCAGGCTTGCAGTGTTCTGCAACAAACTTTCACCCCACGCCATTCACAGACGAATCAATGCATGTTCTTAATCCCACCTTACTGATTTGTCAGCAGCTCCAGCTGGTAACTGCTCTCCTCTTCAATGGGAAAGACGAACGCAGACGTTTTCCTGATCAGCCTTCATAGTTTGGAACTACCAGTTGAGTTTTGCTTATTAAACTGCTATGAATAGCTGCAAACTTCCAAAAAGCAAAAGCACTATTAAACTTGTGGCAAAAAGATTTCGACCTCTTAATTCAACCCTGCTGGTAACAAGTCCATGCTTGCTTACTTAACACCTCATCTCTTTTCATTCGTTACCAAGTCTGCCAAATCAGCCCTTCTGTTCCTATTTCCTCCAGTTCCTCTCCTTGTGGTTATCTGAGGCAGAAACTCTCGTAGGAAGTCGTGTCTTCTCATAGCACAGAGCTGAGCCTAGAGCTCCCAGATCTCTCCTCTTCTTTTTAGGATGTTCACATGGAGCACTTCATGTAGAAGAGTTGAGCTTTCCCACTCGGTTGAGTGGGAACAAATACAGCGCATCCAGAGCAAGTTATGTTAGTCACTCCCTCATTATCCATACCTGTCACCTCCAAGAAAATAATGCTCCCTCTTGTAACTTTCTTTAAATACCCCCTGCTTGTAACTCTAGTTCATCTAGCTCAGCAGTTCTGACAAATAAGCCAATTGCCAGCCATAATCATCACCCAATTAAACTGCCATGCCAACTGGGAGGGATTTATTACCTCAGGACTTTGAAGACCTCCAACACAACATAGGAAGAAAGACGTTAAGTAGGAATTTCTAGGAATATTTATTCCTCAGCGGACAAAAAGGCATCCAACAAATCAATAGAAATACCATAATTAAAAACAAAGTTTACTGAAATATTTGTCTCAAGAATACATACAAGCCTGTGACACTCATTATCTTCTGTTGTCATTCAGATGTGATTGTAGTGAGCTCCGAAAAGAAAAGATTGAATTGTGCACCTCTTCTGGGTACTCCCTGGTGTTGCCAAGTTTCTGAGCATCTTTGGAAGTTGCTATATCGCTGGTTGCACAGTGGACATCCTAACTCATATCCCCAGTGTTCACGCATGTTCGCGTATGTTTAGGTGTGTTGAGGCAAAACGCATTATCACGCATTATCACACCTTTTGAGGCATTTGGTGACATTACATGTATTCACACATGCTCAGGCGTGTTGTGATGAAACACATTTTTCAAGACTTTTCAGGCATAGGGTGATAACACGTGTTCTCATGTGTTCACGTGTGTTCATGTGTGTTGTGACTAAATGCATTTTCAAGCATTTTCCAGACACTTGGTGACAGCATGCGTGTTCACACATGTTCAGGCATGTTGTGACAAAACGCATTTTCACACATTGTCAAGCATAGGGTGACAACACACGTGTTCATGCATGTTCAGGTGTGTTGTGACAAAATGCATTTTCACATGTTTTCAGACATGGGGGAGAGAATGAGGAAAAAGAAAAAAAAGGTACTATTTGTGGTTTAAGATAAGGACAGTTTAATAGGACAGAAAAGGAGGGGAAAATAATAATGATAATAACAATAATGATGATGACGAGGGAATATTGTGGGAACAAAAATGTTGTTTTTGCACAGAGTTACATTGTTTAGAAGGAAGGAATGTGGTATTGAGATATGCTTGCAGTAATAAAAAAGCTTAACAGACGAGCTTGTAAAATACAGACAACCAAACTCCTTAGAGCAACTAGGCGAAAATCATGATGTAAGAAACATTACCACCTCAAAGAGTAAAAAAGGTCAGAAGAAATTTGACTTATAGCAGGCCGGCAACTGAAAGCCATGTATTGTCTGTGGAGCACCGGATAGATTGTGAACCTGGATTACCCAGTCAATGGGGAAACAGGGGAGGGTCCCAGTCGTCGAGAAAAAAAAAAAAATGTATATAAACTGTGTTATGGAACTAGCAGGTGCGCTCCTGCTTGTGGGACGCCCGCCATTGCAATCGCAAATAAAATTGCTACTTCACTGAGATCCTCGCCTGAGCCTGTTATTGGCTACGGAGTGTTTCTCAGAATTTGGGGGCTCGTCCAGGATCCAGTCACCTACCGGGGAGCCCGACCGCCGCAGCAGCAGGAAGGCATGCCCTGCTGATTTCAGTGGTCTTGTACATCAACGGTGGTGGTTCTGCAGAGGGCTGACAGAGGGCCCGAGACTGGTTAAAGAGGCAGGATCCATGAAGTAGTGGGGAAGGGAAGAAGGTAGGCACTCCACGTTTGAGAATTGATCCGGTAACTCTGTGCACAGACCAAGGTAAGAAATATTAAGTATTCCCTTGGGGGTTGGGTGAGACTGTGTGATGTGTGATTGAGACGTACTTTTGTACGAAGCGAGTGTGGAGTCCTGATCCACGGTTCCGTAGCTCCGTGAGGGGCGTGGGCCAGAGACAGACAAAGCACGAGATAATAGAGAGAAAGGAAGAGTCTCAGGAAATTTGGTGTACAGTACCCCTTGCACAGTGAAGTGCTTGGCAGTACACCCCCATTTTCCAGAATCGGAATGTTAGTGTGTGGTACCCTGCAGGAGGGAAATTTCTGTAGCAGCACACTGACAAGTCTAGGAGAAATGGGAAATATGGGTTCCAGGGGACAGGGAGATATCCTTGGGGGAGTGCCTACCAACCGTCCTTTAGGAAGGATGCTGAGAAATTGGAAGAATAACCCCAAAACTAAGGAAAAAGATAGGAAGAAAATGTTTAAATATTGTGTATCAGTCTGGACAAAAGAACCAATTAAAGGAACTGCAGTATTTTGGCCAAAATACAGGTCTGACAAAGATTGGGTATGTCAGGCCTTAAATATTTATAACAAATTTCCATTTTCGGAAGATGAATCAGAGTATGCAGCTTGTTGGGTACAAGGAACAAATTTGGTTTTGAGCAAAAATCAGAATAAAGAAGGAAAGAAAGAGGAAGAGACAAATAGTAAATGGGACCTCTTAGACAACTTGCCTCCTCCTTATAACCCCCAAGCTGCAGCAGCAGCAGCGGCTGCTGTAGTAGCTTCTCTGAAAGAAGAGACAGGAACTGTAAATAACATTAGCTCTGGGAACAGGAGATACCCCAGACTTGTAAAAGAATTGGAACAATGTAAAAAAGACCTTGAGAATTTTCCATTCCCTGATACTAATACTACTAACACCACTGAAGCTGCTATGTATCCTCTCAGTAAAGTTCTGCTGGGACCTGAACAGATAGGATATGTAAATGCCCCCATTACTAGTGGAGAAGTACAAAATTTTAAAAAGGAAATGAAATCTCTGATTGAGGACCCCATTGGATTAGCAGAACAGTTAGATCAGTTTTTGCGACCCAATTTATATTGCTGGGGAGAAATGATGGCAATTCTGAATCTGCTATTCTCAGGGGAAGAACAAGGAATGATTAGAAGAGCAACAATGAGGGAACGGGAAAGGGATCATCCTCCAGGAGATGGCGTGATTCCAGCAGAGCAAAAATTTCCAAATGTGTACCCTAACTGGGACAACAATAATGTGCAGCATAGGGGTTAACATGAGAGAGTTGAGAGAAATGGTAATTAGAGGAATTAGAGAAGCAGTACCTAAGTCTCAGAATTTTATTAAAGCCTTTGAGGTTCAGCAGAATAAAAATGAAACTCCAAGTGATTTCTTGGAAAGGCTCAGGGACAGGATGCGAAAGTATTCAGGAATAAATCCTGACAACCCAGTAGTGCAGGGGTTTTTGAAGGTTAATTTTGTGATGAAAGCATGGCCGGACATACAAAGGAAACTTCAGAAACTGGAGGGGTGGAACGAACAGCCGTTAGAAAAGCTTTTGATGGAAGCCCAGAAAGTGTATGTTAGAAGGGAAGATGAAAAGCAGAAACAGAAGGCAAAAATGATGATCTCCACAGTGAATCAAGTGATGGGATAGAGAATGGGGAACCAACGGGAAAAGAATTTTCAAGAAAGACAAGGATTGGGATGGAATCAAGAAGAAAAAGGAAACAGGAATGTGAAATCAAAGTGGCCACTTCCTCCTGAGCCACAACACTCACAATATATAAAACAAGTGATGCACAATGCAATTGCTCACCACCCACTGAATGATGCCAAGCCATATCCTGAGCAGCACCCCTCCCCAGTCAACCACCCTAGTTTATTTTTCTACATGATGTCATATGGTATGGACAGTCATATAGTATATCCCTTTGACCAGTTTGTGTCAACTGTCCTGGTTGTGTCCCCTCCCAGCTTCGTGTGCATCCCCAGCCTCCACGCTGGCAGGGAGATATGCGAAGCTGAAAAGTCCTTGACTTAGTGGAAGCACTTCTCTGCAGCATCTAAAACATCAGTGTGTTATCAGCATTATTCTCATCCTAAATGCAAAACACAGCACCATACCAGCCACTCAGAAGAAAGTTAACTCCATCCCAGTCGAAACCATGATATCTGTCCTCTCAGTTGTAATGATTTTGCCATAAGCCTCTGCACTTCAAAAGCAGCTTTTGAAACTACCATATCAGCTTATTTAGCCCCTTGAAAGATTAGGTGCTAATTACGTGCTAAGTATTCTTATAAGAAAAGAGCTTCTTATCACTAGGTTGTGTAAGCTAGTCATAGCCTGGGAAAGATTGACGGATGAAATAAATAGCTGTTGAGAACTGTTAGAGAATTTTCAGCTATCCCTAACCTCTTTCTTTTATTGGTATGAGGCTGACTTAATGATAACTGTGACAATGTCCTCATGGATTTTTGTGCTCAGCAATGTTCCTGGCAGCTGTCAAATGTATTATGTTTTTATTGTTAATTAGTTTCTGTTCCCTTCTTCTATGATCTGTGTGTTTGCAGCAAAGTGTGTATCTTTAAGATGGCAAGAACCAAAGAAAATTGTGAATAAACTCAGTCTTCTGAATAAGAAACCAGAATGTCACTCGCCAGTTTTTTTGGGGAAAATTTGAGGCATCTGTGATTTTTTTTTTAGAGTTTTCTAGAGGTTACCTGTGACCACCCAATTTTTCCCTTTCATGTGGGAGGATAATCCTCCAGAAGGGAAGGCGTGAGCATTGTGGTGTTTTTACTTTGCTTTTGTGGTGGTTTACCATACTTTGTATGATGCCAGTTAACAAGGAGAAGTTGAAATCCTTCCAGACTGCTTGGTAGTGAATGTTTCTCTGTCTTGTCAAACTTGTTAGACTCAGGTACATGCCTGTTACGAGAAATGCAAAATCCATCAGCATAAATTGGGGCATGTGCTTTCTTCAGGCTTCACAGACTTTTCCAAATACTTCATTTGAAGCTTCTAATCATTAGCTAACCGTTACATGGATCTGGATTCTTAAACAACCAGATAAAAGATTAATTTTTATTCTCCTAAACGGGGGTGGGGGTGGGGGAAAGAAGTGAATTCTACTACTCTCTTAAGCTACTATCATCTCTTCCTCTAAGCATTGTCTTTACCATCAGACCTGCTTTCTGCTTGAACTTATCTTCCTTGTGTTCATTAATCTCTTTTGCTCAATTTAACTCATTCTGGAGTTTTCTTTTTGAAGCCTTTATCTTCTAATTTTTTTTTTGCTAGGTCATTTCTACAAGGCCTTCTACAGGCAGCTGATAGCAGCCCCGCAATCACAGGCCTTGGTTATCATGGGGGATTTCAACTACCCTTATATTTGCTGGAAGGCTTACTCAGCTGCCATTCGCAGTCCAGGAGGTTCCTCCAGTGCACTGATTGTAACTTCCTGATGTAAATGGTGGATGTGCTAACTAGGAGAGGAGAGCTGCTGGATCTTGTTCTCACTAACAAGGAAGAACTGGTTGAAGCAGTGAAGGTTGAGGGCAGCCTTGGTTGCAGTGACCACGAGATGGTGGAGTTCAGGATCTCATGTGGCAGGAAGAGAATACCAAGCAGAATCGCAACCCTGGACTTCAGTAGGGCCAACTTTGGCCTTTTCAAACAGTTCCTAAGGGAAAACCCATGGGACAGTATACTTGAAGGTAAAAGGGCCCAAGATAGTTGGTTAGCATTCAAAGACTGCTTCTTCCGAGCTCAAGATCAGAGCATCCCAACAGGTAGGAAATCAAGAAAGAGAGCTAGGAGACCTGCATGGTTAAACAGGGAACTTCTGGGCAAATTCAAGTGGAAGAGGAGAGTCTACAGATCATGGATGGAGGGGTTGGACACTTAGGAGGATTGTAAGACTGTTGTCAGAGGATGTAGGGAGGCAACTAGGAAAGCTAAGGCCTCCTTAGAATTAAACCTTGAGAGAGGGGTCAAGGACAACAGAAAGGCCTTCTGCAAATACATTGTGGTTAAAACTAACACTAGAGGCAATGTAGGTCCACCGATGAATGGGGTGGGTACCCTGGTGACAGAAGATAAAGAGAAGGCAGAGTTACTGAATGCCTTCTTTATGTCTGTCTATAATGCCAGAGGCTGTCCTGAGGAGCCCTGTACCCCTGAGGCCCCAGAGGAAGTCAGGATAAAGGAGGAGTTTGTCTTGGTTGATGAGGACTGGGTTAAGGACCAATTAAACAAGTTGGACGTCCGTAAATCCATGGGTCCTGATGGGATGCACCCGCAGGTGCTGATGGAGCTGGTGGAAGTCATTGCTAGGCCACTCCATCATCTTTGGTAAGTCATGGGGAATGGGAGAGGTGCCTGAGGACTGGAGGAAAGCAAATGTCACTCTGGTCTTCAAAAAGAGCAGGAAGGAGGACCCGGGTAACTACAGGCAGGTCAGCCTCACTTCCATCCCTGGAAAGGTGATGGAACATCTTATCCTTGGCATTGTCTCTAGGCATATCAAGGATAAAATGGTCATTAGGGGCAGTCAACATGGCTTCACCAAGGGGAAGTCATGCTTAACCAACCTGATAGCCTTTTATGAAAACATAACCAGGTGGATAGATGATGGAAAAGCAGTGGATGTGGTCTATCTTGATTTCAGTAAAGCCTTTGACACCATCTCCCACAGCATCCTCACAGCTAAACTGAGGAAGTGTGGTCTGGACAATCAGGTAGTGAGGTGGACTGTGAACTGGCTGAAGGAAAGAAGCCAGAGAGTTGTGGTCAGTGGGATGGAGGCTAGTTTGAGGCCTGTATCTAGTGGAGTCCCTCAAGGGTCAGTACCGGGACCAGTACTATTCAGTCAGTGACTTGGATGAGGGAATAGAGTGCACCGTCAGCAAATTTGCTGATGACACTAAACTAGGAGGAATGGCTGGTGAGAAAAATCTCAATAATTTTCTTCAGACAGGATATTCTGTGAAGCTATTTTATTCGCGACTGCAATGGCAGGCATCCTGCCAATTAGGAGCGCATTACAGTAAACATATCATAACCTTTTATTCCCTGTTACCTGACACCTGATCACCTCCCCTGTTTCCTCATTGGCTGAGTACTACAGGTTCACAAGCTACTCGATGCTCCTCTATACCATATATGTACAATTTTTTTTGATCAACCCTTTAATTTCTCTTTTTTTTTTTTTTTCTTTTTTCCTCCTTTCTTATGTTTTGAGAACTTGTGATCTTGGTTTTACTGTTCTCACACTGCTCATCCTGTTTTTCTCAAGCTTCTACCTTATTTTGGAATAGTGAGGCCTTCTACTGTCCACTTATCTACTTAGCATTTCTCCTTTTTATGACTACACAACTACCTTTGAAAACTAACCTTTAGTTGTCTACTGCAAAAACACAACTTAGTTTCTCACAGGCTGACACACCAGAAGGCTGTGCTGCCATCCAGCGGGACCTAGACAGGCTGGAGAGTTTGGTGGGGAGAAATTTAATGAAATACAACAAGGGCAAGTGTAGAGTCCTGCATCTGGACAAGAACAACTCCAGACACCAGTATAAGTTGGGGACCTGTTGGAGAGCAGCCTAGGGGAAAGGGACCTGGGGGTCCTGGTGGACTGCAGGATGACCACGAGCCAGCACTGTGCCCTTGTGGCCAAGAAGGCCAATGGCATCCTGGGGTGTATTAGAAAGGAGTGTGATTAGTAGGTCAAGAGAGGTTCTCCTCCCCCTCTACTCTGTCCTGGTGAGACCATGCCTGGAATATTGTGTCCAGTTCTGGGCCCCTCAGTTCAAGAATGACAGGGAACTGCTTGAGAGAGTCCAGTGCAGAGCCATGATGATGATTAAGGGAGTGGAGCATCTCCCTTATGAGGAAAGGCTGAGGGAGCTGTGTTTCTTTAGCTTGGAGAAGAGGAGACTGAGGGGTGACCTTATTAATGTTTATAAATATGTAAAGGGTGAGTGTCAGGAAGAC